>NC_140584.1:80915375-82254375 GCF_964204655.1 Triturus cristatus | reverse complement strand
GTGTGATCGGATTATAGGACACCGCCTTCCAGTGCCGTTTCGTCCCTATGAACCTCGCTGAACCATCCGTAAACCAGACATGGTTTCTGTCCGCTGCGGACAAATCATCAAAAGGTCTACCCCACTTAACAGGAGACTCCTGTACTAAAGGTACGGAACATTCACTCTCAGTCTCAGTCGATGGCGCTCGCGCCACCTGCTCATGTAAAGATGCAACTCCTTTCGGTCCCACACGTGCCCTGTCTTGTATATACCATTTCCATTTAATCACACTCGCCTCTTGAGCACGTCCAATTCGGTGAGTTTTCGGCGAACTCAGAACCCACTGCATGATAGGAATTTCAGGTCGCAAAACTATATCATGTCCCAAAGTCAATTGCTCGGTATCCACCAGAGCCCAATAACAAGCAAGTAACTGTTTCTCAAAAGGTGTATAACGCTCACCAGCATTAGGTAACTTTTTGGTCCAAAAACCTAACGGTACTCTACTCCTGCCTTGTTTCTGCCACAAACTCCAATTCGCATAAAGGCCCTGTACAGACACATTCAAATCCACATCACCATCACGTACAGGCCATAAATCCAGAGCATGTTGAATTGCTTCGTTTGCCAG
Organism: Triturus cristatus; assembly: GCF_964204655.1. NCBI lineage: Eukaryota > Metazoa > Chordata > Amphibia > Caudata > Salamandridae > Triturus > Triturus cristatus. Next base: position 82,253,762 of record NC_140584.1, on the reverse strand, counting down.
ACTAAACGCATCTTGCTGTGGTTTATCCCATTCAAATGCATTCTTTTTACGCGTGACACGGTACAAAGGGGCCAATATTTGACTCAAATGAGGAATATGCTGGCGCCAAAAACCAAACAGAGCAATGAAGCTTTGGGCTTCTTTCCTATTCCTCGGAACTGCAAAATCAAGAATCTTCTGTTTTACCTGAGGGATCACTTCAGGGTGCCCTTCATGCCAATTAATACCCAAAAATTTTACAGCCTGGGACGGACCTTGTAATTTATCCGGGTTGATTTCCCAACCTTTCTCACGCAGGCACTTAATGACCCTGTCCAATTGGGTCTGAACTTCCTCTTGTGTTTCACCTTGGATCAAAACATCATCAATATAATGACACATCTGAATTTGGGGATGAACCGGTACCTCAGCCAGATGCTCTGCCACCAGCCGGTGACATATCGTAGGACTATGCACATAGCCCTGAGGAAGACTTCTAAACGTCATCTGACGCCCGTTCCACGTAAAACTGAATTGTTCCTGACACTCAGGGGCAATCGGAATCGAAAAGAAAGCATTAGCAATATCAATGGACGCATACCATGTACCTGGATGTTTTTGGATTCTTTCAATTAGGGTAATAACATCTGGTACTGCAACAGTCAAAGAGGGCGTGTGTTTGTTCAATTCTCGATAATCAACAGTCATGCGCCAAGAATTATCACTCTTACGTACAGGCCAAACAGGATTATTCCAAGCAGAAGTAACTGGGGTTATAACACCTGCATCCACCAACTCCTGAATAGTGGTACTAATCTCTTCATGACCACCTGGAATACGATACTGCTTCTGACAAACCACTTTTGTCGCCTGGGGAACTTTTATGGGGGGCATTCTTAAACGACCAACCCGTATAGGCCTGGACGATATATAATGCGTAGTTCCAAATTGGTAACATCCATCATCTAAATGCAAAGTCATTCCTTTCAAAATATCAATTCCAATTATGAATTCTAAGAGTGACACCACTAGTACAGAATATTCTTTTCTAGGGATTCTACCTATTCTCATTTCAAGCAAAGTTTGAACTGCAGGAGTTTCTTTTCCACCTAATCCGCTAATTGTAAAAGGCTGACCTGTAAACTTCTTTGATTTTCCATGAATAAGAGTGGCCTCCGCTCCTGTATCTACCAATGCTCGGGCCCTTTGGATATTACGATGTCTCCAGTAAATATCAATATCTACATAGGGTCTATTATCTCTGTGAGCCCATCTGTGTACCGGAGCTTGACCTATTTCCTAGTCATTTTTACTGCATTCTGTGTACCAGGATAAATCAGGATAAAGACTCTCACGTTTCTTAGGTATTGGTACCTCCTGTTCATATCCATTTCCAGTACGAAATGGATTCGTGTCTTCTGCATTGTACTGCGGGTTTCGATCGGCCAAACTGTGACGATCCTCTCTCCTCCTCAACTCAGGGGATTGATCCCTATCATCTCTACGTCTGCTGTGAACATAATCATTTCTCCCCCTGTCTCGGTCCTCCTCTCTCTCTCCGTCTCTCTCACGACGGGGGGACATCTCACGCACATAACGTCGATCATCACGACGAACAGAGCGCCCACGGCGGTCGTCATCACCGCTACCGTCAGAACCACCACGATCACACTCAGTCGTCCGAACACGGCAGGCACCCTCCTTCCGATCCAAACCACGTTTGCGAAACAACTCCCACAAACGAGCAGTAGTCTCACCGTCGATGTCCTCCCTCCGCACACCATCGGCCAGAAGAGCAGAAAAGATATCACGTCTAGTAAGTTTATTGTCACCAGGGGTACGAGTGTCAGGCCGGGACTGACGTTCAGGTTTAAACCACTCACCCAACTCACCGAGTTGGCGCACCGACTCCAGAACCGTAGATAACACGTTACCAGTTTGATTAATCAATAAAGTCATCATGACCTGCTTGTAGGCAACAGGAGAAGAACGAATAATACGATTCCGCACAGAAGAAGTCAACGAACCATCAAGCAACCTGTCAGCAGTACCCAGAAAAATCGCCGTTTTCATCACCTCCTCTTTGAGACGTTGTGCAGCGTCGCGGAGAGTATACCATGGTTTATCAGTCACAGGCCAGTCAGACTCAGTAGGATACTTTTGATTACAACCCTCAGTCGCTAACTGAAGCAAAGAAATCTGACCACCACCGTTATAGTTACGAAAATGATCCTGTACAGTAGAATCCGAACTCAAGGAACAAAACTTCAAACAATCGCCATTATCCAACATAATGCCAGCAGCGCCCAGTTCATAAAGGCGCACCATCCATGTGAGTAAGGTCTCACCAGCACGCTGCCGAAAGCGCTGCAAAATATCACTAATTTCCTGTTGAGTAAAATCCTCCAAAGAGTCTAAAGAAATACCATTCGGAGCATTGGGACCATGCTGCAACTTCCGTCGAAAAACCGGGTGCGCCGAGACCGCGGGACGAGTAGCACAAGGAGCTCGATCAGTACTCGTAGAGGGACAATCAGTGTACGAGGCATCGACCCCACTCGAAGAGCGAGCGCAAACATGGGGTGCATCATCAGAGGAGCGAGAAGCAGACTTACAATCATGGCGGGAGCGAGAGGACTCGCGCTTGGCAGAGTCCTCACCCGAGGAACAAGAATCACTCGAGTTCCAGATATTACCATCCCATTCATCAGGATTCCAATCTAGTCCGGCTTTCGCCACGACCAGACGCACCTTTCGCGTCGAAACCCGACCACGCCGATTCTTGTATTTATAACGAGCAATTCGCACAGCCGCCCTCTCGGCAATAGTCTGGTAAGTCTCAAGTTTGTCAGCAAGCAACTTATTTTGACACCTCAACAAAGTATGAGAATTCTGAATCTCAACAAAGTGCGCTTCCACATCCTTAAGAGATATCTGTAACTTCAACAATCTCTCATGTAGAATCCTGTACGCAGACAGAACAATCCACCCTCTGCGCCCCAAAATGGGAATCTCCTCACCCTTCGATACGGGTGCCTTCTGTAAACAAGTAATCACATTAGCCGGCTCCGCCAGCTCCAAAGAAGAATTCCAATTCTCACTCAAACCAGTAGAATCAGCCCACTCACGGGCTAAGGCTTCATAAGGCGTTGAATCCCATCCGGGAATATCAACGGGCAACTTAAAAGTAGATTTAGATTTTCTAGAAAACATCGTGAAAAAGAAAGAAGAAAAAGAAAGAAGAAGAAAAACTATACACACAATTATGCCACAAATAATATACAAACAAAACCACGCACACGCCGAAAGCAAACACGAGACAACACGACGCACACAGGTTTCGAAAACGGTTCGTGACGCCAAATGTTCTGCTTGGGTTTTCGGATCAGATAGAACCCGCTCAGCAGAGCCTCTCTAACCCAGTCAGAACGTTACCCTCTCCCTAGGGCCTATTCACAACAAGTAACCATATATGTATACCACCTAAGGACAGGGAATTCCTACTATATATATATATATATATATATATATATATATATATGTATCTAGACCTCCTATAATACAAGTGGCGGCCTCGCGATCCCAGACGGACCCAGGACTTCCTACCCAGACGGCAGCCTCAGCCTCGCGGTCCCAGACGGACCCAGGACTTCCTACCCAGACGGCAGCCTCAGCCTCGCGGTCCCAGACGGACTTCCTACCCAGACGGCAGCCTCAGTCTCGCGGTCCCAGACGGACCCAGGACTTCCTACCCAGACGGCAGCCTCAGCCTCGCGGTCCCAGACGGACCCAGGACTTCCTACCCAGACGGCAGCCTCAGCCTCGCGGTCCCAGACGGACCCAGGACTTCCTACCCAGACGGCAGCCTCAGCCTCGCGGTCCCAGACGGACCCAGGACTTCCTACCCAGACGGCAGCCTCAGTCTCGCGGTCCCAGACGGACCCAGGACTTCCTACCCAGACGGCAGCCTCAGCCTCGCGGTCCCAGACGGACCCAGGACTTCCTACCCAGACGGCAGCCTCAGCCTCGCGGTCCCAGACGGACCCAGGACTTCCTACCCAGACGGCAGCCTCAGCCTCGCGGTCCCAGACAGACCCAGGGCTTCCTACCCAGACGGCAGCCTCAGCCTCGCGGTCCCAGACGGACCCAGGGCTTCCTACCCAGACGGCAGCCTCAGCCTCGCGGTCCCAGACGGACCCAGGACTTCCTACCCGGACGGCAGCCTCAGCACAAGTTCACCCTATGATTACCATAACATACAACAAGGGAATCAGTTTTACTATGTATCAGATCACACAAGGACTGCCAGTTGAGCACAACCTGTTCCCCAGTTCGAGGGGCTCCTTTCTCCCTTATTCAGTTACCACTTACCTGATCAGGGTTAACATCTGTTCATGTCAAGTCACAGCTGACTAAAAGAATAGGCTACCCTCTTATACAAGAATACGCAGCACATGTTGATTCACTACAAACTGGGTACTTTATTACTCATTACATACGTAACCACATAACATTACACTATAACATATAACCTGCAAAGAAAAGTGAAAGATTAGGTTGTACACTCTAATAAAAAGGGGTTGACATCACCTTGGTCGTGTGTAGCCTGTACTCAATGGTCATCTAGGTTCCCTTCTCGTCTGTGCCTCGGCTCGCCTGGAAGTTACACCTCCGCAGTCACGAATCTACTCCCTTCACCCTTCTCCGAGTCACTGGGACCTCTTCCTCATCGGCTACTCTCTTCTCTCTGGCTATTCTGCAAGAAGAGTATCTGCTCCTCGGTTTTTCTCCGTCCTTAAGTTCATCATCTGTCTTCCCTGGAATAAGTAGTAGCTTTACTGCTAACGGCTAGGTGCCGCCTATGGGTTGAAAAATAAGTGCCCGTATCTGCCTCAGACTTTCACTAATATAGAGGTGCATTTCCTCATGGAAAATTCCAGCCCGTAACCTGCCGCCCACCAAATTCTTGTACCTCCCCGTACCAAGGACACGTTCCCAGCCGGCCGGCCTGATGTAGTGTCTTCGGCATGAAGAAAAATACAATCCTTCGATAAGGGCCGGCCTGAACCGGTTCTCTCCAAGCGAATAACACCTCATAACTAAAACATCACCCTCGACCTAGAAGCTTCCCAAGCTGCCGGAGCAGAAAGAAAGATGGAGTCTCTCCCGTTTGAGGCCTACCAGGCCTAAATTCAGCACGGCTCCCTGAAATACCCTCACTACAGGACAGGGTACCCCTAATACTAACGAATCTATCCCCTAGGCTATGTGTGCAAGCCCTGATCTATGGGGAAGAGCACAGGATCATGTCAAAATGCCTAACAAATAGACTCCATTCACTACTCTAACCCTTAGACTTGGATGGAAAGAGACTGAAGTCACACCAGTTGCCCTTTAACACGAAAAGGCCGGGAAAATCGAGCAGTACACAAGCCCACGGGGAGCTCGGCCAATCAGAGTACACTGGACCGCTATACAGGGCCTGGGGCTACGGCGGCTGATCAGGGGGGTGCCCAGGGTGGGGTCCCAGACAATGACGCACTCATGGCTGCAATTACGCAGTCTAGAACAGAATTGGAAACTAAAATTGGGGAAGTGGGCTCTGAAGTCCTACTCCTCCGTCAAGATCTGCGAAATGCAACGGAGTAAATCACAGTGGCTGAGACCAGGGTCTCAGGGGTGGAGGACTCCGTTACTACTTTGAAAAAGAAGGTGGCGACGTAGGAAACTATCACTAGAGGCCTGGCATCTCGCGTTGAAGATGCTGAAAGAAGGGCATGGAGGAGTAATTAGCGCTTTGTGGGGTTCCCTGAGGGCTGTGAGGGGGGACATGGAACAATTCCTGACCAAATAACTCGTCAGTTGGCTTCCTCCAGAATCTATGTCTGGCTGCTTTGTCAACGAACGGTCGCATAGAGCCCTCATGCAGAAGTCCCCCCGGGATCTAGGCCACGACCGGTCATAGCGAAAATTCAAAATTATCATGATCAGGACGCCATCCTGAAACAGGCTCGACACAAGGAACCCTTGCACTTTGATAATGCTCGTATTCTGGTGCTTCCGGATTATACTCGACTTGTGCAGCAGAAGCGGCAGTCCTTCGTGACTTGAAGCTGCCATACGCTCTCCTGTATCCCACAAGGTTGCGAGTACTCTACCAATCATGCACATTGTTTTTTGAATTGCCCGAAGAAGTCTTCAACTGGACAGATGAAACGGTATGGGTGTGACCACATACACCGCCCAGACTGGAATGGGACTCCTTGATACGTAAATCGGTCCGCAAATCGCCTAAGCCTAAATTCAAGGGAAACAGAAGATCACGATCCAAACGCTGCTCGCAATCCCACAGTGACGTAAGCAGATCTGCCTCTGTGCCGTGGCCGGGAAATTTGGCTGTGTAACTTCATAAGAACTTTCTCAGATGGTAAACTTTCGTACATATCCGCTTTGATGGACGAAGCGTATGCAGAGGCTAACACCCTCGTCTGACCCTCGTGGTCCGGGGACAGCCCGTGGACTATGGGTGGGTTTCAGGGGATCCATTGGTGAAGATGGGCGGGGGCCCCCTTTGGGGTTCCCATGCCGCCTTCGCTGCGACAGATACTTAAGCGGTTTTGAGGTATTGGGGTGGGAGTTTGTTGGGTTGTTTATGCTCTTTGTTTGCACTGGATTATTGCTAAGTAAGGCTTGTAGTTGCTCTCTCTGTGTAGATTGCTTCAAGTACCAAGTCCTGGGATGTTGCTCTTATCTCATTGTACTGTCCTACCACTGCTATGTACCGCTGTTTCTTTTCAGGTTGTCACATGTCCTGCTCATTGATATTGCCAGATATGTAGATGCCAGCTCCCATAGCTAGTTTGCAGCTCCCGGCCGGGATTCTCAGGATTGTGAGCTGGAATGTCAGGGGGCGTTAGACAAGGTGAAGAGGGGGGTCATCCTTTATCAGCCCAAACGTTATAGAGCTGATGTCCTGCTGTTGTAGGAGACGCACTTGATGGGAACTAAGGCCCTCTGCTTTCTTTGATATGGCTACTCACAGGTCTTTCACTCTGGGTTCACGAGGGGATCCGGGGGGTGCCATCCTTATACATCGAAGGGTCCCATACACACACTCCAAGACGTGGGTGGATACGCAAGGGAGGTACGTCTTTATTCAGGGGTTTATTTATGGGGAACAGGTTGTGCTAGGTAGTGTATATGCTCGTCCCCCCTTTCCTGGACACTTGTTGAGTGTCTGATGACAGTCTGGACGAATATGCCGAATGGCTTGGCAATTATCGGGGGAGACTGGAATTATGTAATGGATATGGATGGGGACAGATGGCGGTGGGGGGACAGTCTGCGGCCGGCCAACCCACTAAATTATCATCCCTGGTTTCGGGAATGGGTTGAGTGGATTCTTGGCGTCGGCTGCACAGAGAGGAACAGGGCTATAAATATTTCTCAATGGTTCACGAATCATTCTCAAGGCTGGACTATATATTTGTCCCGTCCGGTGCAGCTGGCAGAGTGCGAGATGCGAAAATTCTTCAGAGGGGTCTGTCGGACCACTCCCCGGTTGCGCTTATGCTACAGCTTGGACCCACGAAGCCACCCTTCCGTTGGCGTCTTTCTCCTTGGCACTTGCAGGATGAACAGTATAGGGACCACATGGGTCAGGCCATTGATCAGTATTTGGAATTCAACGTGGGCTTGGTAGCGGCGACGGAACCTTTATGGGAGGCAATGAAGTTGACCATACGAGGTGTAGATATCTCCTATTGCGCCGTAGCACGTCGGATCAAGAAGGAGTCGCTGTTGCCGTGGAGGCCGACATTTTGGAGCTAGAGCAGGTTGATAGGGAGGAGGGGCGTACCCTTGTGCGTCGGCAGTTGATGGTAGCGCGACAAACACATGCTGATTTGTTAATGGACGGGGCCCGACTGGCATGGCTGGCGTCCCACAGCAGGATCTACCAATAGGGGAATAAATCCACCAAGCTTCTCCATCGGTTGTGCCAGGGAGTCATATGCCCCCTGGTCCTTCCTGGGATTCTGGGTCCTGACGGGAAGACTCTCGGGGATCCCTCCGCCATAGCAGAGAGCTTCCCACAATACTATGCTAAACTCTACGCCCCGATGGAAGTCCTATCGGAAGATATGGTCCACCGTTTTATAGGGGATCTCCCACCCCGGACGCACTCCATTGAGGCGCGGGCAGAGTTGGATCTCCCACTCACGAAGGAGGAGATGGGCTTGGCTCTAGGAGATCTTACCTTTGGGAAGGCTCCTGGTCCTAATGGGTACCCTTGTGAGTTCTTTAAGTGGTACTCCACGACTTTGGGTCCTCATCTTCTCAGGGTGGTGGAGGAGGCACGGGAACGTGGCAGCCTCCCACAAGATAGGAGACATGCAGAGGTGGTCATGTTTCACAAGCCGGGCCGTCTTTCGAACCAACACGCATCATATTGCCCTATTTCTCTACTGAACGTAGAGGCTAAGATCTTGGTCATTGCCTTGGCCAACCGCCTCCATTCCCATATTGCCTCGTTGGTCCATTCAGACCAAGCTGGTTTTATGCCTCAGTGGGGGACGAGACATAACATCCGACGGGCACAGATCACCATAGACACTATTCGGGGGCTGGAGGTGCCAGCCGCACTCCTGCTTGCAGACATGGACAGGGCGTTCGACTCCCTCAGTTGGACCTATTTATTTGCCCTTCTAGACCACCTGAATATGGGCCCACGCTTTTTGTCCTCATTCAAATTGTTATATACGCACATTACAGCGTTGGTCCGCGTTGCGGGGTCGACCTCCTTCACTTTCCCTGTTGGAAGAGGCACCAGACAGGTGTGCCCTCTGTTGCCATTTCTCTTCACCTTAGCTATGGAGCCTTTGGTGGCTTGGGTCCGGATTGATCCACAGGTAACCGGCTTTGAGTGGGCCTGGGGACTATCGGACAGAATTGCTTTATACGCTGATGATGTCCTCTTTTTTTCTGATGGATGTCAATAGAGCGGGACCACGACTACTCCGCATCATGGAAATTATCGGTGAGTCGTCGGGTTTGTGCATGAACCCGAGTAAATCTGTTCTGTGGATGTTGGGGAGCCAGGTGGAACTTGGTGCCTGGGCTTCGGCGGTGCAGGTCACCGCAGTTGGCATAAAGTACTGGGGGTCTTTTTGTTGGATTCTGCGGGGGGTCTTGGGAACCCACTATCTTACCGGTGGGGGCGCGTGTGCGCGACGAGCTGAAGGCCTGGTCCCACATGCTCCTTTCTATCTCTGGTCGGTCGGCCATCTTTAAGATGGTTTCACTGCCGCGACTCCTCTATCATTTACAGAATTACCCCTTCCCCGTCCCCTCATCGTGTTTTGGAAAGTTAATTTGGCTCTGGGGCAGTTTCTGTGGGCAGGCAGGACCCCTAGAGTGGCTCTGCGGATGTGTTTACAGTCAACCTACTGTGGCGGGTTGGCCACCTTGGATATCCACTCCTATTATATGGCCTCACAACTATTGATCTTTAATGACTGGTGGTACGGGGATAGGTCTGACCCGCATATACGGTGGAGCGGCGGCGCATGGGGACAAACACTCTTCACACTATTCTATATTCGTCCCCTATACGTAAGGCCCTGCCATCTGCTACTAGGGTGGTTTTTCAGGTGTGGCAGCAGGCTCTGCGAAAGATGGGGTGGTGGGGCAGGTTGATAAAGCAGACTCCCCTGTGGTCCAATGGTAGGTTGCCGCAACTGGTCAATTTGGCGGCTTTCGATTATAGCGGGATCTCTACCCTGGGAGATGTGATATGTGGTACAGTCCTCAAGTCTTTCCAGGATCTCCAGAGTGAATTCCAGATACAAAAACCGCAATTTTTCAAATACCTGCTGTTTAGGCACGCTGTCCACCCTGGTGTTATGGATTTGGAGTCCCTCCCTGACTTTAATCCCATCGAGGCTAAGTTGTTTATGGGCGACCTCCAAGACCATAACATTTCTAAGATCTACCAGTCCCTGGTGACAAACTGCCCCACTACACTGGATCAACTCAGAGTGACATGGGAGGAAGACCTTGGTTCTCTGGATTATTTGCACCGGGTATATTATACCCGGGTCAGACTGTGGAGGGCGGGTCTGGCACTTTGTTTCATACGGTCTGGCAGTGCACGGTGCTTACGAAGTTCTGGCGGGGTGTGCTGGCCTGCCTTGCTTAGGTTCTGGGGTGGGAGCTTTCCTCTTCACCTAAATTGGTGCCTGTTCATATATTGGAGGGTGTGGGGGGAAATATTTATACGCGCCACTTGATGTTAATGGGTCTCACGCTAGCCAAACGAGACATTGCAAGGCATTGGAAGGCAGAGGCCCCCTCCTTGTCGGCATGGAAAAATGGCCTGGATTTCAATATGGGCATGGAGGCTCCCATTTTTAAAGCTCGGGGTGTCCGCAAAAGCACTTTAAGATCTGGAAGAGGTGGGCGGACTATAGAGGCCTCTACATTGAGCCCGTTTCTATTGGAGATGCTGCTATTTTGGGTTAATTGGGCAGGACAGTGGTTCAGGGATTTAGGGATTCAGCGGGATGTGTCATCAGAGCGGTGGGCGGGTACTTGTTTTCTCATGTGTGGTGCAAAGTCAGTGCTTTGGGGGTTGTTTTGTTTATGTATCTATTTATTTTTGCACAGTACATATATTAAATGTCAACAAAAAAAAATTCTTCCTGTATTATAAAATGTAGCAGTCAGCCTCTGGGTCACAGAGCTCTGCATGGTATTTGTACTTTGACGCAATAAAAAATGTTTTTAAAAAAAACAAAAAACAAGTCAGAGTCTTCCTTTTACGCTTCTTAGGCCACATAATGCTGCCATATTACCTCGGAGAAAATCTCGATAAGGTTTACCTCGAACACCCTGGGACATGAGGATGGTTTCCTGTGCCTTACCCAGTTGCCTGGGAGATTTTGAAAATGAGGCTGGGGTGCATATGGGTGTGCTTTTTAAATATGAACTGTACATTATATCATGTTATAATGGATTGTTCTTCTTACAAGTCCACCCATATTAAGTTTTTAAAGCTTATATTTTTTAGACCCCAGACACGATCCAGACTCGATGCAATGGCACCTTTGTCACTTATGTAATATTTTGATGTGGCTGTGGGAATTACTCATTTCCTACTTTTGATTGAGCAGAGGTTTTGATACTGGTTGTTTTATACTGTTTTTAGCTGTTTGTATTTATTATTCCAAGAAGGTTTTAATGGACAATAATCCCAATCAACTTATCTTACTACTACTACTACTACTGCAAGGTATTCCTACAATCTTCACCTGAAGAGTAAAAACTCCAGGACTGAGAATAAAAGGTTTCCTGAGATCACATTGTAAACACCCCCAGTAAACATGGGGTTATTTTTGATAAATGATTTCTGAGGGGCTAGTGCACTCCTTTCAGCCACCTACAACACTTCTATAACATGTTGGTGGTACCCCTGCGCAGTTCGGGCCACCAAAAAGCTGGAATAAAAATATGCAACTGAGCCTACAAAGGACATTATGGGGTGCTTCTTGAGGGGAGCAGTAAATAATAAATGAATGTATCCTGCCACTTTGTTTACTTTAGCGGGCTTGTTCCGTGACTTAAACATTTAATGTATTCAATTTTGGGTGCTTCGGTCCCACTGAGAGCATCCACAGTCTTTCACCTTTTTGTCACTAGAAGCGCTGGGAGCCCACACCTGTACTGCCTTTTTTCAATGTCAACTGCTCTGGTCCCACCTGGGAAAACCACAGCCTTGCTTTTTTCAACTAATGGTAGCAAGGAGAGCCTTCTCCTGCTCCTGCCCTGCGGAGAACAAGGCTTTTCTGCTCCTCTCTGACCTGCACTCATGTTGCTGTGAACGGGAAGGAACAACTTCAGTCTCTTCCGTCACCTGCCGTCACTGCCCCACCTAGACACGGGCAAGGGGGATAAGGTACATAAAATTGATCCCAGAGGTCTAGCCACCACTGGAGTAGAAGCTTCCTTTTTTGTCCAAGGGTTGGGGTCTCCTGGACATCATTCAGTCAAGGCCTCAGCGCCAAAGGTTGGCCTAGCAGGGTGACCTTAAGTCACTCTCCCCATTAAAATGTTATATATGCGTCAGTCCCCAGGCCCTAGCCTAATCCAGGGAAAATTCATTAAATGTGGGGGGAGGGGGCATTCTTTTTACTAAATTGTGACCCTGGGGTCTCCATACCCTGTCCCCTTATGACTTACACAATATTTCTGTTCATTTTGAGGCCAGCCAATCGGAGTGCCCATTCCAAAAAAGGCCTATCAGCCAACCAGAAGGCTTGAATGTCTTAATCCAGGCAACTGTCAATATATCTGTACATTTTGAATCTTAATTTCTCAAAACTATTGAACGGATTTACACTAAATCACAAAAAGCATGTTTTCTGGTTAAATATCTAGCTTTCTGCCAAATGTGGTAAAAGTCTGTTCAGACGTTTTGACTGTAGGGCTGTCGAAAAATCCATATTGAAATTGCATGAAGAAATTACATTTTGGGACCCCCCCTTTTCTCTGCCTCTGATTGACGGATGACCCTAAAACATTAGAGGAGGGATCTGAGGTGGATGAATTCTTTTTATCATATTATTTAACGTAGATATTTTTAAATTAGTTTATTACAGGTATTTATGTAGAGTGGGCCTAGCCACATGAGAAGCAAGCACTTCAAAAGTAACTAAAGTAACCAGAATAACAGAAATAAGTATTGCATAGGGGAGAGGAGTAACATGCATGTTGCAAAGGTCCTTCTTACAGGTGACCCTTAGGTGGTACAAGTAAGTACAGTAATCAAACAGGGAACAAAGAGAATAATATCTTTTCTCCTACTCGATTAATTTCTCTCCAGTATTTATGTAGGGATTTGATGTGCAACACCCCACACGTTTTAAGAAAACTAAACATTTAGCACATTCAGCGTTTCTTCATGTATTAAACTTTCTGGATCCTTAATTAGTTTGCTGCTTCTCTACTGCTATGGTGGCTTGTGGTATCTGTATAAACCTCTACCTTTAAACTGTCCACAGCCAGTGGCATAGTAATGGTGCCATTGACCCTGAAGCAAGCAAGGTAAATTAGTACCCCACCCACTGGCTGGTCAGTAAATTACAGCCATGATGTGGGTGTGTTGGGCCACTAACACTCCTGGGCCTCAGTGCCACTGCACCAATCTGTACTGTTGATAACTTCACCCCTTGGCACAGCAAGAACAACATATCCCCCGGATGGGTTTCCATTGATTTTGGAACCTTGTGGCAGGAATTTTAGAAGGACGGGACACAAGATAGTATATTTGTTGACTTTTGTTTTTTAAGATTTATGTTTATGTGCATCATTAACAATGTGTAATACACATTTTCACACAACATTGTGCATCTGCATACTGATTTAATGTAATTTCGTTTCTAATAAATTTCCTGATGTGTAGAAATGTGTTTAATAATGTGTTTTAAATATGCCACATTTCTGTGTAAGACACCATCTTGAACAAGATGCAAACTATTTGCGCCACTCACTTGTGCTCCCCCGCGCACATCCTCTCCCCACTGCCCCCACAGCACACAGTCAAGCTGAGGTCATATTCGTTTATTTTCATTGTTGTAATGTTTTGCTCATCATGAACTTTCCATGATGCAGATATAAAATTGTTACTTGAAACTACATTCCGTTTCTACACTGGATTTCACTGGAAGTAAGTCTTATTGCCAATGTTTCATATTTTGCTCAAAAGTCTCCACATTACATTAAATTGAGGGTGCTGAATAATTATTCATAAGTGGGGTTAGTGTTCAGGTCTTAAGTCTATATAACGTTTATTTTCTGTGCTCTGATTTGCTGAAGTAATGATGAATTTGCTCAAATCCTGATTAATCTGCAGAACTGTTTATTTAATATGCAAGAATTGTGTATAAAAAACCCTTGATTTAAGATTGCGCCAGAACTTTTTGAGAAGACTTTCCTATGCTGCCAGGGATGCTGCCCAATTTTCTAATGATTATTTTGCCCACTGTGACTTCGAATTAACGTTGGCATACTTTGTATAGCTTTGTATAGGAGTGACTTTATGGCATTGACTATGTACCACTTTTTGAAGAATTTCTTTTGTAATAAAACCATTTCACTTTTCATTAATCCAGAACTCACCCATTGAGTGGATCCCATTACTTGGTGAGGCGTTTTGCTCTGCTTATTTGATGTCTAGGGAGGTGCCTTAACGCATGGACACATTGGCTCATAAAATTGAGGTTCAACATCGTCTCTGATCCAGTATATGTAGGAGATTTGATTTAGGTAAAAGTGTGGGGTGTCAAAGTTTTGGGGTGTCATTCTGCTCCCACATATTGTCTCTCAACCATGCTTAATAAACATATGCACAGCTAGCTAGAATAGAATCATCCTTCTTAAATTATAGACTATTTTTTTTTTTTTTAATAGAAACCGTTGGTACACAATAAAATACAGACAAGGGCCTACAACCACCAGGGCCGGCCGCTATAGAGCCCAAGGGCCCGCAGTGCAACGCCACACATTCAAATGAACCAGAGGCAAAGTTCCCGGCAGTTCGTGAGCAAATGTAATAGGCCGTGGCCATAGGCCAGGAGCAATCGGAAAAAACAGTTTCATTTTTTATTAAATATAAAACACACTCAAGGCAATGAGAGTCCGAAATAGCAGCGTGCTCTTCCCAGGACAGGGAACAACATACAGTATTGTTCTGCTTGGGTTTTCGGATCGGGTGGAACCCGCTCTACAGAGCCCTTCTGACCCAAAACAGAACGTTACCCCCTCCCTAGGGTCTTTTTACACCCACATAACCACATATATACGCACCACCTAAGGACAGGGAATTCCTATTATATATTTATACCAAGGCTTCACAGCCTTGCGATCGCAGCAACACACGCAGTCTCGCGGCCTCAGTCAGACCCAGAATCTCCTACCCATTCGGCAGCGACACACACGATCTCGCGACCTCAGTCAGGTCCAGAATCTCCTACCCATTCGGCAGCGACACACAAAGTCTCGCGACCTCAGTCAGGTCCAGAATCTCCTACCCATTCGGCAGCGACACACACGATCTCGCGACCTCAGTCAGGTCCAGAATCTCCTACCCATTCGGCAGCGACACACAAAGTCTCGCGACCTCAGTCAGGTCCAGAATCTCCTACCCATTCGGCAGCGACACACACGATCTCGCGACCTCAGTCAGGTCCAGAATCTCCTACCCATTCGGCAGCGACACACAAAGTCTCGCGACCTCAGTCAGGTCCAGAATCTCCTACCCATTCGGCAGCGACACACACGATCTCGCGGCCTCAGTCAGACCCAGAATCTCCTACCCATCCGGTAGCAACACACAAAGTCTCGCGACCTCAGTCAGGTCCAGAATCTCCTACCCATTCGGCAGCAACACACACAGTCTCGCGACCTCAGTCAGGTCCAGAATCTCCTACCCATTCGGCAGCGACACACACGATCTCGCGGCCTCAGTCAGACCCAGAATCTCCTACCTACACGGCAGCCTTAGCACGAGCTCATCCTATTATTACCGTAGTACACGACAGGGGAATTGGGATTACTATATATCAGATCACACAAAGACCATTAGCGGAGCACAACCTGTTCTCCAGTTTGAGGGGCTCATTTCCTCCTCATCCAGTTATCACTTACCTGACCCGGATTAACCCCGGTTCATGTCGCATTAGCTCTGACAGAGAGGCTAGGCTATCCTTCTACGTAAAGACACATAACACATGCTAACTTACAACAAGCTAAATACTTTATTTAAATGCCACATGCACATTTACGGAACACATCATACATATATAACCTGCAAGGAAAGTAAAAGATTAAGTTATACGCTTCAAAGAAAAAGGGATCGACTTCACCTTGAGGGTATGTCGCCTGTACTCAATGGTCATCTAGGTTCCCTCCTCGTCTATGCCTCGGCTTAGCCTGGAAGTCACCCCTCTGCAGTTGTGGGTCTGCTTCCTTCTCCCTCTCCGAGTCACTGGAACCTCGTCCTCATCGGCTACTCTCTCCTCTTTGGATTCAAGTTCGTCATCAGTCTTCCCTGGAATAAGTAATAGCTCTTCTGCTAACGGCCAGATGCCGCCTATGGTCTAGAAGCAAGTGCCCTTATCTCACTCAGACTTTCACTAATATAGAAGTGCATTCCCTCATGGAAATTTCCAGCTCGAAACCTGCCGCCCACCAAATTCCTGTACCTCCCCGTACCAAGGACACTTTCCCAGCCGGCCGGCCTGATGTAGTGTCTTTGGCATGAAGAAAAATACAATCCTTCGATAAGGGCCGGCCTGAACCGGTTCTCTCCGAGCGAATAACACCTCATAACTAAAACATCCCCCTCCCTCTGGAAAG
Organism: Triturus cristatus; assembly: GCF_964204655.1. Lineage (NCBI taxonomy): Eukaryota > Metazoa > Chordata > Amphibia > Caudata > Salamandridae > Triturus > Triturus cristatus. The sequence continues at coordinate 82,237,370 of NC_140584.1, read as the reverse complement.
GTCCCGGGCTGCCGGAGCAGAAAGAAAGATGGAGTCTCTCCCGTTTGAGGCCTACCAGGCCTGAATTCAACACAGCTCCATGAAACAACCTCACTATAGGGCAAATTATCCTCAAGGCTAACGAATCTATCCCCTAGGCTATGTGTGTAGGCCCTGAGCTAAGGGTAGGAGCACGGGATTGTGTCACAAGTGTCTAATAGATAGGCCCTACTCACTACTCCAGTCCTTAGACTCGGATGGAAAGAGACTGAAGTCATATGGATTGCTCTGCAACACCGGAAGGCCGGGAAAATCGAGCAGTACATTCCACCCTTGACTTCAGTCTATTATATATATGCTAAATGGAACTAACATCTGTGGAAGAATAATATGAAACAAAACTAACCGATCTATGTCTAGTACCAGATGTGCAGAATTGAAGCAGTGAAGGGATACACTGAATAAAACAACAGATAGAAATTAAAACAACAAGAGAAATCAAAATGCCACCTAATGTGTGGCGTAGCATATGCATGTCCGGCAACCAGTTAAAGAGCCAGTCAAACCAGCCCTGATCAATGTGTTTCCTAACTTCATTAGTTAGGTCATGCAATTTATCTATGTGTGCACGAATGGATTGTGTATGATCAGATAAGTTAAAACAGCAGAGGCCTTCAAAGTCCGAGCAGCCATGTCCATGTTTAAGCAGAAGATAATCAATGGCTGCTCTATTTTGCAAGATGGCTCTACGTTCACCCTGGGCGTCTAATAGTAAGTCAGATAAGACTGTGGAAGTATGATTAATAGATTTGACCATCCAGCAAGCCATTTTCCCAATGGATTTAGCATTATAAACCGCCAAAGCAGGGACACCAATAATTGAAACAGCTAGACTAAGGTATTCAGACTTGGAATATAAATGCAAAGATGAGTCACAATCCTCCTGTAACGTAGTTGTATCTCGGAGCACACGAGAGTTGGCATTTGGATGTGATGAGAACATAAGTAAACTGAGTCTAGTAATGGCACACGGGCCTCCGGAAATGTTCGCAGGGACATAGGGCCAGGAAGTATTACCACATGAGAAAAGCCATCCGGCAGGTAGCAACATTGCACGATAGTGACTGGGAGTAACTACCAAACTATTGCAAGTCATATTGTTCTGGACTGAGACACATGTGGTCGGTGTCCTCTGGAAACACAGAGTTCGTTCATGAGATGTGAGAACAGTGGCGCCTCTTAACTTGAGACGTAGACATTCAGAAATTGCATTAGGATTACATGTGAGGAAAAAACATAGATCACCTTGTGTAATGTTATACGTAGTTATTTGGGATTGGATGGGAAGTTGCTCATTCGGCAGTTCAGTACATAAAGGACAATATGCATGGGTAGCAAAATCACCCAGAATAATATTCGGACGAGCCTTTGAAACGTTAAAGATGCTTATTAAAGTTTCCAGCGAGGCGGGGACAGCAACTAGGCACGTCGCTAAGATATCGTGCACAGATCTCATCGGTGTCAAACAGAAGTGAGGGGCATCAGTTACTCTTTTCGCCAGCAGTGTCCAAAAGTTCGATGACGAGTCCCACGCATTGAAGGAACGCAACACTCTGGTTCCCAATTCATCCCGGGTTAATGGGATCCCTTCTCTCTCTCCGAAGTAGACCGAACGGTGTCCAGTACCGACACATCCTGCAGCAACAATCCAAAGAATGATCTGAAAAAGAACCAAACACAGGCATTAATCATTCTCGTAAATAACATTTATCAGCTGGGACAGCTTCCCAGCTATCTTTCCCTGGCCTCATAACCAAAATGGTATTATCCTGACCGGTGGCAATAACCTCTGCTTGTTCAGGGGGATTCTTAGGCGATTGCACCCAAATCTTGGCTCCAGGGTTATCCGTAGAGCCAAAGCCTTTCTGGCCTCGTACAGTTAGCAAAGTTGGGGCAGTGCCTTTCATTATTTCACCACTGAAAACAGGCATAATGAGTAATTGAGCCACTCGGTCGGTGCGGTGTATCAGCAAGTCATTCTCACTGCTATTTAGCAGAAGTACCTTAATCTCTCCCTGATAGTCACTGTCAATTACCCCTCCAAGTACCTGGATGCCTTTTACAGCCAGCCCCGATCTAGGGGCGATCAATCCAAAATTCCCCGGTGGTATATGAATACCAACACCGGTAGCAATGATGACCCGATTTTTGCTTTTTAGAACGGTGTCATCCATAGCATGCAAATCTAAGCCTGCCGACCCTGGGGTCGCTCTGCATGGAGCCAGAGCTCCGGAAGTAATTTCCCAATACATCACAGTTTCATTAATTACATTAGGCATAGTCTCAACCTTTGGGGGGAACAAACGCATAAGTGGAGATTCAGCATTTAAAAAAGGACGATTATTCAGGATCAATAGTGCTTGGGGTAAAAAGTCTCGCCAATTTTTATACTTGTCATCTGTTAATTTGCGTAGCTGATCCTTTAACAGGCCATTCAATCTCTCCACCAGGCCCGAGGCCTGCGGGTAGTAAGGTATATGAAAGATCCATTCAATATTATTTTCCGCACAGAATTCCTGTACCAATCTTCCACGAAAATGGGATGCATTATCAGATTGAATTTGGAATGGCACACCATAATACATCATAATCAATTCTAATGTTTTTATGGTATTCAATTGGGTGGCTTGCCTACATGGAAAAGCTACCAGCAAACCACTATATGTATCGACAATTGTGCAAACATATTGACAATTTCTGCTCATGGGAAGGGGTCCGATGTAATCAATCTGCCAGATTTGAGCGGGCAATTTCCCGCGATGTAAATGACCTCTAACAATTTGGGGTACTTTACGCTGTCTGATATGTTGACAGACGGGACAATGTAGGATAACATTTTTGATTAGGTCCAGGGGAATATAAATTCCTCTATCAGCAGCCCACCTGCTAGTGGCCTTCTCTCCAAAGTGTCCTGCCTTCTGGTGTGCCCATTTCGCCAATCCCGCAATATCAGGATCTTGTCTGTCCACCACTGCCTCGGCAATTTTAGATTTCTCATCTGCAATGTTATGAAAAAATTTGTCAAGAGAATCTATTGGGGTGTGAGCATCCACATGGAAGATGGTAACAGTACTCTGTGGGAGCATTTCCCAAATCTCTTGCCATAACTCTTTTCCCCATAACTCTTTGGAGTGTAACCTCCAAATATGGGAATGCCAGGTCGGTAACCAAACGGCCAGTCCATTGGCAGTGGACCAGGAGTCGGTGAAAATATGGCATACGCCAGGTAACTCCTGTTTCAAAACTTGGTAAACGGCATAGAGCTCTGCAAACTGACTACTCTTCCCTTCACCAGTTGTGCTCAACAGTTTCTGTGTGATCGGATTATAAGACACCGCCTTCCAGTGCCGTGTAGTTCCAATAAATTTTGCTGACCCATCTGTGAACCACACATGGTTCCTGTCCTCGACGGACAAATCATCAAAAGGTTTACCCCACTTGACAGGAGACTCCTGTTCTAAAGGTACAGAACACTCACTCTCAGTCTCAGTCGATGGTGCTTGCGCCACTTGCTCATGTAAAGACGCAACTCCTTTCGGACCCACACGTGCCCTGTCTTGTATGTACCATTTCCATTTAATCACACTCGCCTCCTGAGCATGCCCAATTCGATGAGTTTTTGGTGAACTCAAAACCCACTGCATAATAGGAATTTCAGGACGCAAGAATATGTCATGTCCCAATGTTAATTGCTCGGTATCCACCAAAGCCCAATAACAAGCAAGTAGCTGTTTCTCAAAGGGTGTATAACGCTCACCAGCATCAGGTAGCTTTTTGGTCCAAAACCCTAATGGTACTTTGCACCTGCCTTGTTTCTGCCACAGACTCCAGTTTGCATAAGGGCCTTGCACAGACACATTCAAATCCACATCACCATCACGTACAGGCCAAAGATCCATAGCATGTTGAATTGCCTCTTTCGCTAGACTAAATGCATCTTGCTGTTGCTTACCCCATTCAAATGCATTCTTTTTACGTGTAACACGGTACAACGGGGCCAATATTTGACTCAAATGAGGAATATGCTGGCGCCAAAAACCAAATAAACCAATGAAGCTCTGGGCTTCCTTCCTATTCCTCGGAACCGAAAAATCAAGAATCTTCTGTTTAACTTGAGGGATCACCTCGCGGTGTCCCTCATGCCAATTAATACCTAAAAATTTTACAGCTTGGGACGGACCTTGTAATTTGTCCGGATTGATCTCCCAACCTTTCCCACGCAGACACTCAATGACTCTATCTAATTGTGTCTGAACATCCTCTTGTGTTTCGCCTTGGATCAAAACATCATCAATATAATGACATATCTGAATTTTGGGATGAACTGGTACCTCAGTCAAGTGTTCTGCCACCAGCCGGTGACAGATCGTAGGGCTATGCACATAGCCCTGAGGAAGACTTCTGAACGTCATCTGACGCCCGTTCCACGTAAAACTGAACTGTTCCTGACACTCAGGGGCAATTGGAATAGAAAAGAAAGCATTAGCAATATCGATGGACGCATACCATGTACCTGGATGTGTGTGGATTCTTTCAATCAGGGTAATAACATCCGGTACTGCAGCCGTCAAAGAGGGCGTGTGTTTGTTCAATTCTCGATAATCAACAGTCATGCGCCAAGAATTATCACTTTTACGCACCGGCCAAACAGGATTATTCCAAGCGGAAGTAATTGGAGTTATAACGCCTGCATCAACCAACTCCTGAATGGTGGTACTAATCTCTGCATGACCACCCGGAATACGATACTGCTTCTGACAAACCACTTTGGTCGCCTGGGGAACTTGTATGGGGGGCATCCTTAAACGACCAACCCGTATAGGTCTGGACGAGATATAATGCGTCGTTCCAAATTGGTAACATCCATCATCAAGATGCAACGTCATTCCCTTCAAAATATCAATTCCAATTATGAATTCTAGGAGTGGCACCACTAATACAGAATATTCCTTTCTAGGGATTCTACCTATTCTCATTTCAAGCAAAGTTTGAACTGCGGGGGTTTCTTTTCCTCCTAATCCGGTAATAGTAAAAGGCTGCCCTGTAAATTTCTTTGATTTTCCATGAATAAGAGTGGCCTCCGCTCCTGTATCAACTAATGCTCGGGCCCTTTGGATATTACGATGTCTCCAATAAATATCAATATCTACATAGGGTCTATTATCTCTGTGAGCCCATCTGTGTACCGGAGCTTGACCTATTTCCTAGTCATTCTTACTGCATTCTGTGTACCAGGACAAATCAGGATAAAGACTCTCACGTTTTTTAGGTATCGGTACTTCCTGTTCATATCCATCTCTATTACGAAATGGATTCCTGTCCTCTGCATTGCACTGCGAGTTTCGATCGGCCAAACTGTATCTATCCTCCCTCCTTCTCAGCTCAGGGGATTGATCCCTATCATCTCTACGTCTGCTGTAAGCATGATCATTTCTCCCCCTTTCCTTTTCCCCCTCTCTCTCCCTGTCCCGCTCTCGACGGGGGGACAGATCACGTACAGGACGCCGATCATCACGACGATCAGAGCGCCCACGGCGATCATCATCACCGCTATCATCAGAACAACCACGATCACACTCAGTCGTTCGAACACGCCGGGCACCCTCCTTCCGATCCAAGCCCCGTTTGCGAAACATCTCCCACAAACGAGCAGTAGTCTCACCATCAATGTCCTCCCGACGCACACCATCAGCCAAAAGACCAGTAAAGATATCACGTCTAGTAAATTTATATTCACCAGGAGTACGAGTGTCAGGCCGGGACTGACGTTCAGGTTTAAACCACTCACCCAACTCACCGAGTTGGCGTACCGATTCCAACACCGTAGATAGAACATTACCAGTCTGGTTAATCAACAAAGTCATCATGACCTGTTTGTAGGCAACAGGAGAAGAGCGAATGATACGATTCCGCACAGAAGAAGTCAACATCCCATCAAGCAACCTGTCAGCAGTGCCCAGAAAAATAGCCGTTTTCATCACTTCCTCCTTAAGACGTTGCGCAGCATCACGCAAGGTATACCACGGCTTGTCATTGACAGGCCAGTCAGATTCAGTAGGATACTTCAAATTACAACCCTCAGTCGCCAATTGGAGCAAAGAAATCTGACCACCACCATTATAGTTACGAAAATGATCTTGCACAGTAGAATCCAAACTCAAAGAACAAAACTTCAAACAATCGCCAGTATCCAACATAATACCAGCAGCGCCTAGTTCATAAAGGCGCACCATCCATGTGAGCAAAGCCTCACCAGTCCGCTGCCGAAAGCGCTGCAAAATATCACTAATTTCTTGTTGGGTAAAATCTTCCAAACAGTCCAAAGAAACACCCTGCGGAGCATTGGGAGACTGCTGCAACTTCCGACGAAAAACCGGATGCGCAGAAACCACGGGACGAGCATCACAAGGAGCCCGAGCAGTACTAGTAGAGGGACAATCAGTGTGAGAAGTATCGATCCCGCCCGAAGAACGAGCGCAATCACGGGGTGCACCATCAGAGGTGCGAGAAGTAGACTTACTTTCATGACGGGAACGAGAAAACTCATGCATAGCACATTCCTCACCCGAGGAACAAGACGTAGTCGAGTCCCAGATATTACCATCCCATTCATCAGGATTCCAATCCAGTCCAGCCTTCGCCACGGCCAGACGCACCTTACGCGACGAAACCCGACCACGCCTGTTCTTGTACTTGTAACGAGCAATCCGCACAGCCGCCCTTTCAGCAACCGTTTGGTAAGTGTCAAGTTTGTCGGAAAGCAACTTGTTTTGACAGCGCAATAAAGTATTGGAATTCTGAACCTCAACAAAGTGCGATTCCGCATCCTTAAGAGAGATCTGCAATTTCAGCAACCTCTCATGCAAAATCCGATACGCAGATAGAATAACCCAACCTCTGCGCCCCAAAGCGGGAACTTCCTCACCCTTCAAGACAGGTGCCGTCTGCAAACAAGTAATCACGTCCGCCGGTTCCGCCGACCCCAAAGAAGAGTTCCAATTTTCACTCAAACCAGTAGAGTCAGCCCACTCTCGGGCCAAGGCACCATAAGGCGTTGAATCCCATCCGGGAATATCAACGGACAATTTAAGAGTAGATTTAGATTTCCTAGAAAACATCGCGAAAAAGAAAGAAAAAGAAACACAGAGAAAAGAAAGGAAGAGAGAAAGAAAGAGAAAAAGTATACACGCAAACACACGAAAAAGAAAACCACGCACACGCCGAAAGCAAACACAAGACAATCACAACGCACACAGGTTTCGTAAACAGTTCGTGACGCCAAATGTTCTGCTTGGGTTTTCGGATCGGGTGGAACCCGCTCTACAGAGCCCTTCTGACCCAAAACAGAACGTTACCCCCTCCCTAGGGTCTTTTTACACCCACATAACCACATATATACGCACCACCTAAGGACAGGGAATTCCTATTATATATTTATACCAAGGCTTCACAGCCTTGCGATCGCAGCAACACACGCAGTCTCGCGGCCTCAGTCAGACCCAGAATCTCCTACCCATTCGGCAGCGACACACACGATCTCGCGACCTCAGTCAGGTCCAGAATCTCCTACCCATTCGGCAGCGACACACAAAGTCTCGCGACCTCAGTCAGGTCCAGAATCTCCTACCCATTCGGCAGCGACACACACGATCTCGCGACCTCAGTCAGGTCCAGAATCTCCTACCCATTCGGCAGCGACACACAAAGTCTCGCGACCTCAGTCAGGTCCAGAATCTCCTACCCATTCGGCAGCGACACACACGATCTCGCGACCTCAGTCAGGTCCAGAATCTCCTACCCATTCGGCAGCGACACACAAAGTCTCGCGACCTCAGTCAGGTCCAGAATCTCCTACCCATTCGGCAGCGACACACACGATCTCGCGGCCTCAGTCAGACCCAGAATCTCCTACCCATCCGGTAGCAACACACAAAGTCTCGCGACCTCAGTCAGGTCCAGAATCTCCTACCCATTCGGCAGCAACACACACAGTCTCGCGACCTCAGTCAGGTCCAGAATCTCCTACCCATTCGGCAGCGACACACACGATCTCGCGGCCTCAGTCAGACCCAGAATCTCCTACCTACACGGCAGCCTTAGCACGAGCTCATCCTATTATTACCGTAGTACACGACAGGGGAATTGGGATTACTATATATCAGATCACACAAAGACCATTAGCGGAGCACAACCTGTTCTCCAGTTTGAGGGGCTCATTTCCTCCTCATCCAGTTATCACTTACCTGACCCGGATTAACCCCGGTTCATGTCGCATTAGCTCTGACAGAGAGGCTAGGCTATCCTTCTACGTAAAGACACATAACACATGCTAACTTACAACAAGCTAAATACTTTATTTAAATGCCACATGCACATTTACGGAACACATCATACATATATAACCTGCAAGGAAAGTAAAAGATTAAGTTATACGCTTCAAAGAAAAAGGGATCGACTTCACCTTGAGGGTATGTCGCCTGTACTCAATGGTCATCTAGGTTCCCTCCTCGTCTATGCCTCGGCTTAGCCTGGAAGTCACCCCTCTGCAGTTGTGGGTCTGCTTCCTTCTCCCTCTCCGAGTCACTGGAACCTCGTCCTCATCGGCTACTCTCTCCTCTTTGGATTCAAGTTCGTCATCAGTCTTCCCTGGAATAAGTAATAGCTCTTCTGCTAACGGCCAGATGCCGCCTATGGTCTAGAAGCAAGTGCCCTTATCTCACTCAGACTTTCACTAATATAGAAGTGCATTCCCTCATGGAAATTTCCAGCTCGAAACCTGCCGCCCACCAAATTCCTGTACCTCCCCGTACCAAGGACACTTTCCCAGCCGGCCGGCCTGATGTAGTGTCTTCGGCATGAAGAAAAATACAATCCTTCGATAAGGGCCGGCCTGAACCGGTTCTCTCCGAGCGAATAACACCTCATAACTAAAACATCCCCCTCCCTCTGGAAAGGTCCCGGGCTGCCGGAGCAGAAAGAAAGATGGAGTCTCTCCCGTTTGAGGCCTACCAGGCCTGAATTCAACACAGCTCCATGAAACAACCTCACTATAGGGCAAATTATCCTCAAGGCTAACGAATCTATCCCCTAGGCTATGTGTGTAGGCCCTGAGCTAAGGGTAGGAGCACGGGATTGTGTCACAAGTGTCTAATAGATAGGCCCTACTCACTACTCCAGTCCTTAGACTCGGATGGAAAGAGACTGAAGTCATATGGATTGCTCTGCAACACCGGAAGGCCGGGAAAATCGAGCAGTACAAGTATTCAAAGCAGTTCTTGTCTGGAAGCGGTAGAGGGGGGCAACGGGAGAACAAAGCATGGAACACACCTCACACCATCCCGCAGAATGCGCGGCTAGGGGGACAAAGCAATATCGACCTCCAATGGCAGGGGCGGGGTGCAGATACGTCCACGATATTAATTCCATGGACCCCATACCTTAGTCAATTTCCCTGGCTTGCCTCTCGCCACATACACCGTCTTTTCCCTAAACATACACCAGTCCATATTCTCCTTCCATACCTCGATCGTGGGCGGCCTCGGGGAGCCCCATAGCTGTGCAATGTTACGCTTAGCCACCATGTACCCCAAGGTCACCCACTGCGTCTGTGCCGCGTTACAATCATTCGGTTCCCAGACATTTAACAAACACCTCCTAGCCTCCGGCAACAGAGCAACGTGCGTGACCTCCTCCATTACGGTGTGGATACCGTTCCACAATCGCACAACCTCCGAACATTCCCATAAGATATGAAGAAAGGTACCCGGCAGGCCACATCCACGCTTACACAGTCCATCCATCGAGTAACTCATACGCAGCAAACCGGGCCCCGTGACATACACTCTATGAAGGATCTTCAGCTGTACGAATCGTAAGCGGGCCGGGATCGCCACCTCTTTCGGGGAGGCCACCGCCGATACCCAGTCCTCATCGTCCAGTTCCAAGCCATCGCCCGTCCATGCCTCCCGCAGACGGAGCAGCAAGTCCGCGCGATCATTAATGAGTTTCTTATAAATCAGAGAAATAGTGCTGTCGGGCACGTAGCCATCCAACACTCTATCCTCTAGTGGGGAATACTCGGGGATAGCAGCAGCGTCCGGAAAAACCGAACACAGCACATGGTAGACTTGAGCATACCGGAAGTACTCTCTATCGTTTAATTTATATTCAGTTTTAAGCATTTCAAACGTTTTGAAAGACCCCTTCGCCCAAAGATCACCCACCTTACATATACCAATCATATCCCATTTCTCAAAGCCTTTCGATCTCCACAAACAGCCCAACCGCCTAGAGGCATACAACGGCGTCGCCCGAGTCAAGCGATCCCTCCACCCCATCGCAGCATTCGCCGCGTGCCACACACGTACCGCAACCTGCGTGGGTCCTGTCAATCGCGCGTCTGGGGTCACCGAGTACAGCGCCCTATTATAGTCCCCACCCGGGAGCAGAAATTTATCCATCTCGAAGGCCGGATTCAAGGCAGGACCGTATATCCCGTGGTTCACTGCCGCCAACTGAGACGCCCAATAGTATCGTTTAATATCGGGGAGGGCGACCCCCCCATCGTACCAAGGGAGCGTCAACTTGGCGAGAGCAATCCGCGGCCGCCCGTCCCAAAACAGTTGGCGCTGAAGACCCTCCACCTCCCGAAAATAACGGGCTGGCACGACGTCTAGAGTATTTTGCAAAGCGTACAGAAGCGAGGTAGTGACATCATTTTAAACAATGCCGCCCGTCCGAGCGGCGAAAGCGGAAGTCGTCGCCACCTCGCGACGTCGGCCTTCAATCGCTGAAGGGGAGGGAGAAGGTTTCGCTCATAGCGGACCGCGGAATCCAGTGAGATAAAGATTCCCAAGTATTTGAACCCCAGAGTAGCAATCTGGATAGGGCAATCCCGTGGCAGGAGGGGGGCCTCGCCCGAGAGGACGTAAACACACGACTTGGCCCAGTTGATGACCAGGCCGGAGTTGCGACCAAAGGAATTCAGTACGTCCACCAATACAATTAGCGACTGTCGGGGAGAGGTGAGATACAGAAGGATGTCATCTGCGTAGAGGGAGACACGGTCTTCAAACTCCGGCGTCCATCTAATGCCTCCCAACGACGGCTCCCAACGCAACCAGGCGGCGAGAGGCTCCAGAGAAAGTGCAAAGAGAAGGGGTGATAACGGACATCCCTGCCGCGTACCTCTCCCCAGTGCGAAGGGAGCCGACACCCTACCATTCACCACCACCTGAGCCAGTGGGTCAGCATAAAGTAATTTTACCCAACCAATAAACTCAGGGCCGAACCCAAATTTCACCAACACGGCCCAAATATATGGCCATTCCAAAGTGTCGAACGCCATAGTAGCATCTAAAGATGCCAAGATGGCCGGCTCACGTATAAATTCCGCTCTAGCCAGCGCGCCGTGCAACCGCCTCAAATTTAGAGCGGTATTCCGATGGGGTATAAAACCGGACTGGTCCTGATGAATCAAGTCACCCACGACCCGAACCAGTCGATTAGCCAATACCTTAGCCAGAATTTTGGGTTCTGCGTTCAACAGCGAAATGGGCCTATAGGAGGCGCCGCGGTCTCGCGGCTTCCCCTCTTTGTGTATCACAACTATGTTGGCGAGGCGTTGGTCAGGGGGGAGGAAGCCCGCCGCGCGTGCAGCGAAAAACATGTCCCGAAGATACGGCGCTATCTTATCGGGACGCAACTTATATAGTTCGATGGGAAGATCATTAGGACCCACAGCTTTACCCGATGCGATCGAGCGAATGGCCAGAGCGATCTCATCTGACGACAACTTCGCCTCCATCAATACTGCATCAGCCTCCGATAGGGTTGGCAATGCAATGTCTCTAAGCAACAGATGAGAATCCTCCTCCGAACGCACAGAAACCGGAGAATATACCCCGCGGAAATGAGCCGCGAAGCAGTCAACGATGTCCACCGGGTCAGTCACACGCACTCCATCCATTCTCTCCACAACGGGCACCACCCTGCTCGCTCTCTCCTTCTTATCCAACCAAGCAATCAACTTTCCGGCCTTATCCCCCACATCATACAGTCGTCCCTGCTGCTCTCTACTCATCCCTTTAGCGGCTTCCGTGACTAGTGCTCTATAATCTGATTGTTTGAGGCTGAGAACATGCAATTTCTCATCAGTAACTCCCCGCTCCAAGTCCTCCTCCTTTTCAGCTATTTCAGTTTCCAAGCGAACCACCTCTGCTCTCTCGCACCTCTTAGCATGGGAGATAAGGGACAAGGCCTGCCCCCTGATCACCACTTTATAAGCCTCCCATAGGGAGACGGCCGACGACACCGACCCCACATTATCATTGAAGTAGTGATCAGTGGACTTGACCAGTTCCGCGCGGATCTTAGGGTTACGTAGATACCAGGGGCTAATGGGTGCCACTCTCCCCTCTGCCCCAGGGACAACCCTCAGTTGCAACCATATAGGGGAATGGTCAGAAATACCTCGGGCTAAATGACGCACCTCCCCAATCATCCCAGCTTGGATCGCCGGCATAAGCATGTAATCAAGTCTCGAGAGACTCCCATGGGCCCCCGAGGTATATTGCGCCTGTCCCGGGTGCATCAATCTCCAGCAATCTACAAGCCCCAAAGTATCCAAAAAGCCACCCAACCAGGCCTGAGCCCTAGGGAGATCCCTGGGGGGGTGACGGTCCTCCAACCCGGAGACAACGGCATTAAAGTCACCCCCCAACACCAGAACCCCCCCAGGGAGTCCCAGGACCAAACGCCCCAAGTCAGCAAATGTTGCCATCTGTAACCCCGGAGGCACATACACAGCCACGAGCGAAATAGTCCTACCCTCCCATCTCCCCACCAGTGCCACATAGCGCCCCTTATCATCGTGAAGCATCTCGTCCACTTCCAATGGGAGAGAGGCCCTAACCAAAATGCCCACTCCCCTAGAGCCAGAAGTGAAACCAGAGTGAGCGGCAAGGCGATAGCCCCTCCTATTTAGGGCATGGAAGGAGTTCCCAATCAAATGTGTCTCCTGCAGGAAAACAATGTCGGGCGAAATCCGCTTCAAAAACTGCAACACCGGGAATAACATCGCATATTTCAGCTCCATGTCCCTCAAGCGCCGTTTGACACCCAAAAATCCCAGCCGTTGTTTCTGGACCGCTTGCGTGAAGTCCGGGTAAAAGCTGACATTGGAGTTCTCAAACTTCAGCGGCCCGGCCACCCTCGACGCCTGAAGGATAGCATCCCTATCCCAAAAGTTAAAGAGTCGGGCGATTATAGGCCGCGGGGGAGCACCCACCTTGGGCGCACCACCCGGAATCCTGTGGGCCCGCTCCACCGCAAAGAACTTGCTCAGTCCCTTGGGCGCGAGACGATTGGTCACCAGATCCTCCACAAAAAGATCCGCAGCAGATTCCTCCGATCTTTCCGGCACTCCAATGATACGAACATTGTTCCGTCTAGCCCTGCTTTCGGAGTCCTCAAGTCGACGGTCCGTCAGGTCACTGGCTAGCTGCAACCTACGGACCTCCGTCTGCAGGGCGGCCACGTCCACAGTCAGGCTCGACGCCGCTTGACTCAAGGAGTCGACCCGCTCGTTAGTTTTGGACAGGTCTGCCCTGACCAAATTCACATCGATCAGGACCGCGTCCAGTTTATGAGCCAGGGTATCAAACTGCTGACCCACAGCGGTCTTCATCTCCTCAATGGCGCCCATGACGTCCAGCAGGGTCAACTCCGATGACGGGCCTGAGACCTCCGTAGACCTTTCAGGCGATTTATGCGAGCCACCAGGGGATCCCTTTGCCTGCGCATATCGATCCATGTTATTGATCTGGGTATAGGCACCCCTCCGGGTTGACTTGGGCTTCGACTTGTCTCCGTCTAGTCTCGCCGCCATCGTCCGGAGGCCACCAAGGCTGGCACCCGCCCGCACCAGGAAAAAGGGACCAGGTGGCTAATTCAGTTGAACACAGCCGTCGCCGACAGTCAGCTCCTATATAGTCCGAGAGTCAGGCCAGACACTTCGCCGTCCGCGCCCCTCTGGAACACCAAAGTCTCTCAGCCGATATCAGAGAACAAGCTGGAAAACGAAAGTGAAAGTGCGGGGTCCGTGGCAGATCAAGCCCAGCCAACCGCTGTTGTTCACTTCGTACCCGGGCACTTCACCAGCTCGAGATCGGGACCAAGGCAAGAGCAGGCCGCAAACTTCGGAGTGCAACCAATCCGGGTCCCGGCGTCCGATCTGAATTTGGAAAACGGGTGGCACCTCAGCGCAAGTTCATCTGCAAAAGCCCGTCAAATAAACCAGGATTAAGTCAGGATAGACGTGGGAGGTTGCGGAGGCCCTCGAGAGCCGTAAGCCTACGCGGCCATCTTGGTTGCGCGCCAGGCTCCTCCCCAATTATAGACTATTAACCTCCTTTCAGGCACCTAACTTGTTTACCCCTATAACGCTTCCAGCCATATCTAGCTCCAACCTTCTTGAATAGATTGTTGATCCTGTGGACAACAAATACTCTCTGTGCACCAGCACTAATTTATAGTTACAGTAAACTACGCTTAAATAGCAACTGACTTTTTGTACTTCTTTGTTGACATGCTGCACTACTCGTGGAATAACTTATTTCTATATGCTAATATTAGTTTCTGCTCAATGCTTTTTTTTTTGGTCAGGGTGGAAACATATTCTGTTAAAATCGGAGGTGATCTCTTGCTGATCCCTGCGTGGTTCTCTTTAAACCACATTCCTTCCTAGAGCTTCAGGAGAACTCTGTAGCAATATTCAGACTCACATGTCATGTGGTGAGAGATGAATTAGTTTGTAACATATGGCCAGCCTCGTGCTCCCCTTCCACACATTTCACAGATTTGTAATGTTATATATGTTAATCTAGGTCATGTCATGTTGATTTGTATAGTGCACTAATCACCTGAGAGGGTATCCAGGTAAGATACAGGAGACTGAAAGTAGCTTGGAAAAGATTCCCTCTACAGCCACGACTAGGAAGGAAGATTGTAGGGGAATCTTGATGGCAGTGATTTGAAGAGGTTTGCTCCCAGATCTGAAATTCCATTTCTCCTTGCATAGAGCTCAATCTCAGTAGATTGACTGGTGTGGTGGAGATGTATGTGCACAATATACTGGACTACAAGACCGTCCCGTTTATCACATCTCTGTAAGGACTACTTTGAGAATCATATGCTGTGCCGAAAGGTGCTTTTCCTGGGATGCAGAGGCATCTTTAATTCTTCATGCCCAGAAAGACGCTTTGTTTTGTTTTTTGGCAAAAATGTGGTCCCAGGTATTACATGAACCAAACTGTACAATAAAAAGTAACAAGTAATAAGGTGTGTTCAAGAACTCTCAACAATTTTACAATACTTATGCTTCCTCAGCTGTGTGCTTCTCTTGATTCTAGAGTTTGTATAAGCAATTTATAAAAACATGGACAGAAATTCCGCCCCCCATATTTTCCCAACCTCCCGTCATTGTTTTCTTTGTCCTGAATTGAGTGGCTCAACGTCTCTCCTTTGCCATTTTCTCTCCGAATCTTAATGTCCAAATCATGTATCATCATTAGATCCTTGCTTTTATTGTCTGGCTACAGACATCTTAACTATCACTAATAACTGCGAAACAATTTTCAGAACCACCTGGTCAACATCTCCCAGTTATTGGGACTCACACTCAAGATCAGACTGCTGGATCTCTAGGAATCTGGAGGTCCACCATCTCTCTGATAGCGGGCAGCAATTCTTTACAAAACCTCAGGATTTTAATTCATGTCAATCAGACATGTATCCTTCCCCCGCCCCTCTGCAAATACAGCATTTATTAGTACTTTCCACATATATGACATGTACTTTATCTGGAGTTAGATACCAGCAGTCATGATCTCATGCGAGAATTTCCTATGTAACTTGACCTGTTATTTGCTACTTCATGCCTCCACAATATTGCCCATTCTACATATTCCTGATTCGCATTGCTTCCCATCTGGACACATATACCCAATAATAACCATGCGCTATATTTAAAATTAGTTTATAGATATGTGAAAACTAGACATTTAGTCCCACTGATTGGTGAGTATAAACTTCTAGAAGTTGTTTTTTAGGGCATATGTATGAAGCCCATTTCCCGTTCGCAAATGGGCCGATTATGCCTTTTGGGATGTATCATCCCAAAAGGCCCTCGCAAAATAGGGAATCGCAAATTTTGCGATTCCCTATTTTGCTAAAGCATTTAAGGAGTCGCAAATTGCGATTCCTTAAATGCGATGTAAAAAGCACCAAAGTTGTGTGATTTCTCCTTAAGAAATCGCAAATTACCACCAACTTCAAGTTGGTGGTAATTTGCGATTTCTTTGAAAAATGCACTTTTTGACATTTTTCAAAGTGCCATGTGGCGCGCATACATGCCCTTAGGGCATGTATGTGCGCCACATGTGCACACATGCTCATTTCAGGGGTGCATCAGGGTGTCCTTATGACACCCTTGAAATTGCATTCGCAATTTGCGAGTATCTAATGGGTACTCGCAAATTGCGAATGTCTTCCTATTCATTCCTATGAGGCTCAAGGCCCATAGGAATGAAAGGGAAGCCATTCCTTAATTGCGACTCGCAATTTGTGAGTCCCAATTAAGGAATACCAAGGAATCGCAAAATATTTGAGAATTTTTAATTACATCT
The DNA here is from genome assembly GCF_964204655.1 of Triturus cristatus. Classification (NCBI taxonomy): domain Eukaryota; kingdom Metazoa; phylum Chordata; class Amphibia; order Caudata; family Salamandridae; genus Triturus; species Triturus cristatus. The sequence goes on along the minus strand of NC_140584.1, from coordinate 82,220,646 downwards.
TGTTTTGCGATTCTCAAATAGCGATTCTCAAAAAATCGCTATTTGAGAATCGCAAATACTGTACTTGATACATATGCCCCCAAATTATCTATTTTCAGTAATGCTGTACGAGGTACATCTAAGATGGTCCTTACTTGGCTTTGGGAAACCCCCACCTTTGCCATAGTCATTGATGTTGTCACTGCCGCTTTATCTTGTCGGCAGTGGAACCAAATAAAAACCAAAGGTTTCATAAAAATCACTTGGCAGGCTATCAGAGCCCTACACTTGTTACTCTTAAAAATTCTTTATCGGTGAAAGAGCCTCAGAATCCATAGATGAGGTTGTTATGGCCACCCTCTGGTAGGGGCGCTCCACTGACTCGGAGCCAGCAGCTGAAAAATTAAATGATATTTTAATATTGTTTTAGTTTTCAGCTGCTGATTTTGAGCCAGTGCTGTATGGAGGGCCAGGGCCGGGGCCATGGGAGGGGGAAGGAGGACTGGTTCCTGCACTGTAAGTGAGCATGTGTGTTTGGCTGGCTGTCTCAGGCTGACCAAACACACTGCGCACTTAGGTTTCTCCAACCCGGCTGCATTGAACAGCCGGGCTGGAGAAACAGCAAATACTCCCTGTCCTGAGCAGAAGTCAAAGCAGCCCGCTCAGGCCATTCCCAGAGCTGCTGTCATAGCTTGAGCGGTACAAAAGGGGGTGGTGATGGACGGAGCATCAGAACCAATCAAACACTCACACCCAGTCAACAGATCTGGGTTTGATCCATCACCGTTCTTTAGCCCACTCTGCCACCCCAGTTCAGACATGGCCATATGCAAAACAGTCTGACCCTGTGCCTCATGGGAACAGTCCAGCCCGAACTGCCAAGCCATGCCTTCCCTGGACCGGAAACAAGCTTCCTAGGACCGGTTTCTGGCATTTCAGCCGTTTTCAGCCAGGCTTGCTTGAATCCAGTGGCAAAGTGAGCAAGGGACTCACGTCTGAGCATACCCTGCCAACTTATGGCAAACAAAGCGGTACAAAAGGGGGTGGTGATGGACGGAGCATCAGAACCAATCAAACACTCACACCCAGTCAACAGATCTGGGTTTGATCCATCACCGTTCTTTAGCCCACTTTGCCACCCCAGTTCAGACATGGCCATATGCAAAACAGTCTGACCCTGTGCCTCATGGGAACAGTCCAGCCCGAACTGCCAAGCCATGCCTTCCATGGACCGGAAACAAGCTTCCTAGGACCGGTTTCTGGCATTTCAGCCGTTTTCAGCCAGGCTTGCTTGAATCCAGTGGCAAAGTGAGCAAGGGACTCACGTCTGAGCATACCCTGCCAACTTATGGCAAACAAAGCGGTACAAAAGGGGGTGGTGATGGACGGAGCATCAGAACCAATCAAACACTCACACCCAGTCAACAGATCTGGGTTTGATCCATCACCGTTCTTTAGCCCACTCTGCCACCCCAGTTCAGACATGGCCATATGCAAAACAGTCTGACCCTGTGCCTCATGGGAACAGTCCAGCCCGAACTGCCAAGCCATGCCTTCCCTGGACCGGAAACAAGCTTCCTAGGACCGGTTTCTGGCATTTCAGCCGTTTTCAGCCAGGCTTGCTTGAATCCAGTGGCAAAGTGAGCAAGGGACTCACGTCTGAGCATACCCTGCCAACTTATGGCAAACAAAGCGGTACAAAAGGGGGTGGTGATGGACGGAGCATCAGAACCAATCAAACACTCACACCCAGTCAACAGATCTGGGTTTGATCCATCACCGTTCTTTAGCCCACTCTGCCACCCCAGTTCAGACATGGCCATATGCAAAACAGTCTGACCCTGTGCCTCATGGGAACAGTCCAGCCCGAACTGCCAAGCCATGCCTTCCCTGGACCGGAAACAAGCTTCCTAGGACCGGTTTCTGGCATTTCAGCCGTTTTCAGCCAGGCTTGCTTGAATCCAGTGGCAAAGTGAGCAAGGGATTCACGTCTGAGCATACCCTGCCAACTTATGGCAAACAAAGCGGTACAAAAGGGGGTGGTGATGGACGGAGCATCAGAACCAATCAAACACTCACACCCAGTCAACAGATCTGGGTTTGATCCATCACCGTTCTTTAGCCCACTCTGCCACCCCAGTTCAGACATGGCCATATGCAAAACAGTCTGACCCTGTGCCTCATGGGAACAGTCCAGCCCGAACTGCCAAGCCATGCCTTCCCTGGACCAGAAACAAGCTTCCTAGGACCGGTTTCTGGCATTTCAGCCGTTTTCAGCCAGGCTTGCTTGAATCCAGTGGCAAAGTGAGCAAGGGACTCACGTCTGAGCATACCCTGCCAACTTATGGCAAACAAAGCGGTACAAAAGGGGGTGGTGATGGACGGAGCATCAGAACCAATCAAACACTCACACCCAGTCAACAGATCTGGGTTTGATCCATCACCGTTCTTTAGCCCACTCTGCCACCCCAGTTCAGACATGGCCATATGCAAAACAGTCTGACCCTGTGCCTCATGGGAACAGTCCAGCCCGAACTGCCAAGCCATGCCTTCCCTGGACCGGAAACAAGCTTCCTAGGACCGGTTTCTGGCATTTCAGCCGTTTTCAGCCAGGCTTGCTTGAATCCAGTGGCAAAGTGAGCAAGGGACTCACGTCTGAGCATACCCTGCCAACTTATGGCAAACAAAGCGGTACAAAAGGGGGTGGTGATGGACGGAGCATCAGAACCAATCAAACACTCACACCCAGTCAACAGATCTGGGTTTGATCCATCACCGTTCTTTAGCCCACTCTGCCACCCCAGTTCAGACATGGCCATATGCAAAACAGTCTGACCCTGTGCCTCATGGGAACAGTCCAGCTCGAACTGCCAAGCCATGCCTTCCCTGGACCGGAAACAAGCTTCCTAGGACCGGTTTCTGGCATTTCAGCCGTTTTCAGCCAGGCTTGCTTGAATCCAGTGGCAAAGTGAGCAAGGGACTCACGTCTGAGCATACCCTGCCAACTTATGGCAAACAAAGCGGTACAAAAGGGGGTGGTGATGGACGGAGCATCAGAACCAATCAAACACTCACACCCAGTCAACAGATCTGGGTTTGATCCATCACCGTTCTTTAGCCCACTCTGCCACCCCAGTTCAGACATGGCCATATGCAAAACAGTCTGACCCTGTGCCTCATGGGAACAGCCCAGCCCGAACTGCCAAGCCATGCCTTCCCTGGACCGGAAACAAGCTTCCTAGGACCGGTTTCTGGCATTTCAGCCGTTTTCAGCCAGGCTTGCTTGAATCCAGTGGCAAAGTGAGCAAGGGACTCACGTCTGAGCATACCCTGCCAACTTATGGCAAACAAAGCGGTACAAAAGGGGGTGGTGATGGACGGAGCATCAGAACCAATCAAACACTCACACCCAGTCAACAGATCTGGGTTTGATCCATCACCGTTCTTTAGCCCACTCTGCCACCCCAGTTCAGACATGGCCATATGCAAAACAGTCTGACCCTGTGCCTCATGGGAACAGTCCAGCCCGAACTGCCAAGCCATGCCTTCCCTGGACCGGAAACAAGCTTCCTAGGACCGGTTTCTGGCATTTCAGCCGTTTTCAGCCAGGCTTGCTTGAATCCAGTGGCAAAGTGAGCAAGGGACTCACGTCTGAGCATACCCTGCCAACTTATGGCAAACAAAGCGGTACAAAAGGGGGTGGTGATGGACGGAGCATCAGAACCAATCAAACACCCACACCCAGTCAACAGATCTGGGTTTGATCCATCACCGTTCTTTAGCCCACTCTGCCACCCCAGTTCAGACATGGCCATATGCAAAACAGTCTGACCCTGTGCCTCATGGGAACAGTCCAGCCCGAACTGCCAAGCCATGCCTTCCCTGGACCGGAAACAAGCTTCCTAGGACCGGTTTCTGGCATTTCAACCGTTTTCAGCTGAAGACGGCTGAAATGCTAGAAACCGGTCCTAGGAAGCTTGTTTCCGGTCCAGGGAAGACATGGCTTGGCAGTTCGGGCTGGACTGTTCCCATGAGGCACAGGGTCAGACTGATTTGCATATGGCCATGTCTGAACTGGGGTGGCAGAGTGGGCTAAAGAACGGTGATGGATTAAACCCAGATCAGTTGACTGGGGGTGAGTGCTTGCAATGTTCAACACTCCGTCCATCATTTCCTTTGGTTTTTGCGTCATAGCTTGAGAGCAGTGCGGGAATTGCACAGGGAGTTTGATGCTGCCCCAGTGCCTGCTGGGACAGGGAAACAGGAAGAAGAACACTGAGGCGCAATGTAGGAGGCAGCCGGCAGCTTCAGGTAAGTCTTTTTTTCAAAGGTTTCACTATTATTAACCCCCCTGCGCTCAACCTCCTACGCTCCCTCCACCTGCCCCATCACTTTTTGTATGTGACTGCCACCACTGTCCTCTGGTCAGCTGTTATTTTAGGAAATTCTAGGACCTCCAAAAATTGGTTTTGGGCCTCCTCGTCTTTCGCTCCTCTGGAATACACATCTACTTTTAATAGTTTATGAATAAACCAATTTTGAACTTATCTTCAAATGTATGTGACCCTTCTTCTATCAATATACGAGTAATCTTATCTCTGATTCTTTTAACTTTCTATGCATTCACCAGGCGCATGTGTGATTTATTCCCCATTTTATATATCTTGTATTTCACCATCAGTAATGCCTCCTTATGCATAACGACTAGCAATACGCGTAATTGCCTTTCTGATCCAAGACACCTTTCTCAGTGTGTTCATTTGTAATTGTCCATATGCAGTTCAGGTGAAATCTATCACTCACTCAGCTTTTCAGCAGAAAAAGAAGACGTACCTGTTTTTACTTTTGACAAAATGTTAGTTAGCTAGTTTACTATGATCACTAAATTAGAGGCAAGTGTAACAAATACTAACACCACAATCAATGTGGTATCTTACTCCTTCCATGAAATTGTAATGTGTCACTCATTTGCTTGTGGTTCCATAGACGCCTACCTAGAAAGAAAATTTTTCCAGTAAACATGATGAAAAGTTTTAGTTTTATCAAGGACAAGAGGTGAGGATCATATTGAGCAGCAGCAAAAAGAGGAAGGAAGAGCGTTGGTGGCATTTGGTGTTATTATTTATGGAATGTTGTTGAGTTCTATGTTTTTAAGCTTTAAATGATCATTGTATAATATTGGCCTTCAGGTCTTGATATAAAATTAGATTTTCTGCCTATCAGGCTGTGTAAAATCTACATTATGCTCAACACTCTTTATTTGTTTTTAACCCAGCAGTGTACATAACAACATTTTCTTTTCATGTTTTTCATAATTCATTTAAATAAACCATACATTTAATCTCAGTATGTGGACCAAAAGTCCCATCAGGCTTGACCCTTCTCTTCTCACTGGTGATCTGTTCCATCATGCCGTAGCTCCCCATAATATCCAAGACCTTCCTTCCATATTATTTTCTTCATGCAAACAGATGTACATAGTGAAACCGAGACTACACTCATTCTTGTTTCTGATCCGCACCTATGAGCACAGGGGAGGAGTCATGAGAAAAAACAAGCAATTAGCCCTCAAAGAAAAACACTGCTATACCATGAGTGGAACAGATGCGAACATGTAGAAACAATACATGAACCGAATAAAACCTGATACTTATACCTTCTGGTTAATCTTCAAGGAGGGTTCTCTGAAACCAAAAAAGCCGGGCGTGATAATCCTCACCTCTGTGCCCTTAGCAGAACTACAACATTTTAATACGCTTACAAGGAAATATTTCATTCTATGTCAGAACCAGAGGCGAGCATTATGTTTGATCAAAGCATAGTAACTAAAAGAGGCTTAAAGTAAATATTCTTGAAAGTAGACTCAGTACGTCGGTCTACTGCTTTCATAATATCTTCCAGTCTCTTTTTTAAGACAAAGGTGTGGCAGCCATGGCTCCACTTGCTGAATGAGCTCCAAAAACTGAGGTATCAATATCCACTAAAGACATCGCCCAACAAACCATCTAGCAATGGTGGGCAAAGACACAGCCCTAAACGCCTTCCTTATGGATATCAATAACTAGTCCCTTCCTTCAGGGTATAACTCTTCGTATGCTCTGAGACAACTCACCACACACAGATTCAGGCTATCCTCAAACTTGGCGTATGAAAGCATGCGAGTATCTGATTTAACTTGTCTGGAAACAGTGAAGATAACCCTATTGAGATAATAAACTTTCCCTGACAAGTCAAGAATGCTGACATCTGAGAATATTTTGCACTAAACTTTGCAGAGGATTTTAGCCATTTTGGACGAAATCTCTTTCCTGTTGGGGACATTTGTCCAGACATGGCAGAAAAGGTTTCTGCACCACATTAACATTCCAGAGTACTGAGTACTTTGAACTTGGCAGATTAGAAAGCTGGATACCTCCCAACAGCTTTCAAACTAAGGGATACTCCCACTGCAACCCTTCAGAGAAGAATATGCCCTGTCTACATCACTGAAGAACCTGTAGACCAGGCATGATATCAACAGCCCGGTCAAGAAGTTTATTTTATGACAAGGCTGACCCTTATTAAATCCAGACCGTGTCTTATACTCCAACCAGTCCATTGCTTCAAGACAGACATGTGCCTCTTCTTCGTGCTTTCTGACTGAGCCTTGTCGATTAGCACCTGCGCTTGTTCCAAAATGAGTGTGAGCGACCAAAGTTCCTTAAAATCTTCTTAGGCCTTCCAAACTCATTTGGTGAGGCTGACCTTGATTGTTACTGAGAACTTCCAGGGAGAGCAGGTGAAGGATTGGAAAATCCCAAGGAAGTTGTCTTCTGTCTGTGCCGCTGTACTCATAATCATGGCAGAGGGAGGAAAGGCATAATTGCCCGGACCCCTCCCGTCGTAGAGGAAGACATCTGATCACCAACTATAGTACTTCTCCAGCTGGTGATTCAGTTGAGAAGTAAAGAGGTCTCTCTCAAAGGGTCACTATACACAAGACGATATATACACACAAAAGGAAGTAAGGTGAGTACAAATCATACATTTTTAGTATGTATGAAGTTATGTCTGGTGCACAATCACTTTGTAAAAACTGTTCTCACGCACAAGTTGTGGCATGCTTCATCACAGGGCTGCTACTAAACGCCTCAGTGCAGACCAACGCTAGAGGCAGAGCAATAGGGAGGGGTAGACAATACAAACAATTAGAAACGGGAAAAGAAAAGGATCCTAAACAGGTGCAGACGATTAGTGTTAAAACTGACAGAGATATCGTCATAACAATTTTATTCCTTGATTCCCTTGTCAGGAGTAAAAAAGGGTGTAGAGATACCCTTGGATGGTGGTGGTGTGAGTGAGTTATGAACTCTCCACCCCTCCGTTCTGCATAGAGGTCAACATGTTTCTGCCGGATTCCGTCTCTCTACCGGCATTCATCAGGACAAACTGGATCCCTCTGCTACTTTCCCAGTTGTTATAAAACCCCCTGATATTTCCACTGTACTAAGTGTTACTCCACCTGTAAGTCTGGTGCAGTCCAGTAGCTACGCGGCACCTGGAGAGACCGATTAGGTGGCGGCTGACCACCCTTGACAAAAGTGTGACTACAGGGGGTCGCCCTCAACTCCCGTGCCTATTCTAGCGCTCATCACAATAAACACAATATCATTTGATGAGTAAATGTACTGGACTGCACCAGACTTACAGATGTCATTTGATGAGTATGTGTACTGGACTGCACCAGACTTACAGGTGGAGTAACACTTAGTACAGTGGAAATAACAACTGGGAAAGTAGCATAGGGCAGTTTTTACAAAGTGATTGTGCTCCAGACATAACTTCATACATACTTAAAATTTGCGATTTGTACCATACTTCCTATCTCAAAGGGTCTCCAGCGGAAAAATAAGCTCTGGAAGACCCTGTGGTCCAAAATTCAATCTTTGGAATCCCCCACATGTTTGTAGATTCAGTGCATGACCTAATTCGCCCGGAATGTGATTCGCTACCATTGAAATACGCCTACCAAAGTAGAAGTGCAAAAAAACCTTGGCGTGCTCTGGCAATATCCTGGATTTGGACCTCCAGATGGTTTCTGTATCAGATAGCTGATACATTGTCCATTCAGAGGAGGATGTAGCAAGACTCCTATATATCCCAGATATCTGACCGCAAAGGAGCTGGCTAAGAGATCCAGGCGATTGCTATATATATAATATAAGCCACATTTGTAAAGCGCAAACAATCACCCGTAAGGGTCTCTAGGCGCTGGGGGCCGTCGGGAAGATTAAGCAAGGTATTGCCCAGACTCACATGGTGCTGGGCTAATCGGCCGCCGGCGCTGGGGATTTACCCGTGATCCCCAGATTCCGGAGTCAGTCGCCCTGGCCGCAGCGCCACACCTCTTTCCCTATGCAGGTTAAACTCCTCCACTGAACAGAGACCGCTCTCCCTTGGAGACTTACTGCTCAGGGAGCGAAGATGGCTTGCATTCACTTTCATGACCAGGTCTGGAGTGTTCCCAAAGATTGCCCTACCATCCCAGGCCTCCGTGTGGTGTAACCATCATTGGATTTCTGAGTACCCTAACCCGTTACAAAGGGCATTCAGCCTTAGCAGGGCTCTCTAGTGAAAGGGTCCTATAAATATCACCTGAATCGATGATGAAAGGAGCCCAAACATTCTCATCAATCTGTGCAGAAACATTTTATCCAGCCCCAAGGTCCTCCTCCGCGCCCTCTGGATGCTGACCATTTTGTTCATTGGAAGGTGTAGAGACACCTGAAATAAATTAACGATGAAGCCCAAAAAGGTATGCATTGATTGTGAGCATTTTCTCCCCATTGAGGATGAAACTGAGACTTTGCAGCAGGTCCATGGTAGATCTCAAATGGCTTAGCAGTTGTTCCTTGTACTAGTCCATGAGCAAAAGGCAATCCAAATAAATAATGAGGAGGAGGTCTCTGGATCTGGGAAGCTCGGTCACTGATCTGAGGAGCTTGGTGAAACACCACAGAGCCAATTAAGGACTAGAAAGGCAGGACCGTGAAAACGAAGACTTGGTCCCGCCAGCAGAACTGAAGAAACCAGCGGTGGGGGTAAAAAGATTGGAAGAGTGAGGTAAGCATCTTTCAGGATGAACCTCACCATCCAGTCTCTCTGGAGGTGGAACCCATCCATTTTAAAATACTTGTAGATCCACCAACCATTGATTAGAGCACAAAATACTTTCTTCTTGACGAAAAATAGATTGCTCAAGAATCTCCTTGGGTGCAAGTGAACCTGCACAACAGCCAACTTAGTTCCCAGTTTTGAAACCTTTGCATCAATGATCCTGGCTTGGGAGAAAGTGAGAGGAAGAGGCTGCCGTTCTTGCTTTGGGGATCCAAATAAACAATAAAGCCTACAGCAATAGTTCATCCTAGCGCTGACCACTTCACCTACCGTCAACCCCAGAGAAATATGCATGTTAATAGGGAAGCTGCTAACAAGAGTGACCAGAAGGTCAATAATTAACAAAAATCCAACTGACTTCTTATTGATGACCTCGGTGCTCAAAGAGAGGCCTTTTCTCATCTACACAGAGAGCATCAAGAATACCACAATCCATCCTAATCCTGTCCAGTATTGAAACTCTGATGTCATATTTTTTTAGTAAACATGTATGATTTCTCATAGTATATTGGGACTCAGGCCCCATAAATTGGCAGCCACCATGTTTTGTCACTAATGACACCACAGCATATTAAACATGTAATTGGATGTCTGGAGGCCATGAATTGGATCCTTTTCAGTTGACATTAGCCTTGGATATACTTGCCACTCTCCTCTCTGTGTCTCTCTTTTAAATAGAGTCATCCTTTTATAAGATGCACTATTTTTGTCACGTGTTGTCACTAATGACCCCACAGCATATTAAACACGTAACTGGATTCCTGGGGGCCATGCATTGGACCCTTCTCTGTTGACATGAGACTTGGACATAGTTGACACTCTCCTCTCTAGATCTCTCTTTTTTAAATAGAGTTGTCCTTTTATAAGCTTCACTTTTTTATCGATGCTTGAAATACATAATTTAATCTTTTTATACCCAATGGCAAAATACTTAAGATAATTGGTTAGTACTCCAAAAAATGGTGTGTAGTGTTTCACAACTTCACCTGGGGCAGCTCCTCTGTAATAGCGAAGGAGTGTTGCCCCACTGCTGAAAGGCAGCAAATGAAAAATAAAATGATAATAAAACTATTTTATTAGCATTTTATTTTTCACTTACTCTGCCGAGTCCGCCGAGTCTGGGGAGGGGCTATGCTATGCATCACTAGCAGCCAGGGAGGAGGAACGGTAGGTGCACTGTAAGTGTGCATGTCGGTTTGGCCAGTCGTATTAGGACGGCCAAACTGACATGCCCTTACATTTCTCCAACCCAGCTGTCTTACACAGGCAGGTGGGAGAAGAGGCACAGGCTCCCTGTCCTTAACTGAGTGACATTTTAGACCGCTCAGACCAATCCTGGCGATCTCACATGCTAGGTAATAGCATTAGAGCAGCGTCTGGATTGGTTGGGGAGGGAGGCAGAGGAGCACAGAGGCGGCGGCATCCTAGAAGCATCGAGGCGGCGTCCGGCTGGTAAATTCTCCCCTTATTTTTTTATTATCCCCTGCGCTGCCTCACCAAGTTTTAGTGGCAGCGGCTGCCACTGAACTTCGCCAATGTGCGTCTTATATTTACAGAAGACCTTTATGACCATTTCTCTTACAAACTGAATATTAAATGTGGTAGAGGTCTGATCATGAGCTTGCAAATGAAAGGTCAACCATGTGTATTATGTACATTTATGAGCACCATCCTGACCACACGCAAGTATTTGTATTTTTGTATTTGTATTGGCATTTATAAGGCGCGTAAATCACCCGTAGGTTTCAAAGCGCCTGCAGAAACTCCAATGATGGACAGGTAATCAGACCAAATTAGAACAGCCAGGTTTTCAGCAGTTTGCGAAACTTTAGATGATTTGGTTCAATCCTCATAGGGAGAGGGAGGGAGTTCCAGATAAGAGGGGCTATTTTAGAGAAAGATCTGTCTCCGTTTCTGACCGTTCGAACTTTGGGGACGCAGAGAAGGTGCTTGGAGGATGATCTGAGCGTTCTAGTCGAGTGATAGGCAATGAGTTTATTGGCGAGATATAGAGGGCCTTTGCCATTTAAGGTTTTGTGGACCAGGCAACAAAGTTTGAATTCGATGCGCTTTTTTATAGGAAGCCAGTGTAGTGACCTCAAGCTTGGGGCCGAGGGAGTGCGAGAGGGGAGATCAAGGACCATTCTGGCGGCGGTGTTCTGCAGGACTTGGAGTTTATTCAGAAGATTTTCATTTATGGATGAAAAAAGTGCATTGCCATAGTCCAGGCAGCTAATAATTAGTCCCTGGACCAGAGGCAGGCGGGAGGGAAGGGGAATCCATTTGAAAATTTTCTTCAGGTTGCGCATGAGCCCGAAGCTGGAGCACACAATGCTATTGATATGGTCAGACATAGAGAGTTTGTTGTCCAACACTATCCCCAGATTTCGGGCTGACGTTTTGGGAGGGGGACACGGGCCTAAAGTTATAGGCCACAAATCGTCACTCCAAAATTTGTTTGCATTTCCGAAGAGTAGTATCTCGGTTTTGTCTGCATTCAATAACAGATAGTTGTCTGACATCCACTCTTTTACCTTGATCATACACTGCTGGAATCTAGTTTTAACACTGGTGGGATCAATTCCTAGAGTGATGAGAATTTGAGTGTCATCGGCATAGGACACGGTTTCAAACCCGTGTGCTTTGATTAGTCTAGCCAATGGAGACACATAAAGATTAAAAAGCGTGGGACTTAGTATGGAGCCTTGTGGCACGCCCTTGTCTACTTCCTGATCCGAGGAGGTGAATTTGTCGATTTGTACTTTCGAGCTACGTCCAGTCAGAAAGCTTTTAATCCACCTTAAGGCTGAACCTTCGACACCCACCTCCACAAGACGTTTTAGAAGGATACTGTGTGAGATGGTGTCGAAGGCAGCAGACAGGTCTAATAAGACCAGAATGGAGGGCTGTTTGTCATCCAGGGCAAGTCTTATGTTATCCACCATCTCAATTAGAGCAGCTTCAGTGCTGTGAAATGCTCTGAATCCAGACTGAGAAGGGTCCAGCAGTTTGTTGGCTTCTAAATGTTTGGTGAGTTGGGAATTGACCAGCGATTCCAGGACCTTGCCAAACAGGGGGAGGAGGGAAATGGGACGGTAGTTTAGAGGCATAGTTGGGTCAGCAGATGGTTTTTTCAGAATGGGCCTGATGACAGCTTTCTTCCAGTGGGCAGGCACGACTGATTGGGAGAGTGTGAGGTTAAGGGTTCTGGTCAAGTGAGGGATGAGGATAGGGGCAATTTTGGAAATGATTGAAGATGACGCAGGATCAGTGGGGGAACCAGAAGTAATTCTAGACAGTGTGGATGTTACATCAAGTTCTGAGAATGAATGGAAGTCCTTCAAAATGGTCGAGGGAGTAAGAGGGGTAGAGCTTATTAGCTGCTTGTCGGGTAGGTCAATAGTGGTGAAGTTAACAAAGGTTTTATAAATATCATTTACTTTGTTATAAAAGAATGAAGAAAGAGCATTGACCCATTCATAGGAAGCAGCTGTCGGAGGCAGACAGGACGTGGGACTAGAGAATTCTTTAACTATTTTATAGAGTTCTCTATGGGAGTTAGCAGCCCGATCTATCCTGGCACCCAGATAGTCTTTTTTTGCAGAGGCAATATCCCTCATATATTGTTGATGGGATATTTTATATTGTATTCTGTCGTGGGGATTTTTAGAGTGCCTCCACTTGCGTTCGAGTGCCCTGACAGCAGATTTAGTTATTTTAAGTTCGGGGGTGAACCAAGGAGATAGTTTAGTTGGACATCTGCTGGATTTGATAGGAGCAATAATATCTAGGGCTGCGGTAATGGCTTGATCAAGATCGATTGCAGCCTGGTTAGGATCTGTTAAAGGTCCGATAGGTGTAGGGGAGAAATGCGCGGAAAAGGCTTCTGGACTGATCTTGTTCCAAGGTCTGCTTAGGCTGACTCTTTTCTTAGGGGGGGGGGGACTGAGTTAAGATAGATACGGAATTTGATGGTGTAATGATCGGACCAAAGGACCGGTAGGAGTTGTTCTAGTTTTTATTTGTCAGATTTGGTGAATAGAAGATCTAGAGTGTGACCGGCGGTGTGGGTAGGGCCGGTCACCAGTTGGTTTAGAGCTAGTGTGTTCATACTTATAATAAGTTCATTATTAAGTGACTGTGGTTGTTGGGGTATCCAATGAGAGAACATTGTTTTGAACAAGGGATGCCTTTGAGCAGATCATTAGCACAAGGAATTCTACTGAAGCCAACAATTTTCACAATCTAGACCTTTTTTTTAAGTGTGAGTGAAATATCTCTATATTTGTTGACATCTGTGATTGGCTACAAATGCATATTTTGAGCAATTGTTGTATGAATCTGTAAGTGTGTATATCTAATACCTTTTTTCAAACCATTTATTGGCATAGAAGCATGGAATTTGACAGCAGACACATTCCATGATGAGACACATCTACAACTTGTTTAAAATGTTTTATCATTTCTAAGATCTTGTTAAAATTTACCTTTTTTCTTACTTCTAGTAATTGTCTACAACCATGGATGACTGTCTTTAATTATTCTGAAAGGTGCAAATTTGGGAAGCAAAAGCACATAGTGTAAGGTGTTGGATCATGGCAATTAGCAATCAGTCATTTTTAAGTTTTTGGTCCCTATTGAGTTATAGAATCTGTGTGATATTGAAGTATGCAAACATCAAGGAATACATTTAAGAGATTATCTTGCACAAGATAAGAGAGAGAAAACATCTATTTTTACAATAGATTGATAATTATGAAGACGACAATATGAGGAAAATCCCTAACAACATTCCTAACTCTAAATTCAATACTGTTCTAAACTATTCTAACCCCAAACACAGCTTTATCCTTAAATGCCACATACTAGGAGCCCTAACCCTAATCTTGCTTTTACTTTAACCCTAAATTATGTCTTGATTTAAAATTGCAATGTAGCTCTTATTTTTATCCATTTTCTAACCCTCACCCAAACCGTAACCACAATCCTAACCTAAACTCTTTTCTAATTCTATTCTTGAACTCTATTAGAATTATTAGAACCCCAACAAAGAAGCCACTAGGGGAACTCTGCAGATCCTCTACCCTTGACCTTTCTTCAAAAATGTCAAGCAGAAAAATACAAAAAGAAATGAGATGGTGGTGCTAAGTGTTTCCAAGTTGAGCCATGATTTCAAACTTTTGATCTGAGCATCGAACCAAAGAAAGATGTGCCACACAAGGTGTATGAGAGCCCTCTTAACAAATCCATAGGCAGACTAAGATTCCTGTGATCCATGCTGCAAGGTGTGTTTGGGAAATATGGCCTGGAGGTGGCATGCTTCATCATAAGGTTCCTCACTCTGACAAGATGTGGATGCCACTGGGGGCTTCAACCGTATAACTAGGGGAGCACTTAGACTCTATCTGTGTCTCAGAGTAGCCGGTTGCCCTAAAATGTACAGCAAGAGGGAAATAAAGAGTACGTTTTTCATCGTTTCATCTCCTGTGAGAAGTTCTATGATGAAGCATGCCAGCTCAGGGTGGGTGAGGGCTTTCATCCGCTTTATAAGCTGTAATAATAATAATAATATACTTATCTGAAGGAACTATAACTCTTGGCCTAAAGTTACTTAACGTCACAAGTTATAGTTTCTTCAGATAAGTATAACTATAAATAAGGGAGGGGGTTACACTGCTTCCTGGGGCTTCATTTTGCTGCAGGGACCACCCTCCCCCCCCCCCACCCCAGGGCTTACTGGTTTATGAACGAAGCACCTCTCTGGCGGCCCCCAGGCCCCAGGGACCACCACCTCTCTAGGGCCACATGCTGCAAAGTAATCGGGGGGCCTCTTGTAACCCCCGATTCCCCATGGACCATCATCTTGCTGGGGCTACTATATTTTTATGGGGGGGCCCCTCAGATTCCCCTTTTCCCCAGAGACCGTCACCTTCCCGGGATAGGCCCTACAAATTAGAAAGGAGGGTGTGGTCCCCCCTCCTGGAGCCATAGATGGTCCTGGAGACCACCATCCCCAAGGCCGGCTCTTACTATGTCCCAGGGTACCCACACCTGGGACATTGCTGTTTGCTGTGGCTTGGCGGGAGCTTTACCGTTCCCACCTAGCCACAGCAAACGCTCCGCTTCTAGCAAGCGAGAGCAAATTTGCTCGCGCTTGCTGGAAGCGTAGCAGAATTGTTTTCACAGAGAGGGAGCTGCATGTTTAGCAGTTGCCTCTCTGTGAAAGCAATGCCGGTTGCCACAGGATGCGGAGAGCCAGCAGGTACTGTGGGGGCCTTTAAATTCACTTAAAATACACACAAAGGTTACAGGGACTTTATAGTTAGGCTTAGATTTCACTCATACAAAACCAGTGAAATTCAGCAGTTATAGTTACCTGAGTTAACTATAACTTACACCCCCTCAATGCACTGCTTATGACCTCACATATTACATCACTCATGAAATCTCAAATGACATCACTCATGACATCACTGATTACATCATCAAGTGAGTTTAAGTGTTTTTTAGAGTTTATGAGTGTTAAACATATATACTAACCTACTACAAAAGTTAAATTAGTATACTAGGTGCACTACTACCGAGTGATACTACTTCTAACATATATTATGTGAGAGGCTGTGTGACTGTATCCTTGTGTGTATGGTGTATAAGTGGTGTTTTGTTTAGACATAAGGTAACATCTTATCAACTTACCCAACTATAACTTCACAGTAACTTTTATTTTCTCAGTTCATTTCTGAAGTAAAGTAAGTGAGCTAATATGGGTGCTGGCTGGTGGCATGGGGGCGTTCCCCGGCAGCCCTCAACAAATTTGTTAATGTAGGTGCCCTGGATGGACACCGAAGCCCCCACTTTTTAAACAAAAACAATTGTGGCTCCAACTGGCAGCTGATATGCATGCCAGCGGGGACCCGGCAGGGTATGCTGGCTGCCTTGGAGCTCCCTCCACAGTCCCCAATGATTTAGGTGATGTGGGTGCCCCCCGTGGGCACTGGGCTCCCACTTGAGAGAAAAAACATGCTGGCTCCCTCCAGCACCCAGTATGTGGCAATGGCTGTGGAGGTAGCTGGGGTGCTGGGGCCTTGGGACTGCCCACAACAGTTTTATTGACATGGGACACCCACATGGGAAAAAGAATAACAAATGAGCATCAGGAGCCACTCAATTAGTAAACCCTAGGGCATTTTTCAATAATAATTTATATACCTGATAGTGCCCCTAGAAAGGGCAGGGGAACCACCATTCTTTTTTTTATGTTGTAGGGGACTGCATGAAATGCAGCAGCCCCCAGCAACATAAAAAGAAATCACTCTAGTATAGAGTTTATAGTCCTAAACTAGATTGTTCCAGTATAGAGTTTGTATTCTAACCAAGATCACTCTAGTATAGCAATCATAATCCCAAACAAGATTACTCCAATATAGAGTTCATATTATAGTCTAGGGGGCATATTAACAAGGCGGCGCTATAAAATTATCGCCTGTTTTGCGGCCATTTTCGGCTGAAAAGCGGCGATAATTTTATCGCCTTATCAGCAAAGACACGATATCGCGTGTTTTGCTAACTTAGCGCCCGTTTCCAGCACGCCGAACTTTGCATCGCTAATGAGATGCAAAGTAGCCGTGGCTGTGAAACCAACCAGGGAAAATATCGCAAAGGCAGCTTCGTGATATTAACAAGGAAGGGTAGCGATTATTTAAATCGCGTGATGTATGCCTTAACGCAGGAATTTAACGTCCCAAGGCATACTTAACATGGGGGTAGATTCTGTGGCTTAGACCACAGGCCCTATCATCTAGGATATTGCCGTTTTCCACCATGGGAAACGGCGATATCCACACTATCTCTGGAATTTTTATTGTCTCGGCGATGCGCGTTGTTGATAACGCGCTAACCGGGCGATAAATTCCAGAGATAGCCGGCGATAAATATGCAAGCGCTAAGCGCGCTTTGCGATATTTATCGCCGGGCCCTTGTTATTATGCACTCAGATCTTTAGTCTCTGATATTCCGTACATTTCTCTGTATGTGAAGTCCTTAATCACTCTGTATTGGAAAGTGGTGTTCTATTGCAGTAACCCCCCCCACTTTTTGCCAGACTACTGATGCACTTTTTCTTGGTGTGCTTTGGGTCCCTGCCAATCAGGTTCCCAGGGCCTGTGATCTTTCCCAAAAACTAACTCAATTGACATCTCTGGCCACAGGTCAGTCCCTGGTAAATGTCACCACAGGTTCCCAGGGAAGACATCTAAGGGCTGCAGCACTTGTTGTGCCACCCTTAGAGGCCATGTACCTTTACACACACACACTGCCTTTGCAGGCTGCGTGTTTTGGTGCAGAACAAAGTAAAGAGTCGACATGGCACACATCCCTGCGTGCCATGCCTACAACCCACTTACCTGGCATAGATCAGTCACCCCTCTAGCTGGGTGCCCTATGTCAGTGGTGAGGGTACAGGTGCATGAGCCCTGTACCCCCACAGTGTCCAAGTCCATTCTTAGACATTGTAAGTGCAGTGCTGCCATTAAGAGTATATGGTGCTGGGAGCTTGTCATTACGAACTCCACAGCACCATAATGGCTACATGGAAAACGGAGAAGTTTGGTATCAAACTTCTCAGTACATTAAACCCACACTGATGCCAGTGTGGTATTTAATGAAAAATGCACACAGAGGGCATCTCAGAGATGCCCCCTGAAAACTAACCCACCACTAGTGTCAAGGCTGAGTGGCTGCTTTCAGCTGCCACCACCAGACATATTTCTGGACCCCTGGGTCGAGAGCCTGCTGCTCTCTGGGGCCTGAAACAATGCACATCCTGGGACAAGGTGCCAAGTCTCCTCCCCAGGAAGGGCAGGGTTCACGAAGGGGAAGCTTCAAAGGGATGCCGCCTTTGTGAGCCTCCCCAGACCATTTGCTGCTTTCAGCAACTGGTCCCCACTGGTTCTACCCCCCACTTTGGGCAGGAGAGCCGGCGGGAAAAACAAGTGAGGGAAAGAGGTGTGCCCACATCTGCCAACTCCACCCCTCAGGTAGGGGAGGCGAGGTGAAGCACAACTCTCAGTCCCTGCCACCTTGAGGATGGGGGCACCCAACCAACCAGGGACACGCTCCTGCCCCCCTCCCACTGGAGGGTGGCACAATAGGGGGTGTACCCACCCCAGGGAAGAGACCCATTGGTCACTGCCCTTACCTACCTATAACGCCCCTAAATCTAGTATTTAGGGGGCACCCTGAACCTTGCTTCCTCAGATCCAGCTTGACAACAAGAAGAAAAGAAGAAGAAGGACCGAACAGCTGTGCATCCAGCTCACAAGAGGAAGACACCCACTGACTTGGCCCCAGCCCTACCGGCCTGTCTCCCCTCGAACCTGCTCCTGCTAAATCCCGGTGTGTCCTGCAGCCAGCAACATCAAAAAAACTCCGGAGGACCTGCCTACCTTCACTTCCAAAGACTGCTTCTCCCGTGAACACCGGATTTGTTCAACTGCAATCTCTGGCAGCAGCCAGAGACAGCGAATCCAGCCCACTCTGCACCTGCCAAACCCGGCCCGAGCTCGAGTGGAAAAACACCACGAGGAGGTCACCCCGGCAATCCTGACCTGAGATCCAGTGACCCCTGAAATGCCTCAAGCCTTCAGCTGACGCCTGCAGCCTAAATCTAGAAGGCCCCCCCTAATCGCGACCATGAGCTGGTAAGAAGATCCGACCCCAAAAGACATCCCTGCACCCGACGCCCCACAGCCTTGAGTGCCCCAACTGACGGTGCCTAACCAACCCTTAACTCCCCAATTTACCTCTCCAAGGGGTGGTCGCACCCAGAAGCCCTTCCCCTCCCTGCCTGGAGTGCTTTTGCAAACCGGAGGTTCTCCATAGAAAACAGGGTGCCCGACGTCGAAACAGCACTCTGCACCCGGCTGCCCCAGTGCCACTGAGGGTGCACCTTTTGTGCTACTTTGTTTCCCCATTTACCCTGACCTAAACCCTAGGAGCTTTGCTCCCACAAGCCAGTGGCCTGCTTACCAGCAGCCACCAACCGGAGGCCCCTATCCCCCATTGGATAACATTGGGCCTCAACACTCTGCACCGGGCCGCCCTAGTGCCCCTGAAGGTGAAACAAAAGTGCATCACTGAGCCTGGGGGATCCCTGAGTCTAACCCCAGAACCTTAACTTCCACAGACGATAACTTACCTTTGAACCGATAACCTACTTTTTTCTGAAAAGGTTTCTAAGTGTGGAGTTTTGAAATCTAAAGATATTCTTTAAAAACTGTGTGAATAACCAAACCGTATTTACTTACCTGTTTGCAGGAAATGTCCCAATGCTGAATCCAGGTATCCAGCACTGAGTAAGAAAAGTAACGTACAAAGTAACTTACCTGTAATTTACTGAAAAAGCCTATTCATTTCAATGTACTGTATTTGCTAAGTGTTGCAACTCACTGCATCCCCTGTAACTCAAACCAAGTACAATTTCTATTGCATTTTCAAACTGTTCTATATTCAGCAACTTATTACTTAAAAGTATTTAATGCTTACCTGTGCCAGGCTTGCTTGGTTCTAAAAATAAAACTGCATATTTTTTTATAGAAAAACAATTGGCTTAGAGTTCAATTCTTGAGTGTGTGAATTCATTTGCTGACTGAGTGTGTACATCAAATGCTTAACACTGTCCTCTGATACTGCCTTACTGCTCGGCCACTCTACCACAAATAGAGAGTAAGGTTCCATCTAACGTTAACCTCTGCCTACCTTTGGGGACTCTTGGACTCTATACACACTGTACCTCACTTTGGTGTAATATATATAGAGCCAGTTTCCTACACTGTGGTGTGAAGGTTTGACAAAATCAGACTCCTGGCAACACTTTCTCTGGCTGCAGCAACTAGTGTACTCATTGCTAAGCATGGAACGCTATTAAATACAAGGAACTTATGCTTAAGTCTGATTCCATAGTAAATTTCAAAAGTCTCTTGGTGCTCTTGGAAAGGTAGTTTGCCTTAGTTTCCGTTGAGTGTTTCACGTCGCCTAGGCGTAGCAACAGCAAAGCCTCACACCAAGTGATGCCCAGGCCTTGGATGGTCCTTTGATTTCCTCTGCAGTGGAGAACTCGAATGACCTAGAAGGCCAGCGTATGGATTTGAGGGAGCCAATAGCTCCTGTTTGATGGAAAATTGTGACAATACGAGCTCCAAATGAGGCACTGGTTGTGAGATATTAGTGTCCAGGCAGGGAAGTACAGTGTTGGGATAGGTACAGTAGTAAGAAATGTGTTAGTGAGGAGGCCCCCTCGTCCGCCTCTTCGGTTGCTGTGGGAGAAAATGCCGTACTCAATAATGAGGGTAGCTGGAGGGTTGGGTCTCTTAAATCGATCCATATCTCTGTTATGGCTATGCAGTTCAAGGGGAGAAATGACAGTCACAGTGGTTGGTGAAATAAGTTGTTTTGTTACAAATAGAAAAGGAATTACAAAGTAATTGTACTGTCCACGTTATGTCTTTTATATTGGGGAATAACAGATGAGATGCTTGGTAGCGAGTGTACTTAATTTATGGTGTGGCATAATGGGAGGGGTAGATGAGTGAGATACCTGAGGTATGGTTATGAAAGCAGAGGGTAGTGATTGGGACCTTGGAGGGCAGGTGGTCTTGGGCAGTATGAGAGATAGGATGATGAGGCAGATAACGATGAAGCAAAGCAGGCTACAAGTTTGAGAGTGACGAAATGTGGAAGCAGTACGTGTGTACCCCGAATTGGATACACAAGGGAAATGGGGGGGGAGCGTATTCACAAGCAGAAACAGGTAAGAGATGGAAGAAGATTGACAGGTGAGAGTGGTTAATTAAAATCAAGAATAGGGATATGTTCACAGGTGGGAGTAATTGAACAAAATGTGGGAGAGAAGGCTGCCTGCTTTGGCCAATTATTAATAACCACTCACGCTCAAAGAATCATGGTAATATTAGAATAGGTCTTTAATACTGGTGTAGGTGAGGTCTGGTATGATGTGGCTTTTAGCAGAGAGGATTGCTAGGGATTTCCCTGTTGAGGTTCAACACTCAACAATTACCTTGAGAGACAGTTAGTCATTGTGTCCTTGTTCTGAGCTCAGAAGGGTAAAGTGGTTGGCCCTTGTCCTTGATTACGGCCGAATATGCACAAACAGGATGGACCCTTTGCTTTGGCCTATAGCAGTGTAAATGTTATGGGGAAAGAGGCACTGTATTAAGTAGAATAATAGCAGGGGATAGAGTGAGCCAGAAGCTGCGAGGTCGGGGAATCTCTGCAGTCCAAAATGGCGGCCTGCGGTATGTCTCGATGTCCAGGCACAGTCCCTGGTGATAGCACCTCTGTCTTTGTATGGGGGTCTAAGTTCAACGTTTTTGAATTGCATAGTTCATTAAAACCATTGCACACAGCTATAATTAAAACCATGTCTTACAATGGCTAATACGCTCACCCATGATAAAAAAAGAGCATAAAAACATGGTTATATTAAAAGCATTTACCCAATTTAAACTTCTTATGTGACAAAACCTTGCTGACTTTGGTTCTTATTTGCCTCGAATGTAAACGTTGTTTAACTGGTGCAAGTATAAAACAGGTTATAAAGTGAGAATGTCTTGTCCTAAGAGAGTTCCTAAACATTTTGCCTGGGCTTGCACCTTTTCCATCCAGTTCCTTTAGAAGCGATTTTAGGAGTTTTAAACTTTTGCTTCGACCCTTTGAAACCAGTTGTAAAGTGCAAGTGACTTGTGCCAAAGGCTTTCCTAAAATATGACCCTCGTCTTGACCCTTTTCAGGCCTGGTGCCCCTCCGATCCGATTAGCTTCAACAACTTTTTCCTTTGAGTCATGGGCACTTGTCAAAGGCTGAGGATATGTAATAATGACTCTTGCTTATATCCGCATAAGCAATAACTAAAGTTTGTTGATGGGTTCTTCCAGGTTGGGATGAAATATTTGGTTTCTAGAATCGCAAATCGGTATAACCTAAACTGCTGCTCTGAAGTGGAGGAATAATGAGCTAGCAGATACTCCCGGGGTTTCAGGATCTTATATGAGTTGATTACTGTCCAGGCATGCTGTCTCGTGGCAAATTAGATTTATTTGTCAGTGAAATGCAACAGGAAACGCGTTGAAGAGTTGGCTACCTGACAAAAGATGGCTTTTCCCATGCTAGTGACCAATGCCTCTTGAATGCCAAGTTTCTCAATTGCCTGACTTAGGTATTTTCCCCATGAGCATTTTTGAATATGGGTCTGTTGTTTAATGCTTTCAGTTCAATATAGGTTGTTGATCAAGCCACTCCCAGAGGCACGCAGTCGCCAACAGAGTTTAACAAAAGCATTCCTTCTTTGTAATAATTTATTTTTTTAAATCAAATTCAAGACAACCTGGGCTGGTGTTTTTTTTATGGAAACCACAGTTTTGTAAACTTTTGTTTGAAGCTTGTTGAGTTTAGCTGTTTCTCTTCCATGCATGATTTCCATGGCAAAAGCTACCATTGGCATTAGCTGCGTTGACATTACGGTGAGTAAATAGCTCAATGGCGGGCCGCTGAGTTTCTTTTTCAATGCTTTGAACCCAAAAATTAGCATCTGTATTTTGGCCTGCAGAGCAACTAAATGACGTTTAAAAAACATATCATGTTCCACATTGATACCTAGCAACCTCAACCTTTTTGTCCTCTATGAACCAGGTGAAGGACTTATGTTTGATATCAACCAGATGGATCACTTTGGTTTTATTTAGGTTTAACTCAACCCCTTGGTGGTCCATATAGCTTTTTAGGGCGTTCATGCTTCATTGCAGGCCTATTGTTGTCTGGCTTAAGAAAACGATGTCATCAGCATACTGTAGGCAACCTCATTTCTCTGATGTCAAGGTTGGCGGATGGCTGTTGTCTTGTGGAAGAATTGTACGAGGTCTACAAGATCTAAGTTAGACAGGCTTGGGGAGAGTATGCATCCATGTTTTAGGCCATCCTAGTGGTGATTTGTTTGTAACTTTGCTGCCTTCTCCTATTTTGACCTGCGTCAAGGTATCTGAGTACAGTGCTATAACTGCCCTCAGCAAGTCTCTCAAAATGCCCAATTCTTCAACTATTTCCCATAAACGCCCTCGCAGAACCTGGTCAAAGGCGGACTTGAGATCAATGAAACAGGCAAACAATCCAGTTTTTCTCTGTTTGGCTTTTTCTGCTAGGATGCTTAGTTCTGTTTAGTTCGTGAGGGTTCCCATGACTGGTCTGAACTCAGTTTGCATTTGTGGTATCACATTTTTTTAAATTAACCCATGATTGCAAATGCTGGTGTAAACATAACGCGTAAAGTTTTGCTTCTACGTCAATGATGCTGGGCTTCCATTCTTGTAGATGGGTTGAAAGATGTTCACTTTCAATGAATCTAGGATGATTTTTGTGCAAAAGATTTGATTGAAGTGCGGTGCAAGATAATAAATCCAGTAGATTATGTCTCTTTTAAAGAGGGCATTGTGAAGTCCATTTGGTCCCGCAGCCTCTTCAGCCTTCAACTTCTTCAATATGTTTACTAGTTGTTCGATGTCCCCAAATGAAACCACGTTGTTCTGATGGTTACTCGTAAGACTCTCGGTTTCTACAGCGTAAGACAAGCCACCATGGATTTTGGGTATTGGTTTTGACTTTTGTGAATCCCGGATTCAGGCTTTGGCCTGCTGGCTTACGTACTTGCGTCAATGGCTGGCAGGGCGTACAGTGTTTGAATGTGTGCTTCCCACGCTTCCACCGCCAACACTGCGTTTTGATGTCTGGTCTTCCCAGATAGCAATACATTTCCCACTTGCCAGAAGTCTTTGATATTTGGCCCCTTGCTTTACCATAAGTGCTTATTCCCGATATACTCTTAATATTTTCTTTTTGTTCTCCAGCATTCCTTTTGATATTGTGCTTTCGAAGTTCACAATATATTTTTTTCAGGCTGCTTCCCCTTATTTGCTTCTATTGTTATTTTTCTCCTTTCGCTTTTGATTTTGAATTTTTAACTTGTGTAGTCTACTACTGTACCAGCTTTGCCTTCCTGAACCCCCTTTTATATTCATGCCATCTGAGATCTTCAGAGGTTGTGCTCTAGCTGGGAATTTTGTGAGTAAAGGTGCCATGGCCAATCCTGGTTTGTAACCACGATAACACCTTGCTGTAACTGCTGGTCCTGACCGATGTGCTAATTTCTTGGGTATTGGACGATTGTTAAATTTTCAAAGTTTGTTGGATCCCTGTCTACCCCAATTTCCCCCTTAAGACCGAAACTCCTTCCTCCAATGAGAACTGCTTTCTGGAGTGTATTTCTTGTAATTGAGGTGAACAGCAGACCTGGATACCTTGGCGGTTCGATCTTTTGTAGCTGTATTCCCCATGCTTGGAACATTTCCCACTGATCCAGTAATTGAAGCACTATTTTGGGAGAGGCCCAAGTTGTTACTGTTGCCTCTATTACATGTGTAGGTGTGAGGTTGGAATTCTATTGTTAGGAGGTATGAGGAAGTAATATGTGCAAGCTCCTTTCTTTCTTTTGTTAACTTTATAATGGCTCCTCTGTTTAAGGTGTCAGACGCCCTATCGATGTGTAGGCTGGTATTAACATGAGTTTTGGTTGTCGGTTGCATTTTGGAAGCATGTGTCCCCGAGTCGGGCATCAGTTGGACTTGCTGGGGCTCTACCAGATGCGTATGTTGCTCCTGTACTTGTGTCTGCAGAGGTGTGTCTGTAGTGCATGCTCTTGCTGTGTCTGAGTGTTTCTCCCTCCCTTCCTCCCATTGGAGTTCTTGTTACTCATGAGTCGGTTTTGCTGTTCCTTGCTGTCTAGAGTTCTGGGTGGAGGTAGCTCATTGGTACTGATCAAGTGTTTGGCTTTAAGCCTGATTTCTTTGTTTCTAGTGGTGTAATGGATACACACAGACTGCTTGGCAGTCCGTGTATAACACGGCGCTTGATGGGCGGAATTGGATTTTTTAGTACACTCTGCTGTGTATAGGGAGGCCTTTGTGTAGTCGTTGACCCTTGGATGGTATCCTGGGGCATTTCGAAGTTTTTGTGCCTTCACTTTTTAGTTCCTCTGTGATGTTGGCTGCTTTTGTTCTGCATTGAGCAAATAGCTGTAAAATGCTGTTGTGTTTACCTTTCATGCTAGAGATATTCTACGCCTTTTCCTTCCCCTTTTTGTGAAAGTAGAGCCATTCTGTTATATTTCAATGAGAAAGTCAAGATCCAGTTTAAAGTTGATTTGAAGAAAGAGTTTAATCTTCAAGATAAAATCCCATCCATACAAGTTCACCAGTACAGCAACAGCTCCTAGTCAACTGTCCCAAACTCCCTTATGACCTATATACATTCTATCTCTGACTACATCAAAACCATAAAAACATTTTGTATGACAGATAGGCATAACCATAGAGAACCTGTATAAACAAATCATCAAACAGGACACTACACCATCTCCCTTCCCCAACAAATTAAATACATTTGTATATGTAACTGCACACTACACATAAACTTCAAGATAACCTGGTCTCTACACAAATCTTGAAGACTGTCATGAAGAACAATCACTAGTTTGAGCATTTCCATATACATTTATATATGTACCTATACACTACACATAATCTTCAAGATAACTTGGTCTCTTCACCAATCTTGAAGACTGACGTGTAGAACAATCACTAGTTTGAGCATTTTCCTTCACAGTCTTGGTGACCCCTTCTCTCCTTACAACAACCACTCTATTAAGATTCCACACCCGATGGTCTTCTGTTCTAACCGCATTCTTAAACACTTTAATGACCATCATAGGATCAAAATATTTTGAATTACCACTCCTCACATGACCAGGACGTTTTACCACCACCACATCACCAACATTCACTTCCAACTTTTTGACTGAATTCTTTTTGTCAAAATAATCTTTTCTTAATAATGCTTTCTCTTCTTCTCTTTTTTCAACCAGTTCTTCATCACAGACTCGTTCTTTCCCCTTATTGAAACAATAATCATTCACCCAAAATGGTTCCAGGTGTGTATTCGGAACCCTACCACGAAACAAAAGAAAGGGAGATTTCCCTGTAGTAGAGTGAGGAGTCAACCTATAATCCTCTAATTTCTTAAGTACTTCCTCCTTCCATCCTATAGATAAAGATTTAGCCAAAGTAATGGTTTCTTTCAAAACCCTGTTGAGTCTCTCTACCATCCCATTAGCTTCGGGATGATAGAGAGAACATGTTTTATGAATGATTCCACAGGATGACAAATACTGTTCCATCTCTTTAGAAACTAGTTGTACGCCATTATCCGTCAAAATACTTTTAGGAAATCCTTCCTTTGCAAACAACTGTTTAAGGCACTTGATGACATTAATTGAATCCACAGTGTACAAAAAGAAAACCTCAGGCCAGCGAGAATACATGTCAATCACAACCAATAAAAATACCTGAGAACCATTACTATACACAGGACCTAAAATATCTAAAGCGATATCCTCCCATGGTTGCTTTGGTCTCCTTCTCAAAATCATAGGTTGTACTCTAGTAATTTTAGATTTATCACTCAAATTACAAGCAACACACTCACGTATTTCTCGTTCCACCAACTTATCCATTCCTGGCCACCAATAAGACAATCGTAATCTCTCCTTTGTTTTAGAGATACCAGAATGAGTAGCATGTGCCAAATCTATCAAGTCCTTTCTAAGACTTACAGGAGGAACTAACTTAGTACCACGAAACAACATCTCCTTATCCACAGAAAGTTCATTTTTCACATACCAAAAAGGTCTTGTATCTTCTGATCCATTTTTAATACTAGACCAATTTCCCAATAAAAGAGACACAACCTCTTTAAGAGTTACATCTAGTTCCATTTCTTTTCGCCACTTCTCTTCAGATATATGATCCGCATCCAAAGCACACACCCACTCATAACTTAGATCATTACTATCCCCATCACAAGTGTCACTTGACACCGAACGTGAAAAGACATCCGCTATTCTATTGTTAACTCCTGGAATGTACTTGATTGAAAAAGAATATTCTTGCAAGCTTATAATCCATTTTGTTATGCGACTAGAAATAGCATCCAAACCTTTCTTCTCAAAAATTTCCACTAAAGGTTTATGATCAGTTCTCACCTCGAAATTCACTCCCCACAAAAATTTCTTCAGTTTTCTGATTGCCCAAAAAACTGCAAAGGATTCCCTTTCAACCACAGAATACCTTGTCTCAGGGTCCTTCAAAGCTCTACAAAGAAACAAGATGGTTTTAATTCCTTGAGGACTCTCCTGTTGCAAAACCGCACCTAACCCCTTCTCACTAGCATCAGTTGTAAGGATTGACTTAAGCTTGGTATCAAAACTTTGCAAAAATGGTGCATCACTTAACTTCTTCTTAACATCAGAAAACTCTCTTTCACATATATCCGTCCATCTGAAACTAACACCCTTCTTTAACAAACTTCTCATATTGACAGTTAACTCAGAAAAATTCATGATGAATTTCCCATAGTATTCTATTAAACCAAAAAAACTCATCAATTCTTCCTTTGAAGTAGGGGAATGCATACCACGTATAGAAGACAACAAATCATCTTTGGGTTTGACCCCACTACCTGAAATATTGTGCCCAAGATAGTCAATAGAATTTGATCGGAACTTACACTTCTCAATTTTAATGGTGAGATTAGCATCAGATAACCTAGACAGAACAGATCTGAGGCGGTCATCATGTTCATTATCATTATCACCAAAAATAAGTATGTCATCCTGATAGATGCAGACACCCGGTAAACCTTTCAAAACCTTCTCCATTGCACGCTGGAAAACAGAAGAAGCTGATACCAAACCGAATGGCATTCTTTTAAATCTAAATGTACCAAACGGCGTGATGAAAGCAGTAAGGTCCCTGCAAGATTGCTCCAATTCAATTTGATGATAAGCTGAAGTTAAATCAAGGGTGCTAAAAACCTTAGCACCACCCAGAAGAACTAAGAGTTCCGAAATATTAGGAAGAGGATATCTATCCACAACCACACTCTTATTTAATTGGCGTAAATCTATGCAAAGACGCAAATCACCGTTCGGTTTGCGCGCAGCGACCACCGGAGCCATCCACTCCGTTCCCTCAACCTCTTCAATGATACCACCATTTTTAAGCTTGATGATCTCCTTTTCCATGTCAGACCTAACAGCCAACGGGACATTCCTGACTTTACAGGCAACCGGTACAGAATTCTCCTTTAACATTATCTTATGCTGATAACCTCTCATGCAACCCAAATCTTTTTTGAACACTTTTGGAAAATCACACATCAATTCATTGACCAATTTCTCATCTTGTACAGATTCTACCGTACATACATCTCTTAACAAAATGGGTGGATCAGAATTTGGATCAAGATAAACCCCCAAATCTCCCTGATGAATCCAGCTAATTATACTGTCACCCTTTTTTGAAACATAAATTTTCCCTGATACAAATCTTCCCTTGTACTCAATCAATCCCAGAAAGTACCCATGTAATTTAATGGGTTCTCCCCCATACGCCAATGGAATTATGTCAGCTTTCAACAGAACAACTTTTTGCTTCAATTTCTTGTTGTAAAAATCATTCGAAATTATAGTAATTTTTGCTCCTGAATCAAACAAGACCTGAGTTAACTCCCCATCAACTAAAATTTCATCCGTAGGACACATTTTCATGTTGTTATCACTTCCTATCTCTAAAATTATTTGACCACACTCAAAATCTTTGTACATCTCTCTTGAATGCTCATCTTCATAAACCTCTACCATTTTAACTTTTGAATTAAGCTTAGTCTTACACACAAATTCAAAATGACCCTTCTTTTTACACTTCAAGCACATATGACTAAGAGCAGGACACCTTTTATCATTAGCAAGATGCCCTAACTTATCACATCTGTAACATTTAAAGGACATTGACTTATCAGATAAAGTATTACTTATTTTGCTCCTATCCACTTGACCTTTGTCTTTTGTTTTAAACTTGACATCACTTTGTTCTTTAACCACTTGTACCTTGGCCTCCTTAACATTATCCTTTTTTATGATGGCAACACACTTTAATGAATGTTCTATCTTTTTAGCTACAACAATGACCTCATCTAGAGTAGGGTCATCTCGTAACCACAATTCTTCTCTTACTTTATCCATACTACAACCTAACATGAATTGATCACGCACATGTTCATCCGTCAGGTTTTCAAATTTACAAGATGAAGCAAGTTTCCGTAAACTTGTCAAATAATTTTCAATAGATTCACCCTCATTCTGCAGTCTCTTCCCAAAATGATACCTCTCCAATATCGTGCTTACTTTTGGAAGATAATGCTTGTCTAACTTAGATATGCATATTTCATAATCATTTAAACCATCTGACTCAGAAGTTGCCAATTCAGGGAGATGATCGAACACGTCTTGTCCTTCTGAGCCCAGGCAATGAAGCAAAAGAGATGTTTTCCTTTCAGCACTCAACGAAGCGCCACACACCCTAGCATATCTTTCGAATACACTCTTCCATTTTTTCCATTTGATAGGAGGTTCACCAGGTTGGGAAAGAAAGAAAGGTGCTGCAGTAACATTCTGCATTGCACCAAACATAAAGTGAACCCTTTTTTTTTAAAATAAAATATATGATAAATAAGAAGAAAACTAAAATAAATTTTAAGGACAATGAAACTGTGCGTTGTAACCTAAATGATGATCTTATGACATACAATTAACATCTATATCATGGAGATTAAACCCTAATATGCACATACATTAGCGTGCATATCGCTGTCAAAACTGTTTGTAATTTCTTTCCTAGAAAGCTTTAAATACCAGCGTGTAACTCTCTGTCAAAAATACCTCTTAACTGACATGAGTAGAATTACTGTACCATACTGGAATTGAGACTCGCTTTAGATCACTGGTGTGCGAGTCACCGATGAGGAATTCAAATTGACTGAGAGGAGGAATTTATCGCACCACAACAAATGGATTCGAAGCTCACTTTGCCAAACTGATGTACGAGTCACGGATGAGGAATCCGAAGAAACAAAACCTGCAAAACGTACAAGATGTGATGTTAGTTCACGTAGTTCACCGAAATCATCCCAATCCAAAATGGCCGCAGGAACGTGCGACGTAATGACGCTGTCCCAGGATGCAATTCCGCAGTCAGAGCGTGAAGAAAGCCTCAAAAAGAAGTCGACTCCGAAAGAACACTTGAAGATTCGAAGAAGATGAACAATCCAAAACGAAGCTTGAAGGTACGAGTTCTATAAAATGTTAGTATTTAATCAGAGCGCGAGACTCCTTCTCAACGTATACCAGTAACGTACAGTAAAAGTTAACGCAAAGTTAATACATCGCGAAAACCATCACATAGGAAAAAAAAATAAAAAATTAAACTTTCGAAGATCCTCTCACGCTTGAATTGTAATAATTTTCAATCACATCGAATTTTCACCAGCCTCTCTGACCGTGGTTCACCAGTAGAGCATCTTTGACCGAGCCACTAAAACATTTGAAGCTCATGAGAAAAGACGTACGATCCAGCTGATCCAACGAAAATTCGTAAATTAAAGCAATTCGCGATTGAGGCATAAATTGCTTAAGAGTATGTTGTACCTTCCACTACTAAGAGAGTGAGCCCACATCGAGTTAAACCCCTCAAATCACCGTGGGAATGTGGCGAAATGCTCCCAACCCTCTAGTATAAAAATTTTTTTGTATCTCACCAGAATCAGTTTATCTTAATACTTGTTGTTGAGATCTTCTTGAAGACTGCCGACTACGCCAGTGTTATATTTCAATGAGAATGTCAAGATCCAGTTTAAAGTTGATTTGAAGAAAGAGTTTAATCTTCAAGATAAAATCCCATCCATACAAGTTCACCAGTACAGCAACAGCTCCTAGTCAACTGTCCCAAACTCCCTTATGACCTATATACATTCTATCTCTGACTACATCAAAACCATAGAAACATTTTGTATGACAGATAGGCATAACCATAGAGAACCTGTATAAACAAATCATCAAACAGGACACTACACATTCCTATCCGTGACCTTGGTCGTAATTGTGGGGGCTGTTGTTTCCAGATCCGTACCTGATTTGTTGTCCCTGCCTGCAACTATTATTGCTTGCTGTTTCATGTTAACTTCTCTGCTTGACCCAAATTTTTTGCTTCCACAGGGTCGGTTTTGCTGAGACTGACTGGTCCCCTGTTATCTGTGTGCCAGTAGTAGGTGCTGTGTCTATTGAGTCATATTCTAAAATCTACAGCTTTTATAGTGATCCTGTTGCTTGAATTCTTACTTCCCGCAAGATTCCATTAAGGATTGATGGCAGGACCTGGAATTTATCCCCTAAATTTCCACATTGGCATCCGACTTGCTGAGTGTAATATGATTTTGGGCTCTCTGTATCAGCTCATTGAGTGCCTTTAGTTTCTTATCAATTCCCTCAATGTGAACTGCCAAAATGTTGAGGAGTTCAACCTGAAGTTTCCATTTGACTGCTTGATGGCAGATTGCTGATGACATTGCCTCCATTGTAGATAAGGGCGCCCCCCCATGTACCAGCAGGGACCTCAGTGTTTGCTATTTCAGATTCAACTTCTGCTATGCTCCCAAATTTGATGGCGTTGTTGCTCTTCCTGAGACTCTAGTGTTGTTGATAGAAACCGGCTCCTGCTGGGGCCTCTTGATTGGGCTTAAGGGAGGTTTAGCCTCAAAAGTACATTTGTCCATTGCTGGGGAGTTACTGTTGCAGGGCAGGAACTGACTGAGTCTGACTGTTGTTATATCCATCTGTCGACTTGACCCTTACAGAGGAGCTAATACTGGAGCTAATGATGGACAGAATGCTGAACAATGCAAACATTCACCCCCAGTCACCAGGATCTGGGTTTAATCCATCATTCTTTTGCTCACCACACCACCCCAGTTTGGACCCAGCCATATGCAAATCAGTCTTGACCCTGCTCCTTAGGGAACAGTCCAGCTCGAACTGCCAAGCCAGGTCCTCCCTGGACCGTAAACAAGCATCCTGGGACCAGTTTTGGGGCATCACCACTCATCACCCGGGCTAGCTTGAATCCAGTGGTGCAGTGAGCACGGGACCCACGTCTGGGAATACCCTTCCCACGTAGGGTGACAAATGCAAAAGAAACAATTGATGGACGCAATGCTGAACAACGCAACATTCACCCCAAGTCACAAGGATCTGGGTTTAATCCATCATTCTTTTGCTCACCACGCCACCCCAGTTTGGACCCAGCCATATGCAAATCAGTCTTGACCCTGCTCCTTATGGGAAAAGTCCAGCCCGAACTGCCAAGCCAGGTCCTCCCTAGACCGTAAACAAGCATCCTGGGACCGGTTTCGGGGCATCACCCCTCATCAGCCAGGCTAGCTTGAATCCAGTTGTGCAGAGAGCACGGGACCCACGTCTGGGCATACCCTTTCCACTTATGGCGACAAATGCAAAATAAACAATTTTATATACTTCTATCTGTGGTTTCCTGGTGTTTGCACTTGTTGCTCCTGTAAATCTCATATCTGGGTTAGGTGCCTCTTGTATGTTCCCTTTTTTAGATTCCAAATTGGCTAGCGCTAGTTGTGTGCTGCTTGATGCAGCCATTACTTTGCCTGTATTTTTCTGAGTTAGAAAGTCCGTTATTTTATATCCCTCCTTTTGTCAAAGTTGCAATTTTACCCTTTTTTGTTTCTGCTTTGATGGAGATGATTCCAAGTCAGTTGCTTCTGCTTCCTCCACACATAGTACTGAGTCATGATTGTGCATTCTTTAGAGCCTTTTACTTGCGCTGGGCTGGGTCCGTTCTCATTTTTCCCACTACATTGTTGCTCTCTGTTTCTCCCTTTGGCCTTTTTCCGTGTGGGTTTTATGCAGGGCACAAGTCCTAAAAAAAGAATTGGGAGGACTAACCTAGTTAATCAGTAAGCGCATGACATCACGCCTCGTGACATCTCGGCGCGTGACATCACAGGAAGTGACATCACAAGAAGTGACATCCGATCTTAAGCTCTCACATACATATTTTCCAGGTGTATCATGAGTACATCGGAGCACATTTCGAGTATACTTGTAAACTCTCCTGAATTACGCAGAAGATTCACACTTTTGTACGCTACAATGTTGCCTTTTGTCAGTCAGCGTAAAGCTTCCTCTAGCCATAGTGCTTTTAAAGAAAAAATAGTGATATTTAAATAATTACAACGCCTCTTCAGGGGTAGCACTATATAAATGCTATTTATTTTGTGCAAATACTGGGAAAGACCAACACATCTGACATTCTTACAGTGCATGCATATCTCCTAAACAGAGCCTGAACAAAGTGAAAAGATGCCTCTCTTAAGTATGTGTGAAGTACTAACAAGGTGTGAGCCTTTGTTTCTCCTCTGCTGCATGTGCTTCTAAGTGTGAGGCTCCTGACTGCTCCCCGCCAAGAGACTGGAACTAAAGGAGGCCTGATGACCCCTCAGACTCGGTCTTTGTTAAGAGCCAGCAGGAGTTAGAATTAAGAGAGCCCCATCCTCGCCTGCAGGTTGTTGCCGCTCAAAAGCTGATAACAACGTGCAGGCGATGCTGAAAGGGTCCAGGTGTTTGGAAATAACAACAGGACGAATTCAGCATCTTTATCAGTGGGGCCCAACTTCTTGGCAGGGTGGACGGCATCCCCCCGTGAAATAAGTGGGTGGATGCCGTCCACCCGCGTGTACCCCCGACTACCCCCGACTCGTGCCCTGGTTTTATGCCGTATGATACTCTTTGATGCTGGATTCGATCTCTTCCCTGTGGTTTGATGGTGGACCGTATGGCGCCACCTCTCCCCCTCACATGGAATTTCAGAGGCTGTGGAGGTAAGGGTAGGGGCACAAGCGTGTATTGCTTGTACAGGATGAACAGCTCTTGGAAGGTTTGTGGACGGAGGGGGACAGTCTCCGGGCGCTACTCCAGTTGCTACTCGTGCCTCCCCGCTCTCCTGTTTTGCCGCGTGTATCATCGAGCGGGAGAGCACATCTGGGCTGCAAGCTGCACCTGCGCCTAGGTGGACCGCTTCAGCAGACCACGGGGCTCAACTAGGGTTGAGGGAAGTAGCCTACAGCACTGCTCTAGCACCTCACTTGCTTGTACACTTACACACTGTATTCAATTGTGTCCTGCCAGGAAGTCCTCCTGGCATCCCCCCTCTCCGCCTGCCCCTTCTGTGCAGGCCGAGGGGCCTGGGGTCCTGGCGGGGCTGATGGGCATTTACGCTTTTCTCTTGCTCTTCTCTTGCTCAACCACCATATTTGGAGCAGTGAGTTGAGCAGTGAATTAAGCAGAGGGGAGTGCGTACCTCTATCTTGCAGCTTGCTGCATGTCTTGCTGTCTGGCCTGGGGAGGTTGGGAGGGAGTTGGGACTAATCAACGGCCAGCAAGTACTGACTGCGCCCCTCGGCACCCTGGCTGCTTGGAGCAGGCAAAATGCTGGTACAATGCTGGCTCAGAGCAGGTGCAGGCACAGAGCCTCTCGCCCGAGGCCCGTTTCCTTCTCTGCCTCCCCTCCTCTCCTATCCCCATCGCACTACCTCAACGTGGGCTGGGCTTTGGCAGCCACAGCATCAGCGTGAAGGTGGCAGTTTGCGGTGAGAGGACGGATGTAGGTTTTCAGCAGCCCGTCCGCCACGCTCTCACTTTTGGCAGCACGCTGACCGTGCTCTCCCTACAGCTGGTCTGCCCTTCTCATGGCAGCTGCGATGCTCGCGTTTGCTGCCTGGGTCCTCGCTCCTCCCTTGTCTCCATGTTGTCCCATGAAGCTCATCAGTCAGGGCCTGAGGAAAAGGGCTGTTCTAGGCCTTTTTCAGGGGGTTGAGAGGCACATGGAAATGGTGCCCAAGGAGTCGGGTTGCTGAATGCTCCCAACCCCAATGGCACTCAAGCCTATGATGCAATTTGTGATGGTGATAAACACTGGTTGCAGGTTTCCAACATATCATGGGATGTGTCCAGAGGAACTTGGAACCACAATCAGGCCTTTATTTTGTAAAGTACTGATTTCAATCAATATTTCTTGTTTGCTTTAATCACGAAGGGTTAAAACAATACAGTTGCACAAAATTGCATCTGGACAAATTGCATTAAAATTGCAGATTGCTATTGTGTTTTGCATTTCATATGAAAGTGTGTATGTGCGACAACCTGGTTCATGCATTAAGAAGCGCAATTAGTTTTAGCCTACCTCATCTTTGGGCTAAAAATAACTTCTTGCCAGCTTTGATGTTTCGCACTGGTTGCCAGTGAGGCAGAGAAGTGACATCAAAGTCCAGAAGGCCCTGCACAGTGCTGGTCTTGAGTGCCTTCCGAAACAACTGCTCGCGTGCCTAGCAGGTTCATCATGCTTCCCCTAGGCTGGATCTGAAGAATTGCTTACTGCTACTCCCATTGAGGTACAAGAGTTTCGGAGGAAGAGCCCTTCACCCCAAAAGTCCCACCCTTTGTAACTCAGTGCAACAATGCCCTCTTCTGGAGACAGATTATGGAAATCATTACAAAACTTAAACATTCACCTCCTTCTGTGTACGAACAGGAGTAAGTCTATATTTGTTTATTTCTTTTCACTCCCGGTCTTTGGCCACCTTAAGGCAACTAGCTGTTTGCACAAGCAATTTAAACAAACAAGTGAAATAAATATAATGATTAAATATATAATGTAATGATTAACACAATTAAAAAATATATAAAACACAAGGGGAAGTGAAGCATAATGGCAGTTCTCTATATAAAGTCTAATGTGGCTAAGTAACCGTTTTTCCATGTAAATACTATGTGAAATGGAATTTGCAGCGTTAGTCACATGTGACTGTTTTGGTTCAGGAACTAAAATGCACTCCTTGTGAGGCAAGAGGTTGTGCATATACCTTTATAGGGCTCACCCTTGCATGTAAAACATTTTGTTAGCTTACAGTCGGCTTAGAGCCCTCCCATTGCTTACCATTCGTTGGCTTCTTTGTCACTCTCCTTTGCTTGCTTCCTTTTTGTTAGTGCTTGTTGGATTTCCTTCCTCATTTTGTGTTTGTCCCTCTCCATGAGCATGGTTGCATGACTTGTGTCCTTTCACTGGTCCCTTTTCTGGTGCTACTTTTTAGATCAAGCCTACTAGAGAGCGTGTGCACTATATGTAGGAAGGCGTATTGTGGGATTACCAAACACATAGGGAACAGGGGCGTTGAGCCTGCCATTGCTTATGTTTGATTGTCGTTCCTGCTACTCTCATTTGCCTGCTTCCTATTCGTGGTCCAGCTTGTCAATTTTATTTTTGTTCCTCTCATAGTGCATTGCCTCTTTACCCTCCCTTTGTTTGCCTGATGTCTGTGCTCGCTGTCAGGGAATTATTTTTAGGTGGGGGACTAGCTAGCTCATTTGCTGTCTCTTTGAGACATGCTGTATTCTCTCTGTGGGCTTACGGCCTGCCCATTGCCTTGTTATTCGTCCCTTCGATTGTCATTCAAAAATGGTTGCATGCTTGTTATTAATCCTTCCTCTTTGTCCCTCCTTTTCGTGTTTAGTTTCCTCCCACAGAGCAACACCCAATTACTGTTAACATTACGCTTCTGTGTTTGTGTTAATTTGAGTGGCTATTTTCTTGTTTGATTTCTGCTCGTGTCACTGTTTGCCCTTGTTTGCTGGTTCAGATTCGGCGCCCGTCACTTAAAATCCCCGTCCAGTTCAAATACCGAAATGAAATGTCAAACGCTCTGGATGCTGTTTTTGAAATCACTTTTTAATTTTGTCTGACTTCAAAGGGCAAGGATTTCCCCGGAACACCTCATGCGTCTGTAGGGAAAAAATCCTTTAAGCAGTGCAAATCATTTAATCACCAAATCTACAACAAAAGGGAGTACAAAAAGGTTTATTGTACATGCCAGGCCAATTCAGCTGGGAGAGTGATGTGCTATGAGCGAAGCACAAGTCAGTCTCAACTTACATACACTTCAAGTCTACTTCTTATAATACTAATTTTGTCCTAGATCCATATTTAATACAATGTTCACAATAGAAAAAGCTTCCTGCTTTTCTGTTCTGTCCCACCCAGATTACATACATTTATTTCAAGAACAGCTCTTTCCTGTGTGAGTGACTTCTCACGCCAAATTTACAGACTACAATGGAAAACATTCTTGCTGCTCTGAATTTCCTGTTAAATATCCTAGACAGGACGTTCTTAGCTTGAATACAATGAAGAGGAAAAAACACTTAAACCAGACCGTATTTAGACCTTTTTTTTTAAAGATAGGCTGTAGGTTATTTCCAGATACAATTGTGCAACTTTAAAATGCACGTTTAAACATCATTATACTGTTTTTCTGTCTTTACATAATATTTCACAGTTTGTGGGCAAAACTGAATAATTAGGTCCTAAATCTAAATTAGGGTTTTGATTCCTTTCACTCCCCTCTCTAGTCGATTCTTCGACTACATCCTCACTACCCCTGTGCATTTCTTCCAATTCTATATTTTGCATCTCTTTATGTCTCATTATAGGGAACATACCTCCCACTTTAGCTGTAACCCTCTTGCAACATGCTAAAATAACCTGGAATACTAGGCACATCAATAGCAACAGAACTATTATAGGCAACAAGGCCTTAGACAACCCCGACATCCAGGACGGCACCCGATCAAACCAGCCAGTGAACCACTCATCTGGAGCACCCCCATCTTTCTTCATCTGTGTATGCAAATTATGCAAAATCAATATGGTCTGAGTTAGATTTCCTTCATCTTCATCATTCTCAGGTATGAAAGTACAGCATACTGAATTATGTTTTTTACATACTCCTCCTTCGATTGCTGTCATTAAGTCCAAAACATATCTGTTTTCCATCACCATAAGTCTGATTGAACGCAGCTCTTCTTTAATTGCATTAAAACCATCTTCAGTAGCATTTATGGCTTTCATTAGCTCCCACCGGGTGATCTGAACCCAGCGAGCAGTTGCTTTTGCTTGAAACATAGGTATCAGACTTCCAAAAAATGTTTGTGCTTCATTGAACAACCTATACTCTTTGGGCACATCCTGCCACACTGAAGTTCCAAAGTACTCAGCCATCCTTTTTCTTCTGTGATGATGCAGCAAAGTTGATGCTTTACTCATGGAATGCAAATGCAAATCATTTATTTCTTTTGCTGGTATTACCATAGATGGAGTATGCAAAGTCACCAGAGAGCAGATTCCGCTCCAGTCGGGGGGTAATTGAGTGTATATTCGAGCTCCACACTGCCAGAAAAAATCCATAAGGCTGGAGGTACCGCCCTGCATATCGGCATTGTAAATAGTTGAACTGCAATTGAGATTCCGTCCCACTTTAACAATCCCATTTCCCTGAAAGCAAAGAGAAAATCTCATTAGTTTCACAGCCAGCTTAGGATGACGTTTAGTTCCAGTCCATGTATATCTCTGGATGTTTTCATCCTATACTTGCTGACATGATGCTTTTATATAATCAAATCTCAAATTATTTTTAGTTTCTGTGTCATTCCATAAAGATATGGCCCTACATGAAAACCTAACTCCAGTAAACCATTTATTATTGGCAAATACTGATGCTTCAATACTTAATACTAGCCTGGCTGCGCAATCTGGGGGCAGTGGTTTGGCAGAATAATTATTACAGGTGGATGGTGGATTAGATCTACCTAGAATACCTTGTTCCAATACGGCTTCCTCCCAATTTGCATAACTATATTTCTGCTCTGCTCCTTTCATTCTGGATATCTCTTTCATTATCTCCGTTGTATCTGTCAAAATTTGCAAAATTTCTGGGGTTGTATCAAATCTGGTTGTATTAACTCTGGCAGTCATAGGACTAACATGCGTTTGCTGTAACTGTGCTTTTATCCTACACAAGAAAAGATGCAATAAACACTTTGTCATATTAACAGGCACTTCTTTAGAATACACTAAAGGTGGTGTTTCTATGGCATGGGGAATAAGAGAACATACAGAAAAACTATCATTTTGTGTATTGGTACCTATATCATGCATGCTTTTGTACCACAAATTATCAAGTAGAGAATCATGCAGAGGATGTATATCTGTTTCATTGAAAACAGCTCTACGAAAGCTTCATACGTCTTCCCTATGGATGGGATTTTTTGCATCTACATAACACATAATACAATAGCAAATTATCAGAGTAATAATCATAACCACTGAGCTCATTATTATACTATGAAAAATATCATTTAACTGTCTCTTCATTGTATAATTTTTTCTTGGACCATTGCCTCCTCCCCTCTCTGTGGGAGTGAGGCCAAAAATTGAATAATGTCCGTTACGTGCACCCAGTTCCGCATCCCCTCCACTTTTACTGCTGTTGGCGTGCTCTGTGTTACTTGGTAGGGGCCTAGAAACTTGGGATCCTTCCATGTTCTCACAAAGTTGCACACGAAGACCCAAGAACTGATGCCGATGGCTGTAGACAAGGGCAGGGGTGGTGCAGTACTGTTGGCCTGTTGCAGCTGAACCTGTTTAGAATAAACCTGTACAGCTTTTGTTAAGGCAGACATGTATGCATTCATTTCTTGCCAAACACTTTCTGATGCAGACTTAGTATCAGAATGAATCATTTGATTTTGTTTAAAAGAAAAATTAGAATGCCTACCTGTTACGACTTGGTGAGGGGTCAAATAATGATCTTTTGAAGGGGCATTTCTCAATGCATACAGAGCAAAGGGAAGGCAGTAAAGCCAATTCTTTTTCAGTGTCTCACAAATGTTTTACACTTTGCTTTTCAATAAGCCATTCATCCGCTCAACAATTCCATTACTCTCTGGGTGGTAAACTGAGGTAAACTGGTGTACCCCTCCTAATAGTGTAGTAATTTGCTGAAATACTGTGTTAGCAAAGTGTTTTCCATTATCGCTGCGTATCGCCGCTGGAACCCCCCACCTAGGTATGAACTCTCTCACCAGGAATTTAGCTGCCTGGTCAGCATCACACCTGGAGCAGGGTCCTGCTTCAATCCATCACGAAAATGGACACACCACTACTAACAAATACCTATATCCAGTACATTTTTGTATCATATTTACAAAATCTATGTGTAACTCTATGAAAGGACCTATTGGTCATGGAATGGAGGATGAAGGCATTTTTGGTGACCTCTTATTAGAGTACTGATAACACACAAGACATGAAGCTAGAAATACATCAACTAATGGACCTAGTTTAGGGATAAACCAGCTTTTATTCAATTCATCCATCATTACTCTTTTAGAATTCTGTGTTGGTAAATGAAGTTGTCGAAGGGCTGTTATAAGTAGTGACTGAGGCATTATAACTTTACCTGAAGTTGCTGATCTATAAAGAAGATCTGAAATCCAGTCACTCCCCCCCTTGATTTCCAGAGTTCTTTCTCACGTTGTGGTGCTGCATTTTGAATGTCTAATAATGCCTCTGTAGAAATATTCTCATAATGTTGTATCTTAACCTCATCGTCTGCATCTAAAGTGTGCATACTGCATGTTTTCATTGCATATAAACTAGCTTCCTTTGCTGCTGTATCAGCAGCTTAATTGCCCTTAGACACCAAATCTGTTCCTTTTGTGTGTGCCTGGCACTTAACCACTGCTACTTGACATGGTATTTGCAATGCAGCAATAAGGTCAGCTGAAAGATGTTGGTGCGCTTCTGGTGTCCCATCAGATTTAAGAAATCCTCGCCTTTCCCATCTCTTCAGCCCTGAGTGAACTGTAGAAGCTACATATGCTGAATCATTGTATATTGTTACTGGCTGACCCTGACAAGCCTGTAGGGCCGTTATCAATGCTTTTAATTCAGCCACTTGGCCTGAGTCTTGGGATGGCAAGGGTAAGAGGTGCAATGTGTGTAAGGTATAATCAGTAGGTGTACCAATAGCCTCAACAACAGCTGCACCTGTATGTCTTTTACCTGTCTCCTGGTCTATCCATGAGGAACCATCAATAAACAATTGTCGGCCATCAGACAAGGGGTCCTCATGTGCCAGGTGATCGTCCTCCTCCAATGTTGCACTACAGTCATGATCAGTGGGCTCTAGTGGGTGCACTAAAAAAGTTGCAGGATTGACAGAGTGTACTCGCTCAATGCAGATAGAAGGGTTTGACAGTATTACTTCATAACCTGTTGCTCTTTGAGTGGTCCGTGTACTTTTACTTTTCTGCAGCACAGCAAATGGAGAGTGCTCAACATACAATGTTACAGGGCATCCTGCTGTAATAGTACTACTCTTTTCTACTGCAAGCGCTCGCTTACAAGGAAAGTGGCCTTTCATTACTGGATCTAATTGTCCACTAAAATAGGCGATGGGTTTGTGACCCATTGGGTATTTTTGAGTAAGGACTGATATCATGGAATCCTCTGTGGCAGCAGAAAACAGAAAAAATCTCTTTGTATAGTCTGGATTTGCTAGCACTGGGGCTGAAGCAATTGCTTCTTTCAATGTCTGAAATGCACTTACACTGTCATCACTCCACTGTATGCCTGTGTTGTCAGTTTTAGCTTGCTTCATTGCATATAATAGTGGTTGTATGATGGTAGCAGAATCAAATACCCACTGACGTACAAAATTACAAAGGTCTAGAAATGTATGCATGTCTTTTACTGTCTTGGGCTGAGGCTGATTACGTATAATTTGTATTCTAGAACCTGCTATCTTTTTGCCTTCTGCAGGCAACACTTGGCCCAAATACAGCACTTCTTTTTGCACAAACTGTAATTTTTTCCTGTCCACTTGGTATCCTTTAGTAGCAAGTAGCGTTAGGAGATTGACAGTGTCCAAAACACATTCAGATTCTGTTTTACTGCATAGCAATAAATCATCTACATATTGCAAAACTGTACTGCCTGACTGGAAATTTAACAAATCTTCTCTCAATACTCTATTAAACACAGATGGAGACTCACAATAGCCTTGTGGGAGTCTAGATTACTGGATTTGTTCACCATCAAAACTGAAGGCTGTCAAATAATGACTGTCAGGATGTAAAGGTATGCTAAAAAAAGCATTCTTTAAATCCACCACAGAAAACCATTTGCTGTCACTTGGTATATTTGTTAATATCACAGATGGGTCTGGCACTATGGGGTACTCTGCTAATACCATGGCATTAAGGGGGCGAAAATCCTGAGCCATCGTCCAAGTATTACCTGTAGATGATTTTTTTACAGGATAAATTGCTGTGTTACAAGGCGATGGACAGTAATACAGGACTCCCTGATCCTTCAGTCTTTGTATTGTCCCTCTAATACCTTATTTTGCTTCTTTAGACAGTGGATACTGTTTTACACGTGGCAATTGTGCACCTGGCTTCAACATTATCTTAAATGGTTCTGCAGATAGTATCAGTCCTACCTCATCGGGAGCTGATGTCCAGAGACAAGGTGGGACTGCTGCAAGTGCTTCAATATCATTGGAGGGGGATGGCACAACTGATAACTAGGTCTGTGCACGGTAAACACGTACTAACAAGGGTGCTGTGTGTGTATAAGCTATCTCAGTCCTGGTGGGATCGTCTGAAAAGAGTTCTGAATCCGAAATGTCCCGCGGTCTCAGACCAGGCATAAGAAAAATCAGGACCTTCCAAATTCCTCCATCATTATCTGATGCCACCAGAGCGCCCCACCTTCTGAATATTGCCATGCACTCAAGATAAAGGGTATTCACCTGTCCTAGTTCATCACCACCAGCTTGTCTCCTGAAAATTAGTCTTCGTGGTAATTCCATCCATCTCCCTAAAAGTATTTCCTATGTCTTCAGAACGGTGAGTACTGCATCTGCTAGCAATTTATAATGCGCTGGCTCTGCCCTTCCAACCACATGTTCCTCTGGTATTCTTAGAAAATGTATCCCACATTTCGCTTGCCCTGGTATTTCACATGTCATGGACCCATCAGAGGAAAACCTTATTGTCATGTTTAATTTAGAAATGATATCCCTTACTAATACATTTGCTGGTGAATTTGGAGAATAAAGGAGACGCTCCTGCATTCGCACTCCTGCCACCTCTATGGGCACATGTGTTGTGTATGGACGCGCTGTACTTCACCAGAGAAGCCCTGCGTATCCATGGTGGCAGAGGACAATGGAACATTTCCTTCTGAAGCAAGATTTTGTTGCCCCTGTATTAACCAAAAAAAGCATACCTACTTCATAATCATAATCCATAATCATTTCTACCATTGGTTCCTCCTCTGGGTCTATAGTCCTAGCTACCACAGTACTATTGGGATTCCCTGGTGCGTCCCATCAGGCTGTATGATAAAAGGAGTTTCCACCTTGAACAATCACTCCCCCTTGTCTCCCTGTGCTCAACAGTGCAGTAGTCTGCACCTGATGCTGGCCTCCTGCCTGCACAACAGGTGCTGGTGCCTCTTGAATAGGTACGTTAGTAAATTGCTATTGTGGCATA
Source organism: Triturus cristatus (assembly GCF_964204655.1). Lineage (NCBI taxonomy): Eukaryota > Metazoa > Chordata > Amphibia > Caudata > Salamandridae > Triturus > Triturus cristatus. The sequence goes on along the minus strand of NC_140584.1, from coordinate 82,177,019 downwards.
TAAACCTGTGGTAGTGGAGTTATTTGTTGAGGATAGGCGGCATACTGATAAGGACCATATTGAGGTGCTGGCCCTGACGTGTTCACATTTTGTCTTCCCCTTCCTCTCCCTATTCCTATCACTCGCTGCGCTTCATCACTCTTCTTAAAGCGGCATTCAACAATAAAATTTCCAATATTACCGCAGTAATGGCATTTAAAACTTCTTCTTCCTTGCATCTGCCTCCCCTCTCTTTGACCTCTTCCTTGCTCCCTGTTTGCAACAGGAACCTGCACAGTCATTTCTTTTCCTTCTCATTTTTCTGTATCTTTTGTGTCACCAGTTTAGCTTGGGCTCTGTCACTTTGGTCTTTATTTCTCCTCTCCTTTTCTTCCGTTTTTCTACAAAAATGTATAATATGTGCTTGTATTTCTGCCCAGGGTTTTACATCTAAAGCCACGACCTGATCTAAATGGTCTTGTATGTCTCCTGGTAGCCCCTGTTTTAAAACATTGTAGAATAATCTACAACTACCTCCCATGTCTACAGGTCCTACATCTGCTTCCCTCTTTTTCTTCATCATTATTATGTAGTCTGCACAGGACTGACCTGGAGACATAGTTTGTGTCATCAATGCCCCAATATCTGGTTGTTCTGGGTACCTATTCCTTAATTCAGTCAACACTCTAGAGCGCACTACTCCAAAAGCAGACCCATCATGTTTTTCTTTAGTAATAGTTACTCCTTGTATCCCTGCACTTCTCATTATACTATCCACCTCATCCCCTAATATGGAGCTCAAAAGGCTCTTTACATCCCCAAGAGCTAAAGGTATCCCAGCTGTTGCATTTTCAAATGCTTTTATCCATTTCCCTGCTCCTTCATGTAATGGAGGAAGGCCTTTTTTAGATTTTCTTTATCCATATGTTGTCATGGAACATAGACAGGCTGTGCTCCCTGTGTCTTATACACCGGTGGCATCTGCATTTCAGCGATATTCCTGTCAACATGTCCCTCATAAGATGTGTCAGACCTTAAAGCATATTTCTTCCACACACACAGACTTTGTTGCATGTAATCATAATCCCACTCTGGATCCCCATAACCTTGAAAAAGACATAAATCAGCCATATTAATCAATTCAGGGTCAAAGGATCCTGCTCTTGGCCACACTTTCATCTGTGGCACCATGCCTGCTGTCAATCCTGCAAGGTTATTAGTAAATGGGACAACATTATACCGACTATTTTCTCCCTTTGCTACTATTTCATTGGGTGTCAAATCACTGTTTTCTTTCCTTTCTTTTCTCTGTATAAAACTTGTCATTCCCTGCATATTTCGTACATGAAGGGATCTTACTTCAGCTGGAGGGGAACTTTGTCCTAACTCTATCATATCCTCTGCGCGAAATGGACCACCAGACCTTGTTGTACTACTGGGAAACACTTGGCTCTCCTCTTAATTGTTCTCTAAAAGCACTTTGTTCCTCTAATCTTCTATTTATTTCAGCATTTCTGTTCTCAGCCTCTTGCCACAATTCCATGAGTTCCTGGTCAAGAACCCTTCTAGTTTCACTCTCCACTGAGTTTCTTTCTTCCTCATCTTTCTCATCCTCTCCTGTCACATTCTTGATTTCTAGATCATATCCTATGTCCCTTACAGCTGGCTTTGCATCTGGTTTAAATGATATGGAATTACATTTGTTTGAACAGTTATCAGCAATAAGGCTTAATCTCTTAATTGTATTCTGTATTCCCTTTACACTGGTGGTCATGTCACGATAACCCTTATCCTCTTCCTGATATATTTTTGATCGTGCCCCTAAATCAAACTTCATCTGTGGTGTGCTAGTATAATATCCATTTTCCTCACTTGAGATTTGAGGAATCTTGATAGCCCATTCTAATATATCTTTTGACTTTTATTCCAGCAATTTTCCATTGTTGTCTTGTCTTAATTTTACTGGAATGTCTCCTGTTAAGGACACTGTTCCCTCATATACTTTTTCAGATTTAAGAGGGTCTTTATTAATTATTTGAGCAAGATCAATCTACCCCATTTTTAATAAGTCATCAACCTTTGGTGTAACTTTGTTTATGGGAATTAATATCGGATCTTTATAGCCTAAAGTTGAAACATCGGTGTCCACTGAGTCTGTTGAGGTAGTGGGTTCCTTATCTTCCACTGATAATGATGGATACATACCCTGACGGCATAAGGGCCCTTTAATTATCTCAGAATATGTTGGGGGTGGTGCTGTGGCTTCAACATGGGAATCCTGACTGAATATCTTCCACATGTCCAATGATGCTAATCTTTTTGTTCTCTTAGCTCCTTTATATGCTCCTAAGATATATGATATTACATGGGCTATCACTGTATGATCAAAAGAGCCATCTGGTGGCCATGGAACCAGGGAAGTCTTTGTGCCTTCTGCCCATTCCTGACAATGTCTTTTTATTCTGTCAGAGTTTTCTGGAAATGTGGAAATCATATGGCCTAAAGGAGTCCCTTTGTCTCCCTGCCTCCCCTTGGAAGATTTCTTAAAGAAAGGCATGACCTCACAATTTTCCTTTTAATCTACCAAAAAACTTTTACTATTCTTGAAGGCTCCTGTCCTAATGTGGTTCACGCTAAAAAACTGTTGGTACCTCTGATAATGCAAGAGAACTCATAATCTATAACACATGATATAACAACCACAAATCTGCATTATATATATATATGTATTTTGTTTAGAAAAACAACTCGCATAACATATTAATACGAAATGTCAACTTTTTCTATTCCTCTGACGTTTTCCTAATTCAAACTGTCAGGGTAGACTTCTTATATAATTCCTATTTCTCCAATAATTCCCCAAGGGAAAGAAAAACAGTCTGCCAAGTTTAACTAAATAAACATCTAGTTCTCTGACTGTTAGACCTGGCACCTTGGCGTGGGTCTCCCTTCCATTTTTGCTGTTGCCTCATGTGTTTTTGCTGGTGTTAGAGGCTCAAGGCACTGTGCCACTGCTGTTCAGTGCCACAGTGCATGTACTCCCTATTGTAAATTGATGTATGAATTTGTGATTCCATGATTGGTTGGTTTTGGTTTACCTGTCAGACCCAAGTACAGTGCACCAGGAGTGCCCAGGGCTTGTAAATCCAAATGCTACTGGTGGGCTTGCAGCACTGGTTGTGCCACCCACAGAAGCAGCCTGTAAAAGTGTGTCTAAGGTCTGCCATTGCAGAGCCTGCGTGCAGTCTGGTACTGTCATGCTGACTGGGCAAGTGCACCCACTTGCCAGTCCCTAAACCTTCCCTTTTCTTCATATCAGCCACCCCTATGGTAGGCCCCAGGGCAGGGTGCATTGTAAGGATAAGGTAGAACATGCCCTGGTGTGTGTGGCATGTTCTAATAGTGAATTACAGCCATTTTTGTTTTTCACTATTGCAAGGCTACCTGTTCTCCATAGGCCAGAATGGGCAGTTTAGATTATTCCATTTTATAATCTTAACTGACTCAGGGAACATGGTAGAAATTCGAATTTAGTATGCCTGAACTCAGAATGATAAAATACATCTTTTAGTGAAATTGGTTTTAACATTCTGTGTTTGAAATTACCACTTTTAGAAAGTAGGTATTTTCTTACTTAACTGTCCAAGCCTGCCTCTGCTAGGTTGTGTATTGCTTGTCTGGAGTTTGAGTGACAGGGCTGGGGAATTCCAGGAGACAGGGTGAGGTAGCCCAGTGGTGAATAGAGAGATCTGCATCTAGATGGGAGGGAGGAGTTGCACCTGGGACCTGAATAGGGCTGTGCCTTCCCTCCACAATGCTGGCTCCACCTCCTGTGGTGCGTCTGATGTCTCTGCCCTGCACTCTGAAAGGAAAGAAGGAGTCATGTAAACAAAGTGCTCCAGGACTGACCAGAACTGGTTTGGACTAGGCAAAGGCCCCTTTGCCACAGAGGACAACAGATTTTGGGGTATAAGTAGTGGGTCCCTGATCCCAAGAATTTAGATCACTTTTGGAACAAGAAGAAACCTTTACTGAGGAGCAGAACCTGAAGAAACTGAGGAGAGACTATCCCTAAGCTGAAGTGCTGCTTGGGGGATTGGCCTGCAGTGGTTTGCCTAACTGCCAAAGGAAGGAGAAGAGACTTTGTGTGCTTATTTCAACTTGTAAGGATCTCCAAGGGCTTGAGAGAAGAGCTTGCCTCCTGCTGAAGTCTCAGGGACAACATACTTCAACCACCAGCTCCCCAAGAGTTCTTTGGAAGTGCCTGCTGCTGTTTTGGACCTTCTGAGGGACTGCGTGTCACAGTCGCTGGGGCTGTCGCATCACACCGTATCACAAGAAGTGTCTTGCATCGAGGAAGAAGCGCGTCGCTGCTGCTGCCGTGGCATCTTGGATGTCGCCGCTGTAGCCGTCGTATTGCACCACATCAAGAAAAGCGCCTCGCATCCACGGAGAAGCGTGCCGCCGTCGGAGCTGCTGTCGGCGCATCACGGAACCAGGGTGACGCCGCTGCAGTTGTCGCATCGAGCGGAAGCGTCTTGCAACGTCGGAGAAGAGTGTCGCCGCTAAAGCCGCTGTCGTCGCATCACTGGACAAGGGTGTCGCCGCTGCGGCTGACGCATCGAGCCGAGATCTCTCGCAACATCGGAGAAGCGTGCCGCATCAGGAAGAACTTCACGTCTTTATTTATTTGCACCAAACCTTCATCGCATCAACATCGTTGCAACACTTTCGTTGTCCTGCGTGTCGCATCTAAAGGTACATTGACTTGAAGTGTCGCATTTAAGAACTAAAGAGAACTAAGCTAAGTACTACCATTTTAAAGTAACAGTATTGTGGATTTTTGTCGTTTATGGTCTTGTGGTAAATCTATATAAAGAATACTTATTTTTGATATAAAACCTGTGTGGTGTCCATCTGTAGTGTTGTCACGTGATTACTGTATGTGTTCACAAATGCTTTACACACTGCCTCTGAGATAAGCCTGCCTGCTCATGCCAAGCTACAAAGGGGGTGAGCAGGGTTTATTTTAGGAGTGTACCCCTTTACCCTGACTAGAGGAGAGGGTCCCTATTTGTCACAAGTACCTACCTGTGCCAACTAGAGACCCCCAAGTCTAACACTGATGATTGCTAAGCAAAAGGTCTGTCAGTATCAACAAAACACATTTAGTTCTCTCTCTTCCTCTCTGACGATTCCTAAACAAAGGTCTGCCAAGATTAACTAAATACACATCTCCGTTTGTAACAGTTGTGATCAATACACAAGGATTCGACAATCGCCCTTTTTTCCTACCTTATCTGGCCGCTGCAGACGTCCCCCAGACCGGTACCCCTGTCGTCCAAAAAACAGATCTTTCGTATCAACGGGCGTCTGTCATCCTCCTCAAATTGTGCACGACTAAATTAGAAGGGGCCCCGAAGGGGATCCTCCCCAGCAGCAGGCCTGGAGCAAAGGGGATCTCTTGGCTGGCTCTGCCACGATGTTGAGAAAAAATCCTTTAAGCAGTGCAAATCATTTAATCACCACATCTGCAACAAAAGGGAGTACAACAAGATTTATTGTACATGCCAGGCTAATTCAGCTGGGAGAGTGATGTGCTATGAGAGAAGCACAAGTCAGTCTCAACTTACATACACTTCAAGTCTACTTCTTATAATACTAATTTTGGCCTAGATCCATATTTAATACAATGTTCACAATAGAAAAAGCTTCCTGCTTTTCCGTTCTGTCCCACCCAGATTACATACATTTATTTCAAGAACAGCTCTTTCCTGTGTTAGTGACTTCTCACGCCAAATTTACAGACTACAATAAAAAAACATTCTTGCTGCGTTGAATTTCCTGTTAAATATCTTAGGCAGGACGTTCTCAGCTTGAATACAATGAAGAGGAAAAAACACTTAAACCAGACCGCATTTAGACCTTTTTTTTAAAAGCAGGCTGTAGGTTATTTCCAGATACAATTGTGCAACTTTAACATGCACGTTTAAACAGCATTATACAGTTTTTCTGTCTTTACATAATATTTCACAGTTTGTGGGCAAGTGACAGATAAAACTGAATAATTAGGTCTTAAATCTAAATTAGGGTTTTGATTCCTTTCACGTCACTGCTTGTTGATTTAGCGAGCCTCAGTCACCGTTCCTTCAGCAGCCAGATCTTGCAGCACAGTTAAGGGCAAGGCTTGGGCAACTCCTGCCTAATTTTTCCTGAGGCTTGTTTATATAATGTGAACTCAGAAGATCTGAAGGTTTTGGAGCGCTTTACATGAGCGCTAGTTAAATTACACAATGTCAGACACATTTTGGGGGCATTTTTGTAGAGCGCAAACTCGACTAACCCAAAGGTATTGAAGCGCTTTACAAAAGCGCCAGTTACATTACACAAGGTGAAGATAATTTTTTTGTTTTTAGGTGCACGGAGATTAAGTGATGCAGACACCGCCCCTGTTTATTCATTATTTACCCTCTACCTGACAAATGGGAGCAGCATTCATCCTTCCCACGCCACTGCTTGCCCACCCGCTGCCTCTCCCTGTCGTCGTCCTCCTCTCAGAGCTCCAATTTCAAAGCACCATCACAGCAGTTCCCCATGGACTTTGAGACATGTTCTATTATAGAATGTGAACTTCATTATTTTTCTTTACCTGACAAATTGGGGCATTTTGTTGTTGTTGCTATGTCCAGTGCTCCTATTCCGAGGGGACTGGGACAGAGGGTGGTGTCAGGGGCTTGCTGGTAAATTAAACAGATGCTGCTAGCAGTGTTTTCAAGTGAAAACCCTTGAGAAGGGCGCCTGTGGAATAGAGGCCTGGGGAGGAGTGATGTGACGTCTACGCCATTGGAAAGTACTTCACTGTTTTGTTTCATAGGCTGTTCAATACTCTAGTGATGCAGACGCACACAAATGTTTTAGTGCTGTTGACTTGCATCGAGACCCTTACCTTTCTGTCTGTGCAATAAAAAGCCTTGGAATGTGTCCATAAATGTTTCCTGAGGCAAGCATGTATTCCTGAATCACATTGCATGAACCAGTGTGTAGTAATTGTGCAGCTTTTCAATTACTGGTGGCACAGCACCCAAGAAATTGTGCTGCATGGCTAAACACTTATAAGGTGCCAAAGGCGAGACCTATTGGCTATGCCAATGCTTGTTCTCTTTACAGTAAGCACTTCATGAGAGCACATGCATTTCTCTTTTCCCTGTGGTTTTCCTTTCTGTTAACTGGACATATTGCACTAACAGTGCTTCGTGTTTCTGCTTTCTTTTCACTCTGCCTTAACTATTATCTTGCTTTGTTTATTCTATTTACATTTACAACATTATTTGTTTTTATGTGCACACACCTGTGTGCTCAGTTACCCCTTTTTGCTACTTTAATTATATTCTTGCTTTGTTTGTTACTGTCTACATTTATAAAATGTTTTTTCTTTCACACACACACTTTTGAGCTATGTTACTTCCTTTTTATGGTCTGATTTGACAGCACAGATGTCACCAGACAAATATGTTAGCATGACTTAGAGATGCTTTGGTTCTGCCCACATATTGGGAGTCAAGACTACATGTTTTGATTGGGCAGAATGGCTGTGCTTCAACAAAAAAGTGCTTGCCATCCACACAGCTGTGATCACTTTGTTTATATATCCAGCGACCTGGGCTTGAATGTTCAGGGGCACACATAGGACATTGTAATGCTATTAAAGTGTCTTAGATAACTAGATAATTTATGTTAATGTTTTCTGTCAGCAGCACAGATCGGAGGGGGGCTGTGTTGCAAAGTCATTCTGTGCCCTGGGCACCCCAACTTTTTATTGCTGACTGGTACTGGTGGTAACTGACTCTGACTGACACTGGCTCTGCCTAACCAGGCCCAGGGCCAGTGCAATGCTGAAGACACGCTAGAATACAGTGAAAACACCTACATGCACTGTGGTACACTATGAGTTAGGGCACCACTATGATTGGCATGACCACCCCTGTAAGGCCCTAGTACATCATAGGGCAGGGGTATTGGAATACCTTTAAGTCCCTAGTATATAATAGGGCATGGCAGTCTAAAGGCCAGAAGCATTTCTGCACTTGCATGTGTGCACTACTGAAGCCCGAGGTAAGTTTAAAAGCAGCCCGTGTTGCAGGACTGCTTTTAAAATGCAAATTGTGCCCAAACTCGACTTTTGTGTTTGGGGCACTTACACATCGATAAACTACAATGTTTGGGCATATTAGGTACCCCCAGGGTCTCCCCTGTGTGACCCAGGAGTGAAGGGGCGGGTACTTATGAGAGGAGTCCTTATAAAAAGGTTTTTATATGCCCTGGGGTTAGTGAAATTGCACATTTCACTCCCCACATTGTAGTAAAATGCTTTCCAAAATCAACATTTGTACTAGGAGCACTGTAAAGTGAGGATCTGCAATATTTTTATATATCCAGAACCCCTAAAGTCTTTCCCAGTTGTTCCAGGGTTGGGGGGGGGTCCTGTAGGTAGAGCAGGGTCCTTATAAAACATCTTTTATAGGCCCTGGTATTGGAGAAATTGCCCAGTTAATTTTTCCATTGCAGAGTCCCAGTCCATAGGGTAACATTGAAAGAGGTTATTAATTAATAACTGGAGAAAGGAAAGCCATACAACTAGGATTAAAGGACTCAGTAGAATTGTAATGATAAATCCAACATTATGGTATTGTTGAATTTATTCTAAAATGTACAGACAAGAAGTTATAAGACTTTCTGGTCTGTAAGCCAAAATTCAGCCCTCTTGTGCTCTGCCTTGATTGGTCAGAGATAAGTGGATTAGCCTGGCTGCTTTGAAGAGGCAATCAATTACCACTGGGGTTAAGAAGCCTTCCTGGGAGGAGGGGTTGTTGGGCATGGGAATGCCAGAGCCAAATGGGAGGGATAGTAAATAATGCTTTTCAAGGGTTCGGAGGAGGCAAGCTGGAGAAACCAGTTTCATTTACACCTCTGCCCCACATCGAGATGGGGATTAAGGAGGAATTCCCAGATGTAAGGGGAATGGACCTATGCAGATGAAGCCATCCTTTAGGCTGGTTTAGTTAGTTCTGCTCCATCTACTGGAAAATCAGTCATGATGAATTTTGGAGAAATGGTGCTCTCTGGGAGAAAATAATGCCACACTTTAGAGGATGTGGTCATACCCTGGGGTGTTGCCCCGGACCTCATTGGACAGGAGTGACGTCCTGCTTGACCCAGAGAACTTGGAATAAGTATCTGAGAGAGATAGAGCCTCTCAGATCTGCTTCTTGAAACTTGAGAGAAGAAGGGTCCCTTGAAGGAGTTTGATTAGCACCAACCAGGTCCTGCACTCTGAAGATTGCATCTGTTTAACAATCTGGAACAACAGCCTTCTGGACTACCTCGCTTCAAAAGGACTAAAGAGTGGACTCCCTGCAAGCTACAGGTTTACAGAGCTTACCTGGACCATTACTACCAATAATCCCTAGCCTGGAGAGTTACCAGTGGATTTGTAAGGGTTTTGTCCAAGTGGATTGTGGGTACTGAAGTCCCAAACTTTCAAGGACCATCTTGGAGATTCCAGTCACTTGGAGTAAGTTTTGAACACTTTGGGACCCTTTGGGAAACTTCAGGAAACTTCAGGAAGAAGTTCTAGAAGTTTGGAGAGTTTGAAGCAACTTTGGAAAAAAACTCCATAAGTGAACCTACTCGACCTGGCCAGCCAAGCCAGCGACCCTCAACCATGAGCTGGCCTGTTGTCCAGGTTTGTCCAGCTGAAAAGCTTTGGACGTCCGACTTCCAAAGTTTGAATGGGAGTAGGCAGAAGCCCAAGCCAGCGAACTCTCTTTGAACTGGCCTGGTGTAGAGCAGAGAGGTACCCCTAAAGAAAAAGCCCCATAAAGGTTTCTAAGTCCAAATGTAGAAAAGGTGACCGGGACTAACCGCAAGAGACAAGCCGCCCACCTTCAACCACGAGCCGGCCTGGATCCCTGGTTCGTCCCACTGGAAAGCTCTGGCGGCCAGACTTCCACAAGTTTGACCGGGAGCTCGTTGCAAGGCAAGCCAGCGAACCGTCACCGAATCTGGACTGGCTGAGAGCTTTGAGGGACCCCGGGAAGAAAATTCCAGAAATGTTTCTAAGTCAGAAGGTAAAAACTTTGACCGAGTCCTACCGCAAGGAGTAGCCGCGCAGGGCTCCATTGTGGTTGGCCTGAAACTTTGGCTTTGACCCAGTCTAGCGCGACCAGATGCCCCAATAGGTGCTACTATAGGTTTCGATGTGCTAAATCTTTAAAAATTCATATCTCTAGTTCCCTACATTGGATATTTTTTGCTTTGGTGTCATTTTAAAGATAGAAATATTTTGTATTTTTATAAATCAGTGTTGGATTTTCATTAGGGGTTGTGTCTTAATTATTTACTGATTTTTTTTTAATGCCTTTAGCTACCTCTCTTTGAAGCTAAGCCTGCCTGCTCGCGGCTAAGCTACCAAGGGTTGAGCATGGGAATAATTTTCTAAGACCTGTACTGGGCCCTCTATTGTGATAGAGGTCTTATTGCCAGGGGCAGCTATACATGTGCCCCTACTAACCCACTTCCCAACAGGCAGCCTTTAACTTGCTTGGATTTTTAGGTCTGGCCAGACAGTGTAACTCGTATTTATTCTTTTAACACCAATAGTATTCTACAGTTCTTTGCTGCCCCACAAATATTTATTCCCATACTATCTACTTGTAATGCTTCACATTACCCTACAAAAATTTTTTAAAGCATTGTTTCTCTACATATAATAAACAACATGATCTTTGTGCATCACAGTGTTTTATCAAAAGGTTGCTGGCTCTTTAGTTTTCAACAACATGCAAATAATATATGAAGACTTGGAAGTGGTGTATTTTTTCCAAGCCAAGGATGTATCATACTGACAATCTAGAGTACTTCCCAAACTTTTTATAACCATGAGACACTATTAAGAACAGAAAACTTTTGAGACCCTCCTAGCTTTAATGGACACGAGGTGGGTGATTGTTTTATGCAACTAAATCTGCAACTAAATCTTGGTGTGGTAATGCACTGTCATTTCCAGACAGCACATTTTTCATTGAATTGGACAGACCCAGATGTATCCTACTTTCATGCAGCGCATTCCCCACACCCTACACCCATGGAAGGCCTCCCTGGGGCAGAGTGATGCAGGGCAGCGTTTTGGGCTGCCTAGTGATACTCCATATTTATCAAGCCATGCAGGGACATGCAAGGTGGCCTTGCGTGGCGCGGTAATTCAGACTTTAATGTTGCGTTGGCCTTGGCCCACCTTATGTGGTGCAAGGGTGACACAACACTATGGAAAATATGGGCTTAAATTTGCATCTTGATTTGTTTAGATCCTATTGAAATCATTTTTTCCATCACACTTTAGAATTACAAACGATTTCCTTACTTTTTGGTTTCCTTTCCTGACTGCTGAATGTGTGCAATTCATTTAGATGTATTTACATTTTGTTGTGTTTTACAAAAAATGACAACTAACAGCCTTTCCTTTCAACACTCCCTGTACTCAGAAAGATTGTCATATAATTCACTTTACTTTGCTTGCTCTGACTGCAAAGTGAGAATAGTTTGTAAACATTAATCACCATGTTAAAAAACATAAGCAGCAATTTGTCACAAGACATGGCCTGCCGTTTGAATTTTGTCTTTGGAACTCAGCTGACATGACAAGATAAATGTAGAATTTAAAGCCATTTTAGTTATTGCTTTGACCTTTGCGACCCACCAAAAGTTGGTTCAGGACTCACAGTTTGGAAAACACTGAGCTAGGGGCAAGAAAAGTTATTTCCTTGAGAAGAAGCAGATATAAATTGCACAAATTTTGGTGCATTGATACCTGCTGTAGCCTTAAACGATATAAATATTAAAAAGCTTTCTTTCACTTGTTTATTGTTAGGGCGACAGATGTTTCCGTTCCTGAAGTGTAGGGTGGGGGGTGGGGGGAGACGGGGGGGGGGGAACCGTTGTCCAAGTTTTTTCATTAGTTTTGTTTCCTTTGTTCATTAGTTTTGTCGCACCAGCACTCACATGGCACCCTGACTAGCATCCGGTGTGACACGCAAACTTCCCATCGGACACCTCACTGGGCCCTCTGACGTCCATCTTCGCTACCGGACCCCCCTTTTGGGACTTATTGCCACCATGCAACACCCGCCACTATGCCTGACACACCTTCATTAGGCACTTCTCTGTGCATCATGTCCTGGAATGTTAATGGCCTCCTGGACCGTTTTAAGCGATACGATATGCCCAACGCCTTGGGGTGGATATTCTACTGTTACAAGAAACACATCTGATGAGTAATCACTGCCCCATTTGACACGCTACGGCTATGACAGGATTTGGCATTCGGGGTTCATTCGGGGTTCCAGAGGGGTGGCGATACTGGTGAAACTCTCCCTTCCCCTTGTGACTGTGCAGACAATCCTTGATGCCCGGGGCACCTTTGTGGCCCTTAGTGGCACGCTAAACGGTAGCCCCCTCAATCTTGTGTCACTCTACTCTCCTCCATCAATGTTGACGGCGACCCTCACCAAATCCACTGACCTCTTGGCATCCCTACCCCTGGGTCCTACATTCCTCGGGGGCGACTTTAAAGCGGTCTCCTCACCTGACCTTGATACGACTGGTCCCCCTTCCACTAGTAGAATAGCACAGGCAAAACAACTGACGATCTGGTCCGAATCATTGGGTCTGTGTGATGCATGGCGTATATGGCACCCACATTCTAAACAATTCACACACACCTCGGCGGCGCACCACACACAAGCACGCATTGATGCCATCTTCGTTCCATCGACGGATTGCCTCTTGATTCAGGATGTCGCACTCCTCCCACGAGGTATCTCCGACCATTCCCCGGTAATGATTCGCACAGGCCCCTCCCGCATCTATGCAGCAAACATGGAGGCTAAATGCTTGGTTCCTTCAGGATAGGGAGTTCCGGAAGGTAGTGGGGCGCGGGAACTTAAACACTACTTTCTTTCTAACGAAGGATCCGTCTCCTCCCCGGGCACCCTGTGGGAGGCGGGCAAGGCCACGATTAGAGGGGTCGCCAAGGGCCAACTCAAGCTCCAGTGATAGGCCCAATTGGAACACATTACTACACTGGAAGCGCAAGCCCTTCGCCTTGAGCGTGCCTCTGCCCAATCCCCAGACGCTTCCGATGCGAGACTTCTTACCCGGCTCCGCTTGGAGATCAAGCAGTTGTCGCTGGAAGCGGCCAAGCTCCTTTGGCGCTCCTCCGTGTCCAGGGTATATGGTTGGGATGACAAGAATGGCTCACTCCTCCACCGCCTCGCCACTTACCCTAGGGCGACCCGTATAATTCCTGAGATCGTGGCGCAGGATGGTTCGATGTTGCCGCTCCCCAGCAGAGATGGCCCGTGCCTTCGCCCCCTACTATCACCAACTATACAAGGCTAAAACTCCAACCCCCTCTCTTGCGGACCTGCTGGAGGTTGGGGTAGCTGCCTTCTGAGTTCAGACTCTGTTACTCAAGCTGATCTAGACCGCCCCATTACCCGTGAGGAGATTGGGGAAGCGATTGCCCTTATTTCCTCCGGCAAGACGCCGGGTCCGGATGGCCTCCCCCAAGAATACTACGTGCACTCCCGGGATATTCTTACCCCCCCATCTTGCAGAACTGTTTCGGGACGCTGTTGAAAAAGGCTACTTCCTTCAGGAGACGGACATGGACACCATTGTGGTTCTTCCCAAATCCCAGCTGCCCTCAGCACGACGTACAGACTACCGTCCTATCTCCCTCATTAATACCGAGGTTAAACTGTTCACCACAATCCTCGCCCAGCAGCTCAAACCCCATTTGTCCACACTGGTTCATCCCTACCAGAGCGGGTTCATGCCCTCCCGCGGCACCCGGCACTGTCTCCGTGGACTGCAATCAGCCTTGGCCCACCACCATCTCCTTACCCCCTATCTTGCGATTCTTCAGTAGACTTTGAGAAGGCCTTTGATTCGGTGGATTGGGGGTTTCTGGAGGATGTCCTTGACAAGATAGGACTCGGTCCCCACTTTCGGGCCATGGTCAAGGTTCTTTACGCCCACCCTTGGGCTTATGTCCTGGTGAAAGGGGTTCTGTCAGAACCCTTCTCGGTTTGCAGGGGAACTAGGCAGGGCTGTCCCCTCTCCCCCCTGCTCTTTGCATTAGTGATGGAGCCCTTGGTGTCCCTGATGCGGTCATGCGAGCACGTGCGGGTATGAGAATGGCCCAACACCGAGTCAGACAAAATTGCCCTCTATGCAGATGACATCCTTATCTATTTAGCAGATCCCGCCCGGTCAGGCCCCCATTGTCTCCACATTCTGCATTCCTTCGAACGGGCCTCTGGCCTCCGGTTGAACCCTGACAAATCGGTTCTGGTTCCCCTCCACCTATATCGCAAGTGTTTCGACTTGCAATACAATATACCTCTTCGCTGTCAATCCTTCAAATACCTAGGGATATGGATGACCTTACTCCCCGAGCTTAGCTGGGCTCTCAACGTCACTCCCCTAGTGAAACGGGCCAAGGCGGACCTCCAGAAGTGGCAGTCATTGTCCCTGGACCCCATGGGGATGGTTGCCCTCTTTAAAATGATGGTGCTTCCCCGATTCCTATACGTTCTCCAAAACACCCCCATGTGCTTTCCCAGGGCCTGGTTCCGCGAACTGGATAGCATGGCCAGCAAGTTACTGTCTAGGAAGGGTAGGTCCCAACTGACGCTAAATGTCTGTAGGATCCCCTCGTTCGACGGGGGTCTAGGGAAGACTCACCTATACTTGTATAATCTTGCACGAGTCTTCTCTCCATACACGATTGGTTCAACAGGGGATGGTCTGACCCGGCTTACAGGCTCGAATTGGGGGAATTGGGCTCCGCCAGGATCCAATCCATTTTGTAAGGGGCCCCTATTCCTTCTCGTCTACCAGAGGTGACACGCTCTGTGTTACTGACCTGGTGGGCTGTACTGCGTCACACTAAATGGACACACACACTGACCCAATGTACACCCTTGTGGCAGGGGACCTGGCTCAAAGAGGTTAATGAGTTGTAGGGCTTCAGGGCTTGGGACCTTATAGGTATTTCACAATGAGGCGATGTATACGTGGGGGACCACATGCGTTCCTTCAGCGACCTCCAGAACAGATACTCACTGCATCAATCACAATTCTATAGGTATCTGCAACTGGGACATGCCCTCCACACCACCTCACAACAGGTACACAGCTTCCTGATAACAGCCCGCCTGCGGCTCAGATTATGTTCGTTGACCTGGGGAGGGGTGGCATCTCCCGCATTTATCGTACACTGATCAACAATACGCCCACTTCCCTAGACTGACAGCGGGCTCAGTGGGAGGATTGGGTGGGCACCTTGGAGGAAGAGGATTGGCGTGACGCCCTTATGGCCCCCAGAATGATCACTGCATCCGCTAGGCTGCACTTGGTGCAAATCTATTACTTACACGCCGCATACCTCACCCCGGTACGCCTTCATCAGGCAGGGTTCAGCCCAACCTCTCCTTGGACTAGGTGTGACCACGACCCAGCTGACTTCCTCCATATCATATGGACCTGCCCCGCCTGAAACGGTTCTGGGGGAATTCGAGAAAGAACTCACCGAGGTCTTAGGAAGGGTCCCTCATGACCCAAAGCACGCGCTCCTGGGCATCACTGATGGGTTGGATGGGTCTCGAAATGAGAAGTTGTTTTACACTACAGCTATGGTGGTTGCCAAGAGGGACATTGCGACCTCCTGGAAATGCCCTGACCCCCCAATGTTGGGCGAGGGCGGACTGGGGTGGACTGGTGCGCCACACAGGAGAAAGTCATGTATGAGGCATGTGGGTGTCCCAAGAAGTACCGTAGGGTCTGGGGGAAATGGTTGGGGGGAGCGGTCTAGTCATGAATGGATTGTCCAAATTCATGCTGTTTGCTTTTACCAGTGTTTGTAAACCGAGTTGCGCAAATTCTTCTATGTAATCCTAGATTTTCATGGTGTAGTGCTGAATGGCTGGTGTTTTCTTTCAGAAAAATCAATAAAAATGTGTTTATCAAAAAAAAAAAATTAAAAAGCTTTCAACCTTGGGAGATAGATAGGGTGGCTGCCAGATTCTGAACAGAGCTTTGGGCTGTGACACTCGTTCTTTCACAAATTAGGCACTGTATAGGGGGTCCCTTTTCCTTACTTTAGAAGGTGAATCCATACCGAATTTCTTTCCCACTTTATACTCTATATTTTACTGATCTGAACTTTACTGAGTTCTTGATTGATTCTATACCTTAGCTGAACTTTGCACTATGATTTATTTATTAATTGATTTTGACTACATTGAATTAATTCCTGTATGACTAACTTCTTAAAAACCTTTGAGACTTCATTGTCTGCCATTCTTGTAGGATTAAATGTGTCCTGCATTTCTATCATTTCAAAAGGTCCAGTGGGGGGCACCAAAGTCGGTCTAGGGACCAAACCACTCCAGATCCATCAAAGCACACTTTAGGGCAAGATTGAATAGGTTTTGTGCACCGTCACTAGAGTGCATGTATTTTCCAAGTCCTGGAGTCTCTCCCATGTACTCCTTTCTCTATGCTGTGTTTATGCTGCTCTTGCCCTGGTTGTGTGCTTTTCCTCTGATCATGTTTGCTTATCCTCCCAAGTTGAGTTTTCGCCTGTGAGCTTCTCCCCAACAGTTCAATGTTGCACTCCCTATTTCTCATGTGTTATCCCCCCCACCCAGTCACGCCCTCCATATTCCTTTGCCCCGCACCGCTAATTCCATGTTGCGTGCTCTCTGTCACTAGTTTGCTCTCCAACCCACCCCCGTTCTCTGTGTTCCCCTCCCGCACCATGTTACTTCCCTCATTCAAAACCCTCCATATTGATTCCCCCACCCACGCCCCTGTATTCCTTCCCTCCCTGTTCCTTTCGTTTCTCTCTGTGTTGCTTCCTGCACCCACCCTGCTGTTTATTTTTGTTTTAGTGATACAACTCAGATTGGAAATCAAAATAAAAAAAAGTGTTTGGGTCATTTTGTAGGCATGTGCATACTTTGGGGCATATTTACAACGAAATGGCGAGCCGCTCTCCAACATTTCCAAAATGCAGGGATGCACTGCATTTACAACAATACGGCACACCTCTATGTTTTCCTTGGTGCTGGCGCTAAAATTAGCTGCCAAGCACCAACGCAGCCACCTTTGAACCATAGTGCAAGGATGCATTGCAAGGAATGATTGTTTATGTGCAGGAAGGAGTCCTTTCCTGAACATAAACAATCCATAATGGCAATTTGTCACTCACAGTACACATAGAAGTAGCAAATCGTCATTATTTAGCCTAAAAAAACAATGGGTGTTACGGTGGAATGCCCATAGCAACACCCATTGCACGCCCCTTTAACTCTAAGTGATGCGTGTAAAGGGTCTGTATTTACAAGGCGGCGTTAAGCCACAAAAAGTGGCTTAATGCTGCTTTGTACTTATGGAGAAAGGCATAACACCACCAGAACGTCGGTAAAAGTGATGTTCTGGTGGCACTATTCCCTTGTAAACATACCCCTTTGTGCGTGCACCCACAGAATGATGGACAGTCGCGTCATAGGCTTTTAAAAAATATATTAAATGCCATGCTGCACAGCATCTGGGATTTAGAGGTTAACAGCTTGTGCATCCGTCACAGAGACTTGACGTATATATAAGGCTCCCTGTTTTCCGTTTTTACTGATTTTTACAGATAAATACAGACAGAAAACTTTGGTTTTTTTCTCTGTATTTATCTTAAAATGTGGATAAAAACGGAAATTGGGTTGCTTTTTGAGTAATTCTAAATACTGTCTGCCAGGCCAGTAGATGTATAGATTGATAGGTAAGGGGGTTAAAAAAGAAGGACATTTTAGTAAAGAGGCTTTAAAAGCAGTAGATATGCACATGGTTGATACTGAAGTTTGCACATTTTCATATAAGTGAATAGATTTATCTTCTGCGGGTGTTAACATCACTGAAACCTGGCAGGCATGCAAGCATGAGTGCATATTTATCGGGTAAGTAAATGTGGAAATCCACCAGTTTCAGCTTAATTTTTCCACAAAACCCAAATAAATATGGAAAAATACAGATAAAATTAGCAAAAAATAAATATGGACGGAAATGGCAAAAAAGTAAATAGCATAAAACCGGGAGCCCTACGTATATATTATGTTATCCTCATTTATGAATGAAACAGAATCATTTCTTATGACCTCAGAGTCCTGTGGGCCATGCAGGATGTGTGCCTCTACCAGGTTCTGGGTGTTCCTTGCAGATGACACTCTAAACCGCCACATGATGATGTGTTTTGGGTTTTCAGAGCTGTGTCATATATCTTCTCACGCTGTTCTGCAGAAATATTCTTGAAATTAGCAATGGGCTTGATGGATTTTATTACAAGTGACTGAGGCCTGAAGTTTTCATTAGTTACGAACTCGTTGCCAGTGCTGTCAAACGTGGAGGCTGACCAATACCAGGGCAGGGCCTCCTAGTCTCGAGGGTAACAAGGAGGCCTGAGGCAACTAAGCAGAATGGGCACTCTATCCCTTGGTCAGACACAGACATGCGTCTGTAGTTAGGGTGCAGAGGGCCCTTCTGATCTCTGGGCCCCGTGCCAATGCACGTGCTGCGGTGCTGATACCTACGCCCCTGCCTAGACTTAATCCTACTGAAAATCCCTTTCTTCCACTACCCTACACTTTGTGGCTCCTTTTCTGACTCTAGTGTGCGCTTTTCTATCCCTGCTTTCTTCTTTGCCACATTCTCCTATCTTTCTCTTCCTACTTTATCCGTTTTCTGCCTTTTTTTTCTCTAGTGCTGGGCCATTGTCTGAGGAAGAAAAAATGGTGCCAGACACGATACATAAATGACAACAAAAATAAGAGAATTGTTTGTTGAGAGGTATTCTGTTGCCTTTTGGTATGGATGCTTTGGCCCTACCCACAGCACAATATGGCACCTTGTTGACATCCATCTTGTTTACAATACAGTTGAGAACAATAGATCCGTTGGTAAAGCGTTATCGATCAACCCGCGTAAACTATTGTTCACCGTCTTTGTGGACGAGAGCGCTCCCGACAGTGAAAGACAGGGCCGTGATCCCAGACTGATCCCTATCTCCCTCGAAACCAAAGGCGTGATGTGACTGTACTGCAAGGCACGCATTACTGCCCAAACCAGCTTCTCCTAATGGTGTCTGCCCGACTGTTTGAGACGAAGGTGGGGGCAAGGGTGGCTCCCCTCCCAGAGTGTGTCTTTCCACCATTTACCTGCTCGCTTTCGCCTTTGAGTCTCAGAAACCAGACACGCCAGCGAAATATTTGTGTAAGGAGCGAAACGACGCTTTAAAATACAATGGCCTTATAAGACACAGGTGCGCATGTCCGGTGCTCACATTAGAGGGTCAATAATATCAGTGCTGATTTTGTAAAACAATAATTGCCAGTCCCACATTTTCGTTCAGAAGCCCACTACTGGTGCCAAGAAGGTCGGGGTGCCAAATACCAAAGCTGCACAGTCTTGATTCCACCCGATGCCTTTTTAATCCCTCACCAGACACTCTCTGCTTCTTTCGCTCACGCATGGAGGGTCTTTCTCATCCTTGCTTCTTCCACTTGTCACAGTTTCCGTCTTTCTCTTTCCCCTTCTTTCCCCCTTTTGTGTTTTTCTCTCTCTTGTTTTGGAACAAAGCCTTTTGAGGAAAAATAAGAGCCGGTCCCCAAAAACTAGTGGCGGTGGGCCCCTCCTACATCAACAAGCTTATATTAAGAAAGAACTGTAGCAGCATATGGCATAGGCCTCCACCGCAACTGAGAATCATATTTTAAATGAAGCAGTGGTGGCCAGCACAGGTAAGAGCGGTGGGCAGGGTGAGGGGGTTGAAGTTGACAGATGCCGGGGTAGGTAAAATTAAATAAAACCACTTACCTTGCGCTCGCCGCATCCCCGAGTCCGCGATGCGGTGAGCGCAAGGCAAGTGGTTTTATTATTATTTTTTTTATTTGATTTTACCTACCTCATCGTCTGTCGACTTCCACCCTGCAGCCAACCCGCCCCATCGCTCTTACTTGTACCGGCCGCCACTGCTCTCCTAGGGTGACCACCTGCATGGAGCAAAAGTCTGGGCAGTGAGCGCAAAAATTCAGTAAAAATGGTCAAAATTGAGGACATAAATTGAGGACAAAAGGTCAATTTTACGGACCTATTTGAGGACAAGATTATACCCCACACCTTTAGTAATGCACTTTTTTTTTTACTATCTGTTATATTGCACTATTTGTTCCCAGTGCCTCGAGGCATGTTCCATTCAAGTGGTGCATTATGTTCTTGTTTAATGCCTCGAGCAGTGTCAAGGGCATCATCCCTACCAGAATCCACCAAATCATTTCTGGAGCGAAAGTAACAGCAAACATTTAAGTGCTTCTGAACATTTTAAAACTCATGGCAAAAAACTTTGAAAACATTAAAGTAAGTGATTGTTCACCTTCTGCTAGTTAAGATAAGTTGAACAACAACATCAGGCTCACCACGCCCTCTATTACGCATCAAACCTAAAAACATGAGCGATAGAAAAGGAGCACAGACAACAACTTGGAAAATATCACACACGTACACAATGATCATCATACCAGGATGTGCCCAACAGTGCACAGCACGCCATTACCCACTGTTAATTGACCTCCCACCAATGGCATAGTGCACCTCCACACATAGCACATTGGATCATCACCCTTACCACATACATTCACAACCTGAGGCACACTACACCACCACCTGCAGCAGAGTGCACCATCAACCACTAGGTAGTATTGGTTAGGGCTCTAATAGATGCCTTTAGATCTAGAAGAGGCCAATATTTGACTTACAGAAGACTGCCCATCTCTGGCAGCTAGACCTGATTCACAGATGCCAAACACACCCAAAGTTGGGCTTGTACAGCAGGATCTTAGAGAGGGCTGAGCCATAAGAGGTAGTCATAAAATGAAAATCTTTCAAAGGTTGTAAGATTGCAAACCAGGCTACCCCCTCCAGAACAGGGGGCCGTAAGCTAACTTCCATTGTCAAGTGAAAAAAAGCAACATGTACGGAAAAGTGTAACGCAGCAAGGAAATGTACTATAAAAAAGTACATCTGCTAAGGAAGGATGGAGAGAGCTGTGTGATATTCAGTGTAGAGCTGGGACTAAGTAAGGTGGTGCCTGTGGATCCCCTAATCTCTCACTTCAGTTCCTGGTGCGTACCATGATATCACCACTATGTGATTTGTGGTGGGCCAGTTGCAGCCACAGAAATGTAATTGCAGAAGGTCTGGCCAGGGGTCCATATGCTTGTTTGACGTAGCCCTGCTGCGGTACCTTAGGACTAGTTGGGACTGCATCTGCCTGGTGGCCTTAAACCAGGATGGGGGCTCCACCGCTGTGTGTCTCGTTGGCTCACCAAGGGCTGCAATGACGATATCCCAACTTGTGAGTTGTACTGTGGAGCTATATCACTGAAGACAGTCGCAGCTGGATCTGCAACATCATCCACGCAGGACACTGTGCTGGGTCTTTGTAGTGGAGTCTGGGCAAGCACCCTCCCAAAGGTGGCCCATGCTCAACTCTGTTGAACATGAAAGGACCTACTAGTTCTCCGCAGCTGCCATTCAGTGTGCAGGAGAACCGCCCTGGTACATGGCCGCATGGGAAAGGACTCGAGGACATCTATTCTAAGGGGGGGGGTGAGTTAACTCAGACTTAGTGCATTCGAACTGTGGAGACCAAAAAACTGCAGCTGAGCCTCATTCATGGTACTCTTGATTACTCTATGCAAGCGAACCCAGCACCAGGGAGGAAACCTGAGGAGGGGGGGATGGAGCAGGGCAGGTGTAACGCCAACACAAGGTCACTGACTTGTGTGATTTCACTGAAGTGTGTAGTATTTAATACCACTGTGGCCTTATAGGACTTTCATTCTGTACAGGTGAACACTGGGCTGTAAATCAACTGTAGTGTGACTGGTGGTTGATTGCTGATGCTGAGCCTCCCCACTCTACCTCCCTAGAAGCCAGTGACAGCTCAACCTCGCGAAGCTGAGACTCAAGTATGACAGAGGTTGCACTTGATCCAGTTTTCAGAACCAATGTCGGACGGTCCCTGTGACATCAGTGGCAAGTGACCTCAACTCCAATAGATGAGGTCTAACAGCGACTTCCTGTCCTGCATCACACATTCCCAGTGGAACAGTTTTAAGGAACCAAAGCCAGTCAAAAATGCACCTTTGGACCTGTAAACAGGAATGTGAGGACCTGGTATGCTTGCTACAGCCAAGGAAGGGCAGAGAATACATCAATGAGGGCTCTAAGAAAGCATACAAGCCTGAAAGGGCCAGATTTGTTGTGAAAGCCTGCGATACGAGGCTGCTTGTATAATAATTGCATTTACAGAAAACAAGCAAAGCAGATGGTGTGGGCGAAAGTGCACACCTCATGTCTGTGTGTTAGCTATTCACAATTAATTGCAGTCTAACAGCACAAACTCTTCACCCACGCACACAAGGCACTGCACAACACCAGACCAACGCACCTCAACAGCCGACTCAGCCTTTATACCCCCACCCGCCAGCTCCGCTCCGCAGACCGCGCCCTCGCCACCGCCCCCGCATCCGAAGAGTGACCGCCGGTGGCAGATCATTCTCCCACCTCGCCGCCAAGACATGGAACACCCTCCCCATCCGCCTACGGCAGACCGAAGACCTTCTGACCTTCAGAAGACTTCTCAAGACCTGGCTCTTCGAACAGTAGCAGCCCCCCCCCCCCCCTTCCCAGCGCCTTGAGACTCTCACGGGTAAGTAGTGCACTTTACAAATGCTATGATTGATTGATTGATTGATAGGAAGGCCCGACTGCTGCATAGGAGAACCTGCTAGAGATTTAAAATATATAAAAACATTGGGAATCTGGACCACCATAGAAAGAGAGTCAAAGAGCAGGATGAAGTGGTGTGCCGGCTAGGGAAAAGAGTTGTTGCTAAGACACATGAGGAAGCGAAGAACAAGATGGAATAATGTTTTAAAGCCAGAGAATCTGGGCCCGCCGTGAATATTGGAAAGTATTGTCTACCTGGAGAGTTGTCTCAGCGAAGAGTCAAGGAACAGAAAAGGCACAACCAGTGACCCAACATGGGACAAACACTCTGTAGAACTCTAGCAGCGCACTAGTCTGTTGGTGGTGCGTGGGAAGGGTGGCCAGGGGCCCTGGCTCTTTGGAAGGTTGGCCCCACACTTTTTGGCCATGCTTTAAACAGCTCTACAGCCAAGCCAAAGCTGAACCAGTGGCAGACAGATGCCATCCGTTGAAACGTCCATTACAGACACGGACTTTCCATGTAAATAACAGACCGGTGGTCACCTTACTCCTAGGCCTTCCACATCCCCAACAGACAGCCTTCTGAAGATGCCTCAACATGGTGCAAACCAGAAGCTGTGTGGAGGTGTCCTGCTCACAGTGTGCTTACTGTTTGATATTTGTTCTTCATGGTGTGACTTTGTGACATGTGTATCGTGTGGTACATGCTACTGTTGTGTGAAGCGGCATAGCTATGATATAGATTTGGTTGTACATTTACATTTGAAACGCACTGAGGCGACAGGTGGGCAAAGTGTATGGAAGTAAATGCCAAAACACTGCCCCTCTGGCTAGGTTGGTGCTGTGCATCTGCCTATATGTTTTAGTCCTAATTACAATTATAATTTCATTTGCGTGACGATCTCCCACACCTCCTCCTCACCCTCGACTGCACTGCTAGCTGCAGTACCCCAAGACAAGGTCACGTAACTCACAGAAAACGCCAACACGCTTCCAACACACGATTACAGCAAACGCAACACTGCAATCCATGCACTTCCCCACCTGTGTAGCGTATCAATCCAAAACTGTGCTTTGGCACACATTATGGGATATGTACCACTATTTGCAATGCTATATGACGCAACATATGAAGATCTGTGATGCATTCTTGTGGTCTTGGTAGGGTTCAGATCATCAGAAGAAGGAATTTTTAGGACACCAGGTTTTCAACTGTTTGCTAATCTGCAGAAGGGGGGGGGGGGCATCTGTGATTATTAAAGTCAAGGAGTGGGATTCACAATATCAGAAATAGGACCAGTTTCTGTTTTTCTTTAAAATGCACATTATCCTTCTGAATAGCATGCTAGCTATTTTAAATAAGATGATCCTATTTAAACTTAATTTAGTGCCCATTACGGTACTTTACTATGGCATGTTAGCGTCTCTTAGAAGACGCTATTGTGACACGATCACTCACATGAAACAAGGTTGTTTCTCCTCCATGGTGCACCTTTGGGGCTTTTTACTGATCAAGGGAGGACTGCACAATCCTACCACAGAAAGGATTGATTGCATTTATACAGTGCACTGTACAAACTAGAGGTGGGCAAGGCACTGAAAGATCAATCCAGGCTCAATCCATAAGCCTGGCTTTGGCTCATATCAAGGTACTCTTGGAACGAGCCAAACTTTCATGTGGCTTCTTCCTGCCACCCAAGCTTCAACCTAATGCACCAAGAATTAAAGAAAAACTTTAAGCTTTGTTGTAAAACAGGAAAGAGAGAAAGAAATACCCATCTAGTGGCTGAATACCCAAATATGAAATCAGAAACCTGGGATTTTTCCCATCTTCTCCGCTTGACCAAATTTTGTCATCCAAGGCAAATATTTAATTTCACTCTGGTTCCTTTTTTCCCTTATTGCATTTGAGAGCACTTTGAAATATGTGAGTTCAGTGTGTGAGCCATACAAGCTCCTTTCTTGTGTCGAATTTAAATAGACAATAATGTTGCTCCATTTAACTGACTTTCCATTTAATTTCCAAATGTCATTGCTGTCATTTGGGGTGGTCAGGGCTTTGCTCTTGCCCGGTCTCTTAATTCCAACTAAACCCTCATCGGCTCTGGCTCAGCTCTCCCTGTTAATTTGTTGGCTTGCCGACCTTCACTCAAATGTCTCTTTTACTAAATAGAGAATAGGTCCCTGAGATATTTGCTGGGTCAATTTGAGTCAGAAACATATGGAAGGATCAACTTCTTTTTTATGACTTTGGAAGGTCAGATTTGTAACTTTTCTGTCTTCATGGAGCAAAAGAGTGAAGGTACAAATTACAGCTGGCCATGTGCCAAGAATGTAACCTTCAGCGATCAGGGTATACTCCTGCTACATTGCTTCCATTACTTTGCCCGAACGTTACATCACCTCAACTACCTCCTTGGTCTTTGCATGGTGAAAGGTAACATAATTAGAAAAAAGTTAATGGTATAAGTTATTTAGCTAAATATAATGTAACAGGATTTTAATTAAATAATAAAAAGGAGTATTAGGGGCTTAACCCCCAAAATAATGCAATACCCCAAAATATAGTGGAGGCAATGTAAAGTACCTTAAAATTATCCAGCAGAACTTGGCATGGTGCGTTTTCTAAGTCCGTACCTATATGGGAAAAGTGAAACTACAAGTCCACTCCCAACAAGCTTACTGCTACAGCATAGGAAAGACAAAGTTCCCCTCTAGGTTTCTCTTAGTAGAACAGATTTCATCAGGAGAATGAAAAGTCCTCTTATTTTCATTGATGGCTCAAACATTCAGCACAAAAATGTCAGAGACAATATTAGAATCAAAGGACTTCTGTTGTGAACCTCTGTATCAGTGTCACATGTCATGAACCTCTGTATCATCCTCAAAATTCTATTTTGTATTTATCTTTACCCCTTGATAATAAAGACTTACTGCATAACAAATAAGCAAAAGGATGTCGATAGTTGAAGATAACAGTTGTAAATTTGGAGCCCTGTAATTGTGACAGTTTTTCAGTGCAAGATACCATGCATTTCGTTATGTTTTATGATCATTACTGATTGTTAAAACAATATATATAACCACGGTTAAGACCGAAATGTTTCTTCCAAGTAAGACCTGCCCTAATGTACTTGCAGAGGCAGTTGAGTGCACCAGCATGTTTTACTGTAGCTAGCTTTCTAGCAGGGGCTGTTAGAAGGAGAAAGAGACGACTTGCATTGGCCTCGGGTTCCATGACAAATTGACGTCAAGTTATTTTGGACCTGCATTATTACTGTATAGAACAGGAATTGGACTTTTTAACCTTTTTATCAATTTGTAACCAAATGTTTTATCGTATTGTGTTTTTATTAGTATACTGGAAGCACTTTGTAAAATTTGATGAAATTATGTATTATTAATACTATTAGAGTCTTTTATAGTTTTAATTAACTGAATAAAGAATATTTGACTGACTGACTGAAGATAACAGTTTCATTAGGTGGTAGAAATTACCCTGGGGGAATTGGTCAAGTGTTGTTAGTTGTTTAACTTTTACATGCCTGTGAGTTTGGATGTCCTCAGCATTTCTCAACTATGGCAAAGATCCACACTAGGAGTTAAAGGGTGTGGGGAAGGAAAGAAAGGAAAGAGTCTAGAGGGATTTTGTTTCCATGATATCTGTATTTATGTTTATCTGTGAATGAAGAATGTCAACCTGAAACCTTTTGCCTACTAACAAAGCAGTATATTGGATTAGAAGCGATGGAATGTTTACATTGCTGTGTGGTAGGAGTGGTTGGGGATGATTGGGATGAATATCCATTGCATTATCCCCAATCATCATGTCTGTTTTGGACAGAAAATATATATATATGGCTGGGTCTGTGATCATGAGACTGGGGAGCATTGAAAGTAAGAGTGTTCCAGGATGGTGCTTGAATCCTGCAAGTTGTGTCTTCAGGGAAGACTAAAACACAGGAAGGTAGAATTATACATTAAGATCCATGCAGGTGTTCTAATGGAGCAGCCCTAGCATTTCAAAGAACTAACATTGAGATGTGGCAAAGGGTGGCTCTGGGCAGGGAGGTGGTTGGGATTTGCGAAGGCAGCAATAATGTAACAATGTATTTGGAGACAAAAACAAATAGTAGGGGGGAGGTGATTTGAAGACAAGGATGAACACTTTCAAGAGTGCGTGGTTTTAGCTGATAGTCTCGAACATTGTGGTAGTATGGAGCTGATAATGAGGGTTCATAAACCAAACTGGGATGCAATCTAGCACTGCAAAAGAGTGTAGGCAACAATTTAGGGTTTTGCGCATTAGAAGTATACAACAGTGTGGGAGCAGAAGCTCAAACCTCAAAATTCAAGCTACCCCAAAATTCAGATCGCTCAAATGTTACCTATGGTGATTCTACTCCAGGGCTGATCTGGAGGTGAAAGGCACCCTCCTCACCATTAGACCCAACATTAGTATAGCCGAGTTTCATATAATTAATTTGGGCCACTCAATAATGAAGTTCTAGATCAGGAAAAAGTTAAAGGGTTTTATTACAAAATCTCAAAGTCAAGCAGTAAAGAGTAAACGTTAAAATGCCAAGAAGGCTCAAATGCAGAATACATAATCAGAAATCAAAATTATTTGAAGTCCCAAATGAACAACAAAATCCTAAAGAAATCTGACAGAGTCTTTAGCTATCAGAAGTTCAGCAAAATCTCATAAATTGTCATGGTCCCCAGAGGAACAGGAAAGCCATCTCGAAAATCTTAAAACATTTGTATACCCATTGACAAATCAGAGAAATCCACATCAACAAAACTGTATGTTAGCACTATACCATTTTGTAAGCATTTGATCGAGCATGTTCAGTGTCACATTGTTATAGGACGTTCAACTAATATGCAACATTTCTTAATAATGGACTGACGTTCAACTAATATGCAACATTTCTTAATAATGGACTGACGTTCAACTAATATGCAACATTTCTTAATAATGGACTATACACCAGTCGAAGAGTGCTAATCCCAGCAACAGAACCACAGCAGAAGGACCATGAGCACTTACAACAGTTAAGAAAACTAGAAAGGCCATTCACAATACATGTACATTAGGAAAATCACTATTGCGTCAGCTTATCTTTGTGGAGCCTTTGGGGAAATAAGATATACAGGGGAACGAGGTGGGAAAGTGTAAAGAGCAGGAGTGAAATTAGCAACATCAATACAGCATCCATGTTAACTAATATGGTGATTTAATGAAAATGTGGTACAACTAAATTACATTAATGAACACAGTTCTGCACTTCATATGAAACTCGTTTCAACTGAAATATCATTAATTCAACATTTGCATCTCAGATTCACCACAAAAATCATTGATTGTCAAAATTAATTGTTACCCAAAATTATGAGTTTAGAAAAATGGTCCACAACAGTGACAAGTGCTGGAAGTTAGAACGGTCGAGCTGGGGGAGCGGTATCATTTAAACAATGGCTAATGCGGTGCTCTCTAATACAGATTCTTATGTTCATTTCTGACAAGTAAAAGCAGTAGAATGAAACTAGAATGCAGTGGGACAAATTCTAAATCCCATGGCTGTAGCTTGAAAAGTCTTGTTTCTTTGTTGTTTTGCATTTATTGGCTTCAACCTGGCAATATCTTTGCTTCTCATGTTGCAGAGATCTCCTAAGAAGGTAAGTTTTTCTTCCAGTTATACCACACCGTTGATCGTGATAGCCACTATGTCCTGCAGATGATTCAAAACTGCAGGCCTATCACATGCAGATAATTTAAAGGGTGATTGACATGGTGAATTTTCTTTAGTTTTTTTAATGAGGTGGGCTATAGGCTGCAGAGTGCCCATCATGGTCCAAGCATCGAGTCGAACCTCCAGCAAGTAGTGCATTACCACCATTCACAGTGGAAGACGATCAGGGTTTGAACTGAGGACATGAAGTCTGGTAGATAGTGATTTTATTTACATTGAAGAGACAGCTGATAGCATGATATATCAGCCAAATGTGTGCCATCATTCTTGAAGGATTGGTAGCTGCTGATGATCACGTTAAGGGCTTTGGTACTATTGATGAGGAATTGTCTAGTGAAGCAATGCAGGTTCATGCTTGTGAGCCAATCCTAAGCAAGTCATTGTTTTTCACTGTTGCCAACAAGTAAGATTTTTTGTAAGGCTGAACTTGAGGTCGATGGTGGTCATTTATGTCGGAAAAGGGGTGAAGAATTCTTTATGAATACATGCTGTTGACTGATTAAGAAATGAAGGCCAAGTCAGTGTACTGATGCATTGTAATTTGGTGATGGCAAGTAATTTAAAAAGGGCACCTTGCAGCGTTTAATCAGAACAGGTAGAAGGGTGATCTTTTAAGTACAATGCAAGCCATTGGAAGTTTCCAAAGCTAGTGGTGTGAAACATGACCAATGATGTATTTAGATTTTGAACCTTATGCAGGGCATAATGGACAGCAATGCTGACTCCTGCTAAGTGTTCCAATAATACCAGAGATCTCTCTAGTCTAGAGCATTGCCCAAAGCTTGGAGTGTAGCTGTTTGAATGCTGCACCATGGCATAACGCAGGACTGCTGTTCGCGTAGGAGAAGGTGGTTTACCATTTGTTCCTACATTTGGACGAGCACTACCTTCTCCTATATCTTTCTCAAGGAATTCATCTTTGATGGATTAGTAGTTAGCAGGGTCATCAGTTTTTGGGCTAGATTTTGTGGGTGTGAGATATTCTGTTCTGTTTTCAATTCACAAGGGGTAACTCCTTGTGAGAGATATTTGTTAGCTCTGGGTGGAGTGGCTTCCGTGTTTATCCTAAAAGCAACTTCATATTGGTGGAGACCTTGATGTCATCTTTCTTTGTGGCAGCCTTAGGGGCAAGGAGAACATCATAGAGGGGAGTGATGGTGAATGTCTTGTGGAGTTACCCTTGAGGGAGCAGAGAACCATCTGATCTCTGTGAGATGATAAGTGGCTCTGGATTGGAAGTGATGAGCAAGAGATGGATGGCATGTCTGTATGTCATCAACAAAGAGGTGATATGAGAACCAGAAGGACGAGATAATATCACCATCAAGAAGCAAAAAGCATAGATAGAGAAAAGAATTGGGGCGTGGTCTGTGTTGTGGGGATTAGAGCATCACCTGGGACCAGGGGATCAATGGTAGGGGTGCGGCCAGGAAGTACGAGGAACATCAGGAGGCAGTAAAAAGTGGTCATAGAAATAGGAGAAACAAGCAAATGCTGTATTTCTGATTCACATAGATAAAAAGTGATAAGCAGGGTACCCAGGAAAGACCTTAGAAAAAAGATCCTGACTTTCCTGGACACACTACGACTGCCGGGGGAAATTATTAAGCCCAGTGTCCTACAGCATCAGATGGTACTTACAACTTTTAATCTGCAGCCATATTTAGTATTTGTTCCCAGTGTTTTTGATAGGTTTTTATTAATAAGATTTAGATTGGGGACAATACATAGACTAGTCTCTTTCCCCAATATGAACGACTGGGCCAGGAGTTACAACTATGTCCATGCGATCGTTTGTCAAATCAATCCTCTCTACTTCTGGTTTTATTCTGTAAACTCTATAAGGAGTTAAGAAAGACTTGGATAGTCCCAATTTTACAGAACTATGGCTTGAGACAATGCCGCCCTGCGTTCATTAATCTTCAGATTTTAGAAAATGAGAATGTATCTTGGAGGATGTCTATGGTCTTAAAAAAAATATTGCATCAAAGAAAGAGTATTGCAATCTAGGAATGAGGAGGCGGCTCATTTTAGATGTATTGTTTCTATTTTTTTTATCGTACTTGTGATTATGTGATTTAAATATACATGATATACATGGTGGAGAAGTGTGGCTCACTGGTTAGAGGAGGCAGACCTGGAAGCAGAGGTCAGCCCGGGACCAGGGTTCAATTCCTGGCTCGGCTGGGTCTTGAATCCATAAATGTCCATGGACTCGATAATTCTCGCTCCAGTGCATTCTCGATTCATGGGTTCACACTCTGCGACTCTGGGCAATAGCTTGCTTAATCTCCACATGGGCCCCTCGCGGCGGGATGCCTGGCTTTCACCTTGCGGATGCCCTGCCGGGTTATCTCACAGGGGAATACCAGGACGGGTTCCCTAAGCAAGCGCTTAGAGACCGCTTGGTGATTTGCGCTATATAAATTCCCTTACATTTACATTTACATTTACATTTACATGAAATGTGCTTTTTTTATCAGACAAAAATGTGTATCTATTTTTAAATTTGTGATGTATTTTATCTGTGCTTTTTATGATTGTTACATTACAATCGAAATAAAGCTTTGTTTGATGATGATAAGCAGGGTAGGATGGTCAGTCATCTCAAATACTGCTGAGGGGTCATGGGGAATAATTATGGAGGAAATCTTGTTACTAATTGCTGTCATAAAGAGGTTGGACACACGTGAGAGTGATCTACGATAAGTCAAGTAAGTGGAATTCAGATTGCAGAGAGTTTAATAGGTAGTGGGATGTAAGCTAAATGGAGAGAAATTTGAGCACCAGGGCCTGTTTTATAGAAAGGGTGCAGTGCTCAAGTTTGCACCATATCATATCTTTAAGAAGATGTATTGGGTGCAGACAGGGGCACTGTGCCCTATTACAATAAATGCTCTGCCTTGAAAGCAGCCCGGAATTCTTGAGGAAGTATTACAAACAGTGCCTCAGGGGTGTAGTGACCGTGTGTGCCTGTTCTCGGCACCTCCATAGCAGGGGTGTAACGGAGACCCCTTGTAGAGCAGTGGGGCCCCAAATCCATCAACAGGCTCCCAGCCATTAAGGGGGCCTCAGTCACCCCAAGGCCAATAAATACCTGTGATATATGCGAAACTCAAGGACCTTACTCACTTTCTGCAGAGGAAGCCTATCATTGTGTATCACCCAAATTCTCAGGAGCACTGTAGTACTAAACAAAGGGGCTGCAGATGCTTGCTTGGCCCCTTCTGTAATACAGATCGTACCAGCACATTTATGGTGCTAGCTTGATCATAAAGGGACTTTCCCACATTAGTATGGGGGTGCGGTTCTAAGCTAATGAGGGATTCACTTTCCCTCTGTGCATTATCAGGGATTCTGTGCCACCTGAGGGAGAAGGAGATCCCATGGACCCCCAACATATACATCTCCCTCCAGGCTGGTTTAGTGGTCACTGCTCCCACCTGCAGGGGATTTCTGCCCCCCCCCCCCTTGAAGTTGTGGTTGGATGCCACCTGCTCTATGAAAGACGTGATAGCTGCTAGAAACGGTTGCTCCACCTTTCACTAAATTGCTGCCCTCTCGGAGGTAGAATATATGTAATAAAGTGCACTGTCCCAGTCTATGCACAATGCACCTGGTTAACAAACAGGGACAGTGCACCCTCAGTATAATACAGTTGTTGGCTGCTCCGGGGCCCTTTGCCAGCTGCAGTGTTTTGCCATTTTCTGGGTTTTTGTAATAACTTGACTGCAGTACTAGGTAGCAGGCTTAATGCAGTGCTGGTCCCTAAATCGCAGCAAGTATACTGTGCTCTCAATATCATGGTAATGCAGGGTCAGGCTAGCCATTTACCTTATAAGGCACTTCCCTAGGGGGAGGAGGGACTGTCTGGATCCATTGGAACCTGGGTTTAAATCCCCACCGCTGTCGTCTCATGCACTCTCTCCATCTCTCTGACATGTATGGCACCGGGCACAGCAGGGGCCTAGATGGCATTTAGGGGTCACCAGAGGTCACAGCTGCAACCCTTGGCTCGCTCCTTGCAACACCTGGGGCTTGGTGCCAGAAACAAAAAGCATTTGCAAACCAATAGCTCTCGCATTTACGAGAGTTTGAGCTATTGGCATTGTAAATTACAATGCCTTTTTCTTTATTGTCATTTACAATACCAATAGCTTAAACTCTCGCAAATGCGAGGCCTATTGCACTGCAAATGCGTGCTACAAAAAATTAAAAAAGCGTTATG
Source organism: Triturus cristatus (assembly GCF_964204655.1). NCBI lineage: Eukaryota > Metazoa > Chordata > Amphibia > Caudata > Salamandridae > Triturus > Triturus cristatus. Next base: position 82,144,154 of record NC_140584.1, on the reverse strand, counting down.
AGAGAGTGTGTCCTGCCTGCAACAGCAGGCAGGACAAAGCTATTTGAGAAAATAGTGCTGGGAGGCTGTAATTAAAGCCTACTGAGCAACAACACACGTAACAGGGGGTGTTGCCATGGGGGGTTACAAAATGACACAAGGTGGTGCTAAGGAGGGACTACTAAGCCTTTTCATCAATGAACAGCCACAGTTTACAGTGGACTATGACACAAGCCAATGGAAAATGTGGCCGGAGAGTGGGCGGAGCTTCAAGTTCCTACCTCAGTACAGCATGCCTCGCAGAGCAGTGCATGTGCAGCCCAGGCTCTACCTAAAAATGGCCTCCACCGGTCCAAAACCGTGAAAACGCCCCCGATGCCCGCTACGGCCAGTCCAGCCCTGGTCGACCTCTGTTCTACTGCTGCTTTTGAGATAGCATTTTGGTGTGTGAAGGAAACTTGAAACCTTTCATTTGAGGCTGTGTGTATGAACTGGAAGCTGTCCTGGACACTGGGTGATGTGTTTGGCCCTCGGCTGGGCCTCGGTAGTTTGAGCTTTTTTGTGGCGCACACGCCTGTGCATGGCCATGAAGGGATGCGCCCATAATGCTGCTCTGGGTAGATGAGTACTGCAAATCTGTCGTATGAGGGTAGCGCTCTTGGCATATAATGGCTGCACTCATAGCGTGTTATGGCAGTGCCTCAATTAATACACATGCGTGCTACAAAAACAGATTTTGAACTGCTATAGAAATCTGTTCCTTTCTTTTATTAATCTTGCATTTAATCTTTACTCTTTCATAAATTGTTCATTGTTTGAGGTCAGCTCTGTCACTACCTTAATGCGATTATGCAAAAGGTCATGTGACAACACTTTCTCTAACATCATCATCTTCAAAAGTTCATGTGATTTCACGTCTTGTGATGTCATCAGCGACTGGACATTTGTGATGTCACTTCCGCTATCCCTAGCCTTAAGTTGAATCAAAGTCCATGAGAAGGGGCATGACAGAAGGAGAGAGAGAGAGTGTGCAAAACGAAATGTACTAAAAATTGTTCAAAGCTTTTATGTCCCCAGTAAAGGCGTGTAAAGCTGCTTATTTTTAAAGTAGTGAAAAGAGCTGGAGTAATTTGACCTGATGCCTGCCTCCTGATCAGTTAAGCTGGGGTCTCCTTAGCCTCTTTTCGCTGGGCCACAGTCTTATAGTGGAGGAACAATCTAGGGGTGTAATGGACACTCCCTGCAGTATGGGGGGGGGGGCAATCGTGAGGGCTTAAAGGGGGTTCTCAGCTTGTCTGTGCTGTAATCTTGTCTCTCTCTATATCTTGTGCATTGAGCAGTATGCTCTGAGCTGACATCATGCTGACCCCGGACTGAAGAGAAACAAAATAGTTAATTTGTTTCTCTTTCCGGCATACTCTACACAGCCAATTTGGCGATGGCCCCTCGCAGGGAGTGTCTTACATTGAGCACTGCTCATCTGAGAGGCTGGACTGACCAGCGCCGTAATGTAGGCCCTGCAGCCTCTGCGGTGCATGGGGACCCCAGACCTTCAGGCCCCACCCAATCCTTCCAGAGGGCCCCATTCTGCCCCGAGGCTAATGAATATTGTTGATGGATGGGAGGCTCAGGGGGCCCTCTTCACATTCTGCAGGGGGGCACATCATTTTACCATACGCTACTGGAACCAATCTCCAGGGGCGGAAAGAGTACCTTCAGATTCCCCACCCATCCTACAATAACCGCCCTCTTTCATAGGGATAACATTATCACTGTGAGATTCACTAGGAACATGGATCAGGCAACCCCTCCTTTCACCTCATCTTACAAACGGCACCATTTGAAAGGGAGTAGTGTCGCTGGATAGGAATAGGCGCCAACGAAATTATAATGTGGGAATGATGATAATGTTTTGATGAGTTCTTCAGCACTAGCAGCAAAGTGAATTGTCTCTTGGCCTTTCAGAAGTTTTCATTGTTATCCAGCTCAATGGTAAGTTGCTTGGGGGGATCAAAGACTGATTTGGGCAGCCAAGGTTCCAACCTGTGACTTTCAGGGTGCACACTGATTTCTGTGAGAAACACACAACCTACCAGTTTACAGAATGTATTGAAAACCATAATGGATTGATGGTTGATCCTTAATCTACATACCTGATACACCTCCTTTTCAACGGAAGATACCCATTTTCTTCTTAGTCACACTTCTTTTTGAATTACTGATTAATTGCATATCAAGAAGCATGGCAGGGATTTATCCTTCCTAGATTTGTTTTAGAACATGTGATATCAGAACTATAGATGATGTGTGTGGCAGTGTTGCTATTATCATATATCCATCCACAGCTTCTGCACTGCATCAGAGTGGCGTGCCAATCCCACGCGAGGCGCACAGTTATAATTTGATGTTTTTCTTGAGGGTTGGTATATGGATATTCCATCTGTACATGATCTAAAAGTGTTCCTTCCTGTTTATGTGAACTTTTCCCCTTCAAAATATGTATGGTTTTTAGATTAATGGTATGGGGATGTGCGCTTTGAAGTGTGGACAAGGGACGCAGTCTGTTAGACATGGTCGCTCATCTTTCTGTGAATGTCTATTAAACCCTACAGGTATGAGTGAGGAGTGTACCCTGTCAACAATGACTAGGTTTTCCATGGCCACACAATTGGACACACACTAACAGGGTCTGTGACATGGTAAATATCCCTGAAACTATTGCATGCGTTCCTGAGATGTCAGTGATACCTCCAGGTACTGGCAAGGAGTGTACCATGCATACACATTAGCCAAAGCATACTGAGTGGATAATTAAGTTATGGAATTAGCTACTGTAAATGTGACCCATGAATAAAAGTTCTTCACTATATGGTGGCAATTTGCTTCTGCCATGAATGTGCTTTTAACATCCACCCCAAGACTGAATCATCTCATCTGACGCGGGAGGTGTACATTAGAACCCCAGGATGCAGAGGAGAACTAGAACTTCCAGATGAGAGTTGAGGATACAGTATAAAACACACAAACAAATAGCAAACCTTGTCTAAATCTCTGATAATACAGGGGAACTGAAAATGTCAAACAATAAGAAAGGTGAGGGAAAGGAAAATGCATTCAACAGAAAGTTGCTAGGCAACAGACTCAAATTATTCTTCTCCTTGTCTCGCACTGGAAATGGATATCCTAACCCGAAAGTGGTTTCACAGATGAGTCAATGGTCTAGTTCATGGCCTTAGCTTCCATTGGTCTTCAAACAATAGTCTCCATGGGCTTCCACTGCTAAAGCTCCTGTTACATGCAAGTGAATATGGTACTTGTGGTCCCCAGCATCTCCTCACCACGTCTTCTGTGTCCTACCTCTGTGGTGTCAGTGTGATGCTCCCTTGAATTCCTCACATGGCATTTCATTTAGGTGCAAAATCTAAAGGACAGTGGCAACACTTGTACGTGGAAAACATATTTAGGAGCAAAAGTCCAGACCTGACAACCTACAAATATTTTTCACTGTATCAAGATACAGCCAGAGGGTTGTGTAGCCTTGGCCTTCGTACAGGCCATGGCGAGTGAGGGTTTTGACCACCTCCTCTGTTTAAACAGCTACAGATTTCTTCGCGCAGAGTAATAAAGAACTCATCTGGAACCACCGCCCATATACTGCAGAATTTTTAACTGGCACTGGGATCTTTGCTCTGTCTTGCCTGCATGGTGTGGAGAACTCACCTTGGACATCCCTTCATTCTTTGCCTTGACTCCTCGCCGGACCCGCTGCGCGGGTCCCGCTTCGCTCTTCGCTGTGCCCGGTTGTCTAGCTGGTGGTGAGCCTGCCTGCTGCTTTTAAGCCGCCCCGGTTGATCTTGGACTGCCGCTGTCTGTGTGCACCTGTGGACGGGACCTCAGGGCTGCGAGCTGACCCGCAGGGACTCAGTGTACCAGGAGTCCCTGCGTGAGGCCGAGACCCGCAACACCTGCGTCGCTCTCCCTGCTTGCCCCGCCCCCGTCACACCATTGCCTACATTACTGATTACTTTCTCCGCAGCGCGGGAGCGCGCGGGAGCGCCCGGGGCTAAGCCCGAGCAAAGGGCGGGCCGTCTAAGGCCGTCCAAGGACGAACAGGGACGGGCCGGGCCCCTTCTCTTACATCGCGGACTTGAGGTTACACAGTACGTTTTAATATTTAATGTGTGTAGTTTATATAAGTAATTATTCGTAGAATTGTATATTTATTTGTTTTTCGTTTCCTTAGTATTTTAAATTATATATTTATCTTGAATAATGCCGCTATTAACTAGGAAGGGTAGGCAGGTCACAGTAAAGTCAGGCAGTGGCAAAGCCACCGGAACTTTAGATGATTTTATTACCCGGGCTACGGGGATACTGGAGAAAGAAATTGCCCTTACTGAAAAACGTTTGTCTTTGGATCTTGTTACGGGCAAACGCTCATCCTTAGGACGGATTGGCTCTGTGGTTACTCCGGGAAAAAGCAAAACTAATGAATTAGAAGTTAGCCCCAATTTAGTAGTAATCCCTGATTCCCAAGAAACATCTAGGGGGAACACTATAGTGGATTGTCCATTAGAAGATCACACTGCATTGGATATTAGTGGGGACGGTAAGTCGAGTATTGACTCGAGTGTGTTGGAGCCTGCCCCCTCAAAACCCCAAGTTCTGGACCATGTTAATACAGTTATACAAACCAGAAAACGAAAAAGAGGGAGGGGTCATATGAAGGGAAAGGGAACACGATTGGGGAATTCTGGTTATCCGCCTATTTGCTGTAAAAATCGCAATAATGACGATTTGTTGGGACACATTGAAACCTTGTTAAAAGGCCTCTTGATGCCTCTCATTGAGAGAACTCAAATTGTTAATTTAAAATTAGACCAATTAGAGCTCTTATTATCAGTTAATACTCACTCACTGGATACCTTGGTCAAAAATAGTAAATCTCCCGAGTCCCCGGAGATCTGCATTGCTACAAAGAAGGGTTCTCAAAAAACGTCTACCCAAAACTCTAGCAAACCGCCCCAACCCGATATATCAGGCGATACCCAGCGAATCCCAGCTCAGACAACTTTAACTAAATCCACACTGATGGTTAATGCGGCTTCTCAACCAATGTCTGAGCTAGCCGTAGCAACAACACCGATTCCAACTATATCCATGCCGGTGGTAACATTGGGAGCTAAACCAACTTTATCAAGTGGACTATTAGCCTCGGGTAAAAAAGCTCCCAAACCAATTTGTGTGAACATACCCCCTGATTCTGCCCCTTTTATGGTAATCCTGACAGGGGTTCCGATGGTTGCACCGAACAAACATGAATCAAGTCAGGATTTATTAAACAAAGTTATATTCTGGCTTAATAATAATAGACCACTTCCCCCAGCCTCTACCACTAAAATATTAGGTGTACGAAGGGTTCCTTGGGTTGGCCAAAGCAAGAAGGACTTAGAAGGAGACTGTATTCTCATTAATTTTAGGGACAGGTGGGTCAAAGACCTAATTTGTGATAAAGCTAGGTTTGCTAAAATGGGGGACATCCAATGTATAGGCCTTGAATACTTCTATCCCAATTTACATCATGTCTCACTCTATAACTGTTACTCTGGGTCAGGGCCGCAGGGAAATGGTCACTCTGGATGGATACAGAACAACAACATATTTCGACCCCCCCAAAACCATCCCGGTATGAGGTATCAGGGTGATGGATGCCCTATGGGACCCATACGTTTTAGTAATATTACGCAACTACCCTATAATCAACCAGAGATGAGAGCTCAGGGGGAGGAATATCTAGGGTGGATGTCAAATAGCAACATTCCCCTAAGAAACCGCTTTGACCCACTGGTGGGAATGGAGGGTTTAGATTGACCAGTGGACAAAAAAAAGGGGGGTGTATCATCTATATTAGATTTGGCTATAGGGGTAAATGAGGGGGTAAGTCATAAGGATAATTCGGTGGTGGATGTCACCAATCTTAATACAGGGTCTAATTCACTTTTGGATATACGGGTGACCAGTATCTTAGGCTGTGGGCCACACTTGTCGATTATTGAGCAGGATCAGACAAGTTTAGAAGAGCCTGTGGTCGATAACCAAGGAGAACCCACACTGTCTTTAATGTCTTGGAATATTGCTGGTCTTGCGGGAAGACTAGAGGATGAAGGCTGGCTGGACTATGTGGGTAGCCAGGACATTTTGTGCTTCCAGGAGACATGGAGCAAAACGGGTGAGGAAATTGATGGTTTTCAATCTTTTAGCGTCCCGGCGGTACCATCACCAGCGGGGAGGGCAAGGGGCGGGATAATGACAGCACTCTCTATTAAACTTAAGAATCTGAGTACTCTAAAGATAGCGGATACTCCATGGTTCCAATTGTTATTGCTCGAAAATCTGTTCCCCGAGCCCTTGTTGTTAATTAACTGGTACCATAACGTTTTTGGACAGAAATGATGTAACCACAATTCAGAGTTTGGAGGATGCAATAAGCAAGGCTCGTAGTGAACGACCACTATTATTCGTTGTTTGGGTTGGTGATTTTAACTCTTCATTGTGTAAATTTGGTGGTTCAAATGTGTGTGGTCTTGAGGACTTAAATAAACAACCTTTGATGCATTTCAAACACACGCCCCAGGGGGATGCCTTAAATAATATTATTGTCTTAAATGATTTATGTATGGTAGAGCCCTGGGCGGCCCCAGATACTTTACCAATACCAACCTTTCATGGAGTAAGAGGCGCAACAAGCACCATTGATTTTATTTTTGTGTCCAGTAACTTCCTGCTTTATGTTACTAAACTTGAGATAATAGCTAATGCCGCAAGCGACCATAACCCTCTAAAGCTTTCTTTATGTACCCCTATTAGTGAGAATCACCCGGTCTGGGATCAGCCTATAGAATATAATAAGAACCAGGGTGTTACCATAAAATGGGGTAAAATAGATGCTGTAGGTCTAGAGGCAAAGATCTTTAAAGAATGTAGGACTGAAATTGACTTATGTCAAATGTCCATATTAGACCCAGAAAAGGTTATTGGGAATTTTGAAAAATGATGTGGGCATGTGGCTGAGTATCTTACAAAACCAGCAGGGAAAAAGAATACAAAGTGTTTTAGATGGTTTGACTCCGCATGTTCCGCCTCACACAAATCCCTAAAAGCGGCCCTTATGCAAAAACCAAGGAATAAAGACCTGGTAAGATCATCTAGAAAGGCCTATAAAGAAGCTATTATAAAAAGGAAGCAGGAGCTAAAAAATTGTGCCTGGGATGATTTAGAAAAGGCATCTGAGCTAAAAGATAGTAGGCTCTTTTGGGACGTAGTAAATCGTCCTCTGTTTAAAAGTGATACCAAGGAAACCATAGCGATGCAGGTTACTGGTGAATCTTGGGAAGTTCACTTTGGTAAAATCTTTAACCCCAAGGCATTATCACCCTCGGTTCTGTTGGATGACCCAGGAATTTTGGTAAAACCATCTACAGCTTCGCTTCTTAGCTCCTCGCTTACACTGGAGGAGGTTGAAGAAGCCCTGAGGAAAGGTACATCACTAAAAGCCCCGGGCCCTGATGCCGTTCCCTTGGACTTTTTTAAGCACAATATGGAAGTATGGGCCCCGTTGCTGTTAAATGTCTTTAGGGCTGTGGTTGTTGGTAGTATCCCTGTATCATGGAAGAAGGCAGTAGTGGTCCCGATCTTCAAGAAGGGTGATAGGTGTGACCCCCGATGCTATCGACCCATATCTTTGATTGATGCATCCTGTAAGTTATTAGGAAGGGTTATCTTGGCCAGACTGGAAACCTGGGCTGATTCTGTTGGTTTAATAGTGAACTCCCAGTATGGATTTAGAAGTGGGAGGGGGACGGTCGAACAGTGTTTAAATTTGGCACTGATTATGGGCAAGTACATGAAGGCAAGGAATTCTGCAATCTACCTTGCCTTCGTGGACTTGTCCAGCGCGTTTGACACTGTCTGTAGAAGTAAGCTATGGCAGAGGATGGATAGCATGGGCTTTGAAGAACCGTTGGTTACGTTGCTCCGCAGATTGCATGCTGCAACATCCGTGGCCATAAGGTTTGGACCTGGGGGTGAAATGACAAAACCGATTCCCTCAACTGAGGGGGTCCGTCAAGGGTGCATCTTGGCACCGTTTCTATTCTTGGTGTATACAAATGGATTGGAGAAATATTTGCTGGACCACTGTTGTGATTTTCCAAAAGTAAATGGTAAGAGTATTCCCATTTTGTCATTTGCAGATGACACTGTTCTAATGACCCTTACTGGAAATAGCATGCAGACATGCTTAGATGCTTTTAATACCTTCATGTTGGACCTTGACCTAAAGGTTAATTTCGCAAAATCTTTTGCTATGGTCTGTGGCCCAAAAGGGTCAAAATCTAGGAAACTTATGGTGAATGACTTTACCATTGAAAAGGTGGATAATTTTAACTACCTGGGAAATCTCTTCAACAGTAAACTAAGTTGGGCTCCATTAATGAAAACTCGAGTCCAGAGTACTACACGCGCTATAGAAGGTCTTTTCCGCTTTTGTGGCAAGTTGGGTCAAAAACCTGTTGCGCATCTCAAAACCCTATATACATCTAAATGTTTATCTGTTGCCACTTATGGGGCAGGAGTATGGGGGACCGAGAATCCCTCAGTCATACAGGTGATGGAAAACAAATTCTTAAAACGGGTTTTATTGATTCCATCGGGTTCATCAAACATCTTTTGCCACAATGAAATGGGAATGACCAAAGTGACTGATATTATCCGTCTGTCGCCTTTATTACTTTGGTGCAAAATATGGCTATCGGACAACCTCCAACTCTCCAGAGAAATTCTTTTAGATTGTATGAGCCTGGACAATGTAAAACAGATTCCCTGGTTGTCATATGTTAGTGACATGTTGCATAAGATAGGTTTGGGCCATGTTTATGAAAATCCTGAAAATATTCAGGGAAACACGAAAGCCCAAATTAAAGCATGTTACTGGAAATCCTTAGATATACCTAGCGTGGGAGGCTCAACAAGTTGTGTATCTAGGGTCCAGCATCAGTTTTATTTAACTTTCTCGACAAATGTCCAATGGCGGTTTTATCTTACAAGGTTTAGGCTAAATACACTCCACTTCCTCTTTGCCTTCCCCAAACAAGGGGGTTGGTGTGAGAGGCTACCCCCCTGTCCCTGCAACAATAGTGTTAGACAAAGTACTATACATGTTGTCCTTTTCTGTACTTTATACCAAGAACCCAGGATTAGATTTATTAAGCCTATCCTGAAGGGGCGACAACCATGTACTTATAATGAAGGCTATGATTATTTGCTGTCACTATCTTTCTGTTGAATTTTGTTGTGCTATGTTGAACTTCATACGAGCATCGCTCCGGATTAGGAAGCGTTATGGATAACTTAGCCTGGACTTGTAATTTCCCATTGGTCTTTTTTGTACTTATGCTGTATGATGGTCTCTTAATCAAATTTTGTATTACAAATGGCTCATTTTAAATTATGTATTTTATGTTCACTTTGTGCTTTTATGATTCTCTGTATGAATCGAATAAAGATATTGACTGACTGAACTGGCACCCAGCTTTTTAAAGAGCATTCACACCTGAGCTGGAAACCCTTTCTGTACCGGGGTTTCTAGCTCACTTTGTGATTGTGCATCTTCACTGTGTGTGTGATGAAGCATGAGACCCCATGTCACGCGGCGGACAGCAAGCGTGAAAATTGTCATTGATGTCTATAGAAAAATGTATGTGCAAAACCGCAGTTGGTCCAAAAACAGTAGAAGTGTAGAACCATTTTCAGATCCAAAAAGTAATTCAGGTGCAAATTTCATTGTAGGTACAATATCAACCGAAGTGTGGTAGAAAAAAATAGGTTCAAATCAAATTTTGATTCAAAAAACAAATTTAGGTACACAAACACTTTCTGGTGCACAAACACTTTCTAGTGCAAAATCACCCTTGGTATACAGTCAATGGGAGCGCAGCATCACATTTAAAATCAATTAGTGCAGAGAGGAAATGCTCAGTAAGATGTCACATTCACTGTAAGAGGAGTGCAGCTGCACAAAACAATCCTTTGTGCAACATAAGCATGGAAAAGATTTAGGAGAATTAATCATGTGAATGTGAAAGATCACTTTAGACGTAAAATCAGGTACAATATAATTCTTGGTGTCAAGTTGCAACATTGCTGGATCATGTTTAAGAGTGAGATTACAGTTAAGTGCAAATTTGCATAAAGGTTCAAAATGGTGCATCATCAACTGGAGTGTGTGAAAACACCTGTCGAAGCTAAAGTCAGGAAACCAAGGTAACCGAAACAAAGAGCAAAACAACAAACGTGAAGGCAGGTAAAATGATGAATGAACCACAGAAACAGCGAAGGAGCCAATACAACACGAGAGGCTGTTAGGCACCTTCCGAAGGGAAGTGAACAGTTTATAAAGCACTGCTGACACTCATGACCTGGAATCTTCACCCCCTTGACCTTCCACAATAACAGACCTAGTACCCCAGCTGACATAGTCTCACAGGTATTCTATTGCAGCTTCTGTTATGCCACCTATGTACTGCAAGTCCTTGCCTCCTTACACCCTGTTTATTCCTGACAGTAGTCCCCACCCCAGTTTAGGGCCTGCCCCTCTTGTATGCTAGCTTGTTAGGGAACTTTGATGAAATTAGGCTACCAATCTAGGGGGATGAAAAAATGTTGCAGGTTCCCAAGAGTGTTCTGACGGTCCATAATGTTTTCACGCGACCTGATGCTATTGCCCCTTCAATCTCTTGGAATCAATAATAGCTTCAACTATAAACTCTATAGACCCATCTTAGATAACTGAAGGAGATGGAGCAAAAGCTTCACATGTAGCAGGTTTGATCATAGGTATCTGGAAGACCGCGTTGTGATTCCGCATACCATTACTCCGCAAGTCGGAACAACGACTTGCGGAGGGGGGGGCGCTGGATGTTGGAATAGTATAATTTACTATTCCAACTCCAGTCTGTGCGGACAGTAGGGAAGGTGTTGGATTTTAAATCCAACACCTTCCCCCCCGCCGCAAGTCGTTGTTCCGACTTGCGGAGTAACGGTATGCGGAATCAAAACGCGGTCGTTGTAACGACCGCGTTGTGATTCCCTGCGGAAAAAAAGTTTTGTTGTAAACGTCGTTTACCGTATCTGCCACCCCTTGGGAAGAGTAAACACAATGTACTTTGCCCCCCCCCCCAAGTAACACCAGAAATGGGACCACATATTGAGGTGCAAACTAGAGATGGAAAGTAATAAATGTCAGGAAAAAAGTGGCCACACAACCAAATCTCTTTTTTGTATTTGGATTTTTTTTTACAGATGAACGGAAAACACTTTAGCTCGCTGCATGTGCAGTGGTGCACTGACCTGTACGCAAGTATAATATAACTGTAACTGATAAGACTGAGGTAGAAAGTGCAATCTAAGGAATTAGTTGGGGGTGTAAACCAAAGAACAGGAGGCAGAATTTGCTAAAGAAGATGGAAGGGAATTATTGTAGGCATATTCTGCTAATGAATGGTAACCTTAAACCCACTGTTCTTGTTGCTGCAAGGTGTAACATCTAGGAAATTGTTCCAGGGATTGGTTAATTCACTGAATCTCACCGTCAGTCTGGGGCTGATTGCTAGAAGACTTTAAAAGTGATGGTACTCAGTTTATGCACCGATGTGTTCCAAAACTTTGATATGAACTGGGGACCTCTGTCAGTGATTAATTCAGATGGCTACCCATGTAATCAGACACCCTCTTTAAAAAAACATGTTTCACTGCTAGTTTATACAACTAAATAAAATGTGCACAGTAAAGACACCCCACTATTAACAGTGCAGTGTGAAAGAGGAAGCTGAGCTATAAAATCCAAGGAGATTTTCTTCATGTGCCTTTCAGGGGTGGTTAAGGAATTTTGGGGACTTAAAGCTTTCACCTGGGCACAAATAGAACAGAGTTTCACATATCTGATTACATCCCTTCTGGTTGTGCATCACCCAAAATGTTTCACCACCAAATCATAAGTTTTTTCTTTCTCTAGGATGTCCCACAATGGGAGTGTCATGGGACTAAAACATTACACTGTAATTCTGAGGAAGGAACAAACTGTTTGTTTTTAGGAAAAAACTATACTTCCATTATGGTGTGGTGATCATGAGCTTTCTGCTGCATCCATTGTAGTTGATCCCTAAAAGAGACTGCTCACGCTGCACAGCACCACCTGTGTGCCCGTGTCCTGAGCCCCAGCTGCCGCTGCTGACGGAGTTCGAGGCCCTCCTCCACCCGCAGGCTACCACCTGCGTCTCATCCCTGGTGGCCAGTGGTAGGCCGTAGGTTTAACTCTTTTTTGTATGGTAATTGTAATTGTACTGTGATTGTTTTTATCTGCTTCCTTTGGTTTTATCGTTTTTCCTTTCCCTCTTGTACTTTTACTGTGCCCTGTGCCCTTTTGCCTTCTGTTCCCTTGCCGTTCCTCCCTCCCGTTTTTCCCGCCGCTGCGTCCCCTGCGTCCCCGCCCCCGCTCGCCCCCGCTGTAATTGTACTGTGATTGTTCTTATCTGCTTTCTTTGGTTTTATCGTTTTTCCTTTCTGTCTTGTACTTTTACTGTGCCCTGTGCCCTTTTGCCTTCTGTTCCCTCGCCATTCCTCCCTCCCGTTTTTCCCACCGCTGTGTCCCCTGCGTCCCCGCCCCCCCAGTCACCCATTCGTCCACTCCCACCCACCTCCCAGCTGCTCCTCCCTACCACCTCCCCTTCTTATGGCGGCTGCGCCCGTCCGTGCCTGGACTGCGCCCAGCGCCAGAACCCCTGGCCCCCGTGAACGCCACAACGCCCATCTCCGCTACGATGCCAGCACCCTCCACGCACTCAACACCGCACGATCACACACCTGCTTCCTGGCTGCCTCGAAGCGCACCCAAGGACTCTGCTCCTGCTGGAGCTGCAGCTTCACCAGCCTCCGAGCCACCAAACCACTCACCGAGAAAGGACGCAACCACCTCAGATGCATTCTACTCAACACCCGCTCTGCCAGGAAACATTCCATCGAACTCTGGGACTTACTCGACTCCACCTCCATCGGACGTCGCCTTCCTGACGGAGACCTGGTTGAACCCCTCCTCGGCACCCGACATTGCCATAGGCATCCCTGACGGCTACAAGATCACCAGCAGGGACCGCACCAACGGAACAGGAGGAGGAATTGCCATCATCCACGGGAACAACCTCAGAGTCTCGACCAGCACCGACGACACCCTCAGCACTGCCGAACACCTGCACTTCCAGATCCACACTGATCCCAACACCTCCCTCAGAGGAACCCTCATCTACAGACCCCCCGGACCACAGCTACAGTTCAGCAACGCCATCGCCGACTTCGTCAGCACGCACGCCCTCGCCTTCACAGACTACATCCTCCTCAGGTACTTGAACTTCCACCTCGAGAACAACGACGACATCAACACCACCACCTTGATTGACATCCTCGCCAACCTTGGACTCAGACAGCTCGTCACAACACCCACCCACTCGGCCGGCCACACGCTTGACCCCATCTTCTCCGCAAGCTCCCACGTCTCCTTCAGTCACACCACTGAACTCCACTGGACCGACCATCGCTGCATCCACTTCATCTTCCGGAAACCCACAACGCACCACCACACTCAACAGATCCCTCGCCGATGCTGGAGCAAAGTCACCGAAGACCAGCTAAACACCACTCTCGCCCGAAGCCCACCCGTCGACCCCACCGACCCCGACACCGCCGCCCGCAACCTTAGACAGTGGATCGACGACTGCACCAACACCCTCGCCCCGCTCAAAAAACCCTCCAACAGACACACCAACAAGAAAGCCAGTTGGTTCACCACGGACCTCCAGGCATCCAAGCAAACCTGCCGAAAACTAGAGAAGAAATGGCACAGCGAACAGACGCCATCCACAGACACCATCACCTTATCAGATCCGCCAAAAGGACCTCCTTCAAAGACCGCCTAGACAACAACGCAAACAGCAAAGAGCTCTTCAACATCGTGAAGGAGCTCTCCAACCCCAGCTCCAACACCAACGACATCCCACCTTCACAAGACCTATATGACACCCTCACCAGCTTCTTCCATAGTAAGATCGCAGACATCCACAACAGCTTTAACACCCTGACCACCCCGACAATCACCGAGACCTCCGACCTCACAGCCCCCACCCCCACCGATCCCCTGCTCACCTGGACTGACATAAGCGACGATGACACCATCAAAATCATGAACACCATCCACTCCGGCTCTCCGTCAGACCCATGCCCACACAACATCTTCAACAAAGCCAGCTCCACCATCGCACCCCATCTCCGTAAGTCCATCAACATCTCCTTCAAGAACGCGACCTTCTCGGAAAGCAGGAAGCACGCCGAGATCAACGCCTTACTCAAAAAACCCAAGGACCTCAAGAACTTCTGACCCATCTACCCGCTCCCGTTCCCAGCGAAGGTCATCGAGAAGACCTTCAACAGACAACTGACCCGCTGCCTCGAGGAGAACAGCATCCTGGATCTGTCCCAGTCCGTGTTCCGCAGCAACCACAGCACCGAAACTGCCCTCATCGCTGCCACTGATGACATCAAGATCCTACTGGACAACGGCGAAACTGCGGCCCTCATCCTCCTGGACCTGTCAGCTGTCTTCGACACTGTCTGCCACCGCACCCTACGCACACGCCTCCACAACGCTGGGATCCATGACAAAGCACTGGACTGGACCACCTCCTTCCTCTCCGGCAGAACCCAGAGCGTCCGCCTCCCTCCTTCCAATCCAAAGCCACTGAGATCATCTGCGGCGTACCCCAAGGATCATCCCTCAGCCCGACATTGTTCAACATCTACAGGCACCACTCGCTCACGTCGCCAGACTGCACAACCTCAACATCATCTCCTATGCCGACGACACCCAGCTGATCCTCTCCCTCACCAAGGACCCCCCTCACCGCAAAAAAAACAACCTTCACGAAGGAATGAAAGCAGTTGCCGAGTGGATGAAGATCAGCTGCCTGAAGCTGAACTCAGACAAGATGGAAGTCCTTATCCTCGGCTCCACTCCCTCAGCGTGGGACGACTCCTGGTGGCCGACCGCACTGGGAGCAGCAACTACACCCACTGACCATGCACGCAACTTAGGGTTCATCACTCTCCATGACCAAGCAAGTCAACGCAGTCTCGTCCTCCTGCTTCAACTGCCTCTGCATGCTCCGCAAGATCTACAGGTGGATCCCCACCGAAACAAGAAGAACAGTCACACAGGCCCTCGTCAGCAGCAGGCTAGACTACAGCAGCGCCCTCTACGCAGGAGCCTCGGCCAAACTCCTGAAACGACTACAACACATACAGAACACCTCCGCACGCTTGATCCTCGACATCCCTCGCCGCAGCCACATCACACCCCACCTAATAGACCTGCACTGGCTTCCCGTCAACAAGAGGATCACCTTCAAGCTCTTCACCCACGCACACAAGGCACTCCACAACACCGGACCGACATACCTCAACAGACGACTCACCTTCTACACCCTGAACCGCCAGCTCCACTCCGCCGACCTCACCCTCGCCACCGCCCCCCTCATCCGAAGAGCGAACATCGGTGGAAGATCGTTCTCCCACCTCGCCGCAAAAACCTGGAACACCCTCCCCACCCCTCTACAGCAGACCCAGGACCTACTCACCTTCAGGAGGCTACTCAAGACCTGGCTCTTCTAACAGTAGCAGCACCCCTCCCCTTAGTGCCTTGAGACCCTCACGGGTGAGTAGTGCGCTTTACAAATGTTATGATTGATTGATTGATTGATTTTAAACAAGATAAAAAAAAAATAAGTTGGATACATTGGCATTCTGCATAGCCAAAATAAGAGGTGCATTCATTTATGGTTTTTCATGTTTCAGTTGTTCAGACAAAGTGTAAGCGTTTCCATGCCTATTCCCTGGTCGTTAGCCTTGAGAAGAAAAGCATTCCTCTTGCATGCAGAGAGTAAGTACACGTCATGCACTCAAGAAATCCTACATTCTTATGATCAGTCCATATAGTCAGTCCTTGCAAGTCCTTCTTCAGATGATGATGCAAGTGAGAAAAGGCTTCTTTAATCTCTGGTAGCTCCTTCTCTGTTTTGGTGTAGTTTTGTTCAGTGGTGGTTTGAGTGTGTGACAAACAAGCCACAGGATTTACAGGTTATGTCAAAGGATCTCTCTGACACAATATAGTTTCCAGGATGAGACACATTGGTTTCTACAATAAAAAGGAACTTTCTATAAAAACTGTAGTAAATGCAGTTTATAAACATTCAATGACTTCTTGTTGAGCTGAATCCAATTGATAAGAAATACCCTTCCAGGTCAATTGAAAGATGGGTGCCCCAATGTGGAGAAGGATTGATGAAATGTCAGTAAGATTTGACAAATCCTAAAAATGTTGTTTATCCTTACATTAAGGGGTAAGGGCAGTCCCATTATTTCAGACACTTTTTGTCGATCCATACAAATTTCTTGATCAGATAAGATGAACCCAAGGATTGACACAGACTGAAATTCAACCATGGGGCGTGGCCAAGCAAGTTGGCGGTGTAGATGTGCTAGCGACGAGCTCCTGTATCCCGACCATCCGTTAACCATCCTGCCGTAGGCAATTTTAATTCTGAGGACATCAGTGCCCTGCGTATCCTTTGCTGCCTGCGGGACATCTGTTCCTGTGGTCTGGATCCCAGGTAGTGGCGTGTTCCGGGCTGGATTGGCGGACCACAGGAGCCGTCGGCCATTTTCCCGGCCTTACTGCTGCTTCATCTGCGCGCAGCTCCGGCGCCTGCAAACTGTGGAGCTGGTGTCCCGCTGGGGCTGCCGCGCTGGTGAATCGACGTGGTGCCACGGGTGTTCCGTGAAGAGTGCCCTGCTGTGTCGGAAGGGGGGTGTGCAGGCCGGTGAGCAGCCGCAGACCCGGAGTATTCTGCACCCAAGGCCCGGTCTGGGCTACGTGAGTGTCATCACCTGCCGAGGGAGGTGATCAGCCTGCTGCGACGGCTACACTGAGGGAAAGGTATTGGATGTGCTGCAACGCGGGCGGCCTGTGCGATGCATGGTGAACTGTTGTGGCCAAAGTGCTTGGATGTTTATGGCCTGATTACTTGGAGCCGGTGCTGTGTGGCAGGCCTGGGCTCAGTGTCCCAGTCCCAGGGCACTTTTGAATAGGTGGAGACTGACAAGTGAGCCACAGACTACTCCTACTCATCCGGGGCCTGCAGGCTCTCTGTGTGAACTTACCCCATCTGCCTTCCTGCAGTGCTGCAGCTCAGTGGCAACTGACTGTCTGGAACGCTGGGGCTGGGCTGCCATTGATTGGGCTGCTGTGGGGGGCTGGTGGTGCCTAGGCCCATACTTTTGCGAGGTGCCTTCGTTGCTGTTGGGACCCTGGCTGCTGCCTCCACTACTGTGCTGAGGGGTGCTCCTACAATTGTTACAATTGCTCCACGCCGGTTGGGCTGCACGGAGGTGTGGCGTCCGGAGCAGTCCTGCAAAGTACCTCATGAACACAAAGTACAACTGGTGGTGGTTGCGGCCCTGCAGTGAGTCATATAGCTGTACTGCGGGAGTAGGCACTGCGCCAGCGCCCTTTGAACCTCTGTCCTAAACCCCTACCCGCAAGATGGCAAAGGATAAGGGGAGCAAGACGGTTCAATCAAACTAAATTTCCAATTATGCCCAGCCGCTCCGCGTGGACCAGGGTGCCGCAGAGCTGCCGCAGCTTGCAGAAAGGACTGTTCCACCGCCGACAGCGTGCAGATCCCATATATTGCTGAAATACTTGCAGCTATCCATGATACTAGTGGAGACCTGAAAAACAGAATTGAGGCGGTTGCCATTGATGTTAATTTACTCCGTTGTGACTTACGGAAAATCTCAGATAGGGTTACCACCACTGAACGTACAGTCGACACAATGCAAATGGAACTACGCACTCTCTGTGACACTGTGGTCACTCTCCAGAAAAAACTAGTGACTTTGGATGACCGGGCCGAGGACGCAGAAGGACTTTCTCGACACAACAATCGCCGCTTCATTCGCTTTCCCGAAAAGGCGGAGGGGCCATCGGTGGAACTGTTTCTCAAGAGATGTCTGCTGGAGATCGCGGCCCCCGCGGGCTTTCAAAGTTCTCTACCATAGAGAGGGCGCATAGGGCACTTGTGCCCCCACCAAAACCAGGAGCGCCTCCCACAGCCATGATAGTCCGTTTCCTTAAATTCGGGGATAGGGATCTCCTGCTGCAACTGGCTCGTACGAAGAGACAACTTCTTTTTGAGGGACAAAAAATTGCAATATATCCGGATTATACCCAATGGGTTCAAGAACAAAGACGCTCCTTTCTGGCCATGAAACGACGTCTACGTGATTTGAATTTCAAGTATAGCCTTTTCGATCCGGCCAAGTTGAGGGTAGAACATAACAGAAAGGCTCTGCTTTTCTTCACTGCCGGGGAAGCGACTGATTGGCTGGATGCAAATAGCTCACCGGGACCCTGTTTGGTTCCCTCCACGCTTACGCCTAGCAAGTATGGTCCTCGTGATTGGTCTGGAATCGACGGTTGTGGGGCCATCTCGGGAGATCTCCTAGCATCGCAGTCCTGGCAGGATCACGGTCCACCCGGATGGTACTCTGCAGGCCATGGAGGTTGTACGGGAGTTGAGAACCTAGTCGCCGGTTTGCCCGCCAGACAGAGATGCCAATGAGGACTCTGATGCCCGAACTTGTCTCCTGCCTGGGACATTTGTTACGAACTGTGATGGGCACTCCTGCTTGGTAAGATCGACCTACTATGGGGGTTCGTGGTATGCTATACAGGGACCGATATATGGACCTTTTCTCCCTAACCAATGTCTAATTTGACGGGGCATGCCCCCCAAATGACTGGTTTCTGCAGATGGAGTTGGAGGCTAGATCTCACACCTCGGTGACTTGCCATTCACTTCTATGGAATGGGGCAGGGTGGGTGGGCACTCGCATAACAGTGCTGTAATTCCTATAGTTGTATTATTTTGAATTTGTGGTTTAAGAAGGGCGATGGGGCGTTGTCTACATGCCCTCACTGTGCGTGAGTTTGCCGTGGAGGGAAATGTGATGATGCCCAAGGGGTGGGGGGGATGTTGGGGTTGTTCTCTGTTGGACTGGGCCTTCCTTCATGTGCAATGCCGTGTAAACTGCCTGAGGTTGTATGACCTGGGGATACCCCGGATTGTCTCGCGAGATGGGCGGGACTTTCCCAGGAGGAAAGTTGAGGGGGAAATGCGATTGCATTCACCATGACAAAATTACTCACCTGGAATGTACGCGGTATCGCTACATTTGATAAACGTAGACAAATATTTGCTTATCTGAAGAGATATAAGGTGTCAGTGGCATGTCTTCAGGAAACTCATGTCTGGGGTGATTCCATAAAATGTCTGAAGAAAAGGTGGAGAGGGCAGATTTACGCCACCTCTTATTCTGGGTTTGCAAGGGGTGCCCTCATATGGGTGGCACCGGGAGTCCCGTTCCTACACTTATATCATGTGGTTGATGTGGATGGCCGGTATGTCATATTGCATGGGAGACTTGATGGAACTGAACTTTGTAAATGTGTATGCCCCGAATGATGACAGCTACTCCTTTTTTAACAAGCTTCTAGAGGCGGCCTCTCCGTATCTTGGAGCTCAAATATTGTACACTGGGGACTTTAACTGTGTGCTGGACGGTGTCGCTGGATAGTGAACCCCCTAAAATGTACACCAAACCTGGAATGACATTGGCTCTCCAGCGCATATTGCAGGGCTTACAACTCCGGGATGTCTGGTGGGAGCGTTTCCCCCTCCAGCGACAGTTCTTTTGCTATACTCCTGCTACGGGCACTTCCGTTGATTAGATTACTGGTTATTATCTTCTGAGTAAGGTCCCCTGGTTGGGAGTGTCACGTATCAGACGAGATATTTGTTGAATCATTCACCGGTGTTGTTGGAGTTGGGGACTACTAGGGTCAGACCGCAGATCCCTCTGTGGCACTTAAAAAGTGAGGCGTTGACCACCCCCCCTTTCTTGGCCACGGTTACAGCAGAACTGAATAGCTACTTCAGAGAAAACTGGGAGACTGCCTCCAGCCGGGCCACTGCATGGGAAGCAATGAAGGTGGCTGTCAGGGGTATCTGTATAAAAACCGCTTGTGGTGTGCAGACCCAATTGGAGAGTGATGTTGCTCTACATGAATCTAGGTTAGGGAATTTACAAGCAGAACTAAGTTTTGACCCCCAGAAACTGAAAGAGTGGACTGACACTAAGGAAGCATTACTCACGGACCTCCGTAGACTGGAGGAAAAAGTCTATATGATGTATCGACAGTGACTTTACAGAGAGGGGGACAAAACTGGTGCCTTGTTGGCACGTCTCCTCCGGCAGGAGTCTTTAGTTACTCCTGTACTGCAGATACGAACTGCAGATGGAACACTGCACTACACTCAGCAGATCATAACAGACACCTTGGCGACACATTTCGAAAAAGTATATGCTAACCGGGTGGACCTGGGGCTAAGCTGCATAACTGACTATATGGACACAATACAATTATCCACTGTCACTGATGATGAGCGGGAAGAGCTGGGCTCCCCAATTACTAAAGAAGAAATCCTTGGGGCTATCAGGTGCCTTAAGACGGTGAAAAGTCCGGGATTGGATAGACTTCCGGCAGAGTTTTATAAAGATTTTGCGCCGCTCCTAGTGAATAGACTGTTTGCAGTCTATAATGAGGCGTTGCAAACGGGCCTCTGCCAGCCTACTATGGGCGAGGCCCTGGTAGTTATGATTCCCAAAAAGGATAAAGATTCGGACCTGTTGAATATAGATGCCAAGATTCTGAGTGGCATTATGGCTACCCGCCTCCTTCCTTGTATGAGATGTTTGTTTCACACAGACCAGGTGGGGTTTATCCCGTGGCGGAATTCTACCTATAACCTACGACAGCTGTCGCATGTGTGGCATGCCCCTTGCCTGGCACACTCGGATAACGTGGCAGTATCCCTTGATATCGTACAGGCATTCGACTCGGGGGAATGGCCTTACTTGTGGCAGGTCCTTAAGAGAATGGGAGTTGGAGAGCGGTACCTTAAGTGGACACAACTACTATACGCAGCCCTAACGGCCAGGGTGCGGCTGGGCAGGACCGTGTCTAGACGGATAATGCTATGCAGAGGTACGAGGCAGGGCTGCCCGCTCTCGCCTCTGCTTTTCACGATTGCCTTGGAACCCGTCGCAATTTGCATGTGGGCAGTCATGGATCCATGTGGGATGCAACTGGGTAACACCAACCATGTAATTTCGTTATATGCGAATGATACCCTCTTGTATCTGCGACAGCCGGGAGCTTCTATCCCGCTGCTCCTGCAAGAACTAGGGCGCTTTGGGGATATCTCAGGGCTGCACATAAATCATGGTAAGTCGAGGGTGATACCGTTGGGTAGGATGGCCTCTTGCCCGCCAGAGGACCGACCAAATGTCGGCTTCCCATGGGCCGCTGACGGGGAAAGATATTTGGGGATTCGTCTATCTTATTCTGGAAACATGTTTTATGCAGCCAATATGGGGCGGGTCCTTGAGGGACTGCACAGCTCGGTGCGTTTCTGGGCGGAGCTGCCACTCTCACTTATGGGACGAATGGCGATTGTCAAAATGATTATTCTCCCACGGTGTCTATACCACTTCCAGCACTCTTTTTATATACTACCGAGATCGTGTTTTACCACCTTAGACACCGTCGTTGGCACGGTCTTATGGGAAACAAAACGAAGGAGAGTCTGTCTAACGACATTGCAGAGGACATGGGAGGGGGCGGCTTGGAGGTTCCGCGTCTAGATATGTACTATATGGCATCCCAAGTGCAATATGCGTTCATTGGTTCAAAGATGAAGTAACTGTGAGAAAAATTTGCTGCCCGGAACCTATGATGGGGAATCATTAGTTGCATTATTAATGATGGGATCTTCGGTCCCCGACAGGTACCCCTACATAATACGACATGTGGCAACTGTTTGGGAGCAGGTGTTACGAAGGGTGGTCCGACATGCTCCTTATGCAACAGATGCGCCTTTATGGGTGGTGCGCCCATTTGCAGCAATAGCGGACTCTATTTCGATCATCTGCTGAAGGGAGGGGGGATATCTATTGATGGGGGATCTGTATACAAATGGTCGCTTTCTGACCCGTGAGGAGGCACAAACTATTTTCACCCTGGGACCGGGACAGTTTTTACAACATGCTAAAATAGCAAAGGTTGCTCGAGATTTATGGCAGACCTTTCCGAACGAACCACCCGTTACTAATATCCTTAAAGCTATGCTAGACATGGTCCAGGTGGGGGTCGATTAATATCATATTTGTATAGAGCCTTGAGAGATGATCTCCCGCAGGAATCGCTGCACTTCCAACAGAAATTGGACGAAGCACTGGAATGTCGGAAGATCCATGGGGGGGTTCGGAAAGTCAACACAAACGTTAATTTTAAACTACTCCATTACAATGTTATACACCAGGTATATCTAACACTGCGTACACTGCATGTAATATACCCTAATAGGGAGGACTGTTGCCCAAGATGCCTCTCGCAGGGGGCAGACTTCATCCATATGATCGGGACCTGCCCCACGTTACGGTTGTACTGGGAAGACGTACTGGGAAGACTGGAAAGGGCGACAGGCTGGACTATTACACGTGATATCAAGACAGTGTTATTGGGATTACTGCCAAAGCCTAAGAATAAAAAATTGACCCGCCGATTTGTAAACCTGGGTCTGGTGTTGGCCAAGAGGCAGGTGGTTATAGCCTGGATGCAACCAGGCCAGAAACATTCAGACTGGGTAATAGATAAAAATGAATGGGCATCGGCGGAGCTGGTCCGGATGTGCTTTGTCAGGATTGGCCTGGGCGGCTATGATCTCCGACTTGCGAGACGGTAAGACTCAACCCACGTTATGTTCTCCAGACGGCATCAATACACAAGGGGGAGACGCCACTGGGACCCAGGACAGACACACCCTGACACCTGACTGATTGACAGGCACACTACGGTGGACTAATGGCAATGACACACAGGACCGACATGTTAGGATACGGAAGGTAGGTAAAAGGGGGGGGGGGGGTTGTTGGATATTGTTTAAAGTTTTTGTTAACGCTCTTCTGATTACTATGTATGCTTGTAGGCACAATCATTGAGACTGCACATCGTCCTGGGATCATCGGGACTCTGCTTCTGGTCCGGCAAAAGATTATGTCTTATTGATGAATCGAAATTGTGCTTGATTCTGCAAAATGCACGTGTTGAGAAGTCTGTACTGTGTTTAAGGCTGAAAATGCTAATAAAATATATTGGAAAAAAAATTAACTTCAACTATGCATTTCTCCAGTGTAACATACAAAGAGTGAGTTCTTAAGCATATTGGGATCTCTTGTACACGTTGTTGATGGGTTTTCTAATCTTGCAAAAAAATCAAAATGTCATCAAGATAAATAATGACAAACATGTTCAAAAGGTCTCTAAACATGCCATTCAGTGGTGAAAAGAGGATGGGTGGTCAATTTACCAAAAGGCATGACCAAATATTCAAATTAAGCATACCTCATAATAAAATCAGTTTTTCATTACCGTCAGCTTTTAGTCAGACTGAATTGTAAGTTCCACTTAAGACTAACTTTGGAAATGTAGACTTGAAAGAAAAGTACTAAAATCAATTACAAATGTTATAGGTTATAGATTGTTTACTGTGGTGGCATTCGATAATCTACACTGGGTCCCAGGTCTCCATTTGATTGAGAGACTAAATAGATTGGTGTACCTGCCGGCGATGCGGAATGTTTAATAAATGCTTTAGATACATTATCGTCAATATATTTTTTTCAGATATTCATGTTTTTTCAGAGTAAATGGATATCTATCCAACCATGTGGGGTCTTGGCTTTCAGAACCAATTGTCTTGCACACAGACATATTCCCAATAAGTTGGCACAGAATTTGTGCCTTTTTTGTTAAATACTTCCTGAAATTATATATAAGCTTATAGAATCCAGTTCATTAGTATGCAAAACGGAACAGCTCAATAAAGGACATATTTGTGGAGATAAATCTGTTTGTCCTTGCAGTATTCTGAGGTGATCTGCATTTTAGAGAATTTCCAATCCACTGCTGAGTTATGTTGGGGAAACCAAGAGGCTCCCAAGACAATGAGAACATGAGGAGTGTCAATTAAATCAAAACCAATTATTTCACAGTGTCCTAGATTGAAGGCCATTACCGGCTATAATGTTTCTTTACATATGTCGCCTAAGGTTAAAGATGTGCCATTCATACCTTTAATGGGCTTGTCTTCATCTTTCGTCTTGCAGTAATATCATGTAATTCTGTAACTTGAATGTCCATAAAGCAGCCAATTATCCTGAACTCTAATAACTGCTCACATTCAAGGGGGCCAACAGAAGTAACTAGCATGACTTTTAACAATAAGTGTGCTCTATTCTCAGAAGACATTATTAACCCTTGAATTGCCCAACACTGGTCTGCTCATTAAAGTCAGGCATTCTTATTTTCTCAAGCTGAGGGCATTTTCTTTAAAAGAGTCCTGCTTTTCAAAAGAAAATACATAAGCCATTCTTCCTTCTCCGATCTTTTTTTTCCCGGAACAAATATTTACCCACATTCCCTGCAGGTGTAACTTGTGTGATGTCAAGTCGAATAGCTGGGATCCATCGATGTGAATGCCTGTGTCTTACTGAACGCCTTTCTTTTTGCTGATGATCTATCTGAAGTACTAAATCAGTTAGTTCATGAGACGTATTGGCTCGATTAGCCACCAGCGAAAGAGCATCTTTAAGCTCCTCTTGTAATCCATGTTAGAAGGGAGCACCCAAAACCTCATAAGTCTATGCTGATTTTAAATTTAATTCCGTGACATGACTAAGGTAAGCAGTAATATCTTTACAACTATGCCATAAAGGTAATAAGCCTTAGGGTGCAGCTTGCAGAATCTGTCACTGTCCAAATCCCAGTTTAAACTGTTCTAAAAAGGTTGTATATTGTTCAAGGCAAGCCCTTTTATTGAAGATTAAGGGCATTGCCCAAATGTCCAATTGCCCAAAGCATCCCTGGACAAGTATGACAAAATAAAAACACTATTATGAGTATCAGAGGAAAACCGGGTAGGTTTTTACTAAAAATGCAGATTGTACTGAACCAGAAAGGACTGGAAACACTGCAGGTCTCTTGCGAAGTTATCAGGTGGGATCTTGTTAGGAGACCCTGAGCCGATAGCTACCACTGGCATGGATTCACATTAAGCAAGGGAACTAGAAACGCCGACCGGGATTTGGATTACTTAATTCTCATGGAATAAGCGATATTTGGTTTAAATAATTCCCTAAATATGTTTCTTGACTACGAGTGGTCTGTAAGTCCTCCTGAATGTTGGTAATGGCCTGCACCATAACCTGCAGATACTTGGGATAAGAACTCATGCCAAAGAATATTACCTCCTGGTAATTTTTCAGAATTTGAAGGACTTGAATGGCGTAGTCTTATGTCAATCCACCTAACTCCCCAGGGCGTAGCAATGCCACAGGCCTGAGTAAGCACGTATAATAGAACTAAACTGTAGCGGGAAGGGGAGAGTAGGAATGAGAGAGAAATTAGACTGTCTCATCTGGTGTATGTCTCT
Source organism: Triturus cristatus (assembly GCF_964204655.1). Classification (NCBI taxonomy): domain Eukaryota; kingdom Metazoa; phylum Chordata; class Amphibia; order Caudata; family Salamandridae; genus Triturus; species Triturus cristatus. The sequence continues at coordinate 82,118,400 of NC_140584.1, read as the reverse complement.
TAAAGGCCAAGGGACTCACTGCAGTGTTCTTACAGGCTAATATCAAGCATTTATTATAAATGTCAGAAACAAACAATCAATTACTAAAATTCGCAGTCAGGAGCAATAACAAAGGTATTTAACAATATTGTGCCTATCAGTTTCAGAATGTAAGGGTGAATGAACCTAGTGAAGGAAACTGGTATCAGAAATGGTGAACTCCAGGTTGAAAACAATCCTAGAAAACAGGTAAGAGGAAGCAAGGGGAAAACACAGAATATCAAGCTAAATCCTAATCCAGAAGCATGTTAAATGTCAGGCAAAAGTTAGGAAACTGATAGAACCTAAAAGGAGCAAAACAACAAATGTGATGGGCAATACAGTAAAAGAACTACAACAGTGAAGTAGGTTGTCAGGCGCCTTTCCAAGCGAAGAGAACAGTTTATAAAGCATTGCTGCTATTCATGCTGCCAGCCTAGACCAGTCCACCACGGTCTCAGGAGAATTGTTGCGCAGCTTCTGTTACATTGTTTTTCCACAGCAAGCCCCTGTCTCTTCACACCCTGTTCATTCTTGACATCAACAATGGCTGGAAGTCGCTCGTCACCTTTTGAACCAGAAATAGTATTTAGTAAAAACTTGAAACTTCTCTGCTTCTGGAGCAGGAATAATGGCTGTCTTGTTCACCAGATACTAGCTCCTTTTCAGAACTGCTTGCTGGCTGGTTGTCAAAATAGTAACAAAAGGTCTCCATTGAAGAAGAATCCAGAAACTGAGTTTGATAACCTGACCTCACCATCTCAGGAGCTTGGTCATCCAAAGATTGAGAAGGTCCATGCTGCTACGTGGTAACGAGTTTGACTACTCAATGAGATACTTTGCTGGAATAGTCAGGCTGTAGAGGGAGCTGGTACAGTTTGAGGTGGAAATTGGCTGGTACCAAGATATTTTGGGAAGAGGGGGGCCCCCGGCTACGATCCTTAGCTCAAAAGTTCTGGTTTGGTGGTTTCATTAAAGTTGTTTTGAATACCCTTTTAGTAGCAAAAGCATGACCTCCGGGGAAAAAGGACAAACCAGAGTCATCTGCTTCCAGTCTTTTGAATATTTTTTCATCAGCTCTTCCAGTTGAGGCCCAAACAGCTTAGAAGCTCTAAAGGGGGTTTCATAAGCAATGTTTTTGTACTGTGTCAGCCTTTCATGAGCTCATCCGCTGTGTCTTTTGGCTGAATTGGATAAACCAGAAATTGCTGCAGCTTCCCATAATCCATCAAAAGACAGATTGGACAAGAAGCGAACATGTTCCATAACAGAGAAACAAGGAACAAGCAACCCTTTCCTGCATTTGACCAGCCAACATCTGAAATTCTTTAAGCAAAGGTTGAATTGTGTATGTTGCTTAGGTGTTGGCATGTATTGTAAAATTAGCTGCGTGCGCAAGAATGCCACCTCTGCTTATTTATCAATGGCATATGAAGGCAAGGCATCCTTCGAGATGATAGTGCCCTGTAAGTATGACCCCACCATTAGGGTATACACTTTGACCATTAATGGAAAATCTCCTGAAACATGTTTTTCTACCGCTTCTCAATTATGTGCAGTGATTTTCTGATGGTTCCATGCAAAGGCAGTTACCTTGGTTCCGTTCTCTGATATTGTATAAATAAATCCTCTTCATCCTCTTGTTTGAGAAGGCCGGCGAAAGGGGGACGTGGCTTAACCATCCAACATGATGGCTGCGTAATCTTGCTGCTCCAGCACTGGGCTCCTGTGATCCGCACCATCTGCTGTCCATAATGGCCCTGTAGACACATCCGCATTGATTTGGAGTTGGGCTGCCCTGGTGAAAAGCAACGGGCCTAGAGTAGTTTTACACTTCAAGCTGCCACAACTGCTGGAGCCAGCCTGCCTCGCCCGGGACTGGGTCAAACCACCACAAGGCTTGGAATCAAAAGCCGACCACTATCGGCAGAGTCTTGGGGAGGTCTGGATTTAATGGTAATCGGAGGGATATATTTCAACACAAAAAAGAGAGACCCTTATGTCCATATGAACAGGGGTATCAAGTTATCCTTGGAACAAATGCTCACATGGAACTCATTTTGGAAATTTGTCTTAAGTATTACAGATATTTCTGTGTAGAATAAATCTTTGGAACATCAACCTTGTTCTAACCTAGCAAAGGAATACAGCAAAGCCCTATTTATGAGTAACTACGGTTCAGCCGAACAGAGTTTTAAATAACAAAGATTATTCAGGTCAACAATTTATAGGAGTATCTCAAAAAGAAGAATTTAGAAAAAAGAGAGAAATGGGTGGACCCCAGGTCTAAAGATAAACCAAAACCTAAATCTAAGAAGAACAGTGATGTAAAGTGTGAGCATAAGCTATGTATTGGTTGCTTTATATCAAAGGACAGCATTTTAAATTCAATACAATTCAAGACACAGGGAATAAATTATTGTATCACAGAAAATGAAAAACAGTCTGCCTTTGTACATTTGTCAATGACGTTTCAACCCTAGAAGGGTTAAAGGGGTCTCATCAGGACTGAAATTGCCTTGGGTTGCCGGCAGTTGTAGAAGAGAGCAATCCACATGATAGGGACTACTAGGTCATGGAGACAGTCGTCAGCATGGACTTAATGGGGTAATTGTCACTTTTTGGGGTATATTCACAAGAACGTGAGATAACTACCGCAAGAGTAGCGTAACACAACTTTCAATATCGCAGCCTATCACAGGAAAAATCCCCGTGCCAACGTGGAATTCACAACAAGGTGGTACCATGCGATAAACGCCAGATAACGCGTCAAATGTCAGCGTCAAAATCGATGCCACGTTGCAAAAATGCAAAACGTGAAAAATCATGCGATGAGGACAATCGCGGTACACAAATATGCGAAGACCAGCCACAGGCCTGCAAATCCCAAGCGCCTGGCGGGAAAAAGCAACATCCAAGCAAGAAAAAAAAAGCCAAAAAGACATTTCAAACTGCGTAGCAACATGGATGCACTGGACCAAGTGTCAAGGACAAGCCGAACACCACAAGCCCCACGGAGGACCAGCCAGTAACTCCGCGTTCATGGAAGGGCAAGGACAAGAGGAAGAGGAAGACGGGGTTCAGTCCGCAGGAAGATAGGATCCTCGTCACGGAGGTGACCGAACACCATCAACAACCGTTCGGCACCTCCACTGCATAACCCAAACCGAAATATGGCAGGCCATCGTAACCAATGTCAATACAGTCGGAGTGTCCAGGAGGTCACCGGAGGAGGTCAAGAGGCGCTGGCATGATCTGAAAAGGCAGACCAAATATAAGCTCGCCGCCAACAGGGAGGCAGCAACTGCGACTGGAGGTGGGCCTCCTGCGACACATGAGGAGCTGGATGAGCTGGAGCAAATGGTGGCCACAGTCAGCAGTGAGGCGATGGTGGCAGGATTGGTGTGCCTGAACACAGCAGGATACGACCTGACACAAGAGCAACAGGGTGAGTAACGACCAGGGACGGGGGGGACAGGGGGAGATGGGCACAATGGCACACATGCACAAGTATGCGTAGCACACTGCACAACCACAATGACCGTGGAACATGTCCCTAATTGCCTTGGCACACTTAGAAACGCCAAGTAGGCCCCTTACACAATGTGCACAAAGGGGCCCCCCCCATCACCAATATCACCACCGACCCATGCACATGTGCCGAATCCAGCAAAGTAGTGGCTCTGTGTCCCACACTGACTATGCAAGTAACACTGCATGTCCGATAGCATGGCAGCAGCCAAAACAAATTACATGGCCCTCAAATCAACATGGAGGTAGCCCAGTGCGGATCACATCCGTATAGGAGAAGGTCACACCCTGACATGTCCACGTGCACCCACAACCCATGCCTTACAATACATGCAGCAGACGAACAATGCACCAGGCCACAAAATCTGTCCGAGAGCACATATGACCCAAGTCAAAAGCAAATCAGGCCCCCAAAAGCACACAATTCAAAGGCACTCCGCCTCAAAGGGAGAAGGCCACATGAAATCAGAGCTGCAGGGGCAGCTGCCCCACAATGCAGCACACACACATAGCAATCACAGGACATCAGCAACAACGGCAATGTGGTATAATGTGCAACACCACAGGACAGAGCTCACAACAGGTTCCGCTCGTGTGTAGTAACAGTCCACTCACATCTGGCATTGGCTGACACAGTGTGATGATAATAAACGGGTACCACCACACATCCGTCATGTATTGGGAAAACACACTGACTGACATCGTATAGCCAGCTCCTCCAAAACATTTGTAATGTACATTAGCATGCAGTCTGAATGTAAACATATGCAAATCAACAACATACATGTGAAACCCTGTTAACCTGCATCTCCCTTTAAAATTGCAGAGGGACAAACAACACTTACTGCAGAGCAGAACACAAACCCCATCATTGATGATGTAGAGGACAACCTGCACATATGTCAAGATACCCTCCAACGGATACTGGACAGTCTCTGCACCCCACCCCCAGGAGCAGGGCAGGCCAGCTGCCTCGAGGTGACCCACCACTTGCACAGACCACACAGCAGGAAACACACACCACCACGGCTGTCTCCCAGGACCCTCCTGACCAATACATGGAGCACATACAACGTGTGTGGTCTTCCCACGTGGAGTTGGCTGAACAGGTGCGGGTGGGTTTTGAGCTCGTGGCAGCCAAACTCGATGCCCTACGTGGGTGTCTGAGTCCCATCATGGACAATGTACAGTCCCTATCGGACACCCCCTGTACGCACCATGCTCCGCCACAGACCTTGGCTGACCGCGCTGGTACCATGAATCGGACACAAGAACTGTGTGGGCAGACAGGCACCAGCCATGACAGCACAGAGTTGGGACAGATGCGGAGGTCAATGGAGACCATGCAGCGGATGCAGGCTGGAAGGATGTCTTACACGGATGGACACCAGCGAGTAGTAGCTGGGGACTTCAATGCCCTGCAGTACTTCATCTTGCCATTGCTGCCACTGAGCCGTTCCCAGATGACTGCAGCGGGAACATCGACACACACAGCTCCGACCCCTGATGTGTCCACGGCACACAGTGATGCTGCCCCATCACCTTCGCAGCCTGATGTGTCAGTGGCACACAGTGATGCAGCCATCACCCCGACACACACACCGGACACACCGGACACAGAACCCGTATCAGGGGAGTAAGAAGGGGATGTGAATTACTGTGTGGGGAAGGAGGCAGTAGCAGCCATCACCACCGTATGGCCTGTCCCTGCCTGATCATGACCTATGCATCATGGCCTGGGAAACACCTCATAGTGACCCCTGGAACACTCTGCGACTTTCACCCGGACCCCTACACGGACTGCCATTTCTTCCCTGCTGGCCAATTACACAGCTATCCTGCTGCGGACTGCACTCTCCTTCTTCCCCATCACTGTACAATCCCCAAAGGACTCCGGTTGGCACACCACTGGGCTTCCATGTGATGTGGGCTTGGATGGCCATGTACATCCCCAGCTCCCACAATCACCTGAATGTGAATAAAACATTCTAAATCACACAGATGTTTCATCACTATGTTCACTCACGTGTGGAAGTATGGCTGGATATAGGTACAATGATTGCACATGAAGGTACACCCTGGTAACTGACATCTATGCGCATGTGTATCCCTGAGACACATGACCAATTGGATGACTGTGAAGGTGAGTACTAGCTGTGTCCCCATTGCACATCAACAACAATCTCACAACCCCCAACGTAGGCACACGTCCATGTATTGAATAGGGCTGTGTGCAGGACTGACCCAAACGAAAACAGGCCAGGAGTAGTGTCCTACAGCACATGTGACACCAGAAGTTCACGTCGCATATCTACTCACACACATCTGTGTGGACACATTCTGTTGTGATATATGACATTGCTCCACATGGTCAGGGGTTGGACACCATACTCACATTGCTGAAGTCACGTAAGTGCACATGGCATCCAGCACCCATCTAATAACAAGGTCTGGCTCACAGAGGAGGAGCTTGCCAAAGGGACACCCCCCCATTGCACATGCGTCAGTCAATTCCTCCCTGTTATGTTATGTTATGTGTAGGGACGATGCTCATTGTGGCGCAAGAGTGGACAATCCAAACAACACACCTCACAGTTAGACACCAGTGGAGTTTCATAGACTTTATTGGCATGTGCATGTCAGTACGGACGAGGCAAGGGCCACAACAGGCAGGGACATGTTTAAGACACTTACATGCAGCATGGGTACATGTCGAAGTTCAGAAAATGTTGGGGCTAAAATGGCAAACATTCATCACGGATGGCAACGCTCTCAGCCCACCTTGCCTTGCTGGATGAGTCATGTGTTGTTTGGCGTCTGCCCATTTGCCCATGTGAGGGGGCACGACTCACTGCCCATGGGATCTGCATAGTGCTCTGTCTCCGGAGTGCGCTGATTGTCTGCTCTGCTGACAGTGATCAGGTGTGAGGGTCTGACAGGTTCACATGTCGTGCTACATTGACATGTGTGTGTTCTCCCCCAGCAGTGGGTCTGAATTGGCAAAGTTGCCAAACGACGCTGTGTTGCACCGGGCATGGACCTGTATCACCTTGAACAGGTGTGTGTACACACACGTTGTTTCACGCACATGCATCCAGAGCCAGGACGAAGGCAGACGTATCCTCTGTTGTGGTGGGATGTGTGAGCTATCCCCATGATGCAACAAGTTGTTGGGACATGTGCTGTGGGTGCCAATCGGATGTGGCTGCAGGAACGTAGTTACTCGTCCATGAATGTCTGTGCAGCTTCATGTGCAATGTGTTCCAATAGTACGTCGTTGTCGTGTTCAAGGAACCCCAGGGTGAGCCAAACCATTAAGGGGTCCGGGCAGGTGTGCTCAGCGCACGCCGTTTCACCAATCCGCAACAAAGCCCAATAGGGGAGCGCCTTGATGGGGTCACTGCACACAAGCAATTGTGCAATCTCCCATACACAACCACCAAAACATACGCAGTATGTCAAGGCATCCCATGCACGGCTGTCTCGGTTACACTCCTGTTCGTGATCCAACAGGCGGGGCAGACATAAGTCATAGTTCAATTCATCAACAGCTGTGTTGAATAGGCAGTCATCCATGGGGCACTCGAATATGCATGTTCGGCTGTGGAACCAGGGCTGGACACATGTGATGTAGGCAATGCAGAAGCTGAGCCGGTAACTGATCCGCAGCACTGCCAGTGGCACAGCACCCAGTAAATAGAGCATAGGTGCACGGTACTGTTCCAAATGCGGCAGTTGTGTGAAGGTTATGCCACAGCTCTGAGCAATGATTCGGTTGTGTGTGCAAAGTTGGGGAGAGTGGGTTGCTGTTTCCGTGAGTGTCAAGGGCATGCCATGCGGGCGTACCACAGGCAGGGGCTTCTGTGTGTGGGGTGTGGATGAGTTGGATAGTTCATTTGGGGAATGCGTGGTGTGGGAGTCATCCCCGTCTGCCATGGCTTCTCTCTCAGGGTGTTCCAGGTGCGTTCTGGACCAAGGTCAGAGGTGCAAGTGTCCTCCCGCCTTCTGCATTGGAACAAAGGAGCTTTCATCCCTGATGTTTGTCTGACTACTACTTGCATTTTCGGAATGTGATGTGGCTTTGGCGCTGAGATTGGGACAGGGCCTTGGGCTCATTGTGTACGGATGGCGATACACACACACATGTTGGCATGTGGAGGCAGATACCCCAAGGGCCTTGCGCTGCTTGTGCAATTTCACTCCGTCTCTCTCCCTCACTCTCTCCCTCTCTTTCCTTTGTTGGATGCATGGCACACCTTCTTCTCTTGGATTTGGTCTTCCAGGCTGTGTGCTACGGATTGTCCAGTGAGGAGCCGCTAGGACTCATCCTACGTGTTGTCTGGGCTTTTGTTTGTATGGTGATTTGTGTTGGTGATTGCATTGCTGTTTGACTGAGTCTCCATTTCCTGGCCATGCATGTCTGTTGATTTTCCTGCTTGTGCGACATCAGGCAAAATGGTTGTATTGGGATTCGTGGTGTTAGTGTGCAGTTTCTTGGTCCAGAGTTGGGGGTGATCCGGGGGGGGGGGGGTGTTGCGGGTCTGGGTGTGGTGTCCGAGGGTGTTGTGGCCCTCTTGGGTGTCCGGGCCTCATGATGGGTGGCTCCATGGCTTCTGTTGCCCTTCGGGTGTGGTCCTGGGCTGGTCTGCCTTTTGTGGTGCAAGGCTGCCGTCCGACTTTACACCAGGTCAGAGAAGGTGTAGATTTCCTGGTGCTACCGCGCCTTATCGCCTGTTTTGTGTTTTTAGCGCAGTTCTGTCTGGTCGTTGAGAATGTTGAGGTGTGATGTTGTAGCGAATTTTGGCACGGGAACGCCCACTCTGCATCTCATTAGCGATAGTTGCGGTGGGCCTCTGTGGCGATGGTTTTTGCGGTTGCTATCACGGGTAAACTGGTGCTGTGGGTTGTTTACACAGGCTTGTGAATGGGGAGGTATTTTTATCACGACTTTGGCTGCGATAATGTGACGTTAGTTCGGTGTTAGTTTCTTGTGAATATGCCCCTTTGTGTATTGGCTCCTGTAAAGGAATGGAAGAAGAAAAGGTGGGCTATCTTCAGATTGCAAAATAATCTGTAGAGGTTGAATTTGAGAAATTGGCAATTCTTTGTAGGGCAGTGGAATGCTCCTAAATGTGACCGCTGTTTATTAATGGCCGAGGCTACTCACTTAATGAGATAGCATTCTAAGTGCTGGTAATCGGGGGGGCCAGAGGAGAGGGAACATTCACCCCACCACTCACAGCCCATCCCACCCCATCATTTATTTCCCCGCTACCAGCCGGGAGGACTCCGAGTTGGGTTTCCCGAGACCGCACCCAACACCACTCGGCTGGTGAGCTGCATCAGTGGCCGAGCCCCAGGAGAGGTGTGACAAAGCCCCAAGATGTGGAGTGCTGTGAGGGAACAGCAAGATGGGATATCAGCAGGGGTTGCCTGCACTAACTTGCCCATTCGGGGGGACCCCCACATTAGACCACAGGGACCACGAGGCCTGTAGACTGCATTGGAGGCCTACATCTTCAGTGGCGCAGGGAGGCTAGGAGTAAATCACGTTCGGAGCGGTTGGTGGAGACGGAGTATTCACTATGCGTCCCACAACCCAGACCTATTTTTTTTTCATCCAGTCTGGGAGGACCCGAACCGAACTTTCGGAGATCACACCTAACACCATGCGGCTGGCAAGCCGCATCAGAAGGTGAGTCCCAGGTGAGGCATGACAAAACCCTGAGATGGGGAACGCTGAGATGGGTGCAGCAGAGACTAAATATATCAGCGGGGGTCACCTGCTCTAACCTGCCTTCCTATCCCCAGTCAGGGCAACACTCAGGGACCATGAGGCCCGCAGGCCACATCATAGAAGTGCTCATTAGTGAATTGAAAGAGAAAGTAAAAGAGCCATTAGAGGAAGCATTTATATTTCTTGAATAGAACACTGGGTAACGCAGCTTGAAACAAAGGCCAGTTTGGTAGGCCTGTTTGGAAAACAATTTTAATCTTTAGGTAAAACTTAAGTCCATAATGCAGGATCAGTGGTCATAGAATGCGAACACACCATCGATAAGGATCTAGAAAGACAATCTAGGCCAAGAGGTAAATGTCGACGTTATGACCCGACTACTGCATAAAGTGTGATTGAAGAACTCAGCATGCAGGTCTTCATCAGGACAGTAACAGAAGAAGAACAAGCATTGGCATAGCCAATAGGTCTCGCCTTTGGGACCTTATAAGTGTTTAGCCATGCAACAGTTGCATAACTAAATACTTATAAGGTCCCAAAAGCGAGACCTATTGGCTATGCCAAGCGGCCGTGTGGCCGCAAAAGTGAAAGTGATCGCGAAAGTGAAAGTAATCGGGGTCAAGCGCGCGCCCGCGCACATGCACTGTAGTTCTAGGCTGGCCTGGTAGCAGTTTTTGGAGCCCTCTCAATAAGTCTCGCCAGACCAGCGCATGCGCTGGGTCAGGCGAGACCTAAAAAGGGCAACATAAACAGAATGAAAAAATCAATTAAGGATTGTCAAAAAGGAATTGACATACAACAAACTCTTTTTTGTCAAACTCTCTCTCTTAAACAACGAGGGCATCTATAACCCCTAGTAGTGCAACAAGGTGGGTACACACACGGTTCAAAACTCAATTTTTCCCACAACAACAGGGGCCAAAGCTCCTCAATCCAAAGTTACACCATGATCAGTAATTCTAGAATGCAAAATATATATATCAACCACAGTAAATGCCCATATCCTCAAGCGTAGGAACGGAAGCAGGAGGCACGCTTACCTCACAAAGCTGTGGCGTAGGTCATAATTAAATCAATCCCAATATGGAACGTTTCCAAAAAACAGGTTGACTATTCAATAGTTTCAATCAGGCTGTAGTAGGAGAAAGAACACTTGGATCATGAAACAATAGTGTAAAGGTTAAAAATATTGTCGCCAAGGGTTTACTTACTCTTATAAATCATGATCATTGCATTCGAGACCTTTAATACTGCGAACCCATTCAGCAAATGAATTGCGGCAGTTCCCTGAAAACAAACAAAAAATAAATGCAATATATCATCAGCTATCTCTACCAGTTAAAGAAATACTAAATACCGCAAGAAGTATACAATGTGTCCAAGCCTGCTCACCTTCCCAGGACAATTACAGCTCACAGCGCATCACCCGAGTGCACGAGGCGTGAGGAGTCAATAATGAGCAGATTTGTCAGCGCAAGCGTGCACGTTGGACTGATCGCGTGACAGAAAACGACCCACTAGCAAGATGGCCGTATTGCGCACTAGTCTTTGCAGAGGTCACCGGGCGAAAAAGCTCCTCTAGTAACTAAAGAAAGCCCCGTACTGTAAATAGTTTACCGGTGGAAATACTGGAGCCAGTAAAAAGTTAATTTGCAATTGAAGATATGTGAGAAAGTCGAGGGTCAAAAAAAGGGACAGAATATAAGGAGCCCAGTGCACTTGGGTTCATTCAGTGCATGCCCTGAACTACCAGGTACGGCCCTGACTTTTGAGCTATGTGTTATAATCTGTCCCACTTTTCCTGTCCCTGTTTTCCCCCCCGCCCTACCTCTCCTAGTGGGTTTGTCCACCGTTTGGAATGTTGGTGGCTGAAGCTTGGATTAGAACGTTGTCGAGATCTTAGCGAAGGCTGAAGGGTCCACATGCAATAAACTTGTTCTCCTCACCCATACTGCTTGGAGACTTTTCTATCCTTATTGGAGAGCGTTTTTACAACATCTTTTTGGCGACGATCTTACTTACTGTGCTGGGGACAGTCTCGACCTTTCCCCCAGTTCTGTTCTGCCTTTGAGAAGCCTCCTGATCTTCACGTTTCCCTTCTGGAGTTCGTCAATCCACTCCGGGCCAGCTTGTGACAGGTCTTCAGTGTTACGGTCTCAGGCAGTGTGCTGGTTCGTCAAGGCTCGCGCTCCTTGCTGCCTGTTTCCATTTCTTCACCAGGAGCGGGCGTCAGGAGTTCCAGCTGGTGTCCGGTGTTCCAGTCAGCTAGGAATGGGTCGCGCACTTCGTTGGAGATTCTGAACTACATTATCCCCAAGGTATTTCGGCGTTTTCCTGTCAGCGTTTGAGCGTGTGTGGTAGCCTGTCAGCGGGGGAATCTTCACTCCACGAGGACCGTGTGTCGAGTGTTCTGCCTGCTGCTGCGTTTTATTTCCTTGAGAGCGCTCCGTGTAGAGACACTGCCTGGGGTCCTGAGCGTCGATAACTTTTCATCACGGAGGACGCTCTGTCACGAGACACTGATCTTCGTTTTTCACCTCATCGGTTCCACCTGCTGGCCATATGCGGATGTGAGGTTTATTGTACAAGAAAGAGCTTCTTAACTAGTGTTCATATTTGGGACTACTTTGCCTTGCATCGCTTCTGGGTTCAGGAAGTCGAGGGGGCTCTTCTGTTTAGTACATTTATTTCCAGAGTGTCCACACCTTCCCTCATATTCTTATTCTTTCCTATTTTCCTGACTCAATTCTTCAGGTTTTCTTTCACTTTTTGCGCAATATTTATTTTTTTCCCTCCGCCTTCCACTATGTCATTCGCAATGTCACAACCTCCACCATTTCTTGAGGAAGGGGACGATCCACCAGTTCCATGGAAAAATGGGTAAAATTATTTGAATCTTACCTTATTGCCATTGGGGGGGACAGATTTTCCGATGTGCGTAAACAGCATGTTTTACTACATAATTTGGGCAAACAAGGGAGAGAAACTTTTGAGGACTTACCTGATGACATTGTTGACAATGTAAATGTAGATGAAGGGGGTGAAGGTGATGTACAACGTGATGTGTATCAGTTGACGTTGTTGAAATTGGAGGCACAATTTGGGGACAAAATCAATATTGTCTAAGAACGTCACAAATTTTTCTTACGCATTCAAGGGAAAAGTGAGAAAGTGATAAATTACGTAGCTGCATTGAGAGGGTTAGCCTCTACATGTGATTTTGGTATGTTAACTGAGTCTTTAGTCAGAGATCAGTTAGTGAGATGTACTAGCAACAAGAAAATACAAGAAAGACTTCTAGCAGAAGCCCCAGATTTGAAACGTGCGATTGATATTGCTAAAAGCATTGAACATACAGCGTATTGCATGAATGAAATGAAGGAAGCGGTTGAGGTAAAACAAAGTGCAGAGGGCAGTGTCCACAAAATAGTTAGCAAAGACATCAAGCATAAACTCCCACCAGTTGGTCCAGAAGTACACGCTGCAGCGAGTAATAAACCCAAATGTTACAGGTGTGGGAATACCAACCATATGGCCAACAGCATGAATTGTCCTGCAAGGGGTGTCGTATGTAGTAAGTGTAAGAAGAGGGGTCATTTTTCCAAAGTGTGTCACAATGCTAAAACCAATGTCACCCATATGATAGGGAGTGATTTAGAGCTTGTAGAGCCACAACCTATTAGTGAAAATATAATTTTTCAAGTAGCCAACTTTTCAGAATGTAATAACACTGAATACCCGAAATGTGAAATTATGTTGGACAGTATTAAGTATGAAGTTTATGCTGACTCGTGTTCCCCGTATACTCTTGTAAATGAAGCAACCTTTCAAGCTAATTCAGGTACACGTGGGTATAAACTCCTGCCGCCTGACATCAAACCTGGGGGGTACAATCAAGATCCTATACCACTGGTGGGGATGCTACTTATGAACATAGATTTCAAAGATAGATCCACTGTGGGGAAAGTCTACATCACGAAGAACGGATCAAACCTACTGGGATGGAAACACCAAAAGGATTTGGGGATCAAGTTGGATCCCAACGCACTTGAACCTGTATACTTGATTGACAGATCCAATGTGGGGAAAGAAATATGCAACAAATTTCCTGAGGTGTTTACAGATGAAGTGGGACTCCTAAAGGGTTTTCTTCACAAAATCAAACTGAAATCTAATGCCAAACCTATAGTTCATAAACCTAGATCCATTCCACTTTTGACAAGAGAGCCACTAAAAAAGGAACTGGACAGATTGGAAAAGTGCAAGATCATAGAGAGAATTGAAAGTTCTGAATGGTTGGAGCCCATTGTAGTAGCAGCTAAAGGGGGAAACAAAGGGATTCGTCTATGTGTGGATCTCAGGGATTTAAACTCTAATATTTGGGTGGACAGACACCCTCTCCCCAACATAAATGAAATGTTATCTGCTATCCACGAAGCAAAAGTTTTTTCGGTGTTAGACCTATCTTCGGCATACCACCAGGTGGCCCTCCATCCGGAGTCCAAACCTCTCACCTCGTTCATAACCCCACATGGAGCGTATCAATTCTCCAGGTTACCTTTTGGATTAGCGTCAGCGGCAGCTGTCTTCCAACGAATCATGCAACATATCCTGCAAGGCTTGGGAAAAGTTCTTTGCTTCCAAGATGATATCTTGATCCACGGGTCATCTGCTGAAGAGCATAATAAAAATTTAGAAGCGGTGTTGACCCGACTCAGTAAGGCAGGTTTTACCACTCAAAGGGACAAGTGCAAGATAGGAGTGGATTCGGTAGTCTATCTTCGTCACAACATATCAAGCGAAGGAATCAAACCCAAATCCAGTTTGGTAGATGCTGTCAAACAAGCCCCAGAGCCCACCAACAAAGAGGAGCTCAAATCATTCCTGGGCCTAGCAGAGTATATGGCCAAGTTCGTAAAAAACTTCGCAGACCAGGTACAGCCCCTCAGAGAGTTGCTAAAGAAGTGTTCCAAGTTCGAGTGGAATCAACAGCATCAATCAGCCTTCACACTCATCAAGAAGGCAATCGCGGATGCCCCTATTCTGGGTGCGTTTGACCCCAATGCCAAGACTACACTTACCACGGACGCTAGCACGAAGGGGTTAGGAGCAGCACTAACCCAGAGAAAGAATGGACAAGAGCTCGTGGTAGCGTTCGCATCCAGAACATTGAGAGACGCTGAATTGAACTACTCCACGGTGGAGAAAGAGGCCTTGGCCTGTTATTGGGCCATAAACCACTTTAAGTATTTCTTGTGGGGTATCCCATTTAAGTTGAGAACGGATCACAAACCGTTATTACCGTTATTCTCCACCAAACGGCTGGAAGGTACCACTCCAAGAATAGCGAAGTGGGTGTTGAGTCTTCAAGGCTTCAATTATTCCATGGTGTACGTCCCAGGAAGTGATAATAGGATAGCAGACTGTCCGTCACGGCTACCAGTGAACGGGGGTGATCCGATGCAAAATCCACCAGAAGAGACGGTCTTATGGATGGAGATTCCTGCAATCAACCGCAAGGAGTGGGAAGAATCCTTAAAAGAGGACAGCATCCTTATTGCATTGAAGAATACGATTCGCACTGGATGGCCGGATAACAAGTCTGAGGTGCCGGAACCAATCCATCAATTCTGTCCTGTGCGTGATGAACTATCCATCGTAAGTGAGCACATCTGCAGGGGGAGCAAAATCATTCCTCCTAAGGACATGTACGAAAGGATAATTCAAATTGCGCATGAGGGTCACCCAGGGAGAAGTATGACCAAAAGTAAAATCAGACAACACTACTGGTTCCCGGGGATGGATTCCAGAGTGGAGGAGCAAGTTAAGAACTGCACTGCGTGCGGTTCCAGCGACAAAACCAAAGTGATTCGTAAGTCCCCGCTTGTTCCTGTTGAAGTCCCTACCATACCATGGGCTAAATTGGGGTTGGATATAATCGGTCCCCTCAATCTACTGAACCAATCGCAGAGGTTCTTGTTCGTTTTGATTGACTACCACTCTCATTGGATTGAAACAAGACTGGTTCCATCCAACACAACGGCGGTATTGTTAAGTTTCCTTAGAGATACTTTCGCCAAGGAGGGCATACCAGAGGTCTTAATAACGGACAACGGAGTTCAATTCGTGTCGGAAGAAATGAAGCTGTTTTTGACCACACTGGCTATCACTCACATCAAGGCACCACTCTACTGTCCCAAGGCCAACGGACTAGTTGAGAGAGCAAACAGGATGATTAAGAACACCATTCAGCTTGCATTGAGCTCTCAGGTACCAGTAGAGGAGGCCATCAGGAAGATGCTGTGGTCATACCATACAACTCCCAATGCAGTTTCAGGAGTGTCACCGTTTGTTTCACTCAAAGGGAGGAACCCAGGTTCTAAACTTACGCCCAACTGGCTGAATGGAGGAACCCCCGTGTGGGTGGACAGAGACTATGTGGCTGAGAAGACGCGGAAACATCAACAAGAGTACAAACTCAGGTACGACAGCCGATGGGGAGCGTCTACAAGAAAGTGGAGAGAAGGCCAATTGGTGGTGGTTAAAAGGCCCTCTCTATCTAAATCCAAGATTTCTTCATTTTCTAAACCACTAAGGATAACGAAGGTCTACAACAACGCTGTAGTGCTTGAAGATGGGGGCACATGGAGCATGGATAACATAGCGGGGTGCCCAAGCACAGTTGGTACCCAACCTACATGTGTGAGTAACCAGAACACGGGTAGGCTGTGTAGGGAGGAACACAAAGTTACCAGAACACGTAGACCCCCAAGTTGGCAAGCAGACTACAAAATGGGACCTTAACTCATCCTTGGGCCTGTTGCTCTCCGTCCAAGGCGGGTGGGGGGCTCGCTATTGTAAGTTTCCCAGTATTGTGGTATGATTGTACATATCGTGATTGCTGTCTCGCTTTGGACAATGCTCTTCCCTAGTTCCCTGGGAGTCGGCATTTTCCTTTTCCACTGTACAGTTTTGGGTATGAAATGTTTACAATGTGACTTACAGTATAACCTAACGGTTATTGCTTTGTCCCGCAGGGAGATGTGTTATAATCTGTCCCGCTTTTCCTGTCCCTGTTTTCCCCCCCGCCCTACCTCTCCTAGTGGGTTTGTCCACCGTTTGGAATGTTGGTGGCTGAAGCTTGGATTAGAACGTTGTCGAGATCTTAGCGAAGGCTGAAGGGTCCACATGCAATAAACTTGTTCTCCTCACCCATACTGCTTGGAGACTTTTCTATCCTTATTGGAGAGCGTTTTTACAACACTATATTTCCAAGCGGTCCCACTGTAATGGTTTACCAGGTGGTTAGCGGGGTGTGGACTAGAGGAAAGAGGGACTTCGCCACGCCTGTTGACGAAAATACCGTTGTCAGGGCTGCGTCTACCACGTGGGCTCAGTTGCTTGACCCGAGTAGCCTTACAGTGCCTAATTAGGAGACTCTAGCTGAGTCAGAATTCCTCTACATATGTGCCTTCTGTCCCACTGTTGGATCTTCTCAAAGATGGAGACTTCCTTACCAGACAAGACCAGCAAGTTTGGGACGAAGTGGGCCTCAATACTCTTGGCCACCTGTTCCAGAATAGACAACTGCAAGTGATAGAAGACATGCAAGCCAATATGACCTACACGTGGACCAGTTCCTTACCTTAGCACCCTCTTGTGACACAAATGGCAATTAGAGGTTACAAAACCCACCACAAAAATGTTGATTGATTGCCTGTACACACTGGGTAACAGATTGAGACTAATCACCTGGATCACATGGGCATTTGGCTCCCAAAAGCCTCTACGAGACACCTGGGAAGCTGAGTTTGGCATGGCATTGCACAACAAAGACTGGGCAAGCACTCTCAATTACTTCTGGTAAGTCTTGTGTAACACCCACCTCCAACTGATACAGTTTTACATCCTGCATAGAGCTTACCTCTCACTGCAAGCTTACACCGCATATTCCCAGCTATTCTAGACACCAGTGAACACTATGTCTTCTTGGCAGTCGCATGTTATGGGACTGCCCAACCCTTTCACATTTTTGGCGGGAGGTCCTCCAAATGCTTTCAGCAACCATGGGCTGACCATTGTTAGAAAGTTGGGAAGGGGAAGCCGTGGGGCATTTACAAAAGGACGGAGAAATACAAAACGCCTCCCATTTTATCGATCTGGCCCTTATATTTTAGCAAACTGGGCAATGTTAAATTGTTGAAGTGGAAGAATGCTGCTCCCTTCTAGAGTTGCAGCATGGAGAGCAGTGGTGAAACGATAGGCTGAAGCAAATGCAACATCCCTGCACAGAGAGAAGGCTAGGTGCCTCTGCAGATGTCCCCTAGCCCTAATGTTAGACGGGTGCTAAGCCTGCCTTACAGAGTTTGAACCAGACACTCCCCACAATACTGAATTAGCAAACTGCCCTGTCAAACCCTCCTGGGCAGAGAGGACACCATGAGAGGAGAATGGCACATGACCTCTCCCCCTACATATTCCCAACTATCCCCCCCCACACGATCAGCAGAGTGTAGACAGAGTGCATTATTACAGCGGTCATCTGCACAACGTAAAGACTCTAGCACCCGATCGGTACCCCACTACACCTCTTCCCCTCCCCTTTAGATCCCACCCCCCAACCAAGTTTGCCACAGTTACGTTATTTACTCTCCTTTGAGAAGGACACTCTCATGCACATTATAGACAAGCCAACCTAATAATGGGAACCCTCCCTCCATAGTCCCCCAAGGCATACTTACCACAGCCTTTATTCGTAGAGGGGATACACAAATACCCACCCACATCTTGAAATCCAGTAATGTTGATTTTGCTCAATGTGCGATGAGATGTATGTACCTTTACATGTACAAAATGCGAACAAAATTAAATTTAAATAACAGAGAATGGCCTGCACAAGCCAGATTGTCTCTAAGGTGTTACAGTTGTTCAGGAAATTCAGTAATTTGCACAAAACAACCTCTAATTTTCTCTTCCTCGTGATCAAAATTGGCATCATTAGAATATTGAGTCATAGGCACCCTTGGTTGTTGGAACAGCGACTGGGGCAGCAGCCTGTTCCTCTTCAGGGGGCGATGAGAAGGCTTGCAATGGAAGCGCTTTTGCATTGCCTGAACAAGCTGCTCCTCCATTGTAACAATGTACCCAAAGGTTTGTTGCTGTAACTGACCACATTTCTCACTATGGCTGTTTAATAAGCACTAAAGTACCATGGCTCCCTATTATGTTATAAAACGTATAAAGCGCATGATTACCCGAGGGTGTTTTTGGTGCTAAGTTGGTTATTACATTGTAGCAGGAAAAAGAGGAGGCTAGGTATTGAAAAGCCAAGTTTTTACAAGTTTCCTAAAACTAAATAAAGTGGGAGCTACTTTGATATTTAAGGGCAGACTGTTCCATAGCAATGAGGCTTCAGAAGAGAAACCGCTGCCCCCCCATTTAAGTCTCTTAAATCTGGGGCAAGAGATCGTCAATGTATTATTTGATCGTTGGTCTCGATTGAGTACATACCAAGAGAAGGATTGTTTAAGGTATCTGGCACCAGAGTCATGAAAGGCTTTGTAAGTAAGGCACAATGCCTTGAATTTGATACGGTTAGCCACTGAAAGCCAGTGGAGCTTCTTGATAGAGGCTGAAACAGAATGAAACTTGGGCAAATCAAGAATAAGCCTTGCTGTTGCATTCTGAACGCTCTGTAGTTTCCTTGTGTACTGTTTTTGGAGCTTAACATATAGTCCGTTACAGTAATCCAGTTTGGAAAGGATTAGTAAAGAAATAACAGTTTTTCTAGAGGTAAGGGGAATGAAAGGGAGAATTTTCTTGATAATTCTCAGAGTATTGAAACTGGAGGAGACGACCAAGCAGATATACTTATTTAAATTCAGTTTCTCATCGATGACTATGCCCCGATTTTTTGCTTTTTGGACGGGGATGGGGAGAGTTCCTAACTCCGTAGGCCAGCATGCTGAACCCTGAACTCCTACTAGAGTCAGCCATGGCTTAGTAAGGCAGCAGGTGAGAGCGATGCCAAAAGTAACATTGTGCCCCTCTGAAATAATTGAAAAGGACATTGAATAGGTAAGAAGGACGTCCACCAAAAAATGCAAAAGCAGTTTTAAGGCTTGATCTTCCATATTATATAAACATAAGTAGGTGGTCATTTATAAAGCATTCGCTGGAACCGCTGTCATGGCAGTTCCTCTCATTGCATCATGTTCATGCAGGCCTGCATGAGCAGGATGCAACCCTGCACCAAATAGAATCCTAAAATCCCAAACCAGTACTTTCTTTTTGAAAATAAAAAAAGTAATGGTCCTCTCGGCATGTAAATCATCTTCCATGGCGAGGGGAGCATTATTTGGTTTTTACTGCCCCACACTGCCAGGGTTTGCCTTGCAGTGTCATAAGTGAAAAAAAATGGCTACATGTTCGCCCATCCTGATTGGGTAGGCAAACATGTAGATATTTCGCTAACTGCCCTTACTCTGTCAGGCTGTCAGAGAGGTTTGGCTATGGTGGTGACGGAGCAGTCACCGCCATAGCAACACCAAAGGTCTGTCCCGGTGCTTAATTTGTAAAATATGAAGTGCAGGTGCTCAAATGTTTGTCGGAGACCACACCTACTTTTCTCTGGCTCCAACCACTTCCTCCACTGGCTCCACCCACTTACTCTATTGGCTCCACCCACATCTTCAACTGGCACTGCCAAAAGTCAGATGTAATACCTGATCTGAATTTCAGCAAGCGAGCCTTCCTCATAGTAAGGTTTTGATAGGAGGTTCCCTTGCGTGGAATCAACAGCAATCCAAGAGTGCCATGCGCTGTCTATAGTGTCCGCTCCGCTACTGCTGTAGTGCTATAGATAACATGGGAGTCTCAGTCTTGCAGTACCCTCAGATCTTGTACCCATGATGAGACTCCAGTCACTGTCTTGGTACCTACCTAGCTCCATTACAGAGAGACCAATCACAGACAGTCTGTATCTTATTACCTCTCCATCTACTGTAGCCTGCTAAATTATTGTCAGGCTTTCACTGACTACTGTCAGTCTGTACCTTGTTACCTTGTCACCAACTCAACTCAGCTTTTTATTACTTCTATAGGGGGAGGCTTCCAGTGTCTCTAGTAAACTACCCTGGCCTGCAGCCAGCATGTATTTATCTGCTTGAACTATGGATGGCAACAATTAGGCCTCTCCACCACAGTACAGTAGTCTACTGAGGGTTTGCACTTGTCTGCCAGTTTTTAAATAAAATTTACCAAGCGACATCTTGGTTACTGAAAAGAGCACAGCTAAGCTCACTGTGTGTTTGATCTCAGGAGTGGACATCAGAAGCAGGTTTATTGGTCAACTCCTAAATAAAGCACCAAAAATGATAAACTTCAACCATTACATGGCCATCTACAGCAACCAGATACATCTATTATATGTCCACATCCATCGTATGTGTGATGCAGGCAATATTTGCAAGCTTGTATAGACCGAGGCGAGCTATCATTTCTGATCATCAGTAGCATCACTCTCTGTGCATTGCAAGCTGGGGTTCCACTTCCAGCAAACTTTTCAGTAAAAAACCTGTGAACCGCCAGCGGCGGCTAGTACTAGGCCGCCACTGGCCAGGTAGTGCATCTCTCATCATGATCATTTGAATAAATCTTGTGTAGCGGAGTCGCCGGGCCGGAGCTACTACTAGTCTACCACAGGGTGACGTGACCTGCGGACGACCATCGACTCACACCACCACCATGCTCCCCCCAAAAAACCAGCGTTGGTTTGGCATGGGCAACCCGTGCTTACATTTGTGCCGGTGGTTGACTCTGGAACTCATTTTTGGGGACCTGGACTTATTTTTCACCATCGGATACTCCGACCCAGAGTAAAAGAAAGAATAAGGTACAAAAGGAAGAAATAAAGAGTGAGAAAAACATAGGAAAACACGGACAGAAGAAGAAGGCAGGATGAAAAAGAACCTGTTGGTGTGAGAGAAAGAAACCGGAAGTTTGTGGTGGTGGAGAAGGAAGCATGAGGTGGATTCAAGACTAGCTAGCCCTGGTTTTAGGCATGTCTAGCTTTCGCAAGTACCGGCGACTGGCTCCTAAGAAAATCATTTGTGCTTTACACATTTTTCCCACAAATGAAGCAATGCAGCTATGCACAATACAACACATGGTGTGTCATGTCTTAAGTTACTATTTGCGTCATAGCTTCACGCAGTAAAAAGTACGCAGAATACTTCTCTGCAAGTTTGCATTTTGCTGAGCTCTTTTGGGCACAGGAGCTTTGCAGAGGCGAACACTACTTCATATTTTGTAATATAGATTTTCTGCAGAATCATTTCTTTGACCTTAAAAAGTATATATGTGACATAAATGGTCACAAATGCCATGATTTTCAGGCCGACCTTCCAAAATGAAAGCTTGTAAACTACACAAATTTGTGACGTTTTCCTTAACCTTTACGATTGTTGCAAAAAATACATACTTCACACACCCTGAGCAGGCACGAAATGTACACAGGAGGTGTGCAATGCACACTAGAGGGCCACAATACTGTTTAAAGGAGCACAATCCACATCACATATGCAGAAAGCATGGCCCAGATATGCACTGAATCGCAGGCACACAATGAAGAGGTGAGGTACACAACAACAACTTCACAACAGCCTCCGCCACCCACCCACGGCATATTATTGGCATCATGGCATGGCAGCTACGCTACTACTAGTTACTTAGCTAAACTTCTTCTGTACTGCAGCTCTGCTTGCTTAACTTTGTTAAGAGTGACCTACCAGTTCCGGTTCGTTCGAGGTGGTCCGGCCGCCGGACACACACAGAGCAGAGTAAGTCACTTGGCAGATGAGTTATTCAAAAAGGCTTTCGGGGCTGGGGAGAGTCCGTCACACACAACACCACACCTGGCACGTGTCCGACACTTCCAAGCCCATCATGTTTTCAGAGACAGGGGCCTTTTTCCGCACATCAGGCAGCACTCCCAGTACTAATCCTATGCTATTTACAGGCACTAATCAATGGAGAATTAGCGCCTCGGCGTTATGTGCATCCTTCAGAAATGAGAGGCGCTGTGATCTAAGTGTCTGAGTTTGAAGAACAGGAGAGTTGAGGGCGTAACTGGACAAATATTTCATTAGACACAAGCTTCTAAAGACCAGGATAATGCACATAGAGAACACGTGTATTGCGAAGGTCCTGCGCCCCTCCTCCGCGTGCTTCCTTAATACCTCTGTAATTGCAGAGCCACCCCCCAAAGGCACTCGCTCCCAGGTGCCCACGGTAAGGCTCATCACAGCTTCGCTGGGAGTGGGACTGAGTCACTCAGGACTCGGGATATGGACGAGCAGACAGACAGTACTGCGGACGAGACGTTGTTGAAGTTGCACAACACTCTGTGCCGCTGCC
This sequence comes from Triturus cristatus, assembly GCF_964204655.1. Taxonomy (NCBI): domain Eukaryota; kingdom Metazoa; phylum Chordata; class Amphibia; order Caudata; family Salamandridae; genus Triturus; species Triturus cristatus. The sequence goes on along the minus strand of NC_140584.1, from coordinate 82,095,698 downwards.
AAGTCCAGAAGTGAGGTAAATAATTAATTTCAAAAATAAAAATCAATGACGTACAGCAATGTGTGTAGACCCCCTCTGATAATTAAGTGCCGGTGCTAAGCACCGGAAAGCACCGGAACAAATTAAGCACTGGTCTGTCCTCATTTAAACAAGGTGGGCGGACTTTTCTGTTGGCGGTATACTCCATCGCTGTTGAGATGGATTATACATACCGTCAACATTAAAATCGGTCCCTTAAAACCCATCAACCAAAGTTGTAGTATAAATAAATAAATTCACAGATTTTAGTCTGAAGCAATGTAGAAATGCATAAATAATGAAAGCTTTTTCTCAGAAGAAAAGTGAAGTAAATAAAGACTACAAAAGCAAGGGATGAGTAGTACTTATTCTGTACAACACAACACAGTGTCTCGGTGCAATCCCTAGAGTGGTGTTGCTTAATATATGCCATGCTGGTTGTTGCCCGATTAGGAAGCACTGAGAGAGAACGGGCACCTGGATTGTTCAGTCCAGAGGGTCTGTAGCAACTGCACCATTCCTGTGCGACATTAATGGCTTGGTGTGAGAAAGTGGAGTGTATTAAATGATGTGGTTATGTGATTTCATTGTGTAATACACCTACCAACCCCTTTAGGACCCTTGGGTTTCGTTTGTCAAACCTTCAGCTCAACCCTGGGTAGCTGTGGTTCTCAGCATCAAGACTTACACAAAGGAACAAGTGTAAAGCATTTAAACAGCACCAAAATGGTTGAGGAAGAAATCGACAAGACACCAAAAAACTCTGACACCAATTTTTAAAAAATAGCTGGTATTTTTATGTATTTTCAGACACCACAACGAAAAAGATCCACTGGATTGTTACAGAGATGTAGAATTTACAAGGTGTAGTAAATGAAAGCATTTCACTCATCCACGGACAAGCCTGGTCAATTTAATGAATTTGACTGTTAAAAACATCTTCACTAAAATGTATGGGCGAGTTGTAATGTGGTCACTTGCAGTCACTTTAGGTGGCCAACTCCAGTGAAGAGTCAGTCAGGGGGGCCAGTAAGGTCCTCACAAATAGTTATCTCAACAGATGAGGCAGACTTTAGCCCATTCCAGGTACTTTTATCCTTTGCAGGGCTTTGCTATTGAAGTTGTCCTGATGCAAGGGATGAAGGATACTGAAGATGCTCCAAGGATGGTGTGGATACGATGCGGTCGACAGGGGTCTTGTTGTCACTCCTCTTGGTCTATGAAGGGGGTGAGGTGATCCTGGTCACAGGGTTGTCGTCCCTCAAAGTTCTCTCAGTACTGGCAGAAGTCCAGTCACCACTGGACTACCGGTCACCCAATATTGCGGTCACAGGCTAATCCTTCCTGGGTCAATAACTCACCCTTTGGAAGTCCCTGCTGCACTCCGACTGCACTCCCGGGCTCAGTGAATGAGGGTGCAACTTTTTGCATTGGGACTTCGTCCTTGGTGCTGCACAGAGGCGGTTGGCGGTGGGTGGCGGGCTGAAGACTTTGGTCTACCACCTTGCCCCAGTAGGCTTCTTCAGCTGTTGTGCCCCTGTGCTGCGAACATGAGGTTAGTCACCTGGCCCTTGGAGCCTCTAGGCTTTGGCTGGGCTCCTTGAGCAGGACACGGCAGGCACAGTACCTCTCCTTTGCTAGTTACCAGGTGCAGCAGGTGCAGTCCACGAAGGTGCCTCTCTTTGCCCATTCCATGGTGCAGCAGAGCAGTCCTTCCTCGGTCTTTCTTCCAGTCCACTTGAGATCTGAGTTCAGGGTGCCAGGGGTGCACTATTTATGCTCAGAAAATGCCCTCAGGACAGGATGTGGTTGGTATCCATTGGTCTACCAGGTTCCCTTCCACATGATGACAACTTACTGGGAAGTGTGGCATCTGGGCATCCTGGGATGCACCATTATGCCCACTCCCAATAAGGTAGGACCCATCTTTCGGCATGTGGAGCACCCTAGCCCAACCCAGAGGTTTGGCTACTAAGGGGGCTACAAGCCCCTGGAAATCTGATTTGAAAACTGGTTTCCCCTCTTCTATCCCTAGTGCCTGCCTGTATGTCAGAACAACAGAGCAGCCCCACTCCCAAGTGTTGCACATTTGCCCTTCAGAGGTTGTTTCCCCATTGCATCTCGCATTTTGAACCAACACCCATGTGGTTTCCTGCAGGAGGGAGGTGACACCTTCTTCCAGAGCAGGCCCCTATTGTATCATTTCCTGGGAGTCATTAGCACTTTTCCCCAAGAGAGCAGAAAGGCATCTTGGCGACAGGATCCGATGTGCGCCAGTATGGGCACAGGGGACAACAGGCAACAAAGTGGAACCTTTGCTAAAGTTGCAAAGCAGTTTGTTACATTCATTTCAACCTAAGAATCAAGTTGGGTTTAATGTAACGAGTTGTTTGATGTCTTGGATGACCAACTTTGGTCACACTGTTCCAGAGTTAGCACAGCTGAGGGGTCAGCATGAGTTCTGTGCTCGCCAATTGGACGACAGAGCCTTTCCACAGTAAAAACAACAAAATTGTGTTTTTACTATCAAAGCATGTAAAATACACGTTTTACCTGTGATATATGCTGCACCCTGCCTTAGGATGTGGTGGCTGAAACCGGTATTCCGCAATCTGGGCATAACACAAGACAACATGGCTATTGCTGCGTGTCTGAGTGGTGTGGATGTGCAGCTATCAGTCAGCTGTGCGAAATTTTTTAGAAAAGCACTCAAGCTACTTCATCTTCATCTCTTTCAAGTCGCCCCAGATATGTCAATCCATTGAAGTTACAACAAATTTGGCCGCCATGACAGGGCTATTACAGGCCTAATCCATTCAGACCAGTTCACAACCCTCTGCCCCTCATCTCAAAAGAATCAGACGATTAGAGCAAAGCCAAAATCGACTTGTTTCATGCCGTTGCATTTGCACTTTACCTCACTCAAACTAGCCTGCACTTTAGTTACTGGCTACGCCGCAGTGATGTTGGCGAGATGTTATTGCACTTGACACTTTATCAACTTCAATCCATATGCAGCCCCTGCTTCCTCTACAGGCCCTTTCAGCATATAAGATCCCTGCTGGCCAAAGAAGATTCCTTCAGGCCCCCGAAGCCCAACAAACTTGCCTTGCATATAATGGTCGCTGCTTGCACTTTATTTACTGGGTACTCCAATTCCAGCGTAACTACCCATGAGGACAAGATTGTTCTTGTCCGGGCTACAGAAGATCCATGCAATTGCTTTGTATGATGCACTAATAACCTCTCAATCTGCCCGACCTTGCTAAGGTTGCTGCATTTGCTCTTTACCAGACCCGAATATAGCACAGGCTGCACTCTAGTCCTCGCCAATCATGGATTAGAAGTGCACTTAAACTATCTCATTATTTGACTTTGCATCATGCACTTTATCTGACCATGACTTTTATAGGGTTCAATGTTCTTTTTATAGCATGACAGACCCCGGCTGACCATGGCTTTTATAGGGTCCACTGTTCTTTTTAATACAACAGACCCCAGCAAACCAATTGAGAATAATCCTACAACGGCCAAGCTTAACTGTTCTGCTCCTGCGGATTGCTGCCTGCACCGCACTTCCTGGCTTTATCATAAAAGATTCTGGTGGGCCAACGAGGAATCGGCCAGGTTTGTGATGCCAAACAAATTTGCTTGGTTAAGGCGTCAATCAGCCCCTCAGGACTGCCCAGGTCTGTAGCGACTGTTTACCTGCATTTCTGACAGAAGACAGCAAGAAGCACCCTAGCTCAATCAATACAATGTTATCCTGCACTCTTCGCATAGACCAGAGTTTTGGGGCATTGAAGCCACAGGAAACGTCTTCTGCAGGGTGGCAAAATGGCTCATAAATAGGCAGCTCTTGGAAAGCTTGGATCTGAGTGATTTTAAATCTACAGGTGTCAAGACTCTGCAAGAGGCACTTTTATTGAACTTATGTTTCCATTTGTAGCCGCTGTCCTACATCTGGGCTTCAGTCCCCAAATCCCTGGAGGGAGCTACCATCGGCTTGTGCCCCTGAATGCTTCCCAGGCCCCTCCAGACATTGGAACCCTTCTTGAATGAGCATGATTTTGCCTTTCTTTGTATTAGATTTGGACTTTAAAGACTTATGAGCTGCTAAATTTTTAAGAAGTCTGCTGGATGGAACTGAATAAGTCAGATTATGTCCTCTCACTGTTTTTACTGTTTTGACGCTGGAGATTTTTTTTATTTTAGATTGTTTTAAATAAATGGTAGCAATAAAATGTATTCATCTATCTCAGTAGGCCTGCCAGAGAGGTGACTTACACAAATACCCAAGGGATGTCTGGCTTTGCCATTACTTTAAAGTCGAAAAAAAGCAGCATCAGTCCAAAAACTAGGGGTGACCATACACTCGGGATCGCAGCATTCCTGTGGTCCTGCACTGGGCCTGTGGCGACAACCACAGAACCACCCCTGACAGCCCACATTGACTCTGGCCAGAAACCACAGCACCATCCCTGGGGAGCCACAATGAACTTGAGGGTTGGCCACGTAGAACTTGGGTGCCAGTGACAGTACCTTCCCTTGAAGGTCCCCACTAGACCGGGGGTTGTGGTGGGCGCCCTGGCACCACTTCTGTGTGTGGTGGGCTGGTCTGCACACCATTAGCCTTGCTTAAGATTTCACTGCGTCACTTCTAGGACACCACTGCATCAAAACCTTACGCCTGCTTGAAGCAGGCGTAAGGAGTAAAGCAGTGTAGATAGGCCTCAAAATGCATTGCTGTAGTTGCGTCGTGCTTGCGACATGATTCCAGCAATGCGTCACTTTCTTATAAATCTGCCCCCTTTGTACTACTATTAGATCTCAGCTTTGTGCAAAAAGGTACAGTGTGTTACACAGTCTACTGTGTCCTAATCAGAGAGCCACCCTTCCGCTGTGAAAATGAGCCTCTGCTGAATAATTAGTCTGTGGCTACGCTGGTGCCTAGCACACTGGAATTCAGCTGTCAGAGAGAAGCACAGACAGACTTTGCCCTGACAGCCCAGTCATTATAATACTCCCCCACCAGCCCCGCTCCAACGTCATGTGTACCTTTTTTTTTTTTGTTGTTGCATATTTATATAGCGCGAACCGAAGGTATTGGAGCGCTTTACATAGGTATTTACATTACACATTCAGGCACGGGGAGATTAAGTGATTTGCCCAGAATCACAGGATGTGGACGCTACCTCGAGGCTCTAACCCTGGTTTCCTGCACCAGAGGCGGCAGCGCAGCCGACGGACCACATCCTCCAGAATTAGTGCAGCAGGTACTGAAAGGGAGTACACCAAGAAGTGCTGGTACTTAGTAGTACTACGAGCGAGTACTGGCCCATTTTAAGCCTGCCCAACAGTGAGGGGCAGACACCACCAACCTCATGGTCACACACTTTTCTCAACTGCCACATTATCACAATGACAGTTAAGTTATGTGGTTCCTGGCATGAGCTACAACCTGACCGAGTGACACGAGCTACTCAAAAGCAAAAGCCACGCCGACAGAGCAAGCCAGCTTTCACAGTGTGACCCTGTCTGTGCCGACGGAGCTCCGCCTGCCTCAAGCAGGGCTCGTCGCTTTAAGAGCCGAGGAATGAAGGAATGCGGCTCCTCTCGCGCCTGAGCCCGCTCGAGCCCTCAGCGTCACGGCGCCACGGGAGATCACCCTCGGCTCATGAAATAAATAATAGACTGAGTGTGCCTCTGCACCTGTTCCACGGAGCCCGGCGCGCACCCTACACATACATCTAGGGGGCGGAGGGAGTTTTACAATTAAATAACTAATCCGGGATTAAACGTCAACTAAAAGTGACCTTTTTACTCACTCGCAAAGATACATTATGGGTGGGAAGTTAATAAATAAGCGAAGAAAGAGAAAAAAAAGCACGCTGGGACCCGTGTAGCTAAAAGGACAAGTAACGGGAGGGGGAGGGGTTTAGAGAAATGTTGGAAAAGATTTGTGAGCTGGGGGTGGGTTGTCCTACAACTGGCTCTTTCACACCAGCACCTTTAATATATGTAGCTCTTGAGCAAATACCGGCAGTCAGATGTGACCTTCATGTATTTTTTGGGGGAAAGGTGGGCTTTCTGCTTTTTCGCCTCTACGCCCCTCCGGCGCCGCACTAATAAGGACAGAACGGCTTCCCATATATGTGATATACCATGTATCATGGTGTGAGGATCACATGATCTGCATCGGAGGTATTGTGCTCTGGTACCAAATTTATTACTGTGACCTGGCAATTCGCCCACGTAAGTGTGATCCCAGCTAAGACGTCACAACAGTGTTGTTATCACATTGATGACGTCAGACCAGTACTTATATCAATGGTGTTACTGGTGTGATACCAACGACTCCTTCCTGCTGCACTTCACCATGTTGGCAGGGAGGGGTGGAGGGGGGGAAGCAGGCCACAGACCAAGATATTGTGTGTAAAAGGCCGCTTTATTGGAAACAGGTGCACATTACAATATAAAACCTTGGCCGAAACGCCTTCCAAAACTAGACCTCACTAAATATAACATGCCTAGCCCCGCCCCCCGCCCCCTCCCCTAAATACCTTCGAGCCCGCCCCCGCCCGTACATTACAACATTACAACAATATAAAACATTATAAAACATTACACTCCTGTATAACCCCCCCCCAACAATCTCTAAATCCAAACCTTCTGTTAACCAAACTCCCCTGCCTGCCCCTTTACAGCTAACGGCCCCCAAACTGTGTAACCGAACTAAACTTACCAACCTAACCTTTCCCTGTCCATAACCCAACTCAACAACATAACTCCACCAACCTCCGTTAAAACTGTCCAGAATTCACCATAACCCCCGCACAGCACCTGTTCCAAGCGACAAAATACAAACATAGGAAAAAACCCCTGCACACCTGTCCCCAAAAAACCACCTGAAAAAATTCGAGAAAAAAGGGGGGCAAAATTGAGGGAATGACACTAAACTGTAAAACCCAGCAACAAAAAAGGGGGGGGCCAAAATGAAAAGTGTTTTTTGAGTGGGGAGGGAGGGTGGGGACAAAAAACACGCCACTAGCCTAGCTCCCGGCCACCAGGTCACCAAACCTAAAATGGTGGCCGGGAGCAGGCGCCCAAGGTATTTATACCTGGGCTGTATTTGGGCTGTATTTGGGCTGTATTTGGGCTATATTTGGGCTACATTTATCCTACTAACGAGCCCAAATTCAAAAAAGGCCGCGCGAGGCCAGCAAACCCCCCCCCCACACCCCCTCCCAAACTGCCCGGGGGTGGGGACTCCCTACGGTCGCCTTCCCCCCCCAAGCCCCCCTTGGGAGGGAGGGGTGGAGGGGGGGGAAGCAGGCCACAGACCAAGATATTGTGTGTAAAAGGCCGCTTTATTGGAAACAGGTGCACATTACAATATAAAACCTTGGCCGAAACGCCTTCCAAAACTAGACCTCACTAAATATAACATGCCTAGCCCCGCCCCCCCGCCCCCTCCCCTAAATACCTTCGAGCCCGCCCCCGCCCGTACATTACAACATTACAACAATATAAAACATTATAAAACATTACACTCCTGTATAACCCCCCCCAACAATCTCTAAATCCAAACCTTCTGTTAACCAAACTCCCCTGCCTGCCCCTTTACAGCTAACGGCCCCCAAACTGTGTAACCGAACTAAACTTACCAACCTAACCTTTCCCTGTCGATAACCCAACTCAACAACATAACTCCACCAACCTCCGGTAAAACTGTCCAGAATTCACCATAACCCCCGCCACCCAGAAAGAGAGGGGCGGTGAAACCACCACCCACCTCTCTTTCTGCCCCCCCAAACCACAGAGGGTTTTAAACACCAAGAGCCGGCTTCCGTACATTCAAACACCACGACAAAACCTCCCTAAGCTCCAACAAATACAGATCCATGCCCAACCTTGACAAGTGAACCCCGTCTCCCCGAAAAAATTCTACCGACTCAAAGCGGATATCTTTATGTGTCACTCTCCCAAAGCCCAAATCTCGACAAAACCTGGAAATCTCCATATTCACCTTCTTCCGGGACCTGTCAATTGCCCTAGGATTCAAAGCCCCTCTCCACACCCTCCGCGGGACCAATTCTGTCCAGAGAACATGACAACCGGACCAATGCTCCTTCAACAACGCCAAGTCCCTTTTCATGGCGCGCAACAATACCACCCCTTTCACACTACAAAGATCATTCTCCCCCAAGTGTATTAACAGAACATCCGGGCATTGTCCCCTCACCATGGCTTTATTCAAACATGGAATCAGCTCCCTCCAAAGCATACCCCCCTTCCCCTTCCATATCAATCGAAAAAGGCTGCCATTAAAACCCAAACTCCCCCCAAAATAACTTTTGCACGCTTGCACGTGCGCCCACTTGACACGCCTGATCTAGCACCTCCACAAACACCCGCTCGCCCTGCCCCCACGAGCTGCGACGACACCATCTCCTCCTCATCCCCGCTCCACTCCAGCATAGCGTGCCCCAAAGCGGATGCCGAAACCTCGCCAAACCCTTCCCCCATAGATAGCGACCTACCCGACCTCATCCTGCCACGACCGCTCGCCCCATAAACCACCCTCTCCTTGACACCCTCCACCCTGTCCTGCCCCCGAGCGCCTGACCAGCCCACTGCACCCTCCCCACTACAACCCCGGACACCTTCAGCCCAGGAGGGAAAAATGTCCAAACCCTCACCCTCAAAACGCCCCCCAGCTGCCTCCCCGTCTCCTCAAACCAACCTTCCTCTCCCACTCCCCCTTCCCCAGCCCTCCCCACAAACTCCTCGTCCGCTGAACGCCAACCCTCCCCTCCCTGGGCCAGTAACTGGTCCGAACTCCCCCACTCCGATATCCCCTGCTCCCCCTGCATCCTTAAATCCTGCGCCGGACACCACCCCTCTACTTGCGCCCATTCCCCTTCTCCCATAGAGCTCGCCCCACAGAGAAAACTGCGCCCCCTACCGAAAAACCCGGAGAAAACAATAAGGGGCTGCTAGGCGCTGCCTCGCCATGCCCCCTGAGCCTCTCGTCGGACACACCCGCCTCTGAATACCTCACCAAACCCCTCCTATCTGGCACCTGCTTCCTTGAAAGTTCCAGGCCTACATCCAGCCCCCCCGCACTCCCGGCGACAAACGAACTATCCCCCAAACCAAACCCAGCTGGTCTGGCTGAAAGATACGTCCCACGCTCGTGCCCTGCATCCTGCGCCAAAACCGCCGGCCCGCCCACACTCAACACCGCACCCCCCTCCCTCGCTCTACATACAGCCACCTCCGGCACAGACGACGAACGTCTCTTCGTGCCGCGCCCGCCCCCGCGCTTAACCCCCACCGCGGGGGATGACAGGGAACGCGCCGCTGAGCAAATTAAACCTGCCCCGAGCCCCGCCGCATTTTCCACACCCGCCTCCCCCGGCACCTTCACCCGACATGGCTGGCCATAACGAGCGGGGACCGCCCTTCTCACACGCGGGCGTCCCCGCTCACTCACCGGTAACTGCCTGGAACGCTTCGGTGAAGTACACGCGGCCACTGCAGCCGCCACTCCGGCCGAGGCCTGCCGCGGGGGACGCGACGGCCCCGCAACCTCCCCGACGACCAGGTCCATCCGGCCTGCCTCCGACAAGAGCCTAAGAGCCTCGAGAACTCGGTAATCGTGAGAAGCCATCGCGAACCAAAACCAATAACCCTCGAACTGCTGACAAGAAACACCACAAAAAACACGCCACTAGCCTAGCTCCCGGCCACCAGGTCACCAAACCTAAAATGGTGGCCGGGAGCAGGCGCCCAAGGTATTTATACCTGGGCTGTATTTGGGCTATATTTGGGCTATATTTGGGCTACATTTTTCCATCATTTATCCTACTAACGAGCCCAAATTCAAAAAAGGCCGCGCGAGGGCAGCAACCCCCCCCCCCCCACACACCCCCTCCCAAACTGCCCGGGGGTGGGGACTCCCTACGGTCGCCTTCCCCCCCAAGCCCCCCTTCCCTCTATAAAGTCAGTGGCACATAGTGATGACTCGTCGACATTTTAAAGGCTATAGGTAGTTGTTTTTGAATATAAAGTATATTATTAAGAAAAACAGGGAATGGTAACCAATAGCAACTTACTTTTAATATAGGCATTATTCTAAGCCAGTTTATTAGTGTTCATTTTACCTATTCGGAGGGATTGAAGACTAACCTAGCATCGAACCTCATGAATCCTGGATTCACCGCAGGTAAGAGAGAGCCTCCATTCAGCTTTTCTGCGGCTTCTCAGTGACAGATTATCTGAGAATGACCACCTTCTCTCGTATAAATCTGATAGCTGCCCTCCATTTTAAGGTCTCGCCTGACCCAGCGCATGCGCTGGTCTGGCGAGACTTATTGAAAGGGCTCCAAAAAGTGCTACCAGGCCAGCCTAGAGCTACAGTGCATGTGTGCGGGCGCGCGCGCATGACCGCGATTACTTTCACTTTCGCGGCCACAGGGCCACTTTGTTGTTTGATCGCGACCACTTTCACTTTCGCAGCCGCAGGGCCGCTTGGCATAGCCAATAGGTCTCGCTTTTGGGACCTTATAAGTATTTAGTTATGCAACTGTTGCATGGCTAAACACTTATAAGGGCTTTGGGGGAGTGGCGCGGGCTTCACCTTGGACGTTTCTGCCGCGTGGCGGTGGTGATACCGCGTTGGCTTTCCTCTGGCCCGATGGCCGCCCCTCCTGGCCTGCCGGGCTTGCTAGGGGGCGCGGCCGGTTTGCTGCTCCCGGATTGGCTGCAGCTTCCTTCCCCTTCCGGTTTTCGGCCTGCCTAACTTCCGGTTTTGACGGCGGGACGGAAGTCAGGTGCCTCGATATTCCCGGCTGTGGGCTGCTCGTTATAAGCAAGCTGGTGTGGTGAGTACCGCATAGCGGTTTTGTGCTGTGGGGTTTCTTTGTTTTTGGCTGTGCTTCTTGTATTCTGCTGCCATGGGGAAACGTTTGAGGAAGAGGTATCATCGGGAGAGGTCTTCCTCTTCTTCTTCTTCATCTGCTGCTTACAGGTCTCCTTCCCCTGCCAGGTCTCGACGCCGTGATGGTGGTGGAGATGCGCGTATTAAGCGCTTAATACGTGAGACTTTGATTGAGATGGGTGATGTTGGGACCCGTCGCAAGTGCCCTGCTCCGGTTTCTTCCGACTCTTCTGGCGATGAGTCTGCTTCGTTGGGGGACGGTGATTTAAAGGGCAAATATGTGGACAAGGACGCTTTGCCGGGTATTCTGAAGCATGTTAAGGAGAACATGGGGTTCCCTGATGAGGACGCTCCGAGTACCTCTAGGGGGCCTTTGTTACGTCAATTTCAGAGTGCTGCCACGGTTGATGTTCCTGTCCATCTCTTCATTAAAGATGTTCTGAAGCGTAAGTGGGCTGATCCTGATCGCATTTTGATTCCGCGTTTCATGGCTCGGCTTTATCCTCTGCAGGATATGGCTTCGGACCTTCCTGATTCTATCCATATTGACTCCTTTGGGGCTAGTTTGGTGGGGCGCACTTCCCTGGCTGAGGACGCCATGCTGAAGGATCCTGTGGATAAGAAGGCGGATGTTGCGCTCAGGAAGGTTTATTCTGGTTCCCACCTGGCCTTGCGGGCTGGCGTCTATGGGACATATGTTTCTCAGTCTCTGCTGTTTGACCTGAAGACGCTCTATCAATCGATGGACAATGCCACTGACTGTTCCGGTTTACTTGAGCAGATCGAGCGTCAGGTGGAGCTCCTGTCCGATGTCTCCTTTGACGTGGTGCGTGCTTCTGCACTGTCAGGCGGGGCTTGTGTAGCGGCTCGTCGCAGTCTTGTCCTTAAAGACTGCAAGACTGACTCTGCGCAGAAGGCGTGCGCTTTGCGTTTGCCTTTCCAGGGTACTATGTTGTTTGGGGGGGAATTGGAGGCCAAGTTGCATAAACTGTTTAAGGAGAAGAAGCATTCTTCTTTGTTTAAGGTCTCCTCTTCTGCTCCTATCCCTTCTAAATCCAAGTCTTTCTTTCGTCCTGCCTCTCGTAGACAGTTTGTGAGAGGCCAGGGAAGGTTGGCTTCTGGCCGGGGTCGGGATCGTAAGGCTAAGTCCCCTCCGCTTGCCAAGCCGCGTTCCTAACTCTTTGGCGGTGGTTCCCGGGTTGTTGGTTGGAGGGCGGCTGCGCTTCTTCCTGATGGCCTGGGTTCAGTCTTGTTCCGACGCCTGGGTGTTGGAGATCATTCGCCTGGGTTATACTCTGGAGTTTTCGGTTCCTCCTCCAGATTCTGGGGTTCGGCCGACTCCCTGGCCTTCATGCCGTTGGAAGCGGGCTCATCTCTCTCAGGGGATTGTGGATCTTCTTCGGAATGGTGCCGTTCAGGAGGTTCCTACTTTGGAGATGGGGGAGGGCTTTTATTCCCTGAACTTTCTGGTTCCCAAACATACGGGGGGTTTCCGCTTGGTTTTGGACCTGAGGGTGATGAACAAGTGGGTGACCAGGGTTCCTTTTCGCATGGAGACTTTGCAAAGCGTGATTCCTTTGGTGCTTCCGGGTCACTTCATGTGTACCCTGGATCTTCAGAATGCTTATTACCATGTTCCGATCCATCTGCAGTCCCGCCGGTTTCTGCGGTTTTGTGTTCTGGGGCGTCATTATCAGTTCATGGTGTTGCCCTTCGGTCTTCGGTCGGCGCCGATAGTCTTTACGAAGGTGGTGGCTCCTTTGGTCGCGCGGCTTCATTTCCGAGGGGTGATGGTGTACCCGTACTTGGACGACTGGTTGGTCCATGCTCCCTCTCGGGTCCTGTTGTTGGAGGCCCGGGAGGTGGTGTGTTCGGCGTTGCGGGCCCATGGTTTCCTGATCAACTTCCCCAAGTGTCAGCTGACGCCGTCTCAGGACATGGTTTTCATTGGGGCCCGCTTCCGTTCGGATCTGAACCGGGTGTTCCTCCCCGAACCTCGGGTTGTGACATTGGTGTCCCTTGCTCGGCGTTTCAGGGTGGGGGGTGCCTTTCCGGTGCGCCTTTGATTGCGTCTTATGGGTCTGATGGCGGCGACTGTTTTTACGGTGGCCGGGGCGCGTTTTCATCTGCGTCCCCTTTGGGTGTACCTCCTGTCTCTCTGGAATCCCCTGTCCTGCGATTTGGGTGTTCTTATTCCGGTGTCTCCTGTGGTCCTCCCAGTTCTTCTGTGGTGGTCGGTGAGGGGCCATCTTTCGCTGGGTCTGCCTCTGCAGTCTTCCCCTTCTCTAGTCTTGACGACGGATGCCAGCTCCTTGGGGTGGGGTGCGACCTTGGGGTCTCGATCCCTTCAGGGTCGTTGGTCCCTCCTGGAGAGCCGCCGGTCGTCCAACTGGCGAGAGCTGACGGCTGTGTCCCGGGCTGTGATGGGTTTTCAGGGTCTGTTGCTCGGTCGGAACGTGTTGGTTCGGTCCGACAATATGGTGACGGTGGCTTATCTCAATCATCAAGTCGGGTGTCGTTCGGCCTCTTTGAATGCGGTGGTTGTTCCCCTGTTTTGTTGGGCGGAAGGCCATCTGTTGTCTCTGACAGCGGTTCATATTCGGGGAGTGGACAACTGTGTGGCGGATGTCCTGAGTCGTTGCTTTCCGGATTCTCTGGAATTGTCTCTCACCCCGGTTGCATTTCGGCTTGTGTGCGGGAGGTTTGGGCTTCCCTTTCTGGACCTCTTTGCCTCCCGGCACAATGCACAGCTTCCTCGCTTCTGCTCCCGGTTTCTGCAGGAGGGTTGCTGGGGGGTGGATGCCCTGTCGATTCCTTGGCCATCCCGTCTCCTCTATGCCTTTCCTCCTCTGGCTCTGGTTCCCCGATTTCTGGCCTGTTTGTGTCAGGAGGATCGGGAGGTGGTGGTGGTCCTGCCGTTTTGGCCTCGGAGGTCCTGGTTTCCGACGGTTCGTCTTTTGGCGGTGAGGGGTCCCTGGTTTCTTCCCCTGTCCCCGTCTCCTCTGAGGTCTTCCCCCTCCCTGTCTCTTCTCTGGTTGCGGCTGTCGGTGTGGAGGTTGAGAGGCAGGGTTGGAGGCGGCGTGGTTTCCTGGAACATTTAGCGGTGCCCCTTCATCGTTCCCGGCGGCCTTCTACCCTCAAATCTTATGATCGGCATTGGGGTAATTTCGGTCGTTGGTGTTCGGCGTTGTGCCTGTCCCCTTTGTACTGTTCCTTGCAAGTTGTGCTTCAGTTTTTGTGGGAGGGTTTTGAGGAGGGTTTGGCTGTGTCCACTCTACGTGCCCAGTGGGCCGCGGTTAGGGCGTTTCGTTCCCCGTGGGGGAATCTTTCGGATGTTGAGGACTTGGTTTCTCGTCTGCTACGCAGTTTTTCTATTTCTCGTCCTGTGCCTCGCCCTTCCTTTCCCCTGTGGGATTTGCCCTTAGTTCTTCGAGTTTTGATCGGTCCTCCTTTTGATCCTTTTTGATGAGGTGGATTTGAAGTTTCTTACTCTCAAAGTGTTTTTTCTGGTGGCCGTCACCTCTGCTCGTCGTCTTGGGGAGTTGGGGCCCTTGACGGCGCGTGAACCTTTCTTGTCCTTCACGGAGAGTGGGGTGGTGCTTCGCCTTGATTCTTCTTTTGTGCCGAAGGTTTCTTCACAATTTCACAGGTGCCAGGAGTTGGTCTTGCCTGCCTTGGGCTCTGTTTTGGATTCTCCTGGTGGTCCCCGGTGGTCCTTGTTGGATGTGTGCCGGGCTTTGCGCATTTATCTTGATCGCACGGCGGTGTTTCGCAAGTCGGACTCCCTTTTTGTCTCCTTTGGGGCTGCTTCACGTGGGGGTAAGGCTTCTTCTGTGTTGATCGGGCGTTGGCTGAAGCAAGTCATTTCCTTGGCCTACTCTCTGTCTGGGTCACCTCCTCCTTTGGGGGTTCCGGGTCGTTCTACAAGGGGGATGGCTGCCTCTTGGGCGGAGGTTCGGGGTGTTCCTCTCTCTGAGATTTGTAGAGTTGCCACCTGGGCCTCTTCTAATACTTTCATCAGGCATTATCGGCTCCTCAATCTGTTGGGGGATGATGGGAGTTTTGCGTTGGGAGTGTTGAGCTCTGTTCGCTCCTGATGTTTCTTTCTTTTTTTGTCTCCAATAAATCTCTGGGTTTGTTTTGCTGTCCTGGCGGTTTGTTGTGTTTTCTGGAATGAATGCCGGTGTCTGCTTTGGTATTTCTCACTTGTAATGAAGGTGTCGAGGACGTAGGGACCTGGGGGTAATGTCCTATTACTTACCGGTAATCTTCATTACTCCGGGTCCCGTAGTCCTCGACACCTTCATGACTTCCCTCCCTCCCTCTCTGCCGGCCTTCATTGTGGCTTGGTATTTCAGGAGGAATGCTGGGACCGCTACGCCTTATGTACTCCCAGTGGGAGGGGGAGGGTAGGTCCAGCATTCCTTCGTTCTTTTTTTCTGTCGGTGAGATAGTAAATCTCACTTGTAATGAAGGTGTCGAGGACTACGGGACCCGGAGTAATGAAGATTACCGGTAAGTAATAGGACAATCATATGTATGAGACCACGAAAAGCCACCCTGCATGGTTTTGCATGGCCTCATTGCTACGAAGTGAGGCAAGGCAGTGTAAGGCGCTGCGTTGCCTTCCGCTGAGTCAAGGAGGCATTCCATGGGCATTGCGGTGGGTGTTCCCAGGCATCAATGGATTTTGACGCTGCCCCAGACTTACAAAATCACGTAAGCCTGGGGCAGCACCAAAACCTTACGCCTCGCCTGAGCAGGCGTAACGAGGAGACATTTTTTCATTTCACCTAGTTTTTTCCTCTTTCCATGTAGCACACACACAGAACGAGGAAACCACCTCTATGGATTGTTTTTGTGCAGGAAGGTGTCAATTCCTGCACAAAAACAATCATGCAACAACGCAGACACCCTTGCACCAAACTGTGCACTCGTGATGGCTGAAAGGACAGGAATGCACAGTATTTTGTGAATTTGGTGCATTCCTGCACTCTCAAAGTGGCGTTGGGCAGTGCAGCAAAAAGACTTGCGGCGCTGCTCTATGGCAATTTGTTTGTAAATGTTGCCCTAAGTACTCAACAGTCCATACACATGCAGTAGAAAGTTCCACAATTAAAACTGCTGCGGTCTCTGGCCAGGCCCTACACCTACCCCTCCACTGGTAGACAATAATAGCTGTACAAGTTCTTCTGACGTGTACAGTCCGGGTTGGCCACGATCCATGGATTACGGCCAGGACCTGTTCCCACCCTGTCGCGTGCAGATAACCCCCACGTGTGCCCAGTGGTCAAGTGCAGAAGTAAGGTACTGAACACCCTGCCCTATTGTTTTTTTAAACAAGATTTGTACATCCTATGCTGGATTTGAAAATCCTGAGGCCCAGCAGAGTTCTGGAGGCGCAAATCGAACAGCAGACTCAGAAATCCCACAATAAAAATACTTTTTTATTAATCACTTTATTGCCAGCATGGGTCAATTGTGGGCCTTCATAGTGGCATGGGGGTCAGGGTAGGTTTAGCCCGCCCCTAATGCCCTTTTTCTTTTTTTCTAAAACGGTGCTTTTTTTGGGTGATGGTGGCGACATCAGAAATGTTTCTTTTTCCTTCAGAGCGCGGCAGATGTACAGATCGGCAGGGCAGGGTGGCAGAAACAAACTATCTCACATAATGGTGTGGCCTTACTTTTGAAAGTGATTCACAAATCCTCAGTGGGTTCAAGAATCCACAGAAGAGACATGCATTAATGCCCCAGATGGAACATCATTTAAATAGGAATTTCACTTGTTTGTCAGTTTGTCAGGGTTTTTTTCCCAAACATATGTTCACGTGTAACCAAAGCTAACACTAACTTCACTTTGACCTTTTTTTCAAGCAAAAAACACAATTAAAAATTTGGTCAAGGTTCTGGCTCAAACTCATAAAACCACAGAAATTCTCACGTTCTATTTTGCCGTGCACACAGCACACGCAACACCTTGTGCTGCTCACCATGTTGCTTTATTTACGCCTTTTTTTTGGTTTCATATCTTTGCCATATAGTGTTTTGTGCATGGCAGGCAGCACTAGTTATGGTGTGTATTAAGTGCGTTGGAAACCATATATCGCAAAATTGCAGTGGTTTTACGTTTTTGAGCCAGAACCATAACTTAGTTTTTAGCTGTGTTTTTTTCAGTGAATTTCACTGATCTTTTCATAAAGTGCTTATTTTCCAACACCGCTGCAAAAATGCTTTTAGCCAAGCCCTGTAACTTATCATTGTTGGGCAGCCAAATGCCCTTGTTGACAGTCAAACCCTTTGCCCAACCCTTTTGAGGAGGCAGCCAAACCCCACTTCTCAAGTCCCTGCACAGTGGGGCTGAACCAAGCAGCAGCGTAGCTTAGTCAACTTTAGTCCATGGGGGAGGAGGGGGCGCAGGGTAGGTTTGAGAATCCCAAATTTCCCAACTACAAAAAAGCAGTGGGCAGCAGGGTCTATGAATGAGATGACCTAGGTTCAGGATTGACTGTTCCCATGAGGAGCAGGTGTAGTACTGATTTGCAATAAGTGGGCCTCTGGGGCTGATTTAGAGTTTGGCAAACAAGTACATCATTGGAACTGCGATGCAGCACCCTGTCTGCCGAACTCAAGGTCCGTCCATCTGATTTTGAGTCAGGCAGACTGCAAGTTTTACTCCGAAGTACAATTTACTCCTTCAGTGTAAAACTTTTTTCAGACCACCCCACGGCATAGGTGCCATCTGAGGTAAGCCATTTGGCCTTCCGCCCTATTAAGAGTGGACAGTCAGATGAGAGAAAAAACCATGGAAGAAAACTCTATTAGGGAGTTTATTTAGGAGAAATAAAAAAACCCTGGAAAAGTTTGATTGGAAACCGTCATGTTTGAGTAAGCTATTCGTCAAACTTTTACTACATTGTCAGGAACCGCTATGACTGAGGTTCCTGCCAATGTATAGAGATGTCCGTGAGGGCGGTGAACATCTCTACATTTTGAAGGTGGTGTCTAGACAGTGTGGTGGACATAAAGTTCTCCGCCAACCTGTCTGCCTTTACTCCGTATGCCAAACCCTAAATCTGGCCCTCTGTCTAGAGTGGCTCAGTGGGTGAAAAACGATGGCTTGGAATGCTACCATGAGGCTTTGTCAGTGATTAGACTATTTGCAAACATTCATCCCATCACCCTGTGGGTGTTTGGTCGTCAGTAGAATGCCTGGAAACCTAAGAATGGCACAGCTTTTCAAGCCTACTACTGCACATGTTTGTGCTTTCCAAAAAGTAGTACATTTGCAGCCATTCAAGGAGTACTTCTATGGATGCCGATTTGCTACTTTTTTTGGTAAACTGGTCACTATATATGTTTAATGTTCTTGATCCAAAAAATTGACAAATTATAACATCTTGGAGTGAAATCCGGGTGAGGAGAAATAATGATACACAACCCATTCAAGGCTCGCAGACCCAACTACTATGCCAAGAGTGCATTTATTTGGGTGAGTGTCACACCCTAAATACCACCCCTCCAGCTACGCTCCTTGGCCCACGGGCGTTCTCTGTGGATTACATGCAAGGGTTGGCCCATAGTCTTTTTGCCTTTAGCCAGGCCTTCTGTTTTCTTTTTTTTTTATATTCGCAAATCCTAAAAAGGGTTTGCAAATCTGACGCAAGCTTCACACCCTGAAGCTTGCCACAGGATCACAAGTCTTTTTCTTATTTGTGAATCTAAGTCTTCCTCACACAATTCATCTTGTATGTCTCCACTTATAGCCAATACGTATTAAGCATTTTCGCCTTTCTCTAAATCATTTACACAGTTTACAGTATATTTTGTTTGTCCAGTTTTGCATACCCTTGTGTAATAGTCAATCTTTCTACATTTTTTGTACGTTCCTTTCCCAAATGGAAAACCTCTGTCACCAGTTATTCAATTCTGCATATGACTTATAGAACAACCATTGTTTTACTACATTGATTATTTCCTATTTCTACTGTTTTCTCTTATCTGGCTTTTAATTTTCTTTTTAGACTTTATTACATTAACATTATTCTCTTCTTGACCTTCAACTCTTTCTTGTGTACAACATTTCGGATTTATTTTTATATACGTTTATTTACACACTTCATACATTTACTAGTGACTTCTTCACACCTCTTCTAACAGCTTCTAACGATGTGGGATGTATTGCCTTTATAACTTTTACTGGATAGTTTTATTTGAGATGTGTATTATAAGTTGGTCCCACATATATTCATCTTGTTAACCAGTAGCTTGTGATAACACTGTCTAAGGATTCATCTCTCCCTGTACTATTGAAAATAACTTAAATATTTCTAACATGATGTTGAGCTTGGGGCCAACATAGATTTCTAGTTTAAAACTTTTAGCATATAGTAAATACTGTCACGGCTCCCTTCATTTTCTGGATCAAGTAATGTCATAAAAATTCTCAGGCCTTCTTGCCAGTGAATATATTAGTGTGGACTGCCTTCTATTCTCTATACACCACTCCATGGCCAGCATGTATACCTCAAAACCTTCTACACTCTCCTCCCACAATGTTTCTTGGTCTCTTGTATGTAGTAAGAAATAATGGCGGCGGGAGATCTTTCAGGTGGGGGGGGGGGGGGGGGGGTCGCAACGCTCATTCAGAATTCCAGTGGGCAAAGTGGGTGAGCCCAACCTAGGCTTCAGAAGGTTTGACTTCAAACTGTACATTTTAAAGCACAGTTTTCACACAAATTCCCTCAAAGGTCATTGTGCCAAGCCAATGAATTGTGATGCTCTCTCCCCAGGAGTCAATTGCATTTCTTTCAAAATGTGCACGTGGCTTCCCTATGTGTCAAATTACCTCCGTTGTACCAGTGCCCGCATTTTGTCATGGGGCCACAGTATATGCCATTCGTGCTCCCTAATGCCAAGAACCATGGGTGTCCCAAATGACAAGAAAAAGCCTATTGTTTCAGTGCCAGCATTTTGCCACAGGTGCATCTTACGTCAAGAATTACCTCGAATATCCCAGCTTCAGCATTTGCCTCTTATGCCAAGAATTATGTACAGTTTGCTAACACCAGCATTTTGCCATGGGTGCCCATGATTCCAAGAATAACCACTAGTATGCCAGCTTCAGCATTTTTCCGCAGTTGCTCCTTATGCCAAGAATTATCTCTAATATGCTGAGGTTGTCAGAGGAAATTTGACAAAATTTGGGGCGACTGGGGCTCGATGTCCACTTAGGAGTTATGATGGGAACACAATTCCGTCACATTTCTGTTGGGGACACGGAGGGGGTGGGGGGTAGGGGCGATTGAATGGACAGGTCCAAGCTTGTATTAGAGACCGGACACGTAGGTGTGTGGGTAGGAATACTAGAAGGTATAAGTAACTGTATGATAACTGATTGGCATAAATCTGTTAATGTACAGGTTGTTTGAGGGTGATTGGAAGGTGTACGTGGTGCGATATTATACGATGATGACATATGTTTGTCTTGTTATGTACAAAACAATAAACAAATAATTTAAAAAAAAGAATTACCTCCAATATACCAGTGCCAGTGCCAGTGCCAGTATTTTGCTATGTGTGTTCCTAATGCTAAATAATTATGTTCAGTATGCCATTGGCAGCATTTTGCTGCCCAGAGGTTACCCATAGGACAAGAATTATCTCAAGTATGGTAGGGCCAGCGTCACAAGAATAACCTACTCACCAACACACTGTCACTCACTCATGATCACTTACATTCTCTCACACATTTATAGTCACATTTATTCTCACTCACTCATTCACCCTCCCCCTCCGTCACTTATTTTATTACTCACACTAACTCACTCGCTTTCACTCACAGTTCCACCTACTGTTACTCTCACTCAGTACCGGATGCGTTAAATAGTTCAACCTTCGTTAAATTTCAGCACATCAAACCTGCCGAAATTTAACGGGGGGAAATCATATAGTATTTACTGTATCATGCAGATTTTGGTGTGTTAAACACCAAAATCTGCATGTTATTCACCAAAAACTCCTATGAGGTGGTATTTATCACATTCGATAACTTACCTTGTGGTATTGTTATTTATCATATATGATAAATACTATAAATACCACCTATACTTGTAATCACGGCCTATGTGTACTGTGTATGTTTTATTATACTATCAACATACAGTCAGGCTTTATTGTCATCAGAGCTTCTAAATGCCTTTCTGGGCAACACTGATTTTTAGGGCTAGCCCATGAGGCAGCACACATGTTGTCTATTGTTGTACATATTGTGAGCTTACAAAGAACATGCAGGGGTTTGGAGCTCACACATTGCTTACCATTGTTTGGCTTTCCTGCGACTCCTGGTGGCTGCTTCTCATTTGTGTCCGAGTTTGTCAATCTTAGGCTTTCCCCACTCATGGATCATAACCTCTTTACCCTGTCTTTTGATTGACTGACTTCTGCACTTCTACTGCTTTATTTTCAAGCACAATTTGTATTCTTTTGGGTTAAGCACTCCATGGGAGTACATGTGTTTTCCAGCTGTCTCCCTCATGTAATAGAATCCCTGCACTCCGCTTTGCTCTCTGCCACCCTTGTGCTTCTGCCCTGCCTCTTCATGTTGCTATTGCCCTCAGATACTTCCTGCACTTATTGCTTTCTCGCCAAAGTGCTTCTCCCCCACCCATTCCATGTTGCTCTTTAATGCCTGTTTGCTCCCCATCAGCTCTTCGTTTTGCTCTCTCTGTCTGTGTTGTCTGCTTCCCGTCGCCACCACCTTCTGTGTTGCTTCTCCCCACCTGTGCCCAAGTTGCTTCCACACCCACTGATGCCCCATGTTGCTTTCGCTTACACCCACACCCCATGTTGCTTTCTCCCTCATCCACCATGTGTTGCTTCCTCCCATTAGGCCCTGCGTTACTTCTGCACATGTGTTGCTTTCCCCCATGATGCGTCCCCTGCACACGCTTTAATAAAATATTTTTTCACATTTTCTTTTTAGCTACCGATCCTACTGTGATCAGCAACCACCAAAAAAAGCATCTGCATCATTTTGTGGGCACATGCATGCTTTTTAGAAAAAAAAATCTTTAGCCATGCTGCACAACATCGGGGATGCTGGGAAGCATGGCTAAAAAAAGATTGGCAAAGTCAATAGGTCCCAAAGATGAGACTTTGCCAGCGCTTGTTCCTTCAGCTAAGAATATAGGGGCAGATTTATAAGAACTGATGCATCTCTGCCTTTTAGCAGAGATGCGTCAGTTTAATTGTGTCACGCAAAAAAAAAACCTTGCGCCACCATGGATGCGTCGCATTTACGATGCAGCGCACCATGGTGCAAGGATTGACAGATGCGTCATGGCGTAAAGGTAATGCATTGCTGGAGTCGTGTCGCAAGCACGACGCAACTCCAGCAATGCTCAGAAATGCCAATTCCTATTGTGCTGCGTCACTCCTTACGCCTGCTTCAAGCAGGCTTAAGGTTTTGACGCAGTGACGCGAAGAAGTGACGGAGTGAAATCTTGTAGATTTCACTGTGTTACTTTTACGAGGCTTTCTTGCATCGGAATGCCCACCCTGCATACATTATAACTGATGCAGGTATAATGTGACGCAGGGCATTACAACATGACACATTTCCCTAGATGCGTTGTGTTGTAAATGTGGCGCAACTTGGTGCTTTGTTGACGACACCGCTGCGTCACAAAAGTGATGCAGCGGCGGCGTAAAAGTGTCGCAAGGGGCTTGTAAATCTGCCCCATAGTTTTTTGGTAAATTCGGAATTCAGCTGAAAACCTGCTTTTAAGAGAATTAAAAAAAAACTCCTGTTTCCGAAGGTAAGTCTGATGTCACGTAATGAAAGTAAAAAATTCACTTCTAATATTTATCTGAGTAAACCCCTCCTGGTATAAATATGCGTATTTTGTTTCCACGGAGTGACAGAAAGCAAAAGGGGAACTCGCTATGCACATGTGTCCCAATTATCAAAAAAATTAGAAGAGGTGGTTGCTCCTTCAGCTTTCATGTAACAAAGCCTTGGAACACCTTACCACCAGCTATTTGAATGATAGAAAACGAGCGACGCTGTCGGAAAGCGGTCAAAACCTGGCTCTTTAAATAGCTTGATCCTTGAGTGGCTCTGTCCACTCGGTTGGGATGCTGCCTCCTACTCACCACTGGGATGCCTTAGGGTCGCCATGCGCTCTAAAAATGATGTAAATAGAAATAGAAATAGCATGGCTATACCCAAAACCTAGCTCTACGCTATACATGCTAATCATGAACATGGGCCTCACTATACATTTTATTAACTATCTAAAAACTCCTCACCCCTCCCCTAAGCAACCCTTCTCAAACTATACCCACCAAAATCCAATCACACACTCATCACTCAGAAATACCCGCATCCATTTGTCGTGCATACGCAACTTTTGTTCCATTCATAACACCCCCCCACCCCAATTTCAACTGGGTCTCATCATGAACAATGTCTCTTTAATGAACCTTTAAACTCAGAGTTCTTCTGCCCCCCCCAACCTAGGAACCAACTACATCCCCACTGGCAAATGTATAATTTTTGCTAGCACATTCCTGACTTGCATCAAATACAGCTCCACCAGATAAATGGACCCTATTTTCTCAAAAATATTCAATTTCCTCGTACTTGATGTCACTGTGCTCCAGGAAAGCAAACCCTCTCTGATCTGCATAATTTATGAATTTCCCTATTTCCTTTTCGCTGTGTCCGATCAACGGCCCCCATTTTTTGGCCCCCGGTTTTGGCCCCCCTCCATACACTCCGTGGCATAAGCTTGTTAAACTCCACTGTTGTACCTGACCAGGCTGCCCTGATCTCCAGCAAGTCCTGCTTAGCAGCTTTTATTAGCACCATTCCCTTCAACTCCACTAAGTCGTTTTCTCCTAGATGCACCAGTAATACGTCGGCAGGGGGGACCTTATATCAATGTATTCAATTTAGGCAACAGTTTGTGCCATCGCATGCCTCCTTTGCCAAACCATCTTAACTGTTCTACCATATCAGGCAGCCCCAGCTGTCTTCCTCCATGCCTGGACTCTGCATTCTGCGCTGCTCTTTTGACAAAAGAGAGCGTCAATGTAGCCTCTTTGTGGGCCTGCAATGCTACCTAGGAGATAACACACTCAAATTATTGGTGCTCTTGCAAAACACATCCTAGACGCAGGTAGTGCGGATAACAGTCTGAGCGTCAACACTCATATGCTTCATCTTTGCCGTTGGACGGCTGCAAAGATGAAGCATATGGGTGTTGACGCTCAGACCGTTATCAGCACTACCTGCGTCTAGGATGTCCCTCAGCCTCCATTGCCATCCCAATTAAAAAAGAATGCGTCCCAAAACCCCATGGGTCGTAGTCCAACATCTTTCTCAAAACCCCCAGTACCTGTTGGGCGTATCCAAATAAAATGGCACCAGGTAACGGTATGCGACCTACAGAAACCTATGAAACCCCGCCCAATGACCATTCACTATGCCCCTCACCCTTGGACCTTACCACCTGCCTGAAAATTCCAGGAGGGTAGGGCATTCTGTCCACCCCCCAAAACCATCATTAGATGTAATGGTACAATAATGACTCAACTCTAGGATACCCATTTCAGAAAATGCAGAAGAATTAAAGGTGGAGTTGTTTACACTGGGGTTACAACCACTGACTTGCAGGTTTTAAACATACATCTGCAGCAGGTGAATCAACATCCTGAGCTGTCCTATCAGAAATTAAGTAAGTGACAGGCAGGTACAGATATTGGCAGCATATGTGTTACACCATTGAAATATTTCACCAGGATTAACTAAGGTGTCCAGCTTGGGCCATCAGCCAGCTCCCTCTGGAAGGAGATATGTCCACAGCAAATGGCTATGCAATGCAGAGACATCTTAAAGATTTTAAGAGCCCTGGGCGTTATATGGGCCCTTAGTATTGTATGTCCCCCTGTGGCAAACAGCTTTGAATTTATGATTCAATTTCAGCTTTTTCATGCTCTCTTTATCCAGGTCACTGACAGTGCACAGGCAAACTGGTCTAATTTCTAAAATAATTTGCGTGTAATATTCGACGATAATGAAATGAGTTTTCATTATTATAATTCATCAGCAGCTCACTAATATTCTTGCTAATGATCTTTATGAACCCCTCTCTCATTTCTTATGTGTGGAGTCCAGTTTGGATCTAAAAGACACCTTTTTTTTATGGATGTTGCATGGTGTTGAAAAACAAACATATCTCTGCAAAATGTCTGTAATAGATTTTCATACATCACCAACATCAAAAATAAATAACAGGAAAACGATATTTAAAACAACCTCTTTAAGAATTATTTGAGGTCATCAGGGCAATAGACTGCAGAACAGAGCTGGCTCTAGGATGGGCCCCATGAAAGGCTGGGGTACTGGGCTCACTTTGCGCTTGCCTTAAAGCGTCTCTGATGAGGTGACCAAGATAGATCTTTGCTATGTGCTGCATGAATCAATCCTGCTCAGCACAGTGAACTCCCTGCAGGAATCCTACTCCATTCACATTCATGAGGCAGGAATACTTGTGAATGGTGACAAATGCAAAGATGGACTGCTGAAAAGTACAGCGACCTTGCTCGATGCGTTCGCATTTGCAAAGTGTCACTGTTCAACCCCTGGTCTTTAGTACCAAAAAAGGGCTTATTGCCAAAGGACATTATGGGAGCAAGCAGCAGACCAACAGCTGTAGGGTCACTGTTTGCTCCTTCCGATGCTGTCGGAACACCTTTCAGAGGGCCACGGAGTAAGCAGGGGTTACAGGGCCCAACCGTAGGGGCTGAGGCATTTTACTCCTGGGGCCGCATTACACATGCAGCGCATTTTACTTCATTGCGCCGGGCGCACCTTTAAAAAGGAGAACTCGGCGCAATGAAGGAAAGTGTGCCGCATTATGGTGAACTTGCTGCCCCCAGGGCAGCCGCAAACTCGTGCTGACCTGGGGGCACGGCATTCACATGAAATACAGAGTGGCTGCTTTACAGCCGCTCCGTGCTTTCACTGTGCAGGCGGCACCCATCTGCACTTTCAAAGTGGATTAGAAAATCCAGAGTCAGTGACTACACCCACCTGCAAGGGGATGTCTGGGGGTCCATGGGACCCCCTTTCCCTCGCCAGAGGGCTGCCATAAGGGGGTGCACGGACAGTGTGCCACCCTTAAGGTGGCACACTGTCAGTGCACCACCCTTAAGGTGGCACACTGTCAGTGCACCTCCGGAGGCTTCTTTGCCTCTGCCCCCACGTCGGTAATACGGCACGGGCACAAAGGCATTCCCTCATTTGCATGCAGCACACCCCCATACTAATGAGGGAACGCCCCCTGCAAATAGCGCTGGCGCAAATAAAGCTCTATTTTAAAGTCAACAGTGTTCTGGCACCTCAGTGCTAACTAGCAGCAGGTTCCTCGATGGTTCACTAGCCAGAAATTAGTCTTACCTGTACCTTGCAGATTTGGAGCAACCACAGTTCTTGAGCACACACCTTCCCTGGGCACTGGATTGGCAGCAGCTGATTTAGGTGAGTTTGTTGCATGCCGTCCAAGCGGGTTGCACTCTGTGGCCGTAGAGTCCTCACACAAGGTTGTGCCTCCACAGGGACTGGAGGTTCTAGGTGATTCCTCTTTGCTGGGTAATTCTATGGATCCTCCCACAATGGTAGCGGAGGTGGTGCGAAGATCCCGGTGTGGCTCCATTATCCTGGGCAATTGCGTAGGGTCCCACTGCGGCCTCACTCCTCCGGCTGCAACTCTGTTCAGGTTGCACGACTTTCTGGTTCCGGTGAACCTCTTTGTCACCCAGGCACCCGTATCCTCATGGTACATGGGCTCTGGCCCGATCAGCACAGTGACGTCTTTGTGAAGGCCCATCCTGGCATATTAGGTCATGGGCCACTATTGTCGTACGGTTCTTACTAATTCAGTAAGACTGTGCGTTTGGGCAACATAATCATCAAAATTATGGGGGACTGAGTCCACTCATACCATCAGAATATGTTGACCCAGTTCCTAGCTAGCTCACAGTGCACCATCTGGACCTCCAAACCTTACAAGGTACCGAATGGTATCTGCAACCCCCAAGGAATTCGTGGAAACAGATCTACCCTTTTTTTCCTAACTCGGGCATGCCCGAAGGGAGACACAAGAAATACACAAGTTGGCATTTCAAACATTTACTGGAGCAACTGGATTCTTAGGTAAAATAAGTGTGCTGCAATAATGAGTAGAATAAAGCAGAGCATAGTAACCATCATTACGAGAATGGTGAAAAAGATAAAAATTCAACCATTGTGCACTTACTTTGACTATATGAATGCATATAATTGTACTCCTATCTAGCGCTGTCTATCCTAGAAAGCATAGGGTGTGTGGGTCTGCCAAATGCCTTGGAGTGATCTAATTCCCCATTTACCTGCGTGCGTTGGCCATCTGGTTGCCAGTCTTGGTGTAGAGCAGACCGCCGTCCCTCTGGGGATAGTGATGGAATTCATCTGGGCTGGAATTCAGGCATGGGGCGAACGCAACAATCCATTGAAATGCTTCCTCCACCAAAAGAAAGGCTTGATAAAGTTTATATAATAAAACTGAATCCATTTGTACTGTGCCTGACTTCTGTCCAGCTGTCATGTTTATTTTACCCACCCAGAGCTGTCGCCAAACAGACAACAACAAACAAGGCTAATTTGCACAGTGTACCCAGTCTTTGGAAAGAATGTTCTATGGTATGATACTGTGCTTACGAGGAAATGGAATTGTAAGGAAACATTTTCAGAGTACACTATCTCATACTGCGCACAAGAAATTGCGTGTGAAAAGTCATACTTTAAAAAGATGTCAACTTTAAATGTGAACAAGTAAAATGGAAAGTGTTTGTGCACAGGGCCTACTAACCTCACAAGACTACTACACATGGATGACGGTCCTTACCGCACTACAGTCTTCTCATGGTGGCCCCTCCTGGCATACGGGTTGGCTGCTACCCATCACCCATGGGCTCTCGCCCCATAGACATAGCAATGCACAACACTCAATTCACTGCGACCCTCCTCTGTCATACAAAGGTTGCCGACTTTATCCTACACATGGGCAACAACCAGATCAGTGCAGCAGCGGTCTTCTCACACCTCGGGAGTCAATTCAACAGGGCTCCCTGTTGGACCTCAATCCCTCCAACGCTCTACTCTGCCTCACAGGGCACACTGGTCTTGGCAAGCGGGCAGGCGCTGGTGCTACGGGCTCCAGGGTAGGCGGCCTTTGATTTCCCGGGTGATATCCCCCTCAACCAGAAGGGAGACTAGCAGGCCTTGGCCCCCATTCCTGGACAGAGGCACAAGTCTTGAAGAGCTTCCCCTCCTCACACAGCCTGACTGGTTGCTTGGCAGTTGACAATTTTGGGGCTCTCCAGCTCCCCTTCTTCTAGTACATTTCCAGACACCAAATGTGTTTTAGAGTCTGAGTCCTTGAAGTTTATGTTTGAGGGGGTTGTTTCTTTTGAAATGCCCACTCCTCTGCTCTCTTCTGTTGAAAGCAGTCCCAGCAAGAGTGACTTCAAAATAATCTCACTGCACAGGTAATGGGAGTGACTAGAGTTCATGCTTGGATGTCAGCCACAGAGATATGTGTAATGAAAGGTTAGCTCAGGGCCTCAGCCCTACTTTCAAGTCTTCCCTTATCAGCCCCATCTCCTTCCTGAGATGCCCCCAGGCCCCTTCCTTGTGACCTCTCTCTGAATCAAATAGCACCCTTTAAAGAAAACGGGGGGAAGCCTGGCTTTCCCCTATCCAGTGTGTGTCTCCCACCCAGCTTACAGGAATGCAGCAATACACATATCTTTCTGGAGGGATTCCTCTACCCCCTCATGTTTCACCAGGCAGGCCTGTGTCTCCTAAACTAGAACCCATAGTCTACCAGGTATTGTACCATCAAAAGGCACACATACACCCAGTGCATGTATACAGCCTACATACACTGTCCAACATGGTAGCCTCCATGTATTGTACTACACATAAGCACACATACATCCAGTACATACATTTAACATGCATGCACTGCACAGCACAGCACAGCACAGCACTGTATCCTTCATGTACTGTACCACACATAGTGTAGTGTAGTTCCAATAGTATCCTTTCTTGCAGAACATACGCTGTTTATAGATAACATATACTGTGGGCTTGGTGGCAAACTGAGTCTGTACACCCCCATCAAATATGTCAGCCTATGTTTTTGCATTAGCTAGCTCGCAGTGCTACTAGAATCTCCTGTTATCAGAGAAATAAGTTTGTGCAACTTTCAGAACATAATAACCTCAGACGCGTGGAAACAATATACTACTTTTCACCCAGTCACTCGTGCTTGCTTGTTTTGCTCTCAGAGAGATACACAGAAGAAACAGTTGAGCGTGTTTACAATAAGAATTTATTGTACCGTTGTACTTCTCATGTAAAATATATGTGCTGCTACAATTGTAACACAGTAGCAGAGATGTAGTGTTAGCAGTACAGTGAATAAAAAGGAATAGTACAGCTCTACCATTTTTCAATAGTCATAAACCTATACATAAATGTGTGGGACTTCGTCCTGGACTTGAGTTGGACACCCCGCAATGGATGGTTGGACCACTGTCAGCTGGAGCGATGGCATGCCAGAGCCGCAGCGTCTCTGTTCAGTGTGTCGGCCTTGAAGTCTCGGTTACCTCCTGCTTATTGATAGCAAGAGGTGCTATATTTATACAGTCTATCTACGTGTGTTACCCATTGTTGAGTATGAGGATGACGTTGGGGGATTAAACCTTTGTGCGTAGATAGGAGAGGTGAAGTATACGCCCCTGGAGAGTGTACTCATAAATTATTCATATGTGCTAAGGATGACCTCTTAGCAATATTGATCGGCCAACCCACCCTCGTCATGAAACTAGGTGAAAGGTTTAGTCCTTATAAGGCGCCAGTCCTTATAAGGCATTCAGTCCCTAGAAGGCAATCTGTCCTTATTTGGAGTTCTGTCCTTATGAGGCTCGTTCATATGAAATGAAGGGGAGATGATGTAGGGAAAGAGTACGATGTTCTCTAAACCTATGTCAGGGTACCGATACTAAATATGACAATAGGCACATATACATCCAGCACATCCATTCAGCATGCACACACTGGGCAGTGCTGCATTATCCCTGTATTGTACCCTTCCCAGGCACCCATACACACAGTGCAGATACACCACCCATGCGGTGCCTGCACTACACACCAAAGTAGGCCAAGGGTGAATTAAGCTCACAGCAGCGAACTTTAACGGAGTGAGCCTGTAGACTTCACTCCAGTGACACAGGTTGAAAAGGGCCTGTTCAGTCCTACTTATCACTACACAGTATTCTGCCACCACTGCGCTTTTGCTCCTTAACTTGTCATGAAAGCAGTAGCCTATCACCAGTATGAAGGTAGTGCTTTGGGACCCCTTCCTGGTCGAACAAGAACACAATCTGTGAGAGAGGCCTTTGTCATAGTGCACATGCATGTTCAGTGTTCTTGGACATGAAACTGTATATCGAGGATACTAACATATGCAGCAAAATGTACAAGAAAAAGACGTCTTTTGATTCACTTCTTCATGCCTGCAGCTCCACCCAAAATCACAAATCAATCCCATCCCATATGGTGATATGATAAGGGCTTGCAGAAATTGTAGTTAAGATGTTGAATTTGATAGAACTTTACTAGAAATTGAACAACGTTACATTAATAGGGGCTATGGCAAGGTCATGATAGAGACTGCTAAAACGAGGCATGTCGCCTTACACATATGTCCACACTTAAACCAAAACAGAACTTACAAATCTGTGCTAAATTCCAAATTTGTTAATAATCTACTCATCGTGGGGGATCTTCCTCATGGTCAGTCAGGGAAAGAAGGGTGATAGTGTCATGGAAATCTTGTATTATTAGGTTACTAAAGCCAGTACCTCCATAACAGGTGGACTCTTTTGTGGATGCAATGTAAAAACGTTTTTAGTTTATAAAATTGTATGAACTTGTACATATCAATCTTTACTTCAAGTGGATTGCATCATTGTACAGGACAAAAATTCAAATCAAGGTTAAGCACTTATCCGGTGTTAGCATAACATTAGAAAAATTAATCACATTCACCTCCTGGCCCATGTAACCAAGGGTACCCCCAGTTACGTTTTTTTCCATGATCGGGTCTGCATACCCCTTCTTTCTTCCTGTTGTCCCCTTTCCTCTGGTGCCCCTTCTGACCTTGATGGCTCCTTTATCCTTGTTCTGGAGTTCGTTTCTCTGTTTCCCATTCTTATGCAACTCACCTTCCTTAAAAAAGTATCATCTTTGTTCATGTTAGAGGTCCCTTCACTTGCATCTTCATTTTCTCTACCAGACAAGTTACTTGAAGGGGTGGACACCCCATTACCTGCAGAGGAACCCCGACTGCTGTTAGACCGATCATCTTTCTTTACAAAGTGATCAAAGTGCTTGGCGAAGGTAAAGATCCTCCTGCTATTGCAATCTAACTTGTCCCTCTTAAGTTTCCCAGCATTGCATTGCTTGAGCTCTTCCTGGTGTCTGTGCATTAGATCTTCAAGAATAGCATAATTCTTTTTTGTACGTTCAGGCAAGTTTAATACTTTGATTTCTTGCTCTCCTGTTTTGATGTCTTGCAGTAATTTAGCTATTTTCCTGTCCTCATTTTCAATAAGAATATTCATTAAGTTCATAGAACTGTTTGTAAGTTCTTTCTCCCACCGTGTGAGTAAATCATCCTCCAGGTGATCATATGTAGTTATAATTAGAGACTTTATGCCACGTGGAATTCTGTGGAGTCTAAGGTATTGTTTCAATGTTGCCGCGTCCCACCATTTGAACATCTCCACTTTTTAAAGTTACTCCAAACTAACAAATTATTTTTGAGCCACTCATTAGTCCTAGTATTGCTTTTGCCTAAAGTCTTACCCACTGTAATGACTGTACTCAGGCTTTTAAACAAGCCATCAGCTATTTTATATCTATCCATCATACTATTCATTATTTCAATCAGTGATTAACTGTATGTTCCCACTGAAGCAGCCTGAGCCTGAAGATAAGCACTCTCAGAAGCAAGGTAGCCAGGCCAGAGACAAGGCGCATACTGATACTATCAGGGATCTAGATGCAAGAAGTAACTATTTGGTGGTGCTCTAGAGCAAGTGTTGGCTACCGTACAACCCAAAACGTAACCTCCCAGAAATAGGGGTTAATCAATGCTAAAAACAAGATGTTCTGAACACTCAAAGTTCAAAAGAAAGTCAAATGTCCAATTTAGGGAGTTGTGGAGTTTCAAGCAGTTTTAATTCTGATACACCATGTGGTTCAAACAGCATTGATTATTATAAGATCAGCCATCCAACACGTGTTTCGTTGTATGGCAGGCAGGCCCTCCACTTCCTCAGTGCTGTAATTTTGATTACCAGCACTGTATGTTTAGCATTGTAATTTGCATTGCACTTCTGTACTGGACTGTAACCGATTTATCTTATGAATACGAGTTATCACACTCTTGGATTTTAATATATTATGAGATATCCTATTTCGCTCTGATGCGTAATAGCAGATCCAACTTCTAGGTGGTGGGTAGGCTATGAGGGGTACACAGGGATAATCAATTGGTTTGAATGATACCGGCATCTTGTTTTCATGTATTGTTCTGATTCATCCGCTGTTAACAAGATATGAATTACGTTTATGTATTGGGTTTAGGTCTACTACATGCACTTTATGACTGTTTTAAAATCTGAATGCTTTGGATAAATCTTGGTTACCTGATTTATGCCATGATATTCAGCACTGGCTTTGTAGTACTGCACTTTCTATTGAATTATTAGGTCAAGCCTAGGCAGCGTGCATGCGCTGTGTGCAAGACCTGCTGTAATCGCTACAAGGAGTGTAATCCCGCCCCCTGCTTGCCATTGGTTCACTCTCCCATTGCTCTTCTTCAGTGGCTCCTTATTAGTGGGTGCTCCCAATACATAATTTCCGTTTTGTACCGAGGAGCACTGGTCAACTACAGTTTACATACACTGAAAGTGTTTATGTGGTCCTTTAGGGATTACTTTTTTCCTGCTAGCTTCATGGTGCACCTTGCACAGAACTTTAGTATGCACGGGTGCCGCGCTTGATGCTTTAGCAAGGTGCCCGTTTTCATGATTTTCTTTTTCTATTACCATGGTTCCCGCTTCATGGGCCACCATGCACATACGTTTTACATGCACAGGTGCTACACTTTATATGTTAACATGGCACTTTCATAATTGCAACATGGGGGCCACTCCATTCAGCAAACATGGTGGCCCCAACAGTTTGCATTACGCCACTGTGCACTCCTGGGTGTGTGGGTGAGATTGGGGTGAGGTGTGTCTTTCAGCTCTTAGGTGCACTATTGCACACTTTATTGGCTCCCGAGACTTGAAGTGCGCAGGGACACATCACAATAGCTTTGCATTTAGCGCGTCATGGGGCACGTTGTTGTTTCTAGGCTTTGTAAATGATAGTTGTTTGCAGTCAAATCCTTCAGTGCTCTGCTTCCCTTAAAAAATGTAAGTTTCACAGAGATACTAATCACACACAGACAAAACCACATTAAGCAGATAATTGACAATAATAAAAAAATATTATATTTGATAACTTAAGGATACTAAATCCTGTTGGCACTGCTGTGAATTGAACGCCATGCTGGGCTTGCGACCCTGGAGTGGGAAGTGCGCACACAAGTGATTTCTCAACAATGAGCCCGATGGGATTGTCTGGTGCCACTCAAGCAGCTAATACGGGCAACACCCAGTTTTAGGCACTGAAAAAAAACCACAAATACAATTCACACAAGACACATCCTGATGCCCTGAGTGAAAAATGTGGTGCAAAACCGCTCAGAATGCGCACTGAGTTCTCTGAAGCCAAACTGTGTCTGTGATCCGGTTTTCTGCGGGGCACAAACACCTCTCTGCAGTAGGCACACTGACCCACAGGGTTGTCTTCCTGCGACTGAGGCATGCCGTTTACAAACAGGTGATCCAAGCAAAGCTCATCTTCTGAGATGACACCCGTGAAAGTAAACAAAACATCACTTCATCTGAAAGTGCATTTCAGGAAACATTTAAGGATTTTTACTTGTTCTATGTGGAAAAATTAATAGGTTTCGGAGCACATTTAAGTCAATCAGCATCACAGTCATGGTGCGTCTGCAGAGGCTTGATGTTTTGCACCAGACTCACTTTTTCCAGGTTTCGCTCCTATTTATTCATGAGGTTTTGTATGGCGCTAAAACATGGTGCTTTGCAGCCTATTTCGGGCGCTATGGGGTGGACTCCTTGTATGACTTCGTTAATTCCAGGTTCTCCAGGTGACTGGGACAGCGCAGAATTTCTTTTCCAACCTTTGAAATCTAGGAGATGTCCTCTTCCTGAAGAGGAGGGGAGGGAGCTAAGCTTTGACAGAGATGGGTGATTTCTTGGACAAGGTGAGAGGAGCTCTAATGTGACTGAGCTACTCACAATTCCACTGGAATTTCTATCTAGACAATCCGTCCGTCAGCCTGAGAGTCAGACCGCCGGATGTGAAGACATGCAGCTAATCTGTCTGACAGCCAACTACCCAGACAATCAGCCAGATAGACAGATAGTCAGCCTGTCAGTCAGTCAGTCTGCCAGTAAGACAGTCAGTCAGTCAGCCAGCTAACCCAGTATCCTGTCAGGCATTCAATCTGCTAGTCAACAAGTCAATCGGCTAAGTAGTCATCCAACCAGGCAGGTGGCCATTCAGTCTGTCAGCCAACCAGCCAACCAGCCAATCAGTCTATCATCCAATCAGGCGCTCTGTCAGCGAGCCCATGAGAGCATGTGCCCATCCCTCACCCATCAAGGCTGATTTCACCAAGACCTTTTAAAAATATATTTTATTGTTCTACTGTAGAAAATGGTACATTCCAATACTTGAATGATATTGTAGCTTTAAGGCGTATTATAGTAATGATCGGTGATGTCAGGAGAGAATGGAATGCCATTACCTGGTCAGCTGGATCTAGCTGGTCAGGAGAGATGCACCTTCTGTAGCTGTGCATCAGAAAGCAAATAAAACAACTTCCTGTCAATCCTGTCTCATTGTGACCTTGCTACATAATTTGACGAAGAGTTGGCCAGTCTTAAAAGAAGCATATTATCCACTGCCTGATGGCACCGAGAACCCACAAAGAACCACATCAAAATTGGACTTTATGGCTTACACTGTGACTTTAGGGCGAGCTGATGTCAGTTTCAATGCTGATTATTTTTTCTACCTCTGCTTCTGCTCTTGCTTGACCCAAGGCGGTGGGGTGGGGGGTTGGGGGGGGGGGGGTTGTTACAATTCTTTTAGAGAAACCACTTAATAATTTGAACTGCCTTATTGGTTTTTCCAACGCTATTAGAGTGGCAACCAACTTCAACACGTACCTCAGTGAGTGCATCTAATGCGTATCCAACACTTGCTTCATAAAAAAAAACCTTTGGGCGTGATACCACAACCAACATGAATGCGCTACTTCGAACAGTATAACTGCTCTTCATAACATTTATGCCTGTGCCCAGAGCGAAGTGAACTCTCAGCCTAATCATTTGTGTTACCTGCTTTTGGCGTAATTGTATTCTATTGTAATTGTATTTATCTAGCCCTTACTACCCTTGGTGAGGCGTTAAAGCGCTTAATCATTGCCCAATCAGCAGTGCCATCTCCACAGTCCTCATGTCAAGAATCACTAGCGTGAAGCGCCCTTTCTAGATGAAATGCTAGTAAATTTACTTCTTAAGAAACCATGTCACCCTATGAACTCAATATGACTGCTGATCTTGTATAAGTACCGCTGACAAATTTTTTTCCAAAATGGAAAATAAAGGGAAAAAAAAAAATAATCATTAGCGCGCAGTCACTTTACTAAGGAAACACCCTCTTTCAAGGATACACCAACCAACAACTGTTGTGCGCTGTACTGCCATACAGCTGGTTGGAGGTTTGTCAAACTCCAGACAACATTGCTATTTTGAAATGGAAGATGGCATTGCATAGCCACCAGATGAGCTATTGGCATTGTAAATGACAATGCCCAGTATTTAAAAGAGGTGCAGTTACTGCCAGCCTTGCTTCTCGTAGGCACTGACTATAAGTACAAAGTGCGTGTTTACGCACCGCTTGCAGGTCTTCAAAACACATATATAAAAGGCATTGTCATTTACAATGCCAAAAGCTCAAACTCTCACAAACGTGAGTCCAATTGCATTACAAATGCTTGTTATACTTGGCGGTAGCTGAGATACTATGTAAAGATCGAGGTTGTGTACTCTTGCACTTTATCATTATATGAAATCGTATCTTGCTATTATGTACTGTTTTAAGTGACCTGCTGTTAATGTTATATGAAATGTGTTTATGTATCTCCTCTTTATAACTCAAAAAACAATAAAAGCATTTTTTTACAAAACAATGTGGACTGGGACCATCGACGAAGGTGCATTGTCACTGAGCAAATGATCCAGGTAGCTCCTGTGTTATAATCTCACCACTTGGAATGTACCCTTCCCCCCCTCCCCGCTGCTCGCACAATGGTATAGCCATAGAACCCTGACATGAAGGCTGCCTTAGAATGTTGATGAGGCTGGCACTTCACTGTGGATGCGCAGGCTTCACAAGCAAGCTGAGGATGCAGTTACTTTTCTTATGAATAAAAGAAGGTTTTTCACTTACCAGCGTTGGTCACTTACTTCACTTTGGCGACGAGGATGGGATACAAACCCACGTGTGCAAAGCACATGACAGGAAATGGGGTGCAAAGGAGAGGTCTCTCAGTCAGGGGCAAAGTGTGTATATCAGGAAACCTGAGAGCTTGGGTAGCAAAGGTGGAAAATACTATGCTCCAGAGAAAATAAAGGAGGTAAAAAGAAATGTGATAATTCTGGAAGATGGGAAAAAATGGAGTATGGATCGGGTGGCTTTGGATGTGAGGGATGGGGGCCACAGGGAGGACAACAAGACTCAGGGGCAAGGCGCCAGGTCTGGGGAAGCACAAATGAGAAGAGGGTGCCGACAAAGAAACGCTCCGAATTGGCACAATGATTTCAGTATGGGGTGACATGTTAAATAATGTGCTACTCGTTTTGGGGTTCAGTTGTTTTAGGAATCTTGCCGGGGGGGCTTTCCCTGATTCCATCCCATCTTTCACCTGTTGTTGTATTTTCCCCCTTTGTGTTTTTAGGGGAGGAAGATGTGTTATAATCTCACCACTTGGAATGTTCCCTTCCCCCCCTCCCCGCTGCTCGCACAATGGTATAGCCATAGAACCCTGACATGAAGGCTGCCTTAGAATGTTGATGAGGCTGGCACTTCACTGTGGCTGCTCAGGCTTCACAAGCAAGCTGAGGATGCAGTTACTTTTCTTATGAATAAAAGAAGGTTTTTCACTTACCAGCGTTGGACACTTACTTACACTCCTGCTCAGAGCTTTTGTTTTTTTGTTTTTAAACTTTATTTATAATTTTCAAACCAAGTTCATTACAACAATAAAACAGCTACATCAGCTCCAGGTGGAGTATGATCAATTGCAAGGATGTATTCAATACTATAAGATATGCATCATGTAATTAGACTGTGCAGTCATGCATTGCATGCATGCATGCTAGAAACAATGCATGCATATTGGTGTGAGACTAAAAGAGATTTGTATGAACAGTACCATGACCTCATATCATTCCAAGAACTGAAGAAGAGACGATAAGGGAGAATGGGCAATGACCCCTCCCAAGGGTGGTTAGCCCTAGAAACAAAAGAGCGGATGTAGCAAAGTCATGAGATGGGAGGACGACACGTGGGTTAGCAAATATGTGTGAACGGGGCCCCAGATGTTTTTGGGCCTGCTGGAAGGGGGCAACATGGAGTAATACAGATCCAATTGCTCTTAGCAATGGCCAGATCTACTATCAAGTCCTAGATGGAGGGTAACCACCTACTCCCCCATAAGCAGGACACTCAACGTTTAGCAAGGAGCAGTGGCAAGCCTATGAGCTTTTTGTTGTCTTTGGGTAAGACAATAGATGCAATTGTGCCTGCAGCATGTCTGACAGAGTGGAAAAGACAACAGACCAGTATGCTGCAATAGGTGGGCACAGCCTGGCCAAATGTAGGAAGGCAGCCCCATCCCCTTGACATGTAACACATTCATGATGGGCCTGAAGTGTATATTTGCAGAGCTGGGACAGGTGTAATAGATTTGATGTATATTACGGAAGTGTAAAATTGGAAGACAGGGAGTGAGCCAGACCACATATGCACACAGTTTGTCAGTGATGACTGTGCCCAGGGTCTGCCTCAAAGCGATGCCTGGCGGGCTGTGAGCCCAGCTGTAATTCAGATTGTGCAGAAGCAAAAGGTAAGAAGGGAGATGTCTCGGAGAAGACGCCCTGAGCAGGAGGGTGAGGGTCTTACACTCGGGGGCCACTGCGGAAAGTCTGGATAGTTTTCCTGAAGCAGCGCTCTAATACAGAAAAAGGTAAGCGATCTAAAAAATCGAGAGGTACAGTAGTGGTAGCTGTGAGGCAGTGGCAAAACTGCTCTTCTTGGAAAAAAAACACTCATCTTAGCCACACCTCACGTCATCAGTTTTTGAGTGCTATCCTGTCCTGTGGAATATCATATAAGGGGACCAACAGATCTTCTGCACAGGCGTGTAAAGCACCTTGAAACCAAGTATAGACTGAAGCCTGATCCAAGCTTGCTGTGTGCATGCTCCAGTAACTGTATCATGATGCGATTTGTGTGCGGTCCGGCCGATGAGGATGGGGTACACTTGATCATGGTCTGGGGTATAATGAGCCAAGTTGGGGGGAGATAATAAAGTTCCAGATCGGGGGCTGCTATGCTACCAAGGTGGCATAGCAGCCCCCAACATAGATCAAGATCATAGGGCAGGGTTAGCATTTCCCAACAGATACAAGGCTGACCTCACGCCCAAGCAAGCGGCACCATAAGGGTACGCAGCGTGCAAAAAAAGTACCAGGGGAGGGAGAGAAATGATTAAAAAAAGCTAGAGTAGAATGATAATTTTCATAATGCCAATGTGTCCCATCAGTGATAGGGGTCATTTAATCCAGCTGAAAATCTGCTCTTCCAATTCATTAAGTGCCACTTCAAAGCTCTCCCAGGTAATATCTGAATTATTTGCACTTACTCAATGCCCTAATATATCATGTGAGTCAGCTGTGTGGAGGGTTTAGTGGCTGGAGAAAGAAGAAAAATGGAGGACTTGGTCCAATTGATGGCTATGCCGGCGACCACTCGTAATAAGGCCCCTCCCGTATAATGGACTCTAAATTCTCCTCTGGGTTACTCAAGTAAAGAGTGACATCATCCGCGTAAAGACAAGTTACTGTATTGTGCCGTGAAAACACCGGGCCTCTATGTCCATGCAATTGGCGTACAGCAGATGCCAGTGGCTCAGTTGCCATAGCATAGAGCAGGGATGACAGAGGACAGCCTTGACAGGTACCTCTGCAGGTGGGTATGGGGTCCGATAGTAGGCCATTTACTTGGAGCCAAGTCATAGGTGCATTGGAGAGTTGCGGAATCAAGCCTAGGTAGAGGTCAAGATCCTGAGCCTCCAAAGTACCTCAAACAAGAATGGCCACTCCAGAGAGTCAAACACTTTCGTGGCATCAAGAAAAACTGCCACAGCCTTCTCCTCAGGTTGCAATTCATACAAAAGGGCAAAAAGCGTCCGAAAGTTATGAGAAGTAGAGCAGTTTGGGATGAGGCCTGCGTGATCCGGAAAGACCTTGTGGCATATTATCAAGAAACGGGGTTAAAATTATCGCCGCTTTAGCGGCAGAAAACTGCCGCTAAAGCGGCGATAATGGGCTTGATAATATGCCCTTGAGAATTCCCATAGAAGCCCATGTTCTGGTGTCGACTTGGAGGTGGGTAATCCCCTAATCACTGATGTGATCTCTTCCAGGGTCAGTGGGTCTGCTAGGAAGGCACAATGGGGGCCTCCAGCCAAGCTAGAGTTAAGCGGTCAAAGTATGGAGTATAATCCTCTGCATCATAGGTATACAGAGGAGTGTACAAGTGTCTGTAGTAATCAGCAAATTCTGCCAATATATCCTCAATGTCAAAGATCAGAGTACCGTCATCTCTGATCAACTGATTGACGGCCTGAGGGCTCAGGCGGCAATTTAGCACCTCAGTTACAGTCCGGCTTGGCCTATCTGACTCCCTGTATGCATGTGCTTTAGAATAGAGATATATATGTTTGTTTTGGGTATCCATCAGCACTTGGTATTCATTTAAAAGAGAACAGAGCACGGTTAGTGAGTGTGGGTGATAGTTCTCCTCCATGTCATGCTCCAGCTGCTTAAAGTGCTGTTACAGTGATTCTAATGAGCAGTTCAGCATTTTCTGAATTGAAAATTGTTTGGACAGACATATGCCCCAAATATATACTTTAAATGCCTCCCACACCTTGCTCACAGAGTTCACCAATCCCTCGTTCATTTCAAAGAAACCAATAATATCTCCAAGCGAAAGAGAGTATCTAGTAGTACCTGAGGGGAGAGCTTCCAGGAGAACACCGTATGTGTGGAGGCAGGAAAAGCAAGTGTAGGTATAATGAGCCTATGATCAGAAAGGGGTTGTGGCAAATGCTCTTCCCATGTACCCAGCTGCAGACATCAGAGCTTCCCAGCCAGTAATCAACCCTGGCCCTGGATTCATGGAAAATAAACACATGTCTACCCTCACTGCCTCTCGGATGATGGGCTCTCCATTGTGTTTAAGAGCATAAGTGTCCTTAGTATTTCGCAATGCAGGAGCAGCAGAAATGCGAGTCACGATATTTGGCCCATCGGTATTGATTATGGCGAGATGTTTGCCCTGCAGTCAATGACTTCAACCATTAGGCAGACCAGCAGGCCTTTCTTAATCAAGAGAAGTACCCCTAGCATAGGACGAGTATGAGGTGAATATTCTGTAAAAGGCTCCTAGATTGGTGAATAGTTATCTGGGGACGGTTTTAAATGCGTCACCTGCAGGTGAGCGATATGTATGTTATGTCGGGTCAGGTAGCACAGGACATTGTGTTTCTTCCACGGGTTGTTAAGTCCACGCACATGCCAGGAGATGAAATTAAAGGTAGATTTACTTTGTGAGATGTGCGCCATATGACATAGAATAGAATTCCAGGTATGTAGACAATGAGTGGACAAGCAACCAAAAAGGGCACGACCAATGCAGGCCAGTCTTGTTCAATCAAGGATAAAGTGGGCTCATGAATAATAAGAGAGCACTAGCTAGTGTAAGAAACATTATAAAAAATAGAATTATCCTATCCCATCAACTCCCTACCCACACTGATTACCTCTTGCATCAGTGAAACCCCTTCCAAAATGAACAATATCAGGAATACAGTGTTAATGTGCAACCACATCTCTTTTAAAAAAAAAAAAAATATCTTTATTGAGTTTTACAGCAGCAAATAATTGATCGAGCGAATAAATAGTTAAACTAGACTAGACATCACTTCAGCAGCATTTAAATGAGTAAACAGAATAAGCTTTTAGGATTGAATCCAATTGCGAATAGGGGCCCAAATTTTTAAACCAAAAGCTTTCTTTTTCCTCCCCTTTAAACAATACACCGATTGCTCTAATTGATAAATATTTAACAATTTAGATTGCCATTGAAAAAATGAAGGGGGAGAGAAGAGGTTATGCAATATCTAAAAATAGACATAGATATAAATAAAAAGCCGTCTTCAGTAGTTGTCCGTAGCTTATCGGGATTTGATTGGACCCCAAGTATAACAAGTTCAGCAGAGAGTATTACTGGTGAATTCATAATATCATTTAAAAACTTTTGAACTTCAGAAATAAATTGGGTTAAATTAGGACAGACATAAAACATATGAATAGAATTTGCACCAGAAAATGTACATCTACTACATTTATCACCTCTATTGGCTTTCCACTTCAATAATTTAGCAGGGCTGTAGTATAGATCAAATATACTCATAAAGAATTGACTTTTTAAAGATCCATTAAATAAAACTAGATCAGACAAAGCCAATGCATCAGATACATTAATACTCTCTATACCCAAGTCCCTTTGCCATTTTATATTAAATGATTCGAGATTATCTTCTAATCGGTTTATCATTGTCTGATAAATCACCCCAATTCTATTTTGTTTTCAACAGCATTCGAGTACATCGATTTTCTTGATTGTATTAGTGTTTAATACATTTTTTATGGTTAGAAAGCTGCGTATTTGCAAATATTTGAAAAAATCTACTTTAGGTAAATTATATTGTTGTTGTAAATACGAAAATGAAGCAAATTGTTCTTCTTGATAAAGATCACCTAGCCGGGATATATTAAAACTTTGCCAGCGCTGCATGATATGATCTGTAAATATTGATGGCAACATCGGATTATCAAACAATGGTGTGTAGTAACTAAAATTACTATTTGAACAGAATCGTTTCTTGAATTGTTTCCATATTTGATAAGCTGTTAGTATGACTTTGAATCTTGTTTTTTTATAGTAGCTTGGTTCAGAAAAACGTACAAGACATTGTCGTGCCTGAGTACCAAGAATCATTACATAAATTGATGGATATGTAGAATCATCCATTATTATTTCTTGAAAAATTAAAACACTCATAAGCCTAAGCAATACCGCAAAATACTATAAACGAAAATTCGGCAATCCCCAACCTCCTCTAAGCATAGGTAGGGAACACCAATTAAGAGACCTCCTAGCTCTTTAATACCCCCATAGGAATCTTGAGATTATTCTATCTATTTTAATGAATAAACTAAAGGGAAACAATAAAGGTATAGTCCGAAACAAATAGAGAAATTTGGCAAAAAAAAGCATCTTGATAACATTAGTGCGACCATACAGAGAAAGAAGAAGATTATTTAACCTTTCAAGAGATCTATTAGTAGAAGCAAGTAATGGATCGAGATTAAGCCCTACAATATCTTCCACCTTAGCGGATAATTTCACACCTAAATAATAGGCTGTAATTGAAAGTGTCAGATCGGTTGGTGAGCCGACAGCAGAATGAATTATCTGCGTTTTTGCTATATTTAATTTATAACCAGAGTATAAACCAAATTCCCAGGCTGCCTCTATAATCTTAGGGAATGCTAAATTGATATCCGACGTGACTATCGCGACATCGTCAGCATAAGCAAAGATTTTATATTCTATTTGATGAATTACAACCGAGGAGATACTTTCCTGATTCA
Source organism: Triturus cristatus (assembly GCF_964204655.1). NCBI lineage: Eukaryota > Metazoa > Chordata > Amphibia > Caudata > Salamandridae > Triturus > Triturus cristatus. The sequence continues at coordinate 82,052,404 of NC_140584.1, read as the reverse complement.
TAAGTTTTTGCAAATATGGTTCTATATAAAGCGCAAATGGCAGGGGGGAGCAAGGACACCCTTGCCTGGTCCCCCTCGTTATTGATAATGTAGTAGAAATATCAGAAGCTATTCGTGTTACAGCCTTAGGCTCATTATATAAAGCTTTCAAAGCCGTTATAAATTCCACAGGAAAATTTTTCCAAGCCAAAATATGCCAAAGGAACCCCCAGTCAACCCTATTGAACGCCTTTTCGGCGTCCAGTAGGGCTACTCCGACTGGGGACCCCGAGGCCTGCGCCCAATCTAAAAGAGCAATAATTCTTCTAATATGGTCCGTTGTGTCTCTCTTTTTTATAAAGCCATGTTGAAATTTAGCTACTAATTTAGGCATCAGATCGTTTAGCCTATTTGCAAAAATTTTCGAAAAGATCTTACTGTCAGAAGTTATTAAAGAAATTGGTCTATATGACCCAAGATCCAAAGAATCTTTTCCTTTTTTTTTAAATACAACAATAGTAGCTAATGACCATGAGGAAGGAGACCGACCATGAAATGCTTCTTGAAAGATTTTTAGCAGCTCTGGTTTCAAAACTTTACGAAACATTCGATAAAATTCCAGAGGAATATTATCCGGACCGACTGCTTTACCAGAAGCCAAACAGAGAATAGCCCCTTCTATCTCCTCCCAAGTAATTGGAACAGATAACATTACTTTTTGATCTTCAGTAAGAGAAGAAGAACGATCTAAATTTAGAAGATAGCTGGACGCATCACTTCTCACACTGGTGCCATCATTTGATTGATTGTATAATGATTGATAAAAATCCCGAAATGCATTCAATACGCCAGACCTAGATTCTTGACTTACACCATCTTGATCAATAATTTTAACTATTTCCGCAACGGCAGCTTTCTGCCTCAATCTTTGAGCTAGTATTCTGCCCGTTTGCTCGATTAATTCATAACATTCTTTTTTAAATAATTTATACTTCACGGCTACCTGATCAGCCAGAAAAGAATAGACGGCTGATCGCTCAGAAGCCAAAACTTTTTGAGCTTCCTGTACACCAGAACCCAGTCTGATACAAGAAGCTAATTTTAGCTCTGCCTGGATTATTTGATCTAGAGCAGCCTTGAATGCAATTTGTTTTTTTTTAAAGCAATGATTCGAATAGCTCAAGGTCTCACCTCTTATAGTCGATTTAAAAGTGTCCCAAACGATCTGAATCTAAGCCGTATTATTATTATTATGGAAAAATTCCTTAATAATCAAAGCCATGTGGGCTAAGTAGTCCTGATCTAACAGTAAATTTCTTTGAAATGACCATGGCCTTTTTTGGACGTGCTCCTGGTAGGAAAATAATAATTCTAACACAATAGGATTATGATCGGAAATAATTTGTGGTAAGACATCAATACTTATATTTCCAGCAAACACAGCAGAAATAAAAAAAATAGTCTAAGCGGGCAAATTTTTTATGTGGAGCCGAGAAATAAGTAAAACCTGACTCTGTGGGTCTAAGCTTATTCCATACATCTATCAGTCCATTCCCTAGAATTAACTCCCTAAGAGCTCTGAAAGTTTGAGTTTTACGACCTTTATAATTCCAGGTGCTCCTAATATTACAGTTAGCATCAATATTAATGTTGAAATCTCCGCAGAGGATTAGAGGATAATTCCACTCAGCAAGCTCGGTATTGATTAGATTAAATACTTCCTCATCATCTAGGTTTGGACCATATATAGAACAAACAGTAAATTTAATCCCTTCAATAATAATTTCTACAATTCCCCACCTCCCCCATTTATCACCTAACGATCTAACACATTTACCGATCCCATGTTTTATGAAAATAGCGACACCTCTTGTAACTCCCATTTGTTTGGAACAAATTAGAAGCTCTAGGCCAAGAGTTTTCAACAGACTCCTCCTAGACCATGGAATATGTGTCTCTTGAAGACATAAAATATCAAATTGCAAAGATCGAATCAAATGCCGCAGGATCCCTATCTTTTTAAAATCGTTCAAGCCGTTAATATTTAGCGAGCAAATTTTAATTTTTCTCCCCATTTTAAAAATTTGAAAAACACCTTAAACAATAATCTGTTTAATTGAATCTTAATACTCTTATAACTCTTATAATTCATAGAAGTCTGCCTAATCAGATTTATAAAGCCCAGGTCAACCATTATTGCTGCATTACACCCCACCCCTCACCACCACCACCACCACCATCTCCACCCCCTGGTCCAAGACCAGCAACCCACCCCCCTCCCCCACATATGAGGCTCAGGAACTCTCAGTTCCTGTAAAGTATGGAGTGCCATGTCCCTCTGGCTCCGCGCCCCACAAGAGCATCAAAATATAGACACAAGCAACGTAAATAATTCTAATCTAATATGACATAATCTGATATGACCTTATTAAATCAAAAATTAGATTTCATACAGTAACGTTATAGGCTAAGTAAAAACATAATATCCTGTCTAGCAGGAATCTAAGCTTTATAATGTATGTAGAAACTCCTTAGCCTTAATCTCTGATAAGAAAAATGTTGTCTGTCCTTTCCACAAAATTTTGAGTTTGGCCGGATTCTGTAGGTAAACGGTGGCCCCCTTTTCCTGGAATCAGGTATTAACTGTCTAAGATGCCACCGCTGGGTCACCGTTGCCTGACAGAAATCCGGCCGCACAAAAAATATACATCCTTTGGCGGATGCTCTTTTCTCGGGTCTAGCTAAGGATGAAATTTCTTCTCTGGCGAGAAAATTATTAAAGCTAACAAGACTTGCCCGGGGATATTCTGTCTCACCCTGTCGGGGTTTCTTAATAGAGAAGGGAAAGCGATGCGCTCTTTGAATTTCTTTTGCCCAATCCCATGATTTTAAATCGGGAAAAGCCTCTTTTAAAAGTCCAATAATGAATTGTCTAACATCAGACCCTTCTTTCTTTTCGGGAATTCCAAGAAATCGTAAATTGTTTCTTCGAGCCTGAATTTCTAAGCCCGTTAGCTTGTAGGAGAGGTCATCCCTGTGGGATTTAACATTCTCAAGTTCTTGTTTCTGAGATCTAGATTCTTCCTCCAAAACCAAAATACGAGCCTCAGCTTCAGTGACTCTATCAGCAGTCTCTGCAGAGATTTTAATTGCACGACGAATAGTATTCTTCAATTTAGCGCAGGTGGCTTGAGTGCGAAGATTTTCGGATTTACTCTCTGCACGATGCGCCATCATGGTATTATAAATAGTAGTTAATGTAATCTCAGCAGGGATTTCAGCCGGATTATTTCCATTTTGAGAATTAACAAGTGTCTCTCCAGTTTCAATCCTAATTGTTGCCGTTGGATTGCTTTCCAAAGAAGTATCAAACCTAGATGCACTATCAGAAGCAGGGTTCCCAGCACTTTCAACTATAGGTTTGGTAGGGATACGATTATGAGAACCCCTCTTTTTGCGTCTTTTAACTGTGGCAACACTTGCGTTACGTGAAACTATGGTGGTTCTTACATCTCCGTCATCTTCATCCTCTCCTAAGAAACTGCTCTCTGCAGAATAATCCGCCCAGTCCCTGCTATGATTTGGACTATCATCGGATGTATGATCTGACAGGGAGTAAAAATGTTCACCCCCCTCTTGAAGGACTATTGCCCCTTCTGATTAATGTCCGAGTTCAAAAAAGTCTCAGCAGATCCTGCAGATTGTGGTAAATTGATTAGGACTCTGTCTCCCATACTCCTTTGCAAACCAGTAGCCTGTAGGTCTAAATTCGTAGTTACGTCTGCTATATTTGGTGCCCCCTCTACTATAGCAGCAGTATCGACTGTATCGGCTGTTACAGGTTCGAGTATATCCAGCATAGATGTTGCCAAAGTTAGAGGTACAGTATCTCTCTGTTTTACTATTTTTTTTTCAAAAAAGCCAGGAAGCGAAACAGTGCCTTGTTTAATATTGCGTTGAGGCAAAGGAATTTTCTCGGGTATATCAGCACCCATAATACCCGCTACTTTATCAACAGTCTTGGTTTCTGAAAAAAGCAAAGATTCACTTACAGTGTCTTTCGGCTGGACGGACTTTCCCACAGCAAGCTTTACCTCAGCCGGTTGTTTTGTCCTGACACTCCGGGTCTGAACCTTCGACTGGCTTTTCTGCTCCATATTTTTATTCTTCCGAGACTCACCGCTCCCCCGCACTATCGAACAATGAAATCCGGTAAGGAGCCCAAAATAACGCCACGGAGGGAAGCGGTTTCGGTTTCGGAGAACAATGAACAGCATCTGTTGGCAAGTCAGTATTCTTATTCCACCGTTAGTGAAGCAACATCCAGGCTGAGTAACAACGTAGCCAGACCTCCGAAGACTTCCACGCCCACAGCCAGGTCTTCAATCCCGGGTCCTGGGCTCAAGCTTTTTTCCAAGTCAGCACCGTCCAGTATAGCGTGGCGGGTTACAATGTATCCTTTCCCTGCTCAACATGTTACAAACATCGCTCCCCCTCCGGCAACCGTCTCATCGGGTCTAAACGATAACAGGCCTGTTTAGAGGAGCGAACATAGTATCAAGGCAGTAATTCGATCAGCATCCACCGTATTTCCTCTCCGGAACGCGGAGCCAGAGTGAAGAGCTGCTCACACAGCCCACGCCACAGCCGCCATCTTGCCTCAATGCAACCACATCTCAATAGAGAGACCAACAAAGAAATGCGCAAGGCACCGGGAGTAGGCTCAAGACCACCAACCACCCCATTCACAGAATTACATTGGAGGGATAGGCATTCAAAGTTAATGAAGAGTACTTCAGAGCAGAGCCTATCAGGTATAGGCCACCCGGTCGATAGGGTTCAAAGGAATGCCACTATTATATACCCACTAACCCAGGCATGGGCAACAGTCAAAGTCGCAGTACATTTGTCCAAGACTTCTGAAAGGGAGGTGAGCTTGACAGCAAAGTCGAGGTGGGCAGGCACTAACAATCCTCCAGCAGACAAACTAGTAGGGGAATATAACTGTCCGAGGCACCCAGATATCAGTACCCATTGTAGCCGAAAGGCCATCATTGCTTCCAGGAGTTGAAGATTGCGTGTCACAATGGTGGCATGAGCACCCCCCAAGCACGCCCTTGACGGACCGTAGAGACTCAGGATGGGATGCAAAAGTGCTTTCACCTCTTGAAAAGAATACCGAGTCTCCGGCCACCAGAGTGTGGAATCTGAAAAAATGGACAGCTGAGAACCTTGGTATTGGAAAGCCCCCTTCTCCCGTGCCAGCAGCAGAATGGTGTCTTGAGCTTGATAGTTCAAAAGTCAGTCAATAATAAGGCGCAGGGTGGCTCCAGGCACCAGACACGGGCCAGGGAGCAGAGAGCTCACTCCACAAGAAAGCACTTGGAAAAGGAGTCCTCGTCAAACAGGTCGCAGAGCACTTTCTTGATGAAAGATTAGTTTTTGCCGGTAATGGCAGACTCTGGGATGCCCAACAGATGCAAGTTGTTGTGAAGGAAGCGTGCCACCAAGCCTTAACCCCTTCGGTGCTCATGACGGAACGGTTCCGTCATGAGCCACGGTTGAGCTGTGCTCATGACGGAACCGTTCCGTCATGACCACGCCCGCGCAAGAAACCGTCAGCACAGCGGCGGAATTTGCGCAGCATGGAAGGGGTTAATTCTTGGCTGCCATACTGAGGAGTTCTGACGCAGTTTTTGATGATTGGAGGAGGAGGTATTGTGATCAGTTTCCAGAGGGGAAACATGGTGCTCCATGTCATTGGTCCAGTTCTCCTGCTTTGCAAGGTGAGATTCCATTTCATCAAGTCGGATTGTCAATTTTAGAGTCAATTCTCTGAAGGTGGTCATTCATTTGGAGGAGCAGCCTATGGGTGTCTAGTCCATCAGAGGCTTCTCTACCAATCTCCTGTGATTCTCTTGTCTGGCATATTACGGGCTGCGTCTCTGCGGGGTTTGAACCCTATCTTGGGTTGTTATGGACCGATTTGACTCATTATGAGGGAAATGCAAAAAGGGCAGAGTACTCACAGTCACAGTAAGGACCAAAGCAGTGCCTCTAAAGCCAGTAATGCAGTCCATTGCAAGAAAGGGTAGCCAGTTGCGATGGAATATGCACAGTGAAGAGCTGATAAGCTGCATGGACCAGGACAGGGGGCTCGGAAACAGAGTAGCACCTATCTCACCCCTCAGTAATGCAACATCCATTCTGCGCTGAGCAGGCCCAGGGCAGCGCACGCTTTGCTCCCCAATCTTATATCGACACAGAAGAGTGGAGGTCCAGTCACAGGGGACTTGTCACTGTGGGTAGGGGATCTACAGAGTTGTATGGGTTGTAAATCTCCAGGGGCCCCCTTCTTAAGAAGGAAAAAATACAGGAGGAGCGGCAGGAGCAGCACCAAAGGGCCAGGCAGCAGTTTACTCCAAGTTCCCAGTCAGGAATCAGGGTCATGCTGCAGCCAGTTAATACCACATGAGTATGTTGATGGGGGTGTAAAGTTTGGGTCCCACAGGCAATTATCAGCAACTCAGACTACATGAGCAGAGGTGTTTTGTGTTCAGCCGCCACAGCATAGCTACCTGTAACCTAACCCAGGAGGTTGTCCAGCCCACCCAGCATGTTCAGGACCCAGGCGCAAAGTACTGCCTAGAACCCCACGCCCGGCCAAGTGCCAGAGCAGACCTCCCAAAGGAACCTCTGAATGTACTGGGAGAGCCAGGCTTTCTTGGCACACAATAAAAGCAGATCCTGGTTTCTCCTGCACCTACATGAAGGAAGTTCAGGCCACTTGCTTTGTTCACTCAGTTTATTTTGGGGAAAGTATTTTGCCCACCACTTTCAAGGTTCTCCAGCTACCAATGGGGATTTATGGGAGTTCTTGAGATGTCTCAATATTTGTAAAGTGCAATTGTGGGTCACGGTGAATGTGCATTATGCATGTTCTGTATATGTTTCAGTTGTGGCACATAAGTGCATGCTGCCAGTCAAAACAGAGAAGTACTGTGATGTCTTTGTTGTTAGACGGCAGTCCTAGGTGCAGGTCAATATAGAGGAACATTGTCAGTGCTCTGTTAATGTATGGGTACTAAGGTTTCAGTGCAGGTAAGTATACAGAGGCGCATTGTGAGCCTCAAGCTCTTTCCAAGTGGGTACAGTAAGTAAGAAAGGTGTTGCTCCTCCATAGGCACAATTCCATTTTTCACTGTCCACCTGGTATTTTATAGCCGATGCATTGCACCTTTTGGTATTGTGTAGTAGTAATAATGCTAATGTTTACAAGAGAACACTATAGGAACTTGGGCCTGGATATATGATACCTTTATTTGAGTGGGAACACATACTTTGCTGTCAGATAAGGGCTTAGATTTACTAATATTTTACGCTAAGCAGTGCCGCAACCAAAGTTGCTGCGCTCTTCTTCGTCAAAGGGAGAGAATAAAAATTCGCAGTATCTACTATGATATAGTGAATTTTTCATCTCCTCCAGATCTGCTGCACTTTTGGCTGCCATGCACCAATGCACACGCCCTTGCACTAAAGTGGGGCAAATCTTGCTCACTGCTTCTGAGCTGTACTGTCTAAAAACGAAGCATGGACTCGGAGAAATATCGGGTTAAATGAATTGACTTTACGCCCTGCTGGCCCATAAAAACATGCACTCAACTCTGCACTGAGTCAGTGCAGCCCATCTTGATGTTTCATTGGGAGTGTGCGTCAGGCCAAGTTTGTGTCTGAAATCTGCGTCTATCGTATTTTATAAGTAAAATAGGGACTCAGTTTGTCTATCTCACATTATATTTGAAACGCGGACCCTAGATCAGGCCTACCCACCTTACATAATAAGTGAATTAAGAGCTCTAGATATCAGGGCTGCATTATACTGTCACGTGAACTGTAGCGGCCAGGCACGCTATGCACGTGATGGCGTTTGACCGACGTCACGTGCACAGACTATGGCTGCCGGGTCTGTATTCTAAATGAAGCGTGGGGCAGCGAGCGCCTGCGGGACGACCAGAACAGTTGTTCCCTTTTAAGCCGATTAAATGGACAACGTTGTACGTGATCAAATAGTAAATTTCCTTTGCCCTTGTCCACTTTGAACAGAGTAATAGCTTTAAGCTCCTTTTTATGGCGTTAGATCTTATTGACACTTAGATCTTTACAAACCACAATACACTCCGAAAGAAATTGGGACCCCTTTCATTTGCTGAACACTCACAAACGCAGAAGAAAATTGCTGCTGACATTTGACACTTCCTGCACCTGAACAAATGGTAGCCAGCCAAAGGCCTACTGCACTTGGAGGTAGTTTAGTGAGAAGAATTCGAATTCTTTAAGTCCAATCTTCTAATTAGATCTCTGTTTCTTTTCAAACAAGACACTAATTCATCATCATCAGCAAAGTTTATTTCGGATAAAAAAAAAATCCATTAAACGTACGTATTAAAAAGCACAACATTTAAAATATCTTATATACAATTCCCAAAGGTCTCCCATCAAGTAAACAATGATTTTAATATTAGAAAAGAGGTAACAAATGTCTAAAACTTGATAAAATTCCTTTCCAAGTCGACTTTTAATTCTGCTTTGTTTATTGCTTTAACAATAAAAGAAATTCACAAGGACCTACATCTCCTATGGGGCTTATTTACTTCCTCTTTGCATAAGGACCACAAATTATTCAAAGACTAATATCCTAAGGCCCTAAATACCAGACTTGTTGTTAAGACCTAGCTCCTTATCCTTGCTTTTGGGGACCATTAAATGTTTGCTCAGACTTTGCATAAGCATCAAATAAATACTTAGAGCCTCATTTACAATGAGGCTGGGCCACCGGAGCGTCACTTTATGCGACGCTCCAGTGGCGTAGGGGCCGGCTCCATATTTACAAGGCAGCACTAAGCAAACTTGCGTGGCTTAAAGCGGCCTTGTAAATGTCATTCCCTTTAACACATTTTTCCATGTTAAAGGGTAGTGCAATGGGTGTTGCTGTGGGTGTACCCAGCAACACCCCTGTCTTTTTGACACTGCCCCAGATTTACGAGGAATCGTAACACTGAGATAGTGTCAGAAATTTACAACTCTCCAGGGGAGGCATAAGGGAGGCGCAATGAGGAGAAATACCTTTATTTCTCCTTGTTTTTCCTTTTTCTGTGTGTCTGCATTCTGCATAATACCAACGTTGGTGATTCCTTGTTCACTCCAATAAGCCTATTATGAACATTAACCAAGTGTACACAAGTGTTTCCTTTACTCAGGGAGAGGCCAAGTATATCTAGAAAAGATCCAGGGAGTCTCTTAAACTTACAGTTTCAAGAATTCTTTACCTAGATATTGAGGCCCCCAGCAGGGCAGCCTCTTTGTGGGATGACAGCAGGTGAGTAAAAGGTCGAGTAACCACATTTAAAATAAGGATCTACGCCCCATGTCCGTTGGAATATGCAGATTTCATAGTCGTCCATTAAAGAAGCCAACTTGGGGCAGTTATTTTAGTTTTTAAACCAGCCACATTCCAAGAAATTAGGTTCCAGAATGGACAGTATACGGTGTGCATTTTGCTCTCTGTCCAGATAAAGCGATTATGTTCGAAAATGTGATGGTGGTGATTCCTTGCTAGCATCAAGTCTAATATCCAGTCAATCTATCCCATTGAGGTCGATCAGGGCAACAAACATGTTCCAGTAAAACACTCGGGACAATCATCGTTTTTGGTTTGTAAACATAACCTAGGGGAAGTGAGGAAATTCTAGTGCTATTCCTACTACTATCCTCTGAATATATGTCGTTACTACGCATTCCGTTGCAACGCATGCCTTTACCACGCATGCGTTACAACGGAATGTGTTTTCCACGCTTTGCCGTTACCTCGTTTTTACCTTTACTCCGCTTTTTCTTTTTGGGGGGGGGGAGACCCCACCAAGCCCCCTTTCTTCTTTTTTTTTTCCTTTTTCCGCAGGTCTCCGCCGACACTGAAAACGGACTGATGCTTTTTTTCGGATTAGGATGACGTTGTTCCGTGATGACGTTGCTTGCGTGGTGAAGATGGTCGTTGAAGCATTACGCATTGAGAAGACGTTTACGAGGTAAGTGTATCGTTGTAAACGTAATGCGTAGAAAATGCTTCGTGGTAAAGGCTGTTTCCCCTATCCTCTTATATCGGCAATATGTTTTTTACACTAGAAGGTCGAAAATTTACCACAATACAATCCCCATCAATGTACTTGCTTAAAGGTCCCACCCAGCCAAGTGTTTGCTGAGCCAATCTACAGTTCTGTTACTTAGCTCCTCCCATGACTTAGCCTGGTCACGCCTAAGGAGGGGACTCCTGCCAGCATCAGAACATAAAGACAGGCTGCGGGAGGCAAGTTCAGTGTCTCTTTACTGGGAGTAAAGAATGCTCTATTCAAATCTTGGGTAAATGCTCTATACCCAGGAGGCCCATGGTTCAGTGCATCTGTATTACGAGTGTGACAGAGTCCTCTCTCTGGCCCAGTCATTCCAGGTGTTATGTGTTTTTTGCATAGATCCTGGGTTACTTCAGGGAGCTTCACAGATTTCTGTGCATTATCGTCCCCTTCACGAGGGGCAACATTTCTTGTCTGCAAAGATGGGGCGCTCCCAGATACAGTGGCATTTGACTGGTTGATATAACTGACATACAATTCTCGTTACAATTGAGTCGCTCCATAATTGCTTTCAATTTCCCCACCAGCATAACAATGAATGTTTCACATAAGACATCATACCTTAGGGAATCAGAGACCACAGGTTCTGGGTTAGCTGTGGTTGATTCTGTACTTGAAGCCAGGAGGCGAGTTGTCCCTGCTGTAGGTCATTTTGTTTTCTTTTGCCGCTGAGGATTTTCCTACTAGTTTTTTCCTCTTAATAACCAGTCCCAATTGTGACAGGGTTATGGAGGGGCCCTGAGGCACTAGGGCAGATTCTACATTGCCATTCACTACTTCGTGACCACTGGCTACAATGTTCGTTTGTCCTAAGGTCCCAGGATCGGGAGACCCAGGAGCACTGCTTTTGGGAAACGAGTAATCTCCACATTCAACTAGTAACTCAGTAAGTGTGATCTCATGTGAGACTATCCCAAGAGCCCTCTCGAGCAGGCTATCAATTGTCACCGTCGTACGTGGACTAGTAATTGCTCTGGGGAACACTCCAGCCACTTTATTGCCCATGTTTAGAAAGAGGAGCGCTCCCCACCTACAACACTCTGCTGCTCGATACCTAAGAGAGTGGGCCCAGCTGAGCTTTGTCAAGCCGAAGACGGGTGCAGACGGACCCACTCTTGGCCTGGTCTTCATCCAGGTGCTACCGGGTGTGTCCTGCGCTGTGGGAGGCCAGGGCGCACTATACGCATGAAGGTGTGCAGGCCCTGCCCCCTCCTTGCCGCTACGCTAAGCCCCTAGGGGCATATGTATGAGTATGTCAAGCAGTACAGAAAGTCACACCTTGCTGCGCTGCGTGACAGATAAAAGGCAGGAATGCGTGGTATTTAAAAAATACTGTGCATTCCTGCTTTGTTTCTGCGCTTGCACTGATTTGATTGCCTAGCGCCAATGCGGGCACCCTTGCACCGTGGTGCAAGGGTGCCTGTGGTGCATACAGGATGGCTTTTGTGCAGGAAGAGTCACCTTCCTGCACAAAAACAATCCCGAGAGGCATATTCCTCTTCTATGTGTGCTGCGGGATGCAGCACACATAGAAAGAGTAAGTAATGAGGAGAAATAAAGATGTTTCTCCCGTTATGCCTCCCCTGAGAAGGAATATCTCTTTAGCCCATTTCCAGGTCTACCACTTTTGGTAAATCTGGGAATGTGTCAAAAACCATGGGAGCGCGTGGGCACACCCACGCAACGCTCCTGAAATGCCTTATCAGGACAGAGCAACGCAACACAGCTAGTTGCACTGTGTTGAATTATTCTAGATTTATGACTCAGGGCCACACATAAACCGCATTTTGGACTTGCGTTGCTCGTGCACACGTTACGTGGTGCAAGAGCAACGCAACTCCTCTTATAAATATGCCCCCTAGTCTCTAGATGAGGCACAGATTTGACAACACTTTGATATGCTTATCCTGAGTTGCTGTTCCTCTACCTTATCCTGGAGTATGTCTTCTCTGCTTGCTTTCACTACCTTTGGTCAGTTAAGTGTAAAAAGGAAATAATTGTATTATTAAATATAATGAAATAGAATCTGAGGCATCACAATCTTCATTTACATTATGGGGCTTAATTACAAGCCCCTTGAACTGCCGGTGCGTAACTTTTAATATGGGAAAAATTGGCATACCGGTTGCACAAGTGGTTTGTAAATAAGCCCTATGTCTCTTATCTGTGAACAGTAGAAGTGCTTAGAAACAGGTTTGACAAAGGTAGCAAGTGCTTCCTTGACAAAGACCTCCAGAAAGGTATGAAATTAATGAAGTGGGCGGACAAAAGCACCCAGCCTTGACTGCATTCAGCTGGAACGTTTAAGCCATGGCACTAGCAGACTTGACATACCAGCTTTAACACTGTGCCAAAATATGCTGATTGTTAACTATTAGTAAAGCTCTGGAGAGGGGGGGGCGTGGCTAGCAGCCGATGATGGCGGACGTCTGTTAGACGAGCTCCGGGCCGGGGGCTCCAGTATCCTGCACGCTGCCGCATTTCTCTGGGCTGTGTCAGTGTCCAACTCCCAGGCGCTGTTTCTGGAGGCCGCTGAGCTGATTTGGTGTTCCCGCAGCTGCTACGCGGGTCGCCGCCGCCAGCTGTGGCGCTGTCACCGGCTTCGCGCCAATCCAGGCCTATCAGAGTGGAGGTGAGCTGCAGCCGCGGCGCTGTGGTGCGGCGGGAGCCCGCCGACGTGCGGCAGCTGAGCGCACTTGACCTCCCGGCTGCGGCCTGGTGGAGGACGGCTGGCGATCGGTCCCGGGTGACCCGGGCCCCGCTGCGGGGCGACTCTGCTGTGCCCTCCTGCTGATTATCTGCGGATTCCTGGGGGTGCTTCCCCGGGTGCCGGCTGGTGTGCCCGGTGTGCCTGCGCCCACCCTGGGCCTCATCCTGCCGTGACGCGACATTCGACCTGACCGGCCCGCCCGGACCGATGTGCCCACGAGCGCGCTGAGTACCTGGACAAGTGTGCTGGGCGGCGGCAGCACTGGAGGAGTGCTGGCCCTGGAGCCTCTTCGCACCACGGTTCGGTGGCGGAGGGCCGGAGGCCCTGGGTGAGCCCGTGGTGACTGGGGGTTAGATCTGGAGGACTGCTGTGGCTGAGTGGCCCGCGGGGGGTCCCCCGGGCTCCGCTGCTCGCCCGCAGGCGGATGTGACTGCTGGTTTCCCCCTGGTGATACTGGAGGTGCCCGGGGCTAGCCATCTGCCGGGTTGCTACTGGCAGCGGTGGAGGCTACCGTGGCGGCCCTGAAATCCGTGGGTAGACACCCACTTGTCCGACAATGCTGTGCTGAGTCTTGGAGCGGTGCTGCAGTGGGAGGTGACGCGTAGTGACGGCGCCAGCGGTGGCAGGCCTCGAATTGACGGCTTTCTTCGCGCCTCATACCGGTGGCGGGCCGACGGACCAGTATTGGCAAGCTGCTTGCTGGGACATTCGTCTGTGGTTGGCGCCTGCGACCCTGCCTGGGGGAGAGCAGTATTGGTGGTGCCATAGAGAAGCCCTAATATCAGTGAAACTTTGGGGACCCTGGATGGACTAGCATTCTGCTGAGCGGCCCTTCCCCTACCTTTCCCTACGTACTAGAGCACCGTGTCTGCTTGTTGGTCTGCTCGCCTTGCGGTGACTTGTGCCTGATCTGGGGGCGGCTGCGGAGGTGCGCATCGGGGTGCAGTGCTCTTCCCTCTGCCTATCGGGGGGCATAGCTCCTGGGGCGGGACTCCGCACGAATACGCCCGGTCTTCCCAGATTGTTGCCTCCTTCCCACCTTGGCGACGAAATGGGTAGGGTCAGACCCAAGTTATCTGTGCGGCTGCCTGGTGAGAGCACTGTGTCACCTCCCCCGGACTGCGCAGGTGACCGCCCGGACCCGTCAACAACCATTGGGCCGCCTACTCCATCCCCGGACAAATTGGATGTGATCCTCAAAGAGATCAGAGACACTCGTTCGGCGTTGGAAGGCCAACTGGGAGTGATCTCTGTAGACCTGAACCTCCTGAAAGACGACCACAAGAAGCTGGCAGACAAGGTGCGGCACACGAACCAGACGGTGGAGCCATTGATATCCCAGGCAGCGACTCATACCGAACAGCTTACCCTCATGCACCAGCAGATCGATGCCGTACCGGCGCGGGCTGACGATGCGGAAGGGCGCGCGCACCACAACAATCTCCGGGTAGTGGGATACCCGGAGGGCGTGGAAGGCCCGAACCCCACGACTCACATTGAAAACTGGCTGAGAATGGTGGTGGCCCCTACTGGTCTCTCCCCCCACTTTACTGTGGAAAGAGCGCATCGCGTCCCTGCGAGACGACCTCCGCCGGGAACCAACCCCACCCTATTCTAGCACGTATCCTCAATTATAGGGATCGCGATCACCTACTACAAGCTGCCCGAGACAGGGGCCCACTCAGTGTAGAGAACGCCACCGTCCTCATCTTCCCAGACTATACACAGGCAGTCCAGCGAAAGCGCTTCTCCTTCATGGAGGTGAAGGCGCGGGTCCGAGCTGCGGGCCTCCCCTTTGCACTCCTTTTCCCAGCCAAATTGAAGGTGATCCATCAACAGAGGACTATCTTTTTCGACACACCGGACAGTGCATGGAACTGGATGGACAGAAACTTCCCGGAGGTTCTCCCGGCTCGGAGGCTGGACTCTTCAGTGCCGCAATCGCAGCGACTCCCACGAAGGCGAAAAAAGACTATGCTGACGCAGAGCACGTCCTCCGGCGCTCCGCCGCAGCACCAAATCCGTGAGGGCCAGCGCGAGGCACTGTGCTCGGCCTCCTCCTTTCGCTCCACCCGGCCTCCGATCAGCACTAGCCCCTCCTTGGGTACTTCCCTAGACTCTGACACAGATGGAAGCGTGGCACTATTCCCGTCGGATTCCACTCACCTGAGCAAAGACCCCCTAGAGAGCCTCCCGGACTGAGATTCAGACTTCTTCTCTTTATTGTGGGGCTTGTTCTCCAGAGGGGTGCTCTGGAGTGTACACCCCCTCACCATTTGGCGGTGGGATCTCCTATGTATTTTGTTCACCTTAGTGGGCCATTGGACCATAGTGTGTAATCCTTTCATGTATGGGTAGTCCCCCGGCCTGCCCTGTCTTGGGCGCTTCCATGATTTGTACACGCTACTGATAACTCAGTGAGACGATAACCTTCTCCCCCACTAGGCTATAGCACTGGTTCACGTTCTGTAGTTATGATTCGTTTACAGTTTGGTCGGACGCAGTTGGGGCGTTGGACCCAGTATTGGGTAGGAAAGTTTTTGTTTATAGGTTTGCCACATGGTCTGAGAGGTAGGGGGTTGGGGGAGGGGCAGGGGGGTGGAGGTGGGGTGAGGGGTGGTGGGGGGCTGGTGGGGAGAGGTGACTTTCTCCTGACACGATGACAGTCCCAAGGTCATATGTCTTCATATCCTGGAATGTGAGGGGCATGGGCTCCATTCAGAAACGCCACCGGGTAGTGGCCCAGTTGCACCGCCGTACGGCTCAAATAGTATGTTCTCAAGCAACTCACGTGATCCATGCCGAATCCCTGAAATTGCAAAAACGTTGGAAGGGTCAATTCTATGCCACCTCATACTCCGCCTTTTCTAGAGGGGCTGCAATATGGCTCCGGGAGGGAGTCCCCTTTTCCTTATTGGAGAGCCGGATTGATGATATGGGTAGGTATGTGCTGTTGCGGGCCTATTAGATGGCTCACTGGTAGTGCTGGGCTCTTTGTACACCCCTAATGTGAATCACGCACAATTCCTCTCCCGGGTTTCCGTGGCCTTGTCTGACTGAAGTGATTGTCCATGGTTGCTTGGTGGAGATTTGAATGCTGTTTTCGTTGTTGAGCTAGATCGATCTCACCCTCCTTTGGCTGGTACTGCTGCGCGGACCCGAGCCGCGGCCTTGGGTCAGTGGGCACGGGGTTGCGGTTTGCTAGATCTTTGGAGATCGCAGCACCCGACTGATAGGGAATATTCCTTTTATTCTTATCCCCATCACTTGCACACACGCCTGGATTACTTCTTAGGCTCGCCGTCTTTGTCCTATGCAGTCTCCCACTGCACTTACTTGGGCAAAACCCTATCCGATCACAACCCTATCGAATTATGCCTTCAGTGGGGCCGATCCCCAGCACTGATACCGACTTGGAGGATGCAACCCCTTCAATTGGAGGACCAGGTCTTCCGTGACACCTTGCAAAAGGCGATCAATACATACTTTACTGACAACGAAGGCACTGCCTCGACACGTTCCATAGAATGGGAAGCCTTTAAGGTGTCTATGCGGGGGTGTCCCTGAGCTCCGTGGTGGGGGCCCGTAGGGAAGTGATCCGGGACCTAACGGAACTGGAGGCTACGCTGCAGGAACATGAAGTGGAGGCCCAACTGGACGAGCAGGCTGAGGACTCCTTACAGACGGCCAGAGTAAAGTATGCGGAGGCTCTAGAGCGGCTCCGCTTATTGGATTACAGGGCGTACACTCAGCGCACTCACTCAGAGGCGGATAGGGCGGGCCCATTACTGGTGCGGCTAATTGCCCCCCCAACCTGCCCTACTCCCATCCTGGCTATTAATACCGCACAACACGGACAAGTCCAGACCCAATTGGGAATAAACTTGGCGTTTCGGACCCATTACGAGACGCTCTATGGGGCGCCTCCATCGCCAGACGTGGATGCTGTGGCTGAGTTTCTGGCACAGGCGAACTTGCTGGTGCTCTCTGCAGCAGAAATCCATGACTTAAAAGCGCCGATTACTTCGGCCGAGATCAGAGTAGCTATTAAGTCCTTAGCCCGCGGGAAGACCCCTGGCTCTGATGGACTGCCCATCGAATTTTACTCCACTTTCTCTCCTCTATTGCTCCCGAAACTACTTCAACTCTATATGACATCACTCGCTGAGGGGAGGCTGCCCCCTACCACTCGGGAGGTGATTGTCACATCCCTCTTAAAGCCAGATAACGATCCTTTAGATGTATCATCCTACCGGCCTCTATTGATCCTTAATACGGAATATAAAATTCTTAGTAAACTTCTTGCTAACCGCCTTCTCCCGGCCCTTTCGCGGTTGAGCCATATGGACCAATGCGGCTTTGTCCCACGGCGGAGTACATCGCTGAATCTTCGGCGCTTTCACGCCATCTTGCATGCCTCCGGGCCCCGGCCGTCAGGAGCAGGGTGTCTATCCTTGGATATATCGCAGGCCTTCGATACTCTAAGTTGGTCTTATATGCTGGAAGTGTTGGCTAAAATGGGCGTTCCCCCAGAACTATGTGCCTGGATTCAGCTGATCTACACCGCCCCCACGGCCAGGGCGAAGACAGGCTCGATAATCTCTTCAGCCTACCCCATCTTTCGAGGTACGCACCAGGGTGGCCCATTATCGCCTATATTGTTTGTTTTGGAGCTTGAGCAGTTGGCCCAAAACCTTAGGCGGGCCATGGTCCCTCATGGCATTCCGATGGAGGGTGCCCTGCATTCAGTCTCGCTTTACGCAGACGACATGCTGCTGTACTTTTGTGATCTCCAGGCCGACATGAGGGAAGTGGCAGCTCTTTTTCTTCACTTCGGGGAGATATCCGGATTGCACCTCAATGCTTCCAAATCCGTGGCCTATTCCTTCGGTGGCGCGCTTACGGCTCAGGAGCTCCGTTTGGGCCCTTGTCCTTCAGGGTGGCACTGTTTACTTTTAGGTACTTGGGAATTAATATCTTTAGATCCGTGCCGGATGTCATAGCAGGCAATCTAGTGCGCACAATCTCTTCTATACGTTCCCAAATTTTGTTTTGGAATACCTGGCCTATTACCGTTGCGGGACGGGTAGCGATATCTAAAATAGTGATGCTGCCTCGCTTGCTTTACCATTTCGTCAACATCCCGGTGGTATACCCCGCTTGGATCTTTTGAGAGTTGGATGCACTGCTGGTCTCGCTGGTCTGGGGTCCGGGGAGGCATAGGGTGGCATTAGCTAAGCTGCGGCTGCCGAGTGATGCCGGTGGTATGGGAGCACCAGACTTTAGGGCATACTGCTTTGCTGGCCAGCTGCAGTGGTTGGCCCACTGGCTGGCCGGGAAAAACCTGTTTGAAATCGGCTACACCCCGACCCAACTAGCACGTGGTACCTTGCAGTCGTTGTTGTGCCCCGGTGCCCCTAAGCCATGGGACCCCCCGGCCCTACTAAAGGTAGCGCTTCGTTATTGGACAAGGGCATGTAAGTATGCTAAAATCCAAAATCCGTATGCTACCAACATACCGCTGTGTGGTCTCCCTACGAGGCAGGGAATTCTGATTGCCGGACAAGTACGGCCTTGGACACAACAGGGGGTGGAAACAATAGGAGCCTTTTTTCAGGAAGGCAGTTTGATGCCCCACGGGGACTTTGCGAGGATAAATGTGGTACCCGACACCCAGTTTCTACTCCATGCGGTGATCTCCCGGTATATCCAGGCACATTGGCAGGAGACACCTGTAGAACCCTCAACAGTCCACCTCCTGCGCTCCCTTCACATAATGGGACATGGGCGGTTCCTGGTTCGTTGGCTTTACCGGGGCCTCCGGGAACACACGCAGATCTCCTTGGCTCCTCTCAGGTTGCGGCGGGAAACAGATTTGTCCCGGGCATTTAGTGATAGAGAGTGGACCTATATACTGAAATACCCTAAGAAAGTGTCCCGCAATTGTAGGTTGAAACTATTCAATTGTTTGTCCTCCGCAGAGGCGTGTTTGTTGGGTCTTTTACCGCTCCCCCTTAAAGCGACCTTGCTGCGTCGTTTTGCCAATCTGGCATTAATGCTAGCAAAGCGCCTGATAACACAACGTTGGAAGTCCCGTGCCCCGCCGCGGGTAGAGGCCTGGGGAAGAGGAGGTGTTGAGATGGTCGGTGGCAGAGCGAGAGGCGCTGCATCGGGAAGAGAGTCGGGGGCTGCACAAGCGTCCTATATCCCTAGAATGGGCACACCTGACTGAGCTGTTTAAGAGTGAAATGGAGGAGAGTGAGGGGGCTACAGGGACCACTCCCCAAAGTACCCCTGTACGAGCTGGGGTACATGTCAGCGGATGTGCTGGATGAATGCTAGACCCTGTCCCCTGACATTGAGTGACGTAATGTCCCGATTGATTGAAGCCACTTCCAGCTGGGGGGGGTTTACGCCTTCTCCCCTTATTCCACTTGTCCTTATTTATCCAGATCCCCCCTCTTGTTGTACTGCTCGACCTCCCCCCTTCCCCTACCGCGCGCTTAGGGTGTGGTTTCCTCCCCCTCTTTTCCCCCCAGGGGAATGCTCTATGGCCCTCAGACTGTATTTTTGTGGCATGGTTTGGCAAGGTGGGTGGGTTCAGAGTGGTATTGGGAGTTTGGGGATTGTTGGGCGGGCACCGCTCCCCATAGGTATAGTATCTTGATGGATGGGAATGTAGCACACAACAATGTACATGGCGGGTGTCCTTCCAAGTCGTCATGTGACATTTTCGGAGTGTATCAACGTCTATACTACATGATTTGCTGGTCCGCACAGGATGCCTGCTTTGTCTCCTCTGCCCTATATATACTTAAAGTGATTGATGCAGTGTATTTCTCATTGCTCCTCCTCATGCCAAATCTTAATAAATTTTGTTTAAAAAAATAAATAAAATAGTAAAGATCTGGAGAGAGTTCACAATAATGTGGTATTCTTTGGAGAGAGTTGTCAGTGAGACTCCCCATTGGAACCACTCACACCTCAGTTGTTGTGTAACGAGCAAGATGAAAACTATGGAACCAGAAGACATGGCTTTTGTTAATTCTGGCCTCCCATTGTGACACATTGTGTGGCCTTGTGCAATCACTTTTTGAACATACTTCTCTGGTCCTTTTTCTTTTGTTATGTCAGTACAGTCAGATCTAGGTGCCTGTCAGAGATAGTATTATATGCAGCACTCCAAAGAACCAATCCGTGCTCAAATTTTGATTCTTTTTATGAGTCAGTCAAAGGTTTTTTATTCGGCCACCAAAGGCCATAAAAGCACACAGATAAAACCATTTATACATACAATAGCCAAAAACATTACCATACATACATAAAGAATCCATAAGACCCAAGTAAATCAGTATAAGACTATATGTACAAACAATTAAGAATATAAAAAAGTCGGGGGGAGGAGCCTAGCGCTTAACCAAGATGGCCGCGTGAGCTCTGAGCTCCCGAGACCCTCGCGCCCTCCGTCGACTTTCCTGTCTCTAATCCTGTCTGCATGCATGGCATCGTGTAGATGACTTGTCAGGGAGGCGATTGATGCTACCCGAGGCCGGATCGCCCACCGGGAACCGGAGTTATGCATGGCGGAAGATTGCGGCCTATCTCCGAGGGATGCCAGGGGCTAGAGTTGGCAGGATGCCCGACCTCTAGTTGAACAACAGCGGCCAGGCGAGGTGTGAACTGTCGGATGGAGGTCCCCGTCCTTTCACTTTCACTTTCTCTCCCTTTGTCTGCCCTGCCCCTGGAGAGCTCTTGGTGGCTTTATTTTCCTTTGGACGCTCTACATGCTACTCTGGCGGCCCACTGCAGACCTGATCACTCCTGACTCCTCTTGCTGAGAGAGGGCCGTCTTATCGGAACCGAACTGTTTGGTGCCAACCATGTCGGGCAAAGCAGAGGTGGATCGGCTGAAGCCTAAGTCTACCAGGCGGGGAGCCTATGCTCAAGCTAATAATATGGACCGCTATGCTCTGCAGAAGGGGTCACCGAGTGGGTCGAGCCAGTCGCTGGATACCCAGAAGGCGGTCTCGCCCTTGGCCCCGGAGCTCTCGCTGCAGGATGTCATGGGGGCGCTCGAGGGGATGCAGACCTCGATTGGGAGACAATTTGATGCCCTGGCGCATAAAGTGGATACCATCTTGGTGGACGTTAACCTGATCCGCGCAGATTTGGGCAAGACCAACGAGCGGGTCAAAACCCTGGACCTCAAGACCACGGGCCTCGCCGATGATGTTTCGGAACTGCAGACCGAGGTTCGTAAGCTGAGGACCGAGAGTGATCTCGCCGCCCGTCGGCTGGAGGACTTTGAGAGCCGGGCCAGGCGCAATAACGTGCGCGTTATCGGGGTCCCGGAGTCCTCGGATGAGGCTTCGGTTGACCTGCTCGTGGAGGACTTGGTGCTTAACCATCTGCAGCCTAAGGGTCTTGGGAAGTTCTTCGCGGTTGAAAGGGCCCACAGAGTGCCGGGTGGGAAGCCCAGGGTGGGAGCCCCGCCGAGGCCGATCGTCGCCCGGCTCTTTCATTTTCGAGATCGGGACGCTATCCTGCAAGCATCGAGGGTAACGGGCCCGGTCCCCTTCCAGAACGCGTCGGTGAATTTCTATCCTGATTTCACCCAGCAGGTGCAGAGGCAGAGACAGGGCTTTCTGGGGGTGAAGAGGCGCCTTCGGGAGAGGGATCTGAAGTATGCCATGCTCTTCCCTGCCAGATTACGTGTGGTGTATGAAGACCGGACATTCTTCTTTGAGTCTCCCGCCATGGCCGATGAATGGCTGGACGCTTTGCCCCGACGACGGACGGGAGAGGACACCGCCGCGGATGGCGACAGTGGCCGGGATGGGCAAGGGTGATGTTTTCAGAGCTGGTCTGACTCGATTTGACTTTATCTAATTACTGGAATAGAGTGCAGTAAATGCGGAGGGTTGCGGGAGGACGAGGGGAGCTCTTTCCTCCCTTAGGGTACTTTTTGTAGATTTCGGGTTTGGTAGGGCGACAGGCACACTGCAAGTTGGGGGGGCTTTGTAAGCTGCAGCAGGGGTGCAGGGTGGGGGGGATGGTTGGGATTTTGGGTTTGTTGTTGGGGGGTTTGTTTCTGCAAGGCGTAATGATCATTCTCGGGATTGTTCCATGGTGGCTCTTCGGGTGGGGGGTGGGCCTCTTTGTGTTTGGGGATGGGGGGTAGAGGTTTAAGTGTTATTAGCTGGAATGTTAATGGTTTGGGAGATCGCATTAAGAGCGGGATAGTTTTGCAACACTTGAAACGGTCAATGCCAGATGTTGCCCTACTGCAGGAGACACACCTTATAGGTAATACGTGTTATGCTCTTAATAGGAAGGGTTATAAATTCATAGCTCATTCGGGATTTTCCTCCGGGTCCAGGGGTGTGGGCATCCTAGTCAGGGCCTCGCTACCATTTGAGGTGGACTCCACAATTGTTGACGATAGGGGGAGGTTTGTGGCGGTGGCGGGGAGGTGGGAAGGTAGAACTTTGGTTTTGGTTTCGGTTTATGTCCCTCCAGCCCTGCAGGCCTCCACGTTTACAGATCTGGGTAGGGCCTTGCTGGATCTCCCGGGAGGTATGCTAGTGGTGGGGGGGATTTCAATGCTGTCGGCTCTGGGCTGCTGGATAGGTACCCGCCCAGAGACACTGGGGGGGCCCAGAAGTGGCTTCCAGACTTACTAGACACACTCGGCCTGATAGATTGTTGGAGGCTCCGGCACCCCACACAGCGTCAATACACCTTCCACTCCGGTGCGCATGGTAGCCTCTCTAGGATTGACTACCTGCTCACTTTGGCTGCGCACGCCCCATTGGTGTCTGAGGTCAGGCACATGGCGCGTGGCATATCGGACCATTCGCCAGTGTGGGTCAAGCTGGATATAGGCCGCGAGGGAGGGGGAAGGGTGGCTCCTATTAACCCCTGGTACTTTCGAGATTCCAAGATGCGCAGCGCACTGGTGAAGACAGTGGATAATTTTTTCAAGGACAATCAGGGGTCCGTGGACTCGGCAGTGTCGTTGTGGGAAGCATTTAAGACTGTGCTGCGAGGGGAGGCCCTCTCACTTGTAGTGGCGGCCAAGCGGCGGAGAGATGGCGAGGTTATGCAAGTGGAGGAGGAGATCGGGGCTTTGGAGGGAGCGTTAGAAGAGGAGGTAACAGCGGCCTCACTGCATGAGCTGAGCTTGAAGCAAGCCGAGTATAAGGACCTTGTGACAAATGCCGCTAAGACCCTCAGTAGGGAACAGCAGGGCCGCCTGTATGATGTTGGTGACAAGGCCGGGAAGCTCCTAGCTTGGCTGGATAAAAAAGAAAGGGTTAATAGAGTAGTGCCGGAGTTGACGGGAGAGGGGGGAGAGGTGATTGTGGAACCTGAGGGGATTGTACAGTCTTTCTCGGACTATTTCCGTAAGGTTTATGCCTCAGTGTCGGATAGGCCGCCCGAGGACTCGCGTGACCTCTTGAGGGATATTGCTCTGCCCTGTCTTTCTGATGTAGATAGAGATGATCTTGATGGAGACATAACGGTCGATGAGGTGGCGGGAGCTATTCGCGCGCTGAACTCGGGCAAGGCCTCGGGCCCGAATAGCTTGCCGATTGAACTGTATAAGCTGTTCCCGGATAGGGTAGCCCCTCACCTGCGCGCCATGTTCGTGGAGGCGCGGGGGAGTGGGACCCTCCCGTTGGACCAGAGGCTGGCGACAATTGTTGTGATACACAAGGATGGTAAACCCCGAGATAAGTGTGCCTCATATAGGCCCATCTCACTCCTCAACGCCGAGCCGAAGATTCTGGCTAAAATCCTGGCGGGCCGATTGGTCAGGGTACTTGGAGACTTGATTCACCCGGATCAATCCGGTTTTATTCCGCATCGCAACACCGCGTTAAACCTTCGGCGCCTTCATGGTGTGATCGCCAGGGCTGGCACGCTGCGAGAACCGGCTATTGTGGCGTCTCTTGATGCCACGATGGCCTTTGATACGGTGGAATGGGCGTATTTGTGGGCTGTGCTAGCCAAGTTCGGCTTTGGCCCTGGTTTTGTGAGTTGGGTGAGGTTGCTGTATGAGGGACCCCTTGCGAGTGTGGTGGTAAATGGCCGGGCATCGATTCCGTTCCGGCTTGGGAGGGGGACTCGGCAGGGCTGCCCCCTGTCGCCTCTGCTGTTCGCCCTTGCCCTTGAACCGCTGGCGGCGTGGATACGCTGGCACCCGGACATACGTGGCCTTCGCTGGTCGCCCGAACACGAGGACCGCATTTCGCTATATGCTGACGACATCCTGTTGTATCTTGCCTCGCCCAAGAATTCATTCATAGTGGTCTGTGACGTTCTTACATCTTTCGGTAGGAACTCGGGTCTCGTCATCAACTGGAGTAAATCGTATTTATACGTCCTGAGTGGTGAGGTTCCACCGGTCCCGCGAACTTGTTCGATCCGGATTGCTCAGCAGGGCTTCATGTATCTGGGGATCTTTATCTCCATGGACCCCGCTTTGCGGTATGAGAGAAACCTGCTCCCCCCCCTGGCGCGCCTGCGGCGGGATGTTGAGGGCTGGCGGAGGTTGCCGCTCTCCCTCGTCGGGCGCGCTGCCTTGTTCAAAATGATGTCCCTTCCTCGGTTCCTCTACGCATTGCAGAATACTCTGGATTGGGTGCCGGCCAAGTACTTTCGGGAGGTCGAAAGCCTCCAACGAACGTTGTTGTGGGATGGGCGGCCGCGGATAGCGATTGCTAAATTGACGCTTCCATGGTATGATGGGGGTATCGCTCTTCCAGACATCCGACGCTATTACTGGGCCACCCAGCTGTCCGCGATTAACCATGGTTTTTATGGCCCGGCTCTCAGCCCTGGTTATGCCATGGACAGATGGTTGCTGCGCGGTGGGAACTATCTTAGGGCATTGTATTCGCGGTCCCTCGACTCGTCCCTCACGGGGCCCACTGGGGTGGCGGTGCGTGTATGGAAGATGACGACTGACTCTCTGGGCTGGAGGGATAGGCTCACCCTAGCTACCCCGTTGTTTGAATCTGAAAGGTTGGGTAGGCTTTGGCATACGAAAGGGTTTGATAAATGGGACTTGATCGGCATCTCCAGGGTTGGAGATGTGCTGATTAAGGGGAGGGTGAAGTCCTTTGAAGAGTTGCAGAAGGAGTATGAGTTGAGGGCATCTGAGTTTTTCCGATATGTTCAGGTGCGTCATGCCCTGCGGTCAGTCCTTGTGGAGGGTGAGAGGGTGCCTGAGTCCTCTCCTTTGGAGGACCGGATCCTTGATGGCCATATGCCAGAGAGCACGATCTCGCTCATCTACAAGAAACTGATAAATGTTCGGGCTGATATGCTTCTGGGGCTGCGGGACCAGTGGACCAGGGACGGACTCGAGTTGGATGATGAGGACTGGCAGTCTGCTGTTTCCTCTCCTAAGGAGGTTGCGATCCCGTCGCGTCTGAGGCTGGTGCAGCTCAAGATATTGCATCGAGTGTATGTGACGGGGCCGCGACTGGTTCATATGGGATTCTCTGAGGAAGGCCTATGTAGGAGGGGATGTGGTATGGTGGGTACTTTCCTCCATATCATCTGGGAATGTGGTGTCATCACGGAATTTTGGAGGCGAGTTCATGCGGTGATGGGGGAGGTGACGGGCATTGCTATGCAGCCGGAAGCGCGGTGTTGTCTCCTGAATGTCTGGGGGCCCACTGATCATGATGAGGCACAGACCCAGTGGGTGACTCTGGGTAACATGGTTGCTAAGAGGGACATCGCGCGCTTGTGGGTTTCCGTGGGGCCCCCCACGTTAACCGCGTGGAAAGAAAATATGGACTGGAGTATGCTCAGGGAGAAGACAGTCTATTGCGCTAGAGGCCGCCCTCGGAAGTGGCATGCCATCTGGGGGCGGTGGAATCAATACAGGGGGGGAATATGTCTTGCCCCTGATCTGGATCCCCCCGAGGAACAGCTTTCTTCTTGACCTTCTTTCCAGCTTAGTATGCAGATGTGATGGTTAATTGACTTCTTGGGCCTCTGCTTTCCCCCCGTTTTCCTCTTTTCACAGTACTGTAACTGTTAGACGATTGGGGTCCGGCTCCCCCCTGAGGGGCTAACACCGTGGGCATTCAGTGTTGTTGCCTTGCTGGGGTTTGTTGTGTGTTTGTAATTATTTAAAAATGGAACCTTTTCACTGCTCCTTCAATGCACTGTGGACGCTTCTTTGTCCTCTCCTACCGAAGCTGCCGAACCTCCGGGTTGTCGGCTGAATAGCTGTGTCCAGATTCTTGAAGAAATAAAGGTTTTATTAAAAAAAAAAAAAAAAAAAAGAATATAAAAAAGTCATTCTATAAAAAAAATACAAATTACAGCTCAAAGTATAAAATTTGACAAATAAAGTGCAAGGGTGAGAGCGTTTTAGCGAAGTAGGCACACCGCATTGTCAAGCCCTACCAAGCGCTAGAAATAGAAAAGCATTTCCCAGAAAGCAGAGGACAGGGTTCAGTCTAGCTACGCCATGAGCATCTTTTTCCTTTGTCTCATGGCCCCTACAAAAAAGCTTGCCACACCAAAACAGACCTTAGGGGAGGAGAGCATTTGTAAGTATACTAGTGCAGGCCTCATTTTAACAAATTGACACGATCTTAGAAGCGGGAGAATACATTTTTTTAGCAAAGGAGCAAATAATTCACAAAAAAGGTAAAAATGTAAGGTGTCCTGTTCAGAGAAATTGCCACATGGACATGGCTTCAGAGCAGCAGGCTTCATGGAGCCATTGGGAAATGCAAATAGCCAGTGAATAAAATTCAATCTAAAAGTTAGCTCAAAGCGATGCTGCACATTGGTAACTAGTGACAAGTATGGCTGCATATGTGTACTCAAACTCAGTGTGAAGTATTTTCTCACTGTGGGCTTAGCAAGTTCCCTGACCTCCCTTTCTCCCTGTCGTCTAGTCATGAACAGGTGTTTGATGCTCTTAATGTCTACTGGGCGCAAAGGCCTGGGCTTAGCATACAAGTCAGGGCAACCAAGCCACTTTGACAATTTCATATTATACCCTAGCTAGGCAATACACAATGCCCCCTCAAGTGCAGTGCAATCCGTTATAATGATTTGATTTAGGGTGGGAGCTGGGCAGGACCAGATTCTCTGCCAACGCAATTAAGGCGCAATGACAATAAGGTCAGAGATGCAACCCATGCTAAGCTCTTTGTGTAACATGAGGGCTGGAGTGCAGGGATGGACAGCAAGAAGCCTACGCATGAATATGTTCTCCACCGTCTGTATGTCTCTCACGTCCTTCTACCCCCACACATCACATCCATAAGTGGCCATAGGGATACATTTTTCTCTGTACAACTTTAATACAGCAGTTACAGGCTTTGTCCCTAGTCTTTTTGCAAGGTCCGTGGTTGTCCCACAGCCCTTGCCAGAACATTCTTTTTGTGTATTCTTTGTGCATCCCATGACCCGTGATCATCAATCATTACACCTAGATAAGGAATATTTGAGATTTAAGTTAGCTGTGCCCCCCTGCAGAAAAACTTATGCCTGACTGCCTTCTGGGTGCCAATCGTCATTGTATGGGATTTAGTAAAATTGGTGGCAAGATCAAGTGAATCCATAAAATCTAGAAAAACACTTAAAAGTCTTTGGAGACCTACATCAGTCCTAGCAAACAACACTGTGTCGTCTGCATATAGGAGTGCCAAAATAAGTTTAAAGCCAGCTTTTGGAATATCTTTGCTGGCAGCCAATAGAAAATCCCCTAACTTGTTAATGTAAAGCGTAAACAGCAGTGGGGCCAAAATATGCCCCTGCCGGACCCCTCTCCTGACTTCCCAGGAGGCTGACACATAGCTATCGTCATTATATCTCACAGCCGCAGTGGTGGTGTTATGTGCGGAGTGTAGAAAGGCCACCAGATCTACGTCCAGCCCCAGATCCAAAAGAATCCCCCACAATTTGGATCCGTTGATGCGATCGAACGCTGATGTTAAGTCCATAAATGCCATGTGAAGGGTTCCCATCTTTACTATTGTATATTTCCCCACTACCAAATGTAGGTTAATGCATTGATCTAGCGTCTCTTTGCTTTGTCTGAAACCGTACTGTAGGTCAGAAACAACATTAGAAATATCTAACCAGGAGGTTAGACGATCCAGGATCACTTTCCCCATGATTTTGGCAGCCGTATCTAAAAGAGAAATAGGTTGATAACACACTGCGTCATCCCTCAGGCCCTTTTTAAAAATAGGTAAAATTATGGCCTTTGCCCGGGAAACCACACAAATAGGCCGCATTAAAAAACCTGTGTCAATATCCCGTCCCAGGCCAGTGTGTCCTCTTTGTACAGATCCGAGGGGACCCTTTCAGGACCTGGATCGTTCCCACTGGCTGTGGCCAGAATAGCTTTGTGTACATAGTCTGTGTTAAAATGCAGTGGCACGCTATCAATGCCAGTGTCCCATTGGTCCTCAATCCTTCCCAGGTCGCAACCACTGTACATCCCTTCTGCAGCTATATTGCAATCAGTTCTGGAGTTTGTTGAGTCAGAGAAAAAATACTTGCCTGTCCGAGGGCCTCCCAAGCCTGTTCTCTAATGGTCTTCTTTCCCTGCTGTCAGTCTCAGTTGCCTTTCGTTTATTTGATGCTTTACTCACTTTTCAGTTTTGCTGTAGGTAGATTTGTCATTCACCCTGTTCCAAATTGCTTTGCATCTAAGAAAACACAGCCACTTTAACATAACAACAGTTTGCTGCATTTCAGTGTTACAAAAACAGTGGCGGCTGAGACGGAGGAGCGTTGCCCCACTGCTTCGCAGTGAAGTAAAGGAATCATAAAATGATAATAACTTGCGTTATTATCATTTTATGTTTCCTTCTGCTGCAGCTTTTGCGTTTGGGTCGGGGCTGCTCCGACAACACAGCAGCAGGGAAGAATTGGTATGCCCACTCCTAAGTGCACTTGACTGTTTGACCGACCCACTCAGGCCAGCCAAACATTAATGCACATTACAGCCTGCATGGAAAACATGCCCCGGCCCCCATTCCCTGGCTGAGTGTCGATCCACGGTGCTCAGACCAATCACAATTTTGCATTGCAGCATTGTGATTAGCTATCGGGAGCCTGGGAGCCGTGTGCTTCCTGCTGCTTCATGCATCCTGCTGCGGGACCGGAGTCAGGAAGAAGAGGACAGAGGAGAGGTGACGGCCGGCCGTCACAGGTAAGTGTTTTTTCAAAAATCTTTTTTTGCCCCCACCACCTGGGTCCGGTAGCACCCCTTCCGTTTAAAAATAAAAACCAGCATGGAGAAACCCATGTCCAAATGGTGTTTAATGCAAAATAGCAGTCAGCAGAGCAAAAATGTCAAAGATAATTGGCATTTCAAATGACTGCAACTCACAATAGAAAATGGTCAGTTGGAGCATGCAAATGTATTCTATCATACAGACATTTTCTTATAATACAATTCAATGTGAGGAGATCATGTGAAAACAATTAATTGGTTTCAGCAAAAAATCTAATATGCGGGTGTTTGGAACTTTTCCTCCAAGGAAGGACTGGATGACCTTGAAGGGAAGATAGCACTGATATCCACCAATATGAACTCTTTTATTCTCACAAAGCCTAGCTCCCTTTGCCAGGTTTAAAATGAGGCTGCGCTTCACATGGTGATGGATGTGCATCCCTGCCCTGAGTGCCCCAACTGTACTGATGTCTGAATCCCAAATTATGATTTTTGTGGTCATAGGCAAACACGGATCATGCGTTTGCGCAGTTACATAGGCCTCTCTCACAGATGTTGATCTTTTTGGCCCAGGACGAATGCCCAAAGCGCTACCCTCATGGTGGTGGAAGGCTACTGCCTTTCCCAGGAATTAAGCAGCACAAGGGAAGTGGTGACAGTATACTATGTAGTGAACAGTAGGAATGAACAGGTCCTTTTTAAGGTGTGTTATTGGAGAGAGGCCTACAGGCTCACTCATTCAAATTCCACTGATGGGTGCTTAACTCACCCTTGGCCCACATCGGTTTGTTGTGAAGTGCTGTGCAGCATATGAGTGATGTATCTGCGCTGGGTGTACGTGTGCTTGGGAAGGGCACACTACAGGGATAATGCAGTGCTCATCAGTGCGTGGATAGTGAATTAATGTGATGGAAGTATGTTTGCCTGTGAGTGGTACAATACATGATGGGTATAGCGCTGCACAATGCATGTGTGGTAAATGTATGTGCTTGGTGCATGTGTGCTTGTGAGTAGTACAGTATATGAAGGATACAGTGCGGCACACTACTATGTGTATATGTGCCTGTGAATAGTACAATACATGGCAGACTATGAGTTCCATTTTGGCAGACACAGGCCTGCATGGTGAAACATGAGGAGTTAGAGTAACCCCAACAGGTATGTTCAGCAATTTATTGCAATGTATTGCTCCAATCTTGAAAGTTTGATGGTACACACTGGAGAGGAGAGAGACAGGCTTCCCTCATACACTTCTGTTAAGGTCTCTGTATCTGGGTTGAGGACTTTGCATGGTTGTTCACCTGTTTACTGTTGCTGGGTAACCTGTGAGTAAGTTCCACTGGTCATCAACGACAGCATAATGTGCATAATGTGCTGTTCTAGTGCTGGGGGACTGAAGGAGTTGGGAGCGACAGTTGAACTGAGTTGCTTCAAGGGCTAATGGTCTCTGTACTGCAGCTG
This sequence comes from Triturus cristatus, assembly GCF_964204655.1. Lineage (NCBI taxonomy): Eukaryota > Metazoa > Chordata > Amphibia > Caudata > Salamandridae > Triturus > Triturus cristatus. Next base: position 82,021,842 of record NC_140584.1, on the reverse strand, counting down.
AATAAACACTTAGAAACTTCATGTGTATGTATTGCTTACAACTTACACATTGGCGAAAAGTGCCTGCTGGGGACAGGTGTGTGCAGACCATCAGCTTCCCCACTGACCCACGAGGACAACTACAAATTTTAAGTTGTCAAATTTTGCATATCGGCCTACCACTGCTGAGTACTGTGTGCATTCAATGTATTGACGAGTTATTCTGGCAATTGAGAGTTTTTGTGAAGACGAACTCTGACTATTCATAAGATGAGACTGTGGGCATCAGTACACGTCTACAAGACTTAAATTGTGTCATTTTTCAAATTGCCTGCTCGCAGTGTGCACCTGCACCAGTGCGAGTCAATTGAAGCCTTTATGACGCGCCTAGTACTTTCTCACCGTCTCAGCCAGTCGCGTCGGAGCTGCAGTGGATCTCCAAGGTGACACGGAAGCTTTCGGAGCACCAGAGTAACAGATCTTGTGAGGCGGCTTAGTACAGGTGTGTCCGCTTACACAGAAACACAGTGGTTTATGGGGAAACAGAGTTCACAATTCTCTTTGGCGGCAGCATAAAGGAGCTTGGTCATCCGTCCGAGACAGACTCCAAGATCTATTTCCGGGTAGTCGAGTATGTCCAGTGACACGCTTACCTATACTGTAATTTCCATTATCTTGAGCATGTGTGGTGAGTGCACCCTCTTCTAACATCCTATTCTCTGAACCATACTCAGCGTTTAAGGGCACTGACATGCACATTTCCTTGGTCGTGTGATTCATGATTGCAGTGCTATCTTGTCAATTTCACGTTGGATGGACTAAGTCAGCGCTGTGACACGCACACCAAAAATACTAAGTACTGGTAATTGCTGTATAGTTGATTGATGAGTATGGTTGCACACATGCTCGAATTCGTTATAGTGCAATAAGCTAAAGGATTTTTTTTTTCTCCCACAGTGGAATATTCGTGCGCAAACTAGTTGTGGTACTATTTCAATTAATTTTCAGTTGCAATTTTGGGAGAGTTATACATATATATACTTTGTATTGAGTTTTTTTTTTAGTTGTGTTGTTGTTTTGTCACCATGGCATTGTCCAGTATGTCTCAACCACCGCAGTTTCTTTCTGACAAAAGAGGCCCAATTTTGCCATGGAATAGATGGAAAGTATTGTTTGATTCATATTTATTTACTATTGGTGGTGAGATGTTTTCTGCGTTGAGGGGGCAAGCTGTGTTGTTACACAATCTGGGAACTGAAGGGAGACGTGTATGAAAGTTTGGATAAAAAAATGTTGGGGCTTGGAGAAGGTGAACTAGATAATGTTTTTGACATGTCAGTCATGATGCTGGATAGACATTTTGGGTCAAAAATACATGTTGTGTTGGAACAACATAACTTCTTTACAGGGGTACAGGGCAAACAGGAAAGAATTGGTAGCTATGTTGCAACCCTAAAAACACACTGGCAAGCCCTTGTGAGTTTGAACAGCTCACAGATTCTCTAGTTAGAGACCAAATAGTTAGTTGCACTAATGATGTCAGGATCCAGCGGAAACTCCTTGAAAAAATCTGGAATTAAAAGAAACCATAGCCATTGTGAAGGGCATGGAGAACACAAATGTGGGTACGGGAGATGAGGGAGGACAAAAGCAAAGATACCTTGTGGGAAGAGAGTGTTGTGCATGAAATTAAGAAGGATGGTAAAAAAAGTGGTGAGGTTAAGAGACAAATCAATAGTGATACAAGCAAGAAATCTGTCGGAAATGAGCTTTTAAGAGATGGACCTGGTAGTAGTGGGCTTTAATGTTTTAGGTGTGGTAGTGAAGGCCACCTATCAAATAGCCCTGGTTGCTTTGCAAGGTTTGCCAAATGTGGCAAGAAGGGACATTATGCATGTGAGAGTCGCAGTGTTAAATATTCACTCTCACTAGATACATGAGCATAAGAAAGTATTACTAAAAGGACAAAAAATGTATGTTTATTTACCATCGAGGACCTTCTAACAGCATAAGACTTCACCCATGCATACCAGGAGTTTGACCATAAAATCAAAAGCTGTATATGTCTTCAAACAATCATATCTCATCAACCATAGTGCCAGCATAAGTACTCAGTCAAGCTTCCAACCCTTTGGTTCATAAAGTTACAAGTTTCCTTTTGGACTGATTTGGGTGATAATTGACCACAGCTTTTTGGATGGAAAATATAGATATCTTTCCTTTTTCTTCAGTAAAGAAATAATATTCCCAATATTAAGAGCCATAGAAGGAATAGGGGAGAGGTTGTGGCCTTACGGCAAGAGCTGCTGACTTTGGAGCCGGAGAACCAGGTTTGAGCCTCTGCATCGGCTCAGCTTCCTGTGAGTCTGGGCAAATCACTTAATCTCCCAGTGCTTACCAAGAAATGAGTGTGTCCTTGTGTAAAGTAACTGGTGCTCATGTAAAGCGCTCCAATACCTTCGGGTCAAGTTTGCGCTATATAAATCTGCAAAAAAAGCATTATACAGGAGAAACAACTTCTTAGCACCTCAATATAAAGTGTTAAGCCATTCCAAAGTCTCGTAACAAGGACAGAGCCATAAACTGAATTGAGCGTTTCCTCCAAAATGTTCAAATAGCAAGCGGATAAACAGGCTTCAAATGAGTGATTAGGCAGTGTTGTGAGCGAGAAACGCAATTATCCTTATTGAAGCAGAGTGCGGCTCGCTTTTCATGTCTTTGAAAACACAGAGTACCAAAAAACATACAGACAACACCGTTGCCTGTGCAGGTCTTTGGATCTTGTCACTAATGTCCATCCACCACAGCCTGAGCGCTCCTCCTGCTGCTTGTGGCTCACCCCGAACACACGGTGTGCCATTCTTGGAATGGCAGCCAAATAGCACCCCATCCTGAGAAACTCAAGAATGCATACCCCCGTTCAGAGAATAGTCTATACTCCTTAGCCAGCACATGGAGCATAGGTCATAATACACCTAAAAGCTTCTGGCTATCACAGCGGCCCTTGAGGCACGTCTTGCTGCACGCATAAAAACATCAAAGCATTCAGTAATATGAATGCCGGTTGACATGTGAGCATGCCTAATAAACTCTAGCTGTCCTAGCCAGCTGCTTCTCAATACCATGCATTGAATCATGGGATATGTAGTTTCATGTAATTCTATTCATGAATACAAAACAAAAAGGATTAATTCATTGTTACTGCATACCCCTTATTTGTACTATAGATATGTACCTATATATGTGTATTGCCTTGTATAAACATGTTGAAAAGTTATGTTTAAAATTTTCTTTTCTTTAATGTACAACAACACTTGAAAACCAGAGTTTATCTAATGCATCTTTAATCTACATATACGTACTTCCTTTATGCATCTATGTACCTTCCATGTACTTTTATCTATATATTTATTACTTTTCTCCTAAAAAAGCATATTTATGCACTACCCTATTTCTCACCATAGGGCCTCTAATGATGTCTTTAATCTACATATACTTACTTCCTTTATGCATCTATATACTTTGCATGTACTTATGGATCTATATATTTATTACTTTCGTCTAATTCAGCATATTTAATACACTAACCTAGTTCTCACCCTATGCCTCTTTCAATATATCTTCTACCTCAACTCACTGACTCATCTCAAACCTCTTTCTACTACTCTTCCCAATGCACTACCCTATTTCTCACTCTATACCTCTATCAATATATCCTCTACATCCACTCTCTCATTCATCCCAAACCCCATAACTCTACTATGATCCCCAAAATAACCCTTTCTAGACTCTCCTCTATTCTAGCTTTCCTTGCATCATCTGACACCTCTTTTACTATACTGATCCCCCAAAACAAGCCTTTCTAAACTCTTCCCTCCCACTCTTCCACTCCACATCCCTTTTTACTCATCCCAAGCTTCCTCCTACTGCTATGACCTCCAAAACAAACAAAAAAAGTCTAAATCCTTAACTCTGCTATCCCTCTACTATCCTTTTCAATCAAAATAACAGACTAACATGTCCACTGCTTAAATTTCATGTTTCACTATACTAATTCACCACCAATCCTTTAAAGGTTCTAGAGTAGCGTGCTACTCGCCAAAAAAGCGCTTCCACACCCCATCAGGGGTAACAAGCGGTATATAAATGCAAACCTTTTTCCCTCTTCTATCCCTCACCTACCCTTCTCCATCCAAATAACTGACTAACTTATTCACCACTCAAATTACTTTCATATTTCACTATACTAATTCAACACTAATCCTTTACGGGTTGGGAGTAGCGTGGTACTCGCTCAAAAGGGCTTCAACACCCCATCAGGGGTAACAAGTGCTGTATAAATGCAAACCTTTTCCCCTCTTCTGTCCCGCTGCTATCCTTCTTAATTCAAATAACTGACTAACCTAACCACCACTCAAATGACTTTCCTATTTCACTGTACTAATTCATCACTAATCCTTTAAGGGATCCAGAGTAGCGTGCTACTCACCAAAAAAGAACTTTGAAGCCTTGTCAGGGGTAGTAAGCACTTTATAAATGCAATTACATTATTTACAGCAATCAAGACACCCTTCCACAGCTGTTCAGAATGGGCCTTACTGTACACCTGATTTTGGGTCATAAAAGGCGCTTAGTCGTTTCGATTGCTGACAGAGAGACAAACTAAAAGATTTGTTTTCATTTACTCACCATCAGCTGTCTGAGAATGCAAGACTTAAAGAAAGGCAGACTGGGCATGAACACTAAACAACTCTGAAGCACACATGCACAACTGTCAAATTAAGAAAAATCTGTCAGGCACACGGTTGTTATTGTTTTTGAGGCAGGATTTCTCACTATCCTGATCGATATTTCAGTGGGCCCCATTGAAGGTAGGGGCCCTGGGCAATTGCTCACATTGCTCATGTCTTAAAATGTCTCTGCTCCTCTCTCCTCCTCAGCCCTGTGTGCCTGAATGTGCTTCCCCCACTATGGTTCTCCCTCCTCTTACTTCATTTTTCTTGTGCCTTCCTGCACTTCACCACAACTCCTAAGTTTTTCCCTTTTGAACGGAGGATTTTTTCCACCCAGATCTTCTATTTACACCCCTCCTTACTTTTATCTTTGTTTATTCATTTCCTCGCCCGCATGCCATGCTACTAGAAAGTTGTCTGTCACACACTGAATTAAAAACATGGTGGACAACTGATTCTTGTAGAGATATGATTAGGGTTTTGAAGAAGGGAAGATATAGCAGAGTGCAATAGCTGTGCACCAAGTGGAGGTTGATTGGCTGGCCCTATGCAATCCACAAAGTAATTTAGCAAGAAAGTGTGTACATGGTTTGTCATATACTTTCTTGTCTTCAAATATAGTGGGTTTAGCCCGCCTGCTAGCTAATTATCAATTTATTCTCAGACTTTTTACATTATATGTTTGAAAGCTGGTAAGAGACATATAACACCCTACCAAGATTCCAGGCAGTTGACTCTCTGGTCAGAAAATAATTTAAGAATGGACAGGCAAGAGGTGACCTGACAGTGTATCTTTCAAACAAACTTGATAGATTTGGCTAGGAAATTGCCAGAGAGTGATGAGTCCTGACTAGCAGTAAATATAAAGTTTAAGAGAATTGACCAAATGATAAGCAATCTAATAATTTGCAATATGTTTATCAACCCAGGCTATAAGGGAAAGAATGGGCTTGTTAGTAAAATGCTGTTTGCAACTTCGTTAGCAGCTACGATAATCGGTGATGATCATGACTATTGATTTTAATTTCAACTTGATCATCATATCACTTTCAAGGCTCTTTGCTTGGCCCACAAGAACTTGTATGGACAAGCTCTGTCTTATTTTTAAAAAGAAATTTAAATGGTACACCTGAGTCGATCCCTCCACTCCGGTTCTGCAAGAAACATAGAGGTCTCGGCTTTCAAACAGACCTCTTGGGGCGGCAGAAGTTTTTTTTAGATCACCAGTCTTACAATGGAACCGCCTCCCGTTTGAACTGAAAACATGGCTTTTTAATCAGCTATAATAGAGTATAAAAGAAAACCTAAGCACATTTCATGTTTTCGCATAGCGCCAAGATGCATCCGGGCATTCGTCGCACTTTATAAGACAATTCATTCATTCATTCAAGTTAGGATGCAGCACATGGGTATGACGAGATTCAAAAAAGTGTTTTCAAATTTAATGCAAACTTCTAGGCACCAAAATTTTATTGAATGGTTCATGTTTGCTGTCTTTGCCATGGAATTCCTGCTAACTGGAAGATTGTAATATTATATTCTCTTTATAAAAAAAAAAGACCCCAAAGTGACCAAGTGAGCAATAGGCTAATCTCTTTACTAAATCATGAAACTAAATAGCATGCCAGTATTCTATTGACAGAACTTGAGAATTGGGCTGAAGAAAAACAACAGATTTTAGTACAGCAGACCAGCTTAAGTGTGTTAGTTCTACCCTAGATAATTTCATGACCCTCTTATTTCTGATTCTTAATAAGCTGAACAAGAAATAGTGTTAAACTATATACCTCTTTCATTGACTTCAAAATGCATTCAATGGGAATAATAGAAGATTGCTGTGGCATAAATTGAATATATTTTCAACCCCCTCATTTTAATTTATACACAGCAAACATGGGCAGATCTATGTTGGCAGAGTGATTGTTTCCATGTAAAATGTCACCATTTCCAGTGGGCATATCACAATATGCCAATGAGAGGGCATTGATTGAGCGAACTAAGGTTGGCTCACAGAGGTAGCTGTTGGCTTTATGAAGATACAGTAAGAGGTATGATTGTACAGTTATTTTATCAAAAAAATATAATAGTATTGTTTGCTCAAGATAAAAGATCTGGGAGAACTAGCAATTGGGTTCCAAATAGGCAGCGTATTAGTAGCACTCTTTGCTGTCTGGGAGTTTATTTGGTGAAAAGGGAGATTTTAGTCAACAAATCTTTCTAATGAAGAAAAAAGCTATTTGATACTGCACTCAAATCTTTATACTCTAGATTGCCAACCAAACAATTATGCAAATCATGCAAGTTGGTAAAATTAAATTGTTTCCATTGTTATTCTAAGGAATGCCTGAGCTAGCTCAGGAGATAAATTACTAGATTTAGCACTGTTGTCCGATATAATGAGGTCACACTAGGTAGATCCCCTTAACCCCAAAAGGAAATTCATGATTTTACAGAGGGAAGAGCTACCATCAGTGGGGTCTGCTCCCGGGCAGTAGTTGTGGAGCGGAAAGGGGGTTTAAAAAACAAAAGATCACTTATCTGCCGGCCGGCCAGCTGTGTGGCCGCCGCCTCTGCTCCGACCTCTTCCTTCTGAGTGAACAGGAAGCAGGAAGCACCCAGGCTCCCCTAAGCATTGTGTTAGGTCTGAGCACCGAGGTTCAGTGCTCAGACAGGGCCTGGGAGCCTGGGCATGTTCTCCACCGACGCTGTACAATACAGCTGGTGGAGAACATGCAAAGTGTGCATGACGGTTTGGCCAGCCCAAGACGGCCAGCCAAACAGTCATGCACACTTAAAGAGTGCCACCACTCCTCCCCCCTGCTCTGCCCAGCCCCGCAAAACTGCCTGAGGACAGAACAATAAAATGATAATAACATTGCATTATTATCATTTTATTTTTGATTTTTTGCAGTGCTGAAAAGAATGTGGGGGTGACGCTCCTCGGCCATAGCGGAGGAGCCCCCCCTGGCTGGCATGTGGCTGCACACCTCCTCTTGAGAGTTATACTCTTTTAGATCGGGAGTGTTAGAAGTCAGACAAGCAAGTCAGAGAATCTCTTATCTGCAGGAGATGATTTATGGAGTACACCCTTGGACTCCAAATCGGAACATGCACACAATGGTTGTTGTTTTACTTTTAAATGATTATTTTCTTGCTTTGTAGTATTTCTCCACAAATCAGTGTTCTCAGAATGATCATAACTATTCTAAACATGTCAGTAGGTAAAAAGCAGAACAGAGTGAATGTTAGATGAGCAACGATTATATTTCATCAGGCATTCCTAAACTGTTATTCTATTCCTTGCCCAAAGTGCATATTAATTTGCCATGATGTGTAATAGAGAAAGGAAGGGTCACATGCACTCAGGTCCTGCTTTGTTACAAAAATGCACAATGTCTCTTTGCAGAAGTATGCAGACTTTCCCTTCTTCCTTCCAAGACAGATCTCTGCACAGACATCTCCCCTTATAGTTGTGGCTACAATGCCTATATCATAAGAGTGGAAAGCTTTAATTTTGTGTCTTGTTTGAAGTTGCCAGAAAACATATTAGGCTTGATTCACAAAGTTAACCTTACACCTTAGTGTAAGTACTTTTTTGCATAAACAAACTTCTTGCGAAATTTTAGACTTTGCACTCCCAATTCATGTGTGTGCAGAGTTTCTGGGTGCGCAGATACACACGTAAGTATAGGGAGTGCGAGTCATAACACCGAGTACTTAGTTTGTAAATACCAAAAAGTAGTAAACTTATACAAACATGTAAGTTTACCACACAAGTTAGTATTACAATTTGTTTTACTGGCACTATACTTATTACACACATTTTCTATTATTAAATGTAGTCACGCTTACAGTGCAGTCAGGACTATCATGCATGTAACATGCCCTACATTGCAGTGCAATCTCTTCCACTCTTTATTTGAGCTACCTCAAATGACAGCCCAGAGTTGAATTCGGTTGGAATGTGCTGGTGTTCATCAACCCTGGCTACGAAATCAGTTTTTAAAGTTTTGATATAACTTGTGAATATCAGGAGATAATGTTCTGAAAATGTTCTAAACAAACTGATATGAAAGGAAATCTGTTCAACATGTAGTGGAAAATGGGGCTCTGGACAATTTATGTGTAGATGGCTCTAAATTAATTAGAAGTCTCATTGCTCTGGAAAGCAAGATCTCAATATGGTACATGGAAAGGTCTCTGAAAGAAGATTTAAGATATCAAAGTCATTGTTTATATCAAGAATGTCTAGATAAAAAAAAAATATTATAAAAACAGAGCACCTTTATATGAGCAGGAGAGTATATCTACCTACGTGTATGCCCACTTACGGCACAAAATGGGGCATACATTTATCAGAATATGTTTCTTTTTTACTGCTTTGACATATAGAGATCTGCATTAAGTAGGTCTTCAGCCTTTGTAGCTATGCCAGGGAGTCTATGGCTCTTATGTTATGTACTTGACAAGCAATGTTGTCCACAAGGAATAGATTTTTAAGGAAGTTTAGGCAAGAGAGTAAAGTTTGAACCTGCAGTGATGGCGTAATCCAGCTATTGTTGGGGTTGATTTGCAGTTAAATGGTGTCATTTTTAAGTTCTTAGATATGGCAGTTGAGTGGCTTACAGCCAAGACTCATTTTGCGGTTTAGGATTGTCATTAATTATATTTTTTATCAATTTTAGAATATGTATGCTATTTATTGATTTTGGGTTTATCTGGTAATAATTTTACATTCGTGGAATTTTGTTATAATTTTTACTAATCAAGTAATACATTTGCCTTGAGGATCTGATCTTTACTTTTTGAACTAGGTATAAAAGTAGGCAGTTCTGTCAGGGCTCACACTTTGCTGCAAATAATGTCACAAAGAATTGACTTTATATGATTAAACTAAGGTAGGCCAGGTTAACCAGGTTTAGAAATTCCAGTTCTATGGTTGGCACTGCACAGTTATGCTTAAACCCCACTTTCCATTGAAAAGGCATTGTTTGATTTTCTTATAACTTTTGACCCTGTGGACAGATATGCCCAAACCTAGTCTATTAGAGAACTCAGTCAGCTACATTTCCGCATGCTGAGTTTTGTAAAGTTCTGATCATGGATACAAAATTAACAGGAGGGTTGAAATAACGATAGATTACTCATTTTAGATTTCATTGGAAATGTAGCTCTCATCTCCAGCTCAAAAGGCTGAATTGTTGCATGTAATCTGTGGGACCCTAAAAAGGGTTTTTCTCATATGAATTTTGCTGTATTTCAGAAATAAACTAGAAATTGAACATCAGCCTGTAATAATGAATGTGTGTTTATTAGTACAGTTTTCTTGAATAACGTGTTCTTGGGACACATTATTTTTACTGACCAATATGGGGCAGACCTTCTAAGAATTCATGCAACTCAGTGCGGCAAGGCAAGTTGCTGTGCTGCGTTGTGTGAATGGGAGAGAGCTGAAAAGTACCCTATTCACAAAGATATGGCATTCTTCAGCTCTCTCCTAGTGCTGGGGCACTAATGGCTGGCTAGTGCCAGTGCAGAAACCCTTGCGCCATGCTGCAAGGACGCCCTTGTCATGGGCGTATTTCTCCTTATTATACCTTTCTGTCACAATATCATGCAATTCCAGCTTTACAAACCTTAGCATTGCGTGGCTTTGTAAAATCCAAATAAATATTTGTGTTGCCCTGTGTTGCCTTCCGCAATGCAAGGGTGATGCATAGGCTTAGTAAATATGGGCCTATATATATCTATATATAAAACTAATCCCACTTGCAGGGATCCTAGGTTTTTAGCAAGAGATAAAGTTAAATTTGGGGGCACCATTTGATGCATCTACATGGACGTAAAGAAAACAGAATTGTGTTAAAGTTGCAAACTACATGTGCAGCTGGTGGCTGGCCATATGGGAGAGTAGTGGCATCTATTAAACCACCATTGCACATGACGGAAAGCTATGTGTAGTGGTGGTAAGTTGCAGGTTGGTTTACGCAAGCCCTGAAGTCAACCCCATTTGCACACAGCTGAAAGTCTGACTCAATGGGATGTAGGCTGCAACATGATGCAGATATAGTATTGTTCACCACCAAGCCTATCAAACGCCCACCACACATATTTACACAACAACCAGTAAAACCCATTTACCTTTTCACAATTAATATCAGATTTTGATTATCTTTGGTCATAGCAAGTTAATGTATGCTTATAAAACCTTTTAAATTAATTTAAAAGACGTTTTAAAGTGCAGTTATGGTTACAAAATAAACAATAAATTCCAAAAGTTCACCAGTTATGGTTAGATCCGCAAACCATCGATTGTAAACGAGCCATGCAAACCATAACTTATATTCAAAGTGAAATGATTATGGAGTCTTTATATATATATCATAACAATAAATAAGAGAACTTCACATCACATCTTTAAATTATAACATGTATACATAGGTAGCTTGCTGAATCCATAGTTGTTTCATTCAAAATGTTAATGGAAAGGTGATATGCCACTAGTAAGATATTTGCAAAGTTTTATTTTACACAAATGTTCGTGAATATTACATTTGGCGTGTGGGAGGTAACCATAACTCAAGGATTTCAGTTTAAAAAAAATGTATTTCATGAGCAGATCTGAGGCCATATCCAGTAGCATGACATTTCAAGGAAGTACATGATAGTTTCCAGATTTGGTGAGACATTTTGCAGTAGATAAAATGGAGGTTTAACCCCATGGTGGTGATAAAGTTAGATGTCTGTGTTAATTGGCGCCAACCACTATTATAATAACATTAGAAATAAAAAACACAAAAAGTTTGAACAAGGATGATGTGATGGCAGCAGATCTCAATGTATTTGTTTGAAATGCGTGATTCTCTTCTATGATTATCTATACTTTCTGGATTCCTACGGGTAGCTACGCACTCAACAAATGTTAAATAATAATATTAATAAGTTAGTTGTATGGGAAATTCGGATCGAGCTTTCTATTTTTGATTAGCCAACATGGGCATAATGATTGGGCTTGAGCTAAAGAAGAGTTCACATGGGCATGAAGATTAATGAGAATGAATTTATTTAAGAATCTGAATGAATGAATGAATAGATTTATTCTTAATTTAATTAAAACAAGTTGAAACTGAAAAACACAAAGGACCTGTTATTTAAGATTGCAATAAAAGTCAAGCTGTAAACAATTGTCTCAGTGTTATTAATAGCTCACTAGATGAAAGAGCTTACACAGTTAAAACACACCTAAAAATGGAGAAGCTCAAAATAACATGATGTTTGAATAGTGTAAGATTCCTGCTGTCAGCAATCGTCTCCGTGTTCCTGATGGCTCGCTAAGTGAAGATGCTTAGTGTAGTTGGAAGCAGCAATGCTGAGATAGTATTGGCTAAATACCAATTTGGGCATAATGAATGGACTTGAGCTAACAAAGAGTTCACATGGGCATGATGATTAATTAGAATGAATTTGTTTAAGGACCTTTCGTAAATGACATCTACAGCTATGATGCACATTGAAATCAATATTGATTGAATTAATCATGTTGAATATATGTGATTTACTATTTACAAAAATCATAGTGATTATACTGTGGTCATATTCTATATTTGGATGAAACTGTCTTAACCTGGAGTCTTTCACTTTTTGGACTCTGAACACTTAAAATCTGTTTTAAAGACTGAGGGCATATTTATGATTGTGCTACATCGCCTTGGCGCCACGCAAGGGGGTGACAGGGTGATGCAACAACAAAGTCAGATTTATCAAGTCATGCAAGACCTCCTTGTGTGGCACTGCATGGTTTGATAAATATGGAGGAGCACAAGCAGCACAAATCACTGCCTTGCATTACTCTGCCCCAGGGAGGCGCTCCATGGGTGGAGCGTGGGTGTTCCCATGCATCTACAATGGATTTTGGCACATTCCCAGATTTACCATTAGTGGTAGACCTGGGACTGCGTCAAATGGCAACGCCTCCCCCTGGGAGGTGTAATGAGGAGTAATCCCTTTATTCCTCCTCCTTTTTTCCTCTTTCTATGTGTGCAGCATTTTGCGGCACACATAGTATGAGGAAAAGGCCTTTCAGGATTGTTTTTATGCAGGAAGGTGTCCCTTTCTGCACAAAAACAATCTGACTTCCAACACAGGTATCCTTGCACAATTGCGAAAGGGTGTCTACATTGGCTCTAGGCAGACAAAAGTGCACAGCACATGAAAAGGACAGGAAAACCCCTAATGATGTTAAATGCAGCACTTTCCTGCCCTTTACTTTTAATGCAGCGCAGAAATCCACCTTCATCTGAAGAAGTAGTTCATGCCATGCTGTTTAAAAAAAATGCAAGGGGCAATCACTACAGGCACACTATTTTCTGACCCCTATTCTCCATAGGACATTCACATCTAGATGGACCACCCAGATTCCGCTACAATGAACTCTCCACTAAAGTACTGTATCACCATGTCCCTTACCTGGGACCCCACTGTTCAACATTGAAATGCAGTTGGTCTTACCTCTCATGAAGGTTGCCACATTTCAAGGTTGACCACATGGACCCACTTGAGTATAAGTCAAGCACATTTTAAATTCTGATTACAAGGTCAACATACTGCAGTATATCCCGAGTGCCAAACCATTTGACAGACATACTCAGAACCTACAATGAACACTGCAGAGAACATAGATCAAACATGGAGGGGCCCCTTACTAATTTAACACACTGTGTCCTATTAAACCTTCAGGCCATTTCTTTCCTATTACAATCCTTCCTCCTTCCCTTCACCACCCTCTCCCCCCATTAATACAACACCCACCGCACCGTAATGTGCCTCTTTCTCACCCCCCATTTCCAACAAATCCTCACATGTCTTCTGCCTGCTTACCTCCACCCCAAAACCTCGAGTCCACTCCTACATCTTTGCCTCTCTCCTTACTCATTCCCTCTCTACACCATTTTCTGTACCAGATTCCCCCCTTATATTCAACAGCTATCCTTCCTATACATCACTTAACTCTTTGACACTTCCCTTGCACCTTCATTTTCCCCCAAGCCCTTCCTACCTTTCCTCCACTTATCTGCACCCCTAGCCCACTGCTCTCCTCCTGAACATTTTCCACCAGCCTAGCCCAGCCCATATCCTACTCTACCATACCCACATTAGCACCATGGAACTCCATTCTGTGTTTCTTAAACTTATGTTTCTTAAACCTCATGCGTTAACCTCTCGTTCACCTAGAACACGGTTCTTTCTCTCTCTAACCTCTACTCTCCCTTCCTTACAGTATCAACCAACCCCTATACTCCTATCCAGAAAACCACCCTTTCTCTTACAAGTGTCTCACCCTCTCTTACAATTACCAACCCTGATGCTTTCTCTATGCCTCACATTTCTCGTCGTGCACAAAGCAACACCGCTATTTGCTTCTTTTGGGGTCTTAATCTATCCTCAACCAGCAGCTTCACCCCTGTTCTAACATGTTTCAGCCACTGAATATATGACTTAACAAAAGAAGAAGAATATCCCTGTCGCTAGCATACTCTATTTCCCTGCAATCAAATCCTAACCCCCTCCTTTTGCTCAAATCCCCTCTTTCACTCTGGATACCCTTCCTTGTGACATTTCTCCTCCATCAAAAAATAATACCCACTAACTCACTACTTACTCGCCGGAGCCTCCTAACCCTATAAAGTTTCTCTACTCAGCCTCCTTGAGTATGAACACGCGCCTTATATCATTAAGCATTTCTGATCTGATTTCAGACTCACCCCAATACCTCCTGTTCATCATGGTAAACGGGTTAGGTGATGAAGTCCTGCTGACCTGCAACGAGGCCTTGGCATCTAGAAATCAGACTCAAAATCGCTCCAAAAACACAGCAGACGGCCTTTCAGTTGTGTTCAGAAGCACTTTAAAGATTGTGAATTTTGAAGATTTTATATTTGACTGATTATGAGGCCATGTTGGTATACTGGTCGCTTTCTGCTACTTCCACCTGCTCAGTTTTGCTGATATTAAAATGCCCCATAGAACAATAACGCTTTCACTGTTGCCTTAAGAGACGTTGCAACAGATATAACAGTAAACCACAAGGACCTCTGAGTCCACAGAAATCGCACCATCTGGTCAACCAATATGGCTCAATCAACATCAATCTTGACTAATGTGGAAGGCCTCAATCTCTGATTGTCCCGATGTGCACAGCTGGACACTTTGTAAGTAATCTTTGTAGTTGTACTCAATTTTATCAAAATGAATGGGGTTCAATCAATAAACTCATTTTACCATAACCCCATCTCTTTCAATCTCAAACTGCTGTCCAGGGCGATTGCCTCAAGAAGGATAAAAGCCACAACATTCTATAGAAATTGGAAGAAGCTCATTTTTTCAGAATTTCACTCCAACCTCGTCAGGAATTTTTTCAACAATCAAATAACTGAAGAGGATGAATTATAAAATTTTCTTACAAAAGTCTTCAGAGGATTAATACAAGAGCAAACATCGCGTTGTGCTAAGTACATAAATGACATTTTGGATGAAAGTAAGGGCCAACAAAACCTAAAAACTGAACTGGTGATTTACAGCACCAGTGGGAAAATCAAAAAGTAAAACAGTCCAATGCTACTACAAGATAGATAAACCCTGCACTAGGAAAGCAGAACATGTCATAATTCTAAATGGGTTGCCCACGCAAAATGGCCAGCTAAAAAACTACATAGGATCCTCTCAGAATTCCCTCGGCGCTTATCTATCAAACACTGTACTTGCAGGTCTTCTGAGACAGAATTGCTACAAGATTTTCAACAAATCAAACAATTAGAGGACTTCTTTAGGAGCAAGGAGTGGTGGCTTGCCTCAGAACGGGGTGGTGAGATAAGAAGATGGGATGAAAAAAAATTAAATAAATAAACGTACCTTCTTCTTCGTTGCTGCAGCACGTCTCTCTTCCGTCCTCACTCTGCTGCCCTGGAAGCACCCAGGCTACTGGACCCTCCCAGCCAATCTGATTGATAAGCGGCCTGCTTGGCCGCTCAGGCAGTACCTGGGAGTCTGGGCATGTTCTCCACCGGGCTGTGCAACACAGCCCAGTGGAGAACATGCTAAGTGAGCATGATTGTTTGGCCATCATGCACACTTAGGGAGTGCAAACCACTCCTGCTCCCTCTTATGGCAGGGAGCCCAGCCTGAACCCTCACCTAACATGGTTTTGAGTGGAACAGAAAAATAAAATGATAATAACTTCTTATTATTATCATTTTATTTTTCTTTTGCACTGCTCACCAAGCAGTGGGGCGACGCTCCTCCACCTTAGCAGAGGAGCAGCCACTGGGAGCAAGACACCGCACACTCACCCCCAAAAGAATTAAAGCAAATAAAGAAAATGAGGAACATAGACAACTTTCACTAACTTTCTTCAAAGAGCTATCTAAGACTGAATGAAAAGATTTGCCGAAGGTAAGCAGGCCATCTGAATCTCAGACAGAAATCTATCTGACTTGAATCTTCAAAGACACATTGTGCAACATGTCTAGAGCCGTCTTTGCTAGAAACATTCTCAATAATTATTTTATGAAAAGAACTAGAAGACCTTCTTCATGAGACCCCCCCATCAAAAATCAGACACGGAGTATCCTTAACACCAAGATAATGGTGTGTCTGCTTGATTTAAATGTGGGCGGACAATAGTTTGGATACAGAGAAGAATACTCCATCTCCGTCAAGGCCAAACTTCTTAACTTAGATGGATGGACTTATAGCCATTTGTTACTGTCCAACACCGCCAGTAGTAGGCGGCAGTAAAAAAGGAAAAATGTCCTCCTTGCCATGATGAATAATTCCCATGCCTAGGGGGGTGATTTTTTTTGTTTTATTTTTAAAAAGAAAATCCCGCTTCGGGATTTAATTTTTTTAATTAAAAAAAAGTTTGACAGACAGCTCCGTCATATTGATAGAGCCGTGCAGCAAACTTAAAAAAGCATTGACAGGAACTGCTCTCATGCCGTTTCCTGCCAATGCTTTAAAAATGACCACCAATTTTGTGGTCATCTCTAAATTTAGTGGGTGAGGACTCCATTAATCTGCCAATAAATAAAGCAGGCCCTGAATCGCGACCCATCAGTTCTTGCTATCTTCTGACTGATTTCTAATCGATCATTTTCTAGCCAAACTAATTGAAAGAGTGACATTCGCCCAGATATATGACTTCATAGATAAAACAACATATTCTCTGATGACCGAACAGTCTTCTATCCAGGCACTGAATCTGTCCTTCTCTCTATCTGAGATGACCTAAAAATGATAATGGACAGAAATCGAGTAGCAGGATTACTGTTACCAAATCTCTCAGCTGGTTTTAACACTGATCACCACAAACTTCTCTTCTGAGATTAGAAAGAATTGTCACTCAAGGAAGTGTCCTAGACTGGATCTCCTCCTATGAGGAAGGCAGCCTCAGCATCGTCTCACTTTCCTCTCTCAAACCAACCCCTTTAACCACGCAGTCCGGCATTCAGCAAGGAGCATGCAGCCCTAGCAAAGGCCTGTGTGAAGTGTGTCAGTGGATGTTTCAGCCACATTTTCTTCTCATAACCTCTTTTGAGGTCAGATTTCATGGAGTTCTGAGAGTGACTAATTCTGTAAAAAGAACCTTCTTTTACTCCACTACGTAGCTGAAGGGAGAAATCTAAGCTCGTCATTTAGGTGGTAGAATGACTGACAGAGCCTGTAGGCCATCCCAGTGGCACGCACAGGAGTGCTGAATCCTGTGCTCGCACCTGTAAACCCTGCCACTGGATACTTTCTCTTTTCTCAAGTTGCTCATGGCTGCCAATCCTAGGCGCATAAATGAGCCTTAAGTGTATCATTAGAGCAACAGTGAGAGTGACAACTACTTGGCCCTTACTAACTCATCAGATATTTATCTTTGGGTCACAGAAATATGCAATAGGAGGTAAACCTACAGATATCCCAGAACCCCCATCTGTTCCCTCGCAGTCTCAGCATACACATGT
The DNA here is from genome assembly GCF_964204655.1 of Triturus cristatus. NCBI lineage: Eukaryota > Metazoa > Chordata > Amphibia > Caudata > Salamandridae > Triturus > Triturus cristatus. Next base: position 82,004,126 of record NC_140584.1, on the reverse strand, counting down.
ACCAAGAGCGTTCGCTAATTTCCCACCCCTGTCTTGGAAGCTGTGATTTTTCTCTAACAGTGAGCCAGAATTTCTTGCATAATAGAAAATATAAATGACTCTTCTATAACCATGAATAGGCAATTTCTTTCCAGTTAATTTCAGCTCTTACGATTGCCATTTAAGTCAAGCGTTAGCAAAGCCAAGAGGTCTTACTTTTCTATAACTCAAAGTAACTCTTTATTGATTGGCAACTTAGTGCTTGATGGATAATTTGACACCAGTTTGAATCCCCAAATTTCTGAATGGGGACGTCACATGCCATATCATTCATGGTATGATTTTTAATGTCATCATTGAGGTAATTTAAGGTCATCTGCAGGGCAAGGCCGGTGTTTTGGCATCATAGCTAACAATAGCTGGGTACTTTAAGTGGTTTTAGGATTAGTATTGTAAATATAGCATCCTTTTTACATATGTATGTGTGTGTATATATATATATATATATATATATATATATATGCTAACCACCATCCTGCAATAATCACAGTCTCGATCACACCAAACAGGTACGGACCGCAATGTGAAGATATATATTCTTCTTTTTATTGTTGCAGATTTAAAAAGAGCAAGTGCAAAAGTCTCTGTTACAGCAAGTGCCCAGCCTGACACGTTTCGACTGCCCAACGGCAGTCTTGATCACATATATATATATATATATATATATATATATATATATATATATATATATTACCTACTGGCGGTCGCCAGTAGGTAGTTATAGTTAGGACCCTGTTTCCATAGGAAATCCGCAACATTCTATTTGGAATAACTTTGGCGCCGGTCGACGAATCCTCGCGAAATTTTCAAAATAGGTGGGGCGCTACGCTCCGCTCCTACCCTGAAAGTCTCGGGGGGATTCGTCAAGCAGGGGCCGAGAAAAAAGGGGGGTCCCAAAACGCGTTTTCCCCATGCATTTTTCCATAGGACCTTTAGACACAGCTACAGCCCGAACGGCTGAACAGAATTACTTGAAATTTGGCAGAGAGGTAGCCATAAGGTCAAGGAAGTGCCTTTTGCAGGTCTGGTGTAAATCTGTTCAGTATTTCCTGAGAAAATAGCATTTAAAAGCATATATATATGTGGGCGGAGCCTAACCACACATCTCATCCTGAGATCTGATTGGCTGTCAGCACTTCATCCAAGAAGTGTTGGTAGCCATCTTGGGACCAATATACATGATAGCACCTCATTAAAAAGCATTGCAGTTAATAGAAGGTTTTAAGACTTTAGTTACATTATAAATCATTTGTTGATGGTACCATACTCATTTTAGGAATTGTGGTATGTTTTAAGGTGATTTCACCGTGTGAAAAAGCCTTCTGCTGGGATATCATGATTGAGAGAAAAATATTTTCTCATGCTTTTACCACAGAGGTTTGGAAGGTGATCTATAGGCTAAACTGAGAGATTATTTTCTGTAAATTCACATTATCTTTCTCAGTCATGTGAGAATGAAGTCTGACATTCTCAGTAAAACATGTACATCCAACAAGGGCAGAGACTGTCAGTTGATTCCTTTGTGTTCTACTGCAGCTTCCCAGAGTGTTCCAAAGAACTACTAGAGCGCTAACAGTCCTACTTATGATAAACGTATGGCACACCTGAAGCCATCTTGCTTGGATTAAAGTGGTAACTCTTAAAACATTTAATTTAAAAAGGAACAAAATGAGGGGGTTCATTTTTCCATAAAAAGTATGATTAGTGCTGCAGAAAGAAAAATTAGGGCACATTTTGAGTGACTTCTCAAATCCTCTTCTATTTCATTAAAATATTCTGACATGCAGACTGAAACATGCACTTTCAATACCAGCAGCAGTTTTCCCTGGTGAGCAGTAGCTTTACTACAGTGATCTAATGAGCAAAAAGAGCGCTAACATTCTGAATTTATGGCAAATGTGTGACACATCTGAATGCCTTCTTGATGGAATCAAAGTAAAAAACTGAAAGTATTTCCTACTGAGGAGACTGCAGTAAATGAGGAAATTAGGAAACTTCATAACAAATAAGTCTCCCAAGATGGCCACCAGAGACAAAAGAGCCCAAATGTAGCCCAAATATCACCCAGATGTAGCCCAAGTATAGCCCAATGACAGAATGTCCCAGAATGTTCTTAAAAACAACTAGAGCGCTTACTGTCTTCATTATGACAAAAGTAAGGCACACCTGAAGCCATCTTGATTGGAATAAACTGGTAACACTTAAAACATTTAATTTAAAAAGGAACACAATGAGGAGGTTCATTTTGCCATAGAAATTATGATTAATGCTGAAGAAAGAAAATGAGGGCACATTTTGAGTGACTTCTCAAATCCTCTTCTATTTCATTAAAAAATTCTGACATGCAGACTGAAACATGCACTTTTAATACCAGGAGCAGACTTCCATGGTGCAGTAGTTTTACTACAGTGATCTAATGAGCAACTAGATTGCTAACATTCAGAATTGATGGCAAATGTGTGACATATCTGAATACCTTCATGATGGAATCAAAGTAAAAAACTGAAAGCATTTCCTACTGAGGAGACTGCAGTACATGAGGAAATTAGGAAACTTCATAACAAATAAATCTCCCAAGATGGCCACCGGAGACAAAAGAGCCCAAATGTAGCCCAAAATCACCCAGATGTAGCCCAAATATAGCCCAATGACAGAAGTGTGCAAAACACTTATTATTTTGTGTTTTTGCAGTGTTATATAGTGCAGACTTGTTAGGTATTGGAGTGCTTTACATGAGCATTGGTTACATCACACAAGAACAAATTCATTTTGGTTGTAGACATGGGGAGACTAAGTGATTTGACCAGAATCACAGAATGTTGAGCTGAAGCAGAAACTTCAACCTGGTTCCCCAGTTGCAAAGTCTGCAGTTCTGGAAGTAACACCACATCCTCTCCCCTAAGTGCAACATTTAATCAAGTGGTCAACTGGATAAAAAAAAATAAAGATAACAAATAATTTAAAAGTGCTTTGTCGCTATTTGAAAACTCAGAAAATATGTCCTTATTTTAGTCTTTTAGAGCACTAACCATAATTTTGATGCCAATAAGACCCTCTCATATATGTAATTTCTAAAGGAAATGCTCTAGGTATTACAGTTTTGATTACATCAAGATGATGTCAGGCGTTCCACACTTTTGTAATAAATATAGAATGTTAGCAATCTAGTTGTTCATTAGGATACTGTTGAGAGGCAGAGGCCAGGGGCACGGACTCTGAAAATTGAAGGCAGGTAGGAGGGTGCAAAGGCAACAATTTAACCACACTGAGCAGGCAGGAAGGGCCGTGGAAGCACAACAGACTATGGAGGGCAGTGGAAAGGGGGGCAGGGGCAACAAACCAACAATACAGGACTGGCAAGAGAGGCTGTGGCAATATAATAGACCATTGTGGGCAGAAGGAAGAGGCAGTGGTAGTACAACCATACATGCCAACAGACCAGTTTCAGCCAGGAAACGTCCAATGTTTTTAAGCTCAAATGGGCTTTATTTGATCTGTCTCCTATCTACAATCTCCTCTTTTTTAATGCAGGGGCAACAAACCAACAATACAGGACTTGCAAGAGAGGCTGTTGGAGGGAAGATCTATTACGGGTCAAGGAAGCTAGGGGCGGTCCCCAGATCCCCGGGAGCCACCACAGAACTGAGCAGGAGAGTGAGTCAGGGACAAAAGGGGCACCTTAATTTGAGCCGGGGTGCCTAGGAACGCTTGCTCCAAAAATGAAGAAAACAGACATATGAGACATGGAATTGGAGGCAGAATACAATGGCAGTTTAATGAGAAGATGCAACTTCAAAGAAACCGCAGAATAGAGACATAAAGTACAAAATACAGAATCCAGATAATCATACAGCTGTCATAATATTCTCTGTATCTCAATTAATGTACTGACAGAGAGAGAGAGAAAACACATCTATAAATGCATCATGAGAAACAAGTTACACCAAGGAAAATGTTACCTAGGAACACTCACGTTTACTCTTAGAGCAAGCATTCCTGCAATTACAATACAAAATCTTTTAAATGCAAAAGTAAAGAGAACAATGGTTAAACATAACATGACATTTCATATAGGTAAAATAGAATAAGATACTTCAAGCAAAGCAGAGCAAGACATTTTAAGCAAAGGAAGACAAGAGCTCCCAGCTCTTGGGGAAAACCTGCACTGCCTGTTAACCTACATACAGACGGCGAGGTAGTCCGTCGATATCTGTGGGTGCTCCCTTTTTATATCATTTTGTGGGCTCCTTTGCACGCTACATCTACCTACGTATGCTACCCAAAAGCTTCGTCTGCAGATTTTACCAGACATTTCGTCATTTACCCACTTAATGCTGACAATGGACTGGGTGAAAAGGTCAGTCTCTCAGGCCAATCGCTTATCGTAAGTTCCATAGAGCAGCAGAAAATAATGGGTATTGTACGGGAATTCAATATATTCATGTATAAAATCTCCTCAGTTCTCCTAACTTGACGCTCTGCGGTTGCCACTTCCTTAAAAGCGGGAAACCTGCCCAGGAAGCAAGTACCAGTCCAGGATGCAGCCTACTGTATGTCGACAGCTTCAGGGGGATGTTGAACTTTGATACCGAGCACGGAGCACTCGGGTAGGGTGGGGGCTACTGGTTTGGATCAGAAGGCCTCGCAGACCTGCCTTCAGACTGCTATACACTAAAATTGCAGAGCTATGGTCAATTTAACAAAGAGGCCTACATATTGAACAGAAGGGCCTACACAGGGGTTTTATGCTGGCTGAGTGGTAAGGATGTCTCAGGATAATTATATAGCAACACAGGACCCGCTGGTCAATTTAATACGGCCTACAAATGCAGCTGGCAGGGCAAGGACAAGGGTCTCATACTTCAGGTGTGGACAGAACGGGCCAGGGGCCCCCTGTGATACAAAATCTACCCTCCTTCAAGGCTGTGGCAATGTAATAGACCATTGTGGGCAGAAGGAAGAGGCAATGGTAGTACAACCATACATGCCAACAGACCCGATTCAGCCAGGAAACGTCCAATGTTTTTAAGCTCAAATGGGCTTTATTTGATCTGTCTCCTGTCTACAATATCCTCTTTTTCAATGTAACTCAAAGGGGAAAATCAATACCCCAGTTTTTTTTCAAAATCTCCCTCTTACCAAGTTCAAAATGTTCGCAAGTATGGTACATTGGATCATGGAAGGAAATGGGATAGGGACATGGACTTGGATAACAGAGGACAGGAGGGACAGGGAGAGGTGCACCAAACTGACCCTGCAGGGCAGGCATCAGGGTTTGCAGCAGCACAATACACCACACAGGGCATGCAGGACGGGAGTGCAGCACAACAATCCATAGAAAGCAAGAGGGAGGGGACAGGACCATGCACATGGACAACAGAGAACAGAGGGGCAAGAGGCAATGGTAGCTAGCTGACCATAATGGACAGACAGGAGAGAAAGCTGCAGTATAACAGAGCATAAAGGGCAGGAGGGACGGATCAGGGGCATTACAATGGAACAGACAAGCCAGGAGGGAGGGAGTAGGGCTGGGGGCAAGGGGGCAGGGCAGGAGCAGCAAGATAGCCATGGAGGTCAGGCAGGATGGGCACTAGAAGCAAGACACACCATGAAGAGCAACAGTGAGACTGTGATGGCATACACACAGACCATGGAGGGAAGGTGGGAGGGGGTCAGGGGCAGCTAACTGACCACACAGGGAAGGTGGGAGGGGCCATGGCAGCACAGAAGACCATGCATGGCAAGTGGGAGGGTTAGTGGCAGCACAATGGCTATGATGGGCAAGAAGGAGGGTGAAGGGGCATGCACAAAGGACGATGGAGGATAGAAGGAAGGGTCAGGACCTGTGCACAGACAAGAAAGTTCAGGGGAAGGGACCTCACAACAGACCACACGGGGCAGGCAGGAGGAGCAGTTGCAGCACAACAGACCAGGGAGGGCAGAAGGGTGTGGCAGTACAATGGACCATGTAGGACAGGAGGAAGAGGATAGGAGCATGGCATGTGGACAGGCAGGGTGGAGGTGGCAGGGACAGGTTACAGTCATCTGACAATGCTAGGCAGGTGGGAGGGGAGTGGCAGCTCAACAGAACACTCAGAGTAGATAGGAGTGGCAGGTCCATGGGACATGGTGGGCAAAAAGGATGGATCAGGGGCATGCACAAAGACATCAGAGGGCATGGGGAAGGAGAATAGGGGCAGCAAGCTAAGCACAGAGTTTAAGCAGGAGGTCAATGATGGGGCATAGAATTGGGCAATGGAGGGCAGGAGGAGTGGACTGGTACATCATACTAAATTGAGGGCAGTGGCAGCACATCAGACCATGCATGGCAGGAGGGAGGAGGCTAGTCCATGGATTCACACAACAGAGGATACGGAGGAAGGGGATGGGGCAGCAAGCTAACTGTTCAGAGAAGGCGGGTATTAGGAACTTTATTGTTTTTAAAACATTGTGTCTGTGCGAACTACTTAAAATATGAACAAGTATGCAGCATAATCTCACTTTTATTCAGGAAGAAGAGGACGTTTGTGACTGTGACTCCGGGCTCACTTGGCAGAAACACCCCCTGACCCTCCACCCCCTATCGCAAAATGTAATGCCCGTGAAAAGGGTAGGTGAACACAGTGTTATATAGAACATAGTCCTGAGAGCACGATTGAAAATGAAAACTAGATATAGTGTATGGTATAAACTATGCACCAAAAAGTGTGATATAAGATGAACCGGGCGTGAAATATATTATGCAATACATTGTGCGCAATGACAGATTCATTGGAGAGTGCGCGATAGCACAGGCACTAGCGCGTGCTATGCGATATGCGCCTTGGAGTGTAATATGCACAGGGCAGTGTTGTGTAACCTAACTAGTCTCTAAAGTTGTAATATAAAATATGTGCTGGGGAGTGTAACGTTGCATATGCACTGTGACAAAGATATGGATCCCAGATTGTAATATGTATGGCATAGCACTGTGCGTTATAACATAGGCATCGAGAAAGGCACGTTAGATGGGGCAATATAACCCGTGCGAAGACAAGTGTGGCATGACATATTCACGGGGTGGTGTTACAGTGCACATGGGCTAGAGAGTGTCATAGCATATGCACTAGCTAGTGGAATACAACACAGAGGTGTGTGGCACTCGGCAGGCAATGGTGGGTGTAACACAGCATTGGGCTCTGTCAGGAGCACGCTGTGACTCTCAAGTGATGTTCGTCCCCTTTCCAGAGAGTAAAATAAAAAGTATTACACATCCGGCAGTGGATGTGTGTTTTATTAACCGTGAGGGGGGTTTCTTGCATAGTTTTGGTCGAATTTTTGTCGAATCCCCTTTGAATGGCTTGGTGTGCATGTGTATTAAATGTGCCCGTCAATAGCTACCCATGTTTGTATAAATAAACGACAAGGGTGTCTACCAGGATTAGGCACGGTAGGGCATCAGACATGTCAGAGCTTCACTAGTGGTGTAAATACATTCCACGTGGATTCATTGCATGCATAGTCGCCTTTTAATGAATATCACGCAAATCGTCATGGTGATAGGTACGTACGGTTTGTCCAGCATGTCCTAGGTGTGTCTATAAATATATATTTTTTAAAAATAATAAAAAACAGTGGCCGGCCCTGGGGATTGGGGTCAAAAAAATATAATTAGGAGACTGGCCCTGGGGGATGGGGTCATCAGGGCCAATAAATTAGAATAAGAAGGGGAACCAAACAGCCCCCCTTCTTAAAAAACTAAAATAAATAAAAGACTGGCATCGTGCCGGAGGCCATGCCCCCTCCGTGCAGCACTCTGCAAACGCGCCCCCAACAGGCATCTCCAGTATGCGCCAGGGAGCTGCGCTGCAGCCAGGTGTTCTGAGGCCAAGCCCCTTTTTACACCTCTCTGCAACGCAGCTCTGTGGCGCTTACTGGAGGTACCTAGTGGTCTAGTTTGACCCTAGGGACCCTTAGGATTCAGGGGGACTTAATCTCTCAACTTAGAACAGCCACAGGGCGCGTTTACACAGTGGTGAAGGGAGGGGACGGGGCCTGAGGTGACGTGTGCAAACACGCACTATGGCACGTTTTAAATTGGGGATATCATTTCCCTTCAATACTGAGGGCCCCTGGGGGCTAACTAGCCCACCAAGTGCTTCCAGTAAGCGCCACTGAGCTGCATTGCAGAGAGGTGGTCCAGGCCGTGCCACTTTTTACACCTCTCTGCAACGCAGCTCTGTGGCACTTACTGGAGGTACCTAGTGGGCTAGTTGGACCCTAGGGACCCTCAGGATTCAAATGAACTTAATCTCCCAACTAAAAATGGACACAGGGCGTGTTTACACAGTGGTGAAGGGAGGGGACGGGGCCTGAGTTAACGTGTGCAAAAACGCCCTGTGGCCTGTTTTAAGAGGTAGTTTTAATCCCCATGCCCTATTATACACTAGGGGCTTACAGAGGAGGTCATGCTAATCACAGGGGGACCCCAACGCATAATGTTCCCTAGTGTATGTAGGTGTTTTCACTGTATTCTAAGTGTCTTTTAACATAGCACTGGCTCTAGGACTGGTTAGTCAGACTCAGTTACCACCAGTATCCGTCTGAAAAAGTTGAGGGTACAGGATGATTTTGCAACAAGGCTTCTTTCTGCTCTTCTTTTTGTTCTTTCTGCACGTTATCCTTCTTCCTGCACTTATCTTCGTATTTGAGGACTTCTGTTGCTTCTTTCTGCACTTCTTTTGTTTCTTTCTGTGCATTTTTTCTTCTTTCTTCACATGTCCTATCTCTGTAGGCATAGTTAGAAATTAGCATTTAAAAAACCTTTGAAATTCACAGAAAAAACCATAGGTTTCAGGCACGTTATAGTTAGGAATTAGCATTTTAAAAACCTCAGAAATTCACTGAAAAAACCATAGGTTTCAGGGGTGTTATAGTTAGCTGGCCTTTTCACTCGTACAAAACCATTGAAATTCCCCCGTTATAGTTAGTTCAGCTAACTATAACTCGCGCGCCCGCAATGCACTGCTGATGACGTCACATATTACATCACTCATGACATGGTCAGTGACATCACTCATGACATCACTGATGACATCTCAAATGACTTCACTGATGACATCACTGATGACATCATCCAGTGAATGTGTGTTTTTCTGAAAATTAAATATGTTTTATATATGTATATCACAAGGTCGATGGAAGAATAAATGGGAATATAAGTGTCTAAATGGATGATTTGTTTTTGAAAAATTGATTGTGTAACTGACTGATTAAGTGTATCATAGTGAATACATGGCTTAGTGAGTAATATTTAAATATGTAAATATCTGTATCAGTCTCTCACTTTGTGTATAAGTGGCTGCATGGGTTGGTGAGTAGCTACATGGGTGTCTATATAGATTATTAGTTGTTTTTTTGAGTATCAGTCTGAGTGTCTGCATGGTTTGGTGGGGGGTATTACGTAGTGCATAGGTGCATGAATGAGTGACTCACTGTTTGTATGTGTTGAACACAGCATGTGTGCAGGACTGTATGGGTGGATGAGTGTGTGTATGGGTGTGTTAGTGAGTGAATGACTGTCTCAATAGTGTCTTTATGAGTAACTACATATGTTTTAAACTAGTATATGTGACTATTGGTGTATATAAGTGAGTATATGTGAGAGTGAGAGATTGAAAGAGTTCCTGTATGAATAAGTATGTGTTTCTATAAGTGATTGTTTAAAAGACTAAGTATGTGTAAGTTTCCGTAGAAGTAAGTGTGGTGGTGTGTGTATAACTGTCTATGCAAGTAAATGTATGTTTGATTCTTTATTAGCATGAGTGACTATGTGTGTGAGTAACTCTATGGATGAGTGGCATTGTGTAACAGGATGTATAGGTGTATGAGTGCATATGATGAGTGAGTACATGTATGAGTGACTGTATAGGACTGTTGGTGAATGAGTGGATGTGTATGTGGATCTTAGAATTACTGAAGAGGTTGTTGTAACTGGTATTGGTATGTCCATTATTTTGAAAATTTTAGTCTCTATTTTTGAATGTGTGTATCAAAGGTTATATTAGGGAGAGAGGAGGTCTGCCACTCTATCACAAGGATGATGTCATCAGTGATGTCATCAGTGATGTCATTTGAGATGTCATCAGTGATGTCATCAGTGATGTCACTGACCATGTCATGAGTGATGTAATATGTGACGTCATCAGCAGTGCATTGCGGGCGCGCGAGTTATAGTTAGCTGAACTAACTATAACGGGGGAATTTCAATGGTTTTGTACGAGTGAAAAGGCCAGCTAACTATAACACCCCTGAAACCTATGGTTTTTTCAGTGAATATATATATATATATATATATATATATATATATATATATATATATATATATATATATATATATATATATATATATATATATATATATATATATATATATATTCATATATATTCCACTTCATGCTATTTATGTTTGATTGTTATTACTATGCCTTGGCTCTTAGCATTTAAAAAATCATGTTTTTCTTTTGCATTGGTATCATTGCTATACTGCTTTTCAAATTACCTGCAGCAAGTATTGGCCTTGTATAAGAGCCTGTCATTTCTTCTCTCAGCAGATGTTGATTAGGGTTTTTCAATTTGAGATACAGTGAAGCTCTATATTTTCTTGCAGTTGTTGAGTGACAGGTGGGGAGTGGTTGTCAGGAATACATAAAGCAGTGGTAGAATTTTCGGGAACTGGCATCTTTTATTGACCAACGTGGTAGGGACAAGCAGTATACCACTCTGGCATGGGTTGTTGCTTCAGAACTTTTCAGTAAGCTGTCTCTGTATTGCCAAGAGACATTCTCTCAGATTGTTATTGTGTTCTTTGTGGTGTGAGGATGTGCCAGCCTGGAAGGGTGACAGAAGCAGAACTCCATAAGAAGAACAATATTCCCTCCGAGACTTGTGTGAGCCATCGTCCCATCTCTAGCTGTTAGGCATTCTCCTTGGTCTTTCTAGGTGCAGCGACAATAAATCACTATCAAAAGTGGAAGTGCTGATGTTCCACCCACTGGTGGAACATGGGCTGGACTAGGATGCAAACCAAGCAATTGACAATGGCTTGATCCTTTGAAACAATTCGTCCATCAACTTTCTATTTTCCTCAGTGCTATGCCGTAAGTGTTATGGGTATACCCAGACCTGTCTTGGGCTCAATTTTTCCAGGACTCGAGCTTTTCTTCATTGAGAAGGCCAAAGTGGGCTGAAACTGATCTAGGGTTGCTTGTGTTTAGTGGTCAAAGTAGGCAGGATCGAAGGGGCACGACATGCCCACCCTTTTTTAAATTTAAGACAAACAGTTCCCCTATTAAGCCAGGTCTGGGGGCTCAGTGGACTAATGCTTCCACTGCAGGGGCCTGTGCTCAACCTCATGGTCCCAGGTTCAAATCCAGGTGGGTCCACTCAGCCTTTCATCCATCTGAGGTGGATAAGATGAGTACCATTAAGTTGGGTAAGAATAAACATCTATTATTCAGTGCCAAGATGCGTACATTTGAACGGGCGCTTTACAAATACACGCTATATTATTTATTATGAAAAGGCAAACATCCCAGGACGGATGAATCCTAGAGTTGAAATGTTTCAGCGGAAGTGTAAGGCAGGGTGTCTCCTGTGCTGTGAAACTGGGGAGGGACAGACAGCTAAACAAGCCTTCTTACCTGAAAGAAATGTAAATGTGCACAACTGGCTAATCTGCAAATGTAAAGGATGCTGTGGAGCCCGTACTAGCTTTAATTGATGGAATCACTTGAAGCTTGCTGATAACACAGATGCATTCTTTTTTACTGGTAGTGCAAGGGATTTACCAACTGAGCTGTGAAGTGAGTGTTTTCAAGAGACTGTTATATATCTAAAAAATACACTAGGTACTGTCTAGGTATTACTAAAATCTATATTTTGGATGCCCTTTCATGTTAAACCTTTTTGCGAATGTTATAGCAGCCTATTTTCTACTGTGTGTAATGCAAGTTTAAAATAATGACTTACATATTCACAATGCTTTATGACACAGACTGGGACATCGTAGCACTAAACATACACAAGTCACTATTCTCCACTACACCAACCAGGGTTCAATTCTGTGGCTTTTTGGTTACAGACCTCTGCAGCGCATTAACCAATAGAGGTTTCAAAATGTACGATAGTGCATTTCCCACTGATTAACCTAATTTACATTTTTTCTTTTAAACTGTTCTTTGTTTTATATGTAGTTACCTGAAGGTGAAAGACTGAAAAAAAGTTACAGAATACTTTGTTTTTTTTGTCATGCCTTTGACTCTGCCCCCACACTCACTCACCCCTCCCCCATTTGATTCAGCATCATGCACTTCGAACACTGCTTGTGCGAAGTTCAGTTTGAGGGGATCTGGCCTGGCCATTCGAGCTGGACTGTTCCTATTGAAGAAGGATCAAGGCCGGTTTGCACAGAGCTTGTCAGACATAGCAAAGTGCGTGAAAAGTGAAGGGCTGCAGTGTGCTGAGAACTCCTCGCTTCACCTGTGCACTTTACGTGCTGTAACCCACTAGACAAGACACTGGTTATGTTCTAGTCTGTGATGGAAAATTCTCCCAGCTCCCTTGAAACTCTGGGTAGAAGTAGATGAGGCGTTAAAACGTAGTTCATGGGAAGGTAGTGCAGGACTCAGTGAGGATACAACAGACCTACATAAATGTCCAGCCGGAGTTATGAAGTTTTGTAAAGACACAACAGGTTACTAGTATTTTAATATGGCCCACACAAAATGTTTACCTGACCAAAAAAACACACCCAAATCACAACACACGATCAATCAGTAATACAATGACCATACAGTTATATAATTTGTGCTCCTGGATTTGAACATTAAATGTTGCTTGCCTTCATAAGCTCATAGCAAAGACTGGACCACTCCTAAAAAATGATGAAAACAACTTCAGTAACAAAGAAGTCACTGGAAATGAGACAATGATTGATACAACGTTTCCAACCACTGTTTCAATTGCTACTTGATCACAAGCTAGATCCTGCAAAATGGAGGAACCGCGGCCTTCTGCCAAAACTGGTTACTTTGTTGCAGGTTCTTAGTCTTGTTGTTCACTGAGACTGAAAACATCCTAAACAAAATCAGTTCAGTGCCAAATCGAGTGTTTTGGAGTTTGTGGAATGGAGTATAGTGTCTGGAAAGATAAGCCTATTTCCGGATTTAGTATCATGTTGTATTGGTACTTTCATATTTTGACATTGTACCACCCCGGACCTTGAAATTCTGGGTCTACCTCACTGCTGTGGGAACCAAGTCAAGTGACAAGGTAAATGGTGTAGAGCTCACTGTGTACAAACTGGAACACTCAAGCTCTTTTTTGAGGCTGGAAGTATGCAGGTCAACCAGTTGCTGGATCACAGCTGCACTTGTGGCAGAATATTCTTCAGGCAACCCCCCCCCCCCCCCCCCGCATCTGGGGAGAGTGTAAAGGGTTTCTAGGTATTGTGCACACATTTACGGCTGGGGGCTTCCAAACAAGGAAGTCAGAAGCAGAGCTGGCCGGGAGATACACAATTGGCTTGTTCCAAATGCAAGTTATTTCTTTGGTATATCTGTAATTGCTGCAGCCATGTACTTTAGCTTATGTTAATCATGCCTTACGGCTCTCAAGTTGAGAGTGTGGATTAGCTTGCTCAGCAAAAAACTTTACATTCTTGTGACAACGGAAGGTTGTGTTTCTCCATTCTCATGATCTCAGGCAGCTGTGTACTCCTGTGAGCTCCATTGGAAGACTGTGAGTAAAATCCTATAAACGTTTACCTTGCTTTGCTAACTGAGTTCGCTCCAGCACTAGTTTTCTGGGGGACACCCATGGCTGACCAAATCTGTGATTTACCGATAACTGAGCTTTCTTTTGTTGAGAAACTCCGATTGGCGCGTGAGCAGATGTCTTTAACAGTTCCTCTTGAGTGGAGGTTGGGAAGTGGAGCTGGACCAGACTTTGTATGCTAATCCCAGGTGCCACGGAGGAACAAAGTAGAACTTTCCAGGGGGAACTTGGAGAAGAGCCCGCCGCTCGATTCATCAACCCAATCAGAGATTGACATGTTGCTTAAAAATGCATGTAATGAGAATTCTGGTAGCGTTGATCACCTGTTAGGAGATTTGTAGGATAATTTTAAATCTTGTCCAAGCAGGTGACAGCTGAATAAACAGGTTTGGGTAGGTGCGGTGATGCCCCGGGATACTAGTTGAGGTATGCATGACATTCATGGTGAGAACAGAAGGCTTTACAAAGAATGGGGATGCAAGGGTTGGCTAGGACCCCAGTACAGACAATAGTAGAAGAATGTTTGCATGAGAGAGGTGCATTGTTCTAGTGGCCCTTAGAGCTTCTGCAAGCCCCAAAGGCTGTGACCCAGGCTTTCGGAATGGCAGGGGTCTGAGTACGAGTTGAAAGAGCTCTCCTGCCTTCTTCCATCAGAACAGATTGCCATTTAAGTCAAGCGTTAGCAAAGCCAAGAGGTCTTACTTTTCTATAACTTGAAGTAACTCTTTATTGATTGGCAACTTTGTGCTTGATGGATAAGTTGACACCAGTTTGAATCCCCAAATTTCTGAATGGGGATGTCGCCTGCCATATCATTAATGGTATAATTTGTAATGTCATCATTGAGATAATTTAAGGTCATCTGCAGGGCAAGGCCGGTGTTTTGGCATCCTAGCTAGCCATAGCTGGGTACTTTAAGTGGTTTTAGGATTAGTATTGTAAATATAGCATCCTTTTTTCCTATGTATGTGTAGCTGTTAGACCAATTCCTATCTCTTCTAATCCTTCTACCCCACTCCCTCACAGAGTGAGCTGCAGCACTATGTCAGCTGACATCTAATTTTGTACCTGGTGGTGAATGAGGGTGTGGTAAAGGGGAATTAAAATATCTAAGTTTGATTAAGCCTCAGCAAAAGGGACTACTGACCCAGTTGTGTAGCAATAGTATAGAATAAGCATGTGTGGGTATACAGGGCTTGATGAGGGAACCAAAAGCAGTCTTGACAAAATGTTAAAACCAGTCCTGCTCTCTTCCTCAATAATCTCTTTTTATCTTTCCTTCTCTCTCTCCTCTTTTTTTATCAATGGCAGAGGTGCCAGCAGCGGCCTGCTGCCTTAAAAATCATGACCTTTAATGGCTGAATCCTCGATTGGTTTGGCCTGACCTCTTTGCTGCAAGGCTATTGGTTGGCTCACCCTGTAGCTTGCCTGAAAGGGATGGGTCAAGTGTGTGAAGAAATCAACAGTGATAAAACTGCTACCCTTCTAAAAACCTGACTTCCACTTCAATGTGACAATAATTTTCTGCCTTTCCTGGAGCAGAACAAGCAGAACCTCATGCTGAATCTGTGTGTGAGGAGCAGCTATGGTTCATATCTCCTTCCACATGGAAGAGTAATGTCTTTGCATGCATCTGCTCTATCCCTCAGAATGTGAAAATGCCGCCACTCTAAATCCCCTCTCAACTGGAGGCAACAGTTTTCATGACCAGCAATTCTCACTTCCTGCCATTCATCTTGCAGGTATTGCCTACGTACTGATTTGTGAAGCTAAAAAAGGCATTATCTTTGTGAGCCAAAGTGTGTCTAAGTTTTCCTACTCCGCTAGACCAGTTTCTAAACCACTTTCTTATGTCTTCGGACTTTCATCAGGTTGTTCTACACCCACAACTGCACCTGTGATGAGCCAGGAACATTCTCAGTATACCATAATCAGGCCTACACCTAGTTACCAGATCCTGTTACCCTGCTTATGTTGTCCATACCATAAGAACCACTCAAGCCAAACTTCCTCTCCCTAAAAGGCTGGCCAGAGAAAATCTCAGAAACTGTTATTTTCTTTGCCATTCTATTCCCTGTTTTTGGAATGTGACTCTCTATCCATGAAATCTAAGAGCTTAACCGCTTGCCAACATATTAGAAGAGTTTGGTTACTCAACTTCTGTAGCTTTAGGGCTGATTTCTGATCGACCGGAGGATCAAAGTGCTGTAATTTTACAAAACAGAATGGCTCTTGATTTTGTCCTGTCTGCTAAAGGTGGAGTTGCATAATTTTAGGTTCATAGTGCTGTACTTTCATACCAAATGTTTCTTTTGAGATACAAGAAGGGAGTGATCAAATATATGACAGTGTTAAGAGCTTCTCACAAAAGGCGACTGGTTGGCTACTGAAGGGTCGAGTATTTGGTCCTAGTTGAAAGTTACTTTTCGAAGTGGTGAAATGAAGATTCTTGAAATTGTGTTGTCATCTTTTTCATTCTCATAATAATTTACATCTTTGTCTGGGTTTCTACTCCCTCCATTAGTCACCTCTCTAGATACAGGAAAACCTCTCCATCTCATCCACTGACATATTTTGACAACAATGATTACCAGGATTGTCAAAATAACTACGATTGTATGGAATGTCTTGAATCTGATATGAAGCTCAAAGTGAATCATTTAATGATTATTGATGTGTTTTAGTTTGACCAATAAATAGTGCAAAATTTAGAAAATTGTAAACTACAAGATATTGACAGTGCAATTGTAACTGCTGCTGCCATGTTTTCTTGCTGATTCTAACAATGCTCAAAAAGAAGTGCCTGTCTATGATGTTTAGAACCTCAATTTCACATCTTGGCTCTAGAGACAAGAATGTTTTAATTAGCTTGCTCTGCTCAAATTTTGCATCCTTGTTAAAACTGAGGGTTATCTAAAATTCTCATGATCTCAGTCACAGGCATATGTGTATTCCCATTGTTTTCAAAGTCATGTGATCTCCATTGGAAATCTAGTGCAAAATCTTACACATTTTTGCTTTACCTTTGCTTACTGAGTTTGCTCTAAAACGTTTTTGCTGGTTAATGGAATCTGTGGTACATAGATAACTGATTTTTGGTTTTGTTAATAATCCCTTTCATGCTTCAATTTGGATGTAAGCCGATTTGCCTTTTCTTGCTGAGTTTGCTCCAATATTGTTTTGCTGGGTACCCCTGTTTGGTGCAATCTGTGATACACAGATAACCGATTTTTAATTTTGTTAAAAATCCCTTTTATTCTTCAATTAGGATGTAAGCAGATTTTTTAACAAGAGCAAACAGGTTAGCAAGCAGCTCTACTTTCTTGAAGCACCACGGCATAGTACCACACAGGTCGGTCTCAAAGAAGGCACCTAGTAAACTGGAGGGTAGATCCGGCTTATATTTTAACAGTAGCAGTTAGTCAGCATCCCACGTCTAACCGGGTTCTGTTCACCCACAGCAGTTCAAACTTCCAAGTAACATATGTTGGGGTAGAGTTTACCTTCTTTCAAAGGGCTTCTTAGAATGACATACCTTGCACTCTTTCTAAAATAGACGATGACAGCATCTTCTTACATGCAGATGGCCATACACAGCCCGCAAGGACCTACTCTGATGGCCAGTCTTTTGTATTCCTTTGATACAGGTCCTGGAGTCAAGAAGAATAGAGATGGCTGTCCTTGTTGTTCACTGAGGACAGCAGCCATCCTCTATCTTGTGGATGCCATATTCACAAATATAAAGATTTCTAAGTCATTCTTGGAATGCCCAGATAACAGGTGCCTCTGATGTGAAGACAAAATATTACTAATTTGCACATGTTTGGATGTTCATGATGATTAAACCTTGTGAACATATTGTTCACAAATGATTCAAGTCAATAAAGTAAACAAGAAGAGGCCCTCATCTGCTCAGGCTATTGGACTTAATTCACAAGAAGAGGCCATCAGGCAAAAGACCTGGGTGCAACGACTGCATACCAGAGCCTACAGTGCTGCCCACAATCATGGCGTATGCAGGGGAGGCTGAGGTAGTATCTGATTTAGACAACAGGGAGTAGAGAAAAATAAAGAAAGGATCCATTGGTGTACCTGAAGTGTTATTGATTTACACTTTAAGCACCCCGTCAGGATTAGAGGCACCACAAACCTTTACCCAACAAAAAACACAAGCCAACTCTAAAGGACATAGGGAAAATGTACAGAATGTTGCAGCTGATGAGGGGTGTTACCCCAAAACCGGCCTCAGGACGTTTGTTTCCGGTCCAAGGAAGACCTGGTTTGGCAGTTCAGGCTGGACTGTTCCCATGAGGAACAGGGTCAAGACTGATTTGCATATGGCTGGGTATGAACTGGGGTGGTGAAGTGAGCTAAAGAGCGGTGATGGATTCAACCCAGATCTGTGACTGGGGGTGTGTCTTAAAAGTTTCAGTGCTACGTCAATCATCTCCTTGTGTTTGCTCAGAATGTTACAGCTCCACAATGGGCTGAGGAGTTTTGTTCAAAAGCTCATTTCCCATTAATGCTTTCCTAATCTTTTTCCAAATGTGAAGTCTGTGGATCAGTGTTAAGCATCCAAGAGGGGTGGAACAAGGAAGCCTTTAGGGATAATGGGCTTGTGATCAATGATGTCTTTACGCATGGGCACACTCGGCAATTACCCGGGGGCCCCATGAGCATAGGAGACCCATGCAGAGCAGAATTTACCACTAATAACACTAATTTTCTGTTAAAATTTTTTATTATTTGTATTCCTGTGAGTGGTTGTGTAGGCAGGGTCCAGAGCGCTACTTTGCCCGAGGGCCTCTAATGCTGTTAAGATAGCCCTGCTTGTCATGTTCTCCCCCACCCCTCCGCAAAGCACTTCAGGTAGTTGTTGGGGCCAGCAGGGGAAAAAGAGAGCTGATTGGCTGGGGGTAGGTGTGGGTGGGGGTGGTTCGGTGGGGTCTTTAGGTGGGTGCACAGAACTTCCTCTTTCTTGTCTTCTCCTGCACATCCAGTGGGTTAGCTGTATTTGTTAATGTAGATCATTGGTCATAGAAAGGAGTAATGGCAATTAGTGGTGAGGAGGTTTTGGCAGAAATTAAAATGCTGCAGGAGGCTGGCAGGTGAGACATTTGACACCCACGGTACAGTTTGAGGGAGAGATTGTGGGGTAAAGGTAAGTCGACAATATGGGCAGCGACAAGAGTGGCGGTTGCAGTAAGGAGCAAGGGCTACAGGAGAGACTCGGGCTGGTAATCATTGACACAGTAGGTCCTGTGTTATATCAATGTCTGCACTGGGGGCTGTAAAAGTTGTGGGGGAAGGAGACAGCAGCAACAAGTGAAGCAGTGGCCAGGGAGGCAGAGGGAGCTTTGACTGAGAGCCAGGTAATAGAATGTGTGTCAGCACTGGAGGCCCCAGGATGCAGAGTTAAATGAAAAGTGGCCAGGGACTGGAAAGGTCGTATGTGAGCAAGCTACAGAGACTGCAAGCTGGGTGGCCACTATGAGAGGAAAAGAAAAGCAATAGTGCAGTAGCAGGTGGCACTTCTTAAAGAAGAGGGACAGCAGAGAGGAAAGAAGAAAACAGGGTGGCAGAATAGCAGTGTGCACTAGAGAGACAGGGAAGGCTGGAGAAAGAACAGAGGGGAATGGGATGGGCAGAATGATGAAAACAATAGAAAGGTCAGTGGTAGGCAGGAAGGAGGCAGCAAGACTGAAACTGAAGGGTGCAGACGTGGGAAAGGGAAAGAAAGGAGAGGAGGAGAATTTGAGTGGAAGGGAGTGGGATGAAGAGGAGGTAGCATGGATAGAAAAATGGGGCTGGGGCAGGATATGCAGCTCTATGGACCCCATATGTAACCTCTCTTGTAGACAAGCAAGGACAGGCAAGCAGAAGGAGTAGCAGCAGAAAACCGGCAGTGTGGGACGATTTGTTGGCATTGGCCTTAAGCAAGGGACAGAGCTGGTATTGCCTTTCCAACACTGACATTATTGACCTGTCAGTTTTACTACTGTTGGGGGTGTGGAGGATGAGAGAGGCCATGTCTAGTTTGGGGCTCAGTGAGGATAAGGAAGTGGGCTATGAGGAAGAGCTAGAGGTTGAAGGAGACTTGGAAAAGGACATGGAGGATGAAGTGAGGAGGGTGGATGGAGGACAGGGTAAGAGCAGTGGTTGGAGGGAGAGAGGTGGTGCTAGTGAAGCAGGGTTGCCAGGGCAAGCTTGTTGGGTGTGGTATGCCAGGGGAATGAGAGTAACTGGAGGGATGACTTTGGGGCTTTCAGAGTCCAGTGAGGAGCAGGAGCCCAGTGAAGGATGAAGGAAGGCCACTGGTGTTGTGAAATTGACAGCAAGCAAGAGGACAGAACTTCTAGAAGGAAGGAATTTCTGCAAGAGACTAAGAGGGGTTGCTGGAGTGCTTGTCAGCAGGATCATAGGCGTGAAGGAATGATGGCTAGAAGTGTGGGAATGAGGGGAGGCATCACCCAGAAAGTAAAAGGTTTCACACAAGGCTACATAAGGGCGTGGGGATGGAGCTGAAGCTAGGTGTGTTGATAGAGGCCATAGAGCTGAAAAAACATACTAGTGAGGAAAGTGGGTATATAGGGATAATTGAAAAAAAATGGGAGAGAAAGAAGGGAAGAAACAAAAAGGAGACAAAAACAAGGCTAGAAGTGGGGAAAAGGGAAACATGTGACCCTAAATGGGCATCACAAAGCTTTTGGAGTACATCTGATGACAGCGACGATGGAAAAGATATCTAAGAAACATGTAGATGTATTTACACTGCTGCATAGTAAAAGATGGCTTACAGGAGGAAGAGTGGGAGTTGGTGAGGAGGCAGAATGTGATGTTGAATACAGAAATTTTAACGTCAGTGAATTTATTTCATATATGTATGGGATTAGAAAGGCAGACATGCCTGAGGTGGCAGGGGATGAGTAGTTGATGTGGTTTATCTTGTACCAAGTTTCATAGTTGCAGTGGAGGGCGCCAATGAGGTCAGCCTTTGCAGCACATACAACCAGTGGGATATTGTTGCCTACTGGAAAGGTGGGGGTTGGACAGATGGGGCACATTGTGGGGAGCAGGACAGTTGGGGCATGCTGGAAGTTTAGCAGGGGCATATGTGACAGACATCTTGTGGGGTTTGGCATAGGTCCTCCAACTGAGGGGCTAATTACCCAGTTGTGCTGTGAAGTGGGGTCTTAAAGGTGGCTTGAAACGCAATCAAGGTGAGGTAGGAGTGGGAACAATGTTGGGATAAAAGTCTCCTGTTCTGGTTGAGGAGGACAAGCTGGAGAACTGGCTGTGAGGTTAAGCAGATGAAACAGCAACTAGGGTATTGTGGAAGGGTTTGCTTATGGCTTCAGGTTAGGATATAGAGGTGTCAGAATGCGGCAGTGGGCTGATTATGTGAAGTCAGCAAAATGGTGGCTGGATGTGGTTAGGGATAAATTGGGGCAGGAAGTTGAAAAAGGGATGGAGACAGGTCTTTTCTAGAGTGGCCATGTGAGAATTTGATTGGTATTGTCCTTGCCAGGTTATGCCAAAAAGGTGGCTGGGGAGTTTTGCATCATTCATCATTTGTCTTTTCTAGAGCGGCAGTCAGTGAATTACTTTATTGTGAAAGAAGAAAATATTATGAGCGGAGCTGTGACATAAAGTGTGACATGAAATTGGTGTTTTCGCTACTGCCTGTACATCTGGAGGATTTTTTATTATTGGGAATGCAGTTTGAAGGAAGGGCGCATGTGGCTAAAGCGTTACCTTTAGATTGCTCAGCGATGTTTCAGATATTTAGCACATTTTTGGAATAGGCGTTTCAGTGGCAGTAGTTTCAAAATGAGTTACACATTGTATGGATAATTTATTTTGCACAGACAGGTTTGGTTCTGGGGATTGTGGGCTACGTTGAGAGTTTTTCAGTATTGATCTTGGATATGGGATGCCACTGGCACCAGACAAAACAAAGCGCCAGGACACATGTATAAACATTTGTGGATATGTATTCTGTGTCTATGGAAGTGTGATTTCCTCAAGCAAACGTGTAGGTTTTATTACAATAGCTGTAGGAAGCAGTTACAGATGGCAAGTTGGAGTTGAGATAAGCTCAGCGTTTGAGTGTTTGCATTTCGTTTTCAGGTGGTTTGGGCAGGTAGGACATTTTGTAGAACTGGTTTGTCAATGCATGGCGTGGCGTGTCTACATTGCAGGGTGAGGCCTAAGGCTGCAGTCAAAGCAAATTTATGAGTGTTGAGAGCATTTTTGATGCACTTCAATAATGTGTGCATTTCGGGTTTGGTATACGAAGCAGAGTGGAAGGTCCAGATTTAAACTGAAGCAGTAGGGACATAAACTTTTGGGCTGCATTGGCAGGGACCATGAGTTTTAACACTGCTGACCTTGACTGTGTCTGTGTGTCTTACTCACTATATTGTTTTAGAGCATCTCATGTTCCTGGTGCGGAAAACTGAATAGCAGTTATAGAGTCTTGAGAGAAAAGATGGAGCAATTATGGCTCCTGATGGACTCCGTAAAACTGCGACGTAAGCGTTAGAGCGGAATGCAATGGAGGCTGGTTTAGAATGTTGAGTTTGCAGTTACACGCAGACAAATAAAGACGTGTAATGCTAAGTTCAGTGTGCGGCACAGGCATTTACGGGTACCCAGGCTGGGGAAGACGCTACAACTGGTGAAGTGTTAGGGTATAAGTAAACCAAAGATCAACAGTGGTCTCCCAGAGAGTTTGCCTGTTCATGGGTCTCACAATGGTTGCAGTTGAAGTACTGAACCAATACTTACAGCATGAGGAGTCAAGGCGCAACTCCAGCAGCTATAAAGAAGCATTGCAAAAATGAATGCATTGCAAAGAAATCTACATATCGGTAGCTGAGAAACGGCTGGTAGACTGTGCATAAGTTTACCGTGCTGCTATTCAATATACATGCAAAAACAACAATTGATGGACAGAATGCAGAACACTGTCATACATTCAACCCAGTGCAGAGATCTGGGCCTAAATCCATCATTTTTTGCTCCCCATGCCATTCCAGTTTGAACTCAGCCATATGCTAATCAATCTTGATCCTGCACCCAATGGGAACAGTCCAGCCCGAACTGCCAAGCCAGGTCCTCCCTGGACCTGTTTCTGTTCCAGGGAGGATCTGGCTTGGCAGTTCGGGCTGGACTGTTCCCACAAGGAATAGGGTCAAGACTGATTTGCATATGGCTGGGTCCAAACTGGGGTGGTGTGGTGAGCAAAAGAATGATGGATTTAACCTAGATCCTTGTGACTGGGGGTGAATGTTTGCATTGTCCAGCATTCCATCCATCAATTGTTTCTTTTGCTATGCAATATACATTCATACATAATCTGGAGTGTTAATGCTGAAGGCAGATACAAATAAGCTTTCAAAGAGCAGCTATTGATCATCACAAATTGCGAGATAACATTGCAATCAGAAAGTGGTGAGGATGGAGTGCAAAGAGATGCCAAAGGATAAACCAGTTATTTACTCACCAGAACCTGAGTAAAGTGAGCCGGTATGACCTCAGAGCCATGCGTCGCAGCCCAGGCAGAGCACGGGGGTTGTGCTTACAATATTGGTGAGTCTTGTCAGGCTGACTAAAGGGCCGTGAAGGTGGTCAGAACAGGAACATAGCAGTGGGCCCAATCAGATTGGTTGCAGATATTCTGGAATAGTGAAACACTGCTTTTCCAATGAAGGCAAAGGCAAAGGCCGTCTTTCCAAAAGTCATCAAGGATGATCCAGAGGCCAGAAAGGCCCAAGGCCTCAGAGATGGCTCAGATGAACAGGTTCAGGATGACCAGCCACGGGAGCTGGAGAGAGCTCCACCATCAATGTCAGCCACTCCCAGTAATGGCTACAATGCTTCTGCGTTCTTGAAACCACCACCAACGTTCAATATCACCAAAAAGCTAAATATTGGCGATCGATGCACTGCTTGGATAGAGACATTTGATGATTTAATTGATGCATTTGAGGAGAATGATAGCAAATAGATTACCAAGTATCTCGAAACTCTTGCTGGTGTAAACGAAGTCATAAAGAAAATGCTGCAAACTGACGAAGAAGTCACATATCGTCACATTAAAGAAGTGTTGAATCTCAAGTTTAATCCAATGGCAAATGTTGATTACAAATGATGCATCTTCAACAAAGAACACCAGAAAGTTGGTAAAACCATTGATGAATTTGTGAAGAGATGACACACTCATCAGACTTTGTAAGTTCAATATATTTAATGATGAAGAAGCTGTGCGTCTGAGAGTTATTGACAGATGCTTGTCAGATTCATTCAGAAGATGAATGCTGAGAGAGATTCTTGGTCTCAAGCGAGTATTAATGGCTGCCAGAGCTGAAGAGTGTGCTGATAGACAAGCTGCTGACATGGAGGCCAGAGGTGCCCAGAATGAATCCGTCATGAGTATGAAAAGTAGGCCAAAACAAAAGTCTGAAAGACACAAAGTGATGTCTACACATAAAAAGAAATTGTGTTTTAGATGTGGATTTTCGTTTCCACATAAAGGTAAAAGTCCTGCTGTTGGACAGATATGTAAAGCCTGGGGGAATTAAAAAATAAGTGCATTACAACATGAAGACAAAATGGCTGTCAGAATGTTCCAGAAGCAACGTTCGATGCACACCCACAAGGTCAAGCGGCTACGTCAGTTAAGACAATTCGACACTGAGCGATGTTTATTGCCATCCCAATCACTGACAAACAGTTCTTTTGTATCAGTATCAAGTGAAAGTGAAGACAATTATTGTGCCATGTCGATGTTTACCTCAGTAAAGTGTGCGTATGTTGGTTTGCCCGCTTGTGAAGAAAAATGTTAGTCAAAGAAAGATCAATATGCTTAAGCACCAAAGTCATTCAAACATTGTACGAAGATTACACTGTTTGTAAATGGTTGTTTGATACCTTTCATTATTGACAGTGGTGCATCGATAAACATTATGTCTGAGGAGAAATACAATGAATAATCTCCATTGCCACAACTTACCCCATTGCAAAGCAAAGTGTATACATGGGTTGCATCGACTCCCTTAAAAAGTCAAGATTCATTTGTAGCGACAATGAAACACAAGAAAACAAAGATGCAAGCATGCATCCATGTGCTTCTAGGCACGGCGTCAAGTGCCTGTCTACTCAGTTTCAGCACAGTCGCTGATATGGGACTGATTTCTGTGAATTGCCACATGAATGCTAACCACGAAATAGTAAGTCAGTTCCCTTCATTATTTCACGTTTTGGGAAAGCTCAAGACTATGAAAGTAAAGTTACATATTAATGAGGACGTCCATGCTCATCTCAGAGACATAGACAAATCGCTTTTTATCTGCAAGAAGCTGTTGAAAAAGAACTTGAATCATTACTTAAGCATTATATTATTGAGCCTTCTATTGGTCCAACACCATGGGTTTCTCCCATAACAGTAGTGCCTAAAAAGGTCAGTAAAGGAGCTGTACGCATATGCATTGACATGCGCCAGACAAACAAGAGGATTGAATGAGAAAGCCACCCAGGTTAAAAAATTGCTGACATGATGACATACTGAAATGGTGCAAAGGTCTTCTCTAGCTATCATCAGTTGGAACTCAAAGAAGATTGCAGGTACATTACAACCTTTTCTACACATGTTGGTCTGTTTTGATACAAAAAAAAAGTTTTGGTGTATCATCCGTTGCATAACTGTTTCAAGACATCATTCGACATATCATACAGTTTGTCATGAATGCGTTCAATTCAAGCGAGGACATATTGGTTTTCTGAGCTACACAAAAAGTGGCCTGATAAAACTCTTACACAAGTATGTCATTTAGTTGCTGAGGCAGGTTTGCCTTTGAATGCAGACAAGTGTGAGTTCCCTAAGACAAAGCTGAAGTTCTTTGGCCATATCTTGTGATGGGGTATGACACTAGACCCTGCTAAAGTACAAGCATTGTTAAATGCTGATCCCCCAAAAGATGTTTCTATTATGTGTTAATTTCTTGGCATGGGCAGTTACTGTTCCAGATACATATAAGACTTTAGCACTGTAAGTGCTCCGTTGAAAGACTTGACGAAAAGGAATGTTTTATTTCATTGGTCACATGAATGTGAGACAAGTTATAAGAGACTCATATAAGGCATTGAGAATGCTACTGAAATGGCATTCTCCAATCCGAAGCTTCACACAGAGGTTGTTGTTGACGCTGTACCAGTCGGGATAGGCATTATCCTTGAACAGCACAGCAGACACCTGAATGCTAGAAGGCTTATAGTGGCAGATGCAGGAAGTAGTTTGTCCCAAACAGAACATGCTTACTCAAAACCAGAAAAAGAAAGGTTAGCCATAGTATGGGCTTGTGAACATTTCCATGTATTCCTTTATGAAAACTTTTTACGCTGGTAATGGATCATCAAGCTTTACTGACTGTATTTGGCAATCCAAAGGCCAAACTGCCTCCTCGCATTAAACGATGGGGACTACAGTTACATGAGTAAAATTATACCATTGTGCATTACCCAGGGTAGGATCGGAATCTTGCTGACTACTTTTCCAGAGTGCCTCTACAAGGTAGTGGTACTCTGTCCAAGACGGTTGAGGCCTATTTTAATGTAATTGTAAAATCAAATACACCAGCTACTATTTCATTAGCCCAGATTATCACTGCCACGAGCCACGATAGTGACTTGTTGAAGGATAATAATTACACATCAGTAATGGAACCAAAACCCTCAACTGCTCACCAGTGATGGTGAATATAAAAAATATATTTTTTTAAAGATTGTTTCCATAAATCACGAAGTAGTTATAATACGCGGGTTGAGAATCCTGATTCCGGAGAGTCTGCGACAGAATATAATTGAAGTGGCCCATGAAGGACATTGAAAACAAGCGCTCCTAGATGAAGTATGGTTTCCTTATCTTGATGACAGGGTTGAAAAAGAATTAGAGTCCTGTCATCTATGCAACTTTTCTACAAAAAATACTCACCACACCTTGATAATATCAGAACATCTAAAGTATGCCTGGGAGAGAGTAATAACACTCTTTTTCTGTCCACTCGACAATTGACATCACCTGATGGTGATTGTATGAATACTGACGATTTCCATTGATTGAAGATCTTTCAACTACCATTCAATAATGAGATATTGAAAGACTAGATGGCATCTTTGCTACCTTGGGTGTTCCAGAAATAGTGAAGTCTAACAATGGCTCGCCTTTCAGTAGTCAAGAGTTTAAAGAGTTTTTGGAGCATTTCATTATAAAGCATCAGAAGAGCATACCTCTGTGGTCGCAGGGCAATGGGCTTGTTGAGCGTTTTATGAGGAGGCTAAAGAAAGCAGTGCAGCATGCTACTCTTGAGAAGCTCAAGTTAAAAACTGTCTTGTATTCTACCTTTAGAGCTTATCGTTCAACACCTCACTCAACCACAGGTGAAATTCCTGCGACAATTATGCTCAGGACAGCAGTGAAGACCCAGTTACCTCAATGGACCAATCAGAGAAAGAAAAACGAGAAAGCAACTCATGAGAAGGACTTGGTTAACAAACAAAAGATGAAAGTGTACGCTGACAAAAGAGGACATGCGAAAAATATTGTCTTTTAGAAAGAAGATCCAGTGCTCGCACAACAAATGCGGAGAAAAAAATCTGATGCTCCATTTGATGCAAAACCATTTCGAGTGGAGTCTACCAAGGGACACATGGTGACTGCCCAGTGCCCTAGAAAGTCCATTACCAGAGACTCTTCACAATCTTGGCATTTACCTAATTGTTCGTCAGATGTAACTGATGAAGTAGAGACAGTGTCAGAAACCTCAGTGACTGCTATTCCCTCGACACCGTTGAAGCACATCCTGGACTGTGTTGGTGACAGTTCCCAGTTTCCAAAAACACAATCAGGTCCAACAATTAAAGTGCCAAAAAGACTAATTGAAGAGATTTAATTGTACATATATATATATATGCTTTGTAAAAAATGGTTAAACATTTTTAACAGAGGGTCTAATGTAGTGCCTTTGCGAGTTGGAAATGAAGGAAAACTTTTGGCTCCTGATGGACTCTGTAGAACTTCGATTAGGTATATAATGAAGGCCGGTTTAGAATGTTGATTTGCATTTACACCCAGACACTAAGCTCCATGTGTGGCATAGTCATTTACGGGTACCCAGGCTGGGGAAGACGCTACAGCAGATACATTATCTCACTTTCAGTGGCAGAGACTCCATGAGATTGCCTGGGAGGTAGAGAGGATGAAGATGAGGATGCCACCAGACTTGTCAGGGGAAGACTTTCGAGCATTCTGCATTCAATTGAAAGGTCTTTAGCTGAGACTTAAAGGAGGATGTATATGCTACCATGGAGGGAATTTTTGGAGAGTGGGAGGTAAGGAGTGGTATATTTGGGAGAAATGGGCTAAGAAGGAGGAATTTCTTTTGTGTTTAAATTGCAGATGATAGAGAAGAGGATATTGCAGGCAATTATTGAGGGAAAATTAGTGAGAGCTGCTCCTTATGGTAAGTTTTTCTGGGGTTATGAGTTGATAATAGGGCAAATTGGGCACAGGATGCTCTGGGGCTGGGCAAGAGAAAAGGGTGATATGGCAGGGAGAGGCGTCCGATGACAATTGGTTTGCTGCAGGATCTGTAGGGGTTTTAATAAGAGCGTGTTGGAGTGAATACGGGTTAGGACAGAAACGCTGTACTGATTTCCAGATCCCTAATGCAAATTTTTGTTGCCATAAGCAAAGATGGACCATGCATGTTCATAACGACAGGTCTTTCTCACGGATTGCAGTCTTGCTGAACCAGTACGGGTGCCAAAAGCGCTACCTTCATAGCGGTGGAAGGCTATTGGCTTCAGCAGGAGTTAAGCAACAAGAATGTGGCGGTGATAGCATACTGTGTAGTGTAGGTAGGAGTGAGCAGGTCCTTTTTAACCTGTGTCATTGGCGTGAGGCCGGTAAGTTCACCAATTTTAAAGTTTTGGAGCTGTGTGCTTAACTCACCCTTGGCTTACATTGGTTTGATGTGTAGTGCTGCACAGCACTGCAGTGGTTCTGCAATGACTGTATGTGTACCTGGGACAGGTATATTACATGGAGGATACAGTGCTCTGCAGTGGGTCCATATGAAGGTGCTGGACATACGTGTGCCTATGAGTGGTATAGTACAGAAAGGATGCAGTGCTGAGCTGTCAGTGTATGCTGTATGCATGCACTGAGTGTGTGTGTGCCTGTGAATTTTACAAAGGACCCTGGGTTCTATTTTGGGAGACCCAGGCCTGCATGGTGAAGCATGAGGAGAGGCATTAGAGGAATCCCCCCTCGAAAGATATGTATATTGCTGCATTCCTGTAAGCTGGTTGGGACACACTGGAGAGGGGAGAGCCAGGCTTCCCTCCATACACTTCAGAAGTTTCTCTTTGATTCAGTAAGAGGCCACAAGGAAGGGACCTGGGTGCATCTGAGGAAGGAGATGGGAATGATAAGAGAATCATAAAGAGTAGGGCTGGGGCCTGGTCTAACCTTTTGATACACACATTAGCGTGGCTGACTTACAGGTGTGACTCTAGTCACTCACATAGCATGTGTTGTTGGGCTATCAGCTTTGGTGTCACTCCTGCAGTGACAGACTTCTTTAAAGAGGAAAATAGAACAGAGGTGAGGGCACTCAAAAAGAGGCAGACCCCTAACATACTCTTCAAAGACTCAGACTCTAAATCAAATTTGTAGTGTGAAAATGGACTATAAGAATGGAAGCTTGAGACTCCAAATATTGCCAAGCAGCCAGACAGACTGTGTCAGGAGGGGAAGCTCTACAAGACTTCTGCCAGTGACCAGGCCTGGGGCCAAGGCCTGCTAGTCTCCCTGCTGAGTGAGCGGACATCACCCAGGGAATCCAAGACAACCTGCCCTGCAGCCTGGAGAACCATCACCTGTCTGCTTGCCAGTACTAGTGTGCCCTGTGAAGAAGGGGAGAGTGTAGGAGGGCGTGAGCTTCAGTGGGGTGCCTTGTTGAGTGGATTCCCTTTTTTAAGTGTGACGAGATGGTTGCTGCACCGATCACATTGCTGTTCATGTTCAGAACTAAATAGGAGACTCATGTATACCAGAGTAGAACCGTTGTGAAGTCAGCTGTGTGCATCACTGTGCTGATTGGGCCGTAGCCCTGCGTAGTGAGGAGCCCGTGACCCCATATGTTAGGAGGGGCCACCATGAGAATATTGTTGTGCTGTGTGTGCCGTAGCCCTTGTACCTCAACCAAGTATGTCGGGAGGTGCCATGGTTGAGGACTTCTCCGTGACGATCTTCCTGGAGCCCTTGTAGAGTGAGGCTGCGGTGACACCGTATGCTAGAGGGGGGTTACCGGCACCAGCAATATGTGTAGCCTGCCTGGAGTCGTCGCTGAAGAAGTGAGGTCGCTGTGGCAACCCCTGTGTACCTGCACTGGGATAAAGGATTCCTACCAGGATCTTTGCACCACCATACCATGTGATGAACCAGAGACATACCCTGCTCGGTGGAGCAGCAAAGTGCAAAGAATCTTTGTTCGCTGCAGTGGCACGACCACGTTTGAGGAACTCTATGACTGCTAAATGTAGCCTGTTTGTTCTACGTGCAGCCAACATACCCAAATTAGCTGCTGCTGCTCCAGCACCCATGGAAGGTGCATACTCAGGAATTCTGGCTGCTCTGATCCTCCAGGTGTGGACAAGACTGATTTCGGGCAAGTCAGCCCCGGTGGAGCTTGCTTACTAGTTAGCCTGTGGCGGTGGAATAATGTTGACTTTAATATAGAGTCAAAGGGGACTCTTGAGACTCGGACTACTAGTGTGGCTTGCCCTGTATGTTGCCTATAGTGAACTGGGACTAACTACTATTGCTCGGAGTGAGAAGGGAGTGGGGCACAGAACTGCCTATGAAATACTAGAGCCCTGACCTCAGGTGGACTGTGTAGTTGTGTATGAATGTCAGATTTACCTTTGTGTTGTTAGAGGTAAAACAACATACTTCTCTTTTTCCATAAAAGTGACTATGTGGCTGGACAAAAATGTATTGCTGCTGTTGCGTGCATTTTGAGGTGTGAGCCTGTATTCACCCCCTGTATTTACCCTCTGCCCCCAAGGGAGCCTTGGACAGCTCTGACCATGTTATTCCTTATAGTCAAGTGCAGAAGTGGTAATTAGCCCAATTGCTTAGAATACATAGTAAGTTAGGCCCGGTACATCAGGAGTAGAAGGCCTTAACCCCCTCGGTTGGGCACAGTACCTTTGTTTGGCCCATGGCCCCTCGAAAGGGGTTCAACCGTAGAAAAGAGTTGCTTTCAGCTTGAGAATGCAGTGCATGTTTTGGTGTATTTCTCATGTGAGAATTGCTAGCAAAGAATGGAGGCAGGTGTAGTGTGTGAATAGGAGAGCTGAGCATTATTAGACTAAGACATTCGAAGATACATCAAAGAGGATAAGTGAAAAAAGTGGTACTAAGGAAAGCAAGCATCATGGAATTGCCATTATTGTTTCATGCAATTTCTGTAGTTTAATGGTGAGGGGGAGGGTACAGTTTTTAGACACGAGAATGAGGAGCAAGGGAGCAGTTCTTCATTGTTGAGGGTATTCAGGAAAGGTTTGGGGAGTTTCGCATTGCAGTTGTGGTAGTTCTGAACCCATTCATTTAGAAAGGGGTGTTGACAGAGGCAGGTGTTTTCCTTTATTTCAAGTATGGGGTAAGTGGTATTTATTTATGTTGTGATCTTGCATTCATTCCATCAAGATGACTTGTCTGTGGAATGTGGAATGTACTCTGTGAGCTTGTAGCTCAGAGGTTCCAGAGATGACTGTTGCTCTGGTCTGCAGCAGCTGTGGCTAATAAACTCTCTTCATGAAGTATCTCTGCTTGATGTCCTACATTCATTCATACTTCATTACAATTTGGCGACGATCTAGCCACAGCAAGGATCCACGCAAGAAAGAAAAGCAAAAGAAAAGAAAAAAGTAGAAAAGAGGAGATCCCACAGAAGAATAATTCGCAGACAAACAAGTACAGGCTTGTATATCTTTGATACATTTATCAAAAGTAAGCCAAGAAATTTTCACGCATGAGAGTGAACAGACTCATTTAAAATAAGACTGCTTAGCGCGTTTATCAAAGGAAAAAAAAAAGGCACCCTTTAAAATATTGGGAAAGGCAAACTAAAAAAAAACCTGTCTCTTCAATTTATCTAGTTCAATTTATAGATGTAAAAAAAAAAAAAAAAAACCTGTCTCTTCAATTTGTCTAGTTCAATTTATAGATGTAAAAAAAAAAAAAAAAAAAAAGGGGATTTCCATGTTCGTGATTTCCACAGGTTAAATGTAGCATTGTTCAATACTCAACATTTTTAAGTGCAGTGCTTTTATTTTAAGCACATTTTTGATTTCAAACACAATATAGAATTAGTACTTTTGCTGGTAAGTTTAAGAGTCATGGCAAATATGCAAAATGTTGGAGCTCCTCCGCCATTTCTACAAACGCCGGGTGATCCCCCTGTGCCTTGGAGAAATTGGTATAGAGCCTTTACGAAATACTTAGGGGCAAGTGGTGGAAATAGATATAGACCAGAGCGGAAAAGATTTTTGCTAGAACATAATCTAGGCTTTGAAGGACAATCTATATATGAACACCTTCCACCATATGTCGTTCCTCATGATCAAGAGGACTTAGATGAATTTCAATTAGCGGTAAAAAAATTAGAAAAGCAGTTTGATGTGCAACCGAGTTTAATTGTGAATAGACATAAGTTTTTCACAAGACAGCAATTGCAGGATGAATCGATAGTCACTTATGTTGCGCTTTTACGTATGTTGGCTGTGGAATGTGAGTTTGAAAATTTTACAGACCAACTTATACGTGATCAAATAGTGGTACGTTGTTGGGACAAAAAAGTGCAGGAAAAACTGCTCACTATGCGCAATCCCAATTTGATTGAAACAATAGATATTGTAAAAGGGATTGAGGTCTCAAGGAAAGCTCAGAGAGAACTTACACGTAAAGAAACTAGTGGTGTGTCTGTGGTGAATGAAAGCTCTGTTTATAAGGCACGTGTGAATGAAAGGGCAGTATCAAAACAAAATTTTAGTGGAAAAAATGTAACAAAAAAAAGAGAGTATAAAAATAATTTTTTCTTGCAAAAGAATATTTGTTTTAGATGTGGAAATTCAAGGCATGGAATTAATGGAAAACCGTGCCCAGCAAAAAATGTAAAGTGTAAAATATGTAATAAAATTGGGCATTTCGGGAAAGTTTGTCAGACACCCAAGGATAGAATCAATTATGTACAAGATGGAGAGGCTTGTGACAGTTCAGAAGAAGAACAAAATTGTTCTAGAGGTGTCAGGGACATGATTGTGGTTGTGCGGGATGATGAGTCCGATTGTGTTGATCCCTAGGAAGACATTGTGGTAGATGGTAAAAACATCCGACTTCTCATTGATTCCGGTGCCAGAATAACAATGGTAACTGATGAGTTGTATGACGAAATATGGGGTAAACGAAAGTTGTTTCCTCCAGATAGGAATCCAGTTACATATGATGGAAGAAAGTTTGAATTGTCAGGATGAAATGAAATGAAAATGAAATGAAATGAAATGAAAAAAGGAATTTGCTAAAGCGCACTGCTGCCAAACGGCTTCCTGGCGCTGACACCTCGTCCAGACTCACAAGAACAGTCCCAGAGAGCTAGTTAGGGAAAGCTTGGGAAAACAGAAAAGTTTTAAGGGCCTTACGAAAGTGGGTGTAAATAGGAATAGAACGAAGGAAAAGAGGGAGACTGTTCCAAAACCGGGGGGCCAGGACTGAGAAACGAGTGCCACCAATGCGGGATTTACGGAATCGAGGGACATGGAGAAGAGAAAGGGAGGAGGAACGGAGAGTGCGATTAGGAACGTGGGGAGCAATGAGAGAGTTGATGAAATAAGGAGCAGAACGGGCATTAGCCTGAAAAGCAAAACAAGCAAGTTTGAAATAGGATCTGAAATGCACGGGGAGCCAGTGGAGGCATTTAAGAGCAGGCGTGATGTGGGAGGTTTTGGGGAGACGAAGGATAAGGCGAGCCGCCTGGTTTTGGATGGCCTGAAGGCGGCGGGTTTCATAGGCAGGAATGCCAACGTACAGGCCATTCCCATAATCCAGGCGGGACGTGATGAGGGCAGTGATAATAGTTTTGAGGGCATCAACAGAAAAGAACCTTGATATCTTACGAATTAAACGAAGGGAGAGAAAGCAAGAAGACACCACAGAACTTATATGGGCGTGCATAGAAAGATCCTGGCTAACCTTAATACCCAAGGTCCGAACAGAGGCAACCGGTGATGGAGAAGGACCAAAGGAAAGGGGCCAGTGGGAAGGGGACCAAGGATTGGAGGGACCACCCGTGAGTACAAGCTCCGTTTTATCAGGGTTGAGCTTCAAATGATTGAAGCTCATCCATTGGGAGATAAAGATCAGAGTAGAAGAGAATTTGGGAAGAGAATCAAGAGGGGAAGAAAGATCAAAAACGAGCTGGAGGTCGTCTGCGTAATTGTACACAGAGACCCCCAGCGCCAAAAGTGAGGAGATGAGGGGACGGATATAAAGATTAAAGAGTAGAGGGGAAAGAGAAGAACCTTGGGGAACCCCGCAGGTGACCGGACGCGGGGGAGCGGAAAAGCCGGAGAGCTGTACCGCTTGTGACCTGCCTTGAAGGAAGGACGCCACCCAAGATAGAGCGAGGCCCTGGATGCCCGCCGCGCTGACACGATCGAGGAGGATGGCATGGTCGACCGTGTCAAACGCAGCGGACAGATCAAGAAGAACCAGGGCTTGAGGGAGGTTTTTGTCCGCCATCCCCTTGAGTTCATCAAGGACTGCAAGAACCACCCCCTCAGTGGAGTGGCCTGGGCGAAAGCCTGCCTGATGAGAGGCCAAAAGGGAATTCTCCTCAATATAGGCGGACAAGCAGGATGTTACATAGCTTTCCAAAATCTTCCCAAGGTAGGGAAGCAAATAAATAGGCCTGAAATTAGATAAAAGAGAGGGATCCAGACCCGGTTTTTTTAAAATAGGCAAAACAATAGCAGATTTAAATGAAGAGGGAACGGAGCCGAGAGCCAGGGACGTGTTAAGGAGGGCAAGAGGGGGAGCCGGACAGTTGGTGTAGAGAGTTTTAAGGATCCGTGCAGGAGCACAATCCGAAGGAGAACCCGACTTAACCTTGGCCAAAAGGTCAAGGAAAAGCTGGGGAGAAATAGGTTGAAAGCGATCCAGAGTGGAGGTAGAAAAAGAAGAGAAACCAGATTGTTCAGGTGAAGGAACAGAGGGAATATTAGCTTTAATGTTGGAGATTTTATCAATAAAGTAGTCGTTGAGGGAAGAACAAAGAGCTTGAGATGGAACAAGGGGTGAAGAAGCGCGATCAGAAAAGGCAAGACTGTGCACAAGAGAAAAGATTTCGCGGGATTTATTGGCAGAGAGAGCCACTTTCTCTGTGAAGTATTTGGTCTTAGCCGCCAGGACGGCTCTTTTATAGTCGCAGAGAAGGGCTTTGTATTTGGCGCGAAGAGTCGGACAGTAGTTCCGTCTCCAATGGCGTTCAGCACGCCTGAGACTAAGTTTGAGGGCTTTCAGGTCATAAGAAAACCATTTGTGAGCGTCGTGGGGACGGACAGATTTAACCTTCTTAAGCGGGGCCACTCGATCACAGGAAGAGGAAAGCCAAGCACTGATGGTATTAGCTTGACTTTCCAGAGACAAACCCGTAAGATCAGGGGCGGATGAGGCCAAAGAGGAAGAAAGAACATTAAGATCCGTCTGGTTCCAACTCCGAGCCAAGATATTTTTTGGAGGAGGAGCTTTGGTAACCGAGCCGAGGAAGATTGAGAATAAGATCATGGCATGATCCGACCAGACGCAAGGAAGGATGGAAACAGATGACATGTTACAACTTGAGGACCAAACTTGGTCCAGAGTGTGGCCGTGGACATGAGTAGGGGCCGAGACATGGGGAAGAAAATTTAGACACTGAAGTATGGCAGAGAAATCTTTGGACAAAGAGTCCTCCCTGGGGTCCCCAGGCCAAAAGTTGAAGTCGCCCAGCAGCAGCAATGAAGAATTGTTTACCACCAAGGTGGCCAAAAGGTCCTGCAGGGTGGAAACAAACTGCGGCATAGGGTGCGGGGGGCGATACATAAGGACAACAGTAAGGGGTACAGGAAGATTAAGTGACCGGGCCACAAGATAGTCT
The DNA here is from genome assembly GCF_964204655.1 of Triturus cristatus. Lineage (NCBI taxonomy): Eukaryota > Metazoa > Chordata > Amphibia > Caudata > Salamandridae > Triturus > Triturus cristatus. Next base: position 81,968,010 of record NC_140584.1, on the reverse strand, counting down.
ACATTAGGTATGGGGGGATGAGCAAGGAGTTGAAATTTCAAGGATGAACGTATTATCATAGCTACCCCCCCCCCAGCCTTGCCGTCAGGGCGGTCGGCACGGAGGGCATAGTAAGTATCAGGCAGAATAGCCAGGAGGTCAGGAAGAGAGTCAGTAGAGAACCAGGTTTCTGTAAGAAAGAGAAAATCAGGAGAATCAGTGTTGAGTAAATTAAAGAGAGCGGATTGATTTTTGACTGCGGAGCGAGTGTTAAGCAAGATAGCAGAGGCAGGTGGAAATCTAACAGGGGGGCGGGGAGAAGGAAAGATGCATGGAGTGAGAGAAGCCAGGGCGGGCACAACTAAAGAGGAATCTGGGGACTGCGGAAGAAGGATACCAAGATTATCCAAATAGGATATGAGAGAAGGATACTTTGAGTGTGAACTTAAATTCAAAGATCGTAGCATAGTGGGAAAAGTATATGTGGCAAAGAAAGGATTAAATATTCTTGGTTGGTATCATCAAGGCCTTTTCGGTATGACGCTTAGACCTGGGAGAGATGTTCAAGTCTCTTTAGTAACCGATGAAGATGAGGGAAAATGTGACAACAGTAATAATTGGACTGGAAAATATCCCACAGTTTTTGGGGACGGGTTAGGTAGAATCAATGGATTCAAACATAAGATTAAGGTCAAGGAGGATGCTACACCCGTGAAACATAAATTAAGAAATGTACCGTTCAGTGTGCGTGAGGATTTAGAGAAAATGTTAAAAAAAATGTGTGATGATGGGGTGATAGAACCTATAGAATCATCGTTATGGTTAAGTCCACTGGTCATCGCACGGAAAAAAAATGGTCAATTGAGAGTGTGTGTCAACTTGAGAAGCCTAAACAAGGTTATTTGGGTTGACTCTCACCCTTTGCCAAGGATTGATGACATTATAAGTACATTCTCAGGTGCTAGGTTTTTTTCGAAAATTGACCTAGCATCTGCGTATCATCAAATTGTGCTGGATGAATCTTCAAGACATTTGACTGCTTTTGTTTCTCCAATGGGTTCATACCAATTCAAAAGAATGCCTTTTGGTCTTGCATCGGCTGCTGCCGTTTTTCAACGTGTGTTGGAGAATGTGCTGAAGGGTATCGATGGGGTGGTCACTTTTCAAGATGACATCCTTATAGCTGGTGAAAGTCAAGGTGTTCATGACAAACGGATGAGTGCTGTTTTGGAAAGATTAAAAAAATTTGGTGTGGTGGCCAATCGAGGGAAATGTGAATTCAGTAAGAAAACTATTGAGTATTTGGGACATTTAATTTCAGAAAAAGGAGTAGAACCCAGACCCGGTTTGGTTGATGCCATCACCAAAGCACCTACCCCCAAGTCTAAAGAGAATGTGGCTTCATTTTTAGGGCTTTGTGAGTTCTACTCAAAATTTATTAATGATTTTTCGGCAAAAACTGTCAGGCTAAGGGAATTATTGAAAAAGGACAAAAAAATTTCATGGAAAGGAAGTTGTCAAAGTGAATTCGATGGGTTGAAAGAAGAAATTGTTTCAGCTGGTGTTCTTGCACCTTTTGATCCAGCAAATGAGTGTATCATTACTGTTGACGCAAGCAATGATGGTCTGGGTGCTACCATCTCTCAGATGAAAGGGAGAAATGAGGCAACAGTTGGGTTTGCTTCAAAATATTTAAGGTCTAATGAGAATTTTTTTTCAGTGATTGAAAAAGAGCTGTTGAGTTGCTGCTGGGCTGTTGAAAGGTTTAAGTGTTTTATCTGGGGAAGAAAATTTGTACTTAAGACTGATCACAAGCCTTTAGTTAGTATTCTGAGTGGAACCAATATAAAAGATCACACCCCCAGAATAGCAAGATTAAGCTCGAAACTTTTGCAATATAATTTTAGCATTGAATACATCCCAGGTGGTAAGAATATAAGAGCAGATTATCTCTCTCGTTCACCGTTAAGTTTCACAGATTACAATGAAAATTATGAAGAGAATGACGAAGAATGTTTAATTGCTAGTGTAGATATTTGTCATGACACCACATTTAATGAGAAAGAAAGGTTGAATGAATCTTCAAAGGATCTGGAATTGGATAGTGTCAGAGAGTATGTCATGAGAGGATGGCCTAAAGAGAAAAATCTGCCACAAAACTTGCAACCATACTTTAAAATTGCAGATGAGTTGTCCATTGAAGAAAAGGGTATGCTTGTACGGGGAGATAAATTTGTTCCGCCTGTTTCATTGAGGGAAAGGATTATCCTTTATGGTCATGAGGGACATCTGGGACAAACGATAACAAAAAGGAAAATAAGGGATAGCTACTGGTGGCCCGGTATGGATTCTGCCATTGTGGCCATTGTGCGAGGATGTGTTGTATGTGCCTCTAGTGACAAAAGTCTTAAAACGGAGGCGGTTCCTTTACAGCCTGTGGAATTACCAAATACAGTTTGGTCCAAGCTTGCTATAGATTTCATTGGTCCATTTAACATTCTTCCACGGAAATTAAGGTTTGCTATTGTGGTTGTAGATTACTACAGCAAGTGGTGGGAGGTGGAGTTCGTAGAAGAACCAAATACTGACAGTGTAATCAAGTTTTTGAAGAATCTGTTTTTAAGAGAAGGGTTTCCCAAAGAAATTGTTTCGGACAATGGCGTCCAATTTGTGTCAAAAGAAATGGAGTGTTTTCTTGCTTGCAATGCCATCAAACACAGGTTTGTTGCGCTATACCACCCACAGGCAAATGGCCTTGTGGAAAAAATGAATCGCACATTAGTTGACTGTATTCAATGGGCTATACAGAATAAGTTTGATACTTGTAAATCTGTTGAAGAAATGCTGTGGTCACATAGATGTTGTCCAAATGCTGTTTCAGGCTTTACACCATTTGAAATGTTAAGAGGACGACCACCTGCTTCTAGACTATGTCCTGCATGGTTGAGAGAGTGTCAACATAAGAGTGATCATATGTTGAAAATGGACCAGGTCGTGAGGCCAAAGGTGGAAAATTCTCAGAGAAAAATGAAAGGTCATTATGACCTTACACACAGAGTTAAACCTGTAGAAGATAAATTGCAGGTTGGTGACTGGATTCGTATCAAGGATCCCAGTCACGTTCCCAAGGGAATGTCGAAATTCAGGCCTCCTGTCAGGATTGAGGTTGTGTCTAGGAATGCAGTCAGGACCAGCAAGAGTGAATGGTGGAATAAGGGAAGAGTGGTGAAGGTACATAATCACATTGTTCCTAATGATTCTCCCCTTCCATCCAAACCGGTCTTGCACTCCTGTGTTTCTCCTCCATCTTCTCATTCTGATTTTGATGTGTTAGAATCAAGGGGTTCTTTTCATCCTGAACCTGTACGTAGGAGTGAGAGACGAAATATTGTCAAGCCTTTAAGATATCGCAATTGATGTGTATCAATATTAAGTCATTTATTGTATGTTCATGATTTGATGCATTAATGTCATGTTGTTTCATTTGCATTTTGTATTAATGTGTCTACTGTAGGGTTATGATTTGTTGCATTGAAGCTGTGTCATTTTGTTGTTGTTTATTTTATTCATTCATTGTAAACAAGAGAGATAGTGTTGTGATCTTGCGTTCATTCCATCAAGATGACTTGTCTGTGGAATGTGGAATGTACTCTGTGAGCTTGTAGCTCAGAGGTTCCAGAGATGACTGTTGCTCTGGTCTGCAGCAGCTGTGGCTAATAAACTCTCTTCATGAAGTATCTCTGCTTGATGTCCTACATTCATTCATACTTCATTACAATTTATTTATTTGAAAAGTTTTATAAAGCGCAAACATGACCCTTGCGGGTATCAGAGTGCTGTACACAGAAGTAGAAGCATGCATGAAGTCAGAACAGTTGAGGTCAACACTGAAAAACAACAAGGAGTAAACAATCAAAATCAGATACCGGGTAGAAGGCCCTACTTGTTCAGTTTCTCATACAGTGCAATATATTTCCTGTAACATTCAATAAAACAATCATAGAGTGGCTCGTCACAGCATAGTAGAGTAAATGACAAATCTGTAACCAGCCCAAGAAGTATTCTTCTATTATAATTCCGGAAGGGCCCTAGAGTAAAATAACAGTTTAATATCCAATCAAAAATACATAGCGAAGGATACATAGGGATACATGTCAAATCTGTCAACAAGGGGACTAGAGAAAAAGTACATGGTGATGCAGTTAATGTCCACTCAGGAAAAGCCATTTGGCCTGTTTATTGAAATAGGCAGTGGAGGGATTGGTTCTCATCTCCGTAGGAAGAGCGTTCCAAATTTTAGGCACAAGGCTGGAGAAAGCACGCTGGTACGTACTTTTCTTTTTGAATTTAGGAGGTTTCAAGAGTAGTGTGGACGTACTTCTTAAGTTCCTACCGGAGCCAGAAAGAACAAGCTTGTTCACCAGATATGTCGGAGTGTTGAAATGCAGGGCTTTATGTGTGAGGCAAGCTATTTTGAAATGGATCCTGGCTTCAATAGACAACCAGTTGAGCTGCAAAAGGTCAGGTGTGATGCGATCGTGTTTTTAGGAGCCTGTGATGAGCCTGGCCAATGCACTGAGCGTGGCTCTGAGAGGGGTCAAGCTCGCTTTAGGAAGCCCTGCAAGGGTCACCAGGCCATATTCCAGTCGTGATATCACCAGGGATTGTACTGCAGGCTGTAAGTCTTCTGGCGGAAGGAAAGGCTTGATTTTCTTAATTGTGTTAAGATGAAAGTTGGCACCCCTAATGTTGGTGCTGATGTGAGTTTGCATATTAAGGTATTTGTCCAAGGTAATGCCCAGTGATTTAGCTAAATCAATCACGTGAGGGGTGCAGTTAAGGGCTGTGAGTTGTGTTAGCCATTTGCGGGTCGGTGCAGAGTGGTTGTGTGGGGCAATCAGCAGGAATTCAGTTTTGAGGGTATTCAACAAAAGATGGTTCTGGGCTAAATATTGTTGAGTTTGCAAGAGAGCCTCATTTAAGCTTTTAATGTCCTCCAGAGAGGAGATCTTTAGGTACAGTTGTGTGTTGTCCGAATACATGTGGTAATGAATTTGAGAATTGTTAAGAATGACAGTGAGAGGTTCCATATAGAGGTTGAAGAGCGTGGGCGAGAGTGCGGATCCTTGCGGAACTCCAATCCTGACCGGGGTACTGGATGGGAGGGACTGGTTGAGTTTAATCCTTTGAGTGCGGTTATGTAAGAAAGAGGCAAACCACTTTAGGACCGGCCCGAGAGACCCATCCTAAGTTAAAGCAGATTAATCAAGTTTTCATGTTTGATGGTATCGAATGCAGAAGACAGGTCCAGAAGGATCAGAAGACAGGGGACATTCTGATCTAGGGATTTCAGAGCGTCATCCACAATGTGAGTTAGAGCAGTTTCAGTACTATGCCCTGCTCTGAAACCGGATTGATAAAGGCCAAGTAGTTGAAATTTCTCTATATGGTTTCATAGCTGCTTGTGGATGCATTTCTCGAGGAGTTTGGCTAGAGTCATGATGTTGGTGATCGGTCGGAAATTGTTAGGATCAGATAAATCCGAGACGGGCTTCTTAGGGATGAGAGTTACTTGCCCAATTTTGAGACAATCAGGAATGCTCCCTTGCAGGAGAGATTCATGAATGATCCTCGACCAAAGAGGTAGAATAGCCGAGTTGAGGTCTTTAAAAATGTTTGCCGGCAGAGGATCATTGAAGTGGTTGGCCGGGTTTAGAGTTGTCATAGCTTGTAGTAGTGCTGTGCAATCTGGCAGGATAAAGAATTTCCAAGAGGCACCATTTTTGGGAGAACAACCCAATGGTAGGGAGAGTGCCGAGGGAACCTCAAGCTCCCCTGATGATGTGGTGTAGATTAGAGGTGGCACCCTGGGAGTGTTAGGTTGCATCTCCTGTTCAATTTTCTTAGTTTTTTCAGCGAAGTGCACTGTGAAGTCCTCCCCACTAGGGAGCGGAGTCAAGGAAGCCAGGTTGGGGTTGGAAGTGTGGTCTGCTTGCTGTTTGATGATTTCAAATAGTATCTTGGGTCTATTTTTAGCACCGTCCAGCTGCTCCCTGAAATGGTCCGTTCTAGCATTGCAGATTTTTTTGTTGTAGGCGCTTCTCATTTTCCTAAGCTGATAGAGGCTAGTAGTGGAAGGCTCATTTCTCCAGAGCCTCTCTGAAAGCCTACGTTTATGGCGTTCGTCATTTAGGGTACCATTAACCCCCCTGTTGTTCACTGGGTAGGCCCACCTAAGGAATATGGTCTGCGCTCTTTCCCTCCTATCTCTCAAGAGGAGACTGAGCGGTTGTTAAGTGGGATTAGATCTGGCTCCCCCCTTGAATCCTGTCTTCTCACGATTCTAAAATTAGGGAGGGAAGCCATTGTACCTCCTCTGACTACCATCATCAATACTGTTATTTCCTCTGGCCAGGTTCCCGCCACATGGAAAACAGCGGTGGTAAAACCCTTGCTTAAAAAGGCCTCGCTGGACCCTACAGAATTAAAAAACTTTTGGCCCATTTCTCTATTGTCTGTTCCAGCCAAGATCCTGGAAAAACATCTGAACGGCCATCTCATCTCCTACCTGGAGGAACATCAATTACTTGATGAGTCACAGCACGGGTTCAGGAGTGAACACAGTACGGAGACGGCCTTAACCGTTGTCTTTAATAACATCCGCCAACAGGTTGATGCTGGTCTTTCTACCCTACTTATCCTCCTGGATCTAACGGCAGCTTTTGATACCATCTCTCCTGGTAGATTGCTGGGAAGGCTTCGGGAAATCGGGATAGAGGATGCTGCATTTAATTTACTCTCCTCGTTCCTTTTAAACCGATCGCAAATTGTCAAGATGGGCCAATATCTCTCTGCCCCGATACAACTTTTCTGTGGGGTTCCTCAGGGATCCTCGTTGAGTCCCACTCTTTTTAATATCTACGTAGCACCGCTCGCTGCTGTGGTAAGGTCTTTCGGCCTGGAAGTGCTTTCCTATGCCGATGACACTCAGATTTTGATCTCCATCACTGAGAGTGTCTCTGCCTCAGCACTCAATTTTAAAAACTGCATGCGAGCGGTGGCTGCATGGATGGTGGAGAACTACTTGAGACTCAATGGGGATAAAACAGAGGTCCTTATCTTCGGGGGCAAGACTGACATTTGGTCAGCGGCCTGGTGTCCGGATTCGCTTGGTTCTTGCCCTAGCCCCTGTCCCACTGCCAAGAATTTAGGCATTATTATGGACTCCACGCTTTCTTTGGGCTCTCAAATAAATAGGACAGCTGCCACCTGTTTTGGGATGATACGGACCCTTAGGAAGATTTTCAGTTTTCTGCCCCTTTCTGCCCGTAAACAGGTAGTGTTGGCCCTTGTGGTGTCCAGGTTGGACTACTGCAATGCTCTTTATTTGGGGATCAATAAAGGACTCCTGCACCGTCTCCAGCTGGTGCAGAATGCTGCCACCAGACTGGTGATGAACCTCCCTAAATTCCATTCAGTATCTGACACTATTAGGAGCCTGCATTGGCTTCCGTTGGGGAGGAGAATTGTGTTTAAAGCCTTATGTCTGGTCCACAAGGCTGTTCACAAAAAGGGGTCAGAAGGTTTCAATAAAATGTTTCAAAGATACTGTCCTGGGAGGGCCCTCAGATCTGGAAATAGGAACCAGGTCATTGTCCCTAGAGCCAAAAGAGTTAGATGGGGGGGGGGAGGGCTTTCTCCCTGATAGGGGCCAACCTGTGGAATTCCCTCCCTTCCACTGTTTCTTCCCTGGAGTCCCATCCGGTCTTTCGGAAGTCCTTGAAAACCTGGCTTTTCACCTGTCCGATTGCTGTGCCCAATATGAATCTTTAGTGCCTCACCCTCTGATATCTTCTACCAGGATCCTGCTCCGCAGCGCCTTGATGCCCCTGGGCTAAGTTTGTGCTTTAGAAAATGTATATTCATTCATTCATTCATTCATTCATTAAACCAAGGTTTGGATTCTTTGAGAGGGATCCTTTTAAGTTGTTTCAGCGCAATGGTGTCAAGGATATTTGCCACATTGCTAATGTAGTGCTCAGAAAGATCATCAAGGTTGGTCAGGGGGAGGCTGAAGTCTATTCATATTGACGGAAGTAAGATCATTAATGTTGATGTCTCTTATGTTGCGAGACAATTGTTTAACTTTAAGAGGTTGTCCCTTTCTGCGAGTGGTGTTTTCCAGAATGTGGAAGGCAATTTGATGATGATCCGACCAGTCACAAGGTAGGATGTCATCCAGTTGGATGATATTGTCTCTAGCAATAATGAGGTCGAGGGTTGCACCTTTGTTGTGGGTAGATCCCTTACAGACCTGAGATAAGTTGAGATCTGAGAGGAAAGACTTAAAGGAGTTGACTAAAAGATCATTGGTGTCATTCCAATGGAGGTTGAAGTGTCCGAGGAAGATATGGTATAGTTGATCCGAACAAGAGCTGATAACCTCCATGATTTGCTCTATGAAGCGCAAATTGTCACCCGATGGATGGTAAATCATGTGAAGCACACAGACAACCTTGTCCTTATTCCAAATTTCTGCTACTAGTAGTTCACAGGAAGATAGCAAAACATTCTGAGATTGTTTATAGTTAAGCTGGAGCGATGAATCAAAGCAATGGCCACCCCCCCCCCCGATTTTCCCCAGACGATCACATCGTGTAATGGCATAATCAGGCGGGACTAAGATGTCAAGAATAGGGGAGGAGGCCTCATTGAGCCAGGTTTCTGTGAGAATCAGTAAGTCCAAGTCTTGCGCTAATATGAGTGCAGAGATGTCTGCAGCATGTTTCATGGCTGATCTGCAGTTGATCAGCATCGAATTAATGAAGGTGGAGGTGTTAATCTCTTGCTGATGAGTGGTAGTAATTTGGAGTAGGTTTTCCTTATTAATTGATCTCGAGTTGACCCTGGGTTCCCTGTCAGGGTCTGGAAAAATAGCGGGAAATGTTAATAGTGGAGTTAGAGGAAGTGCCTGGCCCTGTGCCATTGTATGAGAACACAAGAGCGAAGGTGTCCTCATCCGAGAGCTGAGGCTGAAACCTACGAGGTCTGGATTGATGGTTAGGAAGAGGCCTAGAATTCCAGCTGGAACTAGGTGGGAATCGGGTAAAGGATTGTTCGTCCCCATACCCGAAGACTCCAGGAGGACTGCATTGCACATTCCCCAGAGGAGTGAGTATATTCCATACCTTCTCCATCTTCATGGAGAATTGTAGTTGGGACTGCATGATCTCTTTGACAGCCTGGAGATCTTGCTTGGGGTCAGCAAACTTCTCCTCAAGGTAAGGCCCGTTAGAGCACTCCTCAGCCACCCTATTAATAGGCGAGGGGTAGGATTCTGACCTGTGGAAGGAATTGGAAGGAACAGTAGGTCCCTTACCACAGTTACATGGGGAGATGGAGTTCCGCTTGAGCATGGTTTTGTTGTCAGCCAAGGGTAGACTATCCGCATGAGTTGGAGTCAGATACGATGCAGGAGGGAGCTGCGCCACACCAAGGGATGGCTTGGTAGCAGACTAATTGGTTTCAAGACCGGCAATAGGAGAAGCGCAGGAGGCAGAGGAAGGTGAGAAAGGGCCACGTGGAGAAGGACTGGGGTAAGTAGCAGGGTCCAGCGCCGTTGAGGAAGCAGTGCAAAGGTAAAGGTAGATGTCAGTGTGTGTGTGTGTGCGTGTGTGTGTGGGTGTGTGTGTGTGTGTTTGTGTCTGTTCGTGTATGTACGACAATAATGTGCATCGGGGTTGTGAGTGGGAAGTTGAGGGAATACTGGGGTATTGGTTTTAACATGTCCTTTCTTTGGTTTGCTAAACAGATTGTGTCCAGGGTCAGAGGGATGGCAGAATGGTGGTGTGGATCTGCTCTCATTAGCCCATGAAGTGGGGAAGTGGCTGATTGGAATTGAGATAGGGTAGAGAAAAAAGAGGGTGAGAATTCATTGATGGGGGTAAAAGAAAATGCTTTGAGGTCAGTGTTGCCTACAATGACAGAACTGCAAAAAAGAAGGGATTGTCCGGCTTTGTTTATTGTGCATTTGGGCGAGAACGATCTGGTTCATTTCAGCTGCCAGGAGGGATGCTTCTTAAAAACTTGAAAAATGACTTGAGAGGGCTGATGAGAAAAGGGGACGGAACTAAGGAATTTTGCTCAGAGCTAATGCCTAGAAAGCGATGTCGGAGGTCAGTGAGATTAGGGGCCATAGACTGGGTGTGTTGGAACATTATTAGTAAAATGCTGATTTTTTGTAGGTTGTAAGATTTTCATTTGTTACTGCATAAGAATATGAGGTTTTAAGAGTAAGAGATGTTTGGAAATAATGGGGTGCATTGGCGGGGTTGTAATGAGTTGCATTTCTTGGACTTATAGAAGAAGGTGGCAGGATTGTTGGGAGAGTGAATGGAAATGCATAGTTTTTAGGTTGAGCTTGGGCAGCTCATGCGCTGCTCTGCGAGGCATGGTGTATTCAGGTAGGGACTTGAAGTTCTGCTCACTCTCCGCCCATATTTTTCATTGGCTTGAGTGACTGTCCACTGTAAACTGTGTCTGTTCATTAGTCAATGGACTTAGTAGTCCCTCCTTAGTACCGCCTCGTCTCATTTTGTAACCTCCCATGGCGACACCTCCTGTCACGTGTGTTGTTACTAGTAGGCTTTAGTTACAGCCTCCGAGCTCTATTTTATCAAATAGCTATGTTCTGTCTGTTGTTGCAGGCAAGACACGCTCTCTCCTAACGCTTTTTAATTATTTTTATAGCATGAACACATTTGCAATGCAATAGGTCTGGCATTTGCAAGAGTTGAAGCTATTGGCATTGTAATTGACAATGTTTTTTTATTTATCTGTTTTAAAAGCAATACATAACTAAAAGGCATTGTCATTACAATGCCAATAGCCCAAACTCTCATAACTGTGAGACCTATCAATCAATCAATCAATCAATGAATTTGTAAAGCGCGCTACTCACCCGTAGGGTCTCAAGGCGCTGGGGGAAGGGGGTCCGCTACTGCTCGAAGAGCCATGTCTTGAGATGTTTCCTGAAGGAGAGATGGTTCTGGGTCAGTCGTAGGTGGGTGGGGAGGGAGTTCCATGTCTTGGCCGCCAGGTAGGAGAAGGATCTTCCTCCGGCGGTGGTCTTGCGGATGCGCGGGACGGTGGCGAGGGCGAGGCTGGCGGAGCGGAGATGGCGGGTGGGTGTGTAGAATGTGAGGCGGTTGTTGAGGTATGTGGGTCCCATGTCGTGGAGAGCCTTGTGTGCGTGGGTGAGGAGTCTGAACGTGATCCTCTTGCTGATGGGGAGCCAGTGCAGGTCTCTCAGCTGGGGAGAGATGTGACTGAAGCGGGGGGTGTCCAGGACAAGTCGTGCAGAGGCGTTCTGTATGCGCTGGTGTCTTTTCTGTAGTTTGGCTGTGGTTCCAGCGTAGAGGGTGTTTCCGTAGTCCAGTCGGCTGGTGACAAGGGCCTGGGTGACTGTCTTCCTGGTGTCGGTGGGGATCCACCGGAAGATCTTTCGGAGCATGTGCAGGGTGTTGAAGCAGGATGACGAGACGGCGTTGACTTGCTTGGTCATCGTGAGGGAGGAGTCCAGGATGAAGCCCAGGTTGCGAGCATGGTCCGTTGGCTTTGGAGCGGAGCCCAGGGCAGGGGGCCACCAGGAGTCATCCCAGGCGGAGGGGGATGTTCCCAGGATGAGGACTTTTGTCTTATCTGAGTTCAGTTTCAGCCGGCTGAGCTTCATCCATTCCGCGACGTCTTTCATTCCTTCCTGGAGGTTGGCTCTGGCTGTGGCGGGGTCGTTGGTGAGGGAGAGGATCAGCTGGGTGTCGTCGGCGTAGGAGATGATGTTGAGGTTGTGTTGGCGTGCGATGGCTGCGAGGGGGCTCATGTAGACGTTGAAGAGGGTGGGGCTGAGCGAGGATCCTTGCGGGACGCCGCAGATGACTTCGGTGGCCACGGACCGGAACGGGGGAAGGCGGACTTTCTGGGTTCTGCTGGCGAGGAACGAGATGATCCATTCCAAGGCCTTTCCTTGGATTCCGATGTTGCTGAGGCGCTGTATCAGGGTGCGTGGCATACGGTGTCGAAGGCTGCCGAGAGGTCCAGGAGGATGAGGGCAGCTGTTTCCCCATTGTCGAGCAGGGACCTGATGTCGTCAGTGGCTGCGATGAGGGCGGTCTCGGTGCTGTGGTTTGCCCGGAAGCCGGACTGCGAGGGGTCGAGGGATCCGTTGGTCTCGAGGAAGGTGGAGAGTTGTTTGTTGAGGATCTTCTCGATGACTTTGGCCGGAAAGGGGAGGAGCGAGATGAGGCGGAAGTTCTTGAGGTCCGTGGGGTCCGCGGTGGGTTTCTTCAGGAGGGCGCTGAGCTCGGCGTGTTTCCAGCTCTCTGGGAAGGTGGCGGATGCGAAGGAGCTGTTGATGATGTTCCGGAGTTGGGGTGCGATGATGGAATCGGCTTTGTTGAAGATGTGGTGTGGGCAGGGGTCGGTTGGGGAGCCGGAGTGGATGGTGTTCATCGTGTGGGTGGTATCTTCAGTGCTGACCGTCGTCCAGCTGCGGAGAGTGGTGGTGGGGGGCACCGGATCGGTGGTAGGGTGCGCGGTCTGTGTACCGAAACTGTTGTGTATGTCGGCAATCTTGCGGTGAAAGAACGAGGCGAGTGAGTCGCAGAGGTCCTGCGAGGGTGTGATGTCGTTGTTGCAGGCACTGGGGCTGGAGAGCTCTTTGACGATGCTGAAGAGTTCCTTGCTGTTGTGGGAGTTGTTGTCCAGTCGTTCTTTGAATGTGGTCCTTATGGTGGTGCGGATCAGTTGGTGGTGTTTGCGGGTGGCATTCTTGAGGGCTGTCATGTTTTCTGTAGTCTGGTCGTGGCGCCAGGCTTTCTCGAGGGTACGGCAGGTTTTCTTGGAGTTTTTGAGGTCGTTGGTGAACCAGGAGGCTTTCTTGCTGCCGTGTCTGCTGGGGGGTTCTTCAGTGGTGCGAGGTCATCGGCGCAGTTGGTGAGCCACTGTATGAGGTTGCGGGCTGCTTCGTTGGGGTCCGTCGTGTTGGTGGGGGGGTTCTGGCTGAGGGAGGTGGTGAGCTGGTCGGCGGTGATCTTGCTCCAGCTTCTGCGGGGAACCTGTTGAGGGTGGTTGTGGGTCGTGGTTCTCCTGAAGTTGAAGTGGACGCAGCTGTGGTATGTCCAGTGCAGTCCGGTGGAGTGGCTGAAGGAGATGTGCTTGCTGGAGGAGAAGATGGGGTCAAGCGTGTGGCCGGCGATGTGGGTGGGGGTGTTCACCAGTTGCTTGAGTCCGAGGTTGGCGAGGTTGTCCAGCAGGGTGGCGGTGTTGCTGTCATTGTTGTTCTCCAGGTAGAAGTTGAGGTCTCCTAGGAGGATGTAGTCTGAGGAGGTAAGGGCGTTCGGGCTGACGAAGTCTGCGATGGCTTCGCTGAATTGTGTGCGTGAACCCGGGGGTCTGTAGACGAGGGTGCCTCTGAGGGTGGTCTTGGGGTCGGTGTGTGTCTGGAAGTGAAGGTGTTCGGCGGCGGTCAGGGTGTCGTCGGAGTTGGTCATGATTCGGATGGTGTTTCTGTGGACGATGGCGATGCCTCCTCCGGCTTAGTTGACGCAGTCCTTCTGGGCGATCTTGTAGCCATCCGGGATGGCTGTGGCGATGTCGGGAGCTGAGGAGGCGTTCATCCATGTTTCTGTGAGGAAGGCGACGTCTGGTGATGTTGTGTCGAGAAGGTTCCAGAGTTCGACGGCGTGCCTGTGGATGGAGCGGGTGTTGAGCAAGATGCACTTGAGGTGGTCGTTGCTGGAGCCTGGCTTGGTGGGTGCGGTGCAGGATCGGGTGCAGGTGAAGTTGCAGGTGTGGCAGGTGAATGCTCCGTGGGTGCGTTTCGGGTTGGCTTGGTAGCAGGCTGGCTGTCGGCCGGTGTTGAGTGCGTGGAGGGTGGCGGCGTCGTATCGCTGGGAGCGGTCCAGGCGTGGATGAGCGTAGACGGGCTTGCCTTTGGCACGCAATCGGCGCGCCCGCTGCGCGTGGCTGCTGCGCATGGCCGCTGCGCGTACGTGCGGTCCCCGCCATATATGGCGAAGTGGGAGGGAGGAGCAGCTGGGAGGCGGGAGCGGGGCGGCGAATGGGGAGCGGGTGCCAAGAGAAGGGGGCGGGGCCAAAGGAGAGCAGCGGCGGGGAGTGGAACGGGGGGTGGAAAGAGCGGGAAGACGGAGCGGGAGAGCGAGGGCAAGCCTGGGCAAGCCTGGGCAAGCCTGGAGAGCAGGGGCCTTCAGGAGAGGCGGCAGCAAGAGAGGCCAAGAAGGCAGCAGCAGCAGAATCTGGGCACACGGGGGCCGTGCGGAGTGGAGTGACCGGGTCAAGGGTTGCAAAAGCACTGTAAATGCTTGTTTGTTTGGTTAAAGGTGGAAGTAGAGAGAGGGCAGGGCAAGAAAACACCTGTGTGGGGGTCTTTCTTGGTAACATCACTGGGAGTAGGTAGGGGGATTAAAGAGTTGACTAGGTTCCTTGATGTGTAATCTAGATTTGTGGGGAGTTAGTGTGGGGCAGTGTTAAACTGTGAGTCTCTTAAATTTTTTGTAAAAGGAAGTCACTTTGAAAAGGATATGGATTGAAATTAACACTAGGAAGACCCTTAGTCATTTGACATTTGAATGACGTGGTGGGCGTGGTTAGTGAAATGGAGACCTTTAAAGGTGAGGGGGAGTTAGAGATGGGGCTTGTGTTAAAGTATTTGGCATGTGACCTGTTCTCATTAAAGTAGCTTTTAACACACTATGGGTCTGTCATGCTTGTGCTGGGCTGCCCATTGACGATACCTGGGCAGAAATGGGCTTCTCTTCCTAGTCGCATAGGGCAGTAGGTGCGGGCTGGCAGGAGAGCAATAAGGCTGATTGACTGTGGAGGTAGAGGCTTTTTGGGTGGGTGCACAGGGGATAGCGTCCTCTTTCTTGCCTTCCCCTCTGTGTCTTTGTCCTGGCCCACTCTCCCTCTACTTGAGATGGATTATGGGCGGTGTGTGGGTTGGCCATTTGCATGTCTGTCAGCATTCTTTGGTTGAGACAGGGGACATGGATAGTCTTGGTAGCCTGACAGATCTCGTATTGGCCATGCGGTACTGAGAACAGTGCTTGGGGTGCTGATGAGGGCAAAATGAGTGGGTGAACTCTGCATGCAAGAGTCATCTCTTGGAGAGCGGGTGAAGGCTGCACTAAGCCGTAAGGTGCTCAAAGTTTAGGCTGAGGAAGGTACTAAGTAAAGCACTGGTATTGATGCTATGGGAACCATAAGGCATTTGGACAGTTGAATAACATGGGGGAATGGGGAGGCTTAAGGGTGGGGGCGGAATTAGCAATAGTGTTTACATTAGTGAGGCACGGTGTACTAGTTGTTGGGTAATGTGCCAGGTTAAAATATTTGATGTGTGACCTGTTCTCATTAAAGAGGCCTATTACACACCATAGCCCTTATTCTGAGTTGCAAGAAACTAGAGGCATAATAAAATCGCAGGTGATTTTACCATTACTGTGCGTTAAATCTTCCCTAGTACTGTACAATTACTAGTGAAACCCCATGAAATGGGGAATACCATGCAGGCCAACTTCTTATATATTTTCACTAACAAGTTCACCTTGTCTGTTTTGGATTCCACGCCTACTGGTGGATGACCACATTCGGTCCCGGAGACCATGGGTTGGGCTTGAGAAGACAATAAAGGAACCAGGGCCGGACAGACCTTTTATTCCATCAATGGGCTGGAGGCCTTGAAGGCAGGTTTTGAAAGTGCAGGGCCACCCCTGGCTCTTCTGCCATTTCCCCAGCGTCAAGGTTGACTGCAGCAGGCATGGGAAACTTCAAAATAGGGATAAAAAAAGGGAAGGGTAAGTAATCAGAGACGAAGAAGAGAGGGAGAGAATGGATGGAGGAGAACACGAGGAGACGAAGGGGCGGCGCTGGTTGGAGCACTTTTGCCAGGGCTTGTTTTGTTTCCCAAGCCCGGTCCTGACTGCAATTTTACCTTCCGCTGAATACCTCAGAATGGGTCACTTTTCCGAAGCACGACATGAGAGCTCGCCAATCCTAGAGATGGTTCAGGAGCGGTATATGAGTCACATGGGGAACGGAAGTGCAAGATAAGACGGAAGCAGGAAACAGCCGCAAGACGGGGCGCTGTATTGGGGACTATAGTGAGTGGTGGGGGTGGTGCCCCCGAAATGAGCTCCCACATAAAGACAAACAGAGTAAGCTAATCTGTCAAATGCGAAAGATAGAATTAGTTTTAAGGCAGCTATGTTCTCGATTTCTTATTACGCAACCACTTAATCTATTTTAAAACCAGTTCACACTTTTCTGACGCCACTTAACAGGAAAGTCCTGATGCTGCAAGCTCTCCCCCTCAGGGCCCAGCTAACAGAGTTTGAGAAGGGCGAGAAAAGACGCTCTCAAAAGCTGCATGTTTCACTGTCACCGAGCTGGTTTTTAAAGAACTGGCCTGGAGCCAGAGAACAAACACCACACCGACTCAAGCAAGCAAAGGATTCAGACACACAGAGCCTAAGAATGAAACATTACCACCGGTTGAAGAGCAAGGAACAAGTAACCTCGTGCAATGGTAGTCAGGTAACTGAGGCCGCCCCTTTCTTTTTCCACTCGCCAATGTACTTGTCAAGGAAGCAAGGGCTTGGGGTGTGAAAGTTCCATGCGCAAAAAGTGGTTGCAAATTGTGCACCGATTTTTTGCAAATAAAAAGGAATTTGGCGACCGAACCTATGTAGTAATAGGTCGGTGCACAAAATTCCATTCGTAGTGGGTCACAATCTGACCTACCGCATCAATATTTTTGAAGTCGCCCATAAATTGTCACCCACTGAGATTGGATGCCATCACACGTATAATGGCTTACTGGGGTCAGCACAACACCATATCTGTGTGTTCTCATTTAAATATAGCCAACTTTTTTTGCATTTAAAAAGAAAAGTTTTTTTTCTTTGATTGCTGGAGAGTTGGCATAGGTCCCAGGTACACCACTGCCTTTTCCCCAAAAAGCGAATGGGTCCAAAGGAGATCTCTTACCTTTTACCAATTTGGGGTTATCACATCCTTTGATTTGTCAGTAAAATTTCAATGTTTTGAGACTGGATTTTAATTGCAAAACATTTTACTGTATTGTATTCTCATTGCATTTATATAGTGCTTACAACACCTGAAGAGGTGTCCAGGCACTTTACCTAGGCAACATGTTGCTTCAGATTGATAAATACCTTATTGAAACACTATTTCGAAGGGATGCCCTAAACACGCCCCTTCGAAATAGCCGTTTGTTATGTCTTTCAAAATCCAATTTGCGAATCAGAAAATGGGTTTAGTGCACAAAAAAAAAGACATTTAGCATGTGGAAACCCAGTGATTTTGCAAATTGTAGGCTTTCTGACCGCAAAAGCGCAGTATCAGGCTCAAGTCTGTACATACTCATAGAGTTAAAAAATATAGTATTAAGTGTCTTCCTTTTTTCAAGGCTTTCAGGATTTGTTCAGGAAGCCCTTAAAAGTGAGCTTTGTTTCTCTGCTCAGCTTTTTCTAACAGTGTCAACGTTTCCATCCTTTTATTTCGACTTTCAGCCCTAATTTATGTTTTCAGGTACACAGTACTACACTATACAATGTCCTATTAGCACACAGCAAACTGGATTGTTTCTTGGTACCATAACAGTGTGGGATAATAATAATAATAGTAATAATAATAATAAAAATAAGTACAGGGGTCCAAACGTTTTTTATGAGTATGCCTCCACTGCTGGGTTTGCTGAACACTAAAACTTGCTTACACATTTATACCACCTCATGCCTCTTTCTTCCACCTCCCTACACTTGTTCTCACCTTGGCTAGTTTGTTTTCCTTCTTGCTTTTTCCATTTGCTGCCGTTTTTATATGTTGTCGATTCCTCTTCTTATTCCCTTTTTCTGCTTTTCTATCTCTTGATCTGGGTCACCAAAATCTGTTCATGAAAAAGAAATGCTGGTCCAAAAATAATGAGTGCCGGTGCCCTGCATTTGCAACCACCGGCACAAATTAAGTACTCAACTCAGTGGAACTTGTTTAGCATGGGTATCAAGTTGTCAACTGTGAGTCAGGATGAGCTGTTAGGGAGAAGGCATGTTTGGGTAGAAGTCAACTTTGTCTGAGTAGGGGGAAATTGGGTACTTGGTGTCCTGTCAGTAACTGTCATAAGGCCAAATAAATTCAGCGTCTTGTCTAGGTTAGGCAACAGTGTCTGTTAGTCAACAGCGGGCGGCTACCCTTTTTCGTCCCGTTCACCAGATGTGTTGTCCAGGCTCTGCCTTTAGTATTTTAAGTTTCTTGTGAACTGACATTTTTGGGCATGTGTTTTTTGGCTCTTTTTGATAGGGAGGAGAAATAGAAAGTAGGTAAAAAATTTGAAGACAGCTAGCCCAAGGGTAAATGGAACTTAGCTCTCCAAAAACCTACTGATGTACTGAGTCCATGAGGAGTTTTGCCTAGACAGGGGTTCATCATGTTTATTGGTAGCTTCGGTAGTTCCACTTTGGGACCCTATGGGAGAGGTGGACCTTTTGCATGCGTTGACAGTCTGGCCACCGGACAGGGTGGCCACCGAGCTGGTGAGTTCAGACAGGTAGGTCCATATTTGCAGGTGGACCTGTAAGTAGAGGACAAACAGCGGATAAATCGCGAATGTGAAAGTGGGATGTTAAGGGCATGCAAGGACTGACCTTAGGTTGAGGACAGCTTAGCTGGGTGATACTCCTGTTAAGAGATAGAGGCTATTGGTGTTGCAGGTTATAAGGCGGCTCGAGGGCGTCATGCAAACCAGTAGTGCTCTTAGCGAAAGAGCGTGGAAAAGGATGTTGGAGGTATTAGTACGCTGTTTGAAGTTCTTATGCTTGGTAATGTAACCAAGTGCATCAATGTCTTTTAGCACGAATGCATCCTGTAGCCCAATGTGATGAGGGGCATTGAGCATGTAAATGGTGGTCCCACTAGAAGCCTTCATTTGGATGCACTGGAAGGATTTACATTTTGAAATTTGGTATTTCGCTCTTAAAATTGGGCATGTCCCTCCTCTGGCCTGCTCAGGAAATCAAGGTCACCCCTTAACCTATCTTTTATTGGCCTGGAATGGATGCAAAGCTGATTCATCACTTCTGGGGTTGGGTTCTGACATCATAATTGCTGGTTGCCTTCCCAACGTCTTCACAATGAATCGTTCCACTGACTGGCCTTCTTCCCGTGATTGCTTGTACATTGTTGCTAAAAGGGTTATTTAAGCGTATCCTGCCAGTGTGTTTTTATGGTATGCTATTTACAACTCCCTGAGAGACAGGACCTCTGTGGCCCTTCTAAAGAGCTGCATCATTAAAGACAATAGAGGCGCTGACATAAAAAGTGACCAGGGGCGCAGTGGACTACACTGAGGTGCAGAACAGACAGGGAGTTTCCCCACATCTCCTTTAATGCTTTGCAAAGAGAGAGGCATGTGGCACAACCCGATTACACCAGTAAACAGGTTTTTTTTCAACGTCTGTGTACATTTCTTTTTTAGTTTTGTGAACTGTAAACATAGCAGTCGGTCCACAGTGGATTCGTATTTTGTAAACTGCAAAGTGCTCAGTTGCCCTGTGGGGCCTGTCAAATGCTGAAGCTCGCAAATAAATACATGTAAAAATAAATAGACATCACTGCTTGTTTACCCAACATGACAATTTTCACTAGGGGAAAAACGCTATGAAAAAAACAAGCATTGGGAAACCTAAAAGGTCATGCCTACGCAAGATAATTAGGCTTGCCAATGTGTTTTAGCCATGTTGTACACAAGCAGGGTTGCTGTTCAGTGTGTCTAAAAGTTAGGAGTGCAGAGGAGAGTAGCGTGGAGTGGTTCAGAGAGGAACAGTGTTGTAGAGTGGAGTGTTGTGAAGTTTCGTGGAGTGGAGTAGAGTGCAGTGGAGTGGAGTAGAAAGGAGTGGTATAAAGTGGAGTGTAGTCGAGTACAGTAGTATAGAGTAGAGTGGACTGAAGTGGCATACAGTAGTGAGGTGTTAAGTGTGGGGGCATAGAGTGAAATACGGCGCCATAGAGTGTCATAGAGTAGGGTGGAGTAGAGTGGAGTAGATTTGGTGTAGACTGGAGGGGTGTAGAGTGAAGGAGGAAGGAGCATAGAGTGGAAGGGCATAGAGTGAAGGGACGCAAAGTGGAGTAGTATATCCTAGAGTGGAGTGGAGTGGCGTAGAGTGGAGTAGAGTCATAGAATGAAGTGGCATAGAGTGTCATTCAGTCGAGTGGCATAGAGTGACATACAGTGAAGAAGCCTACAGTAGAGTAGCGGAGTAGAGTGAAGTAGTGTGTCAAAGAGTAGAGTGCAGTGGTGTAGAGTGGAGTAAAGTGAGATAGAGGGAGTTTTGTAGAGTGTAGTGGAGGGGCATAGAGTGGCTTAGAGTGGAGTACAGTTTCTTGGAGTGGAATGGAATAAGGGTTGCAGAGTGGAGTATCAATTGTCAATTCAAAATACTTTATTCGGTTAAAAGAAAATAACCATAAAAGCAACAAAAAATACAAATACAGTTAAAAATAATACAATATATAGTTATTGTTACAGGGGAGAAGTGCAAACGATTTCCATATGGACAATTCAACCAGTTAACAGTCCATTGATTTACGTAGTTTAAAAACATTTTTAAAAAATTCTGCCAGCGAGGCAACAATAAATACAGTGTCCATTCTTTGCAATTCTAAAAACGCTGGGCGGCATCTATTTAATTTAAACTCTTTAAGAATTGGGACAATACATTTTTTACGAGGCAAGGTATAAAATCTGCAGAAAAATAACACATGGATATCAGATTGCAAGGATAATTCATCACATGGACATAGGCAGAGTTCTTTTGACCAAGAATTCATTTGTGGGAAAGTTAATAATCTAAAAACTATATTAAATCTAAAACGTGTAAGACGAAATCTATCGTGGGTTGCCATAGAGAGACATAAATATGGTTGTAAATTTACACCACTTAATATCAGCTGGTGGGAACACACAGTCTTTTTCTTTCTTTCCTCACACAGTCTTTTTTCCCTGAGATGTTCCATGCAGGATTTTTTCAATAATTTTCTAGAGATGTGTACCATTGACAGTGGATCCTCAAAATATTGTTCACAATCTATCTCTGTCAAAAAAGTCTTCACATAGTTTAACCATTTGAAAACATTTACATTTTCCAGTTGTAGCACATCCTGGATTATGGCTCGATTTACAACACATTCATTAACTGTCCAGACCCTGTGCCATAATAAAATAGGCTGAGTTTTTATTATATCTGAGATATATGGCTGCCCTAACTCCTCATGGCAATTTAGGGTTGCAATACTATCGGGCACGGACAGCAAGTATCGCATAAACTTATTTTCATTTATTTGGATAGCATCTATGTTGGCATACCCCCAGAGTCCTGCTCCATAGATGGCCACTGATATACACGTTGCATTATAAATAGTTAAAATTTCTCTAAAAGGCTTCTTTCCCATTTTCTGTATAAAACTCTTTAGGGCCATTATAGTCTTTGAGAACAAAAGAGTTCTTGCCCTAATCGCATTTGTCCACGTGCCAGTCTCATGAAATAAGATGCCTAGATAAGAAAATGCAGGAGTGTTTTCTAGACTAGCATTATTTATTGAGATGGTTTTCATCCTTTTCTTAGTTCGTGTTCCACAGTTCATGGTAAAAGTTTTGCTACAGTTAATTTTTAAATCCAAACTGTACATGAATTTGTTGAAGGATGTTATTAGATTTTGTAGGGCATTTGGTGTTCGTGCCATTAAAACTGCATCATCCGCATACAGTAGTGCGGGAATACGCCTATTGCCAGCAACTGGCATGTCCCCGCACTCCTGCAGAAGATGATCTTCCAGCCCATTTTTATAAATCAAAAACAGGAAGGGCGCCAGGACACATCCTTGGCGTACTCCGCGCCCTATCCCAAAGGATTTACTACATTCCCCCCCTTTTCCATAACGAACAGTTGCTGTAGCCCCAGAATACAGCTCCCTCAGAAAGGAGAGGATTGAATCATCCACGCCCATCCTTTGCATCACTTTCCATAATTTATTGTGGGACACGCAATCAAAAGCCGAAGTAAGATCGACAAAGACAAGATATAGTCGCTCCTTCTTTATCGATGTATACTTCTGTTGCAGAAAAAATAAGTTTAAACATTGCTCTATAGTTCCTCTGCCTCTTTGAAAACCAAACTGGAGGTCGCTTATTATCCCGTTATCCTCCGCCCAGTTTTGTAATTTAGCTAAAATTACTCTGCCCAGGATTTTTATGGACGAATCAAGTAGGGATATTGGCCTATAGCAGGCACAGTTTTGTCTGTCTCCCTTTTTAAAAATGGGGACAATGATTGATGTAAACCATGACCGACTCAGGCCCTTCGCCAGTGCTGCGTTAAAAAGCTGTACCAGAATGGGACCCCAGATCTCACTGTTGGCTTTATACAGATCAGCTGGGATCCCATCTGGGCCCGATGCCTTTCCACCCTTTGTATCTTTTAAGCTCAATAGATCCTCGGGCAGTGTTACCACTAATTTTTCAGATATCCCCCATTTCTCCCGTGGAATCTCCAGTAATGGAACTGGTACTTTTTGTGCCTCCAGCTCTTTCTCACACAAAGGGGCAAAGACCTCTTGTGAAGACGATTCTAGACACATATAGAGGTTTGAAAAATGTGTGACCCAGTCCTCCTCATTGATTGCAATTTCTATACGTGCCTTAGTGTTATCAAAAAGGAGGGGTGCATTTACCACCCCCCAAAATGCTGTTGTATCTTTAGCCTGTGAGGCATCGCATAATTGTTCCCAGGCCATCCTCTTTATGTTTTTCTTTCTTTCTTTTAATGCATGATTGTAGCGATTCCTTAAATCTCTTATTTGGATGGGGTTTCGTGGTTCCAAATGCATAGCATATTTGAGCTCAGTCAAGGCTCTGGTACACGCCTTATCAAACCATCTTCTGGCATTTTTTGTCCTATTTCTAAAAACCACCCTCAAACTCTCTTTAATTGTAGCTGCTATGATATTAAAATGTTCAATTATGTTTTCGTTCTTTGAATTTTCATCTAAACAAACTCTAAAGCTATCTGAGCAGATATTAACTAGTTTAGCTAAGAATTCATTCTGGACCACCTTACTCCACTTGAGAGAATACCCATTTTGTCTCCCCATCAACACATCTGGGGCTGCCTGTATCTGTAGACTATCATGTTGGCATGCTAAAAATGGGCTATCAATTTCGAGTACTTGTGGGTAATGATCACTCAGTGGTAATTGGCAATTCTTATAGGTAGCGGCCCTAAATCCAGAAGTATTTGAGCAGATAATAAAATCAATGGTGGTAGATGCGCCCCTTCCAATAAAGGTCGGGGCAAACGATGTTGGGCACACAGTTAATTCATTTGCATATCCCAAATCACAATTAAATAATATCTCGTTTAGTAAATCCCCGGTTAGAGTATGGTCAAAGTGTGTAAGATTAATGTCTTGCTCTAACATTAAGCCACAAGTTCCTTTTTGACCCATTTTGCAAAGATGACAATTAAAATCCCCCCCCCCATAAAATCATTACTTCCCTCGTCTTGCTAACTATCTCCCCTTGTAGATCCTCATTTAGCCTTTTCATAGTGTTCTGAATAGCGGTACACGGGATATTGTTATAAAAATTAACTATCACAAGGCTGATCCCAGTTTTGGTATCTATCACTAATTTATGATAGTAACTACAATTATGATAGAAATGTACCCTCTCATATAATAATGAGTTTGAGAGGTACGTGACTATACCACCTTTGGGTCTCCCATATGTCCCTCCTACTGCCGGAGTACAGTACGTTTGGTAGCCAATTAAATGTATAGGATCTATTGTCCAAGTTTCTTGCAGGGCCAAGATATCAACACCGTCCGTGGCCATTTTCCATGAAGGATTAGAGATTTTATTTTTTAATCCTGCCACGTTCCAAAACATCACCTTACAGTTTCCATTTTGGGTGGATATTATTACCTCGTCTGTGACAACCTGACCTATGTCAGTCTTATCTATCTCAACTATAGGATCAGTCATGTTTCCTTTTGACTTCGGGACGAAGTTTAAACTACTATCAAGTGGTAATTCCTTTTTACCTTTTACACACTCTTGCCCCGACAAATTGGCTTTATTATTCAATTCTTTGATTACTAACGAAGTCCTATTGCACAAACTAATACTAATCTTATCAAGATTTTCGTTGGAGTGGCTAGGGGCTGGTGGATTTGGGGTAGTATTTGCAGACGGCAACAGGACAGGAAATTTCTCACACCCTGGACGTCAGTCGACCATATCCAGTGGACTGAATCTATTATAGCAAGGGATGGCAAATGGAGCAGACTGTATGCCTGGCCAATCTCCCCAGTGTTGCGGGCCTCCCTTTTGATTTCTCCCGAACCTTCGCTGTATTAAAGTCCAGTGGTCATCTTCCCTCCATCCCTGCCTGTACAAGTTTAAATCCCCATACAAATTATTTCTCCTTCCTTCCCTAGCACAATTTTCATTTCTAGTCCAACTCCATCTATCATCTAGTTGTTCATTTGGAGTATAGAAATAGAATAGAGGTCTAGCTGTAATTAGCAAATCTTGATTTATAGGGTTCCCCTGGCAGATATAATCTACCGTTTGCGGGTTTTCAAAAGTTATAACCACGCAGTCACCATGTAGTTTCTTTCTCTTACTGCCCACCCATGATGCCCTTCGGACCATCAAGATTCTACTGGCCAAAACTGAAGGTATAGGATAATTAGAGTTTAGCCAGTAAGTCACCTTGTTTCTTAATGCTTCAAAGGGCTCCATAGTATGAGGTGCCAATTCAGGGACCCCAGTTAATACAACCACATAGGGGCAGGCATCCGGGGGCAAATTTATGCTTCTGCTCTTTTCAATTTTCTCCTGTTGCGGTTTATCTTGATTAGGAGTAGATGCGGAAGGCGAAGGTATGGTAGGTACAGTCACTTCGGATGCCATCAATAGCCCAGGAGTCCTTGTACTCACTACTGAACTATTTACATTTCGCATGGACTCTGACAGAGGGATTGTAGAAATTATTTTCTTCCCTTTCGGCAAGTTCTCTTTTAAGACCGGCGGTTTATCCACCGATATAATTTCATTATTTAGCACTTTTTCCTGGGTGTGCAACTGTGTTTTTATATCCTTTTGGAGTGTTTGGAGTAGCTTCTCTATCTCTTGGAGCCTTTCTTGTATGGGGGCAAATAAAGATTTGATTAGTGTTGACAGGGTATATATCATAAAATTTTCCCTGTCTTCATAACCATCTAGACTACTCACTATATTACTCTCATCAAGAATATCAATTAAAGACTCATCTGGTAAAGTAACATCTATCATAGGTAGAGACAATTTCTTATGACTGACAGCTTCAAGTTCTGATTCCGGGTCAATCCCAGCTTCGTTTACCACAGACTCTTTAATAACACCCTTCTTAACAATTTTAGCCTTTACCTTCTTACAAGTTAACCTTTTATTCTTGGCGCACTCTTTTGGAATTGCCCCCTGCCTATTTCCTTTTAATTTTCGAATTACAGTGTCATCCTGGGTATCTAAATGTACCCCAGTCAAAGTTTCTTCCACAGGGTTTAATAATTCTAATCCCGTGCTGATTGGGTTTTGTGATACCAGATCAGTGGTGGCACTATTATGTATCTGCGCATGTGCTTGTAATAAGGGGAGATCAGGCACGGTTTTATCAGGACTACGTGCCGCAGCAATGTTACCTATCGATGATCTCTTGGCAAAAGCTAGATCTTGGGATACCCTTCTCTCCATTAGTACTATCCCTTGATCTATCAGGCTATTTGTGCGTACAATGAAATCATCTAATGTACCCGTCAGCTTATTCCCTGCGGTGACAACCTTACTTCTAGTTTCCCGCATATTCATATTAACAACAAACAATATATACAGCAGGATAATCCTGTCTAATGTTGAATTAAATAAAATAACCTATATTTCCAAAAGACACTAAATCGGGATCACATTTAACATGTATATAACTTATATATTTAAAATGACAAAATGTCAGTAGGGCTGTAGGGCAATGTTAGCGTGGATCCCTAAACAATATGACCCATACAATATTTAGGATAATGTGTTTCAGATACAGGCCTTACTTCCTACGCCGTCCCGTGCCTCTTGGTGCCTCTGAGGGCCTCAGAGGGCCCGCCCTTTGCCCGGGCTTAGCCCGGCGCAGTCCCGCGTGCCGCCCCCGCGTGGCGGTGGCTAGGCTAGTTTTTAAGCGCCTCCAGGCGCGAGAGCAGAGTCGGCGGGTTCCGGTTCCTGTCCGGCGCTAGGGCTATTGGGAAAGGTAGTCCCCTCCACACAGCGGCCGCGTATTGAATGGCGGCAGCGGGAGGGAGACAACGCTCGTTTCGCTGATGGCCAGGTAAGATGCGGCGTCAGGGATCACTCAGCCCTCCAGGACACGGTTTTCAGAAAAGTCACCCGCTTTGCCAGTAGTTAGGCCAGTTTTTAAGCGCCTCCAGGCGCGAGAGCAGAGTCGGCGGGTTCCGGTTCCTGTCCGGCGCTAGGGCTATTGGGAAAGGTAGTCCCCTCCACACAGCGGCCGCGTATTGAATAGCGGCAGCGGGAGGGAGACAACGCTCGTTTCGCTGATGGCCAGGTAAGATGCGGCGTCAGGGATCACTCAGCCCTCCAGGACACGGTTTTCAGAAAAGTCACCCGCTTTGCCAGTAGTTAGGCCAGTTTTTAAGCGCCTCCAGGCGCGAGAGCAGAGTCGGCGGGTTCCGGTTCCTGTCCGGCGCTAGGGCTATTGGGAAAGGTAGTCCCCTCCACACAGCGGTGGCGTATTGAATGGCGGCAGCGGCAGGTAGACAACGCTCGTTTCGCTGATGGCCAGGTAAGATGCGGCGTCAGGGATCACTCAGCCCTCCAGGACACGGTTTTCAGAAAAGTCACTTCAGTGGAGTATCATAAATTGGAGTGATGTAGAGTGGTTTAGCGTAGAGTGTGTGGCACAGAGTGGACTGTCAAGTGTCATAGAGTAGAGTGAAGTGGCAGAGAGGGGAGTGGCGTTGCATGGAGTGGTGTGGAGTGGCATGGAGTGGACAAAGTGTCCTAGAGTGGAATATAAAGGGTGTAGAGTCGAAGGGTGTAGAGTGGAGGGATGTAGAGTTGAGGAGCATAGAGTGGAGTAGACTATTGTAGAGTGGAGTAGAGTGTCTCAGACTGGAGTGGTATATAGAGTTGCGTAGAGTGCCGTAGAGTAGAGTGGCATTGAAGGGGCATACAGTGGAGTGGTGTAGAGTGGAATAGAGGAGTAGAGTGGAGTAGAGTGGTGTGACATAGAGCATTGTGAAGTGGTGTTTCATGAAGAGGAGTGTCATAGAGTATAGTATCATAGAGTGGAGCAGAGTGGAGTGGCATTGAGTGGAGTAAAGTGGTGTGGGGTAACATAGAGGGAATTGTGGGGGTGGAGTACAGTGTCATAGAGTGGAGTGGCATATAGTGGAGTAGAGTGTTGTAGAGTGGCATAGAGTGGAGGAGAGTTTTGTAGACTAGAGTGTTGCAGAGTGGATGGCCGTAGAGTGTCATGGAATTGAGTATTGCAGAGAGGGTCATAGACTGGAGGGTCATACAGTGTCGGGGCATAGAGTGGAGGGATGCAGAGTGGAGGGGCGTACAGTGGAGTAAGGTGTCTTAGAGTGGTGTGTCATGGAGTGGCATGGAGTGGAGTAAAGTGGCATAGAGTTGAGTGTGGTAGAGTGTAGAATTGATGAGTGGAGGGGGTAGAGTGGTGTCGAGTGTCATAGAGTGGAGGGTTGTAGAGTGGAGTGGAAGGTCATAGAATGGAGGGTCAAAGAGTGGTGGAGCGTACAGTGGAGTAAAGTGTTGTAGAGTGGTGTGACATGGATTGGCGTAGAGTGGCATACAGTGGAGTATTCTCTATGCCACTTCACACTACAACACTCTTTGTCACTCGACTCTACAACACTCTACTTTACTCTATGCCCCTCCACTCTACACCACTCCACTCTACGACACTCCACTCTACTACACTACCCTCTGTGGAGTGGTGTAGAGTGGAGGGGTGTGGCGTGTGTAGAGTGGAGGAAAGTAGAGTGAAGGTACATACCATTGGGTTAGAGTGTCGTAAAGTGGCAGGAAAAGTGCTGTAGAGAGGAGTGGTGTAGAGTGTCATACAGTGGAGTGTTGTAGAGTAGAGTAGAGTGTCATAGAATTGAGTGGCATAGAGTGGAGGGAAGGGGAGTGGTGGGGCACATAGTGGAGTAGAGCCTCATAGAGTAGAGTGACATGGAGTGTCATAAAGTGGAGTGACAGACTGATGTACAGTGAAGTGATGTAGTGGTGTAGTGGAGTAGAGTGGACTGCTTTAGAGTGGAGTGGAAGAGAGTGTAGTAGAGTGTTGTAGAGTGGAATGTCATAATGTGGGGTGTCGTTGAGTGGAGTGCCATAGAGTGAGTAGAGTGGAGTGGCGCAGAGTGAAGTAAAATGGTGTGGAGTGGCATAGAGGGAACTGTGTAGAGTGGAGAAGAGTGTTGTAGACTGGAGTAGAGTGTCGTAAAGTGCCACAGGGTGGAGGAGAGGTTCGTAGAGCAGAGTGGTGTAAAATGAAGGGGCGTAGAGTGGCGCAGAGGGTCATGAAGTGCCATAGAGTGAAGTGTTGTAGAGTTGAGGGGCATAGAGTGGAGGGGCGTAGAGTGGAGTAGAGTGTAATAGAATGGAGTAGAGGATTGTAGAGTAGAGTATGGTAGTGTAGGGTTGTGATATAACTCCCCTCCCAGGACCAGAGTGTTCAGTTCTTTTTATAAGCAAAAGCCAGGCAGCATAGGATTGGTAAAGGGTGTTTGTGACACCTATGAGGATTTTTATTGACAAAAGTTAATTCAAAAGTCTCTTTACGTAGGACAATGGAGCAAGGCAAAAACTAGCAGCAAAAATGAACTATCCCTGCAATAGCAATCACTGGGAATTCCTTCTTCTCCAGGCGCTGTTCCTCGACTTCTTGTCTGTTCCCCCCAGCTGCCTCGGGACTCCCAAAAGAAAACAGAAAACACAAGACAACCTCCAATCAGTCCTGTTCAATACTGTGTTATGTCTAGTGTGCTGTTCCTCTACCGGTATGACATATCACCGCGGCAAGTGAGGGAAGGGGTGTTTAGGAAGCGGTCAGACTGTGCCTACTTAGCATGCAGAGCCCCCTTTCCCGCCCCTCCCAGCTAGTCTCCTCCAAAACTGTATAAAAGGCACTTGCCTGGAGCTACGGTCCTCCTGGACCGTAGCGTGGGGTATCTCGGCGTCCTGCTTTCCATGGGGACATCCGGATACACAGGCAGTTAGTGTTGGGGAAACCTCCCTTTTCGGCTCGGCTCCTCCGTCCTCACACCTTCGCCGGGAATTCTCTCCTCCCAGTTCCTCCGGAGTGCTTCGGTTCGCCTCCTGTGGTGCTTCTCTCCCACGCTCGCTGCTCCTCCTCTCCTCCAGTTCTTCACCGTTATTCTTTTTCTACACCGGGCTCCAATCTTCCTCTTGAACCCCCGATGATGACCAAGATGCGCTGTGCGTCGCATCTCAACTGCTGACCTTCTCCCCTGATGGTACCTCATTGGGCGCCATCTTGGAGTGCACGGAAGTCTCGTTTTCCGCTGCACCAATAATACAAAGGTCAAAGAATTGAGTGGAGGGTCGTAAGGTGGAAGAGCGTATAGTAGAGTAAAGTGTTGTAGAGTGATATGTTGAGGAGTGGTATGGAGTTAAGTGACGTAAAGTGGAGTATCATAGAGTGGAGTAGAGTGGAGTGTCATGGAGTGGAATAGAGTTGTGGAGTAGAGTGAAATAGAGTGGAGTGGAATAGAGTGGTGTAGAGTGTTGTAGAATGGGGAGGACTGTCATAGAGTGGAGTGTAGTAGAGTGGAATGTTGTAGAGTGGAATGTTGTAGAGTGGAGGGGCATAGTATCCCTAAGTACATTTTTACTAGGCCTTGTTATTAAATACCAAAGCATACATTGGGATATTTTTGCAACTGTCACAGAAAGTTTCATACAGCATTAAACAATTGAAAGGGTCTAGTGGAGTAATATTAAAAAACATGAACAATAAAGTTTGCAGTATAAAAAATTAAAATAGTAATTCAAAATGTTGGCCATAGGTTTAAAGCCTCATGATTAATAATGCTCACAGCATTTCATTATTTTTGCTTCTTGCCCTAAATTTTAGTTTCGTTTAGTGAGAATCAAAATGATGTTCGTTGCCTTGAAGTATGCAATCAAGGCCTGTCTTCAAGTTCGAATCCCACGTTGTGCTCTCTGATCGATGCCCTCCTTTAATTCATAAGACCAGGGCAAACACAAGTTAGATGGGTAATATTGTCCTTACCTGATTTGTACAGTCTGCATTTAGATATTTCTGCTTCCCGAAGGCAGGGCTCTGTATGGGGGCGTCCTGGGAGAAGGCTGAAGCGGTATCTAATAAAGTGCTCTTTTAGTTGTTTCGACCACCCAGCCTCATGGTATGGCTGTGGTTTGAGGGCTTCATAGGTGTTTAGGAAAAATGATCTGAATGTTTTCATAATAAAGTTTAAAGCCATATCATCTTTGCGTCTTAACGCTTCACCTCCATAGGGTAGGCTCAGAGTTAATTTTACTGTTCTAACCTTAAGGAATGGTAGAGAGCTTAGACCGTGCAGGGATTTCCGTAGCGTTCAAAAGGACAGAATTAGTGCGTTGTCCTTCCTTTGTAGCTCCTGCCTGTGTTGGAGGTAGGGGTCTTTTTCATCAAATAAGACTCCAAGGTATCTGTAGGTTTAAAGATTCCAGTTGTTGTCCCTGTAGATACCATTTATGGCTTTTCTGTGTCCTGTTACTAACTTCCATGTCTTTGGTTTTCTTTTGATTTATTGACATGCCATTGGTTAATGAGTAATTAGGTAATCTGTCCAGAGAGTTGTAGACGGCCTTTAGACTGACTGAAGAGAATCACATCATCTGCGTACAGTAAATTAGAGATATGCAAGTCTCCTAGCTTTTGAGCATGAGCATTTACCTCCTCCGGGGCCGAGGCCACGTCTGCTAAAAATAGGTTAATGAATATGGCGCCAATACCCATCCTTGCTTTAAACCCTGGGAGGTGTCTATTTTCCTGGACAGATGGAGCTCTCTCATCTATTCTTACTCTCGCCTAGGTGCCCGTGTATAGCATCTTTGTTGTTTTTAAAATACGTTCAGGAATGCCCCAGCATGCTAATTTCTGCCAGAGGAACTTACACTGCGCACAATCAAATGTGACCTTGAAGTCCACAAAGCAAAGATATGTCCCTTGCTTGTTTAACTTTAATTTATCCAGTATTACAGAAAGTGGTAAAATGTTAATTGCTGTACCACCCCCTTGTGTGAACCCTGATTAATTATGTGGGATGATGTTTTTTCTTCAGCCCAAAGTAAAAATTCAGTTAGTAGAAGGCCTGCAAAGTGCTTTGCCTTGGCACCTAACAGTGTGATGAGGCGATCATTTTCAGGCTGTTGGCAGTCACCTCCAGGGCCGGACTGGGAATCGAACACGGTCCTGGCAAACTGCTCGGGAGGCCCTCCTGGGGGTTGGCCTAGCTGTTTGCTAGGGCTGGTTTTGGCCGATTTTGTTCCAGGGGGTCGATATTTCCGACCTCTGGTAAAAAAATGCCCCCCCCCCCCCCCCCCCCGGCGGCCCACCGGGGAAACGCCCGGTGCCCGATACGGCCAGTCCGGCCCTGGTCACCTCTTTGAAGATTGGATTAATTGTGGACCCTTTCCATGAGTCGGGGATTCTTTCTAGTTGCAAATCACTGTTTGAAGACCACCGTCAGACTGCCTGCCCAAAAGGTTGGATTGGTATCATTCAATGTTTGTGGTATTCCATTCGGGCCCGGGGCTCCATCACGTCTGCACTTCTGAATGGATTTACATTTTTGATCTCAGAGAAGCTGAGCATACTGCCATCTAGATGCATGATCATTGTTGAACTTGTGCTATTTGTCTCATGCTTAAAGGCTGTTATTTCCTCTGAGGGCTGATTGATGTGCTTGGTTAAAAAATTGACCCATCTTGTTTCTGTTAAGTTTGAATTAATTACGGCACGTGGAGCCCTGTTTAAGCTGCTCACCATCCTCTAGAAATCTCTTGAGTTTTTCTTTCTACTGAGATACAGGAATTTTTCCCCCCAAAATTGCCTTTCTGTTAAGTTTTCCTCCCAAACCATCTTCCAATAAGTTTTATTTATAGACTTCAGGTTGGCTTGTATCGGCGGATTCCCTTGCTGCCTCCGAGCCATTCTCAGGATTTTGCTACTATTCCCTTTTGAAATGTGACATAAGGCAGATATATGGCTCCTTTTTAAATCACGTGAGCCCTTTGAGAACTTGGTGTGTGCTTTGGCTTTGTAATTTAATGCATCCATTTCCCCTGGCAGAGTACTTGCCTGTTGATGAAGGGTGCATTTAACATCAGGCTCTATGGTTTGTTGTCCGCTGTCGCTTTCGTCTGTGTTTTTTGATCTGGAATGATGTAATTAAGCAAAGTAGGGGAGAGCGGCTGCTGTAAAGTCAATTGTGGTCTGTGAGTCAGATGAATAATAAGTCCACCCTGCTGGAGAATCTTGTTGGTTTCAGCCATTTAATACTC
This sequence comes from Triturus cristatus, assembly GCF_964204655.1. Lineage (NCBI taxonomy): Eukaryota > Metazoa > Chordata > Amphibia > Caudata > Salamandridae > Triturus > Triturus cristatus. The sequence continues at coordinate 81,935,282 of NC_140584.1, read as the reverse complement.
TTAGCTCAAGGAATTCAAGATCTTTACCAGTGATACGCATTCAAATCCCTTTTCCTATTGCTTGCGGTTCTTGCACATTGCTTGGGAACAATCCAGAGAGGGTCCTGCTGTGTCATTTGGTCATCTTGGGCAAAAGGCCACAGCAGGTTCATATTAAAATGTACTGTTACAACAATTTCATGTGACGTTGGGTCTTGCAAACTGTCTAATAAGATGTATTATATTTTGAATGACATGACTTACCTGGATCCGGGTATATATATAGATTGATTAATAGAGGGGGGTCTCTTAATTTTTGCATGATACTCTGCCAGCTTCACCATTAGGATGTTTTCGTCACCTCATTCCACCAGCTAGTATTCTATCTTAAGTGAGACTTCCGCAAAAGTGCCAAGCTCCCGTATGGGCGCCCAAACCTCTTTTTTGTGTGCTGGGCTAAAATAGCCTACAAATTCATCAATGGAAAATGGCTGTGTCAACCATGTTTCTTGTAGCAGTATAATTTGGAAATCCCTTAGGCGGTTTATTAAGTCCTTATTGTGACTTTTGTTGTGAAAACCATTTATAATCCATGAGCATAGTTTCATAGATTTGGGCGCCTGGCTTGTCTTATTTCTTTGGATGTCAACATGTCAGGACTGCTTGCCTCCATGAAGGGCTTCTGATAAACAGCCACGGTCTAGTTGTGTGGATCTACATGCATCTATTGGAGAATGCTTGCTATTATTTGAGGGATATGTTTCGTCAACTTTCAATTTGTCAATAGGTGTTAGACCAGGCATCCTAGGCGTGGTTTTCCCTGACTTTTTGCCTCTACCCCCTGTGTTTTTCATGCTGGGCTGGATTTCGTTTTTGCTGGATTTGATGCTTTGGGCACTTTGCCACTGCTGATCAGTGTCAAACTGCAAGTGTTCCCTTTGTAAATTGATATTGTGATTGGTTCTCCCTGATTGGCATATTCGTATTACCAGTAGGTCCCTAGTAAAGTGTGTCAGGGCTGGTGAATCAAATGCTACAAGTGGGCTTGCAGCGCTGATTGTGCCACCCACATGAGTAGCCAGGAAAAGATGTCTCAGGCCTGCAACCGCAGTGCCTGCGTGCAGTTTGTTAACTGCAATGTCGACCTGGCAAGTGCACCCACTTGCCAGGCCCTACCCTTCCCTTTCCTTGAAAGGTACCCCCCTGGGCAGGGTGCAGTGTATGTGAAAGGTAGGACATGTACTGGTGTGTGTAACATGTCCTGATAGTGAAATACTGCCAATTTCGTTTTTCACTATTGAACGGCTATCCTGCCCATAGGACAGAATGGGGAATGGTCTGTAACATTTTACAAGCATATCTTCCCATAAGAGTAAGATTGAAAATTGGAGTCTGGTATCCCTGAACTCAGAATTTAATAACACATCTTTCAGTAAGGATGGTTTTTAAATTCTGTGTTTGAAAATAGCACTTTTAGAAAGTGGCTATTTATTTGTTCAACCTTTCTGTGTGCCTCTGCCTGTTTGTGGATTGACTGTCTGGCTTTGGTGTGACAGAGGCTGGGTGGCTCCAGGAGTATGGGTGAGTCAGCACAAGGTTGAATGGGTCCGATCTTCTTTTGGAGTGGTGGGAGGAGTAGTACCTGTACCTGAATAGGGCTGTCCCTGCCTTCCACAATGCTTGCTCCGCCCCCTGTGGTGCGTCTGAAACCAAGGCTCACACTGACAAAGGATTTTGTTGCACACTGGCAGAGTGCCCCCAGAACTGGTTTGGACTGGGCTCAGACCCCCTTGCACAAAGGGATCAAAGACATTTTGGGGTATAAATGCCAGACCTAAAACCCCTGTACTTTAGACTATTGCTGGAATCAAGAGGAGCCTTTGCTGAGGAGAAGAGCGGAAGAAACTGAGAAGAAGTACTGCCCTTGCTGTGTTTCTGGGGGTGGCCTGCAGTTGCTGGTTCTGCCACAAAAAGGAGAAGGACTTTGCTGTGTCCCCTGCTTGAAGAAGGACTTTGCTGTGTGCTGTGTCCCCTGCTTAAAGAAAGTACCCAAGGGCCTGAAGAAGAGCTGGCCTCCTGTTTTGAAGTCCCAGGAAACAAAAGGACTTCATCCCCAGCTCCCCTGAACTTCCTTGCTGGGAGTTCTGCCCTGCCAGGAGGTGCCTGTAACTTTGTGTGGGCCTCTGGAGGTTGCTACTGCTGTTGGGAGCTGGCAGAAACTAAAGAGAAGGAAGAAATCACGTTTCTGTTGCCGCTGCTGTGAAGCCGCGTTCTGCACAGAGGTCCGGGGAGCCACTCGTGAAGTGAACAACGCAGCGCCCGGTCTGCTCCGCAGCTCCGATGCCCGCCAACGCCAGCAGTGATCGGCCGTGACCGACGACAGCGCTCGCATCGACTCCGTCTTTGCCAGCGCCTGTATCTTGTTATCGCGGCGCCGATAACCACCGAGGGGGACTCGAGAAACTTGCCAACGTCACATCATCACTGGAACCAACATCGGCCATCTTCAACGCCGTGCATTGTCACCAACTTCAATTTCCAAGGTACTGTTGTTTGGGGTTCTGTGTGACTCAGCCGCCGACACCGCGATTTTCACGGGCGATGCCGTACATTGGATTTTGTGCTGTCCTGGCGTCGTGATGCCCACTGTTGGTGCTATTTGATTTCCCCATGGTTATTTTTGCAACATCCCTTCTAAAGACATTTTACTGAGTATCTATATGTTGGATTTTTATTGTTTTTGTCTTGTTTAGTTTAGATAAAGATATTTTATTTTTCGGAACTGGGGTGGTGGTCATTTGTGGTGTTTTCACTGTTTTACTGTGAGTGTTGGTACAAATACTTTACACATTGCCTTTGGTATAAGCCTGTCTGCTCGTGCCAAACTACCAAGGGGGTGAGCAGGGGTTATCTAAAGTGTGTATCCCCCTTACCCTGACTAGAAGCAAGGGTCTCTGTTAGACCTGTCAGCCCTAGGGTGGTCTTACCCCGTTTTTTTGCCCTTGTCGCCTCATTTTTGCCACCATCTTTTTGTTGGCCCTAGGCCTCTGGGCACCTTACCACTGCCAAACAGTGCTGAGGTGCAGGTGCTCTCTCCTAATAACATGGCTGCCACAGGCCCCTGCTACTGCGGAGTGGCCATTGCATACACGCACTAGTAGTTAGGAGCAGGCTGGGATATCTTGATACTGTATCTTTACCATCCCGCCTTTTTGTCGCATAGACAGATATATGAAAGCTCCTGGAACCTGACAGCCCAGGGAGGAATTATGCTTTGCTGCCTTTACAGGAGGGTCACCTGACCTAGGGGTATAAGAGGAAAGGAGGGAAACTGAACTAGTTAGTTGGGGCACCACTGGACCTGGGGGAACCTCAGCTGGAGCGTAGGCGGTTGGGCCTAGGGGAGAAACCTACACTACTGGGACTGACTGAGCTTAGGCCCTGCTGTACCCAAGATAGATGAGGGACTCTGCCAGCCTACTTGCCCAGTGAGGGGGGGCCCAGGGGACCAACTCCAGTGTGCTGTGGGGAACCATCCTGCCCCTTCTATGCCTGCCAACTCAACCCCTACTCTCCCCCCAAGAACCTGCAACTGAGACCATCCATCTACTCCCCACAAGATAAGCGCTGTGCCACCCAGGTGCTGTAAAGAAGAAGGGGACTGCCTGCTGTGGGCGCTGCTGATCAGGAACTGCCGGTAAAGCGCTGTGCCCACCGAGCTCTAAACTGCCAGAACTGCGCCCCCCCTAGCGCTATATGGTTTGAACTGCTAGGCCAAGCGCTGCCAGCCCATCACCACCGCAGTCCAGGCCGTGGCTGTACTACTGGCTGTACTACTGCTATGCCCCCTACCTGTTAAGTCTCTCAAGCGCTGTGACCTTTAAGCGCCGCAAGCCAGTCATCGCCGCAGCCCGGTACCTGCCCCTTAGCGCTGTGCCAGGAAGCGCCATTTCTACCGAGGATCATCACTGCGGCCCGGGTGCTGGGACATCCGAGGGGCCGTTGGTGTCTCCTGCTGGTGAGCCCTGGTTGGGTGTTGCCGTGGGGTGCGCTGTAGGCCTGAGAGTCACCGCCGCAGCCCCGGCGCCCGCTGCCCTGAGACCCATCTGTCACCCGAGTTCTCCGCTGCGGCCCCCGAAGCCTGGGAAGGCCGCCGCGTCACCAGCCGCGTCCCGTAGCGGGCGCGGCCCTCCATTGGTCCCTGTGGCCACGCCCCCCGGAAGCCGCCATCTCATTGACTTCCGCGCCCGGCCCCCAGAATGCGGCAACCTCATTGGCTCCCGGGCCGAGGTGAGACCCAGAAGGCCTAGAGCCCACTGGGAACATCGATGCGGGGCTCCAAGGAGAGCGGGAGCCCCCGACCTTCCCCCCCAGGCCAGGACAGAGCCACGCAGGCCTACCGAGGCCCGAAGCTTACAAGTAACCCCCCCCCTGGGGGAGGGCAGAGATCACATGGGTAAGCGGGGCTGCCGAGGAGCCCCTCGGGAACAGAGTGACAGCCCTGTGACCGCCCCTCCCCTCAGGGAGCTACAACCGGGCCCTGAAGGCCCCTTTGAACTTTCATTGTGGAGCGATTGAGCCGGACCGGGCCTGAGACTGTGCTAGATGTAGACGTCTTGCCACATGGATTAGCCCTTGTTCTATGCCCTGCTTAGAGTGTCCCTCCACAGGAAATGTTGCCTGGAATGTCCCTACCAACCCAGTGCTATTCTGATTAATGTGAACACCGAAATGTTGTTGCCCATGATGCCCCTGGTTACCGAGAACCTTGTTGTTATGGGCTTGAAGTTCTGGGGCCTCATGTAGGTAGCCAAATACCGGTCGGTAACGGCCGATTTTCGGTAAATATGCCGTTACCGACCGGTATTCAGACAAGTGAGATGTAGGAGTCCCAAAACCAATTTTCGGTAAATATGAGGCGGTAAATACCGATTCATATTTACCGAATTCCAAAATACCGATTCAGAGTTACCGAATACATAATTAACGAATCGGTAAATATGAAGTGGTAAATATGAAGTGGTAAAAATGAAAATGACATGTAGGAGCACTCGGTAATTAAGAAATCCAAGAAAATCGGTAAATTAGAGTCGGTAATTAACACGGATTGAAAGCAGGTGGTAACCATCAACAATGCATATGAGCAATCCCAAAATGCTACAGCGTGGACAACATGGCCGCTATGTACGTCATTGCAAGGCGCCTACGTCTACAGGCAGCAGGACTGAGGGTGTGGCGACGGGAGGAACAAATCTACAGACAGCGCATCACACTATTCCAGCTGACTGATGCAGAGATACATGAGAGGTACAGGCTAGACCCCGAAACCATCATGGACTTAATCAGGGACCTACAGCCACTCCTGGACCATCCAATAAGAAGGGCGCACGCCATACCCCCACATGTGCAGGTGCTCTGCAGCCTACATCTGCTGGCATCCGGCAGTTATCAGGTGGTGATAGCTGCGGTGGGTGGGGTATCCCAGAGTTGCCTGTCACGTTTCTTCAGGAAGTTCCTGGATGCCATGATGCAGAGAATGCACCACTACATAAGCTTCCCAAACACACAGGCTGCACTGCAGAAAACAAAAACAGACTTTTATCACATGGCACAGTTCCCCCATGTCATCGGCTGTATTGATGGTACACACATCCCAATCTGTCCACCAGCTGATACAGAGCACATCTACAGGAACAGGAAGTCCACCCACTCCATCAATGTGCAGGTGATCTGTGATGCAGGGAACATCATCACAGATATTGTTGCAAAGTTTCCTGGGAGCACCCACGACTCTTACATCTTCCAGAATAGTGGGATCTACACACGACTGAGTGCCGGAGAATTCGGAGAGGGATACCTGCTAGGTAAGTAACAGTGACGCCCCTTGAAACCTGCAAATCATAGTGCATAGAGGCATGTAACTGATGGTTCCCTTTTACTCATCCAGGCGACAGTGCATATGCATGCCGGTCATTCATCCTCACTCCCTACCTACACCCAGCAACCCAGAGTGAGAGACGATACAACGTGGCACACAAAACAACACGCAATGTGGTGGAGCGCACGTTTGGACTACTGAAGAGCAGGTTCCGCTGCCTGCACAAGAGCGGAGGCGCACGCCAGTACAAACCCATCACCTGCTGCAAGATTATTGCCACTTGTGCAATGCTGCACAACCTTGCCACGAAAAAAGGTACAGATGTGGAACTGACATATTTTGAGGACAACGAGGATGAGTCAGGCCAGCCAGAGGGCAACGCAGCTAGAGTGCCAACTGCAATCGATGGGAGAGAGAGACGGGCAGATATCACATGCAACTATTTCTGAGTAAGTAAGGGGACACAGCGAGTTGTGAGAAGTCCTGACGTAGTTTTAATGTGGCACCACGCCATGAACACATGAACAGGCCAATCTGGCAATATACCATCTATACAAGGAGTATGTCCAGGGTTACGTCACCCAATGGGAAGTGGCTAAGCAGGGCTACATCAATGTTTGCGCATACGCGCTGCAGTGGTGGATTGCACGGCCTGTGCATCCTCACTGGAGCCAACCCCAAGCCGCCTGCTGCTCCTGCGTGCTTCTGGGACGGGGGGTGTGATGCTGCTGCTGGTGTCGATGCTCTCCGCAGCATCCCCTGCAGCAGTTGTCGACGCCTGACTAGTCAATAGCACCCCTAGTGCACTTGTCACCTGCACCATCCCCCGAGACAGGTCGCTGCAGCACTGTGTTAGGCCCTCCTGCATCGTCACAGAGCGCCGGCACAGTAGAGAAGTCGCAGTTGCCAGACGGTTGAGTGCCCTGCTGGTAGTGTCCCTTCTCTGGCGTTCCCGGCGCCGTGCTTCGATGTCAGCATCTAATTTGCTGCACAACTGCTGGATTGACTGGGACATGTCCCGAATGCCCGCAGCCATGCCGCTAATGTTGGTGTCCATGTTGACTAATGTTGTCTTCATCACCCGCATGTGCCTCTGGACTGACATGACTGCCTTTGATTGCAGGCGCTGTTGCTTCAACATTTGGCCCTCGAGCCCCAAGAAGACACCATGGCCGTCAGTGAGTGCTGGTGGACTCTGGACACGCGACCTGCGGCGCCCTCTTGCTTCCGTCTGTGCTGCCTGTGAGGTGTGGGGCACAGTGGCATGGCTCCCTTCCTGGGGCCCGGTGCGGTCTTCTGGGCCCATGCTGTCGTCTGACGAGGTGTCTAAGGCTCGTAGCCTGGCTGCTGGACGCCTCCTCATTCTCACACCTGCAAGCGGAGATGTGGCCGGTGATTCGAACATGAGTGGCGATGCTGGCTCTGGTGGTGGTGATGCTGGCTCTCGGTGAGGTGATGCTGGCTCTGTGTGCGGCGAGGCTGGCTGTGTTGGTGGTGCGGCTGCCAGTGGGCCTGCTCCCTGGTCTGAACTGGTGCTGGCTAGAGGTGATTTATGTGGCCGGTGTGCCGTCTCTCCTGCAGCATGCCCTGTCCTGCATGATGTCACATCTGTGGACAGAAATACAACATTGGCTCAGTGTCCCCGAAGGGCTGCATTGCAAGCGTCACAATAAATCATTTCACATTCCAATATGTCCCCTGTCTCCTTGTGCCTCGAGTGCGTGACATGCCTTGTTGCCCTGTAACATTTACGTCATGGTTAGTGTTGCCCTGACTACATCTCCCGGAATGCATTGCCTGTCTGCACTGACACGTGTGGACTGCAGTGTGATTCTCGTTTCACAATGGGGGATGTGGGATAGGGGTAGGGGGGGCTACATTGCTGTGCTTTCGTCTTACCTTGGTGTGTTGCGGCTCTGGCAGAGCTGTCGGCGTCCCCAAGACCCACGACGCTCTCTTGCTCGATTGTGGCCGCCACCAGCTCCTCCAGTTCGGTGAGGGCAGGTGCCCTGTTGGTTCCACCTCCGGTCTGGCTGGCCTCCTTCTGGATGTCGCCCATCTTCCTCTTGGTTACAATCCGGAGGTCATACCAGCGCTTTTTGAGGACCTCAATGTCCCTGTGGGTCACTCCCACAGCATTGACCTGCGCCTGGATGGCCAGCCATATGTTGCGCTTTTCAGCCTCAGGCACTTGCAGGGATTGCCTTCCAAACAGCTTCTGGTGCTGCTTCACCACCTCCTCCACCAGCACCTGGAGTTCCTTGGGGCTAAATTTCAGCTTCCTCCTCCTTTCCCCTCCGTCTTTCTGTGTTCTCTGGCTGGACATGCTGTTCGTTTACCCGCTCGCACATGCAACGGCTCCCTGCCTCTCCTCTGCACTCCAAGCTTCTCCAGGGTCGGCTAATTATGTACACCTGCCTGGGTGTGGCCACTTCGGCTAATTATGTACACCTGCCTGGGTGTGGGCACTTCCTGGTTGGGTGGGCTGTCGTTGCACTGGATTAGCTGTTTCGTCAAGTCATGTGATTTGATTTACCGAATCCGTACATACCGATTCGGTATTTTCCGATTCGGTAAATACCACCTCGGTATTTACCGATTCGGTAAATAACACCTCGGTATTTACCGAATCGGTAAATACCACCTCGGTATTTACCGATTCGGTGATTTCCGATTCGTGATTACCGAATGTTACCGAATCGGTAACTGTTACCGAATTTTTACCTACATATAACTTACCGATTCTAATTTACCGATTCGGTACGGCTCGGTATTTAAGAACCGGTAAAATTTATTTACCTACATGAGGCCCTTAGAGAGGAATTTATACCTGTTTTGTGCAGAAATGAATTGCCTGTCATCTTGAGATTCGCTGACCCATTGATTTAAATGAACTGACTGTTGCCCGAAATTCACTGCTTTATTTGCTGAAATGAATTGATTGTTGCCCTGCGATTACCTGTTTTAGTTACTCGAATGAATTTACTGCTGTCGTGAGATTATCTGCATTATTCCTGTAATGAATTGATTTGCCATGACGTGAAATAGATAAAAGATCTTGTTTTACCAAACAACCTGGTGTGGTGTCCTTCATTGTGTGCGCATGACTGAGTCCGGGTGAGTGAGTGCTGCACAACTGCTTTACACATTGCCTTCGGGTGCCTTCCTACCTCGCGCCAAGCTACCACGTCGGAATTGGTGACCCCAGTTCTAACATTGGTGTTCCATTAAAGATAATGGGGTAACCCAGTAACCCTCAGAACCTGGGCATTTGTGATAAAGGCAAAAAATGGTTCTGTTGGGAATTGATAAGCTTAGTTAAATATGCAATAAATGCTAATTCTCATTAAGTAAATATTCATTCACAGAGCGAAAAAAGTGTACACACATGAACAAGAGGATTCAGAAATTAAATTAATTTTTACTCTATAATCAGTATCCGGAAATTTTTCTCTCAAAAAGGTGTGCATTTACAGGTCTGACCAACCATAATACAAATACAACATAGAACATTCAGGGCCTCATGTAGGTAAATAAATTTTACCGGTTCTTAAATACCGAGCCGTACCGAATCGGTAAATTAGAATCGGTAAGTTATATGTAGGTAAAAATTCGGTAACAGTTACCGATTCGGTAACATTCGGTAATCACGAATCGGAATTCACCGAATCGGTAAATACCGAGGTGGTATTTACCGATTCGGTAAATACCGAGGTGTTATTTACCGAATCGGTAAATACCGAGGTGGTATTTACCGAATCGGAAAATACCGAATCGGTATGTACGGATTCGGTAAATCAAATCACATGACTTGACGAAACAGCTAATCCAGTGCAACGACAGCCCACCCAACCAGGAAGTGCCCACACCCAGGCAGGTGTACATAATTAGCCGAAGTGGCCACACCCAGGCAGGTGTACATAATTAGCCGACCCTGGAGAAGCTTGGAGTGCAGAGGAGAGGCAGGGAGCCGTTGCATGTGCGAGCGGGTAAACGAACAGCATGTCCAGCCAGAGAACACAGAAAGACGGAGGGGAAAGGAGGAGGAAGCTGAAATTTAGCCCCAAGGAACTCCAGGTGCTGGTGGAGGAGGTGGTGAAGCAGCACCAGAAGCTGTTTGGAAGGCAATCCCTGCAAGTGCCTGAGGCTGAAAAGCGCAACATATGGCTGGCCATCCAGGCGCAGGTCAATGCTGTGGGAGTGACCCACAGGGACATTGAGGTCCTCAAAAAGCGCTGGTATGACCTCCGGATTGTAACCAAGAGGAAGATGGGCGACATCCAGAAGGAGGCCAGCCAGACCGGAGGTGGAACCAACAGGGCACCTGCCCTCACCGAACTGGAGGAGCTGGTGGCGGCCACAATCGAGCAAGAGAGCGTCGTGGGTCTTGGGGACGCCGACAGCTCTGCCAGAGCCGCAACACACCAAGGTAAGACGAAAGCACAGCAATGTAGCCCCCCCTACCCCTATCCCACATCCCCCATTGTGAAACGAGAATCACACTGCAGTCCACACGTGTCAGTGCAGACAGGCAATGCATTCCGGGAGATGTAGTCAGGGCAACACTAACCATGACGTACATGTTACAGGGCAACAAGGCATGTCACGCACTCGAGGCACAAGGAGACAGGGGACATATTGGAATGTGAAATGATTTATTGTGACGCTTGCAATGCAGCCCTTCGGGGACACTGAGCCAATGTTGTATTTCTGTCCACAGATGTGACATCATGCAGGACAGGGCATGCTGCAGGAGAGACGGCACACCGGCCACATAAATCACCTCTAGCCAGCACCAGTTCAGACCAGGGAGCAGGCCCACTGGCAGCCGCACCACCAACACAGCCAGCCTCGCCGCACACAGAGCCAGCATCACCTCACCGAGAGCCAGCATCACCACCACCAGAGCCAGCATCGCCACTCATGTTCGAATCACCGGCCACATCTCCGCTTGCAGGTGTGAGAATGAGGAGGCGTCCAGCAGCCAGGCTACGAGCCTTAGACACCTCGTCAGACGACAGCATGGGCCCAGATGACCGCACCGGGCCCCAGGAAGGGAGCCATGCCACTGTGCCCCACACCTCACAGGCAGCACAGACGGAAGCAAGAGGGCGCCGCAGGTCGCGTGTCCAGAGTCCACCAGCACCCACTGACGGCCATGGTGTCTTCTTGGGGCTCGAGGGCCAAATGTTGAAGCAACAGCGCCTGCAATCAAAGGCAGTCATGTCAGTCCAGAGGCACATGCGGGTGATGAAGACAACATTAGTCAACATGGACACCAACATTAGCGGCATGGCTGCGGGCATTCGGGACATGTCCCAGTCAATCCAGCAGTTGTGCAGCAAATTAGATGCTGACATCGAAGCACGGCGCCGGGAACGCCAGAGAAGGGACACTACCAGCAGGGCACTCAACCGTCTGGCAACTGCGACTTCTCTACTGTGCCGGCGCTCTGTGACGATGCAGGAGGGCCTAACACAGTGCTGCAGCGACCTGTCTCGGGGGATGGTGCAGGTGACAAGTGCACTAGGGGTGCTATTGACTAGTCAGGCGTCGACAACTGCTGCAGGGGATGCTGCGGAGAGCATCAACACCAGCAGCAGCATCACACCCCCCGTCCCAGAAGCACGCAGGAGCAGCAGGCGGCTTGGGGTTGGCTCCAGTGAGGATGCACAGGCCGTGCAATCCACCACTGCAGCGCGTATGCGCAAACATTGATGTAGCCCTGCTTAGCCACTTCCCATTGGGTGACGTAACCCTGGACATACTCCTTGTATAGATGGTATATTGCCAGATTGGCCTGTTCATGTGTTCATGGCGTGGTGCCACATTAAAACTACGTCAGGACTTCTCACAACTCGCTGTGTCCCCTTACTTACTCAGAAATAGTTGCATGTGATATCTGCCCGTCTCTCTCTCCCATCGATTGCAGTTGGCACTCTAGCTGCGTTGCCCTCTGGCTGGCCTGACTCATCCTCGTTGTCCTCAAAATATGTCAGTTCCACATCTGTACCTTTTTTCGTGGCAAGGTTGTGCAGCATTGCACAAGTGGCAATAATCTTGCAGCAGGTGATGGGTTTGTACTGGCGTGCGCCTCCGCTCTTGTGCAGGCAGCGGAACCTGCTCTTCAGTAGTCCAAACGTGCGCTCCACCACATTGCGTGTTGTTTTGTGTGCCACGTTGTATCGTCTCTCACTCTGGGTTGCTGGGTGTAGGTAGGGAGTGAGGATGAATGACCGGCATGCATATGCACTGTCGCCTGGATGAGTAAAAGGGAACCATCAGTTACATGCCTCTATGCACTATGATTTGCAGGTTTCAAGGGGCGTCACTGTTACTTACCTAGCAGGTATCCCTCTCCGAATTCTCCGGCACTCAGTCGTGTGTAGATCCCACTATTCTGGAAGATGTAAGAGTCGTGGGTGCTCCCAGGAAACTTTGCAACAATATCTGTGATGATGTTCCCTGCATCACAGATCACCTGCACATTGATGGAGTGGGTGGACTTCCTGTTCCTGTAGATGTGCTCTGTATCAGCTGGTGGACAGATTGGGATGTGTGTACCATCAATACAGCCGATGACATGGGGGAACTGTGCCATGTGATAAAAGTCTGTTTTTGTTTTCTGCAGTGCAGCCTGTGTGTTTGGGAAGCTTATGTAGTGGTGCATTCTCTGCATCATGGCATCCAGGAACTTCCTGAAGAAACGTGACAGGCAACTCTGGGATACCCCACCCACCGCAGCTATCACCACCTGATAACTGCCGGATGCCAGCAGATGTAGGCTGCAGAGCACCTGCACATGTGGGGGTATGGCGTGCGCCCTTCTTATTGGATGGTCCAGGAGTGGCTGTAGGTCCCTGATTAAGTCCATGATGGTTTCGGGGTCTAGCCTGTACCTCTCATGTATCTCTGCATCAGTCAGCTGGAATAGTGTGATGCGCTGTCTGTAGATTTGTTCCTCCCGTCGCCACACCCTCAGTCCTGCTGCCTGTAGACGTAGGTGCCTTGCAATGACGTACATAGCGGCCATGTTGTCCACGCTGTAGCATTTTGGGATTGCTCATATGCATTGTTGATGGTTACCACCTGCTTTCAATCCGTGTTAATTACCGACTCTAATTTACCGATTTTCTTGAATTTCTTAATTACCGAGTGCTCCTACATGTCATTTTCATTTTTACCACTTCATATTTACCACTTCATATTTACCGATTCGTTAATTATGTATTCGGTAACTCTGAATCGGTATTTTGGAATTCGGTAAATATGAATCGGTATTTACCGCCTCATATTTACCGAAAATTGGTTTTGGGACTCCTACATCTCACTTGTCTGAATACCGGTCGGTAACGGCATATTTACCGAAAATCGGCCGTTACCGACCGGTATTTGGCTACCTACATGAGGCCCTGAGTGCTTACATATACTCATTGACATAAAATCACATTTACCATATACACGAATAACAAAAATAACAAAAATAAAGTAATACAGACAAAGTCCAAAATCAAGAGCATTAACCACAATTGGACATAATTTCCTAATTCTGATTGTGGAAGTGCGTGGACAATTTGGACAGAGCACGTCGACGTTTCGACCCTATATAGTAGTGCTGGGTTGTGTGCATCTAGAACGGGTCTTCCTCAGGACAAAAAGTTGGGCTGGCTGCCTGGAGTCAGATTTGTATAGGATTTTAATTTCCTTATCTCTCATTAGAGATGTCAGCCGACATCTGAATTAATCAGGAATTCTTTACAGTGAATTATTCAACTGGAAAAGAGTGGTGCCGTCAAAACGATCGCCACTTAATAGTTTTCTCCGCAAAGACGTCTGTGTCCGTCTCACGCTCTGCAGCTAATGTCATTAGTTATTCGTGTATATGGTAAATGTGATTTTATGTCAATGAGTATATGTAAGCACTGAATGTTCTATGTTGTATTTGTATTATGGTTGGTCAGACCTGTAAATGCACACCTTTTTGAGAGAAAAATTTCCGGATACTGATTATAGAGTAAAAATTAATTTAATTTCTGAATCCTCTTGTTCATGTGTGTACACTTTTTTCGCTCTGTGAATGAATATTTACTTAATGAGAATTAGCATTTATTGCATATTTAACTAAGCTTATCAATTCCCAACAGAACCATTTTTTGCCTTTATCTAACATTGGTGTTCAGCGGTGGGATTGGGACTTGTGCAGCACCCTACTGGGATTCAGTGTGCGCCGCAATTGGACACCTGTTGTATCGCAAGCCTAACAATTTGCCCTTCACTGCCTGATTGATTGTATAGGCTCCTGTTGTGAACCTGTTGCCTACGTCCTAGTGTTCTTTCCTTAAGTTGTCTGGGGCCCCACCTGTCAGGATGGAGTTAGAGCTGGCCAACCTAGAGATGTATACGGTGGTGCAGCTGAGGGAGTTCTGTCAGGGGATGGGGTGTCCATCAAGCGAGGCGCCAAGAGAGAGGAGCTTCAGAAAGCCTTTCGGGCATGGGTATTGGCCCACCCGGGAGGGAGAGTGGACGAGGAACAGGGGGAGCCAGCTGCTCCAGGAGAACTAGACCTACCGCCCGCAGACATTAGTGAGAATGTGTTGCCAGGAAGACGTTCCAGGGCAGGCAGTAGTGTGTCAGGGGAGTGTGTCGGTGAAAGAGTACGAGGACAGGAGGGAGGGAGGAGAGGCAACTAAGATTAGAGCTTGCTAGAATGGAGAAGGAGAGAGAAGAGAAGAGGCTAGCTATGGAGGAGAGGATGCTTGCACATGAGCTTAGCCTAAAAGAATTGGAGTTACGAGCATTGCAAATAGGGGCGCAAGGCAACAGGAATGGTGGCAGGATACCCGCTGAGGCTCCATGGGAGCCTAAGTTTTACATACCCATGGAGGTGGTAGCCAGTTTTAGTGTAGGGGATGACATAGACAAGTGGTTGGCGGCGTACGAGGTGTCTCTGGTGGCTCATGGGGTGCCCGAGAGTTACTGGGGGGGTGGCCTGTATCGGTACGTACCTCTGTTGGTAAGGGATACCCACCTGACTTTAGAAAAGGAAGATCAAACAAATTACCCTGTCATGAAGGAGGCCCTGCTTAGAAAGTTTGGTCTCACTCCAGAGAAGTATCGCCAGAGGTTCCACAACAGCCATAAGCTTCCCACACAGAACTGGATGGATTTTTTTTGATTATGCACGTAAGGCCTTAGAGGGTTGGGTGCGTGGTAGCGAAGTGAACGACTATGAAGGGCTGTACAATTTGTTTTTAAGGGAGCACCATCTCAATAAATGTTTTCCAGAGCTGCACCAACACCTGGTGGACCGCAAGCTGACCGACCCTCGGAAGCTTGCGGAGGAGGCAGATACCTGGGTCAGCACTCAGGTGTCCCACAAGGGACCCGGGGGAGAACCCCCGAAAGGCGGACAGGGCTTTCCCCCAGAAGAGAGGGGGGGAGATAACAAGAAGGAGTTCTTTAAAGGCCCCCAAAATAGACCGCAAGGAAAGGGGGTAGGTTCCCCACCCCAATCTGGATCCCAGAAACCCACTTACCCTGACAAGAGTCAGCAGCCCAGAACTGTCCGGTGTTACGAATGTGGGGAGGTTGGACACTACAAGGGGGATCCCCAGTGTCACAAAAGGACCCCAGCCCCCACAGGAGGTAAGAGCCCTGGGGTGGCTTGTGTAGGGCTGGGGGAGGAGTTGTCCCTAGATGAGGGGGTGAGTGGACAGGCTTGACCCTGGTTTCACTGGGGGATGGAGAGATGGTCCCAGTGACGCAGTTGCCCTCGAACACTGCCAAGTACCGGCAGAGGGCACGGGTTAACGGGGAGGAGGTGGAGGCTCTGAGGGACACGGGTGCCAGCATGACGATGGTAAGATGTCAGCTGGTGTCCCCCGAGCAGGTGATTCCTGAAGTATTCCAATCGGTGGTAATGGCCGATAACAGCCAGAGTCATTATCCCGTGGCCCAAGTTCCCTTTGAGTGGGGAGGAGTCTCAGGCCAGTTGAGAGTCGCCTTAAGCCCTGCCGTGCCAGTGGACTGTCTGCTCGGAAACGACTTGGAACATACCACCTGTAAGGAAGTGGAGTTAAACGCCCATGCTGAGATGCTGGGGTTACCAGGGTGGACTTGTGTGGTCACGATGTCCATGGCTACCCGGCAAGGAACTCAACCCGGATTGGAGCCTGAAACAATGGCCCAGCCCACTGCTGGACAAGAAGATGTAGTGGAGGACACACCCTGCGAGATGGATGGGGAGCCCGCGGGGTGACCCCAGAGTCCACGGAGGTGGATGTTGTTCCCGTGGGGGACTTGCCGACCCCTGCAGAGTGGCAGGTGGAAGGAGGGCCTACCCGGGAGGAATTCTGTGTGGCACAGAGAGAGTGCCCCGCGCTTGAAGGTATGCGGCGGCAGGCCGAAGCCCAAGCGACGAACCAAGAGACCGGTAATTACCATATTTACTAGGAGGATGGCCTCCTCTACAGTGAGCCTAAGGCTCCGGTACATGGGTCATTCTTTGGAACCGCTTCCGGTTGTCGGTACCCCTTTTGAGTGGGTAGACATTGATATTGTCGGGCCGATGGACCCGCCGACTTCTTCGGGACACCAGTTCATCTTGGTGTTGGTGGACCACGCCACCCGGTACCCGGAGGCGATCCCTCTGAGGACGATCACTGCACCTGCGGTGGCGCGGGCCTTGATGGGAATTTTTACCCGTGTGGGATTCCCCAAGGTCGTGGTGTCAGATAGAGGCATGAATTTCATGTCGGCCTAGATGCAGGCCATGTGGAAGGAGTGCGGAGTAACCTACCGGTTCTCCACTCCTCACCACCCCAGACTCACGGGCTCGTAGAGCGCTTCAACAAGACCCTGAAGGGGATGATCCGGAGTCTGCCAGAAGACGGAAGTGGGACGTCCTCTTACCCTGTCTGCTATTTTCCTATAGAGAAGTGCCGCAGAAGGGAGTCGGGTTCAGCCCCTTTGAGCTGCTCAATGGCCACCCCATTAGGGGGCCCCTCAGCCTTGTGAAGGAGGGGTAGGAGAAGTCTTTCAAGAAGCTTCCCCGTGACGTTGTCAGCTACATGCTGGCCTTCCACAGTCAGATGGCCAAGCTGTGGAAGGACGCCTCAGACAACCTGGAGGCTAGTCAAGCCGTCATGAAGGAGTGGTATGACCGCAACGCTAGGACGGTGGAGTTGGATGCTGGACAGAAGGTGTGGGTCATTGAGCCTGGAGTGCTTAGCGCCCTCCAGGGCCGGTGGACTGGACCATACGAGATATTGGAGAAGAAAGGCCAGACCACGTACGTTGTAGATCTCAAGACCCCCCGACAACCCCATAGGGTGTTCCACATCAACCGCCTGAAGCCGCACCATGGGCGATCAGAGCTTGCTCTCCTTATGGTGACGGATGGGAGCGAAGAGGAAGAGGGCGAGCCTCTTCCGGACCTTTTGGCGGCCCAAGAGAAGGATGGGTCGGTAGAGGGAGTGGTCCTATCCCCATCCTTAACCCCTGAGCAACAGAGGGACTGCCGCCAGGTATTGGAGCAGTACGCCTCGTTGTTCTCCCTCACTCCTGGGATCATGCATCTGTGTACCCATGACGTGGACACAGGGGACAGCCCACCCGTGAAAACCAAGTCTTACCGGTTGTCCGACAAGATCAAGACCAGCATCCAGGGTGAGGTGGCCAAGATGTTGGAGCTGGGGGTGATTAAGCCTTCCAGCAGCCCATGGGCTAGTCCGGTGGTGTTGGTACCGAAAGCGGCCCCACCGGGCACCACACCGGAATTTCGGTTCTGTGTGGATTATCGTGGTTTGAACTCTGTGACCAAGACGGATGCTCACCCGATCCCTAGGGCGGACGAGCTGATTGACCGACTGGGAGCGGCTCGGTATCTGAGTACCATCGACCTGACATCAGGATATTGGCAGATTGCCATGGCAGACGGAGCCAAGGAGAAGACTGCGTTCTCCACCCCTGAGGGCCACTTTCAATTTCGGGTGATGCCCTTCGGGCTAAAGAATGCTCCGGCCACTTTCCAGCGGTTGGTCAACCAGGTGCTTTCTGGCTTAGAGGCCTTCTCAGCTGCCTACCTGGATGACATAGCTGTCTTCAGCAGCAGCTGGGAGGACCATCTAGAGCATCTCCAGGAGGTGCTACAGGCTCTACAGCGGGCTGGCCTGTCCATCAAGGCTAGCAAGTGCCAGATTGGACAGGGATCTGTCCTCTACCTGGGACACCTGGTGGGCGGGGGTAAGGTGCAACCCATCCAGGCCAAAATTGAGACCATCTTGGCCTGGGAGCCCACCAAAACCCAAACAGAGGTCCGGGCTTTCCTCGGCCTCACGGGTTACTACCACCGGTTTGTCAAGGGGTATGGAACCATCGTGGCCACCCTGACTGAATCGACATCTAAGAAACAACTCCGTAAAGTCATCTGGACGGCTGCCTGTCAAGAGGCATTTGGCACCCTTAAGCATGTGATGTGCACCGCTCCGGTGCTTAGAACTCCAGACTTCAACAAGGAATTCATCGTGCACACAGACGCCTCTGAGCATGGCATTGGAGCTGTGCTCTCTCAACTGAATGAGGAAGGCCAAGACCAGCCAGTGGCCTTTATCTCCCGAAGGCTACTCCCCAGGGAACAGCGGTGGAGTACGACAGAACGCGAAGCCTTCGCCGTGGTTTGGGCCCTGAAGAAGCTGAGGCCATATCTTTTTGGCTCTCACTTCCTCATTCAGACCGACCACCGACTCATTCGCTGGCTCATGCAAATGAGGGGCGAAAACCCGAAATTGCTGAGGTGGTCCATTTCCCTCCAGGGGATGGACTTTCGGGTGGAACATCGACCCGGAGTAGACCACGCCAACGCTGACGGTCTCTCTCGGTTCTTCCACCTTAGTGATGAGAACTCCCTAGAGGTTGGGTAGCTCACCCCACTTTCGGCTGGGGGGACGCATGTTAGACCTGTCAGACCTAGGGTGGTCTTACCCCATTTTTTTTGCCCTTGTCGCCTCATTTTTGCCACCATCTTTTTGTTTGCCCTAGGCCTCTGGGCACCTAACCACTGCCAAACAGTGCTGAGGTGCAGGTGCTCTCTCCTAATAACATGGCTGCCACAGGCCCCTGCTACTGCTGAGTGGCCATTGCATACATGCACTAGTGGTTAGGAGCAGGCTGAGACATCTTGATACTGTATCTTTACCATCCCGCCTTTTTGTCGCATAGACAGATATGTGGAAGCTCCTGGAACCGAATGTCTGACAGAATATCGACGGACAGAAAATCGACCTACAAAAATATCGACACAAAAATATCGATGACAAGAATATCGAGATCCTATCTACAACATGGTAAGTACAAAAATATCGAAAATAAAATATAGAATGTCAAAAATCTCGTTATTAAAAATATAAAGTATTTTTTAGTTAAAAATAAATATGTAAAATAAACCAAATATTACTTATAAATAAAATAAACATAATTAAATATATTTTATAATGTTTAAAATTAATGATTAATATATATAATGTAATAAAACATTAATTAAACATATACATATAATATATAATATATATACTTACTTAATAATACATTTTAATAATTGTTTTAATAACTTAGAACTTGTTAAAAATTATTATAAATTACAAATACATTATACACATAAAACAATAACATGAATAAAAATAAAATAATTATATATAACACATTTAAAAAATTACATTTAATTTGAATATTGTTAAAATTAATTATATATTACATTAGCTAAAATAATACAAAAAATATTAAATAGCACCAACAATAAAACTACTACTCCAGCTCCAAAAAAAACCAGTAAAGAAAATGTTGGATAGCGTAGAGCTAAAAATTACTATTTCCACTCCAGGGAGTTTAACAATAGGGAAAGTGTTGGATAACGTACAGGCATAAATTGCTATACCCACTGCAGGGAGTGCAACAGTAAGGAAAGTGTTGGATAGCGTAGGGGTAAAAATGACTATTCCAACTCCAAAGAGTGCAACAGTAGGGAAAGTGTTGGATAGCGTAGGGGTAAAAATTACTATTCCCACTCCAGAGAGTGCAACAGTAGGGAAAGTGTTGGATAGCGTAGGGGTAAAAATTACTATTCCAACTCCACAGAGTGCAACATTAGGGAAAGTGTTGGATAGCGTAGGGGTGAAAATTACTATTCCCACTCCAGAGAGTGCAACAGTAGGGAAAGTGTTGGATAGTGTAGGGGTAAAAATTACTATTCCAACTCCAGAGAGTGCAACAGTAGGGAAAATGTTGGATAGCGAAGGGGAAAAAATTACTATTCCCACTCCAGAGAGTGCAACAGTAGGGAAAGTGTTGGATAGCGTAGGGGTACAAATTACTATTCCAACTCCAGAGAGTGCAACAGTAGGGAAAGTGTTGGATAGCGTAGGGGTAAAAATTACTATTCCAACTCCAGAGAGTGCAACAGTAGGGAAAGTGTTGGATAGCGTAGGGGTAAAAATTACTCTTCCAACTCCAGAGAGTGCAACAGTAGGGAAAGTGTTGGATAGCGTAGGGGTACAAATTACTATTCCCACTCCAGAGAGTGCAACAGTAGGGAACGTGTTGGATAGCGTAGGGGTAAAAATTACTATTCCAACTCCAGAGAGTGCAACAGTAGGGAAAGTGTTGGATAGCGTAGGGTACAAATCACTATTCCCACTCCAGAGAGTGCAACAGTAGGGAAAGTGTTGGATAGTGTAGGGGTAAAAATTACTATTCCAACTCCACAGAGTGCAACAGTAGGGAAAGTGTTGGATAGCGAAGGGGTAAAAATTACTATTCCAACTCCAAAGAGTGCAACAGAAGGGAAAGTGTTGGATAGCGTAGGGGTAAAAATTACTATTCCCACTCCAGAGAGTGCAACAGTAGGGAAAGTGTTGGATAGCGTAGGGGTAAAAATTACTATTCCAACTCCAGAGAATGCAACAGTACGGAAAGTGTTGGATAGCGTAGGGATAAAATGTACTATTCCAACTCCA
Organism: Triturus cristatus; assembly: GCF_964204655.1. NCBI lineage: Eukaryota > Metazoa > Chordata > Amphibia > Caudata > Salamandridae > Triturus > Triturus cristatus. Next base: position 81,914,417 of record NC_140584.1, on the reverse strand, counting down.
GAGGGTGCAACAGTAGGGAAAGTGTTGGATAGCGTAGAAGTTAAAAATAACATAGTTATAAATAAAATAATTATTTAAAATAATTAGTGATTTAATTATTAAATAACTCAAAATTATTTACAAATACCAATAAATAATTATTACAAACATAACTACCAAAGAATAATTAATTAACAATACATTAATATTAAATACCAATAAATAATAATTAATAAATATTAATTACCAAATAATAAATATTAAACGATAAAATATTTTTCATAACCAAAAACATATGAATTATTACAAAGTAAATACCAATTAAAATATATTTAACAATTTAAAAAAATATATACCGCAAAATAATAATTATGAAACATTAATTACCAATTAAAAAATATTGAACTATTAAATATTTTTAATATGCCAAAATAATAAATATTACACATTAATTACCAATTAATAATTACTTATTAATATATTAATTAGAAATATCAATGCATAATATTTAATTATATTTAATTCACAATTAATGATTAATCAACAATTAATTATTTTTCATAACCAAAATATTATAATTTAAAATATTGACCAATTAATAATTATCGTCCAATTAATTAATTATCAATACCCAACAACTAATTTAATAATTACTTAATTAGATTTCAATTACTTCCAACACTATTCCCCTATAAACGCACGACACACTCCACTAATAAAATAATACACTTAACATAATTATCAATTAATTAACTAATTAAAACTAATTGCCAATTAATAAAAATTAATTACCAATTAATACTTAGTTAACAATAATATAATTATCAATACCAATAAATGAAAATAAATTATTAATTAATTACAATTAAATTACTTCCCACCCTATTTCCCTATAAACCCACAACCCGCTACAGAACTTAAATGCAAAAATGTATTAAAATTAATTTATAATTCCTAAAAATGTATAATTAATTCCATATAATTAAATTACTTCCCACCCTATTCCCCTATAAACCCACAACCCGCTACGGTACTAAAACACAAAATTGACTTAAAAAACCATTGTTAACATATAAAAATTGTATACAGATATGTTAAAACCAGTAGAACACTTAACTAAAAACATATAACACATACATATTAAATACATAATAAAATACATAACAATAATATAAATATCGATATTAGTAACATCAATATTAGTAAAATCGATATATTTGATGTCGATATTACTAACTTCGATATTACTAACATCGATATTAAAATACTTACCTTAGGATCGATATTCTGTCCATAGATATTATTGACATCGATATTCTGTCCCTTCGATATTTAAAACTCGATATTAGTGTAGGTAGATATTTTGGCTGCTCACCCCTGGAACCTTCCAGCCCAGGGAAGAGTTATGCTTTGCCGCCTTTACAGGAGGGTCACCTGACCTAGGGGTATAAGAGGAAAGGAGGGAAACTGAACTAGTTAGTTGGGGCATCACTGGACCTGGAGGAACCTCTGCCGGAGCGTAGGCAGTTGGGCCTAGGGGAGAAACCTACACTACTGGGACTGACTGAGCTTAGGCCCTGCTGTACCCAAGTTAGATGAGGGACTCTGCCAACCTACTGATCTTGCCCAGTGAGGGGGAGCCCAGGGGACCAACTCCAGTGTGCTGCGGGGAACCATCTTACCCCTTCTATGCCTGCCAACTCAACCCCTACTCTTCCCCCAAGAACCTGCAACTGAGACCAGCCATCTACTCCCCCCAAGATAAACGCTGTGCCACCCAGGCGCTGTAAAGAAGAAGGGGACGGCCTGCTGTGGGCGCTGCTGATCAGGAACTGCCGGTAAAGCGATGTGCCCACCAAGCGCTAAACTGCCAGAACTGCGCCCCCCCTAGCGCTATATGGTTGGAACTGCTAGGCCCCTGCATGTTAAGACTCTTAAGCACTGTGACCTCAAAGCGCTGCCAGCCCATCACCGCTGCAGCCCAGGCCGTGGATGTACTACTGCTATGCCCCCTACCTGTTAAGTCTCTCAAGCGCGGTGACCTTTAAGCGCCGCAAGCCAGTCATCGCCGCAGCCCGGTACCTGCCCCCTAGCGCTGTGTCAGGAAGCGCCATATCTGCCGAGGATCACCACTGCGGCCCGGGTGCTGGGACATCCGAGGAGCCGTCAGTGTCTCCTGCTGGTGAGCCCTGGTCGGGCGCTGCCGCGGGGTGCGCCGTAGGCCTGAGAGTCACCGCCGCGGCCCCGGCGCCTGCTGCCCTGAGACCCATCTGTCTCCCGAGTTCTCTGCTGCGGCCCCCGAAGCCTGGGCCACCGCGGTAGCGAGGAAGGCCGTGCTAGGCCCCGGGACGTTCCCCAGAGACTGACGTCACCAGCCGCGTCCCGTAGCGGGCGTGGCCCTCCATTGATCGCTGCGGCCGCGTCCCCTGGAAACCGCAATCTCATTGGCTTCCACGCTCGGCCCCCAGAACGCGGCAACCCCATTGGCTCCCAGGCCGAGGTGAGACCCGGAAGTCCCGGAGCCCACTGGGAACATCGACGCGGGGGCTCCTAGGAGAGCGGGAGCCTCCGACCTTCCCCCCCAGGCCGGGACAGAGCCGCGCAGGTCTACCAAGGCCCGCAGTTTACAGGTAACCACCCCCTGGGGGAGGGCAGAGATTACCGGGGAAAGCGGGGCTGCCGAGGAGCCCCTCGGGAACATTGTGGCAGCCCCGTGACTGCCCCTCCCCTCAGGGAGCTGCAACCGGGCCCTGAAAGGCCCTTTGAACCTTCATTGTGGAGCAATTGAGCTGGACCGGGCCTGAGACTGTGCTAGATGTAGACGTCTTGCCACATGGATTAGCCCTTGTTCTATGCCCTGCTTAGAGTGTCCCTCCACAGGAAATGTTGCCTGGAATGTCCCTACCAACCCAGTGCTATTCTGATTAATGTGAACACCGAAATGTTGTTGCCCATGATGACCCTGGTTACCGAGAACCTTGTTGTTATGGGCCTGAAGTTTTAGAGAGGAATTTACGCCTGTTTTGTGCAGAAATGAATTACCTGTCATCTTGAGATTCGTTGACCCATTGATTTGAATGAACTGACTGTTGCCCTGAAATTCACTGCTTTATTTGCTGAAATGAATTGATTGTTGACCTGCGATTACCTGTTTTAGTTACTCGAATTAATTACTGCTGTCGTGAGATTATCTGCATTATTCCTGAAATTAATTGATTTGCCATGACGTGAAATAGATAAAAGATCTTGTTTTACCAAACAACCTGGTGTGGTGTCCTTCATTGTGTGCGCATGACTGAGTCCGGGTGAGTGAGTGCTGCACAACCGCTTTACACATTGCCTTCGGGTGCCTTCCTACCTTGTGCCAAGCTACCATGTCGGAATAGGTGACCCCAGTTCTAACAGTCCCTATTTGGACAACGGTACCTACCTCTGCCAACTAGAGGCCCCCATTTCTAACTGTAGGGTTTTTAAGGATGAAGTAGACTTGCTTATCATTTTTTAGGACTTGTGCTGGGGTGGGCTTCTTTTGGTGGGTGAGCGGGGTCATATAGGCGGCTGGGTGGTACATGCTGATCCTAATTCCCCAGCCATGGAAACGATCGTTCTCCAGGAAAACTTTCCTAGCCATCCGGTTTGAGAAGCAAGTCACAAGGGTGAACTCCTGTGGCTTGCCTTCCGTGGGGGCTAGAAATGTAATAGATTCAATATCTGTTGAGGACTTCTTCTCGAGGGTAGGCGCAGCCTTTAATAGTTTTAAAATGTTGCCCTGGTTTAAAATGTCATGTCTGCCCTTGGACCGATATTCTGGGGTGAAGACCATTAGGTTGCTGTGCATTACATTACTGGATAGTTGTGCCGCACACACTTTCCCTTGGTTTGCAGGATTAGCACTTTGGTCGTGGACCAAGAGGAGATCGTCCATCATGCTAAGGGCGCCAGCTGAGGCTTGGGTATGCTGGTAAACTGGTAAATCATTTTTCGTGGGCATATGGACAGTTTTTCTTTTTGGGGAGGGGCAAGCTGTGAGAGAGCCTTTTCTGAGCCGATTGTTGAGGCTCATATAGTTTCATATTTACTAATAGTAGGTTTATGATAGAGTAGGGCCTCCTCCTTTAGATTGTTTTCCAAGGAGACTGATGTGGGAGCTGGGCTAGGTGTTACCAGTGCTTGGTTTGAGCAAATTTCTTGCCTATGGCAGTATCGTGGTCCTCAGGGTAATGCTGAGTAATGAAGCATTTTCTTACTTCTTCAAATACTGGATAAGACGTCTGTGTTGGATTCTTACTAGCCAGGCATCCCAATTGTATCGGTTCTTCATTAGACAAAGTTCTGTGTACTACATATTGATTTGCGCTTATACAGGGTAGGGTTACTGGACTGTTTTTTGTTTTGTTTCAAGCCTTTCATTGCCTTTTCCTATGGTGTTTTGGCCATTCTCTGATAGTACTTGGGCAGATGATTGAATCCTGTGGGGGGTCTCCCCCCACACCCTTGGTTTAACCTTATTTTTTAAAGGCTCGCTGGCCTCCTTCCTTGGCATTGTAAGCGGACTGTTATCCTTTTTTCCTGTTGCTCTTGTGTTTGCTTTACAAGAATCACACTGCCAGGTAGGGTGCTCTGATGGAATTAGGTCCCTTTTAGAGCGTGAGATATCAATGTTAAGATTTAGATCTTTTATTAGGGTACTCAGGGCATCTGGGAATGTAGCAAGTTTATTAATCACTGGTTCGCAAGTACAATCTGCATACATTACATCGCATAGCTTTTGGCCCCGGTTATTTATTTATTTATTGCTTATAGAGTTTTGTATAGTGTGAACTCGACCCAAAGGTATCAGATCGCTCTACATAGCTGGTAAAGAAACAGATTATATGAGTTACATGTGGGATAAGTGCCATCACATGTGGTAAGCAGCAGAGGTACATGTCAATAGAAAACACAAGAAGTAAACGATAAACAGTAGCAGTTGCATGCATTACAAATGCAATAGATCCAATTACATGGTACACAGTTGGCAAAGAAACAGTAACACGAATTGCTGCGGAGTAAATACAGTTACATGGAATTAGCACAGTATAATAGCAACAGTATACTCAAAAGTATACAATAAACAGCAGCAGTTGCATGAGTTGCATATGGAGTAGATACAAATACATGGTGTAAGCACAGATACAAGGCAACGGTTTATATAAAAAGTATATGATGGGGGGGCGAGGTTTGGACGCCGGGAGAAATGGCGGCATAGAGTTTCACTCATCCCGTGGCGAACAGCTCAACGAGTATTTTTGGGTGCTTAAAATGAACCAAGAACAGCTCTAAAGACAGATCCGGAGATCGGAGACGTGGGTCCTCCTCGAGGCTGGTTCCGGGAATTCTACAAGGCTCCGACGCCGAGAAATATGTGGGAGCCCTAACGCCGGCCACGCGGTTGAGAACATGAGGACCGTGAGGTCGTGAGCTCTCGCAACCCCTGCGGTGATTGATCCGCGATAGCTGCCTGCCTACCTGAATTGGAAGGGACTCCCAGGGACACTGCGTGAGTACAGATCGGGAACGCGTTGCGATCTAATGATGTATAATGCCGATCTCTGCTACCCAGGCATAGGATGAGCACAAAATGGCGGACGCACCGAACGCCTAAGCTTAAACGCGGTCGCAATTAGAGCTGCGATGGGACCGGCGTTTCCTTTGAACACGGAGCAGGAGGTAATGCTGCCGCTATACTCACGATGTGATTCGTGAGTAGCCGGTATCGAGAGTCGATCTGCCGCTGATTTCATGGTGTGGGCTGGTGAGTCATCTGGGCTTCCTTGGTGTACCTCCTTGGTGTGTTGGTGGTGGAGATTACACAAAATGGCGGGCGCGTTAATGGACACCCTCTCTGCTTAGAAAACTGAATCTCTGAGACCCAGGTCTACCTAATGTGCATGAATATAGCGCTTGGAGGGAAGCACATTCAAGCAATTTACTGGCCCTGTTCTATGATGAATGGTGGGACATGTGTATAAGCATCAGCATAGCGCGAGTATGTGAGCTATGCAAACCGGGAGAACTCAAACGAAGGATTGAGGATCGAGGATTGTGGGGACATGTGTATAAGCACCAGAATAATGCGAGCATGTGAGCTGGGCAAGTCCGGAGAACTAAACGACGACTGGGAATACTATGATGGTAGCGAGAGTATGTGAGCTGGGCAAGAAGGGGGAACTAAAACAAGGACTGGTCATGCTATGATGATGGCGATTTAATGCAACCACATCCTCAGGTTTGGACCCTCTGAGCGCTCGGATCTGAGCCCACACAGATCATAAGCCCCAAGAAGGTCTTCGGTATCCTCCGTTCTCTTTCTGATCGGAATCGCGCTCTCAATTGACGGAGGTCATCCTGGCATACTGCATAATACGCAGTGCACATCCTACGCATCTTCGTGGGCAACCTTATTAGCGCTTGAGATTACCATTGGGGGAGCCACTGTGCCCATTGCTTAGAAGTTGCTTAGAAGGGGTAGCAGAAATGTATGTGCTAGTTCCTAGCTGCAGGTGCCATTATGGGAGACAAAGAAACAAAAAACCTTAAGAGGCTCAAGGCCGAACCTCCTAACCCGATTTCACCTATCAAGGGCAAGAAGGACGTCAACGACACAAGGGATATCATAATGAATAAACTTTAGGAGGTACATGATCTTGCGAAATCCACAAAGGAGGAAATCGTGGCGATTAGGAAGGATATTCGAGATACCAACGCCAGGCTCATGGAAACAGAATCTAGGATCAGCCGTCTAGAAGAATCGGAGACAAAGATTTGCAAAACTATTAAAAGCCTCTCTGTATCCTCAGAACAGATGACAAAGAAACTGTCTGAGTTGGAAGATAGGAATCGAAGGGGAAACCTTCGTATATTTGGGATACCAGAAGGCTCAGAGGATGCCTTCGACTCCTGTGTTTCCTTCATGGAGTCATGGTTCTCGCAAGCAACCAACCTCACTTTTCATCACCCGCTCGAATTCGACAGGGCTCACAGAGTTCCCGGTAGGATCACACCGAGTCAGAAAGGACCCAGGCCCATCATCTGTAAACCCCTGAGGTATCAACATGTGGAGCAAATTTTATCCTTTGTGCGCAGAAACAACCACATGCTGTGGAAATCAAGCAAGATCTTCATCTCGCAGGATTATAGTAAAGAGACTGTTGACGTGAGAAAGGCCTTTCTTGCTCTGCGCCCGAAGCTACGATCACTGGGCCACCAATTTGGATTCATAGGTCCAGCAAGATTTCGTGTCTTTGTTCACGGTTCTCCTCAGATCTTCACAGATCCACAAATGCTCAGGCGACTCCTAGACGGTACTGAGGATCTCCATATGGACACATCAACGCTGGCCTCCGCAACTGCTTCTAAATGAGTATCCTAATGAATATCCTTTTTGTCCTGCAGGTCTCTGATAACATAAGCCGACAGAGTTCTCTATTCTTTAGCGCTATTCACCTGCGGGCAGAAGCCTGCGTTGGATCCGGCATAATTGCAATGTACCTTGCTCAGTTGCTAAAGTTGCCTTGTTGCAAAATAGGCCCTTTATAATGTTCTAGTACTACATGTACTGTTCTAGTCGTATACAAGATGATGCTGTGGAGGGGGGAGAGGCCTGCCTCTATGCCTATACGCCAGGTAAAGTTGGCTGAATGTATGATTATAGGTTCACATAAATAACTGCTCATTCAGTACCTTACTTGAAATGTGTTGTTAATTGCAATGTGCATTGCTCGATTGCTAAGTTGCTTTGTTGCAAAATAGGTCATTAATAATGATCTAGTCCTACATACGACGAGGTTGTGGGGGGGGGGGGGAGACCTGCCTCTATGTCTTTGTTGCCAGGTTAATTTTGGCTGAGTATATTGTCCTAGGTTCACCTACAAATCACCTACAACTCTGTTAGGACAAATTATTGACAATTTATTGACACAGCCTTTCAGGGAGCTGTGCTCACTCCGTACCCTACTTGAAATGTGTTCCTCTCGGAGATGGGGCATACTGGTTTGTGGTTAAAGGGAATGTGGTAATCAGTAGCAAAGATGATTGTAGTAAGTAAAGCGGTTTATGTATACACTGCTTCCGGCAACCAATGTTTTACACTGTTCAATTGCTGATCCAGTTTCCAAAAATAACACTATGGTTTCTGCTCAAGGCCATGGGAGGGACGCTGTTTTTTCTGTGTCACCATGCCTAATACTTTCTTTCGGGGCGGGATGGGTGGGTTGGGGGGGGTGGGGAGAGGGGGAGGCTTGGGGGGAAGGGTAGGGAGGGGTAAGAGTTTGGATTTTATTTTACTTTGCCTTTTGTCTATGTCTTTATTTTTTAATGCGTCCCAGGATCAGGATGCCCGCACTGTCAGTACTCTGAAGATGTTCTCTATTGCTGCACCATTGATGCTGTCTTTATCCCTATTGACGCTCTGCTTTTGCAGGTTCAGGTATTGTTATCTACCTCATATCAACACCGTGATACGGGCACTCTGCCTATCCGAATGGACACGATCTTCCATTAATTCTCTATGTCACTACCCACATAAGACACATCGCTCGGCATAGCGAAGGTGAATAACCTGAACATACTTTCACTTAATGTTAAAGATCTTAATCAACCTGTTAAACGTCAGAAAGTCCTAGAATACCTACGCAGACAAAAAGGAGATATTGTCCCTTTGCAAGAATCTAAAATCAATGCAAAACAATTTAATACACTTAAGAACAAATTCTATGTCGAAGTGGCAGATTCGGAGGCAATAGGCAAGAGAAATGGTGTTTTAACATTAATAGTGAAATAATCCAATGTTGACTTGCTTTCCTCCATATCTGACACTAAGGGGAGGTGGGTCACAACCAAGTTGCTCAAAGATGATATTGAATTCTATGTTACGAATGTTTATGCTCCTAACACATGTGATTTGAGTTTTTGGTCAGACCTCACTAAACAAATTGAGACCATCCCTGACTCAGCTATACACATTCTCGCAGGGGATTTCAATCTACCCTTCGATCCAACTCTTGATAGGGACTCCCGTTGCACCTTCCGTGGCAATAAGTCTCACAAGGCCTTCACTAACCTTTGTACCCGATTTAATTTAGTAGATTCATGGCGGTTGCAAAACCGTTTTGGTAGAGACTATACTTTTTGCTCATCTCCACACGATTCATTCTCCCGTATCGACTACTTATTTATCACGAAGAATGGCATCCCCAGAATAGAAGAGACATCAATAGAGCCAAGGGTTATATCTGACCATTCATGTATATCCCTGTCCATTTCCAATGTGAAATCGTCTACTCGCCAATAAATTTGGCGGCTTAATGAGGAGGTGCTCGAAAAGGAGCAACATCGATCTGCCATTGAATCTGCCATTAAAGATTACCTGGAACATAACATTAGGGGGGACACCACTGATCTGATCTGTTGGGAAGCACTAAAAAGTACGGTGAGAGGGGTCATTATCAAAATTAGATCAGCCATGAACAAGAATCACAACAAGGCCCTGGAAAATCTAGAAAGAAAAATCTCTGCCCTGGAGAATAGGCATCTACTTGATAGGAAAGAAGATACACTGAATAAGCTGGCCAATAAGAAATTAGAATACAACAAAATAATAAGTGAAAGAGCAGGGGTTTGGTTGTATAGGAGGAAACAATTTAAGCTATGTGAATCAAATAAGGCTGGGAAAAGTCTGGCTGCTTATCTCAAGTTTAAGGTGCAGAAAAGCACGATAAACTCCATTCAAGATCAAATGGGGGTGGCCCATTCAGATCCTGTCAAGACTGCAGATGTATTTAAAGATTTTTATGAGCGTCTCTATGCCAAGAATATAGAAGTGGAGGAAACCAAAATTCCGGGCTACTTAGGGGAATGCAAACTACCGTCTCTCTCCATTGCCGAGCAAGCTGACCTTAATAACCCTATCACGATCCAGGAGATTGAAAAGGCTATCAAGTCGTTAAAAAGTGGTAAGGCCCCCGGACCGGACGGGTTCACTGCTAGATTCTATAAGTGCTTCTCCTCTCTCCTATCCCATCCACTTCTACACCTGTTTCAGGAAATCAATGATACAGGGGAGGTGAGAGGTACACTATCTGAAGCTATCATTGCCGTCCTTCCCGAAGAAGGGAAAGATCCAACACTCCCTAAGAATTATAGGCCTATCTCGCTTGTTAACCTTGATTGTAAGCTCTTAGCCATGATCCTAGCCAGCCGCCTCCAGAAAGTTCTTCCCAAACTTATCCACCCCTCCCAAGCAGGTTTCTTGAAGTATAGGTTATCCAGTGACAACACCAGAACATTAGCACATGTACTCGAAAAGGCGAAGCTTTTAACTACCCCCACTGTAGCAATTACGCTTGATGCCGAAAAGGCATTCAACAGTGTAGATTGGACTTACCTGGAGGCAGTACTAAATAAATTTAACCTAGGTCCGTCCTTCACAAAGATGGTGATGTCCCTTTATTCCTGCCCCTCTGCCAGAGTTAGAGCGGGAGGCTCGTTCTCCTCATCATTCCGATTACAGCAGGGAACCAGACAGGGGTGCCCCTCTCCACTTCATTATTTTTATTAGCGATCAAACCATTCCTACACCACTTGCGGATTAGTAAGGGCATTGCGGGAATTCCATTTAAAGACTGTACAATAAAGATAACCACATATGCTGATGACGTCCTGGTTGTCTCGGAAAGGGGGGAGGAGGCCATACCGGCCCTCATGTCCACTACTGACGAGTTCTCTAGGGTGTCGGGATATAAGTTAAATAAAGATAAAACGGAGGTTAAATTGTTAAATAATCAGGGAACTTTGATAAGTACCTAATTACAACACTACGCGTTAATGAAAATCTGACCTTAAAGAAAATATCAAAATTGCGAGATGGCTGGTCTCCGAAGTATCTCTTATGGTGGGGCAGGGCAGAAACCTTGAAAATGATGGTAACCCAATTGGTGAATTACCTGGCGAGTATGTTGCCGATGACCTTTTCGGATGACTTTTTAACCAGGGTGGACAGGCTCTTTGGAGTATTCCTGTGGCAGGGGAAGAAACCCAGGATATCAATGAAGAAGCTACAGCTATCTAAAGAAAAATGTGGCCTGGGTCTCCCCAACTTCAGGAATGATCAAACTGCCTTCCTTTGTAAACAAGGCGCACAATGGCTGATTGAAGACTTGGCTTACACTCCGTTGTGGCTGGATGTTGAGAAATCCCTCATTGATAAGGTTCCCCTTACTGCCTTACTTACTATGGATCTCTCCCATCTTCCTCATTCAAAATACATCTTACTAAACACAAGACGTGCCCTCCTAAGACTTGATCAAGCCCACAAAACGGGATTAACCATCAAAAACACTACCATGGTAGCCTTGTGGTGTAACCCCTCATTTAAGATTGAAGGAAAACCCCTCCAATGGGAATATTGGTCAGGAAAGGGGGTCAATTTGGTGAGCGACCTGTTTGAAGGAGTACACCCTTTACCGTTCTCCTCGCTCCAGGCCAGGCATAATCTGGCGCTGATAGACTTTTATGACTTTTTGAAACTAAAAGTCCTTTTATCCACATGTTCTCTTAAACCCTGTGATCCATGGCTTAAGACTCATGTAACACGTATCATGGCGGCTGGTCATTTTGTCTCGAAAACATACAAGCTTCTCCTCCCTCTACCCAGGAAAGCCCACAGGCGGAATGAAATTCGATGGGAGTCAGAACCCAACTCTACGGGATTAATGTTTGATTGGGATAGGATACACACCACTGCTCTATCGAACAAAGTCTCATCAATACTATCCCAAACCAAATACATGCTAATAAACAGTACATACTGGACACCAGATAGGCTTTTTAAATTACAACTGAGAGATAGCCCTAAGTGTTGGAAATGTGACTCAGCTGTAGGAGACTTGGCCCATATGCTTTTAACTGTCCCTCTCTGGGATCATTCTGGGGGAAAAATTTTGACTGCATAGAACATATTTTCAGTATCAAACCTGAGAGAGAATTCGTCTATATCCTACTGGGTGTCCTGGACCAGAACCTAGATAATGCCCATGATCGCCAACTGCTGGATATCTTGCTTACTCTGGCCTGTAAAGTAGTGTTATGTAAATGGGGGAGCGCTTCTGAGGTGTCCTTTAGGATATGGCAAGAATGGCTATCTTTCCTAAGAGGAGCTGACAACCCTGCTCTACATTCCTCCCCATGGCGCGCTTCCCACAAGAAGCTTTGGAAATCTCTTGATGCCTCATCATTTTCATTTGATCCTCCATGATGTGTTATAGTCATACGTAAATCAATGACGAAGTGGAGTTTACTGTTGTATACTAGATATTGTATGGTGAAGGAAATGGGTGGAACCATCACCCCTAAAGGGATTTATTTTCAATAGAGTGTTCGGAAATGTATGAAATAGGGATTTCAATCCAGGGCTCTGGACAAGGCAATGCATATGCAATATTGTATTTGCAGTAATGGTGTTCAACTAGTATTGCACAGTCGGAAATTATGATATGTGTTTATGTAACTCATGGCATAGTGCATTATCCTGCCTTTATTTGTTATTTGTTATTATTATTATTTATTTATTATGATTTGTATGATCGATTGGTATGATTGATTGATTTATGTATAAATATGTTTTATTATGTTTTATTATGACAACGTATGTCATTCATTTCATGTATTTCTGTCTTTCTTCTTCTTTTTCAATAAAAACGATTTGAATTTAAAAAAAAAAAAGTATATGATGGACAGTAGGAAATGGTAGGGTGTGTCGACTTAAGGTAACTGTAGGTATAAGCTAACAGTGTTGACGCAGAATGAGTAAAAAGACAATATAGGTGTAGAATAACATGTAGACATATAGTAACAGTGCAGACCAGTGATGATGTACAATGATCATAAGAGCATATAGGCATAGGATTACATTGTGGACTATCAGTGTGAACTATCAGTGTAAACTCTCAGTGTAGACATGAAGACACAAACTATGAGCAGTGCGGCAGTATGGGCATAAAGTACCAAGTTCTGGCGTGGATGTGTTCACGCTTCCATGTGGAGGTTGTAGAGGGGGCAGTGGACTCATCAATAGGGACAGCGCTTCACACACCTGCAAAATTTGGGCGGCACTGGGGGTCAGTCGAACAAGCCATGGAAGGTAGAGACCATGGGGCAGTTGCAGGCTCACCTCCTGCTGTTGTTACCCATTTTCACACTCTCAAAAACATGGTAGTCCCAGACACATGGCAGGCCCTTGGCCAGCAGTCATTAGGGACAGGGATTCACGTGCTTGCAGGATTTGGCCAGCATTAGGGATTGGTTGTCCAAGCCACAGCAGGTTGAGAGCAGGGGACAATGGCAGGCTCCCTCTTGTTGGCATTACAATTTTTGCCCTCCCAAACAAATAGACGCCACAATCACCCAGTCTCCCAGACCCTGAGTCCAGCAAGCCACACGCTTGAAAGGAGTTGACTCGAGGAGGGGAACGTCTGCCTGTCCCTGCAGCTGGCACCGGATCGATTACTGGCCTGCAGACAGGGACCATTCATGTGAGCAGGGGGGCAGCAGTGAGCTCACAATTTGCTTTTCCACTTTCCGCCAGACCAGGCATCAGAAGGGGGTCAGTTGTTGTCCTGCAGACAGGGATGTGGCTGCATGAGTCTGACTTGCTGGACATTGGTAGGGGATGCGGGAGGGGCAGCATTTGACCCAGACAGCGTCCTTGCATCCCTGCACCTAGCCGCAGCCTGTCACCCAACCTGCAAGCAGGGCTTGGGCTGCGTGGGAGTAGCTGGTCCCGACTAGTCAGGCTGTTGTCTGCATGCACCAAGTGGGACAAACCTCCCGGTAGTCCCGTGGCCTTGCACAGTTGTGGGGGAGTCACAGCAATAGGTTCACAGCACCGGGTCTGGTCGAGTGCAGCTTTCTGGGAGAGGCTGACAGTATTGGTGGGCAGCAGTGGGCTCTCTTCACAGCACCATGGTTGCCCCACTCTCTCCATTTCTCGCTCTGGCAAGTTGTAAGCACACAGGGGATCGGGAGAGGCAGCGTCTGTGAGTCCACACAGTTTGTCAAGGCTCAAATTCTTGATCTTCTGAAAGGGAACGGACTGTACAGGGACAGCAGGAATGGCAGCCATCTGCAGGCTCTCAGCAGGGGTAACTTGCCCAGCTCCTCGCTCGTTGCATGGTTTTTGCCATGATCTGCGTTGTGTCAGCCCGCTCGTTTTCCTGGACTCTGTCATCGGCCATGCAAGGTGGCAATATTGCTTCCCTTGATTCCTGATAGACGGTGGCTTGATGGAGGGGCTTTGCTGGGGATTTACGCCAATGGCGATCCTTAGCCCAGGGAGCTCCTCACTGAGCTCCCTTATGGCTGGCCATCTTGACCAAAGATCAGTTTGTATCAGTTTGTTTAAGTCAGCCAGCTTGTGTTCAATTCCAGAGTTAAATACAGCAAGAGTATATAGTAGGTATGCTTGCATGTCCATTTTGTTTGACTGATAGTATTTTTTCCAAGCTCTTACTTTCTATTGGTGGCCCTGTTTCTGTCCCCGTGTCTACTGTGATCCCCATGCCATGGGATGTCACACTTGAATCATTGAGTGAGTACAGAATGTCCCGGTGGTGGTTTTCCGCCTTCTCTGGTGGGTCCATATTGTGAAGCCACTGTTCTCTACTTGGAGGAGTTCGGCTGTACAGATGTGACTCACCCATTTATTGTCTGTGGGCCATGTCTGGGACAGGGTCGGGTTGGGGTAGGCCCAGTATGGATTTCAGACTCAACAGTTGTTGTCTCATTGGCCCATATACTCCATGGTGTAGTCCGTCTTGTGTGTCTGATTGTAGTTTATTTTCCAGGCTGTTCATGCCCATGACCATTATTTCCCTGAGCTCGATTGGTAATGGTGCGCTGTTTGTTAGTAATGGTCTGTTGGGCGTTTGAGGTGATAATGACCGGAATGAGAGAAACTCCAAGTCAGCTATCAGGTCTGAGCCAATCTCTTTGTTGTAGTCATTCTCGGGCATTCCTTCAACGCCGGCATCTGCCTTATGAAGCTCAGTGTCTTGGATTGCCTCATAAAGGGGGCTGGTTGTACTTGTGGTTTGAGAAATTGGTGTTGGAAGGGCTCCCATATCGCCTGATATGGAAAAATAGCCCCAACTAGGTACTTTAAGAAGTCGAATTTTTATAGCACCTTTGTTGAATTTTCAAACATGCCAGCCACTGGCCAGATTAGACACCCACTCTCATAGCCAGATTTTGACTTGGTGCTTTTTGTGTTCAGTAGGGTTTGCAGCTTCTTCTTTCTCTGTGCCATCAGTTGCGGTGCCCTTTCTCATCCAGACCACATGTTGACCCCCTCAAAGCACTTGTAGACTACCAATTACTAATTATATGGGTATTCATAGGCTTTTTTTCAGAGCAGGTCTATTCTGCTGAGTGTTGGAAAACACCTTGGATTATAATCCTGAGCTTTTGTGGGCTTTTTTCCAGAGCGGGTCTTGTCTACTAGATATTAGGGGATGCCGTGGGTTATGATTTTGCGTTTTGTTTATACCTCTATTTGAGATACGATGTCTGCATGTGGTCGCCTTGTTTGTCCAGCTGTTCGTACTCTGGTGGGGCTGGCCAGGGCATAATGGAAGCTGGCTAGGCAAGGACAAAGTGGGCACAGAAACCCGCACCGCCCTAACGCTAACTGCCTCCATGCTTCGCGTGGCGTCTGAGGCCTAGTGCTTGCTGTCTATTGCTGAGGTCCTAAGATTCTGTGCACCTGAGCCCCTGGCGGCCGGCAAGCCACAAGCTCATCTTATGGAGATTTTTTTCCCAGAAAAATGATAACCATTGCTTTGTGTGCTTCTGTGAGGGTTCACAAGGACTTTCTATGGGTGCAGCCGCTCCTTCCGTGAACCCTGTTGTAGACTGGAAACTGCCAGGGAAGAGGCATGAGCATACGGAGAGGCCCTGCTGTTTTTTTCACAGAGTCCACCTCCAGGGCACTGATTGGCACCTCTGAATTAAGATGGAATGAGCCCTTCCAACCCTCTCACAGAAATGGGAGGGCTAGGATGTTTGGCCTGGATTGCACCAGGATGTGGCCCCTCAGGCTCAGCGGGCAAAATGGTCCGTTGCTGTTGGGAGTAGTCACCAATGGATGAAAATTGTGCTCTGGACTCACAGCCCTTTGCTTGAACCCCTTAGAGTGGTGCAGAGCTGCAGTGAAACAGCAGAAGTAGGCACAAGCAGCAGTGTAACTGTTGTCTGAGTGGAGGGGCTTAGAGTGGACGGTTGCAAAGTGGAGGGATGTAGAGTGGAGGGGCATAGAGTGGAGTAGAGTTTTGTAGAGTGGTGTGGCATACAGTGGAGCAGTGTAGAGTGGAGTAGAGTGTCAAGGAGTGGAGTGTCATAGAAAGAAATATAGTAGAGTGGAATATTGTAGAGTGGAGTGTCGTAGAGTGGAGTGACATAGAATGTCATAGAGTGGAGTGACATAGAATGTCATAGAGTGGAGTTGCATAGAGTGGCGGACAGTGGAGTGGTGTAGAGTGGAATAAATTGGTGTGGCGTGGCATAGCGGAAATTGCGTAGAGTTTCGTAGATTGGAGTGGAGCAGAGTGTTGTAGAGATGGAGTTGCATAGAGTGGTGTGGAGTGTTGTGGAGTGGAGTGTCATAAAGTGTAGTGTACTAGAGTGGAATATTGTAGAGTGGAGTGTCGTAGAGAGGAGGGGCACAAAGTGGAGGGGCATAGAGTGAAGAGTCATAGGGCCCGATTCACAGAACTAACTTAAGACAAAATCCTAAACTTACTACCATTTTGGTATTCACAGAAGGCACTTACTCATTTTGGTATTCACAGAAGGCACTTACTCATTTTGATATTCACAGAAGGCACTTACTCATTTCGGTATTCACAGAAGTTAGGACTCCTAACTTTACTACTCCTAAACTGAGAAAAATCCTAACTTTAAGACTTTCGGTATTCACAGAAGGCATTTAGGAGTCCTAAAGTTAGGACTCCTAACTTCTGTGAATACCGAAATGAGTAAGTGCCTTCTGTGAATACCAAAATGAGTAAGTGCCTTCTGTGAATACCAAAATGGTAGTAAGTTTAGGATTTTGTCTTAAGTTAGTTCTGTGAATCGGGCCCACAGAGTAGAGTGTCGTAGAGTGGACTGACATAGAATGTCACAGAGTGGAGTTGCATAGAGTGGCGGACAGTGGAGTGGTGTAGAGTGGAGTAAATTGGGGTGGCGTGGCGTAGCGAAAACTGCGTAGAGTTTCGTAGATTGGAGTGGAGCAGAGTGTTGTAGAGTGGAGTTGCATAGAGTGGTGTGGAGTGTTGTGGAGTGTCATAAAGTGTAGTATAGTAGAGTGGAATATTGTAGAGTGGAGTGTCATAGACAGGATGGGCACAAAGTGGAGGGGCATAGAGTGAAGAGTCATAGGGCCCGATTCACAGAACTAACTTAAGACAAAATACTAAACTTACTACCATTTTGGCATTCACAGAAGGCACTTATTCATTTTGGTATTCACAGAAGTTAGTAGTCCTAACTTTAGGACTCCTAAATGCCTTCTGTGAATACCGAAAGTCTTAAAGTTAGGATTGTTATCAGTTTAGGAGTAGTAAAGTTAGGACTCCTTACTTTAGGACTCCTAAATGCCTTCTGTGAATTCCGAAAGTCTTAAAGTTAAGATTTTTCTCAGTTTAGGAGTAGTAAAGTTAGTAGTGCTAACTTTAGGACTCCTAAATGCCTTCTGTCAATACCGAAAGTCTTAAAGTTTGGATTTTTCTCAGTTTAGGAGTAGTAAAGTTAGGTCTCCTACCCAAATTAATTAGAGTAAGTGTGCTAATAAATGCACATTGAGATATCTATTACTTCAGTACAAAGGTTACATTTCAATATTTTATCACAGCAGATCAGAACTGGCATGAGAAAAATAATGTTTACTGAGTCACTGATTGTATACCATACTTACTTCACAAATAGAAGCAACTGTCCAAATAGTCACTAGGTCTCTTCAATTTGAACTAGATGCACAGATGTAACCCCTTCCATCCTGGTTTAAGTAAAATATTGTTTTTAAAATAAATATGTAGGAAACCTATAATTTCTGTGTGATCATCCCAGATTTGTTTGTCATTTTATGACCCTATATTTTGCTAGCTTTAGAACTCTGTGCACTTTACTCCTGCTAGATAGTAATACAGTTTCTGAGCTTCCCGTTTTAACATGATTGAATTTGGATACTCCTAACAGGTATATTTAACTTGCCTATAAGTCCCTAGTACATAGTCTAAAGTGTACCTAGGGCCTGGAATTTAAATGCCACTACTGGACTTCAGCACCCATTGAGCCATCCACTACAGTGGCAGTGCAATCATGGCTTCAGGCCTAACCTAATAGCCTGACTGTAACAGTGTAAAAACTGCAATTCAACCTATCAAAAGATGCCATTTAAACAGGTCAAAACCTCAATTTTAAATGTGAACAAGCCCCCCCCCCCTATGTAGGCCTTGCAGCCCACAAGGCAAAGTGCATGGCAGTTAAAAGTAGGACATGTAGAAAGGTAATGTTAACATGTACTTACAGTCACTAGCACCGAAAAGCTATTTTTCACTATGGCAGGCCTTGCTGTCCAATGTAGAAAAACCCGTAGAACACCAGATTAACATTCTATAACTTTTTCTTGGTAATGGGATTATCTGGAAGAATAATTAAACAACTATTTTCAATAGTTATTAAATATCCAATTAAATGGTGAAATCTGATTTTTAATGAACATTATGGAAATGTAACTTTTAGAAAGTTACATTTTCCCTGCCTGGTGTTCCTGGGAGCATTTTCTCTCCAACTTCTCCTTGCAAGAGGTTAGCATTTTAATAGATGTGAAAAAAAGTGTGAAATTCCACCCAGGAGTTCCACAAAAGGTCCCTGTGATTGACGGGGTGACCTAAATGGGCAGGGATGACTCCTTGGGATTCATCAGAAGGGTGGGGTCTGTGAGTATCTTTTTTTACATTAAAGTGTCAAATCCTGGTTGAGTCTCAAAGCCTGCTTGACAGGTCTTCCATGTTTACATATGAAACTTTGGGGAGCACTTGAAAGGAAGGAAACAGAATGCCATGACAATTCTTGTGTATACACTGTCTGGTTATTGGAAAACTCTGCTTTTCTCCTACCAAACGTCTGTCTCTGGGTTATTGGTGGTACAATGACTGCTTCAAACTGGATATTTGTGTCAGATGTGGGAGAACACAAGGATTACCATGCTACAACCCCTACAAACACCCCTATCCCTCAGAGCTCAAGTTTGGTGAGACCAAAGAAGTGTGCCATAATGAAAATGCCCAAAGTGGGTAGAGTTGGACCTGGGAACATTTACCTCATTGGTCTGGGTGTGCCCAGGAGTCATTCCCATCCACTAGCTCATGCCAGGCATAAATGTGGTATCTTCAGGAATAATTCAGAACACTGCTGGACATAAGGAAGAGCAGAAGAGTACTGGACCTCCTCTCTGTCAGGAGTGATGTAATATGTGAGGTAATAAGCAGTGCATGGCCGGGGCACAGTTATACTTAACTCAGTAAACTATATCTGGTGAATTTCATTTTTTCTATTTTAACACATTAGTGTTTAATCATTACAAGACCTAGCCATAACGTCACTTTGACTTTTGTTTTTTTCAGTGAATCTCAAAGATTCTTTTTTCACATAAGAATAGATATTATTACCGTACCTAACTATAATGTCACTTTAACCTTTTTTTTGTCAATAGAAGGTTGAACGCAGGGCCTGGCCTGTGCCAGTCTCTATGCCCAACCCCTATGAGCAGCCAGCCCACTGCCATGCATGGCCTTTGGCCATCCATAGTGTGAGTTTGACCTCAGAGCCTGGCCTCAGCCAACAACCCATTGCTTGCCAACTCAGTACGGTCAAGCAACCTCCCAATAACAACAAGCACTCATTGTTTTTTCCTCTGCACTGCAGTACTCCTGCAGGACAACATAGGAGGACTGCGCTGGGGCCCACAGAAGTACTGTGGGACCAATGAAACAAAACATTATTAGGTCTCGCCTGACCCAGCGCATGCGCTGGTCTGGCGAGACTTATTGAGAGGGCTCCAAAAAGTGCTACCAGACCAGCCTAGAGCTACAGTGCATGTGCGCGGGCGCGCGCGCCGCGTTTTACCGCCATTACTTTCACTTTCTCGGCCGTGCGTCCGCCTTGATGTTTGAGCGCTATCACTTTAACTTTCACGGCTGCTTGGCATAGCCAATAGGTCTCGCTTTTGGGACCTTATAAGTGTTTAGTTATGCAACTGTTGCATGGTTAAACACTTATAAGGTCCCAAAGGCGAGACCTATTGGCTATGCCAATGCTTGGTTTTACATTTGGCCCTGGGGAAGTCCTTCTGGCCTTGGGATCAGGATACTCCTATCATGCCCTCTTATGGCTTATTTTATTTAAGTTCAGGACACAGAGACGGACTTCCTGTGTTCTGTAATGGCTTCCTCAACATTTCTTGTTGATGTGTGGCCAGCCAATTAGAGGCTCGTTACCAGGAGACTGTCATCGGCCCACGGTACTGAAATGGCTAATGGGAAAAAGCCCTCTTTGCCAATCCTAATGCTCTATTTCTTTAATTTATGGTACCACGGGAGAACCAACTGTCTAGATATTACTAACCTTTTATCCTTAAGTTCTCGAAAAAAGATGAAAAGATTTACACCAAGTAACAAAAATTGTGCTTCCTAAGAAAAGAGCTAACTTTCTGCAAAATTTAGTATAATTCTTTTCAGCTGTTTTTCTAAAACACTTCTTAAAATTCCTATAGGAAATTGCATGGGGGAAAATGTATTTTTGGGCCCTCCTTTTACTCAGTTTCCACTGGAGGGATCACCCAGAAACGTTTGAGGAAGGAGCTGAAATGGATGTATTTTATTTTTGCACAGTTTTGTTATGCGCCCTGCACTCTGATGTTTTTATGTCTCTGTGAAAGCTTGAGATGGTGAACAGTATCAAAGGTAAGGGATAGTTCAAGTAACAGGCGTGCAGGTACTCCGATTTTAATCCACTGTTGTTTTAAACTCATCCCATGTGGAAATCCCTGCTTCTTCAGCCACACTAGAATCTGTTTTGGTAAACTTAAAGCCGGTTATTTTCTTTAAATGTAGGTATATGTTTTCAGGCAGATATTTCTATCATTCTCTCTTTTTGACTTAAAACAGTCTATTATTGGCCAGCGCTTAGAATGATCTCTTGGCTCAAAGCCTGTTTGGTTTAGGGAGGCATTAGAGTTCCTTTGAGAAAATACCTATATTACAATGAGTTGTTGACTGTTCTGACTGGATTGGCTGCAGAGCTAGTTATTGGCATGAGTTGCATGCATTTCTGCTGGCCACACAGGAATTTGTAACATTGATGAAGGACTGATCAAGCCTTGATGAAATTAAAGGTGAGTGACTGTAGATGTTTTTCTGTTTTGTTATCTGGTAAACTGTATTGAGCTTCTGGAACTGTGGTTGAGCAGGAGGAAGGGATGCAAGAAGAGTGAAATTGGTGGGTGAAACGTAATGCAGGTTTGCCCTCCAAACAGCAAGGGCCAGTGGTGAGGAGGCCGGCAGCTGTACTGCCAAGGAATCAGGATGTTCTAAGGTAGTACTGTTTCAGGTATTGTGGCTGGCAGACCCGTTTTCCTTTGAAATCTCCTAGCATAGCTCTTGTTTGTGACCTTGAGGCCTCTTATGAGATCTGAAGGCCCCTCACCAGCTCTCTCTACTCAAACTTCTGCCCTGTGTTAAGAGTGTGTGGCTACTCTCAGCTCTATAGCCTGTTGGTAAGCTCTCCAGGACATGTCGCCCTTAGGCCAGGCAGCCCCCAGATCACAAGGAGTGTTGACTTTACTGGTTCCGGTCAGCTTTCCTTGCTGCCAACGTATTGTTCTTGTGAAGATAGAAAACAAAACATCCAAGCTACCCACCATTTAGTGGGTGAGGAGCAGCTATAACTGCATGTGTGCACTGTGTAGAGATGGATAATGATCAGAAATAATGTATATTTACATCAATGATTATACATTGAGACGCAATATGGGCTTGTTTAGTATCCACAAAATAGCATATTTATAGGAGTCAAGTATACATATATGTAGTGAGAAGACCGTAGGATAAGCCCTATTAATTTAAGAAAAACATAATATTGCCTGTACCTGAGAATGTTCCCTGAATCTGAGGGGTGTGCAATCATGTTGCTATGTCCGGAGTCCCTGACTGTGACTCACTTATATCCCAGTTTTTGATTTTGGTTCTAGGCTAACGCTAATATAACATGTGCAGAGTCCTACCCCTGTCTCTGACACACATGAAGTCCTGCAACTTTCCTGTGACCTGGAGGGTACACCAATTGTGCTCTCATTTTCCTGACAGTAGACTACCGCCTCTGTCATGGGTTTAGCATGTATAGAGGTAGTGGAAGCATACTGTGTTTTGTGAATCCACAGTTGTGATCAGACCTTCTATCTGTGTAGGTGGCCCCACTAGTGCTAAATTCTGAATCAATGTGTAACCTAGATCCCAGTACTAACATTCAAGAGGAATGTGTTTGTTTGTGTTTGTTTGCTCTCAGCAGGCCCCACCTCGATGAAGACCAACTTCCACAACTGTATGAAGAACTTCTCGACCTGAATAAACGACAACTGCCTAATGCTCAACGTGGACAAAACTGATGTTCTGATCTTCTGCAGACTTTCTGCCCTCTGGTACGATTCCTGGTGGCCGGCGTAGGTCGGATCCACCCCCACACCGAAAGACCATGTCTGCAACCTCAGCATCATCTTGGACAGCAACGTCTCCATGAAATGTTAGGCCAATAATGTTTCCTCAGCCTGCTTCCACATGCTCCGTATGCCCTGCAAAGTCTTCAGGTGGCTCACCATTAGCACCAGGAAAACGGTGACACAGACGCTCATCACCAGCCGACTAGACTATGGCAACACACTCTATGCAGGCACGACCACCAAACTCATGCAAAAACTCCAGATGATCCAGTATGCACTGCCGGACTGATCCTCAAACTGCCCAAGAGGACGCACATCATCCAGCACCTGAAGGACCTCCATTTTCTCCCCGTTAAGAAGAGATGCTGCTTCAAGCTTCTGACCCACGCCTACAAAGCCCTCCATGACCAAGGACCAGCCTACATGAACCACTGCCTGCAATTCCACTGATCTTATGAATCTCTGCTCCGCACACCTCGCACTTGCACAGATACCATGTATCTACCACTACTCACCTGCAGGATGCTCCTTCTCCCAACCTGCTGCCAAAGCCTGTAATGCCCTCTCCCCTTCACCTACGCACCGCTCCCTCGATGACCCACTTTAGGAAGCGACTCAAGACCTGAATTTTTGACTGATACCTGCAGCACAGTACCTGGATACCCTCTAGGGTGATAAGCCGTGCTATACAAGTACTACTTGATGGAGTGACTGATTGACAGTTCACTTCAAAGCATTATACACCAGACTTTGTTGTTCTCCTATCTGCAACTTCCATCCAGTACGGGTATTCTTCCCAAACTTTGCTTGGCGGTGGAATGCATCCTCCGCAGGTGCGCATGCTGCTCCTTGCCTTGGAGGGAATGTTTGCAGAGACATCGGCAGCGTTTAAATTGTAGACCTCCTCTTCCTGTCCCAAGGTATACTGGAACAAAATCCCTGTTCACGCCGCTCCTTGCCTTGAGGGGAATCTTTGCAGAGACACCAGGCCTAGTTTTCCTATCTCAAGAGACACTGGGGCTTTAGAGATACCTGCTCCAAGATGGCCACCATACAGTGCTTCTCTATGGCCTTCTTCCCAACTCAAGATGGCATCATAGAACTGGATTTAACTTCGTGTTTTTTTTCCAATAAAAGGGAATGAAATCGAGGTGCTCCTTGCGTTGCAATGTTTTAAGTAGTGGATTTGTCGTATCCCTCCCTCCTGGCCTTTTTCCTGGTGATTTTCTACAATATTAATGCCAGTTTCTCCCTCCCTGTTTTTTTCAAGCCAAGAATTTGTTTTTCTGTGCCTTTTCTAGCAATCTTACCACTGTTGCTTTGCATTAACTTTGGTCCAGCAAGGGTAATAAGAGACCCAAAAAGCAGGTTGAGTTTGAGCAAAATCAGTTCTCAGGGTGGGAGAATAGTTGCTCTCTCTGGGGTTCAAGTAAGAGATATAAACGTATCAGACCCTAGCTGTGCACACTTTTCTACCTTGTTACATGCAACTCATACTATAGGCTTTCTTTCTTCTGAGCCCTGAAGTTGTAGTTTGCTCAATTTCGATATTCTGACCATCAAGACCTCTTCTGGGATCTAATGTGATCAAATGCATACTGCACACATGCAAAGCTTCAATCAGGCCATGCTTGTGAAAGGGAAGCATGCATTCCATTTTAAAGCCCCAAAAGACAGCCACCGGCTGCAGTTATGCTAACACAAGTCTGCTATGGACCTGCTAGTCCCACCAGATCCATCTGACCACTATAAGCTCTCCCCTAACCTCAACTCTTTCTGGTAATCTTCTATCCCTTGTATCTGCCCCAGAGCAACCACTCTCCAGATACAGAAAACAATTCTCCGACGATGTTCCGTGTGACATCACTCATCTCAAGGTAATTCTGGGCTCATCTTGACCCATCTTGACCCATTCCTTGACCAAAAAAGGCTCTTATGATGGAAGACAAGTTAGGAAATGGTAAGTCTCGACCGGAAGAAATGTCCACAAAGTACAATTCCCCTAAATGATGTCTAAGTCCCCACTAAGTCACAGCATCACCACTGTTGCACCTCATTAAGGATGTTACATCTATTCCATCTAGGTACGTATTTCCATCTACCGCTTTTAATCCCTGCCAATTTCTGGTATGTGTCTTGTCCATGCGGGAAATGCAGTAATAGCTGCCCGAACAACGGAGACTCGAAGGTTGCTCACTACTTGTGATTGGTGGGGAATTAGTGATTGTTTTTTAACTGCCTCAATTGAAACCAATCAATGCAACCCCTTGTTACTGGGAACCATCCCACTCTGCACAGTGTCTGTTTTGTCACACCTTTATCACCTCTCTTTTTCCTCCCCTAACGCACCCCTTTAATTGATATCCACTTATGCCATTGCCCATATTTTGAACTACTTTCCTCTTCAAATGCTAAGTCATCTTTTATGTTACTCGCAAATTAGCCAGCATGTAACAAGTTTTCGGCCTGATTAGTACAATCAAAGCGTACTACTTAAAGCCTGACTAAATGTTTGAAATAATCCATCTTGAACGATTTTTTGGGGGCTGGTCGCCAAATAATGTAGAAATTGGGTTGGAGGGCCAAATTTGCTTCCCACATGTTGTTCCTCTACACAGCTCTCTCTTTTCTACACCAGGATGAGACAATGGGGCGGACGCAGGCTTTGACAGCTGGATTTTCTGTCAGCATCCTTGACACAAGCGCATGTGGCATAATAAAAAAAAAATGGGTTCCCTGCCAACGTACTCATACCCAAGGCCATGGATCTGGTGTATTCTAACCAGTATCTGCTAAACACAACTGACCCATCTGTTACAGCGGAGAGGGCTGCCCAGTTGCAGTCCAGGCCACAGCAAGCTCTGACTTTGGACACTCGTTTATTTATGGATTTTTGCAGTTTTTTTATAGCGCGAACACGGCTCAAGGGCATTGGAGCGATTGCAGATTCATTCTTTTAGACAGGGGGAGATTAAGTAACTTGCCCAGAATAACAGAATGTTGAACCGACGCCGTGACTGGCACCTGGTCCCCCTGTTCCAAAGTCGGCACATCTGGACGTCACGCCACATCCTCTCTGTTCAGCTCTTCAAAGGCTAGAGAGTAGGTTGGCTCCAAATACATTTCGCCCCTGCATCCGATTAAGCTTGTATCTTTGTTTCCCAACAGACATCTTTTCATGGCTTCGGTGCTTTAGCTGTTTTGTCTTCATGATGATAAAGGGGTTGTACTAAGAAGATTTCTGCTCTCGTCTACTCTCTCACAAATGTCCCGTGAATGTGCGTGTAGTAGCCTCCCTCCAGGCTCACATACATTCTGCTGAAGGCTGAGCTTAAAATAGTCCTCATATTTTGTAGGATAAGAAAAATTCGTTTTTAGTTAGCATTTTCTGTTTTTGCCATTTTCCCGTGCTAATTCGTATGTTTGAATAGATTTTCTTTGAAATGTAGGATCTTTTTCAATCACTGCATACATGTGGTATGCATATGCCCACCACGCAGCAGCGCAACATGGACGTCGCCTCACCAACATGCCAGGGATAGTGCAGGTGTCAATGGGTATGAACTTTGGCTCCTGATGACATCACAAGGTTGTCTCCTTGTCTCACCTTCAGCAACCTAACAGGTACCACCAGTTCGATCCTGGGGAGCTTGGATAAGGTCAAGGAGTGGAAAGAACACAGGGTAGCAGGGCTTCTGCAACCAGGTTTGCCTTTAGTTCCTGCTGCTGCCTTTATGACCCTTAGGACAAGAGTGGAAAGGGCAGTGCCAGGGGTACCAAGGGACAAGCCAGGGCACAGTTGATAGGCTAACTGATGACCATGCAGTGTAAATTCAAATACTGAGGTAAGGGTTGGACAGTTGCACTGACTGGCTTTCCCACACTGCTCTGCCACATCTGACACCGATGATGTGAGGAGGGATAAGGAAGGCAATAACAATATAGAGCCTTGACATGTTTTACAGCACAATAGGAATAGCGCAGTGGGGGAAAAAAAGGGGGGGGGGGAGAAGAGTGGTGGGGGAAAAAGGAGCTGCAGATGGTTCTAAAACTGCACGAGGCTGTAATGACCCAGTGGTGTCTAAGCAGCAGACCTGGATACGGGACTACCAGATTATAACATTTTATGGGCCGCGGCCCCAATTGTGGATTATGGTTGGGGCCAAAGGTGAGGTTATGACCTGCACATTGTTCATTCTAGCCGGATGTGCCTCAGGTTGAGGCAAGAAGCAGGGATGTCCTCTGTATGTGAGAGGAGAGGGAGGATGGGGTAACAGAGTTAGACAGGAGACGTCTACCTCTGTTGCCATGTGCCTGCTTTCTGAAAGACTGATGGGTAAATTTACGAAGAGCTCATGCAACTTAGTATAGCAACCAAAGTTGCTGAGCCGTGTTGCATGAGAGAGCAGGGCAGCCCCATGTCTACTTTGATATGGAGCTGTTGCTCTGTTACCTTGTACTGGCACACTTTAGGCTGCAAAGCGCCAGACGCACACCTTTGCAGCAAAGCACAATGGTGTGTGTGAGTGTGTGATGTCTAGCAGCACATATTTTGAAAAAATACGTTGCTTGGAAATATTATAAAACAGTTCTATGTTTGTGTGTGTTGTACATTACAGCACACATACAACGTTAAAAAAGTTTTGAGAAAAGAAAACTTTTCTCATAAGTTACACATTTTCTGAAGAGATGTACTATTTTTTGTTCAAAACCCTGTCTAACTTTTTAAGTAGATAGTGTCTTGCAGAAAGTTCTGCATTACTTTAGGACTACTTCCGGTTCAACTCAAGAATTAAGCTCTAGAGTAAATAGTTTATCAATACTTTGTACCTGTTTGTGTTACTGTTTGTGCCTTTGCACCAGGGTGAAGCCTTGACAGATCTGACCCTGGGTGTTAAAGTGATTGTCATTTGTAAATCTGCTGGATGGAGTCAAAGGCAAGCATGCCATCTATTTGTTGTAGGGGCAGTGGCGGCTGGCATGGCTAGCGGGTGGCGGGGGGGGAGTCGCACGGGGGGGGTCACATGTAATGCAGCCTGCATGGAGAACGGGTAAAGTGTGCATGACTGGTTTGGGTGGCCCGAGAGTGCCGACGAAACAGTCGTTGTGCACTTAGGAGTGGGCAAACCACTCCTCCTCTGTTCCGAGAGCAGAGCAGCCCACTCACCCGCCTGCCCGCAAAGCAGCACAAACATAAAATGATAATTACTGAAAGTTACTATTATTTTATGTTTCTACTTCTCGTACTGCTTGAAAGCAGCGAGGCTACGCTCCTCCGCCATGGCAGAGGAGCTGCCACTGTGTAAGGGCATTAGCGCAAGAAGCATACAATGCTTGTTTAACTCACTGAACAATTGTCCTTCTAAAGCACCAACCATAAGGGCCACACCCTGTCATCTATGCGCGATGGATCTGCTCATGTGATCAATGCTGGGCCTCAACATTATATTGGTCAACCTGGCTCCCACAATTGGAGGAGCTAGCTTACCCTCTTGGAGGCCCAATTCTGTGCTTGGACAGCTGGGTAAAAATAGCCAGAAGTATGTACCAATTAGTTGTGGTCTGTAATTAGTGATCACTAGCTACCAGCCAGGTAATAGATTAAAACGACCAAACAAAATTTTACAGGAGTGCCCTTAACTGTTTCTAGATAGAAATCTGGGCCGGTCTTCCACTCTTGTCATACAAGTGAAATACCATAAGAGCCATCATTAAACCTTTGAGTCTTCCTATGATGAAAGACTATTTTTTTAACACGCTGTGTACAGGCAAAAAGTGGGGTAAAATGGTAAAAGAGTTAAGATACTTTCCAATCACAATTAACGAGAAAAGGTATAAGGGAGTAAAAGATGTAACAAGGGGATTTGGCAGATATTTTTAGAAAACAGTATAAAGGCATCAACTCTGATGGAGACAGCGATAAAACAGTTTCATTGACAAAGGCACCATGTCCCACAACTTCCGGGCAGAATCCTTTAACACACGGGGCTGTAAATTACAGGAAATGGTTTGAGAATACATGAGTGAGGGTATATTGACAGAGTGCTTGAAAAATGCTTCTGAGTTAGATATTGGGGTGGTGGGGGGGGTTGAGGGTGGGGGTTCTGGACATCTTGGTAAACCCGTGCACAGTGTCCACATTCATTTCCTTTTGGACGTTGGTATCGGGGAAATTTTTCATTGGTTCCCAATGCTTTGTTTAAAACAAGCACTGACAAAGTCAATTGGTCTGGATTTGAATGCCAGTGTGTTTGGTTTGCCAGTGCTTGTTGTGCTTCATCATTGCATTTCTAAACTTTATTGCTGGGGGAGATACTGGGCTCTTGACATTCCAAACAAATGCCTATGAGCAAACATTTTTTTGGATTAAAAAAGAACACATTGCCTTTATGACGTAGTGAAAAGGGGACCACTTTTTGTGTGGATGTCCTACTTGTGGAGGAGCAGAACGCTCTCATTCACACTGTACTGAGGCAATGGTCAAACTGGGCTGGCCTCCTGCCCCACGCTGTATGCTGTAGTGGTGGGCGGGCAAAAAATCTGAATGACAGAAAACCAACCCAATGGATGAAGAGTGCAAGTGAAAGCCCGATAAATTAAAATGTTACATATATAATTTTAGTAAAATCAAAAGGTCTTAGCTAACGCCAGACCTAAAAAAACGATGTGTGAAGAACCAGAGTTTTTCTTAAGAGTATGCTGCCAGTGCTTCTGAAAGCAGGTATTGTTGAATACCAAGATTGCCTGGCTTATTCCACCCTGTGCATTTTTCTTCCACTATTTTCTACTTCCCATCTCCTTGTCTCTCACGCTTGCAACTTCTTTTTCATCCCTACGTTCTCCCTTTTGTCAACATTTTCATTTCTTTAGCTTCCCCCTTATTTCTCTCTTTAGCTCTGGCCAAAGTCTGATGATGAGATATAAGTATTGTTCTCCTAAAATGAGTGCCAGTGCACCATCCCCCTTAAACTAGTGGCGCAAATTAAGCACTGAGGATGTCATGATCGGTGAATAACCTCTGCAGTAGAGACACCACCAAATGAATGGCTTTGCTGGAGTTTTAAGCACTGTAATAGCAGTTTCTACTCAACCAATCAATTAATGAATCCCTGAATAAGATTTTTACTCTGATAAAATCCATTCATCAAACAGGAATATAAAATTCATACATTCATAAACATTCAGGGTATAAAATGGTATGTTTAAAAAAAAAAATTACATTTTGGCATTCACTAATAAAGCGTGTATAGAGATACAAAGTTAGTGTAATACATAAATATGTCACAAATTAACCCAGAACATAGTGCTATCAGGAGTATCAGTCTGGTAAATTATTCTCTATTTTCTGCTACTGTGCTGTACACTTTGAATTAATTGAGCCATAGGTGATGCAGGTCTCAAGGCACTCGTGTGTTCACCAGGGTGATTGTACACCAGAACAAGTTTCAACAATTCTACCCTAGTCACAAACTGCACTTTGTTATTGTCAGTAGAACTACACTAGTACTACTCAGTACTATAAAATGCTGTTCATAGACCTACGTGCACAGACCTCCTCCTCCGTCCCTTCCATTTTCTTTAGACTCTTTACATAGTAAAAGTTTGCATATTACAATGCCTCGCCACTGGGTCATCATAGCTCTTGTCTGCTCCAGTATTCGTTTTTTCACTGAGAATGAGGAGGTACTTCCTATGTATTTTTTCAAGGACACTCCAATGGATGGTATAGGCTGGAGTACAACCTATGTATTTGCTGATCTTTCTCACTCCCTTATCATGCCGGGTCTCGTGCTCTAAGGCATTTGAAGTGTATTTACAAAGTTTGCAGTCCCTCCGGTTCTGCCCCATACATGTTTTTACCTTCTGTTTTCAGAAATGACTTCTCACTAATATGTCTTTTAAATTGTGACTTTTTCTGAAAGTCACCTCTGGGAGTAATCCTAGAGCAGTCCCTAAAGAGAAGGTTGACAATATCCTGACCTTACTTGCCTGTGCTTTTTTGGTTTGTATATTTAGGTGCCGATCACGATCCGGTAAAAACCGGGTACGAACCGTCGGACGGAGCAAATTCTCCGTCCGACGCGTACCCGGTCGTCAAAATTTACAAACAAGGAATTACGATTCGCACGGAACACCATTTCCGTACGATTCGTAAAAAAGACCGACCGAACAAAATAAACCTACCAATGCGATCCGGGAAAGGGCCGACCTGACGTCGGGACGCTCGCAGCCTGCCATTCACGAACCTGGAATCACGATTCGCACCGACGTCATCCCGCACGGTGAATATTTTCCGGCTGCTAAAAACTGCCGGGAAATCAGGACGACGCGAACAAGGACCACCAGTACGCGACGGACAGACAGGACGACGCGAACAAGGAGGACCAGTACGCGACAGGACGACGCGAACAAGGAGTACCAGTACGCGACGGACAGACAGCACGACGCGAACAAGGAGGACCAGTACGCGACAGGACGACGCGAACAAGGAGGACCAGTACGCGACGGACAGACATGGACCCGAACCTACGTGTCATCCCGGCCCTCATAGCAGTCCACCTCCTCTACAGGTTCCGACGCAGACGCCGCAGAAGGTCAGAACAACTAAGGGAGGGGGGAAAGTGGGGGGGGTGGGGGTGGCAGGACCAGGGCAGGCCACAAAACCCCCACCAAAGTCACACACCACACATGCCCAGGACATACCTGACACCCATGCCCTGGTCACTACGAGGGGGTGGGGGCGTGTCCAGCGAAGCCAGCGACCGCCACAACGGAAGTCCGTCACCACGCGAACCGGCAACACAACCAGACCGGTACGTCCCGTACCCACGCCTCAAGAGCGTGGGTACGAGACGTACCACGCCCACACCCACGTCACCCCAACAATGGCGGGACGGATCGTACCCACGTGGCAAAGGCCTGGGTATGGCCCGCACAAGCATCACATAGCGTGGGGACGGATATGTACGGAACGTACCACTATGGGTGGCCTCGCGTATGCGTACTCGTAGTGATAGGGAGCGTACAGGCGTGTGTACGGCCCGTACCACTACGAGTACGCATACGCGAGGCCACCCATACTGATAGGGAGCGTACAGGCGTGTGTACGGCCCGTACCACTACGAGTACGCATACGCGAGGCCACCCATACTGATAGGGAGCGTACAGGTGTGTGTACGGCCCGTATCACTATGGGTGGCCTCGCGTATGCGTACTCGTAGTGATAGGGAGCGTACAGGCGTGTGTACGGCCCGTATCACTACGAGTACGCATACGCG
Organism: Triturus cristatus; assembly: GCF_964204655.1. Lineage (NCBI taxonomy): Eukaryota > Metazoa > Chordata > Amphibia > Caudata > Salamandridae > Triturus > Triturus cristatus. Next base: position 81,882,356 of record NC_140584.1, on the reverse strand, counting down.
AGGCCACCCATACTGATAGGGAGCGTACAGGCGTGTGTACAGCCCGTACCACTACGAGTACGCATACACGAGGCCACCCATACTGATAGGGAGCGTACAGGCGTGTGTACGGCCCGTACCACTACGAGTACGCATACGCGAGGCCACCCATACTGATAGGGAGCGTACAGGCGTGTGTACGGCCCGTACCACTATGGGTGGCCTCGCGTATGCGTACTCGTAGTGGTACGGGCCGTACACATGCCTGTACGCTCGCCATCACGATGGGTACACATACGGCAGCACTCCCATAGTGATATGGGAACGTACACAGGCCCTCTTGGCAGCAGTACAGCGGTTTTCACACATCACAGTGGTGACAGGCGGCACACAGGTAGGGATAGGGCGGACATACTTGTCCATTAATTGACATCGAGGCATCGTCTGTGCATCACTACATGTGTGGGGCACAGGTGTGACGGCCTGTGATGTGGAACATTACTCCTGAGTGGAGAAGGCACCAGATGTATGATGAGATGTCTACAGATGTACTGTGTGATGGTGCGATGTGTGCCCGGCATGCCCTTGACTCCTTTGACATGTGTGCATGTCGTACTGCGCACTTGGGGTGAGCGTCACTGGCATGGCACGGACACCAACACACGGAAGTGTCCCCTGATGCCCGGTACAGGGGTTATGACACCTGACTTGTCACTACCCACGGTGCACAATGTGACTATGTCATGTATGTGTGGGGGCTTCCCATCAGGTTGATGTTGGAGCACCCTCAAAAGCTGCAGCCGTTGCAGCAACCAACATGTGTCTGTGTGTAGATTGTCATTGCACACTGTTCCGCACGCCATGCCACATGTGGTATCGGATGTGAGGTGCACATGTATGCATGGGACACGGAGTAGCGTGACAAGGACATGTCAGCATCCTCACAAGGTATGTGTGGTGTGTCATGACATGTGCACCTTCATGGCAAGGTGTGTGGGCTGGCCTAGTGTAATGTCATGTGACCTGTGGCTCCAGTGTTCCGCTACCAATCTCTGCAATCGGCATCCTACTGCTGCTGATGTGTGGGCGTATGTCACTCCTGTGTTGCGTCTGGCCGTTCACTTGCACTGGGACACAGCTATTCCCATGGCGTGGCATGGGGAGGTTCTCAATCTCCGTGTGTAGCTGGGTCTTTGAAGGAGTGTCACCTTGCATCCATACGTGTCCTGGCCATGTAGCACATACCTGACTCCCTATGTAGCATGTGTGTATTGCCAGATTAACATGTGCTCAGTACACATGAGTTGTTGTCGTAGTGCACTCACTCTTCCTTGTCACTTCCAAATTACTGCAGAGCGCCGCCTCTTGCCCGAATAATTCCAGACTTGGCTGCCATGCAGGAGAATGACAGCATCCGGCTCTACCGCTTCACCCAACCGTTGATTCTGGAGTTGACGGCGAGACTGGCACCACACCTGCAACCGCAGCACAGGTATCCCACGGCACTGACACCCCAGCTGAAGGTAATGGCTGCCCTACACTTTCTTGCCACGGGTACCTTTCAAAATACCATAGCTCATGTTGGTGGCATGTCCCAGAGCACGTTCAGTGGTGTGCTGCATGATTTCTTAGAGGCCATGTTGATTCACCTGGATGACTTCATCAAGTTCCCAACCCCTGAACAGATGACTGAGGTCAAGCGTGGATTCTATGCCCTGGGAGGGATGCCCCATGTCATTGGGTCCATAGATGGGACACATGTAGCTTTGGTACCACCACACGCACGGGAGGTGGCGTACCGCAATCGGAAGCACTACCACTCCATCAATGCCCTTGTGGTGTGTCTGTCCAACATGGTGATTTCACATGTCTGTGCTCGTTTTCCAGGATCAGCACACGATGCCTACATCATGAGGCGTAGCGGGATGCCTGATATGATGATGCAGCTGCGCAACAAACGGGCATGTGTTGTTGGTGGGTACAGTCTGTCTGTCCTGTATTCAGTATAGCCTACCAGCACGACCGCTTCACCACTTCTAACGATGACCATGTGCTTTCCATGTAGGGGACGCTGGCTATCCCAACATGCCGTGGCTGCTCACACCTCTCCGCAACCCCATCACGCCGGCCCAGCTCCGCTACAACACCGCCCATGGCCGGACAAGGCGAGTGATAGAGAGGACGTTTGGCATGCTGAAGAGCCGATTCAGGTGCCTCCACAAGACCGGCGGCGCACTCCCATATGCCCCGGCGAAGGTCTGCAAGATCTTCATGGTCTGCTGCATGCTGCACAACATGGCAGTTGAAAGAGCAGTGCCACTCATCCTGAATCAACATGACGAGGACCATCCACCCGTGGAGGACGAAGGGCTTGGCAATGGGGCTAGTGATGTGGAGGATGTGGAGCCGCAAGAGGACATCCGGACTCGGCTCATACGCGACTTCTTTGCATAGTGGTGAGTACCAGTGTCTGAGTGTGCACGCATTGGTCCCCGTGTGGCATGCGTTGTGATGTGTGTCTCCACCTGCATGTATGGCACGTGAGTCAGAGGTGTGTGTGGGTGTGTCACTGGAGTGATGGTGCCAGTGATGGTTGTACTTCCTCAGTCATAATTGTGACCTAGCATGTTGTCATCCATACATGTGTCGAGTAAATGCACATGCAAGTGGCTGTGCTTGTTGTGGCTGACTTCTTGTGTGTCTCTCTTCCCCAGGTACCTGCGCATGCCGTCTGCTGGTTGCATTGTTGTGGCACTGCTATTCCTCATGGACATGACATCGTGGGCTGACTCAGCGTTACAGGCACGGACACGTTTGGAAGTCTCCATGGGGTAAGGGATGCATCTGGGGTGTATTGGGTGTGGCAGTTGTTCACGATGTGTGCACACTGCCCCTGTCGGGGTTTGGTTCCTCTGCAGCCATGTCGCATCCCCATGGGACACGACATGCAGCTGTGTACACCTGAAGAGATGGTCTGCCTGGTTGACAGTCATCAGTGATGGGATAGGGGATTGTGATGATGGCATCAATGTGTGTGACACTGCCCTCGGACACATTCGGTTAGCATTGGCTTGACATGGTGTGGGACTTCGACATCCGCGGATCTATGGTGTATGGCAGGCTCTCCGTGTGCAGCTGTGGGTATTTAGCTGTTAGCCGACGCTTGTGTGCCAGTTCCATGGCGAAAACGCATGTGTGCTGCTGAAGGGGGGTGCCAGTGTTGGACCCACATGTTACTCCACATGATGTGTTCATGTGTACTTCGAGTTGCCTCTGCAATCCCGAATACATGACTAATAAAGGTGTCCCTATGCCTCCAAGGTGCCTCTTCTCAGTCAATGCTGGTGTGTTGCCACGGTGCATCCTGCTTGTCTGGCATGGTATTCCCTGATTGTGGCTATGTGTCAATGTGTCGAGTGGCAAGATGCAAGCTGTGTGGGCTGAGATTGTGTATTGGGCATGATGTCCATGACTGTGTGGGTATTGTGACATGTGCCATCCCCATGCATCCAACGTTGGCCAGGCCCCCATTCTCTGCATCCACCGGACTCAAGCTTGCAGGACATGTTTCTGCCACCTGTCTACACATACCTGGGTGCCCCCCAGGACACTGGACTGGATCCCTGACCTCTGCGCATGACTGTTGCTGTACTCAATGTGTGTGTCAGCACGGTTGTTCGGTAACCCCCTCAGCTGGTTGGGCCCATCACGAGTGTGTATGGTGCTCCATGTCTGTCTTGCCTAATACACTGTGACCCATGTGTCCTGTGCCAGACTCAGGCCCCAGGGTGTGGGTGGTTGAAGACAAAAGATGACTCAGGCATGTTTTGACTTTACAAGACACATGTTAGGTAATAATGCTACCAGCAGGCATCTACTCTTCATAGTGTGATTTATTATTGGGGGGGGGGGGGGGGGACAACAAAGTGAGTGTCTTTCCGGGAATTTGGAATCCAAAGTTCAGTAGGGGAGTTGGTGTCCTTGCCATTGGATGTCCTCAGAGTCCATGCCACAGTCTTTGTCAACATTGGTCAGCCAGTGACCAGCAGGGCCATGTGGCAGAGAATGTCTCTTGATGCTGTGATGCTGTTGCTCCAGTGGGCCAGGTGCCAGGCCAGGTGTCCTGGGAGATGGTGATGTAGCGCCGACCCTCACGGTCCTTTCCGTGGACGACCCGGCCTCCTGCGGGAACCTCACCAGCAGGCCGTGACGACATCTGGGATGCTCCGTCGGATGTTTCCTCCTCCTCCTCCTCCTGATCCCTCCCTGTGGGTGGTGATGTTCTCCGCCTTCTGGCACAGGGAGGGTCGGCCATGTTGTCGGCCATCCGACGGAGTGTAGCGTGAATCCCCTGGAATGCCGTCACTTGCTCAGCCTGTCTGTCCTCCATCCTCCGTTGGTGTACCAGTAGACAGGCATGTAGCTCCGCATGTTGCTGGGCCTGCTGGGTCTTTATCTCATCGAGGCTCCCCTTGATCTCATTGAGGGTGGACACAACCTGGGCCATGCCCGTGGTGTCCTGCCGGTATGAGTCCAGGATGTTACGGACATGGGAAAATACCGGATCCCCAGCCAACTGGTCAGGCTCGTGCCTCCGCCGTCCTCCACTCCCACCACCCCTGCCCACTTGCGCCTGGCCTGCCCTTGTGGGCACATCGGGTCTCCGGGACCCCTGAGGGGTGGCATTGGCGTTGTCGCCTGCCTCCTCCTGGGTGCCCGGGACACCGTGTCCCTCCTGGCCAGCCTGGCTGCATTGTGGTGTTGGGGCAGGGATCCTGGGTGTCTCCTGGGATGTGGCAGGAGTGGGGGTGGTGGTTGGCATGTTGTACCTGATGGAGGTGCTGCAGGCGGTTGGACACCAGAGGGGCTAGGTCGGTCGGGGTCGTCCACAGAGTGGTGAGAGTGGTCGCTGCCGGTGGGATCGGGCTCCTGCAGATCTGGGTCCTGTGAGTGTTCCCCCCCAGTGTTGGGGGGTGCACCACGACATTGACCTGTGTGTGAGAGAGACAATGTTAATTTTGGTCCATGCAACATCCATGTTTCATCATTTCCAAAGTTGGCACATTTCCTCTTGGAATTAGGATCTGTCTTGCATTCCACTCACAGTGCACTTGTGCATGGGTGTGTCCCTTGGGCACCACTTTGGCCCCTTTAACTATGTGTGGCACAGTCTTACTTGCTGCGTCAAGTGTGACTGCAGTCAGCAGTGGAGTGGGCAGGTGTTGCGAGCCATGCATTGGCGCCTTCCGTGTAGCACTGTACATGTGCACATGGAGTTGTTCCACACACTTATGTGATGCAGGTAGCTGTCATTGTGCTCGTGCACAGGTTGTGACATGGCCCTGTGTTTTGCCATGGAGAAGAGGGGGGGTTCTGGCACGGGCCACCCTTGGCTACATGCACGCAGTCTACCTGCTGATGAGCAGACATTCCCACACACCACACGGCTGATTTGCTCTCCCTGTGTCTCCCTCTCTGTCCCCCTCTCCCTCCCTCTCTGTCCCCCTCTCCCTCCCTCTCTGTCACCCTCTCCCTCCCTCTGTGTGTCAGCCTCCTCCCTCTGTCCGTCTCCCTGTGTCTCCCTCCCTCTCTGTCCCCCTCTCCCTCCCTCTCTGTCACCCTCTCCCTCCCTCTCTGTCACCCTCTCCCTCCCTCTGTGTGTCAGCCTCCTCCCTCTGTCCATCTCCCTGTGTCTCCCTCCCTCTCTGTCCCCCTCTCCCTCCCTCTCTGTCCCCCTCTCCCTCCCTCTCTGTCACCCTCTCCCTCCCTCTGTGTGTCAGCCTCCTCCCTCTGTCCGTCTCCCTGTGTCCCCCTCCCTCTCTGTCCCCCTCTCCCTCCCTCTGTGTGTCACCCTCTGTCACCTCAGCCCAGCTTCCTGGGCACACACTGTTAGCAGATCTTTGAGTGGCCCTTGGCTTGTTGATGTGAGTTTGTTTCTGATCTCCGGGCACCCATTGGGTGTGATGTGTGTCTGTGCGCTGCTGCTGTGGTGGTGTGTGCTGCCACTCTTTCACAATGTTGGCTGTTCATTAGCTGCTGTCATGTGCAAAACAGTGCCTTCACCCCCATGTGTTGATGCAAGGCGTCCGCCATTTGCTGGCAAGTCATTCCTGTGTGGGGACACACTGTTTGTCTGGCTGTGACCTAGGCCATATGGGCAGAGTGCATTGTTGTCTGCTTCGGAGTCGCACTATGTGATTTTTGGGGCCCAGCCTCCCGCCATCCGGGTTACCGTGTCATGTGTTGTTGTCTTCTGTGACTTGCCATTGTCCAGCTGGGTGCATGGGGCATGGTGGCAGCAGTGGCATGTGCGTGCTCATGGAGTGTGGTTGAGTAATGCGATGGCTTGTGGTGGTTGCGTGCCTGTTAGTGATTTTGGTTGTGGATGCCGTTCCCCCCATGTGAGGTGCGTTGTTTGTGTACTCACCCGGGTCTCGGAGTCCTTCTAATCCTTCGACTGCCTCCACCGGCAGTATGGCCATCACCCTCTCCTCCCAGGGATGGTACTGTACGGGTCTGCGGGAGGGCCCTCCTCCGGTGGCGTTGGCCTGGTCGTGTTCCTCCTGCCTCTTGGCTCTGACCCTCCTCCGCAGATCGTACCACCTGTTCTGGCATTCCTGCCTGGTCCTCCTGGTGTCCGCAACAGCATTCACAGCATCGACGATGGTCTGCCACATGGCTGTTTTTGCTGCCAGGCTGGTGTTTCTGACCAATGTTCCAAAGATCTGTGGCTCGACTCTGAGGATTTGATCAACAAGGACCTCCAACTCTCGGTTACTGAACTTTGGATTCTTGGTAGTGGGCATGGTGAGGGGTGTGGGTGGGGATGGTGGGGGGGGGTGTGTGGATGTTGGGGGGGGTGTGTGGATGGTTGTGTGTGTGTGTGAATGTGATGAGGGGGTGTTTGTGAGGGTGGTTGTGTGAAGGTGTGCAAGTGTAAGGTGTGGTGTAGCTTGTTGTATGGTTCTGTGGTGTCTGGCAGCAGTGAGTCTGTTGCAAAGGCTCATGGTTTGTGTGTGTGGGCCCTTTTTATTGGTCCATGGGTGGGTGTGGCAGTGTTTGAATTTTGGGTGGGTGTGTTATAAGTAGTGGTGGTGTTTTGGCCCTCTGTTTGTCTTTGGCAGTTGCAGGTCAGTGAAGGTGTATTTGTAGTGTTTGTTGGCCATGTTTAGTGGCTTTGTGCCATTCGAATAGTGTCTTCTTGTGTTGTTTTGTTTTGTCCTGGTTGTGTACGTGCGTTTTGAGCGTGTGTACGGTGTGTAGATGGGCCATTTGGTTGTACGGTGCTGTCCTTGTGTGTGGGTTGGTACGACTCGTACATGCGGTTGTGATGTTGGGGCCTGGGGTGCGCTCCGTACTTAGGAGGTTGTGTTGGGGGTAGGACCGGAACGTACTGGGGTGTACATAGACGGTGGTACGACACGTACTGGGGTGGGGGTACGACTGGAACGTACTGGGGTGTACATAGACGGTGGTACGACACGTACTGGGGTGGGGGTACGACTGGAACGTACTGGGGTGTAGGTACACGGGGGTATGACACATACTGGGTGGGGGTACGACTGGAACGTACTGGGGTGTAGGTACACGGGGGTACGACACGTACTGGGGTGGGGGTACGACTGGAACGTACTGGGGTGTAGGTACAAGGTGGTGCGACACGTACAGGGGTGGGGGTGGGGCTCGAACGTACTGGGGTGTACATAGACGGTGGTACGACACGTACTGGGGTGGGGGTACGACTGGAACGTACTGGGGTGTAGGTACACGGGGGTATGACACGTACTGGGGTGGGGGTACGACTGGAACGTACTGGGGTGTAGGTACACGGTGGTGCGACACGTACAAGGGTGGGGGTGGGGCTCGAACGTACTGGGGTGTACATAGACGGTGGTACGACACGTACTGGGGTGGGGGTACGACTGGAACGTACTGGGGTGTACATAGACGGTGGTACGACACGTACTGGGGTGGGGGTACGACTGGAACGTACTGGGGTGTAGGTACACGGGGGTATGACACGTACTGGGGTGGGGGTACGACTGGAACGTACTGGGGTGTAGGTACACGGTGGTGCGACACGTACAGGGGTGGTGGTGGGGCTCGAACGTACTGGGGTGTACATAGACGGTGGTGCGACACGTACAGGGGTGGGGCTCGAACGTACTGGGGTGTACATAGACGGTGGTACGACACGTACTGGGGTGGGGGTACGACTGGAACGTACTGGGGTGTACATAGACGGTGGTACGACACGTACTGGGGTGGGGGTACGACTGGAACGTACTGGGGTGTAGGTACACGGGGTATGACACACACTGGGGTGGGGGTACGACTGGAACGTACTGGGGTGTAGGTACACGGTGGTGCGACACGTACAGGGGTGGGGGTGGGGCTCGAACGTACTGGGGTGTACATAGACGGTGGTACGACACGTACTGGGGTGGGGGTACGACTGGAACGTACTGGGGTGTACATAGACGGTGGTACGACACGTACTGGGGTGGGGGTACGACTGGAACGTACTGGGGTGTAGGTACACGGGGGTATGACACATACTGGGGTGGGGGTACGACTGGAACGTACTGGGGTGTAGGTACACGGTGGTGCGACACGTACAGGGGTGGGGGTGGGGCTCGAACGTACTGGGGTGTACATAGACGGTGGTACGACACGTACTGGGGTGGGGGTACGACTGGAACGTACTGGGGTGTACATAGACGGTGGTACGACACGTACTGGGGTGGGGGTACGACTGGAACGTACTGGGGTGTAGGTACACGGGGGTATGACACGTACTGGGGTGGGGGTACGACTGGAACGTACTGGGGTGTAGGTACACGGTGGTGCGACACGTACATGGGTGGGGGTGGGGCTCGAACGTACTGGGGTGTACATAGACGGTGGTACGACACGTACTGGGGTGGGGGTACGACTGGAACGTACTGGGGTGTAAATAGACGGTGGTACGACACGTACTGGGGTGGGGGTACGACTGGAACGTACTGGGGTGTAGGTACACGGGGGTATGACACGTACTGGGGTGGGGGTACGACTGGAACGTACTGGGGTGTACATAGACGGTGGTACGACACGTACTGGGGTGGGGGTACGACTGGAACGTACTGGGGTGTAGGTACACGGGGGTATGACACGTACTGGGGTGGGGGTACGACTGGAACGTACTGGGGTGTACATAGACGGTGGTACGACACGTACTGGGGTGGGGGTACGACTCGAACGTACTGGGGTGTACCTAGACGGGTGGGGGTATACATACACGGGGGGTACGTGTCGGACGTACGGGGGCTGGGGGGAGTGTTGGGCGCGTATGCGGGCACATGTCTCCATGGTTGCTATAGGAGTTCGGTGCGGACGGTGTTTTTTCCATACGGTTGTAAGCTCGGATGCACGGGATGGATCGTGATTCCTCGGTCGGACTTGGCTTTTCACGTTTGTAAGGTAAATCGTCCGAGGACGTGTCGGACACATTTTCCGACCCGAGGACGTGTGGGGAATAATTCCCAAGGCGGTTCGTATGGACTTTTTACCATGCGAATCGTGATTGCCAGTTCGTACGGCACTTGGACGATTCGTACGGTAAAAAGACCAGATACAAGTCGTACGGGGACATTTTTCACCGGATCGTGATCGGCACCTAGGTCCTCTTCTGTAGTGTAATGATATTAAGATTTTATGTACTGCTGGGAGCTGATACCTTCCACATCTCGGACCAATACCATTTGGGAATCCTTTGTTGTGTGGGCTTGCCAACATCAAGAGATGACTGTGGACGCAGAGACACAGGAGTAGCCTGGGGGGAGATCGAGTTGGGACGTGGGACACCATTTGGAGGGAAGGTAAACATGCAGATGTACATTGTTATATTGACTTCCCTACAAATTTTACAGTTATGGATGAGATGTATCCTGCAGAGAACTATTATGTTGTAATTATTGTTCCACCCTTTATAATGGAAAATACCTATTTTTGTTACTGGATCTATGCGAAGGAGCGAATATGTATACAAGTATAATTGTAATTCACATGAAGGTATTATGTAATGATGACCCTGTACTGCACAAGCAACTGATGGCTGTTCTTTGTAATGTTTATTGAAAAATGTCAATAAATGTCAATAAATAAAAAATAAAAAATAAAAGATTTTATGTACTGCTGTTTTAAGCGTCTGTGGGTGGTACACGGGCACTTGCGGCACTTAAAAGGCCTCAGTTTGCTTCAACAGTACATTTTGGATCCCTCTAGCCATCCCATTGGCCGGCAGCATTTGTGCCTTTTGCACCTGTTTTCGCACCGCTTTCTCTTCCCCCTCCCACTTTCCTGGGGCGGTGGTGCCATTTCTTGTTTCTTTTGTCCCTCCTGGGACCCCACATTTCCAGGTCTTGCTGTGGTTTAACCCGCCGGCCCCTTTAAGCCCCCTTTGGGTGCAGACCTCTTGCCTAATACAAGTTGGGCTTGGTGGTATCTCACAAAAGGTGCGAAACTAGAATGCCCGTATTCACCCTTATTACCTGTGGCAGACAACCCACTGCTTCCACCTACCAAGGAAAAACATGTCAAAGAATTTTTGCAACGTGCTGCCCTAACAACAATGGGGGATCTCTTTGAAAACAGCACTTTAACAGGTTATTAATTAACTAATTGATATTTAATTAGGGTACTTGTTTATTTTTTTGGTGTGTGGGTTTCACTTTTATAGGGGTAAAGGGAGGTGAGTAAATTAATTTTATTTACTCTATAATTAGTTGGTAAAAACTATTACTTTTTAAATTGAAAATACGTTTTAATTTTGTAATTAATTTTTTTACAGTTTAGCTGTGCATTGTGGGGATATTAGGGGTAACGTGTGGGAAGTTATTGAATTTTTAAGAATTTTATTTAGTTTTTAATTAATAATATTTCTTTAATTGGTAATTAATTATGTTAATTATGGACGAACATTTTTTTAAATTTATATGTGGTTTGTTAATTGTGTGGTGTTATAGGGTAGGAAATAAAAAAGGGAATTTATGTAATAATTAATGTTTTTGTTTCTATAATTTGTCATGAATTTGTTTTATTTGTTTGAATGTTTTAACATTTTTATTTAATATAATATTTGTAGGTATTTGTCATATGTATTTAACATTATAATATGTTTTTTAATTTTGTTTAATATTAAATATATTTGTATTTTAATTTTTAACATATATATATTTTTATTTATTTTGTTTTTTAAATATTTTTGTTGTTAATATTTTGTTCGTTTTTAATTTTGAACTGACTGTAGTGAGAATATTAATTGTTACCCCTCCACAATCCAACACTTTCCCTACTGTTGCACTCATTGGAGTGGGAATAGTAAATTTGAACCCATCACTATCCAACCCTTTCCCTACTGTTGCACTTAATGGAGTGGGAATAGTAATTTGTATCCCGCCGCTATTCAACACTTTCCCTACTGTTGCACTCACTGGAGTGGGAATAGTAATTTGTACCCCTTTGCTATCCAATACTTTCCCTACTGTTGCACTGACTGGAGTGGGAAATTAAAGATTAAAGATTTGTAAATAGTTTAATGTTTTAATTTAAAATAAAAAAATGTTTTATTAGATTTTATGTTATTGGTGTATATACATTTCATGACAATTTTCCTCTTTGAAGAAAATACCAGGACACCTTGACCAAGCCAAAAGACAGAACGCGTTGGCGTTGAAGCATTTTCTTGCGATTAAATTAATTATGCATCCCAGTGAGTCCTGGTATTTTCTTCTAAGAGGAAAATTGTCGGAAAATATTGTGGCGTACATGTCATAAGCTCCGGACTTCTGGACTGTGCTTGGTGATGATATATATACTCATATATATATAAAATTTGTAAATTTTTATGTAATTTTAAAATGATGAAATAAATTTAAATTCATAGTTTATTAATTGTTTTAAAGTAAATATATATATAAATTATTATGTATGTGTGTTTAGGTTTTTGAATTAAGTTTATTTGTTATATTTGTTCAAATGTATATTAAATCTGCTTTATTTTTTGTATATTCATTTTATTAACATATTTAATGTTTTTATATATATATATATATATATATATATATATATATATATATATATATATATATATATATACACACGATCCTGCTCCAAACGAAGAAGGCACATACGCAAGGTTGTAGGCACATACGCAAGGTTGTTAGAATACGGCATTTTATTTTCTTGGGTCTCCCTCGACCCTACGACCAAAGAGACGCGTTTCGGCTGCGCAGCAGCCTTTGTCAATCTACTTGGCGCCAAAATTATGTAAGTGTTTATACCACTTCCCACTTTGGACATACATAGACATAGAAAACAAACTATGTTATTAACGCATTAAGGCAATCCGATGCCATAGGCCCATTGTTATAGGAAAACAGTGTCTTGATATAGAAACCACGAGAACCAAAAGAACCAAAATAATGTGGCTGATGAAATTAATGATTGCATTGTATACCAAAAATGCATAGTGCCACGCATTGCAGTACACAAATCAATAAACATATCAGCACAGTGCTTAACCAGCCTACCGTTGCCTTCGGTTACCCGTAATGCGCTAGTTACAACTTCATACCCAAATTATATATCGCCAGCCTTTTTAGTTTATAAAGTATGTCCTGTAAGTGAAAAGTGTAATTCAATCAGTGAATCCAGAGATATATGTATATAGATCGTTTTTTTTGGACAACTATGTTTTTTACATCGATATATTTTCTCTCAATATTTTTGACTATCCATTATAAATATAGGGTGTCGATATCTTTGAAATCGATATTTAAAACTCAATATGGTGGTATGGGGATATTTTAGGTGTCGATATTCTGTCAGTGTACTGCAAAAAAGGTAGGGGTGACAGAGAAAAAGGCAAGAAAGAGAAAGAGAGAAAGAAGTAGCCCGGAGGAAGCTCGGGCACAGGGAATGGGGGGGGGGCAACAAGCTAGCTTGCTCTCCCATCAATACCCACATACTAAGGCAGCTAGCTAACCAATATGACAATAAAGCAGATGCACACCTACTATGCAATGGATTTGAGAAATGAGTTAAAATTCCAATCATGGGGCACATTAGGGCTGGGAGGCAAAAAATCATCGATCAGTGCTCCATCACCCCAAGATAATGCCCAATAATATTCAGAAAGAAAAAGTACTGGGTAGATTGGAAGTTCCTCCAGGCGCTGGGCGTCCACCAGAACTGGTGATTTCCCCCCTGGAGGTGATAACCAAGAAGGAGCAAGGCCAATACAGATTAATACACCATTCATAGTTCCTAGAGGGGGAGTCAGTCAATGACTGGATCAACACTGAGAAGTGCTCAGTGGGCTACGCATCTTTGGATGATTCGATTGATCTAGTGCACACAGCAGGGTGGAGGTCATTGATGGAGGAGGCGGACATTGAATCAGCCTTTAGACTACTGCCTGTTAAATTCTGATAGCTACCATTGTCCTGGGTTTCTAATTTAAAGGGGAAACATATTTTGATGAGACACTTCCCATGGGGTGTTCCATTTCTTGTGCATACTTTGATAGATTCAACACCTTCCTGTAATGGACGCTGCACAAAAAAACCCACGGGAGGCAAGCTCAACTATTAAGACAACTTCCTTTTCGTAGGCAAACCAGAGGGTGTTAGTGGAGTGCAGAAGCCTGCTAGACGCTTTTTAGAAACTTGTAGCCGAACTAGTTGTGCAATTGGACAGTGGGGCAACCAACCAAGATTGTTGTTCTGGTCATAGAGCAATACTCTGTCAATGGCACGTCCCACATCCCAGAAAACAAAGTACAGGACATCATGAATTCGATTAAGGTGCTGGTGGATAAGGAGAAAGTCACTGTGGGAACTTCAGGAGTTAATAGGAAAATGTAATTTTGCTGCAAGGGTAATTCCAGCAAGGGGAGTCTTTGCAAGGCACCTCACTCAGTTGACTAAAGGGCTGTGTAAGAAACACCACCATGATAGGCTAAGTGCAGGGGTTAAACAAGACCCCATGGCCTGGTTAAACTTCCTAAAAGCTTTCAATGGCGTGCTCATATGCCGGGAAGGTTGGGTTTCATACAGACAAATAGCGCTGTACACAGACGCAGCAGGCAACCTAGGTTTTAGAGCAATCCTGGAAGACAGCTGTTGCGCAGAATGGTGGCCCGAAGAATGGACATCAGCAGGGATAACCAAAAGTATACATTTCCTAGAGCTATTCCCCATAGTAGTAGCACTGACAATATGGCAAGGGAGGCTGAGTGACACAAAACTAACCCTATGGTCAGACAACCAATCGGTGGTGCACGCAATCAAAACTGGAACAGCCAGGTGTCGGAAGGTGTTGAGGCTTTTAAGGAGCATAGTGAAGCTACAGTTCGCAGGCAACCTGGAGGCATGGGCGAGGCATTTCCCAGGGATCAATAATGCTCAAACAGATGCTCTCTATTCCATATGGAAAATTCAGGAAAGTGGCCCTCACAGCAGAGTAAGCTATGTCCCACTTCCCAGATGAGCACTAGTCCCTGGCACATGTGACCTGTCCCAGCAGGTAGAGCATGCTGTTGCACCCAAGACAGCGCAGAGGTGAGCAACATACAAAAGACGGTTCAGAGGGTCACTGGGCTACATTCTTTCAGGAATGCACTGAGCAAAGTGGGGGCTGTGGATCAATTTGTAAGGTTGATATTTGACAGGAGCAAATCTAGATCATGGGCGCAAACTCACCTGGTGACGATAGCACATTACTCCACGCTCACCACTGGGGAGGATTCCACTGCCTCACACTACCTCAAGGCAGCATTGAAGGGCTGGCGACACCTGGCTGGGAAACAGTAGGACAAAGGGTGGCCCATTGAATTCAGCACCCTGGTACACCTGGTAGGGGTCCTGCCAATCATTTGCTCAGACAGATGGACAACAGTGTGGATGATGGGACACTTGTTATTCAAAGGAACCAAGATTAGTGGGCACGGGGGAGGAGCTCCACTCCCCAGGCCCGACAAAACAGATATAAGATGGATGGGGGGGGGGGGCATCTGGAATGTGCTGATAGCAGTTAGGGGCTAAGTTGGAGAAGTTGCATGAAAACTCCCAGCTGAACCAGACCTGCTTATCATGCACCTAGGGGGAATTACCTGGCTAATTGGGGAGAAAGGAGCACCTAGAGAGCATCAAACACAACCTAACCATGACTGCAAGGCGATTCGGCAACACCACATTGAAATGGTTGAAAATTGTGGCAAGACACAGCTGGAGGGGAACCTGGTCCACCAGGGCTCTGAGAAAATCCAGAAAGAAACTTAACTTGTCAGTAACCAAATACTGCAGGGCAAATAGATGGGAATCCATTAGACACAGCCTGATCAACCTAATGTGCCTAAATACATCAGCGACAACGGAGTGAACATTTTGGAGGAGGTTTCTGAGGTATTCTGGACCAACCTCTGGGCATCCATGGTGCTGGCTGGGTGTCGCTAGCGAATGAATAGCCGAAAGGGGAAGCTGCCCGAGGAAGTAAGCCCATGAGCAGCATGGCGGTAATGGAGACAAAGAAATGGAACTTAAAGAGGTTTGAAAGGCCACACCCGACCACGGTGGGCTGGCAGACAAGGCTACTTCCCTTGAAATGCCTTCTGACAGGGTAATGCTGTCAGAGATGTGGGGGTACAGTACACGGCTCTCCCAGCCCAGACTCGCCGAATGGCAGATCACAACGAGGATGCAAAGGCAGCGAGTTAAGCTTAAAAGAGATTGTGGACATACCCACACACACAGCAACTAAACTCCAGCTCAAAGACTCCAGTTGACATCAATAACCATCAAGGTGATTTATAATGTGATTTATGGTTTCATGATGTGCCAGCATTATTCCTCTTTGTTTGATTTGTGATGTGATGTATGATGACAAGATAACCTGAGGGTGTGATTTATGAGGCCAATTACAATAACAATTATTGTTTATGACAAGTGAACATACAGGATCATTTATGACCCCCAAATAAAGTTGTGGTGGGGTACATATTGTTGAAGCAGGTGATTAATAGGATTAATTTTCAGAAACCAAAATACCATTCCACATCGAAAAATCAGTCCAAATAGCATCCGGCCTGCCTGGAGTGCTCCCTAGATCAAATCTGCAGATCCAGTGCAAAGCTTTTAGCCAGTCCTCTGGGAAAGAAGGAAAAGGATCTAGCTAATGTTTACACATCTCCCTTCTAGCAAGAAGCAACAGATAAAACAGAAGACACCACTGAGGTCTACCCAAGAGGTTTTGTGATGCAGCATCTACTCGGAACAACATGTGCTTGGAGCTCAGCTTGATTGCAACTCCCAAAATATCCGCAATGGCATTACGGTCTACCAGTACCTGCTAATCGAAGGGTAGGTGGCAAACATGTGTACATCATTTGCCTCAAGGTGTCCGCATCTTCTGCATCTTGGAGTCAGATTCTGTACAAATCTTGCAATCCTTTGATTGGGGTCCAAAATATTCTGTAAGGGTGAACTAATGGTTCCTTTTTAAATTTGCTGGCTTAACCGTAGAGTACAACAATTTTAGTGATACTTGCCACAGATGTGATGGCTCAGACCCTGGGGTCATCTCCTCCCAAATCCCATACGGTGGCTCCAGGTTTCTGTCGTCAACATCCAAGAGCTTCCAATACCAGATGGAAACATCTTTATTCATGGGCCGCATATCTTGCTGGAGCGACTCAGCTTCCCAGGCTCCACCGATTTCCTGATTACCACTTGCATACCAAGAGGAGTATTTAAATCTTCATAAGGAGTCCCCAGTCCTAGCTTTAAGTGCTTCCCAAGGTGATAACCCCTGCATTGTGAACAGTTCCCCTCATATTGTTATCCCAGCTTTCCTAAGGAGATAACTCAATCCATCAAACACTCTTGGGTGCCTAGGGAGTCCCAAACTGGTGAAAAATCGGAATAGTAGCTACTACCAAGAGTCTTCCGAACTTTATGCCAAAGGCTGAGTGCAGCCTTTCAAATTTTCAGTCAAACTTTTTAAAAAACATCACAGCCCAAATGTATGAAGGAAACCTGTAGATCCCAGCTGCATGATCATTTCTTCTAAGATCTCACCCTAGGTTGAACTACCCGGAGTCCCAAGGAGCATCCTGCAGTTCTTAAATTGGAAAGCCATACAATAAAAACTCAGGTCCAGTAATGCCAGGCCCCCTTTTTTCAACATTCACCTCAATTCTTTCCAAGAGAGCCTGGCTCCACCAGTAGCCCAGATTAAACTTGTTTCTTTCTCCTGCATTTTAGCTATAGCCGTTCTAGGAAACGTGAGTGGAATACAATTACAGAGATATGTCAAATTAGGGAGCATTGACATTTTAATCAAGTTCACTCGACCATAAATTTCCTCCACCTAGTACGCAGCAGATCAATCTCCTTTGCCACCCCCTCTAGATTATGTGTCGGGACTACCGCCAATGAATGGACGATGGAGATGCCCAGGTATTTGATCTCAGTCTTAACCTCCCCATCAAAATTAGGGATGTTCCAACACATATTCTCTGACTTGGAGGTATTCACAGAGTATCCTGAAAAAGCCCTTAACTCTTCGGCTAGCCTTTATATTCTAGGGATAGTCAGGACAGGATCTGATGTGTATATTATAAAGTAATCCGCATAGAGCGCTATCTTGTTCCTATAGTGCTGCGAGGAAAAGGGGATTACCTGTTCATCTCTTCTGAGTAACTGGGCAAATGGTTTGATGTAGATGTCAAACAGAAGGGGAGAAAGAGGGCAACTCTGACCCGTGCCTGTATAGAGCCCTAAACTCCTAGTTAAGGACCCATTAAATAGGATATGGGCAGACGAGTTTCTATTGAATTCCTGGAGGGTCGAGATAAAACACTGGCTGAAACCTAGTACTACCAAGACCTCTTAAAAATAAGCCCAGCATACTCGGACGAAAGCCTTGTCAGATTCTATTGTAGCCACTTCTAAAGTGATCGAATTAATAGAAAGTGGCCAGGTCAATCGAGCCAATTAGTTGTTGAGTGAGGTCGTGGATCTGGCATTTATCGGGGTTGATTAATTGAGGGGCTAGTCTGGCCAATCTACTGGCCAAAATGGTGGAAAAAACCTTATAGTCTGTGTTTAGTAGAGAGGTTAGTCAATATGGGGCCGCCTTTTTAGGATCCTTAGCAGGTTTTAAGATTAACAATAACATGGCTTCCCTCCAAGAATTTGGGTGTTCTCCAAAAAAAAAGACTCAAACAATTTTCCCAGACAAGTATAAGCACTGCCTTCAATAGCTTATTAAACTCTGACAGAATGGCATTTGTGCCTGCCGCCTTCCCATTCTTAGCATGTTTCAGATGCTCCCAAATTTCTGCCTCAGTGATCTGTGCCTCAAGGGACTCCTTTCCCAAATCCATGAGGGGAGGAAGGTCCCTGCCCCTCAACCATTCACTTTGCATATCAGGGCCTGGATAGACCTCCTCTGTATACAGCGCTGAGAATAGGGAGACCAGTTCTTCCTGCATTTCTCGTGCCTTTTTGGAGCTGTCGCCCCAAGAATTAATAATCAGCTCCTTGATGTTATTCCTAGACCTCTTTGATCTCTTCTTCCATGCCAAGAGTGATCCAGATTGTTCCCCATACTCAAAAATATTCATATACTTGGCCGGCCACTTCTCCCTGCACTTCATTTTAAGATTGAGCTCAGTCTCTTCCAACCTCTTCAGCACTTGATCCCTACCCAGATGAAAGTTTTGCGCCTGCAGGGTAGCCTCTATTGCCCCTATTCCTTGTTCCAGGGAGATAAACTCCACCCTCTCTGCTTTATTCTTGAAAAATACTTGATTTCACAAGACCCCACGTATGAAGTCTTTAACATTATCCCAGACTATAACAAGGGAGGCTTATCCTATGTTAGCCATGACTAAAATATTCATTAGCTTTTTTAGAACTCCTGCATCCAAAAGAAAGGTGGGATTGACTGTCCAGCTAGAGTTTGCCCATAACCAGGAAAATGAAAAAGCATAGTAACGTCTGAATGATCAGAGATATACCCTGGCAGGTGGGTGATCTCTTTGACCTCATCTATTACAGCACTATCCACAAAAAAATAGTCGAGCCTCGAGAAATTGCCTTATTTTTTGCTATGGAATGTATACCTCCTTGTCTGACCCATTTGATGATGCCACACATCCACCATACCCAAGTCCTGTAGCATGCTTCTTAGAAGCTACCTAGTATTGGAGCTCAAAAGCCGATAGCTCAGGTAGGTGGGCCTTGGCAGGTATGAGATGTTCTGATTTCATATTTATATGTGCGGGCTTTTATGCCCCAAATGCTGATGATCCTTCACACCTTTCGACCCTAGAATGGAACCTGGTGGAGTCTTCACTACAGGTGGTCCTGGGGGCGATTTCAACACTCTCGGGCATATGTATAAGAAAGTGGAGGAGCGCGGGTAAGCTCTAAAATTGCTAACGCCGCGTTCCGTCACTTTAAAAATGCAATGATGCACCGTATTTTCAATAATATGGCATACCTGTGTTTCTCCTTCGGCTGGCGCTAAATTCAGCTGCCTAGCACCAACGCAGGCACCCTTGCACCATAGTGCATCAAATTGCAATGTGACTTGTCTTTGGTCAGCTTTACCCATAGTGGAAGTGGCTGAACACACTGAGAGGGCAACTAGTGCATGTGGGCCACAGAGTGTTGAATACATTGGAAAGGTGATGCCAGGGAGGTGATGGTCAGATATCACAGCATCATAAAGTCATGTCCAGTAACCCAGGCTCACAAGATGTCCGGTGCAGAGCACTTGTAGCAAATTTGAATGCAGTGGGGAACTGCGTAGCGTTGAAGTTAAAGACAGCCTCAGGGCCAGGATAGGCAATCTTCAGGTAGTTTCCGATAGCAGCAATCAGTAGGGGGTGCATTTTACTCAGTGACTGTAATAGTGGGTCTCCAAAGAAAATTTGGCAAGAGGAAAAGGTGTACGGTGAAGAGGAGGGCCCGGAATGTTGTGGTACGGTGACTGTTCAAGTTATATAGCTATAGTACTATCATACATCAGGTCTGCAGAGATATGCCCATCCCAGGTCAGGGCATCCAGTCAGTCACAGGTAGCAGGGCAGGCGGGGATCAGGATGCCCCAGGCAGCCACGTCTTGATTATCCCAGGACCTGGTAGGCAGTGGCCGCCAAGAACCCCAGGATGAGCAGCCTTAAGGTGCTGGAAGGTGCACCACCGAGCGATAGCCGACATGGCAGCAGCCACTGAAGGGGAGCACCGCAGCAGCAACCTCACCAGTGGTGTCAAATGGGGGAATGGGCTGTGTCACCCATGCCACCGCACAGCCAATCGTGTTGGGGAGGTGAACAGAGCCCCACCACAGGGCCCCCAGATCATGGGGACGGTCAGCCACATATGCATGACAAACCTCACCCCCGCCCAGTGGGAAAACAGGACTGGGGCCTCGCCCCACTGTATGGGCCAAGATGCAGGCCTCACCATGGCCACTGGTTTTGATCAACCTCTGTCTGAGGCTATTCTCACAACTTCCCCCACAGGAATCATGTAGACTTGCAAGTATTCAGGAGTGATGGTGCAGGGATTGTTGTCAGGGACGTCAGGCGGCCACCTTCATTGCCGGCTACGCCCCCCCCCCCAAGTGTCACATTTCTGGATTGTGCCATGATACATCATTAATTTCTTTTAGGAAAATCTGTGCTGGTTTTCAGGTAGGTACTGTCTCAAATAATTGAAATAGGTAATGGTCCATACAAATTGAAATCTTTTCTAGGAGGGTACCTAGCTAAGAAATTATTAGTCTCCATTGTGGATTCATTTTATACTTTTGTGTTTATGACGATACATAAAATGTGGGTATTTCTGGTGAGTTGTTCTTGAAATGCATGTATTCTTCAAATTATAATATTCCCCAATCTGTCCAATCTGACAGAAATGTGTGCAATTGCCTAATTATATATTTGGTGTAATTTTATCTACTATTGGGGTAGTGGTCCATACCATAAAGTTGACTTTTAACTTCCCTTTTATAGTTTTCTTTCCAGCAAATAACTATATTCTCCCTTTCTTGGGCGGTTTTATTATTATCCTTTCATCGTCTTGCAATTTTCTCATGGTCTGGTATTGAGACCATGTTAGATTCTTACACTCTTTTAAAAGGTCTGTCTTTGTAAGTGTTTCAACTCTGTAATCAGCATTTGATGGGGCACACATTCTGCGTCATGTGGTAATGTTGGCATCATTCTTGATTTGGGGTTGAACTCGTTTCCACTGTATGTCTTTGTCATTATACCCATATTAAAATTGTAATTACCTGTTTCTCATTTTTTGTCCCCCTCAGCTCCAGGTAGCCCAATGTATCTCACTCTTTGCTCAAATCATACAGTGAGCACCGCCCCTCAGTATCAGTAATGGTCCACTCTATATTAGTTACCTTGGTTTTTGGCAGATCTTTCCCTTTCTTTTTGTTTAGGTTGTGATCTTTCAATAACTTAATTTTGTGGATGAACTGGAAAACATCTATGTGGGTCTGGGTGTAATTTAAGTCTGCAATGGGGCAGAAGGACTGCCATTAACTTAAGATATTTTCTTCCTTCGATGTTAGTTCCCTCTGTGATGAGTTATTGACTCCTGTTTCACATTCCATCCTTGTTTCCGGGTGGTCACTGCCAACCGGTTTTGCAATATCCTTGATTTCATCCCTTCCTGTTTATTCTTTTTTTTCCCATTCATCTTCTTTTTAGTTGTCTTTTGTTCTTTCCTCTCCACATTTTTCTTTTTCAGAATGGGGTGTTCGTTGTCATCCCTTGCAACATATCCTCTGTTGTACTCCGATAATTGTATGTCAGTGAGCTCCATCTAAGTCTTTGGTTCTTCCTGGTTCATTTAGTTACATTGCTACTGAGGATATGTATGGAGATACCTGACAATGTTGTCATAGTTCCAATTCAGTGAAACATTTGTCAATAGAGACCCTCTCCTCTTTTCCTCTCTATCATGAAGGAGCAGATGAGTACGAAACCTGCATGTGCATCACGTGCCTGTGCTACAGTAGTGTTTGGTTGGGTTGGTTAGGTAGAACAGGGTAGTTTAGCTTAAAATAAAAGTGTATAAATGCATAGCATAAGTAGTATTGGTCAGTTAAAGTTAAATGTTCCAGTGCTTGTGGCTATTACTGTGCATCTTCTTTGAATGAAGCTTGAGCTTTCATCATACCTCGTGAGGGGATCTATCTGTACATACATCCTTAGGAACAGATCTCTTGTAGGTTGGGACATTTATATCGTAACTAAAGGTTCCTGTTTAGGGCCTCTCCCTTTTCAGTCAGGGTGTTTGAGTCTCGGGTAAGGGTCTCTGCCTCCCAGGAGATGGTGTTTCTGCTCCTGATTAGAGACTCTGTCCATCCTATCAGGGTTTTTCAACAGGGAAAGGCCTCTTTAGATAAAAAGATTTGATCATGTTAAGTTCTCTGCACCTTCCATCTTGGTGATTGTCACACCATATTAGAGCCGCTGTCCTTAAGATTAGGAACTTTCAGTGAGTCTAAGGTCTTTGCTCCTAACAAAAGGCTGGCACTCAAAGAAGATCGCCTCTGCCCTGAGGTTCAAGGTACCTATCCCACTTAAGGGCTTGTGTTTCTAAAGCAAGTGCCTTTCTCTGGCCTTAGGACAGCTGCTTCTAAGTTAGTTAAGTGA
Source organism: Triturus cristatus (assembly GCF_964204655.1). Lineage (NCBI taxonomy): Eukaryota > Metazoa > Chordata > Amphibia > Caudata > Salamandridae > Triturus > Triturus cristatus. The sequence continues at coordinate 81,859,648 of NC_140584.1, read as the reverse complement.
CACTCACAAATTAGGACTTTTCCAACTAATATTAGAGTTTCCCTGACACCTTTTAACCTTTTCTCCTGTGATAAGATTACCTCTCCAACTTTAGGATTCCTGCACTTAATATCAATATATCTCTACCAGGTTCTTCCCAGATAAGAGTATGTCTTCCACGTTAGACCCTATGTCCACAGCATTACAATATCTCTCAAGGTTAGGGCCTCAGACTATAGGTCAGTGTACTGCTCCTATGCTAGGGCCTCTGCTATAATCTAAAAGTCGCATCTTGCTGATACGATTGTAATGCCTCTTCCAGATTAAGGTCTCTGCCTCGTGTATAAGGATCCCCCTGTTTCTGAGACTAAGGTGGCTCTGACCCAAGTTAATCTCTGTTCATGTTAGGAGTTTTAATCTATTAATGTGGTGGTATTGGTGTATATAGTGTAGGGGATGCAAGGCGTGGTGGCAAAACAATGCAGCAATGACCACCACTCAATCCTGTGTGATCTGGGAATTGGATGGAGGTTGTTCGGCTGATTCGGTTTAGCATATATACTTAATAGATAGTGCTATCAACATTTCCAGGCTTACCTCTCCCTCTTTTGCAAGTAATGTACCTCTTTCCAGGGTAGCTAGTTTATTGAAGAAAAACTTCCATGCACCAAAACTCCAAAATTGTAAATCCACGATTCAGCTATGCGAGTGCAGGCACGTCCAGTCTTTTTAAGTCAAAGCCGGTTTGCTAAAGACTTCTTAGGTACATTCAGAAAGATTCCCTGGGAATACAGTCCGCATGTTGCTTACCATTGGCTATGTGGTTTGTAACTCACATTTCATGGCTTTCTATTTTGCTGACTTTATTTGTTTTAGGCTGTCCAGGGTAAGTTCGTCCCTCCCAAGGAGCAAAGCCTTTTCACACCAACTTCCCATGTATTCCTCCACACATGCTCTTTTCTGTAAACAGGCCTGTTAATCTTGTTCTTGTTACATTTGCTGTACATTCAAACCTAGAGGTCAAATGTCAGGTTTTGTCTTTTGAGGGAGCTTTATGTTTACTTTTATTTCTGTGACTTCTAAGTGGGAGGATTTATATGTCAATTCTGCTTGATATTTGGGGTTGGAAAGGTTTTTTTTCTAGCACACAACAACATTTAAATGAACTATGTAAGTATTTCAGAATATACCATAATTCGGAAAGCTCGAATAAAGCACATTTTTTGTTAATTCTGAAGTGTGCTGGAAACAAATACTTTAATATGATCAAAAAAAATTAATACACTTGGTGATGCCATTTCCACACATATTCGTTTGTGCACTGTACAGTTTCATTGGTAAAATTATTTGTCTGTGCAAATGTAATGGTCATTTCAATTGAGAATGTGTTGTCTATATTGGCAGTGTGCTACCACACCATGCATACCCCACTCTATGAGACTCCACTCTACTCTGCACCACTCCACACCACTGCACTCTATTCCACTCTGCACTACTCCACTCTACACCACTGCACTCTATGCCACTTTACGCCTCTCTACTCTGCACTCTACTCTATGCCAATGCAGTCTACGCCACTCTACTCTACGCCACTACACTACACCTCTCCAATCTATTCTGCACAACTCCACTCTGCGCAACTCCACTCTGCAACACTGCACTCTGCATTGGTGCACTATACGAAGGCAAGAATTGTCCAACTTGGGGAAAACATGGCGGCACGCTGACGCCGGTCGTGGGCGCTCCTGCACGGAGGAGAGAGAAATGTAAAGGAAGAATGCAGAACTCGCTAAAGATATGTAAACATTTCTGTAAAAATGTCTCTATGTAGCATATGTGGCAGAGAGCTCTGCGTGAGGAGGCTTACCTGGTGTGGGGGAACAGCAGAGTCCGTATGGGCAATGAGTGCCGGGTGCCATCGGGTGATCTGGTGCTGGGCGGCGGCCCTCTGGCGGAGGTTCCGCGCGGCAACAGCGTTGGCTGGCTTTCAGGTTGGATGTGATGGAGCCAGTACAGAGCTGCAGCATGTGGAAGATCGAAAGTGCGCTGGGAGTGCTGAGGGCTTGGTGGAAGAGCTGCTTGGGCAGACGGGATGCAGCTGAGAAGAATGTAGGGAAGAACACTGCGCAACTTTTGAAATACAGCAGGTACAGCAGGGGCTGATGGAAAGAGATCCCCCCCACACAGGTACTTTTTTCCTCTAAGGTCAATGCGAAGGAAAAAGTGGGGGTAGAGAGTGCTGGAGCAAATAGTGAACAGCGTACTAGGGATAAAGACACCATAGTTAACTCCCCGGCTGATTGAGTACCGCAAGTAAAGAATTGGTACCAACTGCGGTCGGTCCCTGAGAGTAAAAGTAAAAGTGGGAGCACAAGGGAGCTGATGGTGCGGGAGGCGGTGGCTGTTTCCCCTGTTAAAAAGGTGGTGAAAGTTGCAGGGAAAACAAAGCGGTGCAGGCCGAAAGAGGTGCGCTCATTTCCAAAACCCTCACTTTCTCTTAGTTCCTATTTCAGAATAATGGAGCAGGTTGCTGCGTCTACTCAGGGGGCGAGGAGCAGTGTAAATCAGACGCAGACCCAGACAACGGCGCTCTCTCTGGAAAATCGCTTCTCTCCGTTATCCAATTTGGCTGTGGATGCCCAAGATGGGGGGGGCCTAAGTCTAAGTTTGAGACAGCCCCAGGATAGTAGTGGACTGTCTACGGCAGGTATCATAAGCCATGGTGAGGCTTGTTCTCGGGTTGAAAGGGCGACAGAAAATAAGTTGGAAAAAATGCTACCCAATCTGAGGCAGGACATTCTCACGAAGTTTGAGATCTCCGAGGGTAACCAAAAAGCTATCCAAGAAAAATGTGGGGTATTAAGGAAAAACTAGATGGCATTGCACAGTATACTACAATTTTGGAAGGCCAGGTGAAGGCTCTGTCAGTAGTTATGTATGAGAATACTAGAGATATTGAGGCTGTGAAATCCCAAAATAACATTTTACAGGAGGACTTGGAGAGGCTTGGAACTCAGTCCAGGCGCAACAACATGAGACTTCTCAATATTCCGGAAGGTACAGAAAAAGGTGACATTAAGAGTTTTATTTGTAAACTTCTAAGAGAGGAGATACTACAGGATAGGCTGGACCTTGATCTTGAAAAGGAGGTCCAAAGAGTGCATAGGGATCCCTTTAAATTTAATCCTGCCGGGAAGACTCCCAGAAAAATTATGATCAATTTTCTTACATATGCAGTCAAAGAGCTAGTGTTGGGACGTGCTTTGAAGGAACGATCTCTGAAATACGGAGACTTTAGTTACCAAGTGAGATCGGACATAGGCAAGAGAACTGTACAGAGACAATGGGAACTGGGCACAAGGATGAATGACCTATGGAGTAAAGGCGCCCAGGTCCAGATGTAGTTTCCTGCGATGTTATAAATAATGTGGCAAAGTAAAATGCACAATATTAGTAATCCAGAAGAGGTGGACACTCTTTTGGCTCAGATGGAGGGATCGGCTTCTAGTTCAGGCGTGTAGGGTTCTGTATGGGTTCCCTAAGAGGTGCAATAGCGTAGGTGCATCAAAATAAGTTCATTATGAGTAGTTAGGCTTTCTTCTATTCTTTTTCTTTAATACGCACGTGTAATTATCTCTCCTCGGGAGGGGGTGTCGCGAAGGATGGACTCTATCACCCAGGAACAGGAAAGGGGTTTTCCCGGGGAGGGTGGGTGGCGGGGTGCACAGGGTGGTGGGAGCATGGGGAAAAAAGAAAAAATTGGTCCTCTTTTTCCTATACTTTTGTGTGGTTATAGTCGTCTTTGGGTCCTATCAGGAAAGGAGGTTCAAACATGAGTCTATGCAGAAGGAGCTAATAGGGGATAGAGTGTGGAGATTTGAGTATGAATAAGCTAAATATAGTTCAATTTATATCCTGGAACATCAATGGTTGAGGTCTAGGAAGAAGTTGGCCCGGGTGACAGACTACTTGAAGAATAGTGAGGCGCAAATTATACTGCTTCAGGAGACCGATTTGGAACAGAAGGAGTGTGGGTTATGTTCTAGCAAGCTAGGTTGGGTCCAGGAGGTAGTGTGTTTAGACCAGGGAGGCTGTTCTAGAGGAGTAGCTTTAATCATTAGAAACAACTCAGGAATAAGGCTTGTAAAATATGAATCAGATCTCTCTGGCAGATGTTTAGTGGCGAATGTAATGATTCAGGGTATGCCAGTAGTGTGTGCTATGTATTATGGTCCAAACAATGACCCTCCAGAAGCTCTAATGAAGTTGGAATCTTCCCTTTTGGAGACTACGGCCCGATTATACTTGTAGGGGTTTTTAAAATAGTCCTAAATAAGGAATTAGCAGAACATCAAAAGTTAAATATGTACAGTCTGACGATAGGAGAACTCCCACAGGATCAGCACGTAGCCAGCCACAGTAGTGGCGGTCCCGAAACCTGGGAAGCCCCCGGAAGACTGTACTTCCTACCGCCCCATTTCCTTAATCAATGCTGAAGCTAAAATATTAGCAAAGGTCCTTGCGATACGGCTTACCCCACATCTCACAACTCTGGTTCACCCGGACCAGTCGGGGTTTATGCCTAGTAGAAACACGGCATTAAATCTGAGGCGACTGCAAGGAGTGATGGCCCGTATACCTTATCTTCGGGAGCCAGCAGTTATCCTGTCCCTGGACGCCCGTATGGCGTTCGATATGGTGGAGTGGCCCTTCTTGTTCACGGTCCTGACAAAATTGTGGTTCGGCACAAAATTCTGTGCCTGGGTACGCCTCCTCTACACAAAGCTGCTGGCCCACGTGATGGCTAATGGACATATATCAAATGACTTCCCACTGTTCCAGGGCACGCGTCAGGGCTGCTCGCTGTCACCGTTATTGTTTGCGCTGGTGCTGGAACCTTTGGCGGCATGGATCAGGTGGGAACCTCTGATCCGCAGCCTGCGCTGGACAGCAGACTGGGAAGATCGTATATCGCTGTATGCGGATGACGTTCTGCTTTATTTGTCCTCACCCAGGCGATCCATCCTGGCACTCCTCAATATGTGTGACCAGTTTGGTCGTGCGTCGGGCTACACTATCAATTGGTCCAAATCAGTCCTTTTTCTACTCCGGGGCCCACCACCGCTGCTTCCAAACGACTGTCCATTGCGGATCTCGGTGGATGCGTTCCGCTACCTGGGTATCTACATCACGGCGGACCCGGACGAATTCTTTAAAACAAATTTTATGCCTCCCCTGGAAAGTCTAAAAAGAGATGCCGCCCATTGGAGGACACTCCCCCTAACACTATTGGGGAAGGCAGCGCTTTTTAAGATGATGGCACTGCCTCGGTTCCTGTATGCCCTCGAAAATACGCCATACTCTGTGGCACCCACCTACTTTAAACACATCGCGGCTCAGGTCTCTGGGCTACTGTGGGGGAACAAACCTGCGCGCATTACACAGCGCAAACTCACCAAAGGGTGGTACGATGGGGGCATCGCACTGCCGCACATACAGTTATATTACTGGGTGGCGCACTTGAAAGTCATCAATCAATGGGTTCATGCTTCACAGACGAATCCCGCTTATATGGCAGATAGACATGGGCTCGGGGAGGAAGGCATGATGTCTGCGCTTTATAACAAGAAACACACGCCGGTGCTAATCGGACCCACAGGGCAGACGGTCAGCATATGGCATGAAGCGCATGCTAAAATGGGATGGACAGGAAAGATAACCCAGCTTACCCCTCTGTGGGTAACGCAGCGGCTAGGTGGCTTGCGATACTGCAAGGGCTTTGACAAGTGGGATGCAATTGGAATATCGACGGTGGGCGATATGTGGCATAAGGGAGGAATCGCCACGTTTGAGCACCTTCGGGCTCAATACGACGTGGCGCCCTCTGAAAGCTTTAGATGCCTGTAGATCAGACATGCGCTGCAGGCAGCCCTACCACCCGGCACCAAGGTCCCTGAGGCCACCCCCTTAGAGGATAGGTTGTTGACAGAATGCATGTATAAGCGGGCTACTTCTTTCACATACCGAAAGTTAATGAACAATTTCCCAGACCCCCACGTGGCACTCAGGGGAAAATGGTCCCGAGATGTAGGCGATTTCGACGTCTCTGAATGGCGGGAGGTGGGGATACCGTCTAGACTTAAACTAGTGCAACTCAAAATTTTGCATAGAACTTACTACACTAGATATCTCCTCCACACAATAGGGTCAGCACCACACCCGTACTGCCTGAGGCGCTGTGGGGAGGAAGGTACTTTCTTTCATACTTTGTGGGAATGTCCCAAGATAACGGAATACTGGGTGCAAGTGATGAGGACCATATCACAGACGGTGGAGGTATCGTTGGCTCCCGAACCCAGGAGATGTATACTAAATGTGTGGGAGCTGAATGATCTTACACGCCCAGCACAGGAATGGGCAACAATGGGGACAATGGTGGCGAAGCGCAACATTGCGCAAAAATGGGGTGCGAGAGAGACACCATTGCTTGCCGCCTGGTGTGGGGATCTTGATGTTGCCATGGCGTCCGAAAAAGCAGTGTTTATCAATCGTGGCTGCCCGAGGAAATGGAGCAGGATATGGGGGGCCTGGAATAAGTACAGGAGATACATTTGTGAATCTCCAGACATAAGAGCGGAGGGGGACTCGGGCACTGAAAGCGAGGAGGAGCTGGAAGTGTATGGTCCAATATCCCCATGTCCAACATCCAGCCGTCTCTCAGCGTCTACAGCGTGGGATGATTCAAAAGAAAATAATCAATATGGAAACAGATGCTGTGAATGCTCGACACGAAAGTTTAGTCCCTATATCTGGGGCGAGTTAATCGCCACAGGTTTGTCAGGCCAAAGCCAGTCATAATATCATACAGGATTGTACAATCATTGGCATTTGATTTGTTGTGCCCACCAGTCCCGTCAATGTGGGGGCCCAGCACAAGGTTCCAGTCCCCTCCCACCACCACCCTAGTGTGCCAAAATTCCATAAAAAAGACATAGACAGAAAGGATAGACAAGTAGTCTGTTCATGTTGGGTGCATATATGAAGCCCAGTACTTCAGTCTGGCCCATCCTACTAACCTTGGCAAAGACATACCATACACGCTCCTTCTCCTACATCATTGCCAAGCCCTGGAACAACCTTCACCTCCAGCTCCATTCAGCCCCCTCGCTGGCAGACTTCAGAAAGAGACTCAAGACCTGGCTCTACAATGGAGACACAGCACCCAGATACCCCCAGGGGTGACAGTGCTGCGCTCTATAAATGCTTATTGATTGATTAATCCAATGCAGATTGTGTGGCACCTGTTAGTCCCTCACCGGAGCTGGATATGTCCATTGCCCTAGATTCCAAAGTGTCCAGAAACTGCTACAACTCTCCTGGTTCTGTGAATTCCCTATGGACTCCATTAATGATGAGCAGCATTGTTGCCAGTTCCAGGAGGTCATATTAAATGTTCAGTTTCCTAAGTTGCTGTCTAAGAGTCAGGATTTTTTCCAGCTGAGCATATTATAACTGGAAATGTTCGCCACAATGTAGATCTTTGAGTCGTGTAGAGGAATAGTCTATTGTGCTTCTTTGCAGCCGAGATCAGTTGCGGGCCTGCTGATGTAGCAAGAGGCACACGATAATAGACTGAGGTGGTGCTCTATGTCTATCCCTTCAGAGATGGATGTGGTGGGTTCTCTCAAACTCCAGTTGGGTGGAAGAAAATCAAACCTGTTAGTTCAGGCAGGACAGTGGAAAGGAGGCTCTCCATGTCGCCTTCCTCTGTACCCTCTGGCACACCCATGAAGCAGACATTGTTTCTTCTTCTGTGCTCTTCACCATCTGGCAGTTTTTCTGCAGCATCCACAATTCTTGGCCCATATCCAGTCCCCATTCCCATTGTTGCCACGTGGTCATCCAGGGCCATCACTTTTCGATCGGTCGCTGTCAGTTGCATGCAAAATATACCCAGGTCACCCACAAGTATTTAAGGTCACTAACCATTGATTTGGTGTCCTCGCAGACCTAGTCTATCTTGGCCCTAATAGAGGTCAACTCACTCATCAAAATGTACAATGTAATGTCAGCCATATTGGTGTGGCAGGAGTTAGGCTTGCTGCTTACAGCTTCCAAAGAAAGAAGCTGCTGTGCCTCTTTACCTTTACTTTTGTACATTCGGCCTCCAGTAGTCACAAGGTCTGGAGTAGTCTAATGCAGAGAGGACAGGGTGAGGCTTTGGAGGCCTGTAGCCAGACTGGGTAAGGTCTCCCACAGACCCAGCAAGGAAAATAGGGGAGATGGGATGAAAAGACAGACTAGTCGACATATGGCACTCGCAGCTGAGTCTCCCCCAGATGGCAATTACATGCTCCAAGCCTCAATGCAAGCTGTTCAACTGTGTAACTGCTCAGAGAGTGTTGTGCCTCAACGTAGATATCTCACATGCTTATTAGCTCAGATGAATGAGAGGGTGCAGGGCCGAAGGCCACTTTGCCTCAGGCAGGGGACTGCTCCCTGGAGCGAGATATTGGTGGGATGTCCACCTCCCAATCCTTTTGGGCAGACAGGACTGTGGATGAGGTGCCACTTGGCAGGCCACTCTGCTCTGTTGCTATCAGCCACACACTGTCTGTCCGCTCCCTGGCCACAGCCCTGTAAAGTCTGTCGTCCTTGCCGGTGCTGGGAGGTGGGGGCGTGCCTCATCAAGGTCGAGACCCAGCTGTGTCCAGGCATAAGACTCTGTAGCAGGGCTTCAAGCTGCCCTGCGCTGCCACATGGAAAATTGCAGCACGCTTGTGTATGGGCTCACATGCTAGGTAATTACTCTGCTGTATTATCGGTGAGTTGCAGGCGGGTGTGTGCAACCCATTATGGGCACTCCATGGTGCAGGCTGTAGCTCCTCACTCCCGGTTATGCTATCTCAGTACGTGCGTGGCTGATGCTCCCGCCTGCGGTTCTGGCCTGATGGAGGCACAGCTCTGCTTGTCGCTCAGCCATGCTGCCCCCGGAACCTACAGTGTGCTGCTGGGGTCACCACAGGTGTATCCTAGAATTCACTGTCCAGGTTTTCAATTTCTGAGATGGATGACCTCCCAGGGATGCGTTTTGTGGAATTTGGCAGCAGAGTAGCACACTGCACCACAGCAGGAGCTGGCCATCTTGGTCGCGGCCAGACTCCACCTCCCCTGCAATGGGTCAGTGCCTTTTCAACAACATTTGTTTACTAGCTGCAATATAAATTTAGTCCAGAAATCTGTGTGTAAAGTTTACACACTCAGTTTTACCACAGGGGAGTCTCCCTCCCCAGGTATAGTTAAGTCATACCCAGGATGTCTGAACTGTGTGGTGTCCATTACACACACTTGTGACTATCTCTTACATATTTTCTTGTATGGGGATGATGGCTGTGAAGAAACAGGAGAAACACCAGACAGGAAGGTTGGACTTCCAACAGGAAGGTTTGCAATCCAAACACCATTTAAGAATTGGTGCCCTCCCCCCAGGATGGAAATACTGCGAATGTGCCGGGCACTCATTGACTGGAATTATATTTTTAGAAGGTGATGCATCTTCTCATTGTCCCCAGCTTTTTTTGCTAGTGCCACCCGACCTGGATACAAAAAGTCTCAGTGCCAGTTCCTATTGTTTCCTTTGCTTAGGAGCTCTGCACCTAGCTTACAGGAGATGTCTCACAAGTTCTGGTCAAGGTTAATATTTGACGTCAGGCAGACAAACTCCAGGAAATTCTGGAAAATAATAAACAGCCTTAATCACTGAGCAAAAGCGATAAACAACTAAAGTATAAAAGAGCCACAATGGGTTTCGCACCTTGTCAATATCAAATACTCCGCCGACTAAGATATTATCAATCGGCATGCTGACAGGCCAGCTCCAAATGATCCCCTTACAATCTCAGAAGTTACCACAAAATGGCTAGCCTGACCACCGTGTCAATGTTTTTGCCATTATGAAATACTCTGCCGAAGAAGATAACATCAATCAGCATGGCTATAGGCCAGCTTCAGAAGGAAGGTACACCACATGGCCAGCCTTATCCATTTAAAGAGAAGGAGAGTCACTTGATCTCAGATGAAAGCATTTAACACTCTCGGTCTGAAGTTAAGTTACACTTTCTGGAAGCCATGATGAAACATCAGGGCCAAATGGCATACCACAGGCCATCTTTAAAGAAGGTTCTGAGTATTGGTCAGTGGCGCTATCTGCACTATACAAAGAAGTTCAGACAAGCGCCATCATACCAGAGAGCTGGCGCGGCTCCATCATAAACCTGATATTTAAAGGAGGAGTCATGGCCAACCCTGTCAACTATAGGCTTATCGCACTACTGGATTCTGACGCAAAGTACTGTGCCTCCCTTGTACTAGCTGACCTGACTGACTCGTCAGACTCAATCAAGATAATCCTGTTAAACCAATTAGGTTTTAGGATAGGCTTAGGTACAACAAAAAATATCCTAGAAACCTCCTTCATAATCGAACAAAGTAAAAGACCAAAGAAGAAATTACATCTCTGCTTTGTAGATTTTAAAGTAGCTTTCAACTGTATCAGCAGGGGGTTACTCTGGAATAAATTAAGGAAACGGGAAACCACCTAAAAGTTGCTTCGAGCAATAGAACAGCTACTCATAAACTTGTATTCAGGTCAAAATCAGAGACCGCACCAGCTTATCTTGAAAATACCACCAAGCCAAGGACTCAAGCAGGGATGTGTGCTGGGTCTCATCTCTCTGATCTAGATCTATTCATGGCAGCGCCAGTTATGCTGCCTGTTTTCCATCAGAGTTGTTAAACGACCGCCTGACTTTCAGTCGTGCAGAAATCATGACTATTGGGTCTCATATGGGTAAGTGCAGGCATCAATGGATGGTTTTGGACCATATCCATAGTACATGCCAGCACTGCAATTTCCGCTTCAGGAAGGATTGCTGCTCTACCATTTTCGCCAACAGCATCCCTTTGGCCACACAGAACTCTCATTGTATACGAGCCGCCCTAATCAATGCCCGGTCCATGGTGAAACACGCCCTTGACATCTTCGAGCTTTTATCTGACACTCAGTTAGATAAATTATTTATATCAGAGACATGGTTTAATGAATCTTCGGCACCAGCCATTGCTCTGGCCATCCCTGTAGGGTAGAAAATGGCAAGGGTAGACCGTAAAATAGGCAGAGGAAGTGGGGTTGCGATAGTGTTGAGAGAAACCTGGGCGTTTATGCAGGTAGAGTCCTACGACATTGGCGAGGGGGAAGCCCTTGACTTCTCCCTCACCTTATCCCCTGATTGCACACTGGGGGCCACCCTGATATATCATCCCCCTGGCCCATGTGGTGCCTTTTTGAAAGCCCTTGATGAAGCCATCATGCCTAGAGCCCTGCAATATACGAATTTCCTACTTTTAGGGGATTTCAATATCCATTTGGACTGTGCGGAGGCCACCGACACGAGAGAATTCAGTGACTCCTTGAATTTGACTAATTTGACCCAATGGGGTAATTCCCCATCCCATAGGGGAGGGCACATCCTAGATGCAGTATGCTTCAACTTCCCTTTAGTTGTCCAAGAACCACTTCCTGTTTCCTGGTCCGACCATTTTTTTATTCAATTCTCTTGGACTATACAGACATCTTATCCGACCATGAGGTCATCTAAGGATAGCCATCCTCAACGAATTGAGCCAGCTGCCCTGGGCAGAGTCCTGTCAGACACCCGTCCATCTGCTTCTAAAGACTTGGCTGATGCCATGGGGGTGTTTTAACAACTGAATCTCACAGGCTGTGGATCATCTTTCACTACCTCTGGTCAATAAGAGAGTAAAATACACTCCGTCCAAACCATGGTTCTCTGATGAGCTCAAAAAGCTAAAACAGTCATGTAAAAAGCTGGTGTGCAGTTGGAGACAAGCCTACTGCCCACTGGCAAAAACAGTATTAAGGAAATCCCAGAAAGATTACTATGCTGCCATTAAAAAGGCCAAAGGCAATTTTTGTGCTGAGCGCATCGCTCAGTCAAAAAATAACTCAAAAAAAATGTTTTCCATCGTCCAGAGTTTCCTGAAGCCTTGCGTGGAACGTATTGCCGTTCTTGTCTCTAATTCTTGGTGTGAGGAGCTGTCCGGGTTCTTCATAGACAAGATCCAAATGATCCAGGACAGCTTCGGGCTTATTATTCAAGTGCAGGTTGATCACCCCCAACAGATTGCCCTGGACCTAGATCCAACCAACACGCCCTTGACAGCCTTTACACGTATCTCTCTGTTGGATACTTTGGGCATCCTTAAATCCCTTAAATCAGGTTCCCCAGCTGATCCGTGCTTAGCTAGGCAGTTAGCAGCAGTGGTGGAGGTGGTTAACCCTGAAGTGAACAATATCATCAATTTATCGCTTCAAACAGCGACGGTTCCATCTGAGTGGAAACAGGCTAAACTACTCGCCCTGCTAAAAAAGCCCTCCTTAAACCCTGCCACACTAGCCAGTTACCGACCTATCTCACTACTCCGGGCTGTGACGGAGGTGTGTGAGAAGGCAGTACACAAACAACTCTCCAAGTTTGTGGAGACTTCAGGTGCCCTTCACCCAGCCCACTCGGGATTTAGGGCCACATACAGCACCGAGACTGCCCTGGTTGAGATGTCGGAGGCTATTAGGGAATGCCTAGATTCAGGCGGCAGAGAGGCCCTGATTTTATTGGACCTCTCTGCCGCCTTCGACAAGGTGCTGCATCGCCAACTTTTGGCCCGTCTTTCCAATATTGGAATCTCTGGCGTGGTATGGGACTGGATCAAATCCTTCCTAGAGAACAGGACACAGCAGGTATGGCTGCCTCCGTTTTCTTCAGCATCCAGAAAGGTGACCACAGGAGTCCCCCAGGGCTCAACCTTGCCCAAACACTGTCTTGCAGCAGTTTTTAAATGGCTGATGGGAGCTCAGCTCAAATGCAATGAGGACACGTCCAAGATCCTTCTCTATGGTTCTTTCCCTCCGCACTTCAGGGATGACATCTGGCCTACGGGTTACCCTATGCCTAAGTCAACGGGGAGCCCAGTGAAGGATCTGGGGGTCTGGTTCAGTGAGGACCTCCGATTCTCACCACAGATTTAAAAAAAAATGGCCAGTGTGTGCTTCGGCACACTGAAATTACTGTGGAAATTCCTGCCACTGTTGCCTAGATTAGCAAAAGAAATGGTGACTCGGGCCCTCATCTTTACACTACGCCAATGCCTTATACATCGGCCTGCCTGGTTATCAACTAAAAAAGTTGCAGACCATCCAGAATGCAGCAGCAAGAGTATTGTTGGGCATAACGCAGCAGGTCCAGTATAAAGCAACATCTCCCGGATCTGCATTGGCTCCCAGTGAGGCAGTGTGTCCTGTTCAAGGCACTCACTCTTGCCCATGGTGCCATATATATATCTGGTCCCCCCTATCTCAGAAGACGATTTGATTTCTATGCGCCTAATAGACATCTATGCTCCGCAGGGCAATGCCTCACCGTTATACCACGCTTCTGCCTTGCTAGGACTGGGGGTAGCTCCCTCTCTTTCAAGGCAGTCAAAGCCTGGAATGCCCTTCCCTATGAACTGCGAATCACCCAAGACCTTAGGCAGTTTAAAAAGCAGTTAAAAACCTTGCTCTTTAACTAACACCCAGCCACGTTCCACGCCCTTTTGTCTCCTTCATACTGGCTTCCGCGCCGGGACACTCCAGAGTATCCGTGCGCGTTATAAATGCATAATAACATAACATAACATAACAGATCTCTCCACAGCCCTAGATCAAGTAAATTATCACCCTCCCCGGCTGGGTAAACGATTGGCCACCTATGTCAAAACCAACTGCATAGAGGTAAATACAACAAAAACAAAAATAATGTCTATTTCCAACCAACCAGGGAAGGCAGGCGCAATCATCCTAAATAACACTCTCCTGGAAGCGGTAGGCAGTTACAAATATTTGGGCCTGTATCTTAATTCAAAGGGCAACTTGTTCCACCTGAAGCAATGTATAGCAAAGTAAAGGAATGCCTTAACCCACGCTTTCAGGATGTTAGCGAAAAAACCGGACGGCCACTCTTTTCAGCAGCTGTCAGCATTCATCTCTGCCAAGCTACTCCCAACAATCACATACACAAGTGTACCCATGAAGGGACAAGACGCCGTCCTCCTGGATAAATTACAGATCAATGCTTACAAGGCCTAATACATCATCTCCAGCACAAATCCGCATATGTTTGGACTCATAAAGCAAGAGCTGGATAGAAGCTCAACCACAATAAAATGCTGGTTCGAGATACAGCAAACACAAGACACCCGTACAAAAAGACCTGCAGTCGGCCTATCATAAATACTTAGTAAAATCCATCAAATAGTTGGATTCGACTACATTGTGGAGCATTAATACGTCATATGATATTTTTAAAAGTACGATCAACAAAGCTGTAAAACTACCATCGAGCCTGGCAGACAAAAACAAATTAAGCTCTCAATCTGGTGCTTGGATGGCGATCAAAAGCTATGATGCCTTAAAACCAGTGGCTTATCTAGGCATCCCCTTCGCAGCACACATAAAACAAAGAGGCATATGTATCAAGCCCTTTTCCCATTCGCAAATGGGACGATTCTCAGAATCGGCCCGTTTGCAAACTGGAAAAGGCATTTTGGGATGTATCATCCCAAAAGGGCATCGCAAAACAGGGAATCGCAAAATTTCTGATTCCCTATTTAGCGATTGCATTTAAGGAATCGCAAATTGCGATTCCTTTAATGCGATGCAGGAAGCACTCAAGTTGTGCGATTTTGGCATAAGAAATCACAAATTACCACCAACTTAAAGTTGCTGAGTAATAGATCTCCTATTGAAGCATTTAACCAATTAAATATGTAATCAGAATTCGAGTGCTAACGTGGGCAGTTGAACTACAGAGCAGTACTCAAATGAAAATTAGGAGTCCCTGTTAAACAATGACATATAACGCACTGATTCTGAAACAAACGAAGGAAGATGAGATCTGGTTACGCAATCAAATTAATTTGAAACAGTAGATAATAAACTATTCACCTGGTCCAATGTCAGGGATTCATTCACCAAAACATAATTCCGATCCCTGGCTGTTGACGTGTTGACCCACTATGTGCAAAACACCTGAGTGTTCTTCAGGACAAGTTGAGTGTAGGAGGACTCTTATCACAGCACCATTGAAAATAAACAATAATATTTATATCAGGATTTTTTTTCAACAGGCAAGCCCTCACCATTGTTTTATATCTTAATCTGGGAGAGTTCTTATCACTTCCTCGCTCAAGAGAGGGCAGCCCTTTTCCCTTTCACCCAGATCCTTGTAGTGTGCCCTGCTGATTGAGGCCAGTCGACCAGTTTCCATCACCACCTGAGCCATCTCTCAATGGTTTGCATTTTGCAATAAATTGCAGATTAAAAATACAGGAGGGTCTTCACCTTGAACACGAGTTTTCCAGTTGCTCGTGGGAACCAATGGTGATGATCCAAGTTGGGCCACTAAGCCCATACATTCCAACCACACAAAGCTGTTTGCAAGGTTCAGACCCTGATCTTTGAGACTCCAGAATACCTGTATGAGTGCTAAGCCTATCACAGCGCTCGTACATTGGTCATAGCGTAAAATGCGTCTGGGAATTCTCGTACCATTGACTGATTCCATGCTGGCTGATTAAGTCCTGGTTCAATGTTGCTGATTGATTTTTGTCGTTTTCTGACATCTCTGAGTTGTTTCGTCTTGCATCTAAGATAACCTAGAAACTAGGAATAAGAGGAGACTCTATGGCATATTTATAAGAGGATCGCGCCATTGGAACGTCGCTGTTTTTACATTTCAATGGCGCATTGCCCTGCAGCATATTCACAAAGTGGCGTTTAGCCACTTATTTTTAACTTAACACCACTTTGTAAATATGGTACCCTTTCACGCAGGTATCCGCGTGAAAGGGGCGTGCAATGGGTTTTGCTGTGGGCATACCACTGCAAAACCCAATGCATTTTGTGACGCTGCCCCAGATTCAGAAGGGTCTGTAATTCTGAGGCAGCACCAAAAATTAATGCCGTGCAATAGCAAGAGTTAGAATGGTGCAACAAGGAGAAATACTTTTATTTCTCATTGTTTTTGCTTTTTTTATGTGCTGCATTTTGCAGCACACATAGTAAGAACAAAATGCCATTGATGATTGTTATTGTGCAGGAAGTGACGCCTTCCTGCACATAGCGAATCATTCCCTGTAATGCAGGTACCCTTGCACTACGGTGCAAGGGTGTCTGTGTTGGTACAAGGAAGCTATTTTTAGCTCCAGCACTAGGGAAAACACAGGGGTGTGCCAAATTGTTGTAAATACAGCGCATCCCTGCATTTTGGAAATAGCACAGCATGGCGCTGCAAATTCTGCTGCAGCTCCGCTCTCCGTTATTTTCTTGTAAACATGCTTCTGACTACTTTAACAAATTGTGTCTGACATCTAATTTTAATCAGAAAATTAGCCATATTAAAAGACTGGTACCCAAAGAGGTCAGTCGATTTTCTCCAGTGTCTACATTCACATATCCCAAAGAACTCACTGCTAATTTCGATGCAGCGCCTTAGAGTGTAGGTATCATAAATACATTTGGGAACAAATCTCAGTCCCATATGATGCTAGGCCATCTCGGTTTTTTAATATATTAACATTTTTACTGTTCTATATTTTGCTCTTGAAAATATAGACTTATTTTCATGGCCATTAGTGGCATTACTGGACTGCATTATGTAGAAGTGTTAACTAAACTATGCAGAAAATTATAGGCAACTTATGTGTTTAGGAGAGGCTAAGTATGTGGCATATTATGTGATTATAGGGAAAGTATGCCACATTATTATCTAGCCATTTGACACTTTGCTGCACTTTGGGAGACAGGGAACCCTAATTCTGTAGAAATCACTGTACATTGGTATCTTATGAAAGAAATCCATAGCCATTTAGAACAGCCTATTCGAAATGTTATTAACAATCAATGAATGAAGTTGTCTTGCAGGAGGCATACGAACCCCATTTTATTAAAATTGTCTTATCTGCCTCTCTAAGTAAAACAGTTTATACAAAACACATACAGCGCTCCATTTAGGGGATGGGCATGGTCAGGTGCCACAAGATGGTGGCTGCGTTTGTGTGAGGCTCCAGTGCGGAGGTACCTTACATCTTTCTGCATCTGGGGTCCCTTGCTACAGCCCCAAGCAGCGGCAGAAAGGGGGCCCTAGCCTTGGACCACTGTGGGAGTCTTGCCAGGAGGCGACGCTGTCAGCTGTGTGGGGAGATGCGGCTTACCTCGTGCTACTCCCCCTCCCCCCTGGCAGCAGTGAGTATGGAGATTGGAGATGCTGCCGGGGAGCGTGGGAGGGACTGGAGAGATATTGGTCCCGGGGAGTGGGTGGCGCTTGAGGAGCAGTCGACACTGAGGGCCGAGTCACTACCCCCTGGTGACTAGTGGACCCTTGGGCCTGTGTGCAGCCGTTTCCTCCCCCACCTCCTGTGGAGACCAGGATTGAAGATTGAGGTGGGTGGATACTGGCTGGGCCTCCCCCATACCCTCTTTGCTGCATCGGCGGCCCGGCCAGGGCCTGATGATTCGGGTCTTTGACTGGAAGCTGGTGGTGTCCCTCCGGTGCTGTGAAGACCATTGTGGTGGTGGCCAGCAGGGACTATGCCAGGGCGAGGGTCTCTCTGGCGACTTGGGGGCTGTCATCTGGTGCCTGGATTGTTTGGAGGGACTGTTTGAGGGGGATGGCTCGAAGATATTGAGTTTGGCCGCTCGCCCCTCCCAGATACCACTGGGCCTGGAGTGCAACAGTGGGCCTACTGTCACCTCCCATTGCACGGATGTTATCGTCTCCTGAGGACGGATTACGAGTGGCTGCATTTGGGGGAAATAATGGTGCTGCAAGAATTAGAAAAGTCCCCCCCAAAGTGCGCCTGGTGCTGTTGGCCAAGCTGCTGGACCTGCCCCGCTTACGGATTCCATAGGTGATCAGTCCCCAGCTGATGCGGACTCTATGGCCCTAAAGTTGGACACCATCCTCAGTGCTATCACGGAGACCCAGCTGGACCTTGGGGGTAGAGTTGATGCTGTGGTGCTGGAATTGGGACTCCTTCAGGAGGGCCAGAGGAAATTATTGAAGAGGGTGAAAGGTGCTGAATCTGCCATTTCTGAAATATAGCCACAGACTCACTCCCTCACCAAACAGGTCCGTCACCTTACCAGCTGGATCAAGCAGTTAGAGAGGAAATTGGATGACTTGGAGGGCCGCTTCTGGCACAACAATATCTGTGTGGTTTTGTTTCTGGATGGGGCAGAGAGTGCCAACCCCACTGCTTCCTTTGATACTTGACTGTCCACTGCTGTAGCACCTGAGGGTCTGTCCCCCACTTTACGGTGGAGCGGGTGCACTGTGTCCCTGCTGTGTTACCACTGCCTGGCACTCCCCATGATCTGTGGTGGCCAGGTTACTGAACTTCAGGGACCAGGACACGATACTAGAGATTGCACGGGAGCTGGAAAGTATCACATTTGAAAATGCAGAGGTCCTCTTCTTTCCTGATTATCCTCTGTTGGCCCTGAGACAGCGAGCCTCCTTTGTGGGCGTGACACACATGTTGAGGGAACTCTATTTTTACTGCCAAGCTGAAAGTGTTGACCAGTGGCACCTCATACTTCTTCACAGGGCCGGGGATGCCTGGGACTGGGTCAAGCAGCTGGGGCATGCTTAGTCCAATGTTAGTGATGCCGCGCTGCGAGGGCCACCCTCGGGACTACTCCAGCCACAGCAGTGGCGCCACAGGGGCAGACCGCATGGGCCTGTTGCTGGTGCATCTGGCGCTCTAACACCGACACAGGCGCACCACAAAAAGGATTTCAGCCCTTGCTGTGGTGGCCTAATTCCGAGACCCTGGTGCAGCTGGCGTTGGAGATCCGACAGGCCTACTCTTGGGTCCCCGACTGCATAGAAAATATCAACAGATTAATAAACTATACACTAAGCAAAATATAAATCCGAAAATATTAAAACATTCTGTAAATGTAAAGTTGTTTCAAATGGAAGACTTAAAATTAAGTTTGTATCCTCAAATTTAATTGTGGGAGCAGTGCAGGTGTATCAAACAAAATATTGTATGGATAATGAGTGGCCTCAATTGAATTTAGAAAAGGTCCAACCTTCCCAATACAATTTACATTTTGATTTTTTTATATTTGTTTGTGAATTAAATAAAATATTTAATAACTTGCGTATTTGTATAATGAATGCTTATTTGTTTACTTTTTGTGTATTGTTTTGCAGTTCAAACTATCGAAAATGCTTAGGTCGAAGTCTCTGGCGTCCAATAATGACTTGTTGGGGGTCCCCGAATTCCATTAATGATTCAGTAAGGGGTCTCTGGCTTCCAGTGAATGATTATGTGGAGGTCAACACAAGTCAAAAGGTTAAGAACCACTGCCAAACATGATTTAGCATTGTGCCGTATTTCAAAGTCTATCAAGCTGCTGGTTGAGTGACTTTTGTACTCAAGGCAGGCCCTTCAGTAAAACTGGTCTTACACAGACGACTGTCCAAGCGTAAATTACTTAATTTGTACTTTTTGCAAGGGCTAAACTTTTTACGTGTAGAAAAATCACCCACTGTATCTCACCCCAACTTTGTTTCATAAAGTGTTAGTATTCCATGCAATGCTTGGGCCACTTAGCGTGACTTTAGTTGTTTATTTATTTTTATTTAACAGAGTTTTATATAGCGTGAACTTGACCCGAATCAGGTATCAGAGCGCTTTACATAGCACCAGTTGCATTTCATGAGGCCACATTTTTTTTATTTTTTTTTTAGGCACAGGAAGATTAAGTGATTTGCCCAGAATCAAAGGATGTTCAGCGTCATTGCCGAGACTCGAACCCAGTTCCCCAGATTCGAGGTCAATCGCCCCAGCCGTTAAGCCAACTCCTTGAATGTTATGAGTGTTTGCACTGCCCTGGTTATGCAACACAGTTTGCATGCATTAGCATGTGGTTCAATCTATGCAATGCAATGTCATAGAGCACTTTATTTGTGGAGGCCTTCAGAGCAAAAATCTTTTTGCAAGAATGTTATTAGTACTACTGCTTGTATCACTTTATGTTGTGCATGCTACAACGCATAACTTAAGTACACTGATAGTCTGCAGTATAATGTCTCAATTACTTTCCGGTAATTTTCATTACTCCAAGTCCTGTTTGTCCTTGTCCTAGTCATTACTAATGAGGTGTACTCCACCTCACAAGACAGAAAAAAGAACAGCAAATGCTCTTAGGCCTTAGCCTGTTAGGGTGCATATTACCCAGAATTCCTCATGGAATACCCAGCTCTCCAAAAGAGATATGAAGGGAGGGACGGACGTAATGAAACATGACACATCCAGGCTGTTTTCATTTTGAGGTGATTTGGCAGTAGCCAAGGCTACCCATTCCTGCAGCCCTCAGCTGGGCGCCCTACTTTTTCTTTAAATCTCTGTACAATTGATGATATGTAGCACTGTAGGGCTATGATGATGTTAAGATTCAATCAACTGGTCAATGCTCAACGATTCTTTCCATGAGTAGTTGCGACTTTTCTTGTAATTTCGGAATCAACTCTATCGGACCACTGCCTGCTCTTAGAAAATATTTATGCCCCCATTCACAAAGGGGTGGGGGTCCCCTGGTCACCCCTTCCTGTTTGCGAGTGGCTTACCACCCTTCTGAGAAGGGTGGTAAACTACCAGTGTCAATCATACATAGGTTATGGACTCGCTATTGGGAAGGGACGCACTTGGCACGTCCCTTCCTAATAGCGAGCCGCTCACCATACTTTGCGAGTCGCTAATTGGTTAGCGACTCGCAAAATAGGGTTAGTACATTGGGCAGACTTTTTTGCGGTTACAAAGGGGCCAAAATTCCCCATTGCGACCGCAACAAACAGTCGTGCATCTACCCCGAAGTCTCAGGAACACCAGCTGTGGTAATTCTGATTACCCTAAGGATGTCAAAAGTTGATTATTCCCTGGCGGTGAGCAGAAAATGAATCAATGTATAAAATAAGTAGGAGAGAAGAGAATTGATTCTTGAGATAAATTAAAACTCCACGGCAGGAAGGTGATGTATTCTAATATCAAAACTGATGACTTTGGAAACTGGAGAGCTGGCTTCGAATCCCAGTTTCATTGATTGTAAATTGACCATAAATTGTGTGATTCTGGGAAAATCGAGGGGCATAAAAATTTACATACGTGTGACAATTTAAAGATGTAAAGTCCTCACCTCATGTAAACAATCTTGTATGCCCCCCTAACTCTTACAATATCGGCAGCTAAATTTGCACTATATAAAGACAGAGTCGAAACAATGAGCATCTGTTAGGTCAAAATATCCCAAGTAGGTACAAAAAATGGCTCACTAAATGAATGACCTGCTCATTATGAGTTGGAATCCCAGCGCGACCACCACAATCACCCATGTTTCTGAGGCTGGAGAAATACCAGGCCATGATGTTTTATTGGTGTAGTA
Organism: Triturus cristatus; assembly: GCF_964204655.1. Lineage (NCBI taxonomy): Eukaryota > Metazoa > Chordata > Amphibia > Caudata > Salamandridae > Triturus > Triturus cristatus. Next base: position 81,838,101 of record NC_140584.1, on the reverse strand, counting down.
AGAAACTAAAGCTGCCTGCTCCAATTTCGGGGCAAAAATAATGTCTGGCGAAATTTATCACGCTGGGTAAATTCTGAACAAGGATGGGATTTTACAGGGACAAGAACTTCGGAATACCCCTCTAAGGCACTTCTGATCAGGCCTTTAGAAGCAGCAAAATTAAGGTAGGTGTGCTATATTAAAAACAAGTTAGTATTCTTGTTCTGTGTGTGACTGATTGGGTTCTGATGGAGTTATTGCAGCGACATCATAGGTCAGCGAAGAGACCATTCACTCCCTCCCACGTGCTTGGGCATAATAAATCCCACATCAAAAGGGAATCCAGAATTTAACCTTAAAACTATGAGATTTTTATTCTATGATAAAATGGGACTGGGCACATTTGTTAATGCGATGATGGCAGTGTCTGGGATCAAGCCAGGTAAATTCTCACAATTGCGTGGGATTAATAATTAGCTGAAAGAATGGGCACACTTCGGTGCTACATCGAACATTATTGAACAGTAGTGGCCCTAGGCTCCAAAAAAGCTGTCATGCGTTGAGAACAAGCAACATTTCAATGGCTGTTCTCAAATTCGAGGAAAAGCCTCGCAGACGTGCCATTAATCCTTCTCTGCGGCGGACGGAAGTATCCATGACAACTGACAAGCAGAAACCGTTGCTAATTTAAAAATCTTGAACGCAGGGCTTAATTAGTGGTTGCAGGTGATTGTGGCGGCATCGGCACAAGGAACGGGCCTTATTTTTCTTTTATCATTGTATGGTCTGGGTATTATTTTAGAACTGATCAACAAATTGTGACCACGGGAAAGAGGGAAGCGAAAGATAGGAAAACAGTGACAAGGGGGAAAGTTGGGATCAAAGGGAACCTGGCGAGTGAGAGAAGGAGACCGGAAGTGTAGGGTAGGAGAGGAAAGAGGTATTCTAAATCGCGCAGCTACCAAGGGAGGGCATCCCAGGGCTAAATTAGCAACAGGTGAGGGCTGAGTAGAAAGTATTAGTTGAAAAGGTGGGATTTAAGTAGTTTCCTGAATTTGAGTTCAGATTCAGTTTTCCTCAGGTTTGGATTGGGATACAAAATAGGCCCGGGTACACTAAAAAAAAGTGGCCCACATTTGCGGATTGCATTTCCGCCAAACACTGCTTTGGCGAAGTTATAAGAAAAGAAGGAGGGTATGGGGGTCACTGACAGAGGCATCTTTCCTTAACTTCACTTATTAAAAAAAAATGCAGGGATAGTTCACACCGGTGAACCGCACCTGAATACAAGTGAGACCACTTCTGCTCAGGCCCCCTGCCCGCTCAATCTGCTTAGATTAGCCGGCCCGGCGAGAGAAAGGGAGTGACACTTCTGCCCGTTGGTAACAGTCGCGTAACGAAAGTTGAAGGGGCCCCCCTGCAAGGTACACAGAGGGGCCCCTCTATGGATTTAATCCGGAGCTTTCCGGTGTTAGTACAGTGCTGAGGGGGACCCCTGCAGCTCGGGCTCCCCCGCACTGCGGGGGATGCGGGGGCCTGTTTTATGCCCCTGGTTGGTAAAAAGGAGGAAACAGAGGCCCATCTGTCTCCAGAAAGGCCACTAAGACCCACTGGGCGGCTGGCGGCATCTGAACAACACAGACAGCGCCCACATCGGCACCCAGGCAGCCCAAAATGAGTGGCCCTGAGCTGGAACTCAGACACCGGCCCCTCGGCCATTGCCCGAGTGCCCGCCTTACCAATCCGACCCTGGTTTTCCTGATGTGCTGGGGGAGTGTGTTCCCAAAGCTTGGAGGCTAAAAATGCAAAAGAACGTCCTCCACTTCTGGTTCTTTTTATTCTGGGCACAGCAAATAACTGCTGGTTGGTGGAGCGCAGTGTTCTTGCGGTGATGTAAAGAGTGAGAAGTTTTTGAATGAGCATTAGTCCCCTGTTCTACATGGTCCAGTGTGCCAGGCACAGGGCCTTGAACTGAATTCTTTTTGTCACAGGCAACCAATGTAGCCTGGCCAAAGCTGCAGTGGCAGAGTGAAATTAAGGGATTTTGTATAGTATGCGTGCAACTGCATTTTGGACTACCTGTAATCTTTTGATGACAGTTTTGGAGATTTTCAAATAAAGGGAGTTTCCGTAGTCCAGGTAGGACATGATTAACCCTTGCAGCATGATTCTACGCTATGATTTGGGTCTCCATTTCAAACGTTTTCGCAGATTTCTAAGTAGTCCAAAGCAATTTGCTGCTGTCAAGGAAAGCTTTTTATCAAGCCATAACCCAGACTCTTGACTTCTGGTTTTGGCGGTGGTAGGGAGCCCAGACATTTTGGCCAATTGACTTCCATCCATCTGGTTGGGTTGTTTCTAACTACCATCGCCTCAGTTTTGTTACCGTTTAAAGTTAGGCTGTTAGCTTTCATCCACTCTACCACGTTTGAGACATTGACTAAGTTGGATGGAGGTTCTGCCTGATTGGGCAGAAAGCTAGATGATGACTGTGTATCATTCGCATAGGATATGGCGGAGAATCCATAGTCTTTTATAATTTTGGTGAGTGAGGTTACATACAAGTTGAATAGGGTCGAACTTAGCAAGGAACCTTGAGGAACTCCACAATTTTGGGGTATAGGTTTCGGATCTCGCATTTTCCTCACATCATTGAAAAGTTCTGCTTTGGAGGGATGAGATAAGGCATGAAGTCGACTCAACACTAGGCAGCTTTGGTATTCAGCAACCTGAAATTTGGCAGTACAGGGATGTGGCCCTGAGAAAAACTTTGAGCTCCTGCACTTATTATTTTATTTTCAAATTGAGCTCTACTGGAACATGAATTCTGCTGAGGATCATCATTCCTCAACTCAGAACACATGACTCGGTTAGTCCATCTGGAGTTCATGTGCTTATCATTATTTTCCCACAAAGTCCTGGTCACAAGAGTGGTGCTCGCCAAACTTTGCTTTCATGAGTGCACTTGTCATGTAACTTTGCAGAAGGCACATGGTCATTATCCCCTCATACAGTCCTCCTCATTCCAGTCATTATGTCATGAGGGTGGTCCCGCCCTCACATGTACCTACCATGCTTTCTGCATGAAATGGACAAACGCTCCGCCCTCCACTCCCTCCTCCTGTTTTTGTTCCTGTCTCTTCGACAGGTAAGACCATGATTCCATGTTATATCTTTAATTATTTACTACTTTTTGTTATGTCCATGCGTCAGGGGGCACGTTGTTGTTATCACGCTCTGCCTGGGCTTACTGCATGATGGACACATTGGATACTTACGGCACTGCAGGTTTTTCAGCATTGCCGTTACCTATCAGTTTTTGGCAGCTTCTTGCCGGTACAGAGAATGGGGCTCGCATTTGGTGCTCCGCTCAGGGTGTGCTCCCTGTCCTTGTGCTGAGCTGGGGCAAAGAGCTGCTCTTACACACCATGAGTGGGCCAACTGGTTCCCAAGGTTTCTGGCAGGCTCTGCGGCATCCACAGCAGCGCTCCGGTTCAGGCTTGAGGGTGTTTGCCTGAGTGTTTATGCAGCCAAGTCTTGTTCTGGGTGTGACTTGGTTACTGGGCAACTAGAATATATAGGAAGGTGTGCGGTTAGCACTGTTACTTCCATTGTTGGGGGTTTTCAGTTGCGGTGATGGAAGCTACTGGTGGGATTGGTAGCAAATGCATGCAGAAAGCCAATAATATTGAGGTAATGGAGGAGGACGACATCCTCCAGATCTCTAAAGCCCAATTACAGCAGATGATTGACCAGGCTGTGGAGGTGAAATGTCCCAGGATTGAGGTCGATGATCCCTCTTCTAAAGGCAAATACGTTCAGGAAAATACTTTTTAGGACATGCTGATTCATATAAAGTAAGTCATGGGGTTCGATCAGAAGTCTACCACTGATGATGGTTTTTATGCTCAGTATAGTGGTACCTCTCCTGATGATTTGCCACTCCACAAGGTCCTTAAAAATATTATCCTGGGGGAATGGGAAGAGGTGCATAAACAGAATGTTCCACGATTTCTGAATAAGCGCTACCTCCTGTAGAGTTTTGATGAGTTTTTTCATTCCATCCCGAAAGCTAATTCCATCCTTTTCACCTTGTCTTCAGAAGAGGCTGTTTTTTCAGACCTGGTGAAGTGAAAAGTGGGCGGTGCTTTGAAGTGTTCTTATGTAGCAGCAAACCTTGGACTCCGGGCTAGTACCTATGCTGCTTACACTTCACAGGTCCTACTGAAGGATTTTGAGAAACTGTATGGTGTTATCCAGGCTAACGAGTACCCCACATCTATTTTGGCCAACATGGCAGTCCTCTCACAATTTTTGTCTAATGCCACCTTTGATAATTTATGGGCTTCAGCTTCCTCTGCTGGGGTTGCAGTGGCAGGTGTCGGGCTATGTGCCTTAAGCCTTGGAAACTGAGGCTACTCAGAAAGGGTTGGTTCAGAAATTGCCTTTCCTGGGTCCTAAGCTCTTTCTCGAGGAACTGAATCATATGATGCAGCATTCTGCTGAGGAGAAGAATATTCTCCAGCCTGTCAGACTCCAGCCTGTTAAGAAATCTTTTTTTCTCAAGCAGTCTTTTCAGGAGCTGGATTCTAAACGTCTCTTTCGAGGCCGGGCTCAAGTTCCGGGGCTACATTTGGTAGTTCAAGGTCTTGGCCCTGCCCCCTGGTATACCCCCGAACTGGGGTGCATCAGAACCTCTTGTAAAAGGCTTGAACGTGCCTGGAGGAGAGAGTGGACGGAAGATAGCCGGGCCAATTATAAAAGGGAACTTAGGAAATATAAAAGCGCACTGAAGGACGCTAAAAAGACTTTCTTTAGCGACCGGATTGAGAGAGCAAGCAATTCTTCAGGAGAATCGTTTAAAATCTTCAAGGAACTTCTGAAAGCTCCGGTCCCTCCAGTGTTGCATGATAATCCCAAAGAAAAATGTGAGGAACTGGCCAGCTTCTTCCACTCTAAAATAGAGAAAATATTATCCTCCTTACCTACTATCCCTCAAAGCGATGAATCGGTTGCTAGTCCTACAAGTTGCCTGATTGAGCTAGCATCTTTTGGCCCCTTTTCGGAAGAGGAGGTCATAAAAGTCCTGTTAGAGATGAAGAGTGGCTCCCCGAGTGACCCAGTCCCCATAAAACATCTTAAACTCGTGGCTAACACCTTGTCAACTCCTCTGACTGACCTCTTGAACCTTTCACTCACGCAGGGCATAGTGCCCCAGAGATGGAAAAAGGCCGTGGTGAAGGCCTTATTGAAAAAGCCAGGAATGGACTCATCCAACTTGACCAACTTTAGGCCAATTTCACTTCTGCCTGGTTTCTCAAAAATTGCAGAGAAGCTGGTTAACCGTCAGCTCTCTCACCATCTTGAGTCTAACCACCTGCTAGGAGACTCCCAGACTGGTTTCCGTCCCGGCCATGGAACAGACACTGCCTTGCTGGCAGTAGTGGAGGAGGCAAGGAGCACTCTAGATACAGGAGGGTCAGTGGCAGTGATCCTCCTGGACTTGAGTGCTGCCTTTGACACTGTGAGTCATCAAGTGCTCCTCCAACGTCTGTCAGAGGTAGGTGTCTCAGGGTCGGCCCTGAAATGGTTGGGATCTTTTTTATCTGACCGTTTCTACCAAGTCTGGGAGGGGTCAGAGCAATCTGCCCTAATCCCTCTTCAATGTGGAGTCCCGCAGGGCTCATCGCTGAGCCCTACTTTATTTAATATATATATGACTCCACTTGAAAGAGTGGTCGCCCCCTCGGGGGTGAAGATCATCAGCTATGCTGATGATACTCAGCTGGTGGTCGGCCTCACTCAGCTGGCGGAACAACCTGAGGTTTTACACGACTGCCTCGCCAATGTTTATCGTTGGATGTCCATCTCTGCCTTAAAGCTCAATGGAGGTAAAACCGAGCTGATGCTCCTGGGCAATACCAGTCCCTCCATTATTGCGACCTGTTGGCCCCGGTCTCTTGGTGATCCACCATCCCCCAAGAAGGAGATCAAGTCCTTGGGAGTATGGTTGGAAGAAGATCTGTCCTTCCGGACTCATGCCAGGAAGACCGCAGGGGTTTGCTTTGGCTTACTGAAATCAGCCCGAAAGGTGCTACCTTTGCTTCCTGATCCAGCAAGGAAGCTGTTGATACGTGGCCTAATCCTATCGAGGCTCGATTATGGGAATGCGCTGTTTCTCGGTGCCCCCGAAGCGACCTTTAAAACTCTCCAACAGGTGCAAAACGCAGCTGCGAGAATCCTTATGGATGTTTCCAGAAGGCAGTCTGCTGCTCCTGCTCTCAGAGCGCTTCACTGGCTCCCCGTGAAGGAGCGGGTGAAATTTAAGGCGCTATGTACTGCCCACAAAATTCTACATGGCAAAGGCCCCCCTATCCTTGCGCATATGGCCCGTCCCTATAAACCTCCACGTCTGCTGCGCTCGGACCAAAAACACCTTCTGCAGTCAGCCAGAGTAAGAAAAGCTCGTTCTGGGGGTAGGCGTTTCTCGGTGCAGGTGGCTTCTCTTTGGAACTCTCTGCCCATCAGGATTCGCTCAGAGCCCAAGATCCTACCATTTAGGAAACTTCTTAAGACCTACCTGTTTCCACAGTAGTGACTAGCTGAGTCTCCCCTTCTGGTCTGTTGCGCCGGGACGCCCCTGGGTAAGCTGAGCGCATTACAAATTTCATATTATTATTATTATTATTATTGGCCATCCAACCTGCTCAGACAGCCCATGGCCCAGCCTTCTTCCAGTGGCAACCTCGTGGGAAGTGACTATATGGCAGTGGGGCTCATTTGACTCTGTTTCCCGAGCAATGGAGGCAGTTTGTATCTCGCCAATGGGTGCTGTCCATTGTAATGAAGGGATATTTCCACGTCATCCTCCTCCTCCTCCGATGTTCCGTGTTACCCCGTTATCAGGAAATCCAGTAAAAAGGGCTGCTCTCCTGGATGGTGTGGAAAAATTGGTCCTGAAAAAGGCAGTGATCGCAGTTACTCCAGGCTTTGAGCGTCTCGGCCTCTATTCCATTCTGTTTTTAGTTCAAAAGGGGGACAGCTCATTCCGGCCTGTTCTAGACTTCAAATTGTGGAACAAGTTTGTTCAATTTAACTCATTCCACATAATTTCTCTGCAAGGGGTTATTCTTCTGATTCACCAAGGAGATTTCCTGGCAACACTCAACTTGGAGGATGCCTAGTTCCATGTTCCCATCCATCACCTCGGTCAACAGTTTCTGTAGTTCTCACTGCAGAACAGACACTTCCAGTTCCAGGATTTGCCATTAGGTCTGTCAATGGCATCTCACACTTACACAAAAGAATTGGCCCCTGTAGTGGCTGCGTTGCAGCTTAAGGGATTTTCTTTATTCCCTTATATAGATGATTGGCTAATCTGTGGTTCTTCTTTTCTGAAGGGGAGAGGGTGTTGGTGATTCTGATTGCCCCTTTTGGCCTCATCCCCCTGGTTTCTGTTGATCTGGGAATTGTCAGGGACTCAGTTTTCAAAGTACCCTTTGGTCCCATCTCCTCTGCAATCTCCCCACCTGCCACTCCTCAGTCTGTAGTTGATGGCTTGGTTCTTGACTGCAGTCCTTAGAGAAGCTGTGTTGTTCTATTAGGGTGGCGGCTGACATTCGTAAACATTGGGGTTTCTCTGGAAATGAGCTTTTGTTCATGATTATGATTCTGTGTCTGGTGATCCTTTTCATAGTCTTGATTTTCTCCATGATAGGTTCCTTAAGAATGTAGCTCCTTTGACATTGGCTGCCCAGTGGTCGGCTATTAGAGCTTTTCGGGATTTGGATGAATTGTTTCCGTTGGTCACCCAGCTGTTTCGGAGTCTTAGACTGAACTGGCCTCCTCTGCAGTCCATTTCTTCAGTATGGGATTTATTCAAGGTTCTTCATGGGTTAAAGCTGGCCCGTTTTGAACAATTGGATTCTTGTTCTCTGCTGTGGTTATCTGCAATTTTTTTATTTTTATAGTGATTACCTCCACTATGCAGCTAGCTTGTTGCTCTGGTTATCTCTTTCCCATACCTCAAGATTTTATCCTGACAGAGTGCCCCTTAGCCCTGATTTAAAAAAAAGATATTTTTATTAGCTTTTTCAACAAAACATCAATTAAGACCAAAATCAATGAGTCACAGTGGCTTCGCCAGCATTAACGGCTGCAAAACAGTGTTCCGCCCATAGTCCTTACGGCCAATAAAGGGACATCCATAACAATTTTGTACGATACATCAATATACATACTCAAACATGGAATATATGATGGAGGCATGGTACAGTGCGGATTAATAAACAAAATGTCCTTCTGCAACAATGAAGCATCCAAGAAAAAGAAATTCAAACACCACCTCCCACCCTCCCTCCCAACCCACCCCTGTTCTCGGTGCGTCCCGTGCTACAACACTTATAAGAAATAAAAGACTGTGCGGCTCATGGGTCAGTTATGTATAACAGCAGTGTATTAAGGTCAGTGGAGATCAGCATTCCCCCAGGCAAGAACCCTATAGCCAGCACAATGCCCTCAAGGAATCGATCAGCCTATACGGAACCTTAAGGTGACCCCACCGGTGTTCCCACTGCCGTATTGGTACTCGAGTCCCTCTCCGGAGCTTGAAATAAGACCACTAACACTTCCCAGGCCCTTGCAGTCTCCATGGCTTTATCTCCCTGTGTTCGCCTAGCCAAATGAAATCTAAGTGTGCTTTCGCACGTGGCCCATTTAATCAATTCCATTTTCCATCTCAATACACTGGGGCCCCGTGCGGCCTTCCAATGCGCTGTGATATCCCTCTTGGCCAGCAATAAACCCAAATCCAGAAATGTGCTCGTTACCTTCTTTTTGGGCGTGTGGGGGAACCAGTGAAGTAAGCAAGTACCCACGTCAGGTGTAATCTGCTGCTCTGTGACTACGCATAGCAGCGCTACCACGTCCTCCCAATAGGTCCCTAATTGAGGACAGTCCCACATCATATGCTTAAATTCCGCCCCTTCTAAGTTACAACGTGGGCACTTCGCAGTGTCTGTGTGTGCCCCTTAGCCCTGATCTGGGGTTTCTTCCAAAGGACAGCTCTAAGTTTCATTTGCAGCAAGAGCTGTTTTTACCTGTCTTTGAGGAGGTTGCTTCTGACGGTATCTATTATTCTTTCAAAAGGTGATTTTGAAAATGCGGTTTCTGCACCAAATCGCCAGTTAAATATGGATGTCCTGCGGGTTATCTGGCCGACAGCCGTAGTTATCTGAGGGCTGTGACAGAGGGAGCCGTTTCCTAACTGGCCACCACTGAATTCGACAGAAGGCGACTATAGGGAATGGTAAACGCACTGGACACATCCAAGCTTGGTAGAAACATGTTGACTTCACCAAATATGTAACTTTGTATACGCGGAACTTCAGAAAAGAAAGCCGATCGGAGAAAAGGAGCAGCGCTGGACGTCCGCTTCCAGTTCTCGGATCGGCGGAGTTTGTTGTCAGCTAAGTGCCGATTTTTTGAGGGTTTCTTAGTCACGTGCATAAGGCTGACATTTGTAGTTTATTTTCGGATACCTTAATGATACTTGCACATCAAACCACAACAGTGAAAGGTCAATTACTGTGGGGATATTAAGGTCTTCAGAAAGACATTGAGTTAACGGAAAAAGTATTTTCCTTCGTGTTGGAACACTTGACTTTTGCTAATGGGAAGCAACACGATAAAAGTATTCTTTACTGTGATTTGTTGAAAAGTATTTGTGAGTGCCGCTCGTGAAGCCTGAAGGTGGTGAAAACGGATCCCTGAATTGAGGACTGCGAGGTCCAGCAGCCCTTCAGCTTCCTGCTGCTGCCTCTTCCTCAAGACCCGCCCCTGGACACTACTTTAATCCTCGCGGCCCCCGCTTCGCGGGCGCCGCTCGTGAAGCCTGAAGGTGGTGAAAACGGATCCCTGAATTGAGGACTGCGAGGTCCAGCAGCCCTTCAGCTTCCTGCTGCTGCCTCTTCCTCAAGACCCGCCCCTGGACACTACTTTAATCCTCGCGGCCCCCGCTTCGCGGGAGCCGCTCGTGAAGCCTGAAGGTGGTGAAAACGGATCCCTGAACTGAGGACTGCGAGGTCCAGCAGCCCTGCAGCTTCCTGCTGCTGCCTCTTCCTCAAGACCCGCCCCTGGACACTACTTTAATCCTCGCGGCCCCCGCTTCGCGGGAGCCGCTCGTGAAGCCTGAAGGTGGTGAAAACGGATCCCTGAATTGAGGACTGCGAGGTCCAGCAGCCCTTCAGCTTCCTGCTGCTGCCTCTTCCTCAAGACCCGCCCCTGGACACTACTTTAATCCTCGCGGCCCCCGCTTCGCGGGAGCCGCTCTTGAAGCCTGAAGGTGGTGAAAACGGATCCCTGAATTGAGGACTGCGAGGTCCAGCAGCCCTTCAGCTTCCTGCTGCTGCCTCTTCCTCAAGATCCCGCCCCCTGCGCGTCCTCATATCTCCGTGTGCGTATTTCCGCAGCGCGGAACGCAGCGCGGGCGAAGCCCGGGACAAGGGCGGGCCCGTCTGAGCCCGTCAGCGACCGACAGAGGCCGGGACGGGGCACATCTCTTGGCTCTTCAGGTGAGCATTCTGTGAGTGAGGTCTCGTTTTGTTGTGTGCTGGACAGACTTCCGCTTCCTAGTGCTCGGAGGCTTAACAGGCACACTTTGACTTTGCGCCCAGTCCTATACCATCTCACTAAAACGGGCAATGGCCACTGCTGGCATGAAGAAGGGTCGGAAGTCTCTCTGCGGGTCCGGAGTGGCTGGAACCCTGGATAATTTTATGTCGAGAGCCACGTCAGTTTTACAGAAGGAAATTGAACTTACTGAGAAAAGACTCTCTCTTGACCAAGTGCTTAACAAACGCTCCTCACTGGGCAATATTGCTTTAGTAAAGTCACCAGTAGTCGCAAACTTGTCTACTCAAGCCTCTGACATCAATGCACTGTCTCTGAGAGAAAATGAGAGTGACGTTGTAATGGCAAACAGCAATGTCTGTAATTTATCTGAGCAAGGCGACACTATTGGAACAACTAGATCTGGTCAACCTATACGTACTGATGCTACCCAGGCTAACCAGGACAAACCGTCTGAACAGGTGGTGAAACGTAAGCGGGGCGGCACAGTGTTGCCCAACAAAAGATCTAAAAGCCAAAAAGGGCCAAACACTGGAATATCTGACCCCGTGGTTAACGTAGACCTGACGGTTGGCGGTCCTGAGGCCATGATGGGTTCTGCTCCGAACAATGATTACTGGCTAAGACTTGAACAGCTACTCATTGCGACTTGTCGCCCCATTTGCAATAGACTCGATTCATTGGAAAATAGACTTTCTAATTTGGAATCATTGGTTGCTGTATTGTCTGGGGCAAATGGGACTAGGGTTAGCGGGGGAACCAAAGAAAATGTAGTCGTGTCGACTTGCCCCGCACCCAACCGACCCAATGTATTGACAGCTGTAACGGAACAACTTATTTTGCAGGGTCAGGGCCAGGGCCAGGGCCAGGGCTTAGCTAATGATACCCAAATAGCCCCCTACGACCCTATTCCATCACTTGCTGTAGGGAATTTAAGGAACGGGGCGAGCCTTGCCACTAACAACCCATCAAACGAGCCTAGAAAACCTGACTCCACCTTACATAAGCAGCCAGGGTTTCCCCTTGACCCCAAACTACCTTGCCTAGATCTCCCACCTGAATCTGTGCCATATGTGGTGGTTCTTGTTGGTGTCCCCACTCTGAAACACGGATCTAGGGAGGTATTCTCTGATTTAAAGAATAAATGTTTGCACTGGTTAAATTGTAACAAACCCCTCCCGAATCAGTGCAGCAGTGAGATATTATTCACAAGGAGGATAAATTGGGTAGGGCATAGAGTCAAGGATGTCCCAGGTGATTGTGTAGTAATCAATTTCAGGAACCCAAGTACTGCTAGGTACATCTGCACATTCCAGTCCGGTAGCCATAGTAGTCCCCATTCAGCAATCAAAGCCCTCCCACTTACCTACTTTTACCCGGGACCTCAGAATTCTGGCTTTGACATCTTTCGTAGGGGAGGGGTAGATAGCTCGAGAATTGGTTGGGTTGGACCACCTCCCCTTTGTACCTTTAATGTAAATCAAGTCCACGATCGATTCTGCCCGCCTTCTCTTGAAGCTTTCTGCCATATTAACAGATACAGTACCCTTGACCAAGTGGATTGACGTCCAAATTGTAGTGTCCCGGAAACCTATACAGTCTTGGGGGGGCCTACAGAAATGGAAGGGTCGGCAAATGGGCTTGTGCGGGCAACCCCGGGTAGGGCATCCATCTCACCAACTATCAATAGTTCTCCCACTGATCAGCCTTCGGCCATAACCAAACTAAAGCTGAACCCCAGTTTGCTCTCATGGAATGTGGCAGGCCTTAAGAGCAAACTGATATGTGAAGACTGGGGCACCTTTATAGATAATTTCGATGTCTGCTTAATGCAAGAGACATGGGCCTTAGAAAACTTCCAAAGGGTAGGCTTTGCATCTTTTAACACACTAGCAGTAACTAGCGGTAGGGGTAGACCATCCGGGGGTCTCACCACCTGGGTGGCTCTCCACCTGGGTGCCTCAGCAAGGCAGCTCCATACCAATTCAGATGACATCCAATGTATTTTGCTTGAGTTGCCTAAAAACACTTATTTGGCTCTCCTGAATGTCTACTCTAGACCTTCCCAGGGTGACCGGGAATCGAAGGTCATTGAACAGCTAAATAAATTCATCTTGTCCTTGGATCCTGGATATTCCGTGATAGTGGGTGGCGATTTTAATTGTCAATATGAACCACTTAGTGTGTCGGCCCTAGACGATCCAACTGCCGAAAACGAACACCAGAATATTCCTGATTCTATGATTCCCAAGGTCAAAGCCTGGACTCCTCTAGTTCTCCAGATTTCCGCACTAACTCTCTCTTTATCCTTGAGGGCATGTAATGGGAGATTTGATTCTGACAGACCAGGACGAGCTACCTTCAACAGAGTTGGACAAGCTTCTATCCTTGATTACATTCTTATTGAAACTAGATCGTGGGATAAGGTGCTCGATTTCAGGGTGTCAGAACGGGATGACAGCGATCACAACGCTTTGGTTGTGACATTCAAACCAGGTAGCTGGGGCATGAGTAGCTACGATACACCAGTATCTCCGATACCACAACCTCTTATCTTGAACAATAATGGACGTAGGGTAAGATGGCCTCGCATTGTTGCTAGCCCAAATAAACTGTCTGAGATCTACAGCCTCGCCCTACCTCATCTTATTGGAATGTCTGAGGCTGACCTCAATCGAATTCCCACAGAACAGGCGATTGGGCCCACAGGTATTCATATACAGCTAGTAAACAAACTCTCGAAGGTGTTCTGTTCGACTGGGAATGCGAGGCCCCACCTGCCTAAAAGGCAATTGTGGTACTCCGCTGAGTGCAGGAAGTCGAAGAGCGACTTGCTTATGGCTATTAAGGCCCTGGACAAAGTTAGGACGAAAACATTGAGGGCACAGTACAAACAAACTTTAGAAAGGGCCAGAAAGGCCTGGGAGGTTGACATTTGGGAGGAGTTAAGACTAACTTTGCAGGCTAAGGACTTCAAGGGCTTTTGGACTATTGTCAGCAAGGGCAGAAAAGAACCAGGAACCATCTCATTCCCTAATATAGCCCCAGCGGCATGGGAAGCTCATTATGGGGCCCTCTACTCAAGCTCAAACGGCAACACGCTATCTATATCTACTTCTCTCCCCAGACCTGTTTGCCGAGCTGAGGTTGCCACGGCGATAACGATAAAGGAGGTGGAAACTGCTATACATCTGTTGATATCAAACAAAGCGCCGGGATTGGACAAAATCCCTGGCGATCTTTATCGTTCGGAACCAAAGATCTGGGCGCCGTACCTTTGTTCCTTATTTAATTCTATTCTGATGGGTGCGGAACTCCCAGAGTCTTGGCTAGGTGCGGAGATCGTACCGATATTTAAGAAAGGCTGTCCCCTACAACCCTCAAATTATAGGCCCATCAGCTTAATTGATACCACACAGAAGCTGTTTGGACGTATAATATTGGATAGATTGCAGACCTGGGAGACAGATAACAACATCTTAAGTTTTTTGCAAGCAGGTTTCAGAAAGGGAATCTCCACCGTCGACCAGATCTTCCGACTTCAGGTTATACATTGGAAGACCGTGAGTTTAGAGGGTGGCAGCCTCTATCTCATTTTTGTTGACCTGATGTCGGCATTTGATCTGGTACCGCGAGAAAATCTGTGGAAGGTTCTCCGGGCTCTCAATGTCCCCTCATATCTTCTGGATATTGTGAGTAGACTCCACATGGAAAACTTCGCCCAGGTCAGATGTGGCAAACATGGAGAGTTGTCCCCCCGCTTCCCTGTCAACCGTGGAGTCCGTCAAGGATGCGTGTTGGCACCTACGCTATTCTGCTTATACATTAACAGGCTCATTAATCATCTGGCAGGCATCAGGGACACAGACGTGCCAAGACTTGCCACGGGCATGGTGCCAGCGTTGATGTTCGCTGACGACACTTTGTTGCTGTCACGAACGTCAACTGGCATCCAGCGTATCTTGGATGGCTTTGTAGATTTCTGTGCTGACAGAGGCCTAGAGATCAATTTAGCTAAAACTAAATTCATGATCCTTAACCCGCCCAAGCCCACACGGCCAAACCCAATTCTGAATGGTGTCTACCTTGAGCGGGTGACAACGTTCGGATATTTGGGGATTATACTACAAGAAGATTTTGGATGGGGGGGGCAAATTGCTAACTCGGTGTTAAAACTGGCCCAAAGCACTGGGGGAATTTCCCGACTTTTTAGAGGTTCGGTTTCCAAACCAGTGGCTCCAGCAATAGAAATCTACAGGACCCAAGTAAGAGCAGCCTCCATTTATGGAGCAGAATTGTGGGGTCATTCTAGAATACACAATCTGACCGGGACTGAAAATTCTTTTTTGAGGAGTTTACTGGGTTTGCCCCCTAGCTCCCCGTTGGTCCCTATCAGGTTGGACTGTGGGCTGACACCTATGGAAGAGGCGGTAATGTTGCGCCCACTGATATTTTGGAAGAGACTCTGGTCTAATGCAGAGTCGGGTTTTTATTGGGAGGAATTCAAGGGGGTCTGGCCCCAAATCAAGAGCAAGAATATTCCCTGGCTGAGATTTGTTAGGGATACTTGCACCAAGATCGGCCTACCTGAATTATGGGCCTCACCAGAGGCCTCATGCCCGGCCCTACCAAAAGCAAAATTGGCCGAACAGTTCAGAAATTACCATCTCATGCGTCTCCATGAGAGTTCTGACATTGGTAGGCTGACGGCTGAGTTCCTACAAATCAAAGACAATTATAGGAGAGAGGAATTTTTAGATCTGGTTAGTCCCCCGGCTGCTAGGAAGCTCTATTGCCAACTCAGAATGGGCAGTCTTCCGCTTAGATCGTTCACCTCCATGTGGGATGCAAATAATACTACCGCCTGCCCGGCTTGTGGATATAGACTGGAGGACGAAAAACACGTCTTCTTCTTTTGCCCCTCATACCATCTGCAAAGAAAACGCTGGGTTAAGCCCATATGTAACAACCTGGGATTTAGAGAATGCGAAAAAGCTATGAGAGTTTTGAAGTACGATACTCAACCCCCAATAGTTTTTGCAGTATCCAGGTTTCTTAATGCTATGTGGTTAAAACGTAGGAAATTCTTGTAAATAATCTCTCAGTCTTAAAGAGAGGAAAGGAAAGGGAAGAAAAAAAATATATATATATATATATTTTTTTTTTCTCTTTCCTCTTTTGTACCGTATGAATGCTTTATGTAACATCTTACAACTATGAACTGACTTGGCCTTTTTTAACTGTGAATTGTGATAATTTATGACGCTTTTATGGCCTTTTTGAGCCGAAATAAAGTTTAACAATGCAATGCAATTATTCCCTTGATGGTATGCATTGTTTGTTGTGTTACTTATGGCGTACTGAGGATTGTCACAATTCCCAGTCTTTGTTTGTCTCCTTTTGGGGGTCTCAAAAAGACAATAAGAATACCACATTCACCTTGAACCGCTGGGTGTGGTAGGCTATCTGTCAGGCCTACTCTTTCACCTTGATTTGGTTTCCCCTTCTCATGTGCAGGGAAGGTCCTCTAGGTGAGTCTCTATTTCCTGGGCGCAAGCGGGTGGTGTTTCCATCCATGACATTTGTAGGGAGGCTACTTGATCCTCTTTTGATACTTTTGTAAAACATTATTGTTTGGATGTTGACGACTCTATGGCCAGTAATTTTGGTTATGGGGTTTTGTGCACTGCTCAACAGTAACATATTTCTGTTAGAAACAAAGTTGTTTAAGGCCTAGGTATTTCACCTGTGTTGCAAATTCCAAACCCACAAAGTTGCGCCTCCAAACATGCTGTAAAAAAAGTGGAAAATGATCATTTAACAGCGAAAGTCTTCTTAACCATCGTTTAGTAACAGAAAATATAAATTTCCTTTTTACTCAGAATTTTTGACTTTGAATAAATCTTTGTTTTGGATAGATGGACCACGCTTGGAAACCCATGCTGAATGACGCTCCTCGTCTGAATTTTTACAGCCTTATCTGCCAGTGACATGAAAAGGTATGATGCATCTTTCTTTATTAACAAAATACCACTCACATATCAAAGGTACTGATCTTGCTTGGGGATGGCATCAGATTGTGTTTAATTGCATTGTTTTCTATGCATTCTTTGAAAATGTCAGCGGCGACAAGCCTTTGCTTCGGTGAGATCACTTTTCATTGTACTTCTCGTTTCTAGGTTTAATGCGTGCTGGTTCATACTAAGAGGGTGATGCAGAGTGTGCAACATCCACTAAAAACTGGTCAATGTCCCCCTCTGCCACTTTAAGATTGTATACATTTGTGTACACTTTATAATGGATGGATATCTGCCATTTTTGGCTGGTGTCACACATCCACCAATCTCTAAATAGCCCCCTAAATAAGAAGAAATATTCATCACAATTGAACATAACACTGATCACGACATTACACATACAAAGCAGAGAAATACATTGAAGTAATAATACGATCAATGGGAAACTCCAAAGCCATGGCGAACAGCACCCAAGGACCACCAAAAGCACCCAGAGCCAGTCAAATGGCAGAAACGATCCATATGTGATGCCAGACATTTAGAACCAGAAGTAGAAGATCTAGTGAAATCTCCCACCAATAGTCGCTGAATTATGAGACAGGTATTCTCTTCTCTATTTTTTGGGGCGGTTTTATATAATGCAAACGTGACCCGAAGGTATTGGAGTGCTTTACATGAGCATCAGTTACATTACATGAGGTCACATATTTTTGTTGTTGTTTTTTTTAGGCATGGGGAGATTAACTGATTTGCCCAGAATTATAGGATGTTGAGCCAATGCCAAGACTCGCACCTGATTCCCTATTTACAAAGGCAGCAGCTCTGGCCATTACGCCACATCCCTCTTTGTAGGTTATTCCCATATAGTTAATGCACCAACAACTCACACTCTCCCACCTGGATGAAGCATATGTACTGTACTGAGGACCTTTCCCAGAGATTGGTGGATAGGATACTCTGTCAAAGAAAATGGTAAATGTACCATTGGCTGTATTACAAGTTCAGTATGCCTATGGCACTTGTTATACAGTGGACGAAATATCTGTCAGTTTTTTTTTTTAAACATATTTGATTGAGTTTTTATGGTAACGCTTGGGCTGTTGCTCAACATAACACTAGATGGCAGGACACACACTAGATGGCATTTTCACTAATAATTCACTCATAGAAGTCAAGACTGTCTGTCCTTTACCCTGGTCTGACCACTCAGCGGTACATTTTACCATTACGCCAGCAACCTCAAACAGTGGTCGCAGGAACAGACTCTCGACCGTCAAATATCACGCCTGGAAGTCAGTTAATAAAAAGGATTTAACGTCAGCACTATGTGAAAGGCCCGAAATTCCTGCTGATTCCAATCAAGCTGCGACAGTTTTTCATAACTGGCTTAATAGAGCAGCTAATATTGTGGCACCAGAAGTGATTAAGCACTCTCGAAGGAAATTAGCTTCGTCCCCTTGGTACTCTGCAGAACTTAAACAAGCTAAAATTAAATGCAGGCAAAAGTAACGCATCTGGAGATTGGAATATAGCAGCGTACAAAGGAAAGCTTATTGTGTAGCCTTAGATGAATATAAAACGGCGATTACATTAGCTAAAACAGCTTATTTTACCACCAAAATCCAGGAGGCCACAAATTACCCAAAATAATTATTTCAAACGGTCTCGGCGCTGATGAAGTGCCCGCGGGACGCAATGTTTTTACCAGACCAAAACTTTATAGACAAGCTGGCAGGTTTCTTTCAAAGCAAGGTTCAGTCTGTATATAACGACCTTCTAAAATCAGCCAAGGATGTAGGGTGCAATAATCCAGGACAGCCTGAGAACAAGGTCTCTCACAGAAGCCTACTACAATTTCCTCTTTTGGGAGAGGAGGAAGTGGCTGACCTGCTGCTGAAGATCAAATCAGGCTCCCCCTTAGATCCCTGTCCACCGCATATATTGCATTTGGTTTCAGGTGAGATAAGCATACCACTGTCTTCCTTACTAAACCAAACTATAGCTTCAGGGGTCTTTCCTAAAATCTGGAAAAAAGCTTGTATTCGCCCTCTGCTAAAAAACACCCAAGCTCGATCCCGCGGATGAGAAAAATTACCGTCCCATCTCCTGTTTGCCATTACCTGCCAAGGTTCTTGAGAAGGCTATGAAATGAGAGTTAACAACTTATTTAGAGACCAATGATATTCTGGACTCTACTCAACATGGTTTTAGATCATTACACTCTACTGAGTCAGCCTTAATTATGGCAGCAGAGGAAATACTTAAAGTGATGGATGATAGAGGAAGGGCTGCACTAGTCCTGCTTGATTTAACAGCAGCCTTCGACACCGTAATTCGTACAGTATTAGTTCGAAGGCTACAGGAAATAGGTATCAGTGGTACAGCTCTCGCCCTCCTCACCTCTTTCCTTTCATCCAGGGAACAGACGATTCTTTGGGATGGCTATCAATCTGAGGAATTCACTCTCCCTGGTGGAGTGCCACAGGGTTCGGCCTTGTCCCCTACGCTCTTCAATATATATGTAGCCCCCTTGGCCAGATTAATAAAAAGTTAAGGCTTTACGCTGGTGTCATACGCTGATGACAGGCAGGTTATAGTGTCTGTAACATAGTCAGTGGATGATACGGCAGCTCAATTTTGCAGTTGCATCTCTGCCTTGATGAGTTCCAACTTCTTGAAACTCAACACAGATAAAACTGAGGTGATAAAGTTTGGACAGAAAACTTCAGTGTGGAACCAAATATGGTGGCCTACTGCAGCTGGCATATGTCCGACTCCGGTCAATAAGGCTAGGAACCTCAGTCTTATGTTTGACAAGGATCTTACTTGGGCTCCTCAGATTAACCAAGTCTCATCAGCCTGCTTTTTCATGTTAAAGGACTTGCGGAAGATTCTTCCATATATCCCTTTTTCTATGAGAAAAACAGTGGTAGGAGCCAAGGTCCTAGCTAGAATTGATTACTGCAATGCCCTTTATTTGGGAGCTGGTGCAGCTCAACTCTCTAAACTCCAGTCAATTCAAAACGTGGCAGCAAGAGTCCTGCTTAAACTACCTAAACATCATCCTACCTCCACCAGTATAAAACAACTTCACTGGCTTCCAGTGAGACGACACATCGATTTTAAAACACTCTGTCTCGTGCATAAAGCTCTGTTTGGTGGTGGAGAGAAGGATGTGCAACCCTTGTTTGCTAGATATGTACCATCACGATCTTTAAGATCATCTTCCCTTGGTTTGGTACAACTTCCAAGGATAAAGAAAGCAAGGTGTGGAGGGAAACGTTTTTCCTTCCTAGCTTCCAAACTATGGAACTCACTGCCCACACATATGAGACTCCAACCTAGCAGATGTGTGTTCAGAAAGGAAATAAAAAAATTTAAGACAGGAGAATGGCAAAGTACCAAGCTTGGAAACATCATTGGCTACAGTTTTCACACATAACAACAACAAAAACAAGAACTTTGGGCAAACATTTCCACTCCACCCACATTTATGAGCATGTTTAAGTATCTGTGTACCCCACAATGAAGAATACAATATACAGTGTGTTATAGCCCGGTACATCCGATGAAGACTGCTTATCAAGGGGTCTGAGAGGGAAGAGGGGGAAAGTCTATACCCCGGCATGTGGCCCATCTAGACCAAATTTTTCTCTGTTTGTGAGGGAAGCCCGCGCCTGGAAAACCACTATCTCTGCACCCATGCATTTGTCTAATTCATTTCGCCATTTCCCTATTGTCAGGGGGGAAGTCCCCTTCCATACCTGGCAATATCGTGCTCGGCGATAGTGAGGGCAAGGAAGAGCAGATGTTGTTTGTATCGATTTCCCCCTATGTCATCAGTGCTATGGAGTAAGAATAGTCTAGGGTCATGTGGGAGATCCCAAGACAGCACCTTATTTAGACAAATCAAGACTTTTCGCCAGAAGGGTTGTATTGCGGTGCAACTCCATACTGTGTGAAAAAACGTCCCTTCCTCCTTTTTGCAACATAAGCACTGGGAGGATGCAACAACCCCCATCTTCCAAAGATGGAGACGCGTGTAATAAATGCGATGGACATATTTAAATTGAATGAGACGGTATCTAGAGGACACCGCAGCACCCCGGGGACTAGCTTTAGCCTTAGCCCAGTCATCATCGGTCAGGTCTGGGATATCGTCTTGCCGCGCCTTTCTGGTCTTGTGTAGGGTCGTAGTGGAATGTGTTGGCAGTGTTTGGTACATCTATCGAATTTTGTGGGCATCCAAATCGCCCATGAAGAGGCGACCCTCTAGGGGGTGGAACTCTGGAAGGCTGTCCAAGGTAAGAAGCATGGGGGTAAGGGCATGACGCAATTGGAGGTATTTGTAGAACCGGGTTTTATGGAGTTGGAATTCCTCCTGCAACTGTTGAAAGGACTTTAGGGTAGTGCCCCGCATGACGTCCCCCAGTGTGGATATGCTGACCAGGTCCCACTGGCGGAACCGCTTTAATGTTGCCACCTGACATAAGTGTGTACCATGCCACAGGGGTGTTGCCTGAGTCAGATGCCCATGCCACCCCATCCGCCAAACGGTGTACCGCCAGAGCCGAATTGTTGTTCAGCAAACATAAGGTAGAAAATCGAGGCTCTGTGCACTGTATAGTAACCGGAGAAGGGGAACCCCCTCCATTGCTGCGTCTTCTAGAGAAAACGCCAGGTCTGTAGGTGTATTCTACCACCATTCGTTAATGACCAATAGGTGAGACGCCTCATATTATGAATACATGTCTGCCAAAGCAATGCCGCCCCAGTAGGTAGATTGCACACAGGTCTGTAGTGCCACTCTAACAGCTCCCCCACCCCATAGGAATTTATTATGTATGGGGTTTATTTGCGCAAACCATGAGCGCGGTATATTATACGGGAAATTTTGTAGCCGATAAAGCACTCTGGGGAGAGAGACCATTTTTAAAATCCCTCATCGCCCATACAGCAAAAGAGGTAGGGATGACCATATTGTTGTCTCATCCAGGAGGCCAGCTAGAAGTGGATTCATGTTACGCCCATGCGATCTTTGGACAGGGATACATAAATATACCCAGGTATTGGAATCCCTCTGTTGCATGTGTTAACTGAGCTGCCCAAGTATTTCTACCCTGATGACCACATATTGGAAACAGCACAGACTTGGAAGGGTTGGAATGGAGCCCGGTGGTCTGGCCGAAGACCCGGAGGATCTGTTGGATACGTGGTCCCGAAATCCATGGATCAGTAATGAAGAATAGGATGTCGTCCGCATATAGAGCAATGCGGTCAGGTTGTGACTTCAGCCATTCAAAGCCTCGAAGCACTGGGTTCCGGGGTACCTATACCACCAGGGGCTCCACCGCCAGGGCAAATAAGAGTGGAGACAGGGAACAACCCTGTCGTGTGCCGTGACTGATGGGAAAAAAGGGGGAGCGATGACTAGCAACAAGCACTAAGGCCATTGGTTCTGTATATAGTAGACAAATGTATGCCAGAAAGCGCGGGCCAAAATTAACCGCCTCCAAAAGCTGGAAGAGATACTCCCAACTTAGAGGATCAAAGGCCTTATCAATATCAGCGAGGAGTATGACCGCGGGTGGCCCAGCTCTGGGGCCAATGCCATTGCATTATGGACCCGGCGAATGTTATGGCGAGTGGCTCGGTGTGGCATAAAGCTAGATTGGTCTAGGTGGATCAGTTTCCGCATACAGGTCCGCAAGCAATCAGCAAGTACTTTTCCTAATAGTTTGGATTAAAAATTGATTAGGGAAAATAGTACAGTGTGAGGAGGGGTCCTCCGGTGGTAGGCCAGGTTTTAAGAAAAGAACGATCTCAGCCTGCCGCCAGTCTCGGGGTAATATTTGCCGTTCAAGGGCATCATGCATTGTCTCTAATATGTGTGGGCCTAGTGTGGACATACATGGAAGGAGGAACTCCATGGAAAACCCATTGGGGCCGGGGGCCTGCCCTGGGCGCATCGCGGCCAATGCCGCCGTTAAGTCATCAACTGTGATGGGAGCATCAAGATGGTCTCTCATCTGATCCGTTCATCTCGGGGGGGGGGGGGGAATATCCCAGAGGAACTCTGTGATGAGGGCCTCTGAGAGCTGTTTCTTCCGAGTGTATAGTGTAGAGAAATAGCGTGGGAATTCTGCGACAACCTCCGCAGGAGAAGTACGAAAGACACCATCCATACCACGAATGATTGGGAGGTGGCTGGGGACCGCTCGGTTTGGCACAGTCTATGCAACATTTTGTTTGATTTGTCCCCCCACTGGTATATTCGGTGTTGTGATGCTAACCAAATTTCTTTTGCTTCATCCATAAGATGTTGTTGCAACTGTTGCTGTGTGAGGGACAGATTTTGCGGAAGGGTGGGCTGGGACTGTGCATATATGGTGTCTCTAAAGATGTATGGTGGGCCTCCATCTCGGAATGCTGGGCGGAGCGCTCACATTTTTCATTTGCCCTGTAACTAATGTCCGACCCTTGATTGTGGGTTTTAAGGCTTCCCAAAGGGTTTCTTTGGAGGAGACTGAGCCGATGTTTGTGTCTAGATACTCTTGGATTGCCATGCCAAGACACTCTTGGTAATCAGGGTCTCGAAGATGCCCTGGAGACATTCGCCACCTAAAGGGAGGCTTTTGAAATTGTAGGAGAAGTTTCACCGTGACCGGGGAGTGATCAGATAACCCTCTGGGGAGATGGGAGGACTGGGAAAACCTGTGGATATGGCTTCGTGGTGTAAACATATAATCCAGCCGAGACATGGATCCATGAACCGTGGACATGTATGTGTAGCCTATCTCGGCCGTGTGACATTCACGCCATATGTCAGACCACCCAGTGTGCCAGCCAGTAGGGATAATTTAGATGCATCGGTGGGAGGGCCCACACCGGATCCACGCCTTCTATCGAGTGTTGATATGATATCATTCCAGTCCCCTCCCAGGAGAGTTAGGCCATCTGGAAGTTCACTCCACAAACAGGTGATGCTGTCTACGAAAGTGGTCCCCAGGGGCAGGGGCACGTAAATGCTACCGAGGTTAATTCGTTCACCATAGAGTGTACCTGACAGGCGAACATATCTACCCCCAGAATCTACCCAATGTTTGGTATGGATGAAGGGAACACGTCAGTGGATGAGGATAGCAATCCCTCAGGAACGCCTTGTGAAGCCAGCGTGATATACTAGCTGATAGCCAAACCTGGCCAGGCAGGGAGCTTTATTGCCCAATAGATGGGTCTCCTGTAGGAGAAGCATGTTGCTCTGTGCCACTTAGCCTGTCGGATGATAGCACCCCGTTTGATTTTATTAAGCAGCCCTCAGACATTCCAAGTTACCTCTGTCAGGTCACTCAATGGAGAGACAGTCGCCTGAGTAGCAGGTGTCGTTTGTAGGTATATCATTGGTGAGAGACCTGATGAAAGATGGGATGTGTGTCTGCGCATGTAAAAGAACTAAACTCAGAATAACTCTGAAGCCCGAAAACACCCCCATCCCACCTCCCTCCCCCGATACTGCCAAGAACAAGGAGCATCTGTCGCGGTGAAGGGCGCCCTAGAACCCCAACCTGGGAGCCCAGGGTCCCCCCCTCCAATGGATCCCAACATTCCCGTTGAACATTAGCATTGGGGTACAAGTGTCCTGGGTCTGGTCAGCCACATTGCGCATTGTCCACGCCTACTTGGTGCAGAATAAGCACAGCAGTTCCAAATGATGGACAGTTGGTAGGGACCAAATTGTCACAGACTAGACCTCGGAGTTTTCAAGATGCCCGCTTAGGGCTGGAGGAACGACGGTCAGATCCTGAGAGAGGTCTCTGCTTCAATTTTGTCCTGCATGGCCTGTTTCGTTGTGAGCCTCTGGAGGAGTCTGATTCCAGTGGCAGCGGGGAGTGAGGCTTCAGGTGAGCCCTCCTGTCAGTCCAGGCAAAGAAAGCTTCAGGCATGTCGAAAAAATAAGTCTTAGAGTTATATACAGCACATAATCTGGCGGAATAGAACAGCATGCATGAAATATTGAGATCTCGCAGTCTCCGTTTTGCTGCTGTGAAGGTCTGCCTTTGCTGTTGCAGTAGACGGGTGTAGTCCGGGAGATCATTATTGGCCTGGAGTCGAAGAAGAGTTTGTCTTTATGTGATCTAGCGAACTGCAACACCGCGTCTCTGTCTGCATAGTTAAGTAACTTAGCAATGACCGGCCGTGGGCTTCCCCTGGGGGCGACTTTCTCGTCAGTGCTCGATGGGCCCTCTCGACTACGAAGCACGTAGATATCATATCAGCTGGTAGGAGATCTTTGAGCCGCTGGGTGAGGAAGCGGTTCATGGTACTACCTTCGCAACCCTGCGGAAAGCCCATGAAATGAAGGTTGTTACGTCTGGCACGGCCTTCAATGTCTTCTACCCGGGATGCCAGCACCTGCAAGATCACAGTTAGCTTATTGACACGCTTCTGTAGGTTTGTCACACTCTCCTCCATGGAGGACACCCGTGTCTCTGCTTCGGTGATGCAGTCCACTGCTTTTCTCAAGTCCTGACGCAGGAATGAAACTTCCGAACCCACTGCTCCAATCTTAGCGTCCAGCGTAACCCTGTCCTCCATAATGGCCGCCAAGAGGGCCGCATTGCCTGGTAAGGGACCAGCCATGGAGCCTCCTCCCGCCGCCGTAGTATATTTGTCCAAGGTGCCTTCTTTCAAGCCCGTAGCGTCAGGCTTGTCTTTCCCCATAGCAGTGCCGCCGATTGGTCACTCCAAATAATTTGGGGGTCAACAGCCAGGGTTTGAAGCGACATGTAGGGTCACGATGACACACGGTCACTACTCTGGGAGGGCCCACCAGGGGAAGTGCCATGAGCCGGCCTCCCGGACACCACCCACTACCAAGCCAAAAGCAGCACTGGGCCTAGCCCAGGCAGCCAAGAAGGCCCCTCTACCGGGACCGAACTCGCCGGACCACCGGCATGCCACGCACCCCTGGCCACCCCCTCACCTCCAGGTCGATCACTCACAGCAGGAATCAGTTGCTCTCTGTGGCCTGCGGGAAGTCAGGGCGTGGTGTGGGACCACAAGACACAGGTCAGGGGAGTGGCACTAGGGTGGTCTACGACTCCCCGGCCCCCAGTAGTGTCGTCCGGGCTCAGCAGATGTAGGTACAAGGGTCCAGCTCAGCCCCCGGGCATCACACTGGACCTCCCAGGGGGTACCAGGAGAGTCACCACTGGTGTCCTAGCCCGAAGTCCAGCAGCCCAAACGGTGTCACGGGGTCCGCCTATTTCAAGGAGGCGAGGAGTATCATATAGTGCCACGGTGCCCGGGTATATGTGACCCAGCGCCGCCGCAGGCCAGGACAGCTGCACTACCGCACCCAAGGGTCAGCCGTGCCTCCCCGCGAGGGAGCCCTGCTGCAGAGGAGCAAAGAGGAGGCCCAGTGGAAGCAGCGTGCAGCACCACTCGCCCCTGTCCCCCGGATGCCTGGCGTGACCACCCCCCCACTGGCCAGCTCCCAGACCTGGGCAGGCCCCACAACCCCAGAGGTAAGATCGGCTTGGGCCGAAGGACCCCCTCCCCCGCAAGCAGGATCCCAGGCGGCGGCCGAGATGATCACCCCACAGCGAGCCCACATGGAGGCTCAGGGAGTGAACACCACACACCATCCACGCATTGCTCCACCCCCGCTCTGCCGCACACCTCATCTCAGGGCCCTGACCCGACCCCTACACAGGTCTCGGGTGCGCCTCGCCAGGGATTGGGTGGCAGACCGGCAGCGTCGGGCCTGGCCCGTGCTGTGTCCCAGGGAGCTCCGGTGACCAGGCCCGTCCGCAGTCAGCAC
Organism: Triturus cristatus; assembly: GCF_964204655.1. Lineage (NCBI taxonomy): Eukaryota > Metazoa > Chordata > Amphibia > Caudata > Salamandridae > Triturus > Triturus cristatus. The sequence goes on along the minus strand of NC_140584.1, from coordinate 81,811,653 downwards.
TCTGCCTTCGGCTCCGCACAAGGCACCCCGAGCATGCTAGCGGTCCCTTCGATGTCCGATTAGCTGCACCAAGGCGGATTAGGGCAGGATTGCGACGGATTATTATTGTGGACGCGCAGAGCTTATTCAGCCATGTTGGCAGACCAAGCCACACACCTCATATCTGTCCCGTTTTGATGAATTATCTCATCTGCCTTCATCTAACTAAAGTCCCTAGCATCTCTGAAATTTTTCTTAACAAATTTCAATATGTGCAAACTTAGTGCCGCTCCTGAGCTTGGGATCCCGTTATTCTACCTTTGTCACTTTGTACTGGCTTCCACTGTTCAAACGGTTCACATCACGTCACCTCAAAACACTGTGTGTAACACAGTAAGTACAGCAAGGAATACGGTCAGCATTGTTTCAATAAAAATTTAAGCCAGGAAGCCTCTGATCAAGCACACTCTTACAAATCAAAGCGCTATGTTTCAACAAAGCCTGCCTCTGCAGACGGTCATTATCGATCCAAGACAGCAAATTTTGGAGCTGCTTCCCCATCCAGATAAGGATATTATGAAATCATCTTGCTTTCTCAAAGTTCATGAATGGCTGAATCTTCAAGTTGTCAGACCATTAGTCGGACTGTTACGTGATCCTCTTTCATCCCATAAGACCAAGGGCTTGGCTATGACGGTTTCAGCGGTGCAGTGGCACCAGGGCCCAGAGGTGGAGGTATCCCAGTGTGCTCTGAAGCACCTGCAGTTTTAATAATGGATGCCACTCCCTCTTAAAATATAGAATTGGTGGTCAGCACTCACGAAAAGTATTGCAGAGTGCACTTGCTTTATGCATAAAGTCTTGTATAGAATATATAGCACCAGTGATCATGACAATTTGTTGTTAAGTCACAAAAAATTGATTAAGAGAAGATTTCTTCTTTCAATGAGTTTTTTTTCATCTTAATCTTCTAAAAACTACAACAGCCATAGCCAACGCGTTTCGTCCAACAAGGACTTCTTCAGGGCTCTAGCTAGTACCTCAACATCGCTATTCGTCTGAGTTTGACAAAATGATGGTGTCATGAACATATCCACTTGAAAAATATTAAGATTTGGAGTACTTGTGCTCCTCCATCTGACCAGTGTGGCATCTGCTTCAATAACCCTGTCAAAATATGTTTTATACTGCCCTCCTGGGGCATGGCTTTGTGTTGACACTTACCTGGTGACTGGAGGGAGAGCTGTCACAGAGAGAAAGACTGGCCCCATGCAGGCATTTACACACACAGAATAAAAAAAGGCTATAGAGATGTGGTGGCCAAGCATGTGTAGTCTGTCGAACAGGATTCATTAAGAAAAAGGCATTTGAGGTGGAAAAAAAGGAAAAGAATGAAAAGCGATAAAAGAAAATTTGGACAAAGGCATTAGCAGAGGAAAGAGAGACGGAAGGCAATAGAGGTGAAGAAAAAGAGAATAGCAGATATGAAAGAGGTATAAGAGGATGGTAGTTAGGTAAGTAATAGAGATATGAGGGCAGAGACCCAAAGGTGAGAGAAACAAGCATTGGCAAAGCCAATAAGTCTCCTCTATGAGAGCTATTGGTTATGGCAATGTTTTGTAGCCATGATGTACCGCATCGCAGATGCCCTCTGGTGGGGCTAAAACTAATTCAAAACAGCTCTATGATACATCTAGGGCTAATGAGCGTATTTGTTTTTAACTAGCTATCATCCCTGGATGCATCTGAGTCCTTTTTGATTATTGTTTTAACCATGCTGCACAGCAGCCACAATGCTATACAGAATGCCTACAAATAACTGCCAAAGTCAGGGATGCCCATGCTGTACACCAGGATCAAAAGTCAATAGCAGAGCCAATAGTTTCAAAGGCAAGAACTTTTGGTTTTGCTAGTGCTGGTTAGGTCTCAGCAAAACACCCCTGTGATTCTGATCAAACTAGTTAATCTCCCAATGCATGAAAAAGAATAAAATGATGTCATGTGGCAAAAAAATCTATCACATAAAGAAAGCAATTGCGCCCCTGCCCATGTCTTAGTGAAAATATGTTTAGAAGCAGATAACGTCTGTTGTCCTAATACAAGCAGATAACATCTGTTGTCACAATAAACATCCATTTCAAAGGAGAAAAGGGCTTGTCTGAAGTGTGTGAGGCACAGTAAAATATAGTTACAAATGGCACGAGATTCAACAAGGATGACAGGGAAGAAGAAAAAATAAGAGTACCTCAATCACAATGCGATCAACGGTTGGACAGCAATTCAGCTGAAGCAATCAGTACTTGCTCCATGCTCCTGCCGAGAGAAGAGGAATCGAAGCCAACATGTGCTGGCCAATAAGAAGGCAGCAAGTAAGCGTGACAGTAAAGCCAACTAATGTAAAGCAATGGGTGGGATGCAAATCCCTTGTATAAATTAAATAAATACAAAGGCAGAGCGAAAGAGAAAAGTTAGATGAGTGAGAAGAGAAGAGAAATGGAAAAATGATAAAGACCAAGAAATGTAAAGCAAGATAGATGGAGAGGAAAGAAAAGGAAAGGAGAAAATATAGGAAGGAAAGAAATAAGGTAAAATTATGGTGAGAGGAGGGAGGGTAGATGAGCCAAGGGCATAGATGGGCGGAGAAAAGAAAGCAATGGGGAAGAAAAAGAAAAACAGGACACAGAATGGAAAAAGAGACGGCATGTGAGAGGTAAAGAGACAAAATAGGAGAGACCCAATCAATGAAAAGAACGATTTGGAAAATGGATATGGAGGAGAAAGAGTGAGGCTGAAGGGAGATTTGAGTGTAGAAAGAGGAAAGGAAGTTAGAAATGGAATTGGTACAGAGAAAAAGAAAAGGCTATGAACAATGGAGGTGAGACAGATGAGAGTAATGAAAAATCAAGAAGAGTATAAAGGAGAAATTGAGAAGAAAGCAAAGGTAGAAGAGAGGCTGAACTCTAGCAAGTAGAGGAAAAGGGCAAAACAGACGAACGAGAGAAAGAAAGGTGCAAAATACTATAGGAAGAAGAAAAAGATTGCAAAAATAAGTAAATCAGAGCAGTAAAAGGGAGCAAGGAGATGAGAGGGAGAGAGAAAAGTGAAGTCAAGATATAACTGTGAAAGAGAAGGGGAGGAAGAAGCTTGAAAGGAGAGACAGATTGAGGTTATATTGAGGCAAAAATGTAGACTGAAGAGAGAGAGAAGGGATGGGGGAGAGGCGTGGTGGACAGAAAAAGGAGTCAAAAATGAGGAGAGGGTGAAAGGGAAGTAGGGAGAGGTAAAGACAAAGAGGGAGGAAGTACCTAAGGACAAATGAATGAGGAGGACGGAAAGAAATATAGTGGAGCAACTTTAAGGGAAGAAGGAGATGCGGACTGGGGCAAGGACACAAGGAATAGAGAGCAAAGGCAGGTAGAAAAAGAACCAGGGACCAATAAACAGGGCTTGAGCTATCATTAGCACAGCAGGTGCGGTAGAGGGGAGTGAGGTGTCCACTACCTGAATTATGGCTATTTTTATCATCATCAAAGAAAATGTAACAGAAAAGTGATTACAAAGGGACCCACATATAAAATACGCCAGGGTACCTCTTAGTTATTTTTATACTCACATCACACCAATCTGCACTAAATCACACACAGAACACTGCCACTCATACTTCACTACAGCAAAATCAAAAGCTCACTGGTAAAGAGTCCCCTCGAGGGGCTCATTGGACATTGCAGCTCCGGCCTAAAGAGGAGCTGGCCTATGATGAAGCATGGATCACTATGAAGAAGAACATCTATACAGTTTGAACAACCCATTCATTGATTCAATAGCAGTCTGGAAAAGATACATAGACGACGTGATCATTATCTGGTCTGGCACAGAGGATCAATTGAAGGAGTTTGGTCTAGGTTGAACGGAAGAAGTCAGGATATCCAATTCACCATGAACTACAACAGGCATACCATCGACTTCCTTGACATCACGTTCAGAGTTGATGAAGGATGCCTATTCTGCGATCTTTACAGGAAACCCACAGAAAGAAACACGCTGTTGAAATATGAGTCCCACCATCCACGTAATCTAAGGGACAACTTGCCCTACGGGCAATACCTCAGATTGAGGAGAAACTGCACACGCAGAGAGTACTTCTTCAGAGAAACGGATGTCCTGATGAAGCGACTGCGGGTACGCGGCTACCCCATAGGCCTTCAGAAACGTGCCAGGAAACGGGCGTGGTACTGCCCCAGAGACCAACTACTACAACCCAAGAACAAGAAGATGGGTGCTGACAACATCGTGTCAGTTACAACTTTAAATTCCCAAAGCAATGGGATCAAAAAGATTGTCAAAAAATATTGGAATGTGGTGGCATCTGAACTCAACACGACTGAAAATCCTCTATTCGCCTTCAAAAGAGGGAGAAATGTCAAGGACAACGTAGTAAAGGCTTATTTGGAACCAGCAAAACAACCTGACTTACGGATTCAACTGGGATTGCCACCCATAGTGGGATACTTCAAGTGCGGTTCATGTAAAGCCTGCCCCTCATGCATTGAAGGTTCCACACTGATGTTGAACAATTGCACATATAAACTGTCTTCATTCACGAACTGTAACACTACCAACGTGATCTACATCATTATCTGCCCCTGTGACTCTCCCTACATAGGTCAGACAACGTAAAAGGTTAAATCCAGAATCTTGCAACACATGAGTAGAATCAGATGTAAATTACAGGGAGCCCCCCTGGTGGAACATTTCTTGGCCTTGAACCATCCACAAGAAAGCATCAGATGGAGGGTAGTAGAGAAGATCTGTCCCAACCCTAGGGGTAGGTCTATTTCAAGGTCCCTAAACCTGAAGGAGTTTAAATGGATACACACATTAAATGCAGTAACTAGCGGATTGAACGAACATGAGGAGATGGCTAAACAGATGGGCCTGCTCTAGCTCTACAGTACTATCCCACACCCTTGACCGTTCTCCACCATTGCCCAACTTGATTCCCACTGGTTGTTGTACGCTACCCCGCGTTTATCGCAATTACTGAGACATGCTGTACTGCACACACACAATTGGACATTATGTACATCTACCCCTCTTATAACCCTTAGTCAGCCAGATTGCTTCGGTGGCAGTTGCCACTTCTTAACAGTACATACACCAAGCACACTGTATTATCCGGATACACACGCTGGGATGACAACCATACAACACGCATATTGTACGTCTTAACCGGTCACACCCTGTTATGCATTTTATTTACCCTTATATGACCATTCTGATTTTGTCAACAGAAACCGCTAATGTTTGCAATTATTTGTATAACCATGCCTTTGATATGTTCCAATTTGTCAAAATGACGCTCCTCACTTATTACGGCAGATTTAGAGTTCTGGTTCAATCATAGCAGGACTTGTTTTTACCTGCGTGCTAATATCGAATGTATTGTCATTAATCCATTGACATCAGCCATTGACAACTTTACAGTCAGTGATCTCCCCTCATAAATCGTGGCTGTAACACGCTCTCCTCAATACCTATAGGAGATTCCTAGCCCCGAGCACTACGAGACTCGCTCACGCCCACAGCGTGATACATGATTGCAACGCGCGTCGTTGCTGGGCAACTAACTTCCCAACTGTAACGTGCTCGTCAGCAGACACGTCCTCGCTGCAATACTTATTGATTCCGTCCCGGGCTCACTCGCCCTGACACATTGCAGCCGTCGGATGGGACTACGGCCTGTCTGATCCAGAATTCCTTTCTAGCACACACAGGTGAGCGCTGAGCCCGCACTCCCCCAATGGCGGTTTTCATTCACTTTTTTTTCCCCGCACTTACTGTTTTAACGCCTTCTGGAATCACAGGTTAGTGCCGGGTCCGCACCACTGTATCGACGTCATACTGCGCTGGGCTAGATCTCTACTGAGTTTAGCACTAGTATAATCACCTGCCGTTTTTTTAGAGACCTGAATCATTATTACATACCGCGGTGTTCTGCACACATGGACTTCTCGTTCACTTGGACCCAGCATGCGTTTTTAGCCTCCTGGCCTGCTTGCGATTGATCCCCTTGGCATTTCATGCCCCTCTATCCACTTGTAGTTTAATTCATAATCCACTCCGTTCCTTAACTAGCATTAGCTGGCACACTGGGCCTCACGTCTTGGGGTCTCTATTACTCCTGTTACAAACCCCCCGCAACCGCACCTGTTTTTTTAATGAGCATGCACTTCCACTACAACGATTATTTGTGATAATTCACAGATGCAGTTTGCCTCTGAATTGTTTCTGATATCGGTACCATCGCTACTGCAAACACAACTTCTTGTGATACTTCACAGATGCTGGTTTTAATCACTGCTCACATAGACACCGCCACCTCGCGGGTTGCACTTATAGGGCACAGCAGCGTGATGACCCTCCTTGGCCTGTGGGAATCCCCTAATCCTTTGGTTTTACGCCCTTTTTAGAGCAGTTACCGCTTGGACATGCTACAGAATTCTCTGCAATTGTCCCCAGCCCTTGGCTCAAATTCCTCCAGCCACCCCAGGGTGAGTACAGCTGCCCTTTTCCACTTGTGCATCTTTTTGAGCACACCAGCAACCTCTCCTATAACAGGCACCTCATCCTTCCTTTTAGGCTGTCACCATCCCTTCTAGATACTTAGTCCTGATGAAGACCCGCTGTGACCACCTATTGGGGCACTTATAGGGTTGAAACGTCGCCGCTTACTCCAGGTCCAGACCTACCAAGACTCCACCTAACGCAAGACAGTAGTGATTGGTGTTAAATCATTATCTGGCCTATGCCTCCTCTGTATATAGAAACCACAATCATCCTGTATATACTGCACAATTGTACAGCACTGAGCACTTATGTCACAAAATCACCCTTTTCATGTTAATATCTCATGTTGACAGTCTTTGTTTACTTTGTTTACTGTGATTACATACTGAATGAATTAATTCTGTTAATCATAAAAAGAAACAGAATCAAGCATTTTCACGTTGTCTCTAAATTCCTTCAAAGTAAATGTTTTTACCCAGAGGCGTGTTCCATTGGTTGCGATCATTTCTCTATTTGCACTCGGAGCAAGACTAAATAACGTACTTTCTACCCGACAGAACCATTTGTTGTTTTATTTATACTTACCCAGGTTCTGAGGGACACCGGGTTACCCCATTTTTGTTAAACCACCTATGATGAAGCATGACACACATCTAGGTGTGTGAGGGCCATTGCTTCTGAGCGATCAGATCCCCGATCAGGTTTCTCAATTGACTACAGACTAATTTTCTGTTAAATTTTCTTTGATAGGAACTGCATACTCTTTGGATTTCCATATCCTGGTTGGGAGCTCGTGTGCTGGACCTTTATGCACTCCTAGTCCCCCCTTTTGTATAGTAATTTTATCACCATCCAAGAGTAAGGGAGTCCATTTTCCTAGCTTGCATTAGGGCCCATAACACTCATGCTATGCCACTAAACAAGACTCCATCTAAAATCCATGGGCCCGCCTACCCTCATACCGGAAAGCACAGGTTGCACGCCTTCCACATACTTTTAAATAATGCTGCATGAAGCAAGCACACTCTTTTACCTCTCACATACCCTTTAAACATGGGCATGCATATAAGCAGCGTCAGGCTCACAGTGACATAGCATGATCGCGTCTGGACCTCAGGCACTTCACCCAACTCTCCCCACATAGAACACAACACAGTGACACGCATTTCTACTAAACACCACCTGTATTGCCTGTAATCGCTCTGGCCAAATAAACTACCAGGATGCGGCAGTAGTGGCAGTCGCATGCCAACAAATACCAGATAACATAAAGGCAGTAGTGGCAGTCGCATGCCAACAAATACCAGATAACATAAATGTTGCTAGCGTATTATAGCAAGGGCAAATCTGTTCCCTATTTTGGGAAATCAGCCATTGCTTGTCGTTATGCATTGGGTTGGAAGCCCAACATGCTGGCCTCCTAATATTGTTAGACTGAAGTACAATGCAGGGTCATTAAAAAACATAAGCAAACAAAGCATGGCTAACCATAAGATCCTGACAGCTGGCATGAACTAAATATAATATAGCAAACCATGAAGGTAATTAAACTGAGATCAATAAACAGAACAAAATAAAGCATGCCAATATGAAGCATGACAGCTGTACACAATATTGCTAAATATTTCACATCAAATATAAAATCACATAAACTAATCTTATGTGACCACACATAACAAACAATAACATATAGCTAAGCATGAAAACAGCAGTACATAGCTGTACAAAACAGACTTAAACTAACTTGAACATACCAACTATAATAACAAATAAAACCACTATACTAGTATAACCAAACAGAAAACCAATATTAATTAACTAAACCTCACTCTGCCAGCAGAGACAGTAAACACAGTACAGATACAAAAAAATGCTCTGCCAGCATAGACCGTAAGCACAGTACAGATACAAAAAAATGCTCTGCCAGCATAGACCGTAAGCACAGTACAGATACAAAAAAATGCTCTGCCAGCATAGACCGTAAGCACAGTACAGATACAAAAAAATGCTCTGCCAGCATAGACCGTAAGCACAGTACAGATACAAAAAAATGCTCTGCCAGCATAGACCGTAAGCACAGTACAGATACAAAAAAATTGCTCCCTATGATGTTTTATATAGCGGGAACTCAACCCGAAGATATTGGAGCCCTTTACATGAGCACCAGTTACCTTACACATGGACAAGCTCATTTTTGGTAAGCAGGGGGGGATTAAGTGATTTGCCCAGAATTACAGTATGCTGAGCCGACCCCGAGTCTCGAACCCGGTTCCCCAGCTCCAAAGTCGGCAGATCTGGCCTTTAGGCCACATCCTCTCAATTCTGAATGTAATGACTTATAAATCCCATGTAGCGAAAGATAGACACCCCTGGGGCTGGTGGGGGTCTGATAAAGAAGGAAAAGGAGGGATTCTTTTTGGCTCATACTAACGATAATGATATTAATCCCTATGATGTTTTGTTTCCTAAAGAGCTGTAGAAGGCAAGCATTTACTCTGTAAAGCACAACCCGAAAGTGCAAAACCCAATAAAGAAGTATGAACAAAAAAAAACTAAACCTAATGTGCTTAAGCATAACATAATACATAACTAAAAATATAAACCTAAAAATAAAAACCGCGAGACAAGACCTAATCAAACATAATATATCTAAGAAGCTGGTCAATAAATAATAACTAAAGCTAACATCCCATAGCATACAGAAATGTCACTTAACTACACATGATAACAAACGGTCAGTGAAACTAGCATACCCAAACATTACCCAAATGTACTTAACTCTATATATTATACGATAATCAAATATACACAGCTGAATACTTAATTTAGCACTCCATCTAAATCTTGCTGTGACTGCTCGTCTACCCAAATCCAGTGTATCGGCACCTCCAGCACAGCAAACACCTTTAACTGCGTCATTTGTCGAAAACTTAGTTTGATGGAACAGACCTGTCAATGCAAACTGCTCATCAATGTGTTCTTAACTAAACCGTAAATGTCAAAGTTTCATCCCTGGAAGCGCTTTGACTCCACAATCAGTACGGGGGCGCTATGGTTTAGCTTTTCTACTTGAAGTGTGGGCATAGCGAGAACCATGCGGTAAACGAAAGGTCCTTGTAAAATAGTTACCGAGTATTTTATATTAAGTGACTGCAGGGCCGGCTCTAGGGTGGTGCGGCCGCACTGGGCGCTGACCTGGAAAAGGTGTGGGGGTTGGGGGTTGTCAATGACCTCAGGGAGGGGCGCTGTGTTTAGCAATAATTTACAATCTAAGAGCACCTGCTGCAGAGTTCCTTGTGCATCCATCCAGCTTTCAGGCAGCAATAAAAATGTCAAGATAACGCTTGTGATTAATGTCCCTGCCAGGGAGAGCGGTCATCGTTTTATCCAGCGGCAGTTTTGACTCCATAAAGAAGCGTAAAGGTTTGCTATGCCTGCTGCAACGAACAGATCTGACTTCTATGTGGACGGCTGAGTGGATTAGTAAAGCCAGCCTTTACCAGCTCTTCAAAACAAATCAAATACATGTGAGTGTGGGGTTCTGGGGAGAGGAGGCGCACTCTTTTCCTGGTGGTAGTGAGGGGATCAGAGGAGGAGGCCACGGGATAGGGGCGCCAAATAGACTGTCATGTAGGCCTGGGCGGTAAATTCCGTTCCGCTCGCGGAATTTGCGGAATTTTCGTAATTTCGCGTTCCGCGGAGAACGCGAAATTGCCCAAAATTCTGCTTTCAGCAACTTCGCGAAATTTTTTGCTTGTTCGCGTTCTCAAAATGCGTGTTCGCGAGATATTTCTCCCCGAGCACGCAAACAGCGATTGTGAACAGGAAAAAAGCATCGCGAACAAGCAATTCTGCGTGTTCGCGGAATTTCTGCGTGTTCGCGGAGATTTTTTACCGTTTCGCGGTGATTTGCGTAACGCGATTACGCAAATTCCGCCCACCCCTACTGTCACGCCATTGACCGCCAGCATTAAAGCCTGCCATGACTGTGTCATGCATTGTAGAACTATTCAATGCCGGTGTGTCAGCGGCAGATGCGAGTTGGCCCGGTTTTCTAGTTCCAACTTGTGATTTTATAGGGAGTGTTTCAAGAGCGGAAGCGTGACTATGGGCTGGCTGAAGCCCATTCCACCGAGACGGCTTGAAGGTTCCGAATCCCTCTCGTGTGTTGTGGGTTGGATGCGGGTGCTCCAATTATTGGGCTAAGGTGGCAGGGTGGCTCAGTGAGTTAAGGCGATGAGTAGGTCCCAAGCTCCACTCTCGTGAGTCCTGTCCAATTAGCATCCCATCCTTTCGAGGTCGGTAAATGGTGTACTATTAAATTTAAATTAGGCAATAGTAACACCTGGGACTAACAGAGCTTAGAAATGACACAAGTGCGACATTAGGCGCTATATATACATTTAAAAAAATAGTCATTATTGTATATGTGTACTGCTCTCCACGTAATGTTTATCAAAGTAATCTGTGTCTTTTTTTTTTTAATGTAAAATGTACAGCACTTACTAGAAGAAAGCTTGTTTTAAGGGCTGTACGCTACCGCTTTAAGTACCAGCGTGCAGTGACGCGTGACAGGAATGGGTGAAACAGGTAGTCTGAGTGGAGCACCAGACTTGAAAGGGATTTCCGCCTATATTTGCCCTTTCTGCTCCTGTTTAAAACAGCAATAAAAGGATATTACCTTTTTTTCTATTATCTGGGCCAGATCACAGTTAAAGATATGTGGATTGTTCACTTGGCTGGGGGTGGAGGGGTAGAGGCGAAGGGGGACGTGAGTGAGGAGTAGAGAAGGGCTGGTCGGGGGCCAGTGTTATGGGAGGGCTGGTGCCGGAGGGGGCGGGAGAAAGCATACACGTTTACACCCATGGAGCAGGACAAACGCTGTATTGTTAACGGTGTTTGGTGACCTAGTTAGATGAGATAAAATCACATATTGGTGGAGTGTTCTGAAGAAGACTGACACAGAGACGAGGCCCAAATAAAGTCACAACATTACAACAGTGACATGCGGACCTCACGTATAGAAGAGGAAGGAGAAAAAAACACAGGTCAGCAATGTAACGACTGCATGCCGGACTAGGAACTAAATACATGGCACTAAAAGAATACAAGCAATGGGGCCAAAAATGTAAAAATAGTAAAAGTAAAGTGTATATATCTATGTTAAAAACCGAGAAAAATATTTTTAGGGAAAAAAAGTAGAAAAAATGCTTTTTTGCATAAAATACATCCCATTTAAAAAAATCCTCCTCCTCCTCCTACAACAAGCCCAGAGAAACTTTGTAGCTTAAAAGCAATCAAGTTTGACTGAGACTAAAACAAGGAAAGGAGACCATTAGTGAAGACTTGAGGAAAAAACATTAGGATTGAGGGAATTACAATCATGCCCTTTGACCCCTGCTATCAGCACAGGCAGGGACGGACTGGCTATTTATCCCATTGTGATTTCTACAGGATGGGATGAGAGTGCAAAGCCATGTTAGGGCAGTTTTGAAGACCCAGGGCTGCTGCTGTTTGTGTGTCACTTTTTCTAGTTCCCCAAAGTTAGTTACCACCTCATCCCTCTTCCTAATTCCAGTGCTTAACTATGAGGTGTAACACATCTACCTCTTACAGGCAGGACACCTAAGAGACTTATTGATGGTTAGCTAAAAAACAATAAAAAATCCTCGCAGAAGAGGAGGTAGAAGAGAGTTACACCACCTACACTAATCCTGTTTTGTTTCCTGACAATAGGAATGGTGTGTGGGGGTGGGGCAGGTGCCTGGTACTGCGGCACCTTCTCTTGATAGTAAGTTAGTTATCCACTTACCATGTCTTCTGTTTCTTTCATTTCAGGGGATTCCTCTGTGCAGAATCCGTTCTCACACCTAGTGTAAATTGTGATGCAAACACTTCCCCACCTGGATTTATGGGACGGTGTAAGTCTCATACAGAAGTTCCCAATCATCCCTAGCTTTCCTCCCTTTCAGTATCTGCCTGAAGTTTGGTTGAGATGCAGGCTGAGCAGGACACAACAAAGAATCTCTCTATCCTGCCTGACTTTCATTCCGAGGTCGAAAATGACCGGAGGTTGAAAGTGGTGGAGGGTGCAATGCACAGGAAGTCAGGCTTCATGTCAGAAGCCCCCGAAGAGTGCGCAGATCCGTGAAAGGGCTTTCATCACCCCATCCTGATGGAACTCCATTGACTCCCCTTACTAGCCTGCACCAAAGCCCGGTGCATCATGTACAAAGCCATTCCAGCCAGTACCCCTGCTTACCTTGCAGACAAGCTCATCATCTCTGGTGGGTCTCGGCACACTTGCAGACAGCACACCATCAGACTGCAACCATTTGACTAGGTTTGCGTTATAGAAATATACATAGATATGTATAGGGACGCCTGCAGTTTAATCAGCATGAGTGCCTTTTTGTTTTCCTTATTTCAATATATTAATTTCACTACATTTATTTTCAAATCTGCGAGGCAAGATTTTTACTCTGTCAGATAGATCCAAGCAGAACAAGCATTTGCAATGCAATAGGTCTCGCATTTGCGAGATTTTGTGCTATTGGCTTTGTAAATGACAATGCCTTTTATTTATATTTAAAAAAACATACAATAATAAAAGCAAAAACAACAGTTAATGGACAGAATGCAGAACAATGTCATACATTTACCCCAGTACAGAGATCTGGGCCTAAATCCATCGTTTTTTTGCTCACCATGCCATTCCAGTTTGAACCCAGCCATATGCAAATCAGTCTTGACCCTGTGCCCCATGGGAACAGTCCAGCCCGAACTGCCAAGCCAGGTCCTCCCTGGACCGGAAACAAGCATCCTAGGACCGTTTTCGGGCTTTCAGCCCTCGTCAGCCGGGATAGCTTGATTCCAGTGGCATGGAGAGCACGGGACTCACGTCTGAGCATACCCGTCCCACTCGGGGTGACAAATGCAAAAACCTCTGTACTGGGGTGAATGTATGACATTGCTCTGCATTCTGTCCATCAACTGTTGTTTTGCATACAATAATAAAAGGCATTGTCATTTACATTGCCAATAGCACAACATCTCTCAAATGCGAGACCTATTGCATTGCAAATGCTTGTAGTAAAGATGGAGCACTCAGTAATTCCGGACTACTCACTTTTCCAGGTTTGCAAACACTCCATGTTTGAAACGTAGAGAACTGTTGATTTGCTTTGGATCTCGACATTTCTTTAAATAGTGAAGATGGTGGTAAAATGCAGGTATCTTGGTGTAGAAATTGCTGTTTACAAATATATGTGTTTTAGACCGGGAGGGGCTAGTGCGCATGGGAGCAAAATATTTTATTGTAATATTTATAAAGCGCTTGCTTTCCTTATGTGGGGCGCTGAAGCGCCTGCCTACAAGGATAGCACGCTACACTGTGTAGAGTGAAGAAATGTGAGAGAGATGTGCACAATTTAAGCTGGCATTTTTTAGCAGCTCTGCAAGTCCTTTTATGACATTTGGTATGTACATAGTTCACTTAACTAGTTACTTAACTCACTTTGCTCACTGCTCAGAATGTAATAGTTTTTACGTAACGATTAGAGAGGCCTGGTGAGCAAAACACTCACATTACAGAGTTTTTTTTGGGGGGGAGGGGTTGCTGTTTGTAAAGCTCCAGAAATGTTTAGGCTAATTCATTTGTTTACCGGCCTTCCACATAACTATTCGCTTGAAATTTGTCAAAATTTGTTAAATTGGCCACCACTGCGAAATATTATGGTATACTTGTGAAATGCGTATCCTTTCACTCAACCTGTTTTGGAAAGCTTTGAAGAGACAGGTTTCAGGAATGGAAATATTTGGTTTGAGCCTTTCCAGGTAAGAATGCTAAATATTTTTAATGACACTTTACGATGTGATCTCTCGCGAAGTCTGATTTGATGGGAAACTGGGAATATCTCACCTGATGTTGTAATGAGATATAATCATATGGCGAGCTATGGAAATACCATGCCTTTCTGTGATTAATAAACGTGGCACAAATTTTACTCCCTAATGCGCAAACTAGTTGACTCATTAATTGTAAAATGAGAAACGAGAAGGAAACATTAGGAGGGTGGAGAAAGGGTGAAAGGATAAGAAAGGTGGGGGGGAGGGACTTGGCAAACTGGATTAAGGGGAGGGGAGGGACGGGGGAGAGTGATATAGGAGGAAATTGGATGAAAGATTTAGTGGGGAGCAAGACTAAGAGAGACACTGGAGATAATGAGTAGGTGGAGGGAGGTGTAAATAGAGAAGGGGGAGATGAGGATTGGGGGCGCCCTAAGACATGATACATTTGTTTGAATGCGAAGAAAATAAAAACAATTGGTCAAGAGATGAAAGTGATGCGCTCGACTAAGGAACTTGGGGGGGCGGGGGCTCCTGACTCGTTAGTGTTTGTGTTTCAGGGACGAAGAAGGTGATGACGAGGAAGGTTGTGTAGGGCGAATAAAGCACGTGTGGTGTTTTCTTAGGAGTGAAGGAAACGGAGACGAAGAGGTGAATGGGTTCAGTTAAACAGAGGTATCACAGCAGCTGGGGATAAAGGAGATGGAGCCAAGTGGCAGCACTAAAAGAAGACACCTAACTCCTGCAAAGAAACCTGTAAATGAAATAGGTAAAACAAAGCAAAATGATTTTGCCTACTTTCTGCCTAAGTATAACGAAGGATATTAAAAAGCAGCCCATTGTTTCTGCAACGTGATGTAAATCTTCGGATAGCCTCAGACCGCACATTTCTGAGTTAATTTACCCTAGCCCTAACGTGCATGGAAGGGAAACCGAATTTGTGGGGGTGGCAGAAGAACACAGCCAGCCCAGTGCCCAGGCAAAAGAGCTTGTTCAAGCAACATCACAAGATGTAAACACAAGACGCAAAGTAAAACAAGACGCGCTGCAGCGAGACACGCTTTGTGGTGGGGAGGGGCAGAGCAAGGCACTTGGGAGAGCAAGCAAGAGAAAAGCCAGATGGTGCCTGATCGCACACTGTTAGGGTGCCCGCGAGCTATGCGAGGAAAGCCAGATGGCGTGCGCGTAACTGTGCACGTAACCGCACGCTCTAGGCCACACAAAAAGCTGTGGTCAGCTTTTTGAAGCCCACTAACTAAAAGTCTCGCCAGAGCCACGCATGCGCTGGCTCAGATGAGACCTAAAAAGGATTACTTAAGATGGTGGGAGAGAACTCAGAGGTAACACTCATGGAAAAGAAGATATTTATATTACAGATTTCAGAGTCCCTCTCCTGATTGCCAGAAGCTCATTAAAGGCATATGCTGTGTCCACACATGCTCCCCCACTTCCTCAGGGGTCTCAGCCCTAATAGAATTGACTGTGGTGGCAGTCGTCAATAAAATATTCCCAACTCCTGTTCATCCTTTGACTACACACCTTCTGAAAATAATCTTCAACCAGCTGCTCCAGTCACAACACCTCTGCCTATAAATGACTTTTGATTATATTCCCAGCGGAGAATCTGATGACGCTCATGAGTCTGTGTCCTACTTGATGGCAATTCAAGTCCTAGATATAGATGCGAAGAGAAGGGGGCAATTCCTAGGAATCTTGGTAATTAGTGCAATATAAAATACAGAGGTTCTTTTGGATTAATTTGATACATATTCACTACTTTTGGAACACACTAAAATTTATCAAATCGAATTAATCATCCATACAAAACAAACAACGGAAGATACAACAAAAACTTACAGCACGCTTTTTGCCACGCCTTGTATTAATGCATCATTGGAAGTCATCAAAATTTGGTAACATTGTTTGAAGTAAAGGGAGCTCAAACAGTGTGATTCAGGGCATGGGATTTGTAAGAAGTGTGAAAATACGAAGGTTAAATACAATTAATTTTTAACATTTGATTAGAACAACTAAAGCTAATCCTGGACCTATTCAATAAGAAAATTGACCAGTTGTAAAACAACCAATTATTAGTGCAGTCCCTCCAGTAGCTCATCAAATTTGCCCATAGGCAGAATTATATCTCATCTTCCTGAGTGTGAGCTACATTCCAGTGATAGACAATGTGTAACACATTTAAAGACCAGGATGGAGCCCTATTCCAATGAGTTCTCCCTTATTGTGCAACTCTTTCAGAACATTTTGTCAGAGACTTGGCCAACCCCAGATCGATCTCTTTACAAGCCAAATGTATGCCAAATTTCCCCATAAATTCTCCTGAAGGATTGGTTCACCATCCATCTGTAGATTTTGTCCCTAAGATCCCTTCTGGTTTTCATCCCCATCAGGAAGTTTTTTCACCATATTTGTTTTCCTTCTTATGAAGAAGAAGCTCTCCACTCTTTTGACGGGTGCTAAGCAGTACAGATTTACTTGATTTCCCTGCTTCTTTTCAGATGTCTAATTCACTCTTTGTCACTTTCAGTATTTGTTACCAGGGTCACAAATCTAACAAGCATTGGCATAGCCAATAGGTCTCACCTTTGCGACCTTATAAGTGTTTAGCCTTGCAACAGTTGCATAACTAAATACTTATAAGGTCCCAAAAGCGACACCTATTGGCTATGCAAAGCGAAAGTGAAAGTAATCGCGGTAAAGCGCGGCGCGCGCCCGCGCACATGCACTGTAGCTCTAGGCTGGCCTGGTAGCACTTTTTGGAGCCCTCTCAATAAGTCTCGCCAGACCAGCGCATGCGCTGGGTCCGGCGAGACCTAAAAATTGCCACCCTTAGTTGGAGGTGTCATTCTGTTGTTTCTATGGATGGCTTATGTTCAACCTGAAGTTCCCTTGTCTGCTGTACTCTGGGGGTGTTTTACTAGGGGGGTGGCAGGCAGTTTCAATAAGGCAAGAGGAGTTTCCCTTCTGGAGGTTTGTCATGTAGCCACTTGGGGATCTCACGTAACTGTAATAAACCCTCACATGCTTCAGGTTATCCCTTTAGGTGCTGAATTTGGTACAGCCGTACTGAATGCAACACTGTAATGTAGCACTCTATGTTCAAAATGTATCACATGTGCTGCATTACTCGTGGCTATGTGTCTTTATTCCATGCCCTTACTCATACCACTTACTATCAATGTATTGACAAGGAATGGGATGAAGAAGAGGGATGGGGTGGTAATGTTCTAATTAACTATTGGTAATGTTCATTACATCAAATCCTTCTCTTTCTCATCCCAGTGCTATAAGGCTTCCCTCCCTCCCTGGCAGTTTTTGGGCATGGTGTTTGTCTTTTGCTCGCTAGTACAGGATTAGCATAGCGACTCTAACCTTCTTATACCTTCTAATCTGGGAGACGCTTGTTTAAAAAAAAATAATGAAATTTCCGACTTTTATGTGTTCCTAAAGAGGTGAATGGCTTACACCTCATAGATAAGGATTAGGATGAGGAAGAGCAGGTTTCGGGCCAATTAAGATTATTGCAATCTGGGTCTGCCGACAGGAAGTGATGCATTTATTCAGAACTCGAGGTGGTGGCATTCTAATTAACAGTGACTTATAAGAGGCATAAACAACCTGCTACTAAAGCTTATAAATGCTAAAGACATATGTACCTTTATCTGTAAAGCACTATATTGACCTTGAGCCACATTTACACTATAGAAAACCACACAAATTCCCAAACAAAATAAATATCTTTAAAATATTTGGCTACGTCACGGAGGAAAGAAGAAACAACATAGAGGGTACAATTGCAATTGTGGCTGGTGAAAATGTTCCCTAACTCCACTGATACTTCAAGGAGAGGCTCAGCTGGACAAGAGACATGGACTGGGATCAGAGCAGGAAAATCAACCTTGTGATTTGGGGCAGATTTATCATAGTGTTTCGTTTTCTTTGCGTCACACACGGTAGAGCAAGGGCAAACCAACACTAAAGTCAGATTTACCGAGCAACGCAAGGCGACCTTGCACGACCCTGTGGTGGTTGGTAACTCTGGAGTAACGCAAGGCAGTGTAAGTTTGGGTTACTCTGCGCCAGGGAGGCGTTTCATGGGTGGAATGTGGGTGTTCCCACGCATCCACCCATGGTTTCTGGTGTAATCCTAGAAATGCCAGAAACCGGTCCTAGGAAGCTTATTTCCGGTCCAGGGAAGACATGGCTTGGCAGTTCGGGCTGGACTGTTCCCATGAGGCACAGGGTCAGACTGATTTGCATATGGCCATGTCTGAACTGGGGTGGCAGAGTGGGCTAAAGAACGGTGATGGATTAAACCCAGATCAGTTGACTGGGGGTGAGTGCTTGCAATGTTCAACACTCCGTCCATCATTTCCTTTGGTTTTTGCTTTGTAATCCTAGATTTAGCATCAGTGGTAGACATGGGAATGTGTCAAAATGCTACGCCTACCAGGGGAGATGTAACAAAGAGAAATATGTCTCATAGTTTTTCCTCTTTCTACGTGTGCTGCATTCTGGAGAATGCAGCACACGTAGAAAGAGGAATAAACCCCAAAGGGTTCATTTTGTGCAGGAAGGTATCTCTTCCTGCATAAAAAAATCCTGCCTACAACGAAGGTGCCCTTGTACCATGGCACTAGGGTGTCTGCATTGGCACAAGGCAGCACATTGTGCGCTAGAGCAAGGAATGTGCCATATAATGTCAAATATTGCGTATTCCTGTCCTCTTCCTTTCAAGCAGCACAGCGCAGGAAGGTGTCTTGCTGCTGCAGCGTTGCGTTGCGTTGCATGAAAGCTTGATAAATCTGGGCTTAGGTACATGACCTCTGGGACGAAGCTGAAAGGTTGTGTGGAGTGAGTAAAGCTGAAGAGTATAGAAGGGACTTCAAATCTTGATTCTGATTTCTATTCAACGTTCACGGCCTAGTTGCAAAAATATTTTAAACCTCTTATCTTCCGAGTTCATTTCCACTTTTTTGAATGGGGCATTCACATTTCCACAAGATCTCCTGTGAAGCTGTGCTGTGAAGCTGTGGCAGTTGCAGGTTCCAAGACGTTCTCCCGGGTAATTTTACTGAATTTCTTTCTACTCACAGGTGAAGGCATTATTGCATGTAGAAATGTACCTGGGAACAACAACTCTTCTCCTACACAAGCCTCCAGTGTTTGGGGTGATCTCTTCTCAATCATACCCCGGGAATGGATTTACTCGTATCCTTGCCAGCAGTAAATCTCTGGGTGAGAATATGTCCATAAAAAATGTATGTGAATGCCAATAAATGCATATGATTGTGAATGTTCCCAAACTGTGTACCCATTCCTAACCTGAATTGCCCTCTCCCGGAACTTGGGAGGAGATGAATTCAGGCAAAAGAAATCTTTTTACAAAGGAAAAAGACTTTGTGAATCAAAAGCAGGGCTTAAAATCAAAATCAGTCATAAAAAGGCTATAGGACGGTTCCCCCAAAACTCTTAAATTTTGCTTTTTAATTAAAAAAAAACCCCTGCAAAATCAGCATTTTTGCAAAAATCTTGTGATATTATAAAAGATCCAGTAAAAGTGCAATTAAAAATAAATAAATATATATATGTGTGTATATATATATTGATTTATTCCACGACAAGGTTGTACAAGAACTAGAAACTCTATACAAAAGACAAGGGGCCATCAAAAGAAAGTATACTGCTCAGGATAATCAGTATTACCATCTGATGAAAAAACTACAGGATAATAAGGGTATCATTATCAGACAATCTGATAAGGGTGGCAACATTGTTCTCTGGCCACGCAGCATGTACATGGCAGAAGCCTTGGATCAATTGAATATGACTGAGTGTTACAGAAGGAGCGATATGGTACTGGTTAAAGCCATTTGGAATATTTTCTATTCAAATTTACTGGCATGGAAAAGTAAGGGATTCCTAACATCGGACGAATTTTATTTTCTTAAGAACGACCATCCGGTCATGCCAGTACTTTACTTCATACCTAAGGTTCACAAGAATGCCCTAATGCCACCAGGGAGGCCAATCATATCAGCCCGCAATAGTATCTTAGAGAATGCGAGTAAATATGTTGATTTTTTTCTCCAAGAATTTGTGAGATGTTTACCCTCTTTCATTCTTGATACAGGGGACTTTTTACGTAAATTGGATGATGTAGTGTGGCATGATGACTATTTACTCATTTCTCTTGATGTCTCGTCACTTTATACAAGTATCCACTGTAGGAGAGTAGGGTCTGCTTTCTATGTTCACCCCCACTTTTTGCTTTTGCTTTACTGGTTTACGACTTAGATGTGGCTGTGGGCCTGCTAATCAGACCCACAGCCCTGCTGTTCTCTCTCTAAATTACTACTATGTACTTTAGGTGCATAACCCATTTGGATAGGATCACCTTATTGGCCCCTGTACAGTGTACCCTAGGTACCCAGGGCATAGGTGTACCCTAGGCCTACCAGGGGCTGCAGCATGTATTGTGCCACCCCTGGCCTGGCCTTCCATTTTGACACAACTGGCTGATCACTCAGCTGGGGCAAGGTCGTGTAATCACCCCTTGCTTAGGTGTAGTATTCCTATACCTAACTTACATATAGACACATGTGTACCTATCAGTCACTCCTATGGCAGGCCTTGACAATCCTGGAGGCAGAGTGCTTGGTAACATGTGAGATGGTGCTCTAGCATGAGCTGAGCCTGTCTGCAGCTTTCGGAACCTTGTCCTTATAGCTGTTCTATGATATAGCCTACCATATACTCTTAAAGTGCCTTATAATCTTAGACGGTTATGGTAACTATGGTTGGGCTTTATCAAAACATGTCGTGTAAGGTGTCTAACACTCGGGAATAATACCCCCATGCCATTTCTGGACATGAGAATATTATTCCCCCCTTCTAGAGGGAAAGACATGTTAAAATCATACTTCAACTGTTAGCCTCTGACCAAAGCCTCAGCATCACAAAATGGATGCTGCTGCCACGACACAAGTCTGACCTCCTGCTGCTGGGAGTGATCCCAGCCAGGGAGGCCTGGACAATAGGTTTCCTGCTTGGGGAGGTGCTAGCACCTCCCCAGACAGCCTTTAGTGTATTGGGGCAGGGTGGGCTGAAAGGAATGAGACATGCCTGGGGCACACAAGGTGTTCCTTGCATAGTCCAGTTCAAACCGGCGCTGGGGCACTCCAGCCCCAGCTCTGGCGCGAAACTGGACAAAGGGAAGTGGGTGTAACCACCCCCTCCCAGGTCCCACCCATAAGGCGTGACCTAGCAGGTATCCCAGCCCCCCAGATTAGTATAAGAGTGGGAGTTGGGCCTCAAGACTTTAGATTATCCTGAACCTGCAAAACTGAACAGAAACTCTGGACCTTCGACATTCGACGAAAGAAGAAGACTGAAGAATCTCCCTTGTAGCCAAGGAGTGGCTACCCTGTGCAAACAGGCACCATCAAGTGACTACCCTTTGCTTTGTGAAACGTTCGACGAGGAACCGACTGCAGAGCCCGACCAGAGCCTTGATTTCCAGACTTCTCCGACCCTCATCCACATCTGCAGCAGAGCTGAGATCCGTGGAGGCGACGAGCGACGTGGGACCGGCTACCTGGGAAAAGTGGCTAGTAACTTACAGCGCAGCTTCTGAGGCACCCTCGAAGTTGTGCACCGGGGATTGAGAAGCCCCAACCCCAAGCACCATCTGCACTGAAGACCAGCCCCCCACACTCCACGAGTCCTGCGTGGGGCCCTTCAGCATTTTCCTGCTTGCCGCGTCTGTCCGGTTGCTTGCCCGCTGGCTAGTGGCCTTTGTGACGACGCTCCCTGAAATCTTCTGCGCTGGTTTGGCTCCTCCAGACTGGCTCCCGCTTCTCTGCAAAGAAGAAGCACCCCAGACCTTCCTGGTCTGCACCAGAAGCAAGTCCCTTGTTCTTCGTGGGTTCCGCTTGCCAAGGCTTGGTGAGTCCTAGTCCAACTTCGACGCCGCCGACAGCAAGAGCCTTCGTGGGACAGCTCGCCTCCTGGTCCTGGTCGTCCTCGACGCTTCCTGGTCCTCCTGGCTGCAGCGACAAGCTTCACCTTCACCTGCAACTCTTCACGACATCGCCTGGTTCCTTCCTGGTTCCACGTGGTCACTGGCTAGTGACCTTGACTCTGTCCCCTCTGCTTGCAGGTTTCTTCTCTTCTTGATCCCAGCCTTGGGATCCACCGGACACTCTCCCCTGACTGCCTGTCAGCATCTTTCTTCAGGCATCCATAGGAGTCGACGACGAAAACGACGCATCTTCACCCCTATGCACCCGCAGCCTGTGGGCTAGGTAACTTGGGTACTCCGGTGCTCATCAGGATAGTGACTATCCTAGTGTCTAGTTTTCAAGTCTCAACTTCCTAGCTACTCCGGAAGTGTCCTAAATCTATCTATTTCTAAACTGTAACATTGCTATTGACTTTTACGCATTACGCGTGAGTGTTTCCACTCTGCACACGAATCCCGTGGGCCTCCCACTTCCTAACTAACGCTAGTGTAGTGTAGCCCCAGCGATTCCCTAGGCCTAGGCCTATTCTATTTCCGTGACAGTGGTTCTTATACCACTTATTTAGTATATGGTTTGCGTGGCCCCTAGGGCCTAACTGTATTACTTACCTGTGTGACTTACTGTATGCATTAATAAGACTGTGTTGTACTTACCTCTAAACTCATAAAGAGTGCTGAGGGTTTGCTTAGAATAAATACACTTTATTTTATATATATATCTGTTGTGGTGTCCTTTCATTTGGTATTCAAGGGATTATATATGGTATCACAGCTGGCTTCACATGCCATTCAGAGTTTAGCCTAAGACTGCTCTTGTCCATGCTACCACTAGGATAGCTGGTCTATAAGGTTGACTTTACAACCAATCACCATAAGGGTATTTGGACTGATATAAGGTGTACACTATAACTAGTGACATCATACATCAGGCCAACTTCTCACATTGGTGAGCAGCGGTTGGGATCTGAGCTTGCTGTTGTAATACCATTGTAATCTTGAGATACTAAATTGAAAGATCACACAGATATTGTCTAGGTACATATAACATAGATTATTATACTTAAGTCCTACTGGACTTTGTAGTTGTAGGTTGAAGGGAATAACACACCCTGACTACAACTACTAGAAAGGTTTAGTAGATACAACTAGTGTAGGTAGGTGCACACACCACACCCTCACTAGATCATGCCTCTGGGAGGAGATCAAGTAGATGCTCTCTCAGGAGGGGCAGGTCTGCAGAAGACCCCCTCTAGGTATGATACCTTAACATTCCAGGAGATGAGACAATTGTGTACCTCCAGAGGAATAAAACAGGGTGCAAACCCTACCCTCCTTCAGTTAAGACAACTCCTAGAGGAGTATGATGCTCAGAGGGCATCACAGGAAGGTGCCCTAGGCACAGAGGAGGGTCTACCCACCACAGAGGAGTCAGATGGGGCTTCAGATGGGGAGGTAGACAGCCAGAGCCAAGTAAGGAGACTTAGCCAGGCTAACTTAAGTTTACATGGGAGTTTGCATGGGGTCCCCCCATACAGACCCACAAGTAGACATTCACAGAGAAACAGGAAGGACAGATCCCCTTCAGGGGAAACCATCCACTCCCATGTCTCTAACATCTCTAATGCTTCCTCTCACAGGGGAATGACTTCACCTGAGAGAAAGGAGCATGCAGCCAGAATGAGGGAGGCTAATCTGAGGATTCAGAGGGAAGAACTTGCCCTTGCCAAAGAGAAGCTTGCTCTGGCTAGAGAACAAAAGTTAAGTGGGTTAGAACCCACTGGTGGCAGCAACATTCCTAGAGATAGAGACAGGCACTATGATAATAGAAACCTGAGCAAGATTGTCCCTCCCTACAAGTGTGGGGATGACATCCACAAATGGATAACTGCTTTGGAGAGAGCTTGCAAAGTACAGCAGGTACCCCAAAGTCAGTGGGCAGCTATCTTGTGGCTCTCCTTCTCTGAGAAAGGAAGAGACAAGCTCCTCACAGTTAGTGATGAGGATGCAGATAATTACACTGTCCTGAAGAGTGCTCTGATTGATGGGTTTGGCCTAACCACTGAACAATACAGGTTGTTGTTCAGGGATACCCAGAAGACACAGACTCAGGACTGGACTGACTTTGTAGATTGTGCCACTAAGGCTCTGGAAGGCTGGCTATTGGGAAGTAAGGTTAAGGACTATACAGGATTGTATAATTTGATCATGAGAGAACAAATACTTAACAACTGTCAAAACCAGCTATTGCATCAGCACCTGATTGATTCTGATCTGACTTCTCCCCAAGAATTGGGAAAGAAGGCAGATAGATGGGTCAGGACTAGAGTTAAGCAGAAAAACCAGAACCAGGGCGGTGATCAGAAAAAGGCAGACCAGAAGGGTAATGATCAGAAACAAAAAGACCAGAAGTCTGCACCAGGCCCCCAAAAGGCTCAGGGGGAGGGTGGTTCCAAAAAGGATAAGAAGAAAGAAGGCCAAAAGAAACCATGGTGCAACTATTGTAAGTCTACCTCACATTGGTTTAGTGAGTGCACCAAAAAGGATAAGCCCCCAGCCACCATTGCCCCTAAGGCAACTGTACCCCCTAGTTCAGCTGTAAGTGGTGGTTCCCAGCAAAAGGGTGTAGTAGGGTTAACCCTGGGAACTGAGGAGGATTCTGGCCTAGTCAGAGTACCTACTCAGGCTGTCCTGATCTGTGATGGGGACTTAGCTTTGTCCTCTACTGTAGGCCCCAGTAACCTGGGCAAGTACAGACAGACACCTTTTATCAACCAAAGAATGGCTCAGGCCTACAGGGACACTGGGGCTAGTGTCACAATGGTGACACCTGCTTTTGTGGACCCTGGACAGATCATACTAGGTGAGAATTACCTAGTGACCAACGCTAGCAATGCCACTACCTCCCTAGTGTGGCTATTGTTAACTTCTCCTGGGGAGGGGTAACTGGCCTCAAGAAAGTTGTTGTTAGTTCAGACCTTCCTGTAGAGTGTTTACTGGGCAATGATCTTGAAACTTCAGTTTGGTCTGAAGTGGAGTATAGGACCCATGCAGAAATGCTGGGGATAGATGCACATGTCCTTGCTGTGACCAGGTCACAGGCCAAAAAGTGCAACACTGAACAAGTGCTGGATCCTGAAACTATGGACCAGTCACAATCCAAGAGAAAGAGCAGTAGGGTTAAGGCTGTGCCTTCCCCCCTGCCTCAGGTGGTGGATCAGTCCTCCCAGGAGGATGATTCTGAGAGCCCTGAAGGAACTGTCCTAGAAGAACTTGAACCTGATCAGGTTGAGTTTCTTGGGACAGGGGGACCTTCAAGGGCAGATCTGAGGCAGGCTCAATTAGACTGCCCCTCTCTTGAACCCCTCAGACAGCTGGCTGCTGCTGAGGCTGCAGGGAATGCTCAAGGTACCCATAGAGTGTATTGGGATGAAGGGCTACTGTACTCAGAGGCTAGAGACCCCAAGCCTGGTGCATCCAGGAGGTTGGTCATACCACTGAAGTTCAGAGGCTTCCTTCTAACCTTGGCCCATGATATTCCCCTTGCAGGACATTTAGGCCAGAACAAGACTTGGGACAGGCTTGTCCCTCACTTTCACTGGCCCCATATGTCAGAAGATACTAAGGAGTTTTGTCGCTCCTGTGTCACCTGCCAAGCCAGTGGCAAATCAGGTGGCACCACAAAGGCCCCCCTCATACCACTACCTGTGGTGGGGGTCCCCTTTGAAAGAGTGGGCATAGATATTGTAGGACCAATGGACCCACAAACAGCATCTGGGCACAGATTCATACTGGTGATAGTGGACCATGCCACCAGGTACCCAGAAGCAATTCCCCTGAGGACCACAACAGCTCCTGTTGTGGCAAGGGCCCGGCTTGGAGTATTCTCCAGAGTGGGCTTTCCAAAGGAGGTCATTTCTGACAGAGGTGCCAACTTTATGTCAGGATACTTGACTGCAATGTGGAAGGAGTGTGGTGTTAACTATAAGTTCACCACACCCTATCACCCACAGTGCAATGGGCTTGTTGAGAGATTCAACAAGACCCTAAAGGGAATGATAAAAGGATTACCAGACAAGCTTAGGCGAAGATGGGACATCCTTTTACCCTGCCTTCTGTTTGCTTACAGAGAGGTCCCACAAAAGGGGGTTGGCTACAGCCCTTTTGAGCTTTTGTTTGGGCATCCTGTAAGAGGACCCCTGTGTTTGGTGAAGGAAGGATGGGAGAGACCTCTCAGACAACCCAAACTAGACATAGTGGATTATGTACTTGGTCTCCGCTCCAGGATGGCAGAGTATATGAAGAAGGCTTCTAAAAACCTTGAGGCAAGCCAAGAACTCCAAAAAGCTTGGCATGACCAAAAGGCTGTACTGACTGTTTACCAGCCAGGGCAGAAAGTGTGGGTGTTGGAGCCAGTGGGCCCAGCAGCACTCCAAGACAAATGGTCTGGACCCCACACTATTGTTGAGAAAAAGGGAGAAGTCACCTACTTGGTGGACCTTGGGACTCCCAGAAGCCCCCACAGGGTGCTTCATGTCAACAGATTGAAGGCATATGTTGACAGGGCAGACATGGGGCTACTCATGGCTACAGATGAGGGGCAGGAGGAAGAGAGTGACCCTCTCCCAGACCTGTTGACTCAGAACCCTGATGATGGCTCAGTTGATGGTGTGGTCTTTTCTGACAGCCTCACTGTCCATCAGCAACAGGACTGCAGACAAGTTCTGCAGGCCTACAGACATATGTTCTCTCTGACCCCAAGTCAGACAAACTGGTGCACCCATGAGGTGGACACTGGTGACAGTCTGCCTGTGAAGAGTAAAATCTACAGGCAACCTGACCATGTCAGGGACTGCATAAAAGTTGAGGTACAAAAGATGTTGGAGCTGGGAGTCATTGAACCTTCAGAGAGCCCTTGGGCTAGTCCTGTAGTCCTTGTGCCAAAACCTCACACCCAAGATGGTAAGAGAGAGATGAGGTTTTGCGTGGATTACAGAGGTCTCAATGCTGTCACTAGGACAGATGCCCACCCAATACCTAGGGCAGATGAGCTCATTGACAGACTGGCAGCTGCTAAGTTTTTGAGCACATTTGACCTAACAGCAGGCTACTGGCAAATCAGACTAGCTGAGAGTGCAAAGGCCAAAACTGCTTTCTCGACCCCAGGAGGACATTATCAATTTGTGGTAATGCCCTTTGGTTTGAAGAATGCACCTGCCACTTTCCAAAGGCTGGTGAATCAAGTCCTTACTGGGTTGGATGATTATTGTGCAGCTTATCTTGATGATATTGCTGTCTTTAGCTCCACCTGGGAGGATCACCTGGTCCACCTGAGGAATGTTTTAGAGGCCCTGCAAAAGGCAGGCCTCACTATCAAGGCCACTAAGTGCCAGATAGGGCAGAGCAAGGTTGTATACCTGGGCCACCTAGTTGGTGGGGGTCAGGTTCAACCACTGGAGAGCAAGATCCAGACCATAAAGGACTGGGCTCCTCCAACTACCCAGACTCAGGTCAGAGCTTTCTTGGGCCTGTCTGGGTACTACAGAAAGTTTGTTAAGAACTATGGGTCCATAGTGACACCACTTAATGACTTGACCTCCAAGAAGATGCCAAAGAAAGTTCAGTGGACAGCAAGCTGTCAAAAAGCATTTGATGACCTGAAGCAGGCCATGTGCAGTGCACCTATTCTGAAAAGTCCAGACTACTCCAAAGAGTTCATTGTCCAGACAGATGCTTCTGAGTTAGGTGTGGGAGCTGTTCTTTCACAACTGAATGTAGATGGTCAAGACCAGCCCATTGCTTTTATAAGTAGAAGGCTGACCCCTAGAGAGAAACGTTGGTCAGCTATTGAGAGGGAGGCCTTTGCTGTGGTTTGGGCCCTGAAGAAGCTGAGGCCATACTTGTTTGGCACTCACTTCAAGATTCAGACAGACCATAAGCCCCTCTTGTGGCTAAATCAGATGAAGGGTGAAAATGCCAAACTTCTTAGGTGGTCCATTTCCCTACAGGGGATGGACTTCACAGTGGAACATAGACCTGGGACTGACCATGCCAATGCAGATGGACTCTCCAGATATTTCCACTTAGAACATGAAGACTCAACTGGTCAAGGTTAGTTTAATGTCCCTAAGTTTGGGGGGGGGTTGTGTAGGAGAGTAGGGTCTGCTTTCTATGTTCACCCCCACTTTTTGCTTTTGCTTTACTGGTTTACGACTTAGATGTGGCTGTGGGCCTGCTAATCAGACCCACAGCCCTGCTGTTCTCTCTCTAAATTACTACTATGTACTTTAGGTGCATAACCCATTTGGATAGGATCACCTTATTGGCCCCTGTACAGTGTACCCTAGGTACCCAGGGCATAGGTGTACCCTAGGCCTACCAGGGGCTGCAGCATGTATTGTGCCACCCCTGGCCTGGCCTTCCATTTTGACACAACTGGCTGATCACTCAGCTGTGGCAAGGTCGTGTAATCACCCCTTGCTTAGGTGTAGTATTCCTATACCTAACTTACATATAGACACATGTGTACCTATCAGTCACTCCTATGGCAGGCCTTGACAATCCTGGAGGCAGAGTGCTTGGTAACATGTGAGATGGTGCTCTAGCATGAGCTGAGCCTGTCTGCAGCTTTCGGAACCTTGTCCTTATAGCTGTTCTATGATATAGCCTACCATATACTCTTAAAGTGCCTTATAATCTTAGACGGTTATGGTAACTATGGTTGGGCTTTATCAAAACATGTCGTGTAAGGTGTCTAACACTCGGGAATAATACCCCCATGCCATTTCTGGACATGAGAATATTATTCCCCCCTTCTAGAGGGAAAGACATGTTAAAATCATACTTCAACTGTTAGCCTCTGACCAAAGCCTCAGCATCACAAAATGGATGCTGCTGCCACGACACAAGTCTGACCTCCTGCTGCTGGGAGTGATCCCAGCCAGGGAGGCCTGGACAATAGGTTTCCTGCTTGGGGAGGTGCTAGCACCTCCCCAGACAGCCTTTAGTGTATTGGGGCAGGGTGGGCTGAAAGGAATGAGACATGCCTGGGGCACACAAGGTGTTCCTTGCATAGTCCAGTTCAAACCGGCGCTGGGGCACTCCAGCCCCAGCTCTGGCGCGAAACTGGACAAAGGGAAGTGGGTGTAACCACCCCCTCCCAGGTCCCACCCATAAGGCGTGACCTAGCAGGTATCCCAGCCCCCCAGATTAGTATAAGAGTGGGAGTTGGGCCTCAAGACTTTAGATTATCCTGAACCTGCAAAACTGAACAGAAACTCTGGACCTTCGACATTCGACGAAAGAAGAAGACTGAAGAATCTCCCTTGTAGCCAAGGAGTGGCTACCCTGTGCAAACAGGCACCATCAAGTGACTACCCTTTGCTTTGTGAAACGTTCGACGAGGAACCGACTGCAGAGCCCGACCAGAGCCTTGATTTCCAGACTTCTCCGACCCTCATCCACATCTGCAGCAGAGCTGAGATCCGTGGAGGCGACGAGCGACGTGGGACCGGCTACCTGGGAAAAGTGGCTAGTAACTTACAGCGCAGCTTCTGAGGCACCCTCGAAGTTGTGCACCGGGGATTGAGAAGCCCCAACCCCAAGCACCATCTGCACCGAAGACCAGCCCCCCACACTCCACGAGTCCTGCGTGGGGCCCTTCAGCATTTTCCTGCTTGCCGCGTCTGTCCGGTTGCTTGCCCGCTGGCTAGTGGCCTTTGTGACGACGCTCCCTGAAATCTTCTGCGCTGGTTTGGCTCCTCCAGACTGGCTCCCGCTTCTCTGCAAAGAAGAAGCACCCCAGACCTTCCTGGTCTGCACCAGAAGCAAGTCCCTTGTTCTTCGTGGGTTCCGCTTGCCAAGGCTTGGTGAGTCCTAGTCCAACTTCGACGCCGCCGACAGCAAGAGCCTTCGTGGGACAGCTCGCCTCCTGGTCCTGGTCGTCCTCGACGCTTCCTGGTCCTCCTGGCTGCAGCGACAAGCTTCACCTTCACCTGCAACTCTTCACGACATCGCCTGGTTCCTTCCTGGTTCCACGTGGTCACTGGCTAGTGACCTTGACTCTGTCCCCTCTGCTTGCAGGTTTCTTCTCTTCTTGATCCCAGCCTTGGGATCCACCGGACACTCTCCCCTGACTGCCTGTCAGCATCTTTCTTCAGGCATCCATAGGAGTCGACGACGAAAACGACGCATCTTCACCCCTATGCACCCGCAGCCTGTGGGCTAGGTAACTTGGGTACTCCGGTGCTCATCAGGATAGTGACTATCCTAGTGTCTAGTTTTCAAGTCTCAACTTCCTAGCTACTCCGGAAGTGTCCTAAATCTATCTATTTCTAAACTGTAACATTGCTATTGACTTTTACGCATTACGCGTGAGTGTTTCCACTCTGCACACGAATCCCGTGGGCCTCCCACTTCCTAACTAACGCTAGTGTAGTGTAGCCCCAGCGATTCCCTAGGCCTAGGCCTATTCTATTTCCGTGACAGTGGTTCTTATACCACTTATTTAGTATATGGTTTGCGTGGCCCCTAGGGCCTAACTGTATTACTTACCTGTGTGACTTACTGTATGCATTAATAAGACTGTGTTGTACTTACCTCTAAACTCATAAAGAGTGCTGAGGGTTTGCTTAGAATAAATACACTTTATTTTATATATATATCTGTTGTGGTGTCCTTTCATTTGGTATTCAAGGGATTATATATGGTATCACAGCTGGCTTCACATGCCATTCAGAGTTTAGCCTAAGACTGCTCTTGTCCATGCTACCACTAGGATAGCTGGTCTATAAGGTTGACTTTACAACCAATCACCATAAGGGTATTTGGACTGATATAAGGTGTACACTATAACTAGTGACATCATACATCAGGCCAACTTCTCACATCCACCACAGAGACGGGCTTAAGGCTGTTGATCACTATCTGAGCAAACGCCCTATTTGTTTCTTTGAACATAACAAAATGCTAATGTCAATTATTTCTATGTGCCTAGAGAACAATTTCTTTTTATTTCAAAGACAAGTCTATCAGCAGATCAGGGGCGTGGCTATGGGGGCCTGTTTCTCCCCAAGTTACGCCTGTCTGCATATGGGACTTTAGGAGGAACAGGTCCTCAGGTCATCATTTGAAGAAATCATGCTTAACCAGATAGTACGCTGGTATAGGTACATTGATGACCTTCTAATTATTTGGAAGGGCCCGGAGATTGGGGCTCTCCAATTCATTGATGACATCAATGAGAACAATTTAAATTTGAAATTCTCAGGTCAAGTTAGCCGTGACAGCATTTGCTTTTTGGATGTTGAACTCTTTATCCTTAATAAACATTTGCACTCGAGACTCCATAGGAAGGCAACTGCTGGTAACTCACTACTACATGCTTCAAGTCACCACCCCGCACACTTGATCCACAGTATTCCCTTTGGGGAGATGTTGCGCATCAGAAGAGTGTGTACCATTGATTCTGACTGTTTTAGGGAACAGTCTGAATGCCGGGCTAGATTCCTTAGACGGGGATACACCGCCAGAATGATAGATACAGCCATGTCTAAGGCTAGCAAGCAGGGTAGAACACAGGCATTGGCCATTAAACCGTCTATCGTTCCTACCATTGAACCAGGGACCTCACAACCACCCAGATTAATTCTAACCTATAGCAATCAACAACATAGTATAAGAAAGATTATCAATAGAAACTGGGCGTTGGTTAAAAGTGACCTGGTATTGGGCGATACACTTTCTCGGTCACCTAATTTGACTTTTAGAAAGGCACGCTCTATGAGTGAATCCCTTGTCAAGAGTAGCCCGGAGTTGGTTGAAAATACAACGTGGTTATCGACTAGCAAAGGTTTTATCAAATGTGCTAGTTGTAAAGCATGTAAACATGGAGTGAATAAAACAGAATATACTACTCCATTAAATAATAGGATCACCAAAATTGACAAAAAACTCACCTGTAAAACCGAGTTTGTTATCTATGTGCTTGAGTGCCCATGTGGGTTACGCTACGTGGGCAGTACAAGACTCCAGGCACATAAAAGAATATTACAGCATATTCGAGCTATTAATCATGGTGATCCCACATATCCAGTAGCTCGCCACTTTGATGAAGTACATGCAAGGAGATCTAGTGAGTTGCGATACTTCTTAATAGACTCAGTTCCTCCCCTAAGAAGAGGTGGGAACCGCGATTCTCTGCTAAGGAAATTGGAAACCAAATTTATATTGGAGTTAGATAGCAAAATTCCAAATGGATTGAATTCTAGTGAGGACTTTTTTACTCATTTATGAATTTTTAGTTTCTTGACATTTAATCCTGCTATCCCCAAACATATGAGCTGCTAGTTTTTTAACCTATGAAATAATTCTTATATATATTTTTTTATTCTATTTAATCACAATTTTGCACAATAGGTTAGAGACACAATTTTGGGTGACATCAGGCAGACAACAAACTTTAGGTGCTTTAAGTATTCGCTAGTGCAATAGCCCACTGGGGCAGTTTTGGTCAGTTGTCTATTATGTTTCTAGCACTTCCAACAGAGTGACAACTTGGTACAAGTACAATCTGTACAACATGACAGCCGCGGCCCGTGGAGGAAGTTCCGTGGGGCAGTAAGGCGGGGAGGGGCAGGGTGGGGGTCTCTGAAAACCGGAATTTGGATAATTACAGGTAAGTAAACAATTAAATAAATAAAACGAATTTCATATTGGGGAAAAAGCGGTCTGTGGTTTCGAGTGCTGCTCGCTTGTCGGACACCCCACGGAGCATGATTTATTGGCGGCCGTCCTGCCGCCGAGCAAGCACCATCCCAGAAACAGGGGGCCACTGAGCTCGATAATACGGGACTCAATTGTGGAGCACAGATCTTGGATCTAGAGCAGTGACGCATTCCAGGGCTCACTGAGGGCTTTATCGAGCATTTAAATAAGAAGGCATCCATCAGAGGACAGATTGAGGACTGCATATCCCAGACTGCAACGTGTTGCTCATCCAGAGCGGACCAATCAGGTCCCACGATCTAGCATAAGTAGGAAGTTGCAGCCCTCCATGCCTTCTCTCGACCGCCATTGCCTATGAGGAAGAGTTGATCTCGAAACGCGTCAGGCAGCGGTCGGCTGCTTTTAATGGACTGAAATGTGTGCTGCTCATACCAATAAAGGCTTTTTATTGGGGAAAAAGCGGTCTGTGGTTTCGAGTGCTGCTCGCTTGTCGGACACCCCACGGAGCATGATTTATTGGCGGCCGTCCTGCCGCCGAGCAAGCACCATCCCAGAAACAGGGGGCCACTGAGCTCGATAATACGGGACTCAATTGTGGAGCACAGATCTTGGATCTAGAGCAGTGACGCATTCCAGGGCTCACTGAGGGCTTTATCGAGCATTTAAATAAGAAGGCATCCATCAGAGGACAGATTGAGGACTGCATATCCCAGACTGCAACGTGTTGCTCATCCAGAGCGGACCAATCAGGTCCCACGATCTAGCATAAGTAGGAAGTTGCAGCCCTCCATGCCTTCTCTCGACCGCCATTGCCTATGAGGAAGAGTTGATCTCGAAACGCGTCAGGCAGCGGTCGGCTGCTTTTAATGGACTGAAATGTGTGCTGCTCATACCAATAAAGGCTTTTTATTGGGGAAAAAGCGGTCTGTGGTTTCGAGTGCTGCTCGCTTGTCGGACACCCCACGGAGCATGATTTATTGGCGGCCGTCCTGCCGCCGAGCAAGCACCATCCCAGAAACAGGGGGCCACTGAGCTCGATAATACGGGACTCAATTGTGGAGCACAGATCTTGGATCTAGAGCAGTGACGCATTCCAGGGCTCACTGAGGGCTTTATCGAGCATTTAAATAAGAAGGCATCCATCAGAGGACAGATTGAGGACTGCATATCCCAGACTGCAACGTGTTGCTCATCCAGAGCGGACCAATCAGGTCCCACGATCTAGCATAAGTAGGAAGTTGCAGCCCTCCATGCCTTCTCTCGACCGCCATTGCCTATGAGGAAGAGTTGATCTCGAAACGCGTCAGGCAGCGGTCGGCTGCTTTTAATGGACTGAAATGTGTGCTGCTCATACCAATAAAGGCTTTTTATTGGGGAAAAAGCGGTCTGTGGTTTCGAGTGCTGCTCGCTTGTCGGACACCCCACGGAGCATGATTTATTGGCGGCCGTCCTGCCGCCGAGCAAGCACCATCCCAGAAACAGGGGGCCACTGAGCTCGATAATACAGGACTCAATTGTGGAGCACAGATCTTGGATCTAGAGCAGTGACGCATTCCAGGGCTCACTGAGGGCTTTATCGAGCATTTAAATAAGAAGGCATCCATCAGAGGACAGATTGAGGACTGCATATCCCAGACTGCAACGTGTTGCTCATCCAGAGCGGACCAATCAGGTCCCACGATCTAGCATAAGTAGGAAGTTGCAGCCCTCCATGCCTTCTCTCGACCGCCATTGCCTATGAGGAAGAGTTGATCTCGAAACGCGTCAGGCAGCGGTCGGCTGCTTTTAATGGACTGAAATGTGTGCTGCTCATACCAATAAAGGCTTTTTATTGGGGAAAAAGCGGTCTGTGGTTTCGAGTGCTGCTCGCTTGTCGGACACCCCACGGAGCATGATATATATATATATATATGACTGACTTATGTTGGGTCAATAAATTGGAACGTGTCAAAGGAGAAGGAGCAGCACGCAGGAGAGATGTTAACTTCCCCTCGTGCCTGCATGATGGGGTGACCCTATCACACTTGCTACCCTTTGCAAACATGGTAACCCCACCTGAAATGCAAGAGGAAATGACTTTAAACACTAGGATAAGCAGGTATGAGCCTCTCATCGTGTTCGGTGGCAGCACCCTGTTCCCTACCCCACTTCTCCGTCAGCTGCAGCACAACTCTCCCTAATGTCCATTGTCGCATTTTACCCTGCTGCTCCATATCACCTATGGCTCTTATAGCCCTGTGTTTCCTCTAGCCCCTCTTTCGCCTACTACTTTCCGCCATCTCTTGTTTCCCCTTCCCTGTGGTTCATGTGCATCCCTTGGCTGTGTGTATCTTCCATCCCCTTTTCCCCTGTAGCCATGTGTCTCTTCTCCTCCATATCATCTCTGCCCCCTTTCCCCCTGTGGCCAGTGACATTTCGGGCCCCTTCCGCCATAGCCCCATCTCACCAAAACCTCATACTCCCCGTGACACTATCCCTTGCGTCTTCCCCCAGCCCACACTTTTGAAAGTCAAATATGCTCTCCTCTGTTCTCCTGTATCACCTCAGTCTCCTATATAGGAGACCACATCAGTTGGTAGTCGGGTTTGTATCCATGATTGATGCTGTGTTGTTGCTGGTCTGTGTTTAGACTCTAACCCTGAATACCAACCTACCACAAGTTTATAATCAGATGAGAGTTAGGAAGCTTTCTCTGAAAGATGTTAGGGACACAGAAAGAAAACAGAACAATCATACTTTCCAGTGACACTGACCTACAGGGGAATCTGTGGAATGCTCTATTGGCCTGGCATTTAAATGACTCCATTCGTGCCCTGTCAGTGTGATATCAATTTTTCATAGTTGTCTGAAACCATATGTAGTTCCAAAACTGAAACACCGTCCCAAAATATTGTAGGACTGGACATTGAATAGTACTGTGGCTTTCAAATAGTTTTATGCTGAACCACTGAGAGCAAAATAATTTGAGTGGGGCTCCCGAGATGGCACAATATTTTATCACAGGGACAAAGCACAGTGTTAGACAGCATGTACAACCTAATATATTGTAGTGGTACTTAAGGGTACTGAGGGTATTTCATCCAAAATTGGTATTTAATAGCGCTTTTCAATTGAATTAATGAATACATGAAGTATAAACCATTGCCTGCATCCAAAGCTTCCAAATATTTCAAGTGAAATTGGAATCCAATGGTTGATGGGCATCTTGAAATACAAAAACACCTTTCCAGTTACTATTTTACAACAATAATACAGCATATGAAATTAACATTTAAGGGCCTGATTTTGAGTTTGTCAGATTGACGGTGTTATTACTCTCAATAAAAACTGATTCCAGAGGGTTCAGAACTTATTGGGTGTGCTAAATAGCCCCTACTACGGGTGATTGGGGAATAACAAGGATATTGTTGCTTACCTACCAAAATCTCCATGTCTCGGTAAATACCATCTTGTTTACCCCTGTTAAATTTCGGGAGGTTTGACCTGCCGAAATTGAATGAAGTGTGAGATATGTATTGCATAGTTTGGGAAAACTCCAATAAATTCAGAATCAGGGCGATGAGGCGAGCGAGGGAGCCAAAATGTCCAAGTAGCTTTTACAGGGACTTACAGGATGTGGGACAGAAGGCACATTTTGTCCAATTTTTCTTAGGAAAATGTATATTTGTTGTAGGAGAATACTTTCATACATGTTCTGAATAATGTTTAACACATTGCAATGATCTTCAGTTTTTCCTTTACAATTTCATTTTGTTAATGACCTTGCCAACATTCTGTTGAATTTCAGAGACACTTAGGTAATGGCCGACAAAAGCATCCATCCTCTTCCACCAGCCATGCCTCCCCTACACTTCACACTTGTTAGACTAAAGGAACAGTGAGTTAGTTTCGCCTAGAATATTCAACCTATCCCTGTGAAATGTGTATCAACCCTTTAGATGCACTGGTGCACAATGTAAATCTGGATTTCCTCGCGGTCCGGTCTACCTCTGAGCTAAGCCCCAATAGAGAACCCAGGAAGAAATGGATATGTTACTGTTGACTACATCATACAGCTGTAACTCTGAGTCACCCCTCTTAACTCCATGAGAGGCTTAAGTGCAGCAACGGATGGCCAGGTAAGAGCACTACTGTTGCTGTCGCATATGTCACTGTACTAAATAATGACAAGCGGGTCTTGAATCTTCATCTGACCAGACATGTATAGGCGCTATTCACAAATGTACATTTACATGTGTGGATTTACTCATCCATAAACGTGTTACTGCACCTACTAGTAACTTCACCAATTTGTTTGGTTATTCACCATTTCTGAGTGTAAATGTAGCATTAGGTGCATACTTACATGTCCCCACCCTCTCAAAACAAGGGGTGGGGCATGCTGGAACAGGATTTAGGACTGTAAAGTTATTACTAGTAACTTTTCACATGTAGGTGGAGGTCTCAAAACTGGGATGGAGATCTCCCTGTGGTACAGTATAGGAAAAAATAACATATTCATGTTTGTTGTTGTAAAATAATAAAAATATACTATAACATAAGTTAATATAATTATTAACTTAGAACTAAAATAAATTACAGCACAGTATCTCATCAAATTGAATTTTTAATAATTACAAACATATATTTTATTTGATAATTATCATTATTTAAAATAATTTTTACAAATTCCACCCTCACTAGCATCTTTATATTTAATTATTTAGTGCCTTGGTATATACTTGTTTAATTGATTTGAGTTCATTTTCGTTTTTTATCGAGCATTTAAAAGTTTTGTTTAGTTATTTTTAAACTAAAATGTAAATATTTATTTAATTTTAAAAAACAAATCAAATTAAATCTAACTTTTAACACTTAAAACATATATGGACTTACTCCTAGCCGCAATCATTTTAGCCTCTAGTAACTTTAAAAACACTGTTTGTAAATAGCAATGGGCTTACTCTTTTGTGAGTGCTTCTTTTTATTTTGAGTGTCCCTTCTACCCGCCTCATTGCCCCTCCCTAAACTCTTTCTTATTCTTCCCTAATCCCTTTCCCCTTCAGTAGTAAGTATTCCCCTTTTTCCACCCATTCCCCCAGAATCTTCCACATTTACTTATAAAACATATCTTTGTGTATGAGTGGGCTAGACACAACTTCATAGAAAAGATAAGAGGCGGTTGTCTCCACAAGAACGGGTGTAAATAGCATTTTGCTGTAAGCGAATACTTCTATCTTAGTACTGCTGAACATTCTGCAAAAGTGCAGTTTGTGAATATGCCCCTTCATTTTTGACTGTACTAGAAGGTCAATATGGTATTTCATCTTCCACTCTTTTGGAGTGAAACACATTTGCTCAATGTGACTTCTGAATCCATCCTATGTAAACCCGAAATATTTCAACAGAAATATTTTCAGCCTCCAAAAATAAAAGAAAATCACAAAAAGGGTATGATGAGTCCCTTAAAACTTCATTAATGAGATCATAAACAGGGCCGCCTATTCCTGGCCACAGGTTCTTCTCATTAGACATCCTGCGTCCAGTGTGATTCACCTTGCTCTTGTGGAATAGATGAGGAATGAGTAAAAGCTAGCTCCTAAGCTTCTTTCTGTACAGTGGACATGTTTTGTTTTAGTCAGTTGCTTTGTGTACTGAGATAGATCTGGGGTGCTTTCTCTAGAGAGGTGAAGTTTATAGTGTGTCTCTTGGAAGAATCCCTTAGTATCTCAATTCGAAAAGCACCTAAACAATTACAAGTGTACAGGTAAGGTGTCCATTTTATTTGTTATATCCCTTGCATGACTAAAAATAAAACACAGTCTCACTTCCAGCTTTTTTAACGCTAGCAGTGACATCTTATGATGCCTAGTTTCATCACTTCTTGTCTCATCAGGTCTGCCATTTTTTAAGAACATCACATGAAAACACTTTCCACATGGCCCATTCCCCAATTTAACATCTTTACAAACTACCACACTCTACAGTGTAGTGTAGCACCATTGACTTGTTAGGGGTTTGCAATGCTTTATAGAGGCATACAATTTATTACAATCATGGTGATGAGTGGATTCATTGCAGAAAGCATTCAGCTGCCATAGTGCTTTGAAGTCACCCTTGGTAATTCGATGTGGGACACATATCTCCACTGGCATTACATATATATTGCCCGCCTAAACAGTGTACAGAACAAGCTCTAATATCTCTAAGTGGTTATATAAGAGGTTCTCTAGGAAATATTTGTGGACACCGTCAGAGTTGCTAAAATCCAACTTTTTTATTGCAGTATGGTAGACATTAAAGTAATCAGATAAGATAAATACTTCTTACTTAGTACTCAACGCACATTTAGAGTATACCCTTGTGTGAAGAATCTTCTCTTTCTAAGAAGCATTTCCTCCATTTTGTGGCTTTAAAGTCAATTGCTGTAAATACTGGAAGATGAACTCATATTCAATGTATACGATAGGTCCTAAAAATGCGTTCCTTTCTCGTGTGAAGTTATAAATACTCCAAGAATCAGAATCATCATACTCTTTACTATCTATACTGCACACATACTAAGCTGGCCAAATAGAACGGAGGGGTTTTTTAAAACTATAAGACATGGGGGACAATGGAAGAAGGGAAGATCTACAACTTCACTACCTGCCCCAACTTTATTTTTGGAATTCTATATTTATTCAATAGGGAAAGAGTCTAGGTGTTTTCTTTGCCTGCTTGTGGATTTACTAGTCAATTTGAACTGTTGGAAGCAACCTTGTTTAAGGCTAAATTGGGTTTCTCTTTTGACTTGGTTTTATTGCTTTATTGAGGGATAGACTGATAAATTGCCACCCCTTAGTAGATCCCGGGTCTCTTGATTACGATACCTATGAGCATGTATTAGTCAATTACTATTTTTATTATGTTCAATAAAGTATCTATGGTACTAGGTGCTTTCCAGGTTTGAAAACCCGAGGAAGACATTACAATTTAACCAAATTATTAAAACGTCACCAAGTGATCATCCGTAGCTTTACCTCAGTATGCTTATATCAGCAGAAGTAGGATTTTGTTTGCACTGGCATGAGTTGATGCCCTTCTGTTGGGCATGAGATTGGCCCACAAGATGAATGACAAGTCTTGGTTATATAGTGAAAGTGGTGCAGAAATAGAGGACTGAAGATCCTCACTGCCCCTCTGCCTAGCCTAGAGAGACCTATGGAAACAAAGCCAATAGGTCTTGCTTATGCAAGAGCTTTCGGCTTTGCCTATGTGTTTTAGCCATATTGCACATCAGTGTGGCTGCTGTTCAGCATGGGTAAAAGTTAGTGACATAGAGGAGAGTGGAGTAAAATCTCTTAGAGTGGAGTAGAGTGTCATAGAGTGGAGTGATGTAGAGTGTTGTGGAGTGTCATAGAGTGGAGTGGAGGGTTGTGGAGTGTCATAGAGTGGAGTTGAATGTTGTAGAATGGAGGATTGTGGAGTGCCGTGGAGTGGAGAGAGAATTGCAATTGTATTGATATAGCGCTTACTACCCCTGACGAGCCATTGAAGTGTTTTACTCCAGGTAGCATGCTGCTCTAGAACCCTAGGTTAGTGGTTTGTCCAGTGTTATTGGCTACTGTTTGTTACTAGAATTAGTTGTGTGCGCTCGAAGCAAACCATTCCATGCAGTTATTTCGGTTTCTTTATGGTGGACTAATTTATTAGTGGTTGGTTGTGATCATAAGTATGGGATATGTGAGCTCCTGCGTATGGTTGGTGGGATTAATAGAGGAGTTAGAGGAGATTAGGTATTGCCAGGTTACATAGGCATGACTTTCAGAGGAAGGCGGAGAGATTGTAATCTTGTAAATGAGTCATAGGAAATTTGCAGAAACACAATAATAGACAATAAGTAAACATGCCTGTGTCACAGTAGATTGTGCTCAGAGTGAGGAGGCATGCAGAGCATGGAAGGGAAGGATTGGGACATTTGAAAGAGAAGAAAAAAGGGAGAGGTAGCAAGCAGAAGATTTAATGAAAGGACGATTTCTAATGTCTGATTTAAGAAATGTAGAGAATATTTTTGAGACAGCATGCAGTTTGAGGATGCAAGAATGTATAAAAGAACAATATTATTTACTTGTGAAGACTTTGCTGTATTAGGAATTTTTGAAAGGTACTATAATTATGTAAACCATTTCTCTGCTGCTAGGCTATTGATAGACCACCGATCCAACCAGGCTAGTTGATCAGCTCAATGGTTTAAAGTGAAAAATAATGGCTGGACGCATATGTTGAGAAAATACATAGGAAATAATGTACACATTGAAAAAGAGATTTTGGTGTTTATCCTCCGGTTTGACTCACATTATTAATTACAAAGCAGATAAAGATATATTTGAATGCCTCTGATGTGTATTGGCACCAGATGGAAGGTGAAGGCAGCTCCCCAAACAGTGGAAGTGTATTACTTGCATTCCAATGGCTAGTGGGCAGGAGATGCAGACACTGGTGAGAGAATGGGATCTGATGAAAGGGCTCCCCTTACAAACTCATTGAGCACTTTTGTTAGCAATTGACTGCTGATTAGCCTTTTTGAAGCACTGCCCTTTTTGTAGATGCTGTGGGTGATTATGGGTGGAGCTGCAGGTGAGGCCAAGCCTTTGTCTACCTTGGTCACACTTCAGTGCAGAGGCCTCACACCTCTTTGTGCCTCTGTTGTGGGTGCTCCAGGCCAGAGACAACCCTACTGGGAGGGACATCACTAGACAAAGGCTGTGTCTGGAGAGCCACCTGGAAAGACATTTCAAATGTAAATGTATTGCAATTTACCTTTCCTTATTCACAAATAACTGAAATTTCAATGTACAGAAAAGGGCAGATTTGGATTTGGAGTTTAATCTTTGCTCCATAGTCCATCGCTTGGTTCGGTTTCAAGAAGCTGCATAATTTATTAATGACAGTGGTTGTAGTCAAAGGTGGCTGGGGAAATTTGAGATCCTTTTGACTCAAATAAAGAGACGATAAAATTGCAGAGTAGATGAATTGCATGGGTTAGTGTCTCAAGTTATCTGGATTCTTCCTCTGAAATACTGAAGAGCTCATCTATTGATCTTGAAACTGCAAACATGTGCAGAGCAGACACACCTTTCTAAACATTCCTTATACTTTGTGGATAGCTGGAACCCTCTCAAGAGGACTTCAACTTCACATTTATGTTTGTCAGCCTCAGATTTAAATTTTGTCCATGGCTGTTCAAGATTGCATCTGCTGCTTTTTTTTCCGGCTAATTTAGAGTTAGACCATGTGTTAGCCAATTTTATAACTGTTCTGTGGAATCTCTCCTGGGGCCTTGGGCGCTGGGGAAATTTGTTTGGGAACGTGCATAAGAACAGGCACTTCAACACCGTCCAATATCAGGTTCTGTGGTGAATAATAGTCACAGACCCTTTAACTCTGTTCAGAGGTAAGAATCCCTTTTCGGAGTCCCATTGTTTGATAAGCTTGGCTATATCCTTCAATAGTATTACATTAGC
This sequence comes from Triturus cristatus, assembly GCF_964204655.1. Lineage (NCBI taxonomy): Eukaryota > Metazoa > Chordata > Amphibia > Caudata > Salamandridae > Triturus > Triturus cristatus. Next base: position 81,769,011 of record NC_140584.1, on the reverse strand, counting down.
AGTTTCCAGTATAATGTGATGGACGCTCCTGCTATGACTCTTTTGGGCCATGGTAAGCCAATCAATATGCCATTCTGACCAATTATAAACTTCCAGGACTCCCTGGACCTGCTTCCACTCCCACTTTGGGAGAATGGCTCACCTCATATGGATTCAGCACACTGTTCCTTAGATGTTACAGTGTAGTGGCCAGCAGGCTGACAGCTGAACCAGAGCAGGGTCTCAGTCCAGGGGAAGAGGCACCACAATGATGTCATCCTCTTTCACTAACATTGGGATGGGGCGTTGTTTTCTGAAAGATCAGGTTTCAAAATGTTGACAACAAACACCACTGTGGAAATGGTGCTTCTAGAAGGAATGTCCTCACATAAGGAACTGTACTTAACACTCCTGATGTGAGATTTACCCGGCAAAGGTCTGAAAAGACTTACTATAGCAGCTGCATCCCCTCATAAAGAAGGACAAAGACCAGTTATTGGAAATTTTTAATAACAAAGAATAGGCTCAAAAGAGGTCTGTGAGCCTGTTTTGATGAAACTGAGCTACCTAAAGCACATGCAGTGCAGATTAGTGCAGTAGTGTAGAGTGGAGTAAAGTGTTGTAGAGTGGTGTAGAGTAGAGTGGCATAGAGTGGAGTAAAGAGGCGTAGAGTAGATTGTTGTAGGGTGGAGTATTGGAGAGTGAAGTGTCGTAGAGTGGAGTAATGTCGCAGAGTGCAGTAGTGCAGTAGAATGGAGTGGCATGGCGTGGCCTAGAGTTAAGTGGCATATAGTGGCACTTGAATTTTGTAGAGTTTCATATAATAGATGACGTAGAGTAGAGGGGAGAACTATTTCATACATTACACTGATGTAGAGTGGACGGGTGTAGAGTGGATCGTCGTAGAGTGGCATAGCATAGAGTGGAGTAAAGTGTAGTAGAGTGGCAGAGAGTGGAATGCCATAGAGTGGAGAGGAATAGCGTAGAGTCGAGTAAAGTGTCATAGAGTGGAGTAGATTGTAGTGAAGTAGAGTAAAGTGGTGTGAAGTGTAATTGAGTGGATGGCATAGAGGAAATGGAGTGTTGTACAGTGGCATAGTAAGTAAGTCAGTTGGTAATGTATTTATTTGCATGATTAATTAAAACTGTTGCAATAATGTACATAAAAAGTGAAATAAAACAAGATTAATAAAATTGTATGATAAATTGTGACTGTTTAAGTTACATTTCTGTTTATCAACTAACTCTTTATGAGAACAGCCAATCCCCTCTTCCTCAATGAGTTTCAGAACTCCAACTTGGGCAATGTGATATTGTAGTTTCAGAAAACAGTGTTACCAATTTACTAGCTGGAGCTCTTGATCTCAAACAATTGAGGTTGGAGAGATTGAGCAAATTGTGGAGTAATGTGCTAAATAAAGACAATTAAAATGATAAGGTACATCTTATATGTGCAAACTAAGCAAATAAAGTGCGTCCTGTGCTTCATGGAATGATAGGGTAAAACATCTGTCACCCAAACATACTAGTTGAACTAGTCTCTTGGTCTCAAACAGTTAAGGTTGGGAGACTTGTACAAATTGCGCAGTTAGTTGCAAATTGATGACAGCCAAGATTTGTAAATTATGTTTTGCCTATACAGATTAAGCAATTAAAGTGCAAACTGGGTCATTAAAGGAGTTTGTAAGTTTGCATTGTGTCTGAGTGAAGTCATTTTTATTTCATTCTTCAGACTTAGAGCCAGCCCTTGTCGGGATGCACTGGGTCGCTAAAGATTATTTTTGAATGGCCTCCGCTGTGTGTTCCACCTGAAGCTCGCAATGTCCTTCAACAGTATTTCTACTTTTTAGCCTATTTTCCACTATTCTCAGGAGCATTACTAGATGACAGCTCAGTTGTATGTCCTCACCAGAGAAGCTCCCTTTTACGCCTGCCTGCATGTCCGTATTGTTTTACGGTTAAAGAGTGGCCTCAGCAGTGCTCTGCGTTCGCGTAATAGTTCCCTGCATATGCACAGCAGATGTATAATGTCTTCACTGTCCTCCCCACACAGTCGACAACATGACGGTAGTGAGGGGCGTTGCCACAGTGGTAAATGAAAAGAAGAGGGTAATATGTCTAGACAATACTGCAAGTATTTCTCCTTGGAAATTTTGGAAACGCCGGTGCCTAGATAAGCTTGAGGGGTTGCCTTTGAATAGCTCCGTATGGTGAACGATCCATGCGCCGTTGCCGCCAGTACTGCTTTATCCTGGAGCAAGAAGACTCTTCTGATAGTTTTGTTGACAAGTTTTTGAAAACATTCATGTTTTCCTGAGGTGTTCCAGAGGCCCCGTAGGCCGAGCTGTTCCAGGGAGTCTTCCAGATGGATCCTAGCAGGGTCTGTCTCCTCAGTTGAGAATTCGATCCATTGTTGGGCACTTAGGGTCCCAGGTTCCCCTTTTTTGATCTTATGCCAGTATTTAATGTATGCTCCTTTGCGGGCCAGCCCTTGCCGAATTCTAATCTTATTTGGGCTGGAGATGTGTATTTGGCTAAGCCAAAGATCATTTGACGTGCTCCAGTTATTGTGGCATCTAGTGTGACCACATATCTCCCTCTCATGACCTCGCTTCCATATGTGATTGTCAGTATTAGTTTCACCTGTATGACCTGGAGTATCGAGAATAGCTTGTGCCAGCAATCTTATGCTTTAGGTTTCTCAGTGCCACAACTGTTGCTATGCCTTTCCTTTTTATGGCCTCCTTTTGAGCGGTGAAAAACTTTGTTATTTATATTGACTCCCAGGTATTTGTATTCTTGGATGACTTCCAACTGCTGTTTAGCTAAATGCCTGTGGTAAGCTAATTTGGCCCTCAGTTGGGTTAGACGCATGACTTTTGATTTATCCAAATTTATGTTCAATCTATATTCATCTGAGTAGGTTTGTGTTACATCTAATAAGCGTTGGAGGCCAATTAGCATTCAGCTGATAAGTACGAGGTCATTCACGTATAGTATGTTTAAAGGGGCCCAACCCCTATCTTTGGGGTGTTGGAGTTACATTCACATAGCCTGGTTGTCAGGTCCGACATAAAGAGGTTGAACAGGGTAGGCTAGTACACAGCCCTGTTTCAACCATTGTTGTTGGAATCCTTCTTGTCAAATAATCTCCATGCCCTCAGTTTTACTTGTACCCATGTGTTAGAGTGCAGGAAAATCAGCTGTTTCAGGAGGAAAGGTGGGCGTTTCCATTTGGTGAGCTTCCGCCATAGTATGTTTCTGTTGATCCTGTCACATGCTGCGCTGTAATCAATGAAGCATACATACTGAGGCTGTTTAGCTGCTATAGTAGGATCAATCAGTAAGGAGAGAGTTAAAATATTGGTACAGTGCATAGAGTGTCGTGGAGTAGCGTAAAGTGGAGAGGTGCAGAGAGGAGTAAAGTGGCCTAGAGTAAAGTGACGTAGAGTGTCATAGAGTGAAGTAAATTTTAATAAACCATGGGACATATGTACAAAAGTATTTTTGCAGTCGGAAATGGCCCGTTTCCGTCCGCAAAATGCTTTTACATATGTACAGAGCACACATTGCGATTCAGTAACATGCTACTGAATCGCAATTTGTGTTCAGTGATTCAGTATTTGGAAGGGGCATGTTTAGTGAGTCCTTTACTAAAATCCAGTGGTGCAACAGATCACTGCTTACTCTTAAAAAATGAAGTTTTATTTTATCTTTTTATATGCATCCCAGGATATTGGCTGCATTTGTTTGCTTTATTACAAAGCAATCACAGATAATGGTGGTCTGCTGACCCCAGCAGTCCATCCTGTGATGGCTGTGATTCCTAATGGGTTGCAAATTGCAACTTACCTCATTAATAATCACATAAGTTGATTGAAACCCCTTTAAGAAACACTAAATTAACCTCAATGGGTTTCATACATTAGGAATTGTAATTTCCTTATTGCGATTCTCGAAGAATCTTAATTAGGAAATCACAATTAATACATTTTGTACATATGGCCCAATGTTGCCAACACAAAGGGTAAAAGAGAGAGAGATTTCATGAAATATATGTTGTATGCAGTAACTAGATTGAGAGTCAAAAGAAAACTCTTTCCATCTTTTCATTTGAGCTGACTGTGCAATGAGGCTGTCCTATCAAAAAGAGAATGGGACAAGAGCATGGTAACTAGAGCTTTCGATGGAAACATCAGCAATTTGAAGGTGCAGCAGCTGCTAGGGGGCGACATAAACATGGCGGTCCCTGTACGGCCACCGTCCTTTAGTTACCGAACAAAGAAAAAAATGCTCTTCACTCTAATGGAACCTCTTCCATTTACTATGAAATAGGGGAACTCAAGCATTGCTATCAAAATGCAAAACATACCCTATTTCTAAACTTTGGGGCATATTTACAAACCTCTTTTGCCACAGGAGCGTCACTTTTTTGACTCTCTGTTGGCGTAGCGCCATTTCCCATATTTACAAAGTGGCGCTAAGACAGTTAACATGGCTTAACGCCACCTTGTAAATCTGCTCCTTTCGGCCGCAGTCCTCTGCGGCAAAGGGGTGTGAAATGGATGTTGCAGTGGGCATTCCACCGCAACACCCATTGCTTTTTGATGCTGCCCCAGATTTACAAGGCTGAGGCAGCACCAAATACTAACGCCAGGGAATACCTGGTCTTAGAATAGCGATACAAGGAGAAATGATTGATTTCTCCGTTTCTTTTGCTCTTTCTATGTATGCTGCAAAATGCAGCACACATAGAAAGAGCAAATCGCCATTATTGAATGTTCATGTGCAGTAAGGGACACCTTCCTGCACATAAACATTCACCCCTGCAGTGCAGGCACCCTTGCAACATGGTGGCAGTGTGCTAGCACTGGCGCTAGGCTTCTTTTTTAGCGCCAGTGCTTAAGGAAACACAGGGGTGTTCCGTATTCTTATGAATATGCGAATCCCTGTGTTTAAAAAATGTCGGAGCACGGCGTTGCTAAATCTGGTGTAGCACCGCTCTCGGATGTGTTTTTGTAAATATGCCCCTTAGTTGTAGATCCTCAAGCCAGAACTGTTGATCCAAAGCAAAGACCTTCTCGTATATTTATTTGTTTTTCATATGTGTCATGCAGCGCTGCACCGAGCTCTGCGTGTCGTCATTGCGCCATACAGCGTTTTACAGACGTACGCTCAGATACATGCATCCAAAATGACTGGTGACCCTGACATTCGGTTTTCCTGCTCTCAATGAGGCCTTGGTTTTGACAATAGGAGAGCACTTCCAATAGATTGCTTTACAGGGTGTGCTTTGTGGAGAATGGAGAATCTTTCGTTTCTTTTGGTCCTGTGGCTGGAGAAAGAAGTAAGAACCTCTTTGGCAAACGCCCACTCTTTCCAGGCAGCACACCTTCTCCTCTACCCGGCCTAATCTGTGCCACCACATTCTTCCGATCTTCATTTCAAGGCTCCACTCTCCCCACTGGTGACGATTTATGGCCCATTCATGGAAGCCTATCAATGGACCTCACAAGGTCTTCACTGAGATAAAACTTTCAAACAATGAAGAATGCTTCTTTTTTATGGCAGCAACCTGGGCACATGTCTTCACGGTGCGGCGCAGAACACGATTTATTTGAGTTTTTTTTATTCAAAAGTACTCACTCACCTTCAGCCTCTTTCTCAATCAGGACATGACAATATTAAATATTTTGGTTTCAAAACCTTTATGCAGGCTTATCTAAACTTGAATGACGCATATCACAAAAAAGATAGAGAGAAAATACTAATTGTCAGTGCTTAATTTGTAAAAACCAAAACTACTTATACTGCTACTACTAAACATAATAATATTAGTTTTATAACAATAATAAGAGCAGGGGCCCAAAGATTTCCCAAGGATCATGTCGCTGGTGTTACTGAATGACAGAACTCTAAAATACCAAGCCTGCTTTGTCTTCATTCCACCTCCTGCCTCTTACTTCCACCACCCTACACTTGCTGACCCACGCTTTCAGGTTCTTTTTCATTCTTGCTTTCTCTCTTTGTCGTTTTTTTCCTACATTTTTTGTCTCGTCTCTTTCCTGACTTTTCTGTTTTTGCTTTGAGTCAAAGTCTGATGAGGGAAAGAAGTCCCGGCCACCAAAAATGAGTGCTGGTTGCCCCACATGTAACCAGATTCAACATTACTGATTGCCCTCCAACCTCAGTCAACTAATTGATAGGGATCAAATTTAAATACGTCTACTAGCTTTCATACAGAACGTTGCCTTGTGATAGTCTGTCAGGTTGCAAGTTCAATGCCAAGTCACCTTTCATCCTTCTCAAGTCAGTGAACTGAGCACCATGGGCGAATTGTGAACTGAATCAGTAAACATGGCAGAAGGGGCTGAGCTGGTAATCCCATTACTGGCACTTCTTTCCATAACCATTAGTACCCCAAGCTTCCTCAAGCAGAGAAATCTGTCAGGGACATCTCTCAAATCAATCAGGAGATGAGCAGCAGTACTGAGAAAACTCCTGGTTTTACTAGTTAATCTTCTAGTAACACCAGAGATGTTTTTAGAACACCGCAGAACAGAAAAAAGGCCTCCAACCTGACTACTATAGATTTTGTCTCCTCTGCGTAGTTAACAGGACATCATGATCAGGATCTATTGGGTAGAACTGTTTGAGATGGCAGAAGAACGGTATAAAGTGCTATTTTCAGAAACGTTATTTTTATATGTTCATTTCTGAAGGGCGTAACTTGTGCTACCAGCACCCATTAGTTGCGTCCATTGCCCAATAATGCAGTGACCTGTTTCTAGGACCGTCTGGCTTTTCACTGACAACGGAGGAGCTGAGAGGGTGGGGAATGCAATTATTTGACAGGATCGCAAAAATAGGTCAAGGGAGGAAGGTGGAATTAGAACTAAGAGATCTACTTTCTATCTTCAACACCTTAATCACTCGAGTGTCTGCAGGAATGTACACAATACAAAAGGTTACTCTAGTTCTGTGGCTGGTTGATCATAGAATCAGCAGATATAAATTATAGTCTATGACATCCTATCACATGCACTGAAAGAATAAAATAGGAGAGCGTAAAAGCCCACCAGTGACACAGGCATGTTGTCTTTAAAGAGAGAAGCACTTTGTCCATAAGACTGATACCCAACAAGTGTGAAGGAAGCAAACAACTAAATGGAGACCTACTGAGGGAACAAGAGAGGGACTAATAAATAAAAAATAGCACTTACCTCTTTACCACTGATCACCACCTCCTCTTTCTCTGTCCTCCTCTCGGCAGGAAGGACACAACCTCCCAGAATTCCCTGACTAATCTCCGCGCTGCCTTAGCCATGGTTCAACGCTCAGGCAGGGGCTGCCAGGCTGTGAATGCTCTTCGCCCAGCTGTAGTACAGCCTGCGTGGAGAACATGCATTGTGCGTTCGACGCTTTGGCCGGGCCAAGACAGCTAGGCCAAAGCATCATGCACACTTTAGTTGCTGCCACCACTCCACCACTCCTCCTCCTGTGATGCGAGGAGCCCAGCCCCACCCACCTGGCTTAAGCTGCAAGCTGGAAACAAAACACAAAATGATAATAACAAACGTTATCATTTTTTTTTGTTTGCATTCATCTTTCAGATGAAGCAGTGGGGCGACACTCCGCCTTAGCGGAGGAGCCAATATTGTATGCTGGTAAACAAGGAATGGTGCTAAATTAAGTGCACACATAAAATAATAGTGGTGCATGGGACTAAAGCAGCCATTTAACCCTCCACCGCCCTTCCACTGATCTGGTCCCAGGTTTTCACAGCACCAAGATGCTCCCTTCGGAGCGAACGTTCGCGCTCTATAAATACCCATCCAATATTCCAATATTCCAATATTGGGTAAGCAGAAGTTGGGGAGCCTAAGACAAATTGACCCTGAACAGAAAATGTAGACTAAATTGTTGACACCTAAAATATATTTACACGTTTAGGGTAAGTGGATAGGGGTCCAGGTAGTTCTATTTGTCATTTGAAGATGATTAGAGAGTTGGAATGGCCAGGTGAAAGAACTTTCAAGATATATGATATGGACTTCACACACATTTAAATTCTGTAAGGGGGTGTCAAGCTTTTTTCTGGATAGGACTGGTATTCCAGTGTAGGGGTCCGAGCAACTGGAAAGATTGAAAACTTGATGAGGCATAAAGGAGTTTGGATATAGTTAGCAGATGGAGACTGGCAGATCACTGGCAGATCACTGTAGGGAAATAGGAGTGTGTGTCGTGGTTCGTGGGATTAGGGCAGGTAGTTAATCGGAGCCATGCAATAGGTAGATTTAAGCTCAGAAATGAGTAATGTGCAATAGAATTGCACAGTATTCTTGAAGGGAAACTGAATTTTTTGTTCAATTGCTGAGCCTCACATCTACATGGCCCCGCTTGCAGCCATCGTCAGAAACCACGGACTCAACATCATCTCCTACGCCCTGATTCTCTCCCTCACCAACAAATCTAAGCAAATTTCACAACAGGATGAAGGTAGTTGCTGCTTGGATGAAGTACAGCTGCTTCAACTTTGACAAAACTGAAGTCCTCGTCCTTGAATCCTCACTCTCAATGAACCGCCAAATCAATGCTGTCTCATCCGCCAACTTTCCAACGCTATGCCAGCTTCAGAAGATTTTCAAGTGGATTCCCACTGAGTCCAGGAGAACAGTCACCCAGGCGCTTGTCAGCAGCAAGCTCAACTATGGTTATACACTCTACGCTGGTATGACCTAAAAACTTCAACAGAAATTGCAGAGCATTCAGAACGCCTCCACCAGACTTATCCTGGATATCTCCTGCCACACCCACATCTCCAGTCACCTGAGAGACCTTCACTGGCTCCAGATCAACAAAAGAATCACCTTCAAGCTCATCACGCATGATTACAAAGCCCTCCACAACACTGGACCTGAATACCTCAACCACCACCTCTCCTTCGACACACCCACCAGACATTTCCGCTTCACCCAACTGGCCCTGGGTACTATCCCACGGATCCGCAAGACCTCAGCGGAGGAAGATCCTTCTCGTACCTTGCTTCGAAGACCTAGAACTTTGTACCTCTACATCTCAGACAATCACCATCACTCCCTCAATTTAGGAAGGACCTCAAGACCTGGCTCGTCGACTGAACTGCAGACCCCCCCACACACCCAGTGCCTTGAGACCCTAACAGGTGATTAACCTCACTCAATAAGAACCCTGATTGATTGATTGAAGGGTCAGAAGGTGAATTTTATCGATGCCTGTTCATGGGCTCTTACAATATACATCTTGCTGATGATGGCATAGTTCATCAGGGGCATAGCTGAAAGGAGTGTAAGGAGGCATGGATTTTCCTGATAATGAAATTTAGAAGCTTGAACAACTCAGCTGTGGCATTGGAGGATAAGAATGATGCCCAGCGCATCTGTCAGAACCCCTTTCATATGGCCACGGGACAAGCCGAGGTTACTGGCTCCAACCATGATGATTGAAGCCCTTTACTCCTGATGTCCTGGGCAGACCTACCATGGATACTGAGCACTTCGGCCAAGTACCCCTTCTGTTCTTGACTCTGAGGGGCCGATTCCGATACAGGTCGGAAAGCACTCCGACCGAGTCGGATCCGGAGTGTTTTCTGACCGAGCCGGACCCCTACAATCCGACCGAGCGAGTACGATGCGCACGTATGCTGTCGGACTCGGTTCGGTCGGACTCCCATAGAAGTCAATGGGAGCCAGTTGTACGACGCGTACATGCGCTCCCATTGACTGAATGGGTACGTCTCGAACAAGTGCGCCCCCTATAGTGGGTACGCGTTGGTGCCATCTGTGCCATACATGCCTGTGTGGGGGAAACCCATGGGTCTCCCCCTGTGTGCGAGTCGTACGGCTGCGGGTGTCGGGGGTCCGATGCGGACCCCCGAAGTTCGATTCCGGGAGCTTTTGTGAGCCGGACACTCTGGCTCGCACAGGCTGTCCGACTCGTGCATCGTACTGGCTCGGTCGTGAGTCGCATCCATTGCACGCCATGGTTAGCTTACGACCGAGACGTACGGAGCGGTTCGGACCCAGAAACGCCTCGGTCGGTGAATTTCATGTAGCTCGCATCGTACTGGCTCGCTCGTACAGCTGTACGAGTGGGGTGGAAAACATGCATACGGCTCGTAGTTTTTCCGGCCGGATCGCGTTCGGTGCCCTTCCAACCTGTATCACAATCGGCCCCTCAGTAGTAATGTGGTCGAGCAGTCCATGGATCCGTGGGGGTAAGGGAGGGTATACAGGGGAGTGAACACAGGCTCACAACTCAAAAGGCACATAGCAGCGGCAATAAATTATTGTCTAGCCAAATACTCGCTTCTATGAAACACGCATAGGCAAAACCAATAGGTGTTGCCTTTCGGACCTTATAAGTGTTTAGCCAGAACAATTGGCTTTGGCAATGTTTTTAAGCTATGTTACCCAAGCAGATATGCCTACATAGAAAAGAGAGCATTTGATGTACCCAATGATTGAAGATATTGTTAGTGTGGATTAAAACGATACACAGACCCTAATGCACTAGCACATGTTAAAAGTGCATGTGCATTAAGCAGAGAGAGCATGAAGTTTGCAAATTTAGTTTGGCATGGGTGAAAATCTTGCATTGTCGATCCCCGGCGAGTTGCAGTACAACTGCTGAAACAACGCCAATGGAGGTACCAATGGGTTAGGCGAACTGGCCTCAAGGGTCCTGTGACCTCAGTGCCAGAGTCACTGTTGCTGTAGGGTGTGCTGCTTTATAGGCCTGCATGCAAGACTTGAGGTCAACTTAAGTATGGATTATGATGGACAGGCCTTCAAGGTTAACCCACACTCGCCACTGCTAGAGTCCACCTTTTGGTGCTAAGAGACCAGGGCTTCTAAGGTCTAGCGGGGCCTTCTAAGGTCTAGCATGGGAATGTGCTCCCTCAGGAGATTGATCTGGTGGAATGGTCATGAATGCCTGAACCTGGTTCCCAGTTCCAAATTCAGCAGCTCTGGCCACCGTGCCACATTCGCTCCCTTACTGAACACCATACTGCCCCACTGAGAGAAGCGCACATTGCCTTCAGCTACAACCTAATTGTGCCCACTATGAACAACTGGATGTGACTCATTTCAAATTATGCACTAGATTAAAGTAATATGCTGCCTGAAAAAAAAGTTATAACATCAGGGAAAAAGCCAACACTTATAGGGAATGCAAGATTAAGGGGGTCGATATCGATGCAGTTCGGAAAGCATTATGACCAAATCGCATCTGGGGAGTCCGATCGACCGATTACGATGCTTCCGGATACAAAACGGTTGGACTCTCATTGAGTTCAATGGGAGCCTATGTTACGACCGAATACTCAGTCACCCATTGAAGAAAGGGGTGGCTGGGGAAAATCGTGCACCCTGTGGCGGGCACCCCTTGGTGCCTGTCACACAGTGCATGGTTGGAAAGGGGGGTCCCTTGGGGACCCCCATCGGAATGCTCCAGGTGAAGGGGGGGCCTGCTACGGGCCCATAAAGTCAGATTTCGCCAGCCGATTCTAGTCGGAACAACCGATTCGGAAAGGCTGTCCTAATCTGACATCGTAATCGCATGGTCGGAAACACGGTCCGTAAACCTGTACGATTCTGCTCCGAATGACTCGGACTTTCCGAATGCCTTCTGGTTCGGATTCGGAACTGAGTCGGAAAGTCCAAATGCTTTCCTACTATCATAATCGGTTGTTTGGAAACCTTTCCGAATCAGTAAGAAAGACGGGTTCCGAATCGGATTCGGCAGACCTGAATCCGATTCGGAGGCTTTCCGAACAGCATCGTAATCGACCCCCAAGTATTTAATGTGAAATGTAAGCCGGAACAACATGAGTGTTTTGTCTGAAAAGTCAAGGACATGACTACTGGGCCCGGAAGGGACCCGTTTCAATGTCTATTTCTTATATCCTTACAAAACTTAAGCAGTATGGTTTAAAAGACCATATCCTGAAACAAAGAGCCGCGGTACACATTTTATAAACTAAAATAGGGAAAACAGCCGATAAGGATCACATTAAACGTTTTCCACTCCACGCATTAACAGAAAAACGAGAAACTGAAAGTAGTTCTTCACTGGCAAACTCTGCAAAGTGGTGCTAATGTGTTTGGGTGTGAATAAAATCAATCTGGCCACTTTGCAACCACTCTGTCTAGCTTTATTTAGTTATTTTTAGGTAAACAGCTGAAAACGATCACATTAAACATTTTCCACTTCACGCATCAACTGAGGGATAAGAAAATTAAAGGAGCACTTCACAGGCAAATTTTGTAAAGTGGTGTTAATTTGTTTAGGTGTGAATAGAGCCAATCTGTCCACTTTGGGACCACTTTGTCTTGCTTTAGTTAGTTATTTTTTTTATATTTTGAACCTTTATTTTCTGTCCGTCCCGAGGCTGCACTTTGGAATAGAAAAATGTGAGAAAAAGACAACATTTCCAGCAAAAGTGTTTCTTTCTCTTTTGGATCCATTTCACAGGGGAACGATTGAAGGAAAGGAAAGAGAGGGTAAGAGCCATTTTCGGAGTCAAGGTTTCAGCAAGTGAGAAGGAGTGAGACAGAGACAGAAAGAGAAAGAGAGGGAAGAAGAGGAAGAAAGAGAGGGGGGCAGCTTACAGTGGCAGAGCAGGAGAAGTTGACACTGTCCTTGTTAGAGCAGAAGGCAGATGTGCCTCTTTCTGGCCAGACATGCCCAGGCATTGCCTGTGTACCGACCGGTGAATGAATCCGACCTCCCAAGGTATTAAAAATTGTCAACAATTAGAAATGTTTTCAGCACATGACTAGCATTGCTTAGCATTATGAAACCCACTCTGACTTTTTAGGAATATAGGAAATACTATCAATAAAAATACATAAGTATACATACAAATTTCAAAGAATACGTATGAAGGAGGACATTAAGTGAACTGCAAGCAGCGCCATGTGCTAGCCAGCGGCGAGGAGAGGGTGGAAAGAACAAGCTGCGCTGTGTGCCAGCCAGCGGCAGGAAAGAGGTGAAAGAAATAGTGCACTTAAACAAAACATATGGCCCATAGAGAAAGGATCCATGTATCAGGGCCAGTAGCCAGGTTAGGAACAAAACAGCCACAAGGCGGGACAAATGTACACTATTCACCAAAGAAAACTATGGAATTTGCAAAGGCAGACCAAGCAACCAATGAATAGCGGTGGGCGTGTGATGGGAGGGTTCAGTCTCTACAGAGGGAATACAGCATGCCTGGCAGAGCAGTGCATGTCCGGTGCCTCTAGGCTCGACATAAAAAAAGAGAGTTAATTTATTTCAACTGCTACCCATACAAAGGAAAAATACTACATTCACAAACAACTACACAGCCCCTCTTAGATTAGGGATTTAGAGTTTCATTAGGAAGTTCCCTGGATCCCACTGCCTCCTCATCTCTAGTGGTAGTGGTTAGTCCCCATTCAATATAGGCAACATCCAAGGTAAGCCACACTAGTAATCCAATTCTCAATAGTCCACTATGACTCTAACAGTGTTCCAGCATTGCAGTGCTAATTAACAGCAAGTTCCCCCCTTGACCAAATGGTCCAAAATCAGTCTTACCTCCTGCACCTCGCGGTATCTGATTGACCTGAGTTCCTGAACATGCCCCTTCCGCAGGCGCTGGAGCGGCAGCAGCCAGTTCAGGTTAGTTTGCTGCATCAGCCATACAAAGGTTTCACTCAGTCGTCAAAGAGTCTTAACATGCGGTCATGCCTCTGCAGCAACCAGAGGTTCTCAATGACTCCTCTTTCCAGGGTAAGTCTTTGGTTTCTCCCGTGAGGGGGAGGGTGATGATACAAAACTCGTGGTGCAAATTTTTCATCCCGGGCAGGTGCTCAGGGTCCCACAACAGCCACACTTCTCTCGACGATGACTCTGACCATGTCACGCGAATTGCTGGCCCCTGTGATCCACCTCTGGCTTTCAGATTTACTGTATATTCACAGTAGATTGACTGTGCCCAATTGGCACAGCAAAGTCTTCGGCGGTGTCCCCCCTGGCAGGCGAGGTTGCAACCCACTATTGCACCTGGACTATGGCCCTTACCGCACAGCAGTCTTCTCATGGTGGTCCCACCTGGCACTCAGGCTCACCCCTTTCCCATTATGCAGGACTTCGTCCCGATACACACAGCAATGCACATGGCTTAATTCACGGTGGCATACATGGATTGTCGATTTCATTCTGTACATGGGCAATGACCCGATCGGTGCAGCAGCAGTTTCCTCACACCTAGTTAAGGAAGTCCACTCAATAGGGCTCTCTTAACTAGGTGACGGGAACTAGGACCTTGCTCCCTCCAACGCTCCCCTCTTCCTCACAGCACATACTGGTCTTGGTAAACAGGCAGGCTCTGGTGCTCAATGCCCTCCCCGGCCCAACAAGACCAAAATCCATGAGACAGGCCTATGTCATGGTGTACCTGCATGATCTGTGTTTGACTATGACAACAAAACTCAACAAGAACGATATATAGTCACTGACAACTATAATGTAGAGCGGTGTCAGACATAATATCGAAAAAAATATCGCCAGACAGAAATATCGAGTCTGAAATATCATCGCACAGAAGTATTGTGTGCAAGAATATCGATTTTAAGGTAAGTAATATTGATTTTAACAATATCAAAATGATTAATATAGTTTACAAAAATATTGTAGTTAAGAATATCGTTTTTTAATTCTTTTTATGTATTTTAGTATGTATTGTAATTGTATATGTTATAAATGTTGGTTCAATTGCTGTTACTGTTTTTTAAAATAGTTTTTAAATTGTTAGTACTTTTGTAATGAATTCTTTTTTTTCAATTTTTTGTACTGTAGCGGGTTATGGGATATATAGGGGTATGGGATGGGAAGTAAATTAATTATAATTAATTAATAATTCATTTTCAATTAATATTTTTAATTTAATTGATAATTATTTGTTAATTATATAATTAATTCTATGTTTCTAATTAACTTTGAGTTGCGGGTTATGTGTTTTGTTGTGGTATAGGGTAGGAAGTAAATTAATTATAATTAATTATTAAATATGTTCTAAACAATATTAATTATTTAATTGCTAATTAATTATGTTAATTGTATAATACTGTTATTTAAATTATGTTCCAGGTGTGGGTTGTGCGTTTTGTGGGGGTATAGGGCTGGAAGTAAATTATTTATAAAATTAATTAATACAATTAATTGTTAATAAATATTAATACTTTAATTGACAATTATGTACATTGTGTAATACAATATATATGTTTTTGGTGTGTGTTGTTTCTGTATGGATAAAGGGTGTGTAGGAAATTAATTATAATAAATATTTAATAATGTTAATTTATAATAAATATTGAAATGATAATTAATTATGTAAAATCTGTAATTAAGATATTCTTCATGTTATATATTAGGTGTGAGTTGTGACAGTTGTAGGATTAAAGGAAGTGAAGTTAATTAAATATAAATAATCTTTTATAGATACTTTTTTTATAATTGTTTAATTGACAACTACTTATGAAAATGATGCAAATATTTGTATTTCTTTTTATATATTAGCTGTGGGTTGTTTGTTTTGTATGGCTAAAGGGTGGGGAGGTAATTAAATATAAATATTTTAGTAATGGTTAATTATTATTGGTAATTTAATAAATATTTAATTATGTAACGTGTAAATGCAATTTAAAGATTTAATTTTAGATATATGTTGTGTACTTTGTTGGAATCTAGAATAGAATTTTTTTAAAGTAATAATACATTTAAATGTAGTTAATTAATGTTTTAGGAATATGTTATTATTGTATGTGCTAATTGTGTTGAGCTTTTTAAATGTAAAGAACTTTGTATTTATTGGTTAATATTATTTTTTTTTTTAAGTTTAAAAGAATTTTATTAGGCAATAGAAAATGAGAATGCAATACAGAATATCAGGTAGGGAGGGGAGAGAAAAGGGAAGAGGGATGGAAGGGGAGGGAAAGGGAATGCAAAATACAATATGTAGGAGAAAGTTTACAACAAAATAAAATATATAAGAGAGAGTCTACAACAAAATAATAATCATGGGCATTTTAAAAGAAGCAAAGAAATTGCATCAATCATATCTAAACAACTAAGTACAAAAAGAGTAAAAACAAAACAGTATATTAGAAAATTATGGACGTTGGAAGGGTATCATGGGAGTTTAGGAACTTCTTGTTGAGCGGGCGATGGGCGAAAGGAACGAGCAACACAATTATCTAAATATAACATAATGGGGTGCCATAGGTCTGCACGTTTAGTTGCTAGTTGAACAGGAAAAACAAAGGCATTATCAAGTCTATGGTTGTAACAGACATTGTACCACCACGCTTTGAAAGAAATATTAGATGTATTTTTCCAATTAACAGTGATCTGCTGAAAGGCAATGGCCAATAGCAAATCAACAATACGAACATACATATCTACATTGTCCCAGCTAGAGGATAAACTGCCTAAGAAAAGGTGAGTGAGAGAAAAAGGAATACAGGTATGAAAAATAACATTGATTTGAGCCCACACTCGTAACCAAAAATCATGCACATGCTTACAAAGAAATAGCATGTGAAGTAATGTTGCATTGGGAGCGCCACACGACCAGCAGTTGTCTGAGGTATTGGGAAATCGCTTGTTTAGTGTAGAGGGAGTGTGAAGTAGTCTGTTATAAATAAAAAATAAGGATTGTGTCAAGGAAGCTGCTCTAGAAGTTTTACGTAATTTTGTCCAAATTTTATCCCATAGAGATACCTGCCAATCTATTTCGAGATCGATTTCCCACTGAGATTCAACCTTGGACTTAGGTCTGAGTAGCTCATGCGTGTGAAGATATTTATATATAAGGGACGCTTTGGGAGTAGTACGCAAGAGAGAATGAAGTTGAGAAATAGGGATGTACGGAGCAGGTGAAGGAGGGGAAACCAAGAGTCGCTCATAAACCTCCAGAACCGCAGCCCTGAGTAAAAGATACTTGGAGAAAAAGGATAAGGGTAAGTCAAAGGAAGAACGGAGATCAGGAAAAGAGAAGAAGGTGGAGCCAGAGAAGAGCTGCGAGATCCAAATCAATCCTCGGCTTCTCCAAGATTTCCAGTAAAAGGGCTTACGACCAATTAAGAGATATTTATTATGCCAGATGGTAGAAGAAAGGAAATCAGCGACAGTCTTAGGGGGGCCGGGGACAGCAGACAATAAAAGCTTAAGGGTATACTTGTGAATAGAAGTAGGAAGCAATGAGGGTTTACGGGAAAAAGCAAGATATTCTGCAAAAGAAAACGGAGAAAGGAGAGCGCGCTCAACCTTAATCCATAGAGGGCAAGGGGAAGCGGGGTCTTGTAGCCAGAGGGAAGCTTGACGTAGTAAAAAGGCCTTCTGATACGCAGGGAAGTTGACACCACCCTCAGAGGCAGGACGGATAAGTCTGGCAAGAGACATTCTGTGTTTTTTAGAGTTCCACAAAAATGAAGATAACGTTAAGTTAACCTTTTTAAAGAATTTCATTGGAATGGGTACAGGAATATTAGAAAGCGTATAAAGAATAATAGGGGAGATCATCATTTTAATAGTGTCGAGGCGACCCCACCAGGACAGGTATAAGGGATGCCACCTTACAGTGAGATCAGCGATCTTTTGTGCGCATTTGGACATGCATAAAGAGACAGTGTCCGAAACAGAAGAGGTGATGTATAAACCCAGATACTTGATATGGGAAGGACACCAAGTAAACTGAGAGTCACTGAATTCTTGTTTGAAAGTAAATTTGGTCAGGGGAAGAATCTCACACTTATCATGGTTAAGTTTATACCCAGAGATAGAAGAATAATTTCGGACTTCATTCAGGAAAGCAGGGATAGATTCTGCAGGGTTGGAAAGAAAGAGTAAAATATCATCTGCATAAGCAGCAAGTTTAATGTGAGAATCTGCAATCTGGAAACCATGAATGGCAGGATTCTGACGCAATCTGAAACAGAAATGGCTCTAAAGCAAGGTTAAAGAGAAAGGGGGACAAAGGGCAACCCTGGCGAACGCCTCGACCAAGATCAAAGTAAGAGGAGATTTGACCATTTGCAAAAACAGCAGCTCTGGGATGGGAGTATAACAGGGAAACTAAGGAGATAAATCTAGGGCCAAAACCAAACCAAGTAAGGGTGTGAAAAAGATAGCGCCATTCAACCCGATCAAACGCCTTTTCGGCGTCGAGGGCAATCGCTGCAAGTGAGTGCTGACAACGGGAGGACTTTGACAGGATGTTAAATAAAAGTCTAGTATTGTCCGTAATATGACGACCCTTGACAAACCCGGATTGTTCTTCGCCTAGAAGATCGGGAAGAAGGTGATCCAATCGGAGCGCCAGCGCTTTAGCGAAAAGTTTGTAGTCAATATTGACTAAGGATATGGGCCTGTAGTTTTTGCAATATTTTACGTCTTTCCCAGGCTTAGGTATCAGGCAGATATGGGCATCCGAAAACGTCCCAGAGGAAGCACCGTGGGTAATAAAGGTATGAAGAAGGGAGTGGAGTCGTGGAATCAATAACTTAGAGAAGTGGAGGTAAAATTCGACGGTAAAACCGTCAGGGCCAGGGGCCTTATTGGGTTTGAGATGTTGCAATGCATTGAATAATTCCTTTTGTGTGACGTCAGATTCTAAAGAGGAAAGATCAAGGGGGAAATTGGATGGTATGTGAATGGTGGAAAAAAAACGAGCAAGGGAGCTGGGAGAGGATTGAGTTTCGGATGTGTACAAAGTCTCATAAAAACGTGAGAATTCAGCAAGAATATCAATATCCGTGTGTTTCAAGGTATCATCAGAGTCATATACAGATTCAATATTTAACTTATTATGTTTGACCTTTAAATAATTAGCTAGGAGCTTTCCTCCTTTGTTCCTTCCCCCATAAAATTTAGCAGTAGACTTCAACAAGTACAGGGAGGCGTCCTCCGTAGACTTCTCATTAAATTTTATTTTTGCAGCAACAAGGGCATTCAAGCTGTCAACAGAGTGAGAGGTAAAATAGGCATGTTCCAGTTTCTTAATGTCAGAAAGGAGCTGTTTGGTGAACCTACGTGCAGTCTTGCGTTTATCTGCAACGTAACGAATAATAAAGTCACGTGCAGCTGCTTTAAAAGCATCCCAGATAGTATGGTCAGGGAGGGCATCGTCTGCATTAATCAGAAAAAATTCATCAAAAAAAGAGGTAAAAGTGGCTGTAAACTTGGGATCGGCAAGGAGGGAGTTGTTAAATCGCCATCTTTTAGGGGCATTAATTTTAGGAAGTATATCAACAATTGTAAGAACAGGGGCATGATCAGAAAGCAATATTGGGCCTATCTCAGAGTGTAAAAGTGACTGAGCGAGGTTATGTGAGACAAAGATGTAGTCAAGTCGTGACTGGGAATGGTGACAGGGAGAATAAAAGGTGTATTCCCGCAACTTTGGATTACAAAGGCGCCAGGAGTCTACTAACTTATGCTGCGAAATAGCATGGTTAAACAACTTGTGAGGTCTGTTGGGAATGTGGGGAGCCAAGGACACCCTATCGATAAAGGGATCAAGAGGATGATTACAATCCCCCGCCAGAATAAAATTATGGTCCATGAATTTGGTTACGAGTGGAGAGAAATCAGCCCAAAAAGAAGGTTCACCTGTAGTTGGGCCATAAACATTGAGGAGAGAGAGAGGAACACCTCTAAGTAATAGCTTGGCATAAACCCATCGACCAGAAGCATCCGATTCGTGGGTAAGGACCTGAAAGGGGAGAGATTTGCGACACAGGATTGCCACACCTTTTCGCTTGCCATCACCCTGTGAGTAAAATAGCTCACCCACCCATCCACGTTTAAGCTTAACAGACTCTACATCAGTTAAATGCGTTTCTTGGAGGAACGCAATATCAACATTCAACTTGGCTAAATGTGATAAAATCCGTTGATGCTTAATCGGAGAATTAATACCCTTCACATTCCATGATAATATATTTAGTGACATAGTAGTAGCTTATTTACAAAAAAGGTGGAAAACAGAACTAATGAAAGGAAAACCCATGAAAAGGAGAGAAGACAAGAAAAAAGAAGATAAATCAGTAGAGACATGCTGAAATAGAGAAAAAGAGATAGATAATCAACAGTGTGAACAATAGCAAGAAAGAAAGAATAAAAGGCAACTGGCGCCAAAAAACCTGATAAGGTAAAGAAAAGAATTAAAATAAGAAAGAGAAACATATCAAAAGTGAACGAGGAATACTCACAAGGGGTAAAACAGGAAAGACAGTCAAGGAACGGGAACAACGAGGGTATGCGAGGATGAAGAGAGAGGAGGGTAGGGCCAACTGGAGAAGGCAAGGCACTCGGGGTCAGGGAGACGTCCAACCAGAGAGACGAGACGGAACGCATAACAATAATCTGTGGAAAGAGGGAGACAACAAGATTAGAGATCAGTAAATGACAAGGGCATAAAACATACCAAGAGTATAGCAGAATAGGGAACTATATCGTCAATGAAAACTACTATAGTGGAAAACAAGCATTTATCAAGAGAACAAATATGCTCAAGAACAATTTGATTAACAAATAAAAACAACGTATATAAGAGACTGGGAGATCAATATACGATTTCAGGAATAAGTCATGTTAGAGAAGAAGAGGAAGGGCCAGACAGCTCCATAACAGCATGGCCGCATGAGTTCAGGAAACTCCAAAGTCGCGCAGGCTCCTCATAGGTCGTGGTCTTATTATTATAGGTGACTTTGAAAAGGCAGGGATGGAAAAGGCCATATCTAGCACCAATTGAACGGAGATCAGGTCTCATATCTAGGAAGGCTTTACGACGGCTTGCAGTTGCTTTGGCATAGTCCTGTGCAAAGAACAAGGTAGCACCAGACCAGGTAATGCGTGGGGAAGCTCTAGCTGCAGCGAGGACTTTCAGTAAATCCGTATATTCCAAGAAGTACATTATTACACCTCTAGGCTTCACTGGTGTGGAGAGAGAGGTGGGTGCTCGACCAAGCCTGTGAGCCCGCTGGATATTGAGTGGGATGTCTTCCGGCAAATGCAAAAGCTTGGGAAGAAAGGATTTGAAGAAGGTGATGGGATCACTCCCCTCGCAGCCCTCCACAAGGCCGTAAAGGCGAAGATTGTTGCGCCTATTTCGGTTTTCCAAGTCCTCCACTTGCTTCTGAAGGGAGGAGAGCTGCGAATGCATATGAGTGACCTTGGCTGCAGAATCCTGAAGAGAAGAGACGTCCCTCTCCACTGATGACATACATTCATCTATCCGGGTCCAATTGTCAGTGAGGACCTGCAGCTTGGCGTTGGTATCTTCCATAAAGGGGCGCAGGGCACGTATTTCCTCAAGAAGCACCTCCATCGAGATGGTTGAAGAAGACTTGGGAGGCGAAGGCGGGTCTTTTTTTAAACGTTTAGACGTAACTTTTCCTGAGGGCTGCGATGAAGAATCCATGCTTGGCGCCGTCTCGTTAATAGGAGGAGGTTGAGAGGCTTCCAATACAGCCAATTCTGTGAAAAGTTTAGAATTTTTGATGTAATTACGCTTTTGAAACTTATTAGAGCCTTCAGCCATAGATGTAGCTACGGAGTGCAGGTAAATAGTGCTTAACCAAAAATAGGCGCAAAAAAGGCACTGAGTTAAATACAGGAACAAGTCAAGCGTGTTGTAGAAAGTAAGCAATTTGATGGGAGAAAATAGTAGACAAAAGAGCTGCAGGTCTAGAAAACTAGGCTGAGTAATTTCAAAATGGCCGCCGTATGTGAGGTAAATGTAAAACCATAACTGTAAAATGGCAAGAAAAAATGCTCAAAAAACGCTAAAAAGTCCAGGAATCAAGACTGCAGAAGTTTTAGAGACATGCTGGAGCCGGTATGATAGCCAGGAGCAGACGAGTGTGAGACGCGTAGCATATCCATGAAATGAGCATATCAATCAAAATGGCGGTCACAGCCGGAGTAAAGCCGCGTCTGGGAGAAAAAGGCTTAATAAATGCTCAAAAAGATTACCGCGTCCATACAAAGGAGATCAAAGTCTTCCAGGACCATTCCGAAAGGAAATTCTGCCTGTCATTTCCCTTTTCGTGCTTGCAGAGTGTCCGTAATCTCTGGCGCGGACGGAGCCCTCACGCCGATGCCGCCATCTCGTCGGGCGCCTAGCCACGCCCCCCCTGGTTAATATTAATTTGACAATATTGTTTTGTATTTTAAAAATAATAATATTTGCAGATATTTATTATATGTGCTAAACATTGGAAACATATGTCTTTAATTTTATTTAATTGTTTTTAGATTTTTTATATGTACATATTTATAAATATTTTTGTTATTTAGTATGTTTTTGAAATGGTTTTATTTTGTTCAAGTTATTTAGTCTGTTTCTAATGTTTCACTGACTGGAATGGGAATAGTACAGTTTACACCTCAGCAATCCAACACTTTCCCTACTGTTACACTGATTGAAGTGGGAATAGTAAATGTTACCCCTCCACAATCCATCTATCTCCTTTCAGTTGCACAGACTGGATTGAGAATAGTAAATTTGAACCCCTTCACAATCCAACACTGTCACTACTGTTACACTGACTGGAGTGGAATAGTACATATTACCCCTCCGCAATCCAACACTTTGCCTACTATTGCAGTGGCTGGAGTGGGAATAGTCATTTTACCCCTCTGCTATCTTACAGGGACATTATAGTTAGGAAATAGAATTAAAAAAACCTTAGAAATGCACTGAAAAAACAGAGGTTACAGGGATGTTATAATTAGGAAGTAGAATTAAAAAACACCTTAGAAATTCACAGAAAAAACAAAGGTTACAGGGACGTTATAGTTAGGCTCAGATTTCACTCATACAAAACCAGAGAAATTTTGCAGGTATAGTTACTTGAGCTAACTATAACTACGCCTCCACAATGCACTGCTTCTGACCTCACATAATACATCACACATGACATGGTCAGTGACATCATTGATGGCATCTCAAATGACATCACTGATGACATCTCAAATGATATCACTGATGACATCATCCAGTGATTGTGAGTGTTTACTAAAAGTTACTGAGTGTTAAACATTTATACTCAGGTAAATGACTGTGGGAGTGCCAGTATGGGTGAGTAAGTGGATTTATAAGTGATGCATAGATGAGTGATTGGTTATGTGAGAGTGTTTACGTGAGTGTGAGCTTTTGTATGGGTGAGTGAGTGGGTGCATCAAGAGGTGTATGCGTGAGGGGTTGTGTGATTATCTGTATGGATGAGTGGGTGTTTAAGTGGCTGTAATACAGAAAGAAAGGGTGAATGAGTGTGTGTATGGGTTAGTGTGTGGATGTGTCAGTGTCTGTAAATGGTGAATGAGTGGCTGTATGGGTGATTGAGCAGGTACAGAAGTGCCTGTATGGGTGAGTAAGAGGCAACATGAGTGGCAGAATGGTGCATAAATAGGTGTTTAAGTGGTCTATGAGTGTATAAGTGGGTGTGTGACTGCCTATATGGGTTAGTGTGAGAGAGGTTGTATCAGAGAGTATGTGGTTGTCTCATTGACTGCTTCATTGAGAACATGTGTTAGCAAATGTATGAGTAAGTGAGTAGGTGTCTGAGTAAATGTATCAGTGAATGTGTGAGAAACTGTATAGGTGACTGATTCGGTGTGTGAGTGATTGTATGGGTGTTTGAGTGGGTGTGTAAGTGTCTGTACATATTTATGACTGGCAGCCGTGGCTCATGCAGGTAAGAGCGGTGGGGCCGAGTGAGGGGGGATTTAGACAGATGACGAGGGAAAATGAATGTATTTAAGTTTCCCTTGTTATTGTTCATCACAGTCCCCTCTACCGCGGCCCCACCACTCGTAACCTGCATGGGCTGCAGCTAATGACTGGCTGTCTGAGTGGCTGTATTAGTGAGTGAGTAGGTACAGTAGTGTTGTAAATGTGAGTTACTGGTTGGGTCGGAGGCTGCTTGGGTACGTTGACGTGTGAGCGGCTTTATGGATCAGTGAGTAGGTGGGTGAGTGGTTGTATGGGTGTGTGAATAGGTTTGTCAGTGGTTGTGTGGGAGTGGGAGTTTGTGTATGAGATGTTGTGTGGGGTATAAGTGGTTTTGTGGATGATGTCATCAGTGAGATCATAAGCAGTGCATTGCAGGGGTGTAAGTTATAGTTCGCTTAGGTAACTAACTGTGGAATTTCTCTGGTTTTGAAAACTGAGCCTAACTATAACATCTCTGTAACCTTTGGATTTTTCAGTGAATATATATATATATATATTATCTACTGGCGGTCGCCAGTAGATAGTTATAGTTAGGACCGTGTTTCCATAGGAAATATGAAAATTCTATTTTGAATAACTTTGGCGCCGGTTAACGAATCCTCGCGAAATTTTCAAAACTAATGGGGCGCTCCGCTCAGCTCCTACCCTGAAAGTCTCGGGGTGATTCGTCAAGCGGGGGCCGAGAAAAAAGGGGGTCCCAAAACGCGTTTTCCCAATGCATTTTCCCATAGGACATTTAGTCGAAGGTACAGCCCGAACGGCTGAACAGAATTACTTGAAATTTGGCAGAGAGGTAGTCCTCAGGTCAGGCATGTGCCTTTTGCATGTATGGAGTCAATCTGTTCAGTAGTTCCTGAGAAAATTGCAGTTAAAAGCACATAAATATTTATAGCCGCGCACCGTGCGCGCACCGTGCGCGCACTGTGTGCGCACCCTAACGTGCGCGAGCGTAATTCTGATTGGTGGCTACATGTCAGTCAACGTTCGAATCGGTCGAAATCAGGAAGTGTCGGCCGCCATTTTGTTTGTTTTGGGTGCGAGAGTGAAAAAGAGAGGTGGCGAATGTGAAAAGGGGGCAGGGTAGAGAGTTCCTGACCCCTTAGCCTTTGTCAGGGGGTCCCTAAAGTACCCCGAAGGGTGAAAAAACATTATTTTTTTTTTTTTAAATCGCGGGGTTACATACTGTTACCCCGCGATATGTTACTTACATACATAACTTAGCATTTAAAAAAACGTGCAAATTCACTTAAAAAAACCATAGGTTTCACACACGTTATAGTTAGGAATTAGCATTTAAAAAACCTTGCAAATTCACTTAAAAAACCATAGGTTTCACACATGTTATAGTTAGGTGGACATTTCACTCATAAAAAAACCAATGAAATTCCCCCGTTATAGTTAGTTCAGATAACTATAACTCGCGCAACCGCCACTCTATCACAAGGATGATGTCATCAGTGATGTCATGAGTGATGCCACTGACCATGTCATGAGTGATGTAATATGTGACATCATGAGCAGTGGATTGCGGGCGCGCGAGTCATAGTTATCTGAACTAACTATAACGGGGGAATTTCATTGGTTTTTTACGAGTGAAATGTCCACCTAACTATAACATGTGTGAAACCTATGGTTTTTTAAGTGAATATATATATATATATATATATATATATATATATATATATATATATATATATATATATATATATATATATATATATGTATTACCTACTGGCGGTCGCCAGTAGGTAGTTATAGTTAGGACCACGTTTCCATAGGAAAACCTCAACATTCTATTTTGAATAACTTTGGCGCCGGTCGACGAATCCTCGCGAATTTCTCAAAATAGGTGGGGCGCTACGCTCCGCTCCTACCCTGAAAGTCTCGGGGGGATCCGTCAAGCGGGGGCTGAGATAAAAGGGGGGTCCCAAAACGCGTTTTTCCCATGCATTTTTCCATAGGACCTTTAGAACGAGCTACAGCCCGAACGGCTGAACAGAATTACTCAAAATTTGGCAGAGAGGTAGTCCCTAGGTCAAGGAAGTGCCTTTTGTAGGTTTGGTGTAAATCTGTTCAGTAGATTCTGAGAAAATAGCCTTTAAATCAATATATATATCTGAGCCCGCTTACGGTACGCTTACCGTACGCTTACGGTAAGCGTACGGTGGCGTGCGCGAGCGCGATTCTGATTGGCTCTTAGATCTTAGTAAACATTCGAATCGGCCGAAACCAGGAAGCGGCGGCCGCCATTTTGTGTATTTCACTCTGAAAAAAAAGAGTGAAAACAAGGAAAGGGGGCAATGAGGAGAGTTACAGACCCCCTAACATTTGTAAGGGGGTCAAAGAAGGACAGAAAAGTACAAAAAAAACATTTATTGATTTTAAAAAAAATCACGGGGTACGCGTACCGTAAGCTTACGGTAAGCGTACGGTAGAAAAAAAAAAAAAAAAAAATGAAAATCAGATTTAAGTGTTTAGATATTAGGGGGCTCTAAAAAGAGCCAGACCCCCTAACATTTGTAAGGGGGTCAAAGAAGGACAGAAAAGTACAAAAAAAACATTTATTGATTTTAAAAAAAATCACGGGGTACGCGTACGGTAAGCTTACGGTAAGCGTACGGTAGAAAAAAAAAAAAAAAAAAAAATGAAAATCAGATTTAAGTGTTTAGATATTAGGGGGCTCTAAAAAGAGCCGTTGTGTTTATGAAATGATTTTTTAGTGGTACCTACAAGTAAGTACCGATGCAGAGTCTAAGGTTCAAGAGGAAGACTCTGTTCCCTTCATCATTGAAGTGCACACCATCTCCTCTATAAATGTCTTGCATGTCATAACGCAAGTTGTTGTGGTAAATGGCACCCATACCATAGTCACGGAGGAAAGCAGAAACAGATTTGTTGACGTGCTTTCTTGCTTTGTCATCGCACCGCGTGCCCACCGTGCGTGCACGGCACTAACTGCGTAAAGTGGGCGCGCGGTGCGCGAAGCGCACCGCGTGCTCACTGTGCGCGCACGGTGCGCGAAGCGCACCGTGCGCGCACGGAACGAACTGCGTTAAGTGGGCGCGCACGCCACGAATGGCGTAAAGTAACTTAGCATTTAAAAAACCGTACAAATTCACTGAAAAAACCATAGGTTTCACACACGTTATAGTTAGGAATTAGCATTTAAAAAACCTTGCAAATTCACTGAAAAAACCATAGGTTTCACACATGTTATAGTTAGCGGAATTTTACTGATAAAAAACCAATGAAATTCCCCCGTTATAGTTAGTGCAGGCAACTATAACTCACGCGACCGCAATCTTCTGCTGATGACATATGTGTCTTTATGAAAAAAAAATATTTGTAATATATGTATAGCTAAAAATGTATGGAAGAAGACATGGGCAAATAAGTGTCTAAATACAGTATTAGCATCAGCAGAGGATTGCGGTCGCGTGAGTTATAGTTGCCTGCACTAACTATAACGGGGGAATTTCATTGGTTTTTTATCAGTAAAATTTCCGCTAACTATAACATGTGTGAAACCTATGGTTTTTTCAGTGAATATATATATATATATATATAGTTACCATAGGCAAAGCGTTCTTTCATTTGTCAAAAACTTTGGCATCGTTTGACGAATCTTCGTGAAATTTTCGAAACTATCAGGTAGTCACTTCAGCTGCTGTCTTAAACATTTTTGGGTGATCTGTCAAGCGGGAGCCGAGAAAAAGGGGGGTACCAAAACACTTTTTCTCCATGTTAATTTCCATAGGAAACTTTGACAGGGCTACAGACCAAATTGCTGAATGGAATTACACCCAAATTTGGCAGAAAGGTAGCTCTTGGCCCAAAAAGCACTCTTTTTGCTAAATAGTGTAAATCCATTCAGTAGTTGCTGAGAAATTTAAAGATTTCTCCGATATACAACTGAGGCCGCGGTGGATCCGCGACCCCTCTTGATCTTGTGCCTGAGACCCGATTGGCTGCCAAAACTTCAAACCAGGTAGTGTTGGCAGCCATCTTGTGACTCGGTTGAACTGAGTCACAAGACAAAATGTTTAAAAAAAAGAAAAGTGGGCGTGGTAGAAACACCCTTACTCCCTAGGCCTCTTGAGGGGGTCCCTGCCAAAAAAGCATTTTTTTTAAACAAATTTTGGCAGGAGTCGCATTGGGCTAATGACTCCCGCTGAAAATGAAAATAAATAAAGAAGCGCATGCTCCCGCGCTTCATTTAATTTAGACCCCTGTGTGGGCCAGGTGTGGTTCCGTGAATTCTGAACCCATTCAATGAAGGTTGTCGTATCGTGATGATTTTGGTATCAGCGAACCGCGACTGACAAGTGCGGTATGCGTAAGCGTTTTCGTCATGCTACACCGATGGATTCACTGTGTATTTGACGATCTAGTCTGCACCCTTGGGTTTCATTTTGTGCATAACCACCATTTTGTGGTTGCCCTCACATAGGCTAATGACTACAGGATGACTGTGGCCAAGCGAGACTCTAAGGACGCGTACACCTTAGCTTAAGTTCGTGTTGACTCCTGTTTGACCTGAGTCGACTGACCCTGTTGCCCGAGGCTAAACTTGTTGAGCCAGTACCTTGTTAAGCAGCTGGTCAGATAGAGATCAAAGAGCAGGACATTATTGATTCTATGGCACACGCACACACCCCTCTATCTTGCTCCTCATCTGTTTCTGCTCCTTCCTTTTATGGCCTTATGGCCTAATTATTGATTTGGGTTGAGGTCTTTTATGATGGGCCCGTCCGGCCTGTTCGAGCAAGAATGCTGGATTTTTGCCTTGTCATGGGCGATGGGTTGGATAACTGAAAGTGGGTTTGTCGTTATGTGATGCCTCTGTAAATATCATCCTCTGATTGGTCAAATTTGTGAGTAATTGATGCTAGCCAGGAACGTGGTTTTTGGCATAAAAGACGATGCTCCGCTCTATTATGTTGAGCAGTCTCCTGAGAACATACACCGTGTTGTACTTCTAGGACCTCTGTTACTGGCTGCAGCTAATAAAATTGATCTTTGATGTCAACAGAAGAATCCCGTGTCTCTGTACTCTAAGACAGGTGGACCCGAAGACTTCGGGCGTGTCCCCTGCGCCGCTGGGTTTAAATCCCGGTTCTTCACAGGTCCCTGGGGCACTTGAAAATAAGGATGTGCTTATGACCTCACTTAATATATCACTCATGACATGCTCAGTGACATCACTCATGACATCACTGTTGACATCAATGATGACATCATCCACAGATGCTCTCACATACCTACTCACACCCCCACACAACCTCTTGTATGCTCACTCACACACCCATGCAACCACTAACATACCCATTCACAGACCTATACCAGTACCCACACACCCACCCAATCACTTCTCCATAGAGCCACTCACACACCCTCTCACTCACTCATACAACCACTCACACAACCATTCATTCACCCATGTAACCACATATACAACCAGTTACTAACCTATACAGTAAGTCACATAACCACACATTTACCCATACAACTACTCACCCCCCACTTATTTACCTACAAAGTCACACACTGCACACTCCACAATCAGCCTGTCAACACAGCCACTCACTCACCCATACAAGCCCTCATACACTCAGTCACACAACTAGTTACATACCCATTCACACATCCATACAGGCACTCACACGTTTCTATACTCACCCATCCAGTCATTCACACAGGAACTCACTGTCCAATACAGTCACTTACACACAAAGTCACTTAATGAAACACCTACTCAAACAGCCACTCACTCACCCATACAGCCACTTACAGAACCATTCACTCACTCATACAGCCATTCAGATACCCACTCATTCACACATATAATCACTACACACCCACTTACACACTGATAACGCCACATACACTGTCACTCACCCACCCATACAGTCACTGAGACACCCACTCACTCACCTATACAGCCACTCACACAACAGCTTACTCACCCACACATCTATTCACACAACCACCTGTACACCCATACAGACACTCACACACCCATACGCAAAAGGATGCATACAGTCACACAGCCACTCACATGATGTACATTAAAAGTAGTATCACTCATTAGTAGTTCACCTACTATACTACTTTAACTTATGTAATACCTTAATATATATGTTTAACAATCACAAACTCTTACAAAATACTTGCACTCACTGGATGGTGTCATCAGTGATGGCATAAGTGATGTCATTTGAGATGTCAAGAGTGATGTCACTGACCATGTCATGAGTGATGTAATATGTGAGTGTTGGAAAACGAGGCAGCATCTGTGAGGCCTGCACAAATAACTTGACTACATTTGTCCTTCACTGGGAACCAAACACCCAATTGTAGCGCCTGACTCTCAGAGGGTAGCGTTGCAGAGCAGTCTAAGGCTTACTCAAGGGAGGTGGTGTGGGCTAGTAATCGCCATTTGCAGGTGCACAAAAATAACACTCAATAATTGATTGTCCAGTCTGTACTTTGCTTTATAAAAGTAAGAGTACATTTATTAAACACGCACACCACTCAATACTATGCACCAATTTACAAATATACATAAGCTGTTGGAATTACTTTGTGACATTGCATAACATCTCCACCCCTCCCGCAAAGGGGGGGTGGGGTCTAGTACCACCACTCCCATGTATGCACATCAACTTGCCTCCAATGCAGATAGTTGAACATAACCTGGAGCGAGGGCCCTGCGCACTGGCACCATCCCAGTGGCGACCCACCCCATTACCTCAACAAGCATTAAAAAGGGGTAAACCTGCCTTGGTGACACATGACCCTGACTGAGCATCTCCTACTGACCATACAGTAGGCACCTCTATATCTTAAGGGCTAGCAGTCTGGGGTCTTCACCTAAGCGCAGCAGCAAGAATCCATGTTTACGCACACTTTAGAATGACAGTACTCATCACCTTGGTTGATCATCTGAATGCATGGCAATTACAGCCCCTAAAGGCATCACAGATGAAATCACAGGATTACGCATCTACAGCCAGACACCCTAGCAGGACTGTCTGGCAACATAACCCCACTTGGCTTATGACATCTCCTAACACATGTGACTTACAGTCCCTTCAAAAGAAGTACTCCTGGCAACTACACATCTCCTGCAGTTAGCCTCTTCACTTTAAAAGGAATCACAGGTAAAAGCATGGGATTACGTAAATACATCCAGACCCCCTAGCAGGAAGGTCCAGCAACATAACTCCATTTAGCTTAACATCACCTTACACAGGTACTTCACTTTACACATGTGACTTTCAGTCCACCTAAAAAGAAATAACCAATAGTAAATGCATTTCGGTGCAATTACACCACTTCACCTCCAGGGGATGCCCTTCTCCAGACATCCCCCAACTCAACCCTTCACTCCGTGATGCACTTCATAGTACACCCTCAGCTGTAGAACATAAGTTCCAGCCTAGAAGGTGTTAAAGGCTGGCTGAGCCCTTGAGAGGTTATTCTTTCAGATGCCCCGTGAAACTTAGGGGTGGACTGTTCTTCTTTATGCTGGGGGAGACTGCACCTGCTCCTGCAGCCCCCCTGCACCTCTTTTCACACATGAGGGTGACCCCCTCCTCTGGGGGCCACCAGGCACCAAAATGGCAGATTTCTTCGTGATGGGGGGGGGGGGGAGACTGGGCCTCTCCAACAGCTCCCCCAGCACCTTTTCACAAGTGAGGGTGACCCCCCTCCTCTGGGGGCCACAAAGCACCAAAACGGCAGATTTCCAAATGCCTGGCGACGCATTATGGGGCGCTTCATGCTCCTCTTTACCAGCCCCCACCACTGGGAACACTCTCCTCTGCCCTCTGGGACTCTGAGAGCGTAGATTCAGCAGTGTGCTGTCTTCACTGGCTCCCTGCGCCAGCCTTTCGCCGGGCTCTCTGTCTGGGCCCCTCTTGTCCCTGCGCAGAGGCCCCTGTTTCTGTGCACCAGTCCTGAGCTCTTCTTCTGGTGCTGATAGGGTCCTGGGGGCAGTCAGGGGGTCTCTCCTTCCAACTGCCCATTGCGCCAGGCTCCAGCACCTTCAGCCTCAGCCGAGCTCACACCCCAGAGAGCTTCTCTTCCTGTGCAGGCACTTTTTAAAAGTTGAGTAGGGGGCTGGCAGGAAGTCTCTGTTGGTCCTATCAAACAGCGACACATCACGTCCCTGCCCCTGCTCCCTCCTTCTTGTCCAGCCTCTGGGTTTGTTAAAAATGGTGTCATCCAGTGTCTCTGAAGCCCCTTTCGCCCACGCTGCCTTCCCTCCTTGGTGCAGCCTGGTGCCTGGCACCCAGTGACAGCTGCTGATGGATGAGCCTGTAGCCCCTCCCATCTTCTCTTCGTGGAGAGGAGGCCCTAGCTTGTGGAAGAAAGGTTATCAATCCATCCAGCTGAGGTCAGCCCTCAGCCTGGGTCTGGTCCTGGCTGGCTCACAGAAATATGACAGTTCTGGATGACCCAAAAGCAGTACAAATATGACTTTGGACTCTGCAGAATACTTCTTTTCACCTCCAATACAATGGACTTTAGTGCATGTCTGGAAACTGTAGGCCTTGTGGAAGTTAATTTAGCCATGGGCCCCACATTCCCTTAGGGAAATAATGAAGTGAAAACACAGTAAAACACACTGACTTTCCCTGGCATGTTTCTTTCCAGCGTATAAAGCCTATTCCATATCACCATCCAATACTGCATAAGTCCTGCCACTCCATTCACTTTGTAGCTGCTCCTGGACTGCGCACGCTAGGAATCTCCCCTGCGCAGCCCGTACACGTGTGCACACGCATGTACACATGTGTCTGCATGTAACCAGCCCGGTGTCCCTTACTCCAGCTGCTGCGCAGTGGCCTGGTCAAGCCAGGGGAACACCAGTAAAATCCCCATGCAGTCTCTTACATCCTGAGTTCACTGTGGATGAGTCCCAATTTATGAGGCTCCCCCACAGTAAAAGCTCAACAATTAGGTGCTCAAAAATCAAAAAAATTGGGGCGGCCCATAGTGTCAGAACCACCTTCTAACAGTGAGGTCATAAGCAGTGCATTGTGAGAGCCTATGTTATAGTTAGCTCAGGTAACTATAACTGCCAAACTTCTCTGGTTTTGTATGAGTGAAATCTGACCCTAACTATAACATCACTGTAACCTTTGTTTTCTTCAGTGAATATATATATTTAAAGAAAAGAAACATAGGTTTCAGCGACGTTATAGTTAGAAATTATCATTTAAAATATCTTTGAAATTCACTGATAAAACCATAGGTTTCAGGGAAGTTATAGTTAGAAATTAGCATTTAAAAAAACATAGAAATCCACTGAAAAAAATACAGGTTTCAGGCACGTTATAGTTAGTTGGACATTTCAATCGTACAAAACCAGAGAAATGTGGCCGTTATAGTTAGTTGAGCTAAGTATAACTCACGACACCGCAATGCACTGCTGATGACATCATATATTACATCACCCATGACATGGTCAGTGACATCACTGATGACATCACTGATGACATCTCAAATGACATCACTGATGACATCCCTGATGACATCATCCAGTGACTGTGTGTTTCTGTAAAGTTTAAATATGTTTTATATATATCTAGGCCAAGGTGTATTGAAGAATGAGTGGGTGTATGATTGTCTGAATGGAGGATTTAGTAGGTGTGTGACTGACTGTATAAGTGAGTGATTAAACGTATCTTTTTGAATGCATGAGTTAGTGACTAAACTGTGTGAATGTCTGTATCAGTCTGTCTGTTGGTATGTAAGCGTCTGCATGGGTTGGTGAGTAGCTGCATGAGTGTCTATATGGGTTATTGATTGCTTGTCTGCGTATCTGTATGGGTGCCTGAGTGTCTGTGTGGGGTTTGTATGACTCACTGCATGGATGTGTGAGTGTGTGATTCACTGGGTGTATGGGTTCAAGAGTGTATCTGTGAGGGGCTGTATGGGTGAGTGAGTGTGTGTATGGCTGTGTTGGTGAGTGAATGGATGTCTCAGTGGTACATGTGTAAGTATTTACATATGTGAAAGGCAGTATATGTGAGTGTTGGAGTATGTAAATGATTATATGTGAGAGTGAGTGATTGTGAGAGTGGCTGTGTGGATGAGTGTGTGCTTGTGTCAGTGATTGTATAAGAGAATAAGTATGTGTTAGTATCTGTGTGAATAAGTGAGGTGGTGTGTGTATAACTTTGTAAGTGAGTAAGTGGGTGTGTGATTGATTCTTTGCATGACTAACTAGCCTTGCGAGGAACTCTATAGGTGAGTGGCAGTGTGTGAGTGTCTGTATAGGTGTATGAGTGCATATGATAGTGGCTGTATTGATGAGTGACTGCATGTATGAGTGACTGTATGGGTGAGTGAGTGGATGTGTGTGTAGACCTAGGAATCAGTGAGTGGGTATGTAGTAACTGGTATTGGTGCGTCTATGGTTTCGAGAATGGCAGTCTGTATTTTAGTGGGTGTGTCAAAGGTTATATTAGGCTGTGAGGAGGTGCTTCAAATGATCACCTGGATGATGTCATGAGTGATATCATCAGTGATGTCACTGACCATGTCATGAGTGATGTAATATGTGATGTCATCAGCAGTGCATTGCGGGGGCGCAAGTTATCCTTAGCTGAACTAACTATAACGGCCGAATTTCTCTGGTTTGGTACGAGTGAAATGTCCAACTAACTATAACGTCCCTGAAACCTATGTTTTTTTCAGTGAATTTCTATGGTTTTTTAAATGCTAATTTCTAACTATAACGTTCCTGAAACCTATGGTTTTTTCAGTGAATTTCAAAGGTTTTTTGAATGATAGTTTCTAACTATAACGTCCCTGAAACCTATGGTTATTTTCAATGAATTTCTATGTTTTTATAAATGACACTTTCTAGCTATAACGTCCCTGAACCCTATGGTTTTTTTCAGTGAATTTCAAAGGCTTTTTAAATGCTAATTTCTAAATATAATGTCCCTGAAACCTATGGTTTTTCAGTGAATTTCACAGGTTTTTAAATGCTAATCTCTAACTATGCCTACAGAGGTAGGACATATGCAGAAAGAGGAAGAAAGGTGCAGAAAGAAGCAAGAGAAATGCAGAAAGAGGCAACACTAGTCCAGAAAGACAAAGAAAAGTGCAGAAAGAAGCAAGAGATATGCAGAAAGAACCAGAAGAGGTGCAGAAAGAGGCCTTGTTGCAAAGTCATCCTGTGCCTCCAACGTTTTGCTGACTGGTACTGGAGGTAACTGACTGACTAACCAGGCCCGGAGCCACTGCTATGCTGAAAGACGCTTAAAATACAGTGAAAACACCTACATACACTAGGGTACACTATAGGTTTGGGTACCCCTGTGATTGGCATGACCTCCCATGTAAGGCCCTAGTACATAACAGGGCAGGGGGATTAAAACGACCTCTAACTCAGAGGTGCAGAGAGAGGCAAGAGAAGTACAGAAAGAAGCAAGTGAAGTGCAGAAAGAGGCAAGAAAGGTACACAAAGAGGCAAGAGAGGTACAAAAAGAGGCAGGAGAGGTGCAGAAAGAAGGAAGAGAAGTGCAGAAAGAGGCAAGAGAATTGCTGAAAGAGGCAAGAGAGGTGTAGAAAGAGGAAAAAGAAGTGCGGAAAGAGGCAAGTGAGGTGCAGAAAGAAGCAAGGGCAGTGCAGAAAGAACCAACAGAGGTGCAAAAAGAGGCAAGATGGGTACAGGAAAAGGGAGGAGAGGTACACAAAGAGACAAGAGAGGTACATAAAGAGGCATGTGTGGTGCAGAAAGAAGGAAGAAAAGAGCAGAAAGAAGCAACAGAGGTGCTGAAAGAGGCACGAACGGTGCAGAAAGAGCAAGAGAAGTGCAAAAAAGCAACAGAGGTACAGAAAGAGGCAAGAGAGGTGCAGAAACAGGCAGGAAAGGTGCAGGAAGAGGGAACAGGGTGCAGAAAGAGGCAAGAGAAGTGCAGAAAGAGAAAAGAGGGGTGCAGAAAGAGGCAAGAAGGGTGCAGAAAGAAGCAAGAGCAGTGCAGAATGAACCAACAGAGGTTCAGAAAGAGGCAAAAGGGGGCAGAAAGAAGATAGAAAAGTCCAGAAAGAAGCAACAGAGGTGCTTAAAGAGTCAAGAGGGGTGCAGAAAGAGACAAGAGAAGTGCAGAAAGAAGCAACATAGGTGCCGAAAGAGGCAAGTGAGGTGCAAAAACAGGCAAGTGCAGTGCAGAAAGAAGCAAGAGAAGTGCAGAAAGAAGCAAGAGAAGTAGGTAAATAGGGAAGAGGGGTGCTGAAAGAGGCATGAGGGATGGAGACATTTGCAAAAGAGGTGCAGAAAGAAGCAAGAGCAGTGCAGAAAGAACCAACAGAGGTGCAAAGAGAGGCAAGAGGGGTGCAGTAATAGGTAGGCAAGGTACACAACGAGGCAAGAAGAGCACAGAAAGAAGTAGGAGGGATGCAGAAAGAAGCAACAGAGGTGCTGAAAGAGACACGAAGGGTGCAGAAAGAGGCAAGAGAAGTGCAGAAAGAAGCAACAGAGGTACAGAAAGAGGCAAGGGAGGTGCAGAAAGAGGCAGGAAAGGTGCAGAAAGAAGGAACAGAGTTGCAGAAAGAGGCAACAGAGGTGCATAAAGATGCAAGAGAGGTGCAGAAACAAGCAAGAGAAGTACCGATAGAGGCAAGAGAATTGCTGAAAGAAGCAACAGAGGTGTAGAAAGAAGCAAAAGAAGTGCAGAAAGAGGCAAGTGAGATGCAGAAAGAGGCAAGAGAGGTACAGAAAATGGCAAGAGAACTGCAGAAAGAGGCAAGAGGGTGCTAAAAAGGGAAGAAGGGTGCAGAAAGAAGCAAGAGAGGTGCAGAAAGAAGCAAGAGGGATGCAGAAAGGGGCAAGAGCATTGCAGAAAGAATCAAGAGACATGCAGGAAAAGGGAAGAAGGGTACAGAAAGAGGCACTAGGGGTACAGAAATAAGGAGAAGTGGAGAAAGAAGCAACAGAGGTGCTGAAAGAGGCAGAAAGGGTGCAGAAAGAGGCAAGAGAAGTGTAGAAAGAAGCAACAGATGTACAGAAAGCGGAAAGAGTGGTGTGTAAAGAGGGAATAAAGGTGTAGAAAGAGGCACGAGAGTTGCACAAAGAGGGAAGAGGGGTGCAGAAAGAGGCAAGAGGGGTGCAGAAAGAAGCAAGTGAGGTGCAGAAAGAGGCAGGAGAAGTGCAGAAAGAGGCAAGAGAGCTGCAGAAATAGGCAAGAGAAGTGCAGTAAGAGGCAAGAGAATTGCTGAAAGAAGCAACAGAGGTGTAGATAGAAGCAAGAGAAGTACAGAAAGAGGCAAGTGAGATACAGAAAGAGGCAGGAAAGGTACAGAAAGAGGGAAGACAAGTGCAGAAAGAGACAACAGGGGTGCAGACAGAAGCAAGGCATGTGCAGAAAGAAGCATGGGAAGCGCAAAATGAAGCAACAGGAGTGCAGAAAGAGGCAAGAGAAGTGCAGAAAGAAGCAATAGATGTGCAGAAGGAGGCAAGAGAACTGCAGAAAGAGGCAAGAGAGTTGCAGAAACGGGGTGGAGACAAAGGCAAGAGAGGGCAGAAACAAGTTAGAGGGGTGCAGAAAGAGGGAAGAGAGGTGTAGAAAGAGGCAAGAGAGTTGCACAAAGAGGGAAGAGGGGTGCAGAAACAGACAAAAGGGGTGCAGAATGAAGCAAGTGTGGTGCAGAAAACAGTAAGAGAGGTGCAGAAAGAGGCTAGAGTGGTACAGAAAGAGGCAAGAGAAGTGTTGAAAGAAGCAACAGAAGTGCAGAAAGCGGGACGAGAGGTGCAGAAAGAGGCAAGTGAGGTGCAGAAATTTGCAATAGAGGTGCAGAAAGAAGCAAGAGCAGTGCATAAGAAGCAACAAAGGGGCAAAAAGAGGCAAGTGAGGTGCAGAAGGAGGCAAGAGAACTGTAGAAACAGGGAAAAAGGGGTTCAGAAAGAGGGAACAGTTGGACATACTGAGGCAAGAGAGGTACAGAAGAGGGATGCAGAAAAAGGAAGAGGGATGCAGAAATTTGGAACAGAGGTGTAGAAAGAAGCAAGAGCAGTGCAGAAAGAACCAACAGAGGTCCAGAAAGAGGCAAGAAAAGTACAGAAAGAGGCAAGTGAAGTGCAGAACGAAGCAGAAGAGGTACAGAAAGAGACAAGAGGGGTACCGAAAGGGGTAAGAGGTGCACAGAGAGGCAGGAGGGGTACAGAAATAAGCAGAAGGGGTGCAGAAAGAAGGAAGAGAACTACAGAAAGAAGCAATAGAGGTGCCGAAAGATGCACGAACGGTGCAGAAATAGACAAGAGAGGTGCAGAAAGAAGCAACAGAGGTACTGAAAGAGGCAAGAGTGGTGCAGAAAGAGGGAAGAGAGGTATAGAAAGAGGCAAGAGAGTTGCACAAAGAGGGAAGAGGGGTGCAGAAACAGGCAAAAGGGGTGCAGAATGAAGCAAGTGTGGTGCAGAAAAAGGTAAGAGAGGTGCAGAAAGAGGCAAGAGAGGTACAGAAAGAGGCAAGAGAAGTGTTGAAAGAAGCAACAGAAGTGCAGAAAGCGGGATGAGAGGTGCAGAAAGAGGCAAGTGAGGTGCAGAAAGAAGCAAGATAAGTACAGAAAGAAGCAAGAGAAGTGCAGAAAGAGGGTAGAGGGTAGAGAAAGAGGCAAGAGAAGTGCAGAAAAGAGCAACAGACTTGCAGAAAGGGGAAGAGGGGTGCAGACAGAGGCAAGAGGGGTGCAGAAAGAAGCAAGAGAGGTGCAGAAAGAAACAAAAGAAATGCAGAAACACAGAACAGAGGTACAGAAGGAGGCAAATGGGGTGCAGAAAGAGGTAAGAGGGGTGTAGAAAGAGGCAAGAGAGGTGCAGAAAGAGGGAAGAAGGGTACACAAAGAGGCAAGGGGGTACATTAAGAAGCAAGTGAGGTGCAGAAAGAGGCAAGAGAGGTGCAGAAAGTAGAAGAAATGTGCAGAAAGAGGCAAAAGAATTGCAGAAAAAGAAAGAAATGTGCAGAAAGAAGCAATAGAAATGCAGACAGAGGCAAGAGAGGCGCAGAAAGAAGCAAGATTGGCTTGCAAACCATCAGTACCAATTTAACACCCACATTTAGGAATAAGTAACAGGTGACCATTCTAGGTTTGCAAAGGGCCTTCCACCACACTATAACACTTGTCGCTGCATTTTTGGTAACATAACATTTGAGCCGTTTGAGCTAGAAACAAGGGGGCAGATTTATGTTCATTGGTGCATCCCTGTAAATCAGCAGGGATGCGCCAGGGAAGATGCGTCACGCAAGTTTGCCCTTGCGCCACCACAGATGCGCCGCATTTACAATGCGGTGCATCGTGGCGCAAGGACAAGCAGATGCGTGACGCATCTGCCGGCGTAAGGTTGGTGCAGTGCTGAAGTTGTGTTGTCGCAAGCGCGACGCAACTCCAGCACTGTTCCAATATGGCCTATCCCTAACATGATGCGTCACGCCTTACGCCTGCTTGAAGCAGGCATAAGGATTCGACGCACCAGCGTCGGAAAAGTGACTGCGTGAAATCTTGTAGATTTCACTGCATCACTTTTCCGAGGTTTTTTCTGACGTAACGCCCACCCTGCATACATTAAACCTGACGCAGGTTTAACGTTGTAAATCTGGCGCAGCATGGCGCTTGGTTTGCGCTGCCGCTGCATCACAAAAGTGACGCAATGGTGGCGCAAAAGTGGCGCACGGGGCTTGTAAATCTGCCCCAACGCTTTTTTTGTTTAAATCTGCAGATTAGGGAGCAGATGATAGATTATGTGGCTACTGCGGAAAATGTATAACTGTGCAAAAGTCGGTGCAGCCAAACAGTTGCATGATTCCAGTGGCCCTGATCTAGGTCCACAAGTGCTCCTCAGTGATTCCTTCTTTTTTTTGTCTCACTGAGTTCATAGTTGAGCTTCTATGGAAATGAGGAAGACTAAACCTGAGGTTACCACTCCACAACACAGACTACCATACCACATAATTACTCTCCATAAGATATAATCCCACTTTTCATAATTCCTATACACTAGATACCACATACTTTCTATCCACATAATTTCACCGCACAACATACCACATAATTCCACTAAACACAATGTACATCCACTCCACTCCACTCCAAAAAACATTAGTAAAAATCGTTTACATTTACAATGCCAATAGCTCTAACTCTCACAAATGCGAAACCTATTGCATTGCAAATGCTTCTTTAACTAGTAGTCATGTTTGCAGAGTGGTGGAGAAAGGGTGCTGGGCCTCTGACCAGCGCTCAGGAATTTCACTGCGTAGAACTTATAGGAGGTACCAGGAGGGCTTGTTGGCCCCCAAAGTCCCTCAGGAGTAAAGTGGACTTCATACCCCATCCAGGAGTCTGCCAGGAGGCGCGTTTGCAGAGTGGTGGAGAAAGGGGGGCGTGGCCTCCCAAAAAATCTTAGCAATCCCACTGTGAGGACATCCTTGGGGGCCAACTACACCTACTATTACCTCCACTAAGTCCCACACAGCACGATTGTTAAGTTCGCATAGCAGGCCATGCCCCCTAAGCTCACCATTCTGCAAACGCGCTCCCTGGCGTGCTCTTGGATGGGGATTGAAGTCCCCTTCGCTGCTGGGGGTCCTTAGGGGCCAACTAGCCTACCTCATACCTCCAGTAAGCCCCACACAGTGGGATTGCTGAGAGGTGGACACCAGCCATGCCCCCTTTCTCCACCACTCTGCAAATGCACCTCCTGGTGCGCTCTTGGTTAGGGGATGAAGTCCCCTTGCCTCCTGAGGGTCCCTGGGGGCCAACTAGCCCTCCTGTTATCTACAGTAAGCCCCACACAGCTGAATTTCTGAGAGTGGTCCGAGGTCACGCCCCCTTTTTATACCACCCTGCAAACATGCCTCCTGGCACACTGCTGCTTGGGGGATGAAGTCCACATTAGTCCTGTGGTCCTCAGGACACAAAAGGACCTCATTGCCCCACCAGCAGTGCGCCAAGAGGCGTGTTTGGAGAGTGGTGTAAAAAGAGGCGTGGCCTCCGACCAACTCTCAGCAGTCCCACTGTGCGGGGCTTACTGGAGGTACCTT
This sequence comes from Triturus cristatus, assembly GCF_964204655.1. Taxonomy (NCBI): domain Eukaryota; kingdom Metazoa; phylum Chordata; class Amphibia; order Caudata; family Salamandridae; genus Triturus; species Triturus cristatus. Next base: position 81,728,169 of record NC_140584.1, on the reverse strand, counting down.
GTGGTCTAGTTTGCCCCCAGGGACCCTCAGGATTCAAGGGGACTTAATCCCCCAACTTAGAACGCGCCATAGGCGAATTTGTAGAGTGGTGCTGGAAGGGTGCGGTCACTCCGGCATGATGCCGTCTTTTCTTTTTTTGTTTTGTTAGAACGAGGGCTGTGTGGCCCCCCTTCTTTTACTATTATTTGTGGCCCTGGGGACCCCATCCTCCAGGACCTGACCAGCCTTTACTTTTTTTATTTTATTTTGGAGGGACCCCATTCCCCGGGGCATTGCCTCATCTAGACCAAGGACACCATATGCCAGTGCGTGGCCAGCCTTTACTTTTTTTTATTTAAGAGGGGGGGCCGTCTCGCCCCCCTCCTGAGGTCAATTATGACCCCAGGAACCCCATCCCCCAAGGCCTGGCCAGCCCTGTTTTAAAAAAAAAATTGGAGGGGGACCGCGTGGCCCCCCTCCTCAGGCCAATTATGGCCCTGGAATCCCTATCCCCCGGGCAGGCCTTCCGTTTAAAAATAAATAAATAAAATAAAGGGAGAGTGGGCCGCGTGGCCCCCTCCCGGGCCACTTCTGGCCCCGTGGACCCCACCCCCTGGGGCCTGGCCTCAACGTTGGGGGGCCGTGGGGGGAGCCCCAATGCCCACCATGGTCCCTGCCAGCTCCCCACTGCCTGCAGGAGCCAGAATTACTTTTGGGCAAGGGGAACTGCTAACATGCAACTCCCCTTGCCCAAAAGCAATTCTGCTTTGCTTCTTGGAAGCAAGAGCAGGTTGCCTGCTCTCGCTTCCAAGAAGCAAACCAGTTTTTGCGATGGCAGGGCGGGAGCCGTGCTTTCACCCTGCCATAGCAACAGCAATGTCCCAGGCGTGGGCACCATGGGACATTGCAGGAGCCAGCCCTGTGGGGTGACGGTCCCCAGGGCCATCGAGGGCACAAGGAGGGGGCCGTGCAGCCCCTCCCTATATGTGCATAGCCCTGGGGAGGTGGTGGTCCCTCAAGGCTTGGGGGGCCTGCGAGGCCCCCCTAATTAATGTAGGAAGCCCCCGGGAGGTGGCAGTCCCCAGGGCATGGGGTGCCCATGAATCCCCCTGCCTCAAATATAATAAATCCCTGGGGAGATGGCGGTCCCCGGGAAAGCTTGGGGGGTTGGAGCCCCCCACACATTTTTTCAAGCCCTCAAGCCCTGGGAGGTGGCGGTCCCTGGGGCTGCGGGGGCCCCCACAGGACCCTGCATATCATTTTGCCATTGCCCCTGGGACCTGGCCCACCCGGGGGCTCAAAGAAACGAAGCACAAGAGCCCCGTGCTTTGTTTTTGTTGTTTTCGTCAGGATTCGCGTACCCAGCATGAATTCTGGCGTTTTTTGTTTTTTTTAATGCTTTTAGGGAGCCCCTGAGCAGGCCTAGGACGTCAGGGTGTTACTACCCTGCCCCCTTATCTTGTTTTTTTAAATGTTTCTTTAACTGTTTTCTTGTGACTTGGTTACCGAGTCACTAGATGGCTGCCAACACATTCTGGTTTGGAGTGTTGGCAGCTAATCAGAATGAAGCTTGTGCTTGGGAGGATTCGCGAATCCTCCTCGGTGCGCAGATATCGATATTTTTCATTTTTGAATTTCTCAGCAACTACTGAATGGATTTACACCATTTAAAAAAAGCACACTTTCTAGGCCACGACCTACCGTTTTGCCAAATTTGGTATAATTCAGTTCAGCAGTTCGGGCTGTAGCTTTGTCTAAAATTTCCTATGTAAATTAACATGGAGAAAACCTGGCGCATCCCTGTAAATCAGCAGGGATGCGCCAGGGAAGATGCGTCACGCAAGTTTGCCCTTGCGCCACCACAGATGCGCCGCATTTACAATGCGGTGCATCGTGGCGCAAGGACAAGCAGATGCGTGACGCATCTGCCGGCGTAAGGTTGGTGCAGTGCTGAAGTTGTGTTGTCGCAAGCGCGACGCAACTCCAGCACTGTTCCAACATGGCCTATCCCTAACATGGTGCGTCACGCCTTACGCCTGCTTGAAGCAGGCATAAGGATTCGACGCACCAGCGTCGGAAAAGTGACTGGGTGAAATCTTGTAGATTTCACTGCGTCACTTTTCCGAGGTTTTTTCTGACGTAACGCCCACCCTGCATACATTAAACCTGACGCAGGTTTGACGTTGTAAATCTGGCGCAGCATGGCGCTTGGTTTGCGCTGCCGCTGCATCACAAAAGTGACGCAACGGTGGCGCAAAAGTGGCGCACGGGGCTTGTAAATCTGCCCCAACGCTTTTTTTGTTTAAATCTGCAGATTAGGGAGCAGATGATAGATTTTGTGGCTACTGCGGAAAATGTATAACTGTGCAAAAGTCGGTGCAGCCAAACAGTTGCATGATTCCAGTGGCCCTGATCTAGGTCCACAAGTGCTCCTCAGTGATTCCTTCTTTTTTTTGTCTCACTGAGTTCATAGTTGAGCTTCTATGGAAATGAGGAAGACTAAACCTGAGGTTACCACTCCACAACACAGACTACCATACCACATAATTACTCTCCATAAAATATAATCCCACTCTTCATAATTCCTATACACTAGATACCACATACTTTCTATCCACATAATTTCACCGCACAACATACAACATAATTCCACTAAACACAATGTACATCCACTCCACTCCACTCCAAAAAACATTAGTAAAAATCGTTTACATTTACAATGCCAATAGCTCTAACTCTCACAAATGCGAAACCTATTGCATTGCAAATGCTTCTTTAACTAGTAGTCATGTTTGCAGAGTGGTGGAGAAAGGGTGCTGGGCCTCTGACCAGCGCTCAGGAATTTCACTGCGTAGAACTTATAGGAGGTACCAGGAGAGCTTGTTGGCCCCCAAAGTCCCTCAGGAGTAAAGTGGACTTCATACCCCATCCAGGAGTCTGCCAGGAGGCGCGTTTGCAGAGTGGTGGAGAAAGGGGGGCGTGGCCTCCAAAAAAATCTTAGCAATCCCACTGTGAGGACATCCTTGGGGGCCAACTACACCTACTATTACCTCCGCTAAGTCCCACACAGCACGATTGTTAAGTTCGCATAGCAGGCCATGCCCCCTAAGCTCACCACTCTGCAAACGCGCTCCCTGGCGTGCTCTTGGATGGGGATTGAAGTCCCCTTCGCTGCTGGGGGTCCTTAGGGGCCAACTAGCCTACCTCATACCTCCAGTAAGCCCCACACAGTGGGATTGCTGAGAGGTGGACACCAGCCATGCCCCCTTTCTCCACCACTCTGCAAATGCACCTCCTGGTGCGCTCTTGGTTAGGGGATGAAGTCCCCTTGCCTCCTGAGGGTCCCTGGGGGCCAACTAGCCCTCCTGTTATCTACAGTAAGCCCCACGCAGCTGAATTTCTGAGAGTGGTCCGAGGTCACGCCCCCTTTTTATACCACCCTGCAAACACGCCTCCTGGCACACTGCTGCTTGGGGGATGAAGTCCACATTAGTCCTGTGGTCCTCAGGACACAAAAGGACCTCATTGCCCCACCAGCAGTGCGCCAAGAGGCGTGTTTGGAGAGTGGTGTAAAAAGAGGCGTGGCCTCCGACCAACTCTCAGCAGTCCCACTGTGTGGGGCTTACTGGAGGTACCTTGTGGTCTAGTTTGCCCCCAGGGACCCTCAGGATTCAAGGGGACTTAATCCCCCAACTTAGAACGCGCCATAGGCGAATTTGTAGAGTGGTGCTGGAAGGGTGCGGTCACTCCGGCATGATGCCGTCTTTTCTTTTTTTGTTTTGTTAGAACGAGGGCTGTGTGGCCCCCCCTTCTTTTACTAATATTTGTGGCCCTGGGGACCCCATCCTCCAGGACCTGACCAGCCTTTACTTTTTTTATTTTATTTTGGAGGGACCCCATTCCCCGGGGCATTGCCTCATCTAAAAAAAAAAATGTTCGGGAGGGGGCAGCATGGCCCCCCTTCCCTGGGCTACTTCTAGACCAAGGACACCATATGCCAGTGCGTGGCCAGCCTTTACTTTTTTTTATTTAAGAGGGGGGGGCCGTCTCGCCCCCCTCCTGAGGTCAATTATGACCCCAGGAACCCCATCCCCCAAGGCCTGGACAGCCCTGTTTTAAAAAAAAAATTGGAGGGGGACCGCGTGGCCCCCCTCCTCAGGCCAAATATGGCCCTGGAATCCCCATTCCCCGGGCAGGCCTTCCGTTTACAAATAAATAAATAAAATAAAGGGAGAGTGGGCCGCGTGGCCCCCTCCCGGGCCACTTCTGGCCCCGTGGACCCCACCCCCTGGGGCCTGGCCTCAACGTTGGGGGCCGTGGGGGAGCCCCAATGCCCACCATGGTCCCTGCCAGCTCCCCACTGCCTGCAGGAGCCAGAATTACTTTTGGGCAAGGGGAACTGCTAATATGCAACTCCCCTTGCCCAAAAGCAATTCTGCTTTGCTTCTTGGAAGCAAGAGCAGGTTGCCTGCTCTCGCTTCCAAGAAGCAAACCAGTTTTTGCGATGGCAGGGCGGGAGCCGTGCTTTCACCCTGCCATAGCAACAGCAATGTCCCAGGCGTGGGCACCATGGGACATTGCAGGAGCCGGCCCTGTGGGGTGATGGTCCCCAGGGCCATCGAGGGCTCCAGGAGGGGGCCGTGCAGCCCCTCCCTATATTTGCATAGCCCTGGGGAGGTGGTGGTCCCTCAAGGCTTGGGGGGCCTGCGAGGCCCCCCTAATTAATGTAGGAAGCCCCCGGGAGGTGGCAGTCCCCAGGGCATGGGGTGCCCATGAGGCCCCTGCCTCAAATATATTAAATCCCTGGGGAGATGGCGGTCCCCGGGAAAGCTTGGGGGGTTGTAGCCCCCCACACATTTTTTCAAGCCCTCAAGCCCTGGGAGGTGGCGGTCCCTGGGGCTGCGGGGGCCCCCACAGGACCCTGCAAATCATTTTGCCATTGCCCCTGGGACCTGGCCCACCCGGGGGCTCAAAGAAACGAAGCACAAGAGCCCCGTGCTTTGTTTTTGTTGTTTTCGTCAGGATTCGCGTACCCAGCATGAATTCTGGCGTTTTTTGTTTTTTTTAATGCTTTTAGGGAGCCCCTGAGCAGGCCTAGGACGTCAGGGTGTTACTACCCTGCCCTCTTATCTTGTTTTTTTAAATGTTTCTTTAACTGTTTTCTTGTGACGTGGTTACCGAGTCACTAGATGGCTGCCAACACATTCTGGTTTGGAGTGTTGGCAGCTAATCAGAATGAAGCTTGTGCTTGGGAGGATTCGCGAATCCTCCTCGGTGCGCAGATATCGATATTTTTCATTTTTGAATTTCTCAGCAACTACTGAATGGATTTACACCATTTAAAAAAAGCACACTTTCTAGGCCACGACCTACCGTTTTGTCAAATTTGGTATAATTCAGTTCAGCAGTTCGGGCTGTAGCTTTGTCTAAAATTTCCTATGTAAATTAACATGGAGAAAACACATTTAGGGACCCCCCCTTTTTCTCGGCCCCCGCTTGATGAATCACCCCCAAACTTTTAAGACAGGAGCTGGCCTGAGCTGGTCATTAGTTTGGAAAATTTTGTGAAGATTCGTCAAATGGCGCCAAAGATATTGGCAAAAGAAGAAAATGTTTTTCCTATGGAAACTAGGTCCTAACTATAACTACCTACTGGCGAACGCCAGTAGGTAATATATATATATTTCCCAAATTGGCCTTCAGCACGAAAATGCACTCCTCTCTGCAGATTAACTTCTGAAGTTATTTATTTTTCAAAGCTGAAAATCGGCATTCACATAAAGATTACAATCATGCCTGATGCGTTTTGGACCCTTTTGGTCCTTGTTACAGTTGGCATAGTTTTAACCACACCCACCCCACCAAGTGTGAGATGTATTGAAGGTGGAAATTTAAAGCACAAGACATTGCACAACTTGGGGGAAGAGGGTTATGGATTTCATGAATAGATGGGAGAGGGAGTCAGGAAAAGGTGAGAGATAGACATGTACAATCTTCACCAAGTCCATGAGTATGTCATATCTGTTGTGAGGACAATGACAGTTCAGTTAGCAAATTCAAACAGTATTTCTCTTGAGCAGCCCCTAGGCTCCCAAGTTAGCTAATTGTTACCTAGGCTGGAATAATGCAAAATAGGGAGGCACCAAAAATATTTGTAATGAAAGAAAATATTTTTCAAATACAAATGATGGATGCAACAGCAGTCTTCTGATATTTTCCGTATTGGGTGCAGCACTAAAGTATACAAAATGTTATGGATGAAATTATCTGTATTATTCTCAGCCACTGGCATTACCTGGGGCTGCATCCAAGTCCATTGTTATTTTGCACACCATGCCTTCTCCCTTTGGACCCAGTCATATCAATTAATCAAACAGTATTTGTATAGTACAGCTTTTCTCCCCAGGGGGAATCCATGCACAGGGGCCCAAAGGGCCATTAGTCGAGAAGCCAAGTCTTGAGCCGTTTCCGGAAGTCGGTGAGTGAGGGAGCGGTGCCGAGGTCATTCCAGGACTTGGTGGCGAGGTAGGAAAAGGAACGACATCCGCTGTGGCGGATGTGGGGAATGTGAGCGAAGGTGAGGGAGGTGGAGTGGAGGTGTCTGGCAGGATGGTGGAAGGTCAGGCGGTGGTTGATGTTGGTGGGTCCAATGCTGTAGACAGCTTTGTAGTATTGAGTCAGTAGTTTCAACTGGCATCTCTTCTGGCTGGGGAGCCAGTGGAGACTTCTTAGGTGAGGGGTGATGCTGGTTTGTTTGGAAAGGTTGAGCATCAGTCTTGCTGCCATGTTCTATATGATCTGGAGTTGTTTGAAGAGAGTGCTTTTCCGTAGTCTAGTCGACTGGACATGAGGGCTTGAGTGACTGTTTTTTGTTACTGTCGGGGATTCATCTGAGGATCTTTTAGAGCATGCAGAGGGTGTGGAAGCAGGATGATGCCACTGCGTTGACCTGTTGTTTCATGGCGAGTTGGTTGTCTAGGATGATGCCAAGAATGCGGGCGTGGTCGGTGGGTGTCGGCGCCAGTCCAAGTGCGATGGGCCACCAGGTGTTGACCTAGGGTGAGCTGTTCTTTCCAAAGATGAGCACTTCTGTCTTGCCCATGTTCAGCTTCAGGCAGTTGGATCTCATTCAGTTAGTGACTCTGGTCATGGCATTGCAGAAGTTGGATCAGGTGGTGGCTGGGTCTTCCGTGAGGGAGAGGATGAGTTGGGTGTCGTCGGTGTATGAAACGATGTTGAGTCTGTGGGTGAGGACGATGGTGGAGTCTAATAATGAGGGTGTGGTGGGATATGGTGTTGAAAGCCACTGAGAGGTCGAGAAGGATTAGGGCTGTGGTCTCTACTCGGTCGACATGTACCCCTAGATCTAGGACCTCCAAGAGACACTGTTGGTTTGACCATTCATACACACAGGCATGTAAGATGCTGTGGATTGCTTTGCGTAGCTCTCCAAGGGACTATTCTGCTATTAAGTAATTAAGGAAGAAATATAACAAGGTGTTAGCCTCTAGGAAAATAGTGTTTAGGGAAGAGGCTTGGTTGAATTTGGCTCGGGCAGCAGAGACCAAAGATGGCATTTTGTTTTGAAGCACGGCCAAGGTCCCTTTTCCTAAAAATTATTCTGCTCCTGAATTAACATTGTTTGTTCCTCTCCAAACATGGGCTGACTATTTTGTAAAGATCTTAGATCCAGCCACTAGTATTGATTCAGAGTATGGGCGATTGGCATCAGGGGATGCATGTAAGAGTATCAATCTTACTTGTAGCAGGCTCCTTGTATTAACCTTTAATGAGGTCCTCTTAGCTCAGGAAAGTAGTGCGAGGGGCAAAGCTCCCTGGCCAGATGGGGTGTCAGTTGATGCTTATAGAGCAATGGATGGGCCATGAGGCTCCATTTTGACTCAAGTGTTTAATGCTGGGTCTGAGGGCATGATTCCTTCCAGCTAGGCTGATACCATCCATTTTCAAGAAGGGGGATGGATCTGACCAGAAGTGCTATTGACCCATCTCCCTTATGGGCTTCTCTGCAAAATAGTTGGGCAGGGTTCTTCTGGAGAGACTGGAGCAGTTGGCTACCGACGATTCTATTCTTGCAGAAGCACGGTATTGTATTGTAATTGCATTTATATAGCGCTTACTACCCCTGATGAGGCGTCAAAGCGCTTTTTTGACGTGTAGCACGCTACTCTGGAACCCACAAAGGATTAGTGTTGAATTAGTATATTGAAATGAAAGTAATTTGAGTGGTGGATATGTTAGTCAGTTATTTGGATTCAGAAGGATAGCGGAGGGATAGAAGAGGGAAAATGGGTTGCATTTATATAGCGCTTGTTACCCCTGATGGGGTGTTAAAGCGTGTTTTTGGCAAGTAGCATGCTACTCCAGAACCCATAAAGGATTAGTGGTGAATTAGTATAGTGAAACATGAATGTAATTTGAGTGGTGGATATTGGTCAGTTATTTGGATTGAGAAGGATAGTGGAGGGATAGCAGAGGGTTAAAAGTTTGCATTTATATAGCACTTGTTACCCCTGATGGGGTGTTGAAGCACATTTTGGCGATTAGCACGCTACTCCGGAACCCATGAAGGATTAGTGTTCAATTAGTATAGTGAAACATGAAAGAATTAGGAGGATATTAGTCAGTTATTTGGATTGAGAAGGATAGCGGAGGGATAGAAGAGGGAAAAAAGGTTTGCATTTATATAGTGCTTGGTACCCCGTAATGGGGTTTTGAATTGATTTTTTGGCAAGTAGCACGCTACACTGGAACCCATAAAGGATTAGTGGTGAGTTAGTATAGTGAAATATGAAACATAACCACTTGCTGCAAATTACACCACAGGTGAAGAAGGAAAAGGCAAAACAATGTTGCCATTACTTGCCTTGCCCCAAAATGAATAGTATGACGGTCATTTTCACAAAGGCCCGAGGTAGCCCATCTTCAGGTGTCCAAATGGGTCTTTGGGACGTATGGGTTGGGTTCAGGAGGTGGCTGGGAACAGTGGAGCAGTGTGTAAATCTAGACCTGCTCATGGGTAACTACACCGAGGCTAAGTCAGGCTCTCTTCACTTGTGCTCTGCTGACCTTGTCAGTGCCTTCTACCTGGTGGACTATTCGATTCTGTGGTATGCATTGCTTTTATTTGGGGCCCCTGAGAATATTGTTTTTTCTTTTCCAGACTGATGACAATATAACTGCCAAGGTTCGATATGGCCCCAAAAGGGAATGTTCTACGTCATTTAGAATTAAGAGAGGAGTCAGACAGGGCTGCGTTCTGACCCCATTCTTATTCTCCTTCTTTATAAACGGTGTTGATGGTGCCCATCAGACCCTACAGGCCGATGCGCCCGTAGTTGCTGGACATCCGGTTCCTGTGCTTTGTTAAGCTGATGACGTGGTCCTAAGGTCTAGGACCACCGTCAGTCTGCAGAGACTTATGGACACCTTTGTCAAATTTAAGGATGCCAGAAAATTAAGGATTAACAAAACCAAAACATTTACAATGTCTTGCAGGAAAAACACCCTGAAGTATACAAAACGCTCGATCTATGGTGAGTAGAATGTGCAAGGGAGTTTTCAGGTTTTCCTGTAAACTTGGTAGTCACCCAATTAGGGAAATGGCTAATATATATAAGGCTAGAGCATTGTCAACTGCCATGTATGGAGGGGACCTGTGGGGTCATATGCTTTGCAGTCATCTTCAGGTTGAGGAGAATGCCTTTCTCAGGCGTCTCCTGTGTATCCCCGCCATCTTCAATTGTCCATGAGGAAGTGGGGTAATTCACCTGGAGGACCTACTTTCACTTAAGCCTATTTTACTCTGGCATTAAATCTGGGCCACTGAAACAGCCTTCACGAGAGCCATCATTCGGGATTGTTTAGCGCTAGACCATGCCTTTAATATCCTGTGGCTTTCCTATATTAACAAGATATCTCAATTATTTTTTGACTGCCCCATGCTTCAAGACCCTTCTAGAATCCTTGTTTGTGACAATACTGAGGCCAAGACCTCTCTTTAGACACTAGGTTTAAAAAAAGAGCTCCTGTTAAGGCCAAGAAACCTAGTGGCATATGTATAAGGAAATGGTGCAGCGCGGCGGCAAATGTTGCATGCTGCACTGCACCATTTAACAAGATATCTCAATTATTTTTTGACTGCCCCATGCTTCAAGACCCTTCTAGAATCCTTGTTTGTGACAATACTGACGCCAAGACCTCTCTTTAGACACTAGGTTTAAAAAAAGAGCTCCTGTTAAGGCCAAGAAACCTAGTGGCATATGTATAAGGAAATGGTGCAGCGCGGCGGCAAATGTTGCATGCCGCACTGCACCATTTCCAAAACGTTGGGATGTGCCATATTTACAAGAATTCAGTGCACTCCTGTGCGTTCCCTAGCTCTGGAGCTAAATATAACTGCCTAGCACCAACATAGAAACACTTGTGCCATAGTGCAAGGGTGCCTGCGTTGCAGGGATGATTGTTTATGTGCAGGAAGGTTCCCCTTCCTGCACATAAGCAATCAATAATGGCGAATTGGCATTCTGCAGCATACAGATACCTGCGTGAAAGGATACCATGTTTAAAAAGCGGCGCTAAGCTATAAAAAGTGGCCTAATGCCACTTTGTAAATATGGAGCAGGGCATGGCGCACCCGTAACATCAGTAAAAGTGACATTCCGGTGGCGCAATGACCTTGTAAATATGCGCTTCCAAACGTACCTGTCCCTAGTGAGAAATACCCAACATCGCTTTGTTTTAACAAGGTTACGGCTGGGCATAGCACACCATCTAGTTGCCTTTACCAGTGGTACAAGGACATTGTACCGTGCCCTTGTGACGGCATTTTGAAATAGAGTACTCAGCACTTTATGTTATTTTGTCGCTTTTATGATGTCTTAATGAAATATATTCTGAAACCGATCTTTATTGATCATAATATCAAGGATTACAATGTTGTCCTATGTTTTTTGTTTCCCTTGGAGGTTTGTACTTTATGTTTTAGTGTTGTCTCTTACATCTGGGGAGTGATTCATATCGTAAAAAGTATTTTTATCTCATAGTAGTGCTTGCTTTGTACGATTTTTAACACTGTAGGAGTGCATAATTGTTTTTATATGTTTCTAATCTAATTGATGTACTGTATTTTGTATTATATGCTCTTCTATGGCCTAATGTGATTGTGCCGAATAAAGATTTTTTAATCAAATCGGGTGACTATAACCCTTTGTCCCTAAGGTTGATGTGTGTGATGACCACACCGAACTGGCATCAGTGACAGGGCGTGTACCCTGGGCTGGGCACCTTGCACATTGTTGCAGGGAGTAGTGCATAATCCATCACAAGTAAAATTCACCAACCTACACTCCACAGCAGATCTAGGAATGGGAGCTTTCCTCTGCAAGCATAGGACAGTGCAGATGATGATAAGTCAAGTTGGTTGGTAGCACCATTTGACAGACTTCTGGTGGTTGTTTCTGTGAGGCACTTCCTATTTTGACACAATCTTTGGACATTTTTTGACACCTCACTGACTTTTTTTTCCAGACTCACCCCTAGAGGCAATAATCTCAAACCTAGGGGATAGGACCCTTATTGTGGAGGTGTTGAAAGGGTCCTTATATTAGATGGCATCATTTTTTCTGGGTGCTAGGAGATTGGGGTTTGTTTTTTTGATTGCATGTGAGTGGAAGGCACCACATTTTCAAATGTCTTCCCTCTTTAGCTCCTCTATGTTTGTGGACTGTTTTGCATGGTGCCAACATCCTATTCTTCCTCACCACCACCTCCTTCTATCAATTCAAAATTGTATTCTCTCTAACCAGCAGATATCAATTTGAGGTACTCTTGCATGTTGATTTTTCATATGGGACAGTTGCTTTTGGATTGTAATGTCCACCTGACTTACCACAATAAACATTTTGCATCAAATTGAGTGTGAAGAAGTCGCAATCTGGAGAGGAGTGCTTTTTAATTGTACTGAACTCCAAAGAGTTTGTTGAGGTGGAGCTAGACGGATTTATTTGCCTTTCATTAGGGCGGGCTGTGGTAGGGGTGGTGAATGCTTCAGGCTTTTGGGGTCTTGAAAAGATGGAAGCATGCGGTGTTGGTGAAATTACATACCTCAGAGTAGGTTGAATAGAAGTGATCTGTCGTTCCTATGTGCCACTCTACACACTAACATTCACTGACTGATCACTTTCTCACTCTCTTTGAGAACCTTCCTTTTCCTCCGTCTCTTGCGGTGGGCCTCTGTTGGGTTCCAATCCATGTCAAGATCACTGGAAATAGGCTTACAGGAGATGGAGGAGGGCTCTTTTCTTTCCTTGTCAGAGATCGTGAAACTGATGTGTCCAATAGAAGAACAGTCACAACAAACATCCTGCATTTCATCAAGCTCAATATCTCGCCCAGTTCCTAATTCCGGAAGATCAGGTATTGCAGGCTATGGTTCCTTTTATTGACTCCTCTTCAATGATTCGGTTTGTTGCTGAGACAATTCCATTTCTGATTCACTCCGCTATATGACTGCAGTCACTGTAGCTCTGAGAGACATGGGCTTAGGTTTTGGTGGTGGTGCCATTGATGAAGGAGTGGGCTACCGCCAAGCATCTTCCTGTCCAGCGAAGGGTGCAGTAGAAAAGTCGTAATTCCAGAAAGAGGATAAGGGCTTGAAGATAGTGGTAGCACTGACAATTGATTTTTTTCCTCATTGGCTACTTTCTTGGCAGGGACCTCCTTCTTTTGTGCCGTCTTCTTTTCTTCTTGTATTGATTAACGTTCAGCACAAGCAGAAGCACATAGCAGAGGACCCTTGTGGCGCTGTCAGCTAATTCTCAGACTTCTCTCCATTCCACTATCCTGCATGATGTCTTGTGCACCTGAAGACAATACATAATTAAGCAGACACTAAGTGAGATTTGGTCAATCTAGTCAATCTAATAAAGCCATCATCAGCACAAATACTTACCAATAGTGTACCTATGGATAAACTAGCTTTATTATTTGCTAGACATTACAACCAGTGGCGGCTCGCCGAGGGAGTGCTGTGGGGGCGGTTAGGCGGGGCACCGAGTTGGCGATGCAGCGCGCGCAAGATAAGTTGTGCCCCTCCCCCGCCTCTCAGCACTCCCTCGGCGAGCCGCCACTGCTTACAACTATGTAGTACAGACTACTACCGTCATCAGCATGAACAAATAATTATATATGGAATAATAAAATAGGAAAAAACAAACAAAATGAACAAAATTGACAGGGCTTTTAACATGAATACTTGTAGAAAATGTAATAAAATTACATAATGAATAGTCAGAAGCATCCACTGTCTTCACAAAATGGTGGTTGCTCACCACACCGCATGGGTCAGCAAAGAAGGAGACTTTGAGAACAAAGATAAAATGGGCATCATTGATTGGCCAACAAGGGAGGAGGCAAAGATAACAATGCCCCCTTGTTGCACCCCTGCTCTTTGCTATGAGAGCATGTATTCCGTTTGGAATGCATGTTCTCATAGCAAAGTATAGGATTGCGACTGAACAGGGTTTGGTCGCATCCTACTTCTTGGGCTGGAACCGATGATTGGAGGTCGTTCGGTTCCAGTTCCAGAACGATGCCGGACAGACCCGGTCCGGCTGGCATCGTAATCGGCCCTTAAGTGGTGCTGTTTTGGCACACTGCTGAGAAGGTGCACATTTACTTGTTTCTACTGCTCCTGTTGTTGCCTCCACACGTGCAGCACCATTGGCACCATCAACACCACCTGTACTATTGGGTGACGTGGGTAGATAGGAGAGCGGCTGCTGATATTTTAAATTGGTTAAGTGTCGCCGGGGCCCAGGAGCTGCAATTGAGGCTCTCCCATTGGGCTATTTTTACAAACTGTAGGCAGGGTTATCTTCTTTGCCGCTGTCGAGGGACCCTGTCCCTACTTTCAATAGGTTCGCCCTTATCTCAAACTTGGACCAGTTGGATTGACTTTCCGACATGGCGACCCGTAACTTGTTGATGGATCGTGGGTCCCCCAAGTTCGCAGATGTTAACATGCCTCCTAGTAAATTTTAACCAAATTGCAATATAGGCAATTCCTCGGAATTAGAGCACTTCCATGACAAAACCACAGAAGGACTTTAACCATTTTTGCCCTGAAGAGTCGGTTCTGGATGTATCGAAAACTTTGGGGACTGTATCTTGGAAAAATGCAGGTTTGGCAAATAAACCCACACATGAGGATTGGGGGAATTATGTCAAGAGGACTGAGATTGTTTGTCTACAAGAGACTTGATCTACCATTGATATGGCCATAGACAGTTTTACTTCAGTCAGCACTCTGGCCACTATATTGAGGATGAGTAGAGCAAAGGGGGCCTTTGACATTGATCTCCATAATGGCCTCACTCAGAATTCTTAAAACCTTTCTAGCCGCTCCACATCTCCAAATAATCCTATTAAGCATGGCTGGCATTTTGAATCTCATGATTATCAATTTTTATAATAATTTTTTAGACAAACAAAGGAGCATGCTCTTGAACATATTCTGTTGAATAAGAATAATGATATTTTTCTAATTTGGGCATGAGTTCTTACCTGCCTAAATGTTCTATATCCTTTGATAAGGTATATGTGCAAGAAGACCTGGTTGATGAATAGTTGGACAACTTTAAACATTGCTCATATGGTAGTCATCTTAATAGGCTGGTGGCAAGACTTGATATGTATATTATGGCCCCTACTCTTGGGGGGGTCGACAGCCAACTTTACACTTTAACAGGTATCCGGGGCCAGAGTAACAAAGATCGCATACTAATTTATAGAAATAAAGGCATGAAACTGTTCCCTTCTGGTGATAGGTAACAACTCTGTAAGTGATCACAACCCTTTTAAGTTACTTATCACTTTAGTTCTCAATCCAACTAAAAATAAGATTGAAGCCATGGCACATAATTATTTAGTAAAACAGACATTGATATGGATAAAGTGGATTGGTGTCGCCCCAGACCAATTTTTGCGTGACTTACTGAGAGGCAATAAGGATAATTTTGATTTATGTCTGTAGGATAATCCAGAACCCTCTGCAGTTATTAACTCACATATTACTTTTTCGAAATCCATTGACCATAGTCTGAGCATTAAGCTTTAAGAGCTCACATTAATAAGAATAGTGGGTGGTTTGACAGCCAGTACTCTAAGGCATGCAGAGACTTAATTAAACATCTACATGCATGCCCAGGGGATCGGGATGCCATCATAGAGAATGGGAAAAGATAAAAACAGGCCATAAAGTTAAGAAAGCAGAATTTACAGGCCATAACTTGGGCACATCTGAGACAGACAGCCGACGCCAAGAAAAATAATCTATTTCCTCAATGACAAATCTAGTCAGAATGTCAAAAACTGTACAGGGGCAGAAGCATGGGTAGACCACTTCTCCACTATGTTTGCATCTACAATCGATCTTCCAGGGGTAGCTTGCCAATCCCCAAACAGCGAAGCTTTTGACATAACCTTTAATATGGAGAAAATTCTGAGAGCGCTCACTTGTACAGTAATCTTTCTGCCAAGGTACGATTTGGACCACAGGGGGAAGTTACCAATTATATTCACATTCATAGGGGAGTCAGACAGGGGTGCGGTCTGGCCACATTTCTCTTCTCCTTGTATATCACTGGCATTGATGAACTGCTTCAAAAACTTGGTACTGATGCTCATAGAGTAGGGGCTAGACCGGTACCAATTTTGGTTTATGCAGATGATGCAGGACTTCTAGCTTTAACCCCAGCCAGCCTCCAAGCATCTATTGATTCTTTTAGCGACTTCATGGAATGAATTGACTTGATGATTAATCAGGGAAAGACATTTACGATGTCATGCATTACCAAAAAAGGGCGATCCTATCCCTTTTTTTTAAGGGGAGAAAGGATTACAAGCACAAAGCACTTTAATTTCTTGACCTTAGATTCTCAGATAAAGGGGATTGGAATTGCATAAAGATTTTATTGTCACTAACAAGGCCAGGAATAATGAGGCTATCTTTAGATTTGCCGCTAAGCTTGGGGCGAAACGAATACCGGACATGGTAACAATATATAATGCCAAAACAATTTCCGCTGCCACTTATGGATCGGGAATCTGGGGCTCAGGGGACAACACAACCTTGCAAATGCAAGAAGTAAAATGTTTACGAAGAATGTTATCGGTCCAATTTAGAACTTGGCTTACAGTCCATAGCAGTGTTACTAGATGCAAGACCATTGCTGCCCTAGCATTCCGTCTGGACAAAAAATGAAGCTATACAGACCCAGGACATTAGAAGGGACTGTATGTCACTAGATGATGCACATAAGATCCCATGGGTGTATGGTGTTAAAAAGGCCCTGTACACTTAGTTGACAATATTACGACCGTGTGGAAGCACCCGGGGGACATAGCACGATTCTCTAAAAATGACCTGAAGCATCTAGTCAAGGAAATAATGTGGCATATAACAAGAAGTAGGGCTGAGCCCCAACCAACAGTTACGTCATGTCAAACTTCCCATTGACTACAGCAGTACAAGGGAAGGGTTCAGAACAACTATCACAGGTTCCTATTGATTAGATTTCGCTTGTCAATCTTCCATCATTTGATAGCATTTCCAACAAGGTCTAATCGGGCTCCCAAGGACTATAAGTGCCCTTGTGACAATGTAGCCCCACCAATCTACATTGCATGCAGTTCTCTTTGTAAATTTTACAGCGAAGGCAGAAAAAAGTACTTAAGGCCCCTTTTTTATGTTAAGGGTTGCAGTCATACACAGCAGCTTACCAATTTATGATGGAAATGCAAGACATAAAAACTAGTTTTGCCCTCGTGTCTTTTCTTGCCTATGTGATTGAAATTAGGAAATCATTGAATAGATACATGTATGGGTCAATACCTTTTTTATCATTACTGCATTTTGCCCAATCACGATGTATACTGTTATTTCAAAGATTTTGGGCCTGATTCACAAAAGTAAACTTAGGCCAAAAGTCTAAGTGTAGGGGGCGTGGCTAAGGCGCCGAAGAGGATGGCCGCCACTCTAGAGAGCTCCGCTGTCGCGTAGCGCGTCAGAGTTTCTCCGGGCTCGTCTTTTTGACGCGCGACCTCCCGCGATGCGGATATCGGTGCCGGAGCATCTGCTGATGACAATGTGTCCCTTGTAATCTGCGGGGTGAGCGATTTTCGACCTTTATTTTTCGTTTTTACCTCAGTGCGGCCCGCGAGTGAAGCGCGGCCGCCATTTTGATTTATTACCGCTCCGTATATCACCCATGGATGGAGCTTTCTCAGCCAAAAAAACTTCTCATCTGCTTTTCTTTGCCGGATAACTTTCCTGACTGGGATATGGTTTCTTCTCCACAGTGACTGTTCATCTTCAAATCGTATTTTTTGCCTCTGTCTGCTCTATTTTATATTTTTTGAGGAGGTGAATTGCCAGAATGTTTTCTTTAGGAGCACATATGTATCTTCTTCAGTGACCTTAGGCTTTTCATTCTTATTTACCCATGCATTGTATTTTGGACTATTTTTTATATTTTGAAGCAGTGAATAATATTTACAGTTGCTCCCGCCATTTTGAGTTCTGAAATCTGACTCTTACCTCCCCTCTTCTTAAAATGGCAGCATCTTGTGCTGCTTGGAGTGGTCTTCATCAAATAAATTCAAATAGTGGCTCGCAGGAGGACGTTAACCCATTCAGTGTCCTATCAGACAATGTGGAAAAAGCAACAATGGATACTTCTACGACAAAAGGCTCATCTTCGCAAAATCCACGCTCAGGCAATAAAAATACTTCTAAAATTCCTTACTCTGCCTCTACTCCAGGTAAAAGAGTGAAAACTAATCCTCCTTCGCCTAGTACTTCTTCTTCCACTATGTCTATGGAATTGTTGCTGGATGAGATTCGCTCTCTTAAACCATACATGGCAGAGACTAATTTGTGTCTTCAAAATTTGGAGGATAATTGGTCGCACACTGAGCAAAAAGTTGATGAATTAGAAAGGAAAGTCGCTTCTGTTCAGGTAATCACTGACCAGGTCCCCTGCCTACATAGAGAGATAAAAAACCTTAAGCTACAAGTGGAAAATTTGGAAAATCGCAACAGACGCAATAATCTACGCATTTACGGACAGGCGGAAGGTCTTGATGGGTCTAACCCTATAACCTTTTTTCAATCCTTTTTGCCCACGCTTCTCGGACTTCCAAATTCTCCAGCCTTGAATATTCAACGAGCTCACCGCCTAGGCCAAATCTCTCACTCTCTTGCCACTACTTCCTCTTCATTGAAACCTAGAGGGGTAATTTTGTACTTTCTAGACTATACTGATCTCCTTAAAGTTCTTCAAGCGGCTAAACAGAAAGGGAGGATAACATGGAATGGTTCAATCCTCTTTTTTGCTCAGGATTACGCCAAAGTCACTGCGGATCGTCGAAAAAAGTTTCTAGAGATGAGACCTGCTCTCAGAGCCTTGAATGCTCGTTACGGCTTATTCCATCCATGTCTCTTCAAAGTGACTTATAATAATAAAACATTGTCCTATGAAGATCCAGCGCTTCTTCAACAATTCCTAGACTCTTGCAGAGCTGATTCTATGGACACTCCTCAAGCTTAACTGTTTTCTGTGGCATAAGTATTGTTGGTCACTGTTTTATCTTTGACTTTTTTCTCATTTGTTTTTGTTCTTCATCAAGTTATGTGCTTTGTTAATCACTTTTTATTATCGGTCTGTTTCTTTCAGATGTAGGTTGTGCTTCTTTGGATTTACCCTGCTCGTTTTTGCCCGGGGTTTCTCTCTCTTTGCTGCGTCTCCGTGGCGCCCTTGGTCTGTTGTGCTACATTCCTCATGTGGTTCCACCCACCCCATTTTCATCGTCTTTATGTGGTATGCCCCTTTGATTTTACTTTTGATTAATGGTTTGTTGTGTACTGTTTCTCTGTCCTGTCTTTTTGTTCTTCCCTGTCCTTTTCCCTTTACCCTTCCTCTTTCCTTTCTTCTCGCCTTGAAACTATCATCTTCCAATTTGTTTCCTCTCCTCTCTTAATCTCATTTCTCTTTTTTATTCTCTCATCAACTGTCTTTATTTCTTTCTTGAAACAACAAGTTTCCTATTTAATTGCTTTTATAATAATTGTGCATGTTCTTTTTAAAGATTCTCCTTTAGAGTTGTAACTTGGAACGTTAAGGGAGTTAATAACCCTATCAAAAGACAACGTGTATTAACTCATTTAGCCAGATTAAATACTGATATTGCTTTAATACAGGAAACTCACCTGTCTGTCGCTGAAGCAACTAAGCTGAAAAGAAACTGGGTGGGTCATGTTTTTTCTTCTCCAAGTTTAGGGAAGAAAAATGGTACGTCTATCATATGCCATTAAAAACATCAGTTTTCAGTTGTTCATCAGGACAATGACCTAGAAGGTCGCTGGGTAATTGTTAAATTGCTTATTGATCAAATACCTTTAGTACTTTTTAATGTCTATGCACCTGTTCATATTGACAATACGTTTTGGTCTCAGATATCTGATAAACTTCTTATGTTTGCTGATGATTATGTTATTTTTGGAGGTGATTGTAATCAGGTTTTAGACCCAATTTTAGCTAGACATTCCTCTGTGAAATTTACCAACACCAAGATGCATACACAATTTACTTCTGCCATACGCCGGAAAGATTTAGTTGACATCTGGAGGCTTTGTAATCCGGATATCCGGGAATATAGTTTATATTCTCCCCCTCATCATTCACAATCCCGGATTGATTATCTTTTCCTTAGTAAACCTCTGTCTCAACTTATTTCTCACGCTGAGATTGGTTCTATTTTAATATCGGATCATGCTCCAGTTTTTGTGGATTTTGACCTGATACCCTTTTCTCCCCATGCTGGTAGATAGCGTTTTAATAACGCATTGTTATCAGATCCTAACTTCACAAGCCAATTCACCTCCTTTGCTTCTGAATTTTTTTCTTTTAATTCCTCCCCAGACTCTTCTCCAGTAACGATTTGGGACTCCTTTAAAGCTAGAGCTAGAGGTTTTATCATAAATTTTGTCTCACAAAAAAAGAAGTTCTTTGAAGCCAAAAATGCTCAGTTATTAGCTAAGATTAAACAACTTGAATATTGTTACTATCACTCCAACTCTGATGTCTCATTAAAAAATCTTATTGAGGCAAACATTTCTTTTAACAAATCATCTACAGAAGCCGCATCCTCTTATCTCCTAAAAAGTAGTGCCCGTTACTATGGAGGCCAAAATAAAATGGGGAAACTACTTGCTAATTATTTAAAGATTCGTCGTGAGAGGACTAAAATAGATTCCATCCGTAATAATGTAGGTGACTCATTATTTAAAGATAATGATATCCTGAATGAGTTTGTCTCATTTTATAAAAATATTTATACACCAGAGCAACAACCAGCTTCAGCCGCCCTCTCCTCTTTCTTTCAATCAGTAAATTCTCCTCCCTCTTATAATACTCACTTTTCATCATCAGAATCAGACATCACTCTCTCTGAAATTAAACATGCCATTTCAGTATTGAAAAGAGGAAAAGCACCGGGTCTCGATGGGTTTACTATTGAATTTTATGCCCATTTTGCGTCTTTCTTACTTCCCCAACTTGTATTGCTATATCAATCTTTCGTTAATGATGGGTCCTCATCAGGAACGTTTCAGGAAGCCATAATCTGTCTAATTCCCAAAGAAAATAAAGATCCCACACTTTGCAAAAATTACCGCCCGACCTCCCTAGTCAATTTGGACTGTAAGATTTTCTCAAAGATTCTCGCCCTTCGTATTGATCCCATTCTACCTAACCTTATTGGCCCAGAGCAATCAGGTTTTGTTAAAGGTCGTTTATCCTCAGATAATTCCAGAGTTTTCTTTAACATTTTAAGTAAAGCTTCCTCTCTTGATTATCCCATCGCTGCAATAGCACTAGATGCTGAAAAAGCTTTCGACAGGATTGGTTGGGATTTGAATGTTCCTGGCATTAAAATGGATCGGTTTACCTGTTAAATTGATTTCTCTTATTTCTTTACTTTACACTGGCCCTAAAGCCTCTATTTTTGTTAATGGGAAAACTTCTGAGTATTTTTCTCTTTTTAGAGGTGTTCGTCAAGGATGCCCTTTGTCCCCTCTATTATTTATAATAGCATTGGAACCCTTTTTAACGAAAATTAGATTAGATAATAGAATTACTGGCTTTAAGCTTGACACTACTCATGTTAAAATGTCTGTTTATGCTGATGACATCCTTTTATATTGCTCAAATCCATCTACTTCTCTTCCAGCCTTTCTATCCCAAGTTGATACTTTTTCTCATTTGTCTGGCTATCGCCTTAATTGAGATAAATGTGAAGTTCTTCCTTTAAATATTTTTTGTTTAAAACATGATTTTATTTCCACTGGTTTTTCTTGGAAAACCTCTAAAATAAAGTATTTAGGTGTATGGTTCTCTCCTACTATCCCCGAAACTTTAAAGGAAAACTTTGATAGTATTCTTAAAACTTTATCTGAGTCTATTGATCGATGGCACCCACTCTTCCTCTCCTGGTGGGGAAGGCTGGACTCTATTAAGATGATGCTCTCGCCGTTAATTCTCTATCTTTTATATATGATTCCAGTGCATATTCCTGGTTTCTACTTTAAAAAAATTGACTCTATGCTAAATAAGTTCCTCTGGAAAAACAAATCTCCTAGAATAGCTCTCAATGCTCTCAAGGCTGACAAGAACTCTGGAGGTCTCAAGTTCCCTGATTTTAAAGCTTATCATTATGCTTTTTCTCTAAAACAAGCCTCTCGCTGGTTATCCCTCGATCAATGTGTCCACCCTCACCTTTGGTTGGATATAGAACAATACTTTATAGCGCCTTTCCACTTTAAAGAATCTCTTACTTTTACTAAAAATATTTCTTCTTTTCGTTCTCAAGTTATTTCCCATACACGTAAAATACTAGCACCTCTTCTCCCGTCCTCCTACCCCTCTTTTTCCTCATTGGATCAGCAACCCATTTGGCACAATCACTTACTGCGTATTAGGGGTCGCACTTTCTATTGGAAAACTTGGAGACTCAGGGGCCTAATTTGGATTTCACAATTGGTACATGATAATGTTCCTCTATCCTTCTTAACCCTTCAATCAAAATTTTCTATACCCTCCTCTTGTAGATCTCAATATGACTCACTCCTTCCTTCTCTCACACATTACCTTCTTTCTTTACCCCCTGATCCCATTATTCCTGCCAGATGTTCCACTCTTTTTCCTTTATTATCTACTAATTCCTCTGCCTCTTCGTTATATAAAAATCTATTCTTCTCTTCAGACAGGATCAAGGGGAAGGCTGAATTGGCTTGGGAAAAATATTTAACAGAATGTTACCATTTTGGGATAAACTGTGGTTAAAGATCCACAAGACATCGAGAGCAGCTAATACCTCTCAGACTCTTTATTTTATTTACAAGCGCCTTTTATATACCCCAGCGAAGTTAGCCTCCTTTTCCGCAGAACTTTCTTCAGCATGTTGGTCTTGCTCTTGTACCTCAGCTGATTTAAAACATATGCTTTTTGATTGCCCCTCCCTCTCCCGTTTTTGGCTTTTAGTCTGGTCCCAAATTAATAGAATTTTTAAAACCCAAATCTCTTTCTCTCCAACTAATGTCTTTTTAGGTTCCTTATCACCATCCTGGACACATTCTCCCCATAGCCCCTCTCTAATTGGCTTATTATTAGCAGCGACCCTCCATTTAATAACCTCTAACTGGAAACAAGCTGATAAAGTTACTTTCAAAGCATGGTGGAATGCTGTTTGTTTTCATCATAAACTTGATACATGCAATGTCACTCCCGTATCCTTATCCATTAAAATGGATCTCTTTTGGCTCCCTCTATCCTCGTAACTGACATAGCCTTATCCTCCGCTAATACTCCTGATGAAGTTAGAAAACCTCCATGAAATACTTGTTGTCTTTTTTATTTTTGTCTCAGATATAAGTTCTGTATTACTCCCTTAATTTTAAAGTTTATGACTTAAAGTTTATGATTATAATGTATTTACTAATGTTTTTGTGTTTGTATAAGAGATTAAGGTCTTAGTCATCACTTTTCTTCTCATTATTTTAAAAGAACTATTGTAATAGATATTTTCACATTTCCCCTTCCCCCTTTTTAGGTCTCGCCTGACCCAGCGCATGCGCTGGTCTGGCGAGACTTTTTGAGAGGGCTCCAAAAAGTGCTACCAGGTCAGCCTAGAGCCACAGTGCATGTGCGCAGGCGCGCGCGCCGCGCTTTTCAGCGATTACTTTCACTTTCGCTGCCGCACGGCCGCTTGACATAGCCAATAGGTCTCGCTTTTGGGACCTTATAAGTATTTAGTTATGCAACTGTTGCATGGCTAAACACTTATAAGGTCCCAAAGGCGAGACCTATTGGCTATGCCAATGCTTGTTTATTTTCCTTCTCGATTATCAGTAATAGGTTGTTAATTGTTTTTAAATGTATGCACCTCTCAGATTGTGATTTCTCTTATATAAGGTTTTTTCATCTGTTTGCCTCAATTTTTCCTTTAATAAACCTTAAACTTAAAAAAAAAAAAAGTCTAAGTGTAAACCTGAAGTCTAAATTTAGACTAGGGGCCAGATGTACGACCATTTGGAATTGCGACTCGCAAATTGAGAAAAATAGCGAGTCGCAATTCCAAATGTATAACAGTGTCAGAGACACTGTTAGCTATTCCCAATGGGGTCGCAAAATGCGAGGCTCATCAATATTCATGAGGCACTTGCATTTTGTGAACCCATTGAGAATGACTGGCCCTCCAAGGGATGGTGGCCTGCTGGGCTCAGCAGACCACCATGTCTGGGACTGCTTATAAATAAAGCGGCTTTTTTTTTTAATGCAACCAGTTTTCCTTAAAGTAACGTTTTTGTTTCATTTTTTAAGGGCAGGTAGTGGTAATTTGGACTACTGCCTGCCCTTCAAAAAATTATCGCATGCATTTGCCAAGGGGAAGGGGTCCCCTGGGGACCCCTTTCCATTTGCGACTGCATTACCACCTACTTGAAGTAGGTGGTAAATTGCAACTGTTTTGCGACCGCAATTGCAGTCCCAAAGCAGTCATACATATGCGTCAGAGTCGCAATTAGGAAGGTACACCCTTGAAACGCCCCTTCCTAATTGCGGGTTGCGAGTTGCAAATGTTATTTAGCGAGTCACAAATAAATTGCGACTCGCTAAGTGGCATTTGTACATAGCCCTGTAAGATTTGCTACTACTAAAGTTAGACTTTTGGTTTAAGTTCAGACCAAAAGTCTAACTTTACTACTGCTAAAGTTAGACTTTAGGTCTAAACTTAGACTTCAGTTCTAAACTTAGACTTTTGGTCTAAGTTTACTTTTGTGAATCAGGCCCACCATTTGTATTTTAGTATATATGATGGTGTATTAACTGAATATGTCTGGGCGGGTTTGTTGTACATTTGATTTATAGTTATTTTATGTGCTTTTATGGTCATATTCTTTTTAGGGGTGGGTGGCAAACTCTGCACTGCCGAGGGAATTTGTGGAGTTTTTGTAACTCTGCGCTCCGCTTGGATCACAGAATTCTGCTAAACCTCTGCCATCCACCACATAGTGGAGTTTACTGGTGCCCACCAATCATGGGAGAGCAATGTTGCACAATTTGAGTGCACTTTAGGCTAGGCATGTTGGTAATGAAAGCATTCTATTCTATTCTCTTGCACAGTGAGTGAGCAGGTGTCACTGCCAATACGGTAATATGTATCCATAGCAACTCTAGCCCGAGCAGTGCAGTTGTGTGTGTGTCTGTTCACACCCGGGAGCTGTGAGGAGCTCGGGTTGGGGAAGAGTCAGGAAAGAGGAGGATCCTCAAGTTAGCAGCAACAGCTGTTGTGCTCACTTCCCAGGATGTGTGTGACGCAGTTGTGTAAGTAATAAAACTGCAGCGTATCATAATTATTTTAATTAAGCGGAGCTGAGGGAAGAGGGGACACTTGGCAGAGAGCAGCTGTGCTTCCCTGTCCATTGCTTTTTGAGTTGACTCTGAGGAGTGAAAGAGAAGGGCTGGGGGAAATGGTTCTCTGAGGTCCTGGGCACAGAGAGGCTTGTTGTTTTTTCCCCTCAGCACATTTATCTCGTATTAGCTCTGTTGGCACTCATCTGTTGGCACTAAGTGCAAGATATTTTAAAATAAATGAGATCTGAGGATTAACCATAAACATGAGACAAACCTCCTTTATTCTAGTTCCCACGACAGTGCTGTTCCCTGGGCACTTCAGGGGCCCGCCCCCTCTCACTAGACAATTATCTGGAAATGTGGGTACTATGGGTCTGGGGGCCTGGACAGTTTCTGCGAAATAGCACCAAATTACAAAGAGGGGACATGACTAAGAAACACAATTCCACTTAATTATCCTGCTTTGTGTAGCTTTTTGCTTGTTGCCTTGCACTTCGAACCTCTGAGGCATAGCGTGAAAAGAAACACAATTATTTGAAATTGGCTCCGGAGAGCCAGTGACAGAAATGCTGTGAGAGATAGGCATTTGTATGTGTTTTACAAAGTATCTGTGATTGTTCAACAACTTTAAGAGATGTCGGCCTACTGCAGTTCTGTCAAATCCACCTTAAAGTAAACACTTATTGCCCCCGGAGCACCACATTCATGTGACCCAGCCTTCGTTTAGGAACAATGAGAGTAACAGTGGGGTGTCTGCAGTGAACCAGCCTGACCACATCCTCTAGTGCACTGATGAGGGATACAAACCCCAGAGGAGGAGCCTGGGATAAAAAAGACCAGGCGGGCAGTATTTACTATTGCATAATATTGTTTTGTATTTCATCTGTTGCACTGCTTTACTATCAAACACTTATAACGTGGGCTTTGTGTGTAGAAGGATGATGGGCAGAGGTGCAATCATGTTTGAGAAATGTTTTACATTTCGATGTAATGTGTGCATTGTATTGTAGTATTCCTGAGTTCCCGTGCCAGCGCTTCATGGCAATCCCAACTGCTATCCCCACAAAATACAAATATTGTGTGTTGCATTATAATTGCATTTATCAGGCTTACTGCCCCTGACAAGGAACTGTAAACTTTGTAAAGCCTATGTGAAACTTATACTCTGCCCGGTCACGGAACTCCACAGAATTTGGCGCAGTTTTTCGGTAACTCCGTGGAACTCTGCAAAGCGAAACTCCGCGAGCTCTGCCCAGGCCTAATTCTTTAATGCACCAAATCCTTCGAACTTGACTACCCTCAATCTGTCCTCCCCAGAGAGCAGAAAGTACACTACACATGGGGGTACATATTACAGAAAATGCCCAGAGAGCTCAAGGGCATTTCTGCCTGCTCCTTGTACCCCTGCGGCACATTGATGTTATAGAATGGGCCTCAAATACTTGTACATCCTCTTTCGTTGCATCTTCCACCAGCAGGATCACAAGAGACCATTCCCTCATTTGCTTGGGGATGTGGCCCCATTTAAATGAGGGACCAATCCGGTTTTTTGCATGTGTAGCATATCGCAGACATGGTTGCAGAGGTAAAAAACAATTTGCAGAAGCATTGATTATGCATTTTATAAATTTGGTGCACAGTCAGTGTGCCCCTAAGGATGCCTCATGGGTGGGAGACATGGAGGTCCCAGGGAACCCCAGGCATCCCAGTCTTCAAAGAGAGGCCGGCCTGTCTCCTGTGAAAGATAAAGATGCAGTTTCAACCCAGGGCCCAGACAATTAGACTTTGCGCCTACTCTAAGGACAGTCTATTTGTTGCACTCATGGTCACTGTCCCAGTCTCGCCTGGATCATCTAATTAGGAGTGCCCCATGATGTAAACAGTGACAGTGAGTCCAATGAGCAAAGTTTTTTAATAGAATGGGGCCAAAGCTAGTCAATGGTGGCATCTAGCCATACCTCTCAACGATATAGCCCAATCAGCCCACAGTTCAAATACTGCAACCATTGCCTTGGCAATTGAGATTACAATTGCATTCCTTTGGGTACTTTCGACATGTGGCTGGCAGAGAGGGTGATCACCCCCAATCTGCCTTCACCCAGGTGGCAGAAAGGCTATCTGGTTCCTGGGGGTAAGATCTGATACCATGGCGCCCCACACCATTTGGACACCTTTCCCTGGTGACTGGTGGATTTTCTTTCTCTGGGGCAGATAGGTGTGGGTGAACCATCCAATCATCCCCTAAAGTGTCAGTAAGATTATGTGGTGCCCAGATGAGCACACCAGCACCTCATTGCTGAAGCAACTACCCAAGGGCCTGATTTGAGGTTGCCTCCTGCTGAAGTCTCAGGGACATTAGACTTCACCCATCAGCCGTCCGGATTCCTATTTGAGAGGGATTCTACTCGCAGGTGAGGACTCTGTTGAGAATTCCAGAGCCTCTGGTTCTACTGTGGGGAACGCGGGCTGAAAGTCATCGCATCGCTATTGTGGGCCGCCGCAGCTGAAGAGCTGTTGCCGCTGAGAGCCCTTATTTGCCTGTGTTACCAAAGTCATTGTGATCGCTATTGTGTGCCGCCGCAGCTGAGGAGCTATTGCCGCTGAGAGCCCGTATTTGCCTGTGTTACCAAAGTCATCGTGATCGCTATTGTGGGCCGCCACAGCTAAGGAGCTGTTGCCGCTGAGAGCCCACATTTGCCTGTGTTACCAAAGTCATCGTGATCGCTATTGTGGGCCGCGGCAGCTGAGGAGCTGTTGCCGCTGAGAGCCCGCATTTCCCTGTGTTACCAAAGTCATCGTGATCGCTATTGTGGGTCGCCGCAGTGGAGGAGCTGTTGCTGCTGAGAGCTCGCCTTGGCCGTCCTACAAGAATCATCGCTATCGCTATCGTGGGCCACTGCAGCTGAGGAGCTGTGCCGCTGAGTGCCAGCATTTGCCGTCCTACGAGAATAATGGCTATCGCTATTGTGGGCCGCTGCAGCTGATGAGCTGTGTTGCTAAGTGCCTGCATTTGCCGTCCTACGAGAATCATCGCTATTGCTATTGTGGGCCGCTGCAGCTGAGGAGCTGTGCCGCTGAGTGCCAGCACTAGTCACCACTTCGAGGATCTTGTTATCACCTGCGGGTGCCGCTGGGTGCCGGCCTTTAAGCCCCGTCCCAGGATTCTCGTGAGTGCATGCCGCGGACCGCTACAGCGGGGAGCTGTGTCCGCTGCGAGTCCGCCTGTCATCACCGCGGCTTCCTTTGGAGGCTGCGTGCCATGCCCCTTAAAATCCCAGGTACATTGTGCATCACCGGGTTGCGTGGACCCCGGCCTCGAGCTAAGTTCGTTCCACACGCTTTTTTTTAAAAACCTTTATTTGTGCATATGAAAAGGACAAATACGGGCCTACAACCATCAGGCCGGCCACAAAACGGTTAAGCACTGAGACACACATTACAGCCCCTGTGCGTCAATGGTCAAGATTAGCAACGATTCAGGAGTTATACACTGGAGAGATCCTTGACACCAGGGGAAGGAGAAGTAAAGGTTAATTTTAAGGTTTTCAAAATAATTTTATCGAGAAAAAAGTCAGTAGAGGATAGAACCAAGGAGATTCGAGTCCGCAAGATGGCTTCATCACACGGGAGAGCAGCAGCATCATTAAAACGGCCATAGAAAATCTCAGACAGTGAGGCGATGCAGTTATAGAACAGGATAGTCACATGAGTAAATACGCACCCCTCCAAAGCCGCCCTCACTCAATCCACCCCACACCCGGACCCCGAATCGGAAACAAGTATAGCGCAGAGACAAAGAAGAAAGAGGCCCATAGAACCAAAAAGAAAAGGTAATTTACCCCCCCACCCTACACCAATGCGGAGGCTACGGCCTGCCCCCCCCCCCGGCATAGTGCCTGTCGCCCAATGAACCCGAAATATAGACAAGAGAGAAAGTAGGAATAGAGTAAAGAAAATAAGAAAACCAAAGAAGAAAGCGGGGAGGAGCCCACGTAACCTCGGAGCGCCCGAAACCACCGGCCAACTACGTCTCCACACACTAAGAACCCACCACACCCAAAGGCGGTCGTGTGAAGATAACGTGTGACAACCATATAAATGAAGGCAGACAAATCGCGACAAGTGCGCACAACGTATGCAGACAATTCCAGTCCCAGTCCAGCCCATCCGTGACACCATGGTGATAGAAATCAGTCTAGCCCTGGCCCGATCGCGGGCGTAAGATTAGACTAGCCCCCACATGAAGGCCCCGCAGCCCGTGCAGACAAAGACAATATGGCCGCTTGGGAGAAGATGGAGAAGTAGAGTCACAAAATGGCCGCCGATCATCTATTGAGGTCCCCTTGTGCACCATATAAAATCCAGACCTGGCCTGTAAAGTACAGGAGTTCCACATAAAAGAAGCCGTAGGCCACCGTGAACGGTTCCTCGAGGACGTCAGGTGTCGCTCAGCTGGATACTCTTGCGGACGCGGTGAGGCAGGCAACAACAAAGCAGGCAGCAATGAACGGGGAAACAAAGTGTCCACAATTGAGCAGGAGATCGATTGATCCTGGGTGCCGGGAAAGCCAGATGCAGACACCAGTGTAGCACGGTTATACACAGTCGTTGCGTCCCCGCAAGAGGACAGAAGCACTGGCAGACCCACGTCTTGTTGAGAACAAACGGGGCGCTCACGACCCGCAGCCGACAGTATGGAGTCGAACCGCTCACTCAGCGTTTGCAAGCCAACACACAATTGCAGACGAAGGTCCCGCAGGGCAGCCAGAACGGAGCCGCATGTCAGCGGAAGCTGCGCCCCCACATCGGCAGCAATCCGGGACGGCACTGTGGAGCTGGAGTCTGATAGAGGGAGGGCGAAGCGGGCAGCGGGCGAGACCGGAGCATCGCCCCCCAGCAGCGAGCAGGCAATCAACGCCATGTTTTACCGCTGAACGGTACAGTGGCCAGGGGGGGGTCGTAACAAGGAGGCAATTCCACGCAGGTCTGCGCCGCAACAGGTGAAAGCCAACAGTCGCTTCCCCTCCCTCGGACTCTCTTTGCAGCCGACTAGGCAATAGAAGAAGGGGGTCCGCAGCCTTCCACAGCGCGGGCCACAGAGCGAAGCAGGCGACCCGCCACACCGGGGCTTACCCTATAACTCCAGCCCGTCAGGTGAAAGGTGAAGGAGGTGTCCGGGCGTCTCTCCCCCGGCTCATCTGGCGACAATCCGTGGTATGAGGCGGGATCGGGGCCGCGGGGCTCAGATTTGCGCCGGGGGTCCAGTGACTGCGGAGCTTCCAGGGGGCCGGCCAAGGCCACAATAGAGCAGGGGTCCAGCGCGGAGAACAAAGGCACCAAGAACTCCGGCATCCGGGCGGGCTCAGACTCCGGGAAAGCGGCGGCGCGGTCAGCGCGTCGTCGCGCACGTTGCACCTCGAAAATCGGCGAGGATAGGAATCAGGATGATAGTCCGAGGCCAAGGGCCGGCGGAGCCGGGCGCTCAAGCGTCTGCTCCGGTCGCCATCTTGGCTCCTCCCTCCAGGTGCACCTCCACACGCTTTTTGAGTGCCTCTAGTGCTTTTGAAGTGAATCTGTAGTTATGTGCATTGTGGTTTCTTGATCGCTTTTTGAGCCTTGTGTTAAGCCTATATAAAGATACTTATTTTTCTCTAGCTACTCGTGTGGTGTCCCTTTGTAGTGTCGTCACTGCATTATTGTGTATGGTCGTAAATGCTTTACACACTGCCTCTGAGATAGGCCTGTCTGCTCATGCTACGTTACCACAGGGTTGAGCTGGGGTTATCAAAGTGTGTAGCCCCTTACTCTGACTTAGGAAGAAGGATCCCTATTTGGACATCGGCGCCAGCTGCTGCCAACTAGAGATTCCCATTTCTAATTGTATGGATATCAAAAACACAATGTATCCCTTATTTATGTGAAAGAAAACTTTGGCACTTCCAGCAAATGACCTTCATTTCTGCACTTCTCCCAATAAAAACAGTCCTTCACATGTGTGGGCAGGCCTCACACAAGTCATAGGAAAGGATCAAAACTGTAACCATGTGAAGACCACCCACACAAATGGGGCCCTGTTTTTATCGGGAGAAGTGTAGGAAAGGAGACCTGAGTGGTGGACATTTATGAATCCCAACAGATCCTGGAATGAATTTTCCATCACAGAAACCAGTGACAGTTGTGTCATGTTAACCAAAGTTTAATATTTGGAGGGCATTCTGGTTAAAAAAAGTTCGTGGTATCCACACAAGCCACCGAGTATCAACTTTTCAGAAATGTCTCTGTTTGGTAGATTTTCTTGGATGCGGGTTGACCCTGAGTCACAATACTGCAGCTACCCACATACACAGAAAGATTGAAATTCCAAGCAAAAATCTTGATGTCTTCATGTGCAGCTTTCAGATTTTCCTGTTGCACTGATATGCTCACCCACATAAGCTGGTCACTGTTTTTATTAGGAGAAGTGTGGGAATACTGGGTTGTAGGACTTTTGTCAAACCCTGTGGGTTTTGGAAAACTTCCTATCAGAAATGTGAGAAAATGCTCTGATTTCAACCAAAGATTTAAATTTACAGGACATTTTGGTACAAAAAAGTGGTGGGATCATGTAAGTTGCATCTCTCTGGACCACTTCGGTGCCTAGTGTCCAGAGATGCCTGGAGATGGTAGAGTTCCCTGGGTGCCGGTCTGCCTTTGGCCCAAATACCACACCTACCTACATCTCCAGAAAGATTACAACTCAGAGGGAAAAGATGTAGAATATGCTACTTCTGTAAGTGGGGGGGTTGGTGCTTCAGAGCTAATTCAGAGCCTGAGATGTAGCTCTGCATGACCCTTCAGTAGCATTGTCCCCTTAGCTGTCCAGCTATAGAGATGACTGTAC
The DNA here is from genome assembly GCF_964204655.1 of Triturus cristatus. Lineage (NCBI taxonomy): Eukaryota > Metazoa > Chordata > Amphibia > Caudata > Salamandridae > Triturus > Triturus cristatus. Next base: position 81,696,321 of record NC_140584.1, on the reverse strand, counting down.
CCACTCACAATCCCTTACCCTACAGAGGAGAGACGATCATTAGATAGACCTGGTGGTGGATGTGAATGGCATGGGGGGACTAGCTCTGATGGAGCTTCTATTAACTGGTTGATACTATCCTAGGCATATATTTAGACACTGTGCAACTTTGATAGTGTACTGATCGGGCTGGGGAGGAGGGTTGCACAGAAAAGGTTTTTGGTCTCTCCACCTTTTCTGAGCTGACTGCTTCCTGACCGCTTCAATCTCCTTCACCCCCTTTTTTGCTGACTAACGGAACTATTTGTGTTTCATTGATTTGATTGCTTATTAGTTGAAACAGTTATGTTACAGGATGGCATATGCTTCAGTTATTGACTTATGGGTTGGGGGGCACTGGGTTGGGTTTGCTGATTGCAACCTCTATAGGGTACTTAGAGTTATGTTTTTGTTTACATTGCTCAACAGTATACATGTGGTCCCGCTCTGTCAAATGTGCTCACATTATGGCACACACCAGGATAGAATGATACTATTGTATCCTTGCTTACAAGGTCAATGGGCTCAATAATAAATGTAGGAGAGCAGCCGTCTTTAACTATGCTAACAGATCAGCCCCTGATGTCTTCATTCTCCAAGATGCTCATCTATTGGGCAACGAGTCCGGCTTGGTCGTTTTGGACAAACTAGAAGGTCACACCTGGTCATATATTTTTGTATACATGCCTCTGACTTTGGCAGAGTTTAAACTGGCCTCCTTTTCTGCTCAGCTGATGCGAGTTCCAGCTCTTGATAAATTCAGTGGCAGAATAACATCCAGATCGACTCCCCTTGCAGCGTGGAGTCATGTGACCTATTGAGGAAATGGCATCAGGCCTATAGGCAATACACTTTCTTTTCCCATTCCCACTCTTCATCTACCATCTACACTACTTTTTGTGCTTCAGCGGACATGATGGGAGCCAGGGAGGTAAGGGTATTTCTGCATATCAGTTCCCATGGAGTTGCATTATAGTGGTAATCTGCTGATGGTAATGGGGGTTTGGTATTTCAACACATGGTGGATTGGCAACAAGAGATTTGCCAGTAAGCTTCAGATGGAGGTAGCATCCTACTTTGACATTAATATGCCAATTCACAATACATCACAATCACAAACAAGACAGAAGGTGCTGGCCTGGGACAGATAAACTACACCTATCAATCATGGGCCGTGGAGCTATTTTCAAAATAGTGACACTTGCTAGATTTCTGTATGCACTTCAAAATTTCCCCTCCACACTCCCTGTGACCCTGCTCACTGATATGAGCACCATACTTGGCAGGTTTCTCTGGGCTGGTTCACAACCACATGTTTCCCTCGCTAAATACATACAGGATCCATATGATGATGGGCAGGGAGTGCCAGACCTTCAACTATACCTTTAGGCATCAAAATTGGTGTTCATCAATGACTGGATATTTGGGGTAGCCATGACCCAACTCATAAGCTGAAACAAGATCTTCTGCAGGTCTGGAACCTTCAGGCAGTTATGTACAGATCCACTGTTCCCAGAGGGACAGCCGAACCTACTAGGGTCCCTTGGTTTGTTGGCATAGAGCTTTGAAGCACATTTGATGGTTCAAAATAATTATGGGGAAACTCTCTTTTGATGAGGCATCTGGCACTCTCATGTATCAGGCTTGTCAGGATTTGGCCCCTGGAATTTGATCGGCATCTCGAAAATCGGTGATTTGTGGCAGGTAGAGCAGATTAAAATATTTGACAAATTAGCAGACTATACTCTGCATCAATCCCAATTCCTTTGTTTTCTACAAGTTGGCCATACGCTCCTCCCTTGTGACCAACACATGCAATGTCCCTGAAATGAACCCACTAGAACCTAAAATTGCGATAGAACCACTTGCCAAAAAAAGGCATATCTCGTGTATATAGATCACTGGAAGTGAACCCAATGGATCCTGTCACACAACTGAAAACCAAATGGCAGGAAGATATAGATAGGCCCCCTTGAAGATAATGGCTTGACGCCAAAATGGTAGACAGATGCCTGACCATCTCAGTCACAATAAGGTTGATACTATTTAAATATGGCAGACGGGAAGACAAAATCTGAGCTGTCACACAGACCAGGACAGGTTTTTCCACCTGGTATGGGTCTGCCCTAAAATAGTCCAATCCTGCTCCAAAATATATAATATATGAAGTGAGGTTATTGGTTACGCTTTGCCTCTTGGCCCTAAGCACACTGCAATGGATATTGAATGGGAGGGGGCAGACACTGTGGTGACTCACTGACTTATATCAATAGGCCTGCTTGTAGCAAAGTGTAACATCACCAGTCATTGGATTGCATCCCACCCTCCTGCAGTCGATGAATGGGTCTATGGCATGGACATTTGCGCCACCGCCGAAAACACTATGGGGCTTATTTACAAGACTCATGTGCCGCAGGTACGTCACTTTTCCCCATATTAAAAGTGACGCACCAGCGGCATAAGGGGCTTGTAAATAAGCCCCTATGTATGGTGCACATACATGCCCATGCAAGTATCATAAAGCATGGGATGTCGGGTGGGACCACTGTGGTTAACCTGTTAAGGGCAAGTGTAGGCCAATGACCAATACCGCCCCCCCCCCCCCAACCCCTCTAGTGCCTCTTTTGGCCATTCGCCAACACTGGGGACGGGTATAAAGCCAGAGTCTTTTTTTTTCATACTGTAATGACAATCAGCACACAGGGCACCCTGACATCATTACAGTAAAATGAAAGTAAAATGTGGGGATGGGCTTATTTTACTTTCACTGCATCAATGCTTGCGGGCCATATCTCAGCCCGGCGAACACTGATTGCTTTGGGAGAGGTAATGTTGAAAAGGGGAGAATCTCCCTTTTTCAATGGTTGCTCTGCTCAGTGGATGCCTGCTTGAGTATCACCACAGGAGAGCGATCACCAGGTAGGGATCCACCCACTAGGCACCAAGGATTGGGTAAGTGGCCCCCTGGGCAAGGTATTGCGCTCTTTGTCACCTCCCTTAAATATTTCAGTCTTTCTGCTCCCTTGGGAGGTGAATGGGAGTAATTACCGATATGCCCCCCGGATGGGGAAACAAGCCCACTAGACGCCAAGGAAATTGTTTTTTTTAACAATATGGGGTGGAGGCTGTGCAGCATGGGCATGGGCATGCCCCCGACCCAAGTAAAAATGGCAAAAGTTGTTATGCCCAGCCTGATGAGGTGGATGGAGGTGATTACTCGCAGACACCAATGATTTAAAAAACATATATATATCGGGGTGCCCACCATTGGCATGGCCATGCCCGCACCCCAAAAACAATGGCTGCACTTTTTGGGCTTGGGTAGGCCTGCACCTGGAAAAAAATACCAGACACAGACATTTTGGAAAAATAGACATCGAGGAGAGTCTCAAGAGAGCAATGCAAGTCACCCTACCCTGGATTTCCCATTGTGTCTAATTTTTAAACTTGGGGGTAAGCTGGGCGGTATGAGTTTTTAGTCAGAGTATGAGGTTTGCAAAAGCTGCTGAGTACAAAAACCTGGTAAGAGCCATTCAAGTCATGCCACCCTGGATTGCCCGTGGTGCCCGGTTATGAATAAATCACAGGTTTGCTGGGTTTCATTCCCAGGTGCTGGCTAAGGTAGGGCCCGGAAATCCACTACTAACCACATTTAAAAAAGGATCAGGTTTGAGTGGAAAAATATGATGCGTCCATGTTGCATTTTGATCCCTTTCTTTTCTCAGGTACTAGGAGTAGCCACACAAGTGAGGTAACATTTTTATAGGTAGGCTTTTATTGGTAGGCTTGGGGGAATGCTGGGTGGTAGGAAATGTGTGTCTCCCCACGGATTACCAAAGTTTTCCTCACAGTTTGAGGTTTGCAAGGGCTTCTGGATAAGAAGACCTTGGGAGTGTCATGTTAGTCACCCCACCCTGGATTCCTCTATGTGTTTAATTTTAATAAATGTGCAGGTTGACTAGGCTTCCCCAGGTGCTGGCTGAGCTAGGGCCAAAAATCCACATCTACCAACATTGCAAAAAAGTGTCAGCTTTGAGTGAAAAAATGTGATGCGTCCATGTTCAATTTTGGCAGTTTACTGCCGTAGGCACTAGGCCTACCCAAACATGTGAGATACCATTTTTATCTGGAGACCTGGGTGGTAGGACATGTGTGGCCCCTCATAGATTCCAAATGTTTTTCTCACTGAAATGTGAGGAAAATGCGTATTTTTACTCAAAGTTTGAGGTTTGCAAGGGCTTCTGGGTAAGAAGACCTCTGGAAAACCATGCAAGTCACCCCACTCTGAATTACCCAATATGTCTAATTTCCAAAAATGTGCAGGTATGCTGGGTTTCCCCAGATGCCGGCTGTTCTAAGGCCCAAAACCCACAGCTACCCACATTGAAAAAAAGGTTCAGCTTTGAGTAAAAAACTATGATGTATCCATATTCGTTTTAGGCACTTTACTTTCACGAGCAGTAGACCTTCACACACATGCAAGGTGCCATTTTTATCTGGAGACTTAGGAAAATGCTGGGTGGTAGGACATTTGAAGCCCCTCACATATTCCAGATGTTTTCCTCACTGAAATGTGGGGGAAATGTGTGTTTTTGGTCAAAGTTTGAGGTTTGCAAGGGCTTCTGGGTAAGAAGACCTCTAGAGACCCACACACGTCACCCTACCCTGGATTCCCCATTGTGGCAAAAAAAAATTATGTGCAGGTTTGCTAGGTTTCCCCAGTTGCCCGCTGAGCTAGGCCCCAAAATCCACAGCTACCCACATTACAAAAAAGTGTTTGTTTTGAGTGGAAAAATGTGATGTGTCCATGTTGCGTTTTGGGCTCTTTCCTTTTGCTGACCCTAGGCCTACTCACATGTGAGGTACCATGTTTATCAAAGAAATTGTGGGAATGCTGAGTGGTAGGAAATATATGGCTCCCCATAGATTACAGATGTTGTTCTCCCAAAATGTGTGGAAATGTGTGTTTTAGTCAAAGTTTGAGGTTTGCAAGGGCTTCTGAGTAAGAAAACCTTGGGAAAGCCATGTCAGCACAAATCCCACAGCTACCCACTTTGCAAACAAAATGTGTCAGTTTTGAGTGGAAAAATTGGATGTGTCCATGTTGCGTTTTAGGTCCTTACCTGTCACGGTCACGATGCCTACTCACACAAGTGAGGTACTATTTTTATAGTGAGACTTGGAAAAATGCTGGGTGGTAGGAAATGTGTGGCTCGCCACAGATTCCAGACGTTTTTCTTCGAAATGTGAGGAAAATGTGTGTTTTTAGTCAAAGTTTGAGGTTTGGGTAAGAAAACCTTTCGAGGGCCACACAAGTCACCCCATCCTAAATTTCCCTAGGTGTTTAGTTTGCAAAAATGTGCAGGTTTGCTAGGTTTCCACAGGTGCTGGCTGACCTAGAGCCCAAAATCCACATCTACCGACAGTGTCAAAAAAGAGTTGGTTTTGAATGGAAAAATGTGATGTGTTCATGTTGCATTTTAGGCCCTCTCCTGTCATGGGCAGTAGGCCTACCCACACAAGCAAAGTGCCATTTTTATTGGGAGACTTGAGGTAATGCTTGGTGGTAGGACATTTTTGGTTCCCCATAGATTTCAGAAGTTTTCCTCACAGAAATGTAAGGGAAATGTGTGGTTTTTAGTCATTATTTGAGGTTTTCAAGCGCTTCTTGGTACGAAAACCTTGGAGAGCCATGCAAATCACCCCACCCTGGATCGCCCTAGGTGTCTAGTTTTTTAAAATGTGCATGTTTGCTGGATTTCCCCAGGTGCCAGCTGAACTATAGTCCCAAATCCACATTTACCCACATTGCAAAAAAAAGGATCAGTTTTAAGTAGAAAAATGTGATATGTCCATGTTGCGTTTTGGGCCCTTTCCGGTTGCTCGCATTGGGTTTACCCACACAATGAGGTACCATTTTGACTGGGAGACTTGGGATATGCTGGGCGGAAGAAAATATGTTGCTCCCTACAGATTCTAGAAGTTTGCTCATGAAAGTGTGAGGAAAATGTGAGTTTTTAGTCAAAGTATGAGGTTTGCAAATGCTGCTGAGTACAGAAACCTGGTAAGAGCCATGCAAGTCATCCCACCCTGGATTGCCCTTGGAGTCTGGTTATAACAAATTTACAGGTGTGCTGGGTTTCCCCAGGTGCTGGCTGAGGTAGGGCCCAAAAATCCACTGCTACCCACATTTCAAAAAGTATCAGGATTGAATGGAAAAATATGATGTGTCCATATTGCATTTTGGGCCCTTATTTGTCGCAGGCACTAGGAATAGCCACACAACTGAGGTACCATTTTTGTAATTAGGCTTGGGGGAATACTGTGCGGTAGACTGTGTGTCTCCTCACAGATTCCAGACGTTTTCCTCACAGAAATGTGAGGACAATTTGTGTTTTTAGTCAATGTTTCAGGTTTGTGAGGGCTTCTGGTAAGAAGATCTTGGGAGGGTCATGCAAATCACCCCACCCTGGAATCCTCTATGTGTCTAATTTAAAAAAATGTGCAGGTTGCCTAGGTTTCCCCAGGTGCTGGCTGAGCTAGGGCCAATAATCCACAGATACCGACACTGCAAAAAAAGTGTCACTTTGAGTGAAAAAATGTGATGTGTCCATGTTTAATTTTGGCAGTTTCCTGCCCAGGCACTAGGCCTACCCACACATGTGAGGTACCATTTTTATCTGGAGACCTCTTGGCAGAAATGTGTGGCCCCTCACAGATTCCAGGTGTTTTTCTCACTGAAATGTGAGGAAAATGCGTGATTTTACTCAAAGTTTGAGGTTTGCAAGGGCTTCTGGGTAAGAAGACCTCTGTAAAACCATGCAAGTCACCCCACTCTGAATTCCCCAATGTGTCTAATTTGTAATAATTTACAGGTTTGCTAGGTTTCCCCAGGTGCCGGCTGATCTAAGGCCCAAAACCCAAATTGCACAAAAAAGGTCAGCTTTGAGTAAAAAACCTGTGATGTATCCATGTTTGTTTTAGACACTTTACTTTCATGAGCAGTAGGCCTTCCCACACATACAAGGTACCATTTTTATCTGGAGACGTAGGTAAATACTGGGTGGTAGGACATTTGAAGCCCCTCACGTATTCCAGAAGTTTTCCTCACTGAAATGTGGGGAAAACGTGTGTTTTTGGCCAAAGTTTGAGGTTTGCGAGGGCTTCTGGGTAGGAAAACCTCTAGAGGGCCACGCAAGTCACCCTACCCTGGATTCCCATCGTGTTTTATTTTAAAAAGAAGTTGAATGTTTGGTAGGTTTCCCCAGGTGCCGGCTGAGCTAGGGCATCAAAATCCAAAGCTACCCAGATTGCAAAAAAGGGGTCAGCTTTGAGTGAAAAAATGCGATGTGTTCATGTTGCATTTTGGGCCTTCCCGGTTGCGGGCACTGGCTCTACCCACACAAGTGAGGTGCCTCTTTTATTGGGAGACTTGGGTGTATGCTGGGCGGTGGAAAATCTGCTGCTCCCTACAGATTCCAGAAGTATTCCTCATGGAAATTTGAGGGAAATGTGAATTGTTTAGTCAAAGTGTGAGGTTTGCAAATGCTTCTCTGTAAAAAAAACCTTGTTAGAGCCATGCAAGTCATCCCACCCTGGCTAGCCATTGACGTCTAGTTTTCAAAAATGTGCAAGTTTGCTGGATTTCCCTAGTGAAATTGAGTTAGGGTCCAAAAATCCACTCCTACCCACATTGCCAAGAAAGGGTCAGTTTTTTCAGTGGAAAAATGTGATGTGGTCATGTTGCATTTTGAGCACTAGGCTACCCATGCAAGTGAGGTACCAGTTTTATCAGAAGATATGTGGGAACATAGAACAGTAGCACATGTGTTATTACCAATTGTATTTCTCTGAATTTGTGCCTTCCAAATGTAAACCAGTGTGTAAGAAAGAAAGCATTCTGAAAAATGGGTACCCTCAAAATCAGAGATGTACAAATAGCCACTGCTCCTATCTTCCATATCTGGTGCCCATATCAGAAATGCATAGGTTTCTTTGATACCCATTTTCCACTCTACATATAATGTTAATATCGGTGAAAGTGATGTCAATAATCACCATAATAGATGCAGGCACAACAGTGGCAATACTAATAAATGCAATGTTGATGTACGCCATAACCTATGCACGCATAATAATATAAAAACTATTAAAAGCAATGCAGATGTACGCCATGACAAATGTACGTATAATAATGATAATGTCGGTAAATATGATATCAATGACTGCCATGTTCTATGTACTCGCAATAAGGAACTCGTATCATTGCTGTTGAATTCACACAGAATGACCTCCCCATCAACCCTGAGTCAGAGATACATGGTCAGACAGGCCTTGCGACCCAAACCCAGGTTTTCCGATTGATAGGTCACAGTTGGGGTTACACTCTTACTGAAGACAAATGCACAACCAGGGAAAACCATGATAGATCCCGCAGGTAGGAAGCTACACCACAAACAAGTCTGAGGAAATTAGCCCCAATAAACCACGTTTGGTCAAAAACTCACATTCCCAAAATACCACAAAGTTAGATGTCGCATGTAGTTAGGAACACTCAGCCAATCAGGACACAGCACGCACACCACACTTAGTGATTATGCTCTCCCATTGCCAGACATCTGGACACATACACACTGGCCCACACTAGCTCTCCCTGAGGTCAAGAGCCACCTGTGTCCCCAGTATCAGATGGCTGACTAATCCCAGACCCACATGCTCTCTAAGAATGTGAAATCGGTTTACTGCACCTCACAAACTGTATATATGATCGTCCAAAACTTCAGTACATTGAGACTGTCTACAGATGCTATTCTGTCAATGCTCTCCCGGCCGCTGCATTTAATTAAACCAACTTTTTCCTGTTTTGCCAAATGCCTTTTGTCTTTTCATTTTTTCAAGATAAATTCATATCCGAGCAACATTTTGGCGAGTCAGCCAGGAGAGATTAGTTTATGGAGTCCGACTGCTGCCGAAGGATGAGGACCCCTACCTGAACGGATTAACATCTGCACAATGAGACTGGTGAGCAGACGCCATAATTGATTAAAAGTTCTGCTGAATCCGAGGAGCAGAGGTCTGTCCGGAGGCCGCTGTCACAAGGGTAAAAGACTACATCTAATCCTTAGTCCCAGCATGTGGCAAACTAGGACAAGAATGTAGATCACTTTTTCCCTAGTGAGCACGCTAGAGAAGGTGAAGGTAGTTTGCATTTTGTTCGCTTTAACCATTAAGTGTTGCACAAATGGTACACCCTGGGCCCTTGGTGTGTTATATAGGGCCACTCATTTTGTCTCTTGAACCATTGAGTGTTACACAACTGGTACACCCCAGGCCCTTGGTGTGTTATATAAGGCCACCACCTTGATATTAGTTTTTTTAGTTAAAAGAGTTTTCTTAGGGACTGTCGGTTTCTTAAGATTTCAATTGTCTGAAAGAAGTGTAGAGGTGGATATATTCACTTGGACCACTGGTCGGTACAGCAGAAGGTACGCATGACCACTAGGTGTAATATAGGGTGTAATTCGGATGTTATGGAAACATTTTGACTTTGATGAATAAGGCGTAACTTGTGTCTGGCACCAGAGGGACGATAGTTGTCAGGTTGTTCCTTTTTTCTCTGCACAAATCGTTGCTATTTTTCTCCCTGAATCAATACTGACAGACTATCTGGCTCACTTAGCTCCTTGTACCACACAGAGTATCCCATCTCCACGGACTGTAGGCGCTGGGAGGAGGCTAAGATTTGTTGAACATAATAATCATTGTTCTGTCAATCTTTTCTCTTCTAGTTTTTGTTAGGTTTTCCATTCATGCACTGTTGATGTTGTGGTGCTGTTCAAATTTTGCAATTGTGCTTCATGTTAGAATGTCATGTTAGTAAGTTTATATGTGTATGAAATAACTATTTTTCCCCACAAGTCAGAATTCTACATTTGCTATTTTGCACGGAGCAAAGAAGGCAGCCCAGGTGGGAGATAGAAGAAAGGCATGATGGGAGGTTAGAAAGAGAAAGAGCTCTCTTCTGGGAAGCCCAACGGCAAGGGAGAAGAACACACCCTCGCCAGCAGGAAGCCAGAGCTAGGCCCTGGGCTCCTCTTGAGATTGAGCCTGGGGAAGAGTCAGAAGAGAGGCCCCTAGCTGGATCCCACACTCCAACCAGCCATCAATGTAGGAGAGGTGCTGGCCAAGAGATAAGAAATCAGGAAACCTAACTGAAACACAATTACAACATAGGAAGGGCAGAATGGCACCCTTACGCGTGCACTAGGAAGGAAACAATGATGAGGACGTCAGCTGCCCCCCTCGAGCGCATCGATCAGACAAACTGCCCCCAGAGAGATAATGTCCAAAGAAGAAGGTGAGGTGTTTGTTCGACAATTTTGCCATCTACTGGCCTACTGGACCAAAAGGAATGGCCAGTATGGAAGGAGGTGGAGAGATTCTTCAAACCAGAGGAGTTATCGCTGAAGGCTGCATCCAGCACGGAGGGGGAGAGCTGCGATGGAACTACCCCTACATGCAGGAACGCCTGAGAAGATGGGAGAGTTAGATTTAAGAGAAACCGATAGAGCAGCTCCACGCCAAAATTATGCCAGCTGCTACAGAAGGGTGTGTCAGGGACTATCTATGTGCCATAGGCAAAGATGGACAAAGTAGGGCTCAGGATCAAATTTCCCACATCGATGGACGGGGCGGGAAAGTGGATCTCACATTTTGAGAAAAACACAATGGGAATCAACGTAGCTATTGGCAATGCCAAAAGTCTGCTCAGCAGCCTCATTAGGGAGCAGACGACACAGTATGAAACCTGGGGAGAATGTTACTGACTTGCTAGATAGAATGAGGAAACAATGGGAACAAGAGACAGGACAGACCGGGATCCACATGGGTTCCCAGGTTGCATTCTTCTCATTCTGAAAAAGGGACTGCCCACTGAGATAAAGACCGGACTAGATGAAGTAATAGGGCTAGACACCAAACCTTGGCGGAATATACAGGCCCACATATTACATTACTACCGGAAAGGACAGAAGAAGGACAGGGTAAAGCAGGAGCAGGCCCAGAAAGACACCGCCAAATTGTTCCAGCAGAGGTTGAAATAAACCTCCTTTGAGGGGGGCGAGCTCTGCCTCAGTATCCCAGGGGATCTCCACGCAGTCCTAATGGCCGATGCCAGGGAAAGCGGCTACAACCCAGTTTCGTAGAGTGCCACTATTGTCACAGAATCGGCCCTGGTCCAGCAGTCCAAGTCCACTCTTGGGCTAGATATGTAAGTCTCAACAACCCCAGGGTTTCCATCAAATGGAGGCCCCCTTTTCAGTTCCATATTGAGGCAACACTCCGATGCCGAAAGCCAGGCTTTCTGTGCACTTGGGTGTTGAAATGACCCACAGAACTCTGAGGTCTGAGCACAAATTTGGCACCAAGTCAATAGGAAAATTACCTGGACAATCAGCTGTTTCAGTTCATTACTTTCAGCACAACAATTCCCAGCCGTGCACCTAACTCCCATTGTATGCAGGACATTCTGCTGCCTTCTCTTCCCTAATGCTTCAAAAAAACACCCAAAGTCTGCTCATCGGATCATGCCTTCCAGAGCAGCGGGAGTAGCCTTTCACCAGGTAGGAAGTCCCTGATTCCCATTGAGGGAAACAGACCCAAAGCATCCTGGATCTGAGGGAGAGGGAGAGGGGGCGCAGGAGTAAGAGGGGTTCCATAGATGACTATCGCAGCCCCACACACAAGGTGCATGGGGATGCACACTACCACACCCAGCTTTTTTAATAAGATGCACAGGGCCTCACGAACATTGTCCAAGGCAGCACTAGGCCCAATCGCAGTCATTGCCACATCCGAAAAATGAGGGCAACCGAGCAGCTTCTCAGCCCCCACCAGTATGCAACATTGCAACCAGCCCTACAGGAGACCCCAGAAGGTACCCAATGACCTATCGGAAGAAGCCCAAAAGTAGCCCAAAAACCTGAAGCTTACAGAAACAGGGCATAGTCAAAACACCCAACTCCATTAACGAAAACATCATTATATACCACGTGCAGAGACCAGTGGGACATTCATGTGACAACGAGAATATCGCAGTTCACTTCTTCCCCTCACACTACACACAGCCCATGCAGGTGAAAAGGACACCCGCACCAGTAAAATGACACACACACATATATATTTATTAGAAGCACTCCTACACAACAACTTGTATCAGCACATGACCACCGTGGATACTCAAATCAGGAACAGGTTGTGCTACATATGTTCACTCATACCCCAGACCGTAGGTGCAGACAGGCTTTACTTATTCCAAGAGATCTGAATTCCCTGGGCCAAACAGGGTCATCCCCTATAGCACCCCTCCTGTACCTCCTGTTTAGTTCCGATTCAATGTTGCTAAGTTCGGTAGAAAGGTACAGTGGTGTGGGTTTGAACCATACCGGGTGATGTTTACTACTGCTCTACGGGGTTCTACTCTATTGGGGTGAATCTTGGCCCTAATCCCAAATAGGAACAGGTGGATGAGACATTTTGCTTTCTCTGGGGCTATCTCTTGGAATAAGTAAAGCCTGTCTGCACCTACGGTCTGGGGTATGAGTGAACATATGTAGCACAACCTGTTCCTGATTTGAGTATCCACGGTGGTCATGGGCTGATACAAGTTGTTGTGTAGGAGTGCACTGTGTAGTGCATGATGAATGCTGCTATTTGGTTCAGCATAGGTGTAAGTGAGGTGAGAAAGGTCTCTGTGCATGTGTTGCAAAAACTACGCAGGAGGGGTCATGAAACAAGGCATATTTCTGGCTCTGGAGGGGTGCGAGAGCACCCAATGCAAAACAGAGTGCATAGAAGAAGACAAAAATACATAACTTGGAAAACAATTGTAGTTGTTGGGATAGTCTTCAGGGTGTTTTCTGTAGTCTGGGAGCCAAGGTGTGTCTTGTCATGGTGTAGTGCAAAAAAGAGTCTATAATCTTTTTTAAAACAGTGTTCGTAAAGTCTGTGTGCTGTCTGTGTTCTTCAGCATTTGCCCTTGATGACGTCCTTTCATGAGTTTCGATTGAAGGGACAACACGCCACTGTAACAGTGGTGCACATGTGGTTCTATTGCAGGCCTGTGGGATAGGAGCTGTGCATTGTACGTTAGCTTGGAAAAAACATAGCGTTAGCCAGTTTTAGGAGAGTACCTGTGTTTCTCTTTTTTAGGGGTACATTCCAGTGGCGTAACGAAACTTGAGGGGACCCCCCTGCAAGGTACACGGAGGTGCCCCCTCCGAGCTCAATCAGGAGCTCTCCGGCTGAAGTTCTGTACTGAGAGGGCCCCCTTCAGGGGGCCCCCCCGTACGGCGGGGGCTGCGAGGGGCCTGTGTTACGCCCCTGGTACATTCAATACCTTTTAATTGCAACCTTTTAGTGAGATACTGGAAAGAGGTGGTGACGGTTTTAGGGAATGATCAGTTTAAGTTGTGTATAATTTTTTTTTAGTACTTTGCCCTCCCGCTCTCCTTGCTGTGGCAGTGAGAGTAGTTTCCTCTGTGAGCTGCTTCTAATAAATATATATGTGTGTGTCATTTTACTGGTGCGGGTGTCCTTTTCACCTGCATGGGCTGCGTGTAGTGTGAGGGGAAGAAGTGAACTGCGATATTCTCGTTGTCACATGAATGTCCCTCTGGTCTCTGCACGTGGTATATAATGATGTTTTCGTTAATGGAGTTGGGTGTTTTGACTATGCCCTGTTTCTGTAAGCTTCAGGTTTTTGGGCTACTTTTGGGCGTCTTCCGACAGGTCATTGGGTACCTTCTGGGGTCTCCTGTAGGGCTGGTTGCAATGTTGCATACTGGTGGGGGCTGAGAAGCTGCTCGGTTGCCCTCATTTTTCGGATGTGGTAATGACTGCGATCGGGCCTAGTGCTGCCTTGGACAATGTTTGTGAGGCCCTGTGCATCTTATTAAAAAAGCTGGGTGTGGTAGTGTGCATCCCCATGCACCTTGTGTGTGGGGCTGCGATAGTCATCTATGGAACCCCTCTTACTCCTGCGCCCCCTCCCCCTCCCCCTCTCCCTCTCCCTCGGATCCAGGATGCTTTGGGTCTGTCTCCCTCAATGGGAATCAGGGACTTCCTACCTGGTGAAAGGCTACTCCCGCTGCTCTGGAAGGCATGATCCGATGAGCAGACTTTGGATGTTTTTTTGAAGCATTAGGGAAGAGAAGGCAGCAGAATGTCCTGCATACAATGGGAGTTAGGTGCACGGCTGGGACTTGTTGTGCTGAAAGTAATGAACTGAAACAGCTGATTGTCCAGGTAATTTTCCTATTGCCTTGGTGCCAAATTTGTGCTCAGACCTCAGAGTTCTGTGGGTCATTTCAACACCCAAGTGCACAGAAAGCCTGGCTTTCTGCATCGGAGTGTTGCCTCATTATGGAACTAAAAAGGGGGCCTCCATTTGATGGAAACCCTGGGATTGTTGAGACTTACATATCTAGCCCAAGAGTGGACTTGGACTGCTGGACCAGGGCCGATTCTGTTACAATAGTGGCACTCTACGAAACTGGGTTGTGGCCGCTTTCCCTGGCATCGGCCATTAGGACTGCGTGGAGATACCCTGGGATACTGAGGCAGAGCTCGCCCCTCAAAGGAGGTTTTTTTCAACTTCTCTGCTGGAACAATTTGGCGGTGTCTCTGTGGGCCTGCTCCTGCTTTTCCCTGTCCTTCTTCTGTCCTTTCCGGTAGTAATGTAATATGAGGGTCTGTATATTCCGCCAAGGTTTGGTGTCTAGCCCTATTACGGCATCTAGTCCGGTCTTTATCTCAGTGGGCAGTCCCTTTTTCAGAATGAGAAGAATGCAACCTGGGAACCCATGGGGATCCCGGTCTGTCCTGTGTCTTGTTCCCATCGTTTCCTCATTCTATCTAGCAAGTCAGTAACACTCTCCCCAGGTTTCATGCTATCTGCCATCAATCCTCCTACGTCTGGCAAGTGGGGAATATCTCTCTCAGAGTCGTCCATATCTGGTGTCTAAATGTCTCTATTTACTGATGCTCAGCACGGCAGATAACGTGTTTCGATCATGCAGTGGGCTTGATCACAATATATATATATATATATATATATATATATATATATATATATATATATATATATATATATATATATATATATATATATATATATACATATACATATATATATATATATATATATATATATATATATATATATATATATATATATATATATATATATATATAATTCTGGTCATTTGTTATCATATTGCATGTGCTTGTTCTGCTTTTGCATTATTCATTTCATTATAGTTGGTGATGTTTTAAAATGCACTGAAATAGGGATTTTTTGGGCTTTACTATTTTCAAGTGCTATTATTGTTTCTTGCTTCGCATCACACAATCTTCTGTACCACACAGTTTGACTAACAGGCATGTCCTGTTAAACATTCAGATAATGGAGCATACCACAGTCAGAATTGTCTCTTGGCCCCTTAGTGGTAGGGTTTTTTTCCCCTGCGGTGCCTATTAATAAGCTCTGTTTAATGAAAGGCAGAGTCAGCAGTATGCAGTGCTTAATTAAAAACAAGCATTGACAAAGCCAACAGTCTCGCCTATGTAAGCGCTATTTGCTTTGCTAATGTGTTTTAACAATGTTGTACACTAGCATGGTTGCTGTTCAGCATGGCTGAAAGTTAGTGGCATAGAGGAGTGTTATTGTGTGGAATGGTATACACTGTTGTATAATGAAGTGGCATAGAGTGGAGTCACATATTGTGGCGTACAGTGGCATAGAGTACAGTGGATTGGTGTAGAGTGCATTTGCGTAGAGTGCTGCAGAGTACAGTGGCGTGAAGTGCAGTGGTGTAGAGTGCTGCGGCATAGAATTCAGCGGCGTACAATGCAGCGTTGTAAACTGCAGTGGCATATATTAGAGTGTTGCATAATAGAGTGCAGTGGCATACTGTGCAATGTTCCAGAGTGAAGTGGTGCAGAGTACAGTAGAGTGGCTTAGAGTACAGTAATGTAGAGTGGCATAGAGTGTAGTGGCATAGAATGGTGCAGAGTAGAGTGGCGTAGAGTGGTACAGAGTAGAGTATAGTGCCATAGAGTGCAGTGGCAAGGAGTGCAGTGGGATAGAGTGGAGTGCAGCAGAGTGCAATGGCAGAGAGTGCAGTGATGCAGAGGCAAGTGTTATAGAGTGCAGGGGGCATAGAGTGCATTGTCTTTTAATGTAGTAGTGCAGAGTAGAGTGGTGTAGAGTTTGGTGGCATGGTGTGCAGTGTTGCATTGTAGAGTGATGTAGTGTGCAGTGGTGTACAGTGGCATGGAGTGCATTGATGTAGAGTAGAGTGATGTTAGGCAGAGTGACGTATAGTTCTGTAGCGATATGTACAGTGGTGTAAAGTAGAGTGCAGAGGTGTAGAGCACAGTGGCACAGAGAAGAGTGGTGCAGAATAGAGTGCAATGCAGTGGCATAGAGTGGTGTACAGTGGTGTGGATTGGCGTAAAGTAGAGAAGAGTGGCCTGGTGTAGAGTGCAGAGGCATAGAGTAGAGCACAATGCAGGGCTGTAGAGTGGCGTGCAGTGGTGTGGAGTTGCATAAAGTAGAGAAGAGTAGACTGGTGCAGAGTGCATTGGCGTGGAGTGTTAAAGAGTATAGCGGCGTAGAGTGCAGTGGCATAGAATTAAGCAGTGTACAATGCAGTGTCGTAGAATGCAGTGGCATAGATTAGAGTTGTGCATAGTAGAGTACAGTGGTGCATAGTGTAGTGGTGCAGAGTAGAGTGGCACAGAGTGCAGTGGAGTAGAATACAGTGGCGAAGAGTGCAGTGGTGGAGAGTGGAGTGGCGTATAGTGCAGTGGTGTAGAGTAGAGTGTTGCAGAGTCCAGTGATGCAGAGTAGAGTGGCATAGAGTGTATTGGCATAGAGTGATGCAGTGCAGTGTAGAGTGGCTTTGAGGTCAGTGGCGAAGAGTGCAGTGTTGCTAAATAGAGTGTTGTAGAGTTCAGTGGTGTGGAGTGGTGTAGAATGGCTCATGGTGCAGTAGCATACAGAGAAGTGGCATAGACAGCAGTGGTATAGAGTAGAGTGCAGTGGAGTAGAATGGAGTGGAGCAGAGTATAGTAGAATGGTGGCACAGACTAGAGTGCAGTGGCATAGAGTGCAGTGGAGTACAGTGGAGTGGCGCAGAGTGGAGTAGAGGGGCATATAGTGCAGTGGCGTAGATTAGATTGTTTCAGAGTAGAGTGAACCTGGCGTAGAGTGGAGTGGTGCAAGGTAGAGTGTGGTAGGTTAGAGTGAAGAGTAATGGCGCAGAGTAAAGTGGTGTAGAGTGCAATGGCATAGAGTAGATTAGAGTGGTGTAAAGTGGATTGGCTTAGAGGTCAGTGGTGTAGCGTGCAGTGTTGCACCATGGCATAGAGTGGAGTGGCGTAGAGTGGAGCTGTGCAGAGGCGACTGAAGTGGCCTAGACTGGAGTGGTGTGGAGGGCAGTGGTGAGGAGTGCAGTGGTGTAGAGTAGAGTGGCATAGAGTGCAGTTGTGCAGAGTAGAGTAGAGAGGCGTCGAGTGAAGTGGCATAGAGTGCAGTCAGGTAGAGTGCAGTGGCAAACGGTGCAATGGCATGAAGTGATTTGAAGTGGAGTGGTGCAGAGTAGAGTGCGGTGGCGAGGAGTGGTGACGAATATAGTGGAGTGGCATAGTGTGGAGTATTCATGGTGTGGTAGCACAGTGCTATTACAGATAACAGATTTTCAATTGAAATGACCATTACATTTGCACCAACAAACAGTTTTACTAATAAAACGATACAACGCACAAATGATAATGTGAGGAAAGGGAATCACCTAGTTTATGGATTTGTTTTGATCATATTAAAGTATTTCTTTCCAACACACTTCAAAATTAAGAAAAAAATGTGCTTTCCTAATGCTGACTTGCACAGTTCAATTAAATGTTGTTATGTGCTCCTACCCCCCAGGTTTCCAGCATGATTGCCACATACATCCTCTCACTTTGAAGTCAAAGAAAGAAAAGTAAACACCAAGCTCCCATGGAAGACAGTGCCTGACATTTGACCACTGTCTTTGAATGCACAGCAAATGTGACAAGATGTTTACAGGCCTGTTTCAGAAAGGAGCACTCGTGGACGAATACAAGGAGATGTAGTGTAAAAAGGGTTTGCATCTTGGGTGGGACGAACACATGCTGGACAGCCTAAAACAAATAGAGCCAGAAAATAGGAAGCTAGAAAATGTGATTACAAACCACAAAGCCAATGGTAAGGAATGGGCAGAATCCATTCTCAGGGAATCTTTCTGAATGTCCCCAAGATGAATTTAGTAAACCAGACAACTGAGCGGTATGGTAGGCTTCTAACTAAAAGTGTAGGTCTCTAGGCTGCTGTGAATGCCATTGGGACATTGTCTTGGTTTTGCCTCATGTTCTTTCATCCACCAATCCTCTCTCTCTATCATACTCTCAGATGTGCATTTTAGTCCTTGTTTTCTTTGGGGCCATTGAGCAGCCAACTACCACAACTCACTTCACTTTGAGTTATGGCATTTTACTTGTGCATGTGTACCCTTCCGTCCCAAAAGTCTTCCATTTCAGTGCCATGGCAGATGGGTCAATCTCTGCTTTTATTTATTTATTTTTGCCAACCAATTCATTGTTTATTTCGGAATACAACTCCTTACACACAGCAGAGTGGATAATATAAAAACAGACATTTCAGCTTTTACAATAAAACTATAAAATCAGAATTCATCAAATCACATCAAAAGATGGTGACATAACAATACTTTATCTAAAAACACACCTAGAACCATTAAGACTACATGATAAAGGAGAGTTTGAGAGGTGGAAGCTAGTTTTGTGTGCCAAATGTCTTCTGAATCGGAGAGCTTAAAAGTGTTGTTCGACCCTTAACTGGGAACAAAGGGATAAAATCAATTTTCTTTAAGGGTATTGTAAGCTTTGCAGAAGAAAAATGTTTTGGGAGCTTTCCTGCATGTCGGACAACATGCACTCCTGTTATCTGACCTATCCCATTTCAAGCAGAACTCCATAAATAGCAAGATTCCATTCCTAAATTTGACATAAATCTGCTTAGACACAAAAGACACTATATGTCAAAGCAAGCATTGGCAAACCCAAAAGGACTCGGCACTGCCCAAGCTATTGGCTTTGTCAATGCGACTGTCTTTTAGCCATGTTGAATAGCAGCACATCTCCTTGTTCGGTGTTGACAGGGTCTTACTGAACAAATGTGGAAGCGATAGTGAGAAACAATTGAGGAGTTTTGAATTGAAGTGAGAATGTGGGGCACCAGGTTCGAATCTCGTAGTAGTCTGAACAATTGGTGATTCTGAACAAATCATTTAGGCTTCCTCCTGCCCATGACAATGAATGTGTCATTGTGTATGTAACTGGTGAGCACTGAAAGCGTTCCAATACCATCGGCTGATATTAACATTATGGCAAGATGGTGGACTGAACAAGCGCCCCAATACCATTAGATCGTGCAAAAAAAACCTGCAGCAATGAGGGATTAAGTGTTGGGAAGGGACAAGTAGGGAAGCAGGATGGGATGGGGAGATGGGCAAGCAAAGATGAGAAGAAAACCTTAATTGAAGCAGAATCGGCAACAAAAATGAATGTGTCATTGTGTAATGTAACTGGTGAGCACTTAAAGGGCTCAAATACCATCGGCTTGTGTTCTCGCTTTGGCAAGATGAACGATGGAGTGAGTGCTCCAAAACCATCAGATCGTACAAAAAATAAACAAAGCGCATGCATTTTAGTGGTATGTATGTATGTGTACAAGGGAGACGGCCTGAAAACACAAGTACAGCTATCGAAGTGCTTGAAAGGAAAGAAAAAAATTTGTCTGCAAACAGGGAGCAGTGTAAGGAGAGATGTACTTGATTAATGCCCTATGGGATGGCCAAATACAAGAAGAGGGCATGACGCCTGCATGCCAGGTTGAATGGCATCAAAGAAGATGGGTGGCCTGTAAGCCCACAGAGAGAACACAGCATGCCTCTATGAGACAGTGCGTGTGTAGTCTAGCCAAGACCTAAAAAGGCTCAAAATAAGGGGAGCACTTACGATCTGGAAACTTATCTGCTAGTGATCCATGTTTACATTAGCGCACTTCTTTTTCTCATAGGAAACAATTAAATGTGTCTTTAAGGACCGATTTTGTGACAGAACTTGCCTCAATCAGTGCTCCTCAAAGTGTTCCCAGTCCTAATTGCAGCAGATATCATTTACATACACGAGCTACGTAATGGCCTGGCAGTTGTTATGGTATTGGAGTTCTTCCAGTACTAATCTGTATGTGGCTAGCTCTGGTATATGATGTAATATGCTCTGATAAAGCAGGGGATCTCAATTTTCTCCATTTTAAAACGCAGGGGATCTCAATTTTCTCCATTTTAAAACACGTGCAAGACTGCGATGGCACAAATCATTAAACAGCAGTATTAGAGGTGCACTCCTGGGGAGACTAACAAGGGAATTCAGAAATGTATTTTCCATTACAAACAGCCTAGTTGTCTTCTCATTCCCCCAGTGTTCTGCCCCTATAAAGTGCAATAGCCAGTGCTGTAGACCTGTAGATTTCCAGGACAGGGCTCACAGTCTGATTTTTTGTTTTCTTAAAATCTTTTAAAATAGATGCCGTTTTATGCTTGAGTTTCAAGGCACTCTTAGTGATCTGCAGAGTCCAGGTTAAATTACTTGACATTCTTATGCCCAAATAATAGATGTTGGTGACTCACTCAATTTGGTTAGAACCGTCTTTCAAGGTGTCCCTGTATGATTTATAGGGATCAAGGTTGTGAGGCATTTAGTTCCATCCTATGTTCTTTACAAAATCTCATTAAACAGTCAACCAAGACCTGCCATCCATCTGGAGTCTTGGAGATCAGGAGTGTGTCAGCAGCAAATAACAATGCAGGGGATTTTATAGTACCACTTTTCGGAGGATCACTGCCGGGTATGTCTAGGAATAAGACCACATCATTAATGTATAGCATAAATAGGCTTGGGGCAGAACACATACCTGCCTCAGCCCCTCGTCTACTTTTATATTACTGGATAGTTCACCAATAGATCCCCACCTATCCTGGGCAAAGTTGTTATTGTGGTGCTGGATTAAGATGGTTTAGATATTTTCTGGAAAACCCATGTCCTCCAGCACCTTCTCTTGAGGGACTATATCAAAAGCCAACCACAGATCTACAATTGCAATGTATAGGTGCCCTTTACGTAGTAGGACTGTCTTCCAGTAAATTGTAGAAATTCTGAGGACCTGGTCTAGATCCAGAAGCCTGCTTGCAAAAATACTGTTTTCGTCCAACTATGTAGATAATGTAATCGATATCTATCAGCAAAACATTTTTTGCAGGCTATCTATGAGGCTTATCAGTCAATAGCTATAGGGCTTGCCATGCGCCCCTTTAAAAAAAAAAAATTGATATCTCAGCTCCCTCTAAGATACTGTTGGTTAGGATGTTTCTATAGGGGCCCTACGCATTGAAATCAGTGGCAAACAAATCTCCTGGGATTTTATCTGGGCCAGGCGCCTTCCCACTTAAGGTGTCAAGAATGGCATCATAAGTTTCATTTTCTTTTCAAAGTGGCTCATTATTATTTTCATGAAGAGGAATTGTAACCAGTACAGGAACACCACACAATGATGTAATCATACAGTCAATGCAATTCTAATGGTAAGAGTACAATAAGTGTTCATCATTGGGCAAATGTTCACAGAATATCAATGATACCCAACCCATGAACACTATACAAGGATTACAGTCAGCAAAACACCCACTGTAGCATTGTATACAGTATGAACAGAAACCCCGCTAGCCACAAGCAACCATTCGGGGGTGTAATGGTACAACATGACATCTGTGTAACAAAGGCAGTGGTATTTGAAATGTGCAAAACAGAGAAACAATAACTAAGATACAAAAGAGAAAATGTGGAATGTCTGTGAGAGTACCTCATGGGGTACCAAGAACAGATATGCGGAAGCGTTTGGACTTTGGGAAATAGACCCCAGGGAGATAGACTGTCTGAATGACTGGATTATTGATCCCAAGGGTTGGAGCTCGACTAGGAGAAGAGGGGGGGCACCAGGAACGTGAAGATAACAGTATTGGTGCTGGCGGGAGTGCTGTGAGGGGTACAAAGTCCTAGACCCACCCACCCGAGATCCAGGGGCCAATGTATAACCCAGCGGAGGGTCATCTAGTCCCGCATCAATGGCTCTGTACAAAGGTAAATCTCTAATCCTGGGGGGCTCATCGGTTGTGCATCCCACACATCTAGAGGCGGCACCACCCCTAGCCTCAAAGGGAGGGACCTACACATCACTACTTTGGCAGTGGCCCATTTAAGAAGATATTTTAATCAAAGGGGTAATGATGGTGCTGCAGCTGGTTTCCATGCCATAGCTATGCAGTACTTCAAGAGAACGAATGCTAAGTCAAGGAAACAAACAATATATTTCTTTTTATGTGTCTGTAGGAGCTGAGCCAGTATGCAGTGTAACTGGTCGCACTGTAAAGTGAGGTCCATAACTTCTGACATAGCTTGAATACCCTCCCCCCTCCTACAACCGAACAATCGCCAGGTGAGCCCAGAACATATGATAAAGTATGCATCGTCATTTGGGGATCGAGGATATGTTGGGGGTACTCCCGGAAAAATACGGTGTAGGTCGAGCAGAGTCAAGGCATCCTAATTTCAAGTGTAACTATGAATGAGCTAGGCCTACTATTCTCCTTTTGAAGATCCAATGCCAATACATTTGGTGGGTTAATTACATTTTTTGAGTACACAAGTTCAAAGTGGGCTACCCAGACCTGTGGCTGGAGAAAAGACAGTTGATGCATGTAGTCTACCATTGTCAAGAATGTGCAAGAATGTGCCAGAGTGCTTTATGATTCCCTGATAGACAGCTGTGGTTAAATCCTGCCACATCTCCCTGACCCACTTAATCTCTGCCTCCTCTTGGGGCATTTTATAATACTTTCTTGCTCTTTTTATTTCATTGCCATATTTTTAATCAATTTAAGGAGTCTTATTATACCAATTTTTACTTCTAACCTGCCAGCTATCCTTATCAGCTTTGCTAATGATTAGAGTTATATTGAAACAGCTCCCCATGGACAGCTATTATTGTGCTGTAAAAGATGTAGCCACTATCTTTGCATAAGGTCAAGGTGTGCAATGCCTTCGCAATCTTGCCCTAAATTAATTAAGTTATATCCCGGTAGTGTTTTATTTGAGCATGGGTTTATTATTTGACAAGCTGATAATACCTGACTGGGAAGGGGGAGGTACATTAGGTGTAAGTGTAGAGAGACCATGCAGCATCAGATGTAACGCATTATAATCACTATCTAAGCGTTCTATGAGCTTCATGAAAAAATACCAACGCTGGAGGTCAAGCAAAATATATAGTGTATTCTGCTAGTGTAGTTAATACGATTATATGTACGGTTACCAGCTAGATCTGATAGTGGTTGCCACAACATGCCCTAAGGCATCAATTGACGATTATCCCCATTAGTTGAACAGATTGCTTGTACCAATTTTTGATCTGTGGTACGTCAAGTACTGGAATTCCCAATTTCATCCTCCTCTTCTGTAATAGTATACTCTGAGTTGTACAGGGGTTCAAATGTTATATTTAAGTCTCCTGTTACTATAGACTGGACTTATCAGGGTTGTCTTGAGAAAGGGACTCAAGCAGGGATAATGTTACAGAATACAGTTTTCTTTTTGGTTTAAGATTTATTCCTCCCCGGATTATGACATTTGAGTGCCAAGATGTTAAGAGAGCCAGTTGCCAGCATCTTTACATGATTTATAGAAACTTTAACCCATATCATCAGGTGCCCCGAAGGCCTATCCCGGCCATTAGAGATAGCATTAACACAATAGATGGTAAAACCAGATCTGTGGATTGGATTGATGCACCATGTTTCTTGGAATAAACCAAAATCAAAAGAATTAATGAATAATCCTCAATCTGGGTTCATCATCTTTGACTGGAGACCTGCTTGATTCCAAAATAATAAATACCATTCCCCCATTGGTTTGATTACAGGAGAGATAGAGTTCTTTCTAGACGGTGCTGATCTATTTTTGAGATACCGCCTTTGTTGGCTTATTTAAAACATTTGCTTTCTACATTTAAACTATGGCATGTTTCCTCCTTCTTACCATACATTTTTAATGTCTATTGAATATGCTTGACAAAATATGCATAATTTAAGAGAATCATTAGAACTCCATCTAATGTTAGCTGGAGGTCTCTTAAAGTTCCATATAGTACACAATAGCATTTAGTTTAGATGGGACTTATTTCAATACCATGCCTTTATATCATATTTAACCTCAAATAAGTTTCATTGGTCAGCATCACTACCTAAAAGCGTTACTATGAAATGGTGTTCCTCATGAGTACAATAAAGATGAAATCAATGCAATCATGCCAATTTTTCGCAGATCTCTACCTTTTTAGTTAGTAATTTAGGGGCAGATTTTCTTAGAATTCACGCAACATAGTGCAGCAAGGCACGTTGTTGCCCTGTGTTGCGTGAATGAAGGGAGAGCTGAAAAGCACCATATCAACTATGGTATGGAGGTCTTCAACTCTCTCCCTGGGCTGGTGTACTTGAGGCTGCCTAGCTTCAATACAGGAACCCTTGCACCATGCTGCAAGTGTGCCTGTGTTATAAGTAGGTATTTTTAGTGCAGGGTGTATCCCGTACTCCACCCATGGAACCCCTTCCCAACGCATGGTGACACAAGGCAGTGCTAAGCACTGCGTTGCATTACTTTTCATTTAAAAATCAACGCAAAGCAACACAAAGTGGCTTTGCATGACTTAGTAAATACCAAAAGATGCTATTGTGTCGGGCTGAGCCACAAAAGTGATGCAACCCCGACACAAAATCATAGCAAATCTGGCCCCTTATGTCCTATTTTCAAAGGCTCTGCTTTTCGTGTAACTGGTGACAGCGTCAACAACAATCCACATGATGTTATAAGAAAGTTCCCACAGTTGGTCTGTCATTGTGTAGCTTATATTTGGAGAAGCAAAAAAAGTTTTCCATTTCTTGACCTTAATTCAAAGATATAAAAATAACTTTTCTAAAAATAACAGAACTTCAGAGCATAGTCTGTGGTATCAGACAGGGACATTTCCTAAGAGCCTATTTGGCTTGAACTCTTGAACTAATTGGCATGACTAATACATGTTAGCGTGTGTGTCCTAAAATGCACAGCCTCTTCAGCAAAGAGCAACACAAGTCCGAAGCCAAAAACTCTTAAATGTTTAATGCAGAAACAGTGAGAAGAAGCACACCAAATAACAAAGAGACCATTGTCATTCAAATGAACAGAGCTGTTACACAAAATCAGAGAGCTGGAGCATGTAATGCAAATTTACATGAAAAAGGTTTTATATACCTTTTGCCCTCTTTACAAGTCTATGGGGTGCACATAAAGGACAGAAACTAGTTATTTTCAGAAAATTCATCTAACAAGCAGGTGGCAGGATCTTTTCACAAAGAAAATGTGAGACATCCCTAATGCAGAGATGCAATGCATGGGCAACCTGCTGGTTTCATTAATTTCTTAAAATTGAGCTTTTGGTTGCAGATGTCTAAAGTGACACTACACTTTGCTCCGACATGCAGGAAATAGGCATCTGCTCACTGGTAGACTTTAAAGAGGCAGGGTTCAGGGCTGGATTCTGGGTCAGGGTAATGTGAGAAGCGGATAACAATAAGATTTTTAACAAGGACAACAGGGCTGTAGAAAGGTGTTGGGTTTTTGTGGTGAGGAGGAGTGCATCCACAGAATTACAGCAATAGTTAAATGAGAGCATAGCACAAACTTTTAAGATGGTTCAAGAAGATTTGTGACAGCTGTCAAGGGCCATAAAAAATGGTACAAGCCCATGTCCAACCAGATCCGAATTTGAAGAATAAAATAATAAACTATGGACTTCTTTTGATTACCATGACCTTGTACCAACACTCCAAGTGCAAACCTATTACATTCATGACAATCCAAAGCAAAAGATTTCCCACAATAAGGGAGTCCTAAGTCAGGTGCACAAGCCAGTGCCTGCTTAAATGATCAGCTTCTCTAGACCACTGCAACCATTCAAATGGTGCCTTTTCATCTAATTCTGTGTCGAAGTGTCACTCCCTGTTACTCAACATCCATGTCCGTCTCCTTGCTGATATTGTTGAAAGATGTGGCCTCACTTTATTTTCTTATGCTGATGACACTCAGATCATCTTTTCTTCGTCATCTGCATAGGGTCACAGCACAGACACCCTAAACTCCTGTTTCCTTAAGGTGTCCACCTAGATGAATGGTAAGTCCCTAAAGTTAAATGGGGACAAGACTGAGGTATGGTGATGGGTAAGAACGCTGGCCCAACACTGGACGGACACCCTAGGAGCCCTTCCTATGCGGTCCTCTAAGGATAAGAACCTCAGTTTCTGGCTGGATGGTGAATTATCTATGAAAATCCAAATTTCCAAGGTAGCCTCCACTTGTTTCACAGTGTTAAAATGGCTAAAGAAAGTGATTTGGATGCTCTACTTTTTTGGCCCAGTGGACTATTATCCAAGACTTGATTTTATCAAGGCTGGATTAAGGGAATATTCTCTATCAGGGGGCTGGAAAGTCCTCAATCAAATGCCTACAAGTGATTCAGAATTCCGCGGCCAGGTTTCTCTTTCATCTCTCCAAGCATTCCACTGTGTCTAGCATTCACAGGCTTCCGGTGGAAAAACGCATACTAATCGGAGCCCTATGCTACCTGCATAAAGTGATGTAGAATGTCGGTCCGTACTATCTGCAACAGTTAGTGAAATATTACCGCCCCAATCGCTCACTTCAGTCAAGCAACCTGAACCTCTGTAAGGTCCCCAGAAATTAAAAAAAAGCCCAACTGGGTGGTGGCTCGTTGTCTTACCTGGGCCCTAAGTTCTGGAATACGATGCCCGAATCAGTGAGAAGCAGCCAATCTTTGACCATCTTTTGCGAAAACCTCAAAACCTGGCTGTTATGACTTTCCCTGCTTCTTCCGCCTTGTTACGTACCTCTGATTAGCGCTGGGGAACCCTTTTGGGTAGCTATGCGCTATATAAGACCTTATAATAATAAGGCGTTGCTATTTTGGTGTAGCCCAAGATTTAATGTCTACAACACCTGGCCATGCCCAGAAGGGTACGTACCTGGGAGACAGTTACAGGGTGCAGCAATTTATGAATGGCTTTAACTCATTCAGAGTAGAGGTGGCTCTTGTCACCAGAGATTTCATGACCAAGGTGATGCACGTGGAGATGGCAGAGTTGCAATTTATCGTTTTAAGCCTTATGTCCTTTATTAACCATCTCAGTTAGGAAACAGATAGAGTCCACCTTGCAAGATTCTAGAGTAACAGATGCCAACAGCAGATGGTCAACATACTGGACAAAAGTAGAGCCCTAGGGAAAAAATTACGTCTTGATACTTCCTCATACATGGGTAAAGATTCAAGGGGACTCCATAAATCCTCTAGGAAATCAGACCTACGAAAGGTGAGACCCTCTGAATGTGAATGCATAGAGATACTGACAATCGCAATGCATGGGGATGAAGAAGAAAGTGGAACAATGGTCAACCACCACGGATTATTGAGCGTTTGCGGGGATGCTAGAAAGTATGGTGGCAGGAGTGAGGACCACAGGAAAGCTTGATATAACCCCTTTTATTGGCTCCACGGCCCCTGTATGAACCTGTAGATGCTGACTTTCCTCAATGTGCATATCAGGAAAATAATGGTATTACATCTGATAACAATAGGTACTAAAACCCCTTGCACAATCAAATCTGCTTTGACAAGGTGGATTCTTTCCTCTGCCGCGTGTTTTACCAGGCACCTCGTATTCTAGGTAGTTTCTTCAGAAAATAAATCTTCACCATCACTCGTTCCTTAGATTATATGAACCCCACATCGGTGGCCACAGTGAACCACAATGTAGATGGTACTTGTAAAAGTAATGCAGTTAGAGCAGAAAACATGGCAATTTAATTTGCATTACTGTGGTGGCTGGTGCTCTCGCAAAACAGTGCAGGCACTTAATTTTCCTCTTGATTGGATATATTTAAAAACACAACTTCCAGGTGCAAAACATTGTGAAATTTAACTTCCACAAAATGTCTCTGTCTAACAGATTAGTTGAAGAAACTGTACTGAGCATAAAGGAATGTTTAATTCTAATGCATTCACAGAAATGGACTGAGATATAGTGAAGAACATGTTGGTTAGAAATACTGACTGACACCATGGAGATGCCAGAGAAAGGTAAAGGGAAAATTAGTGTCCATGTCAATAAGACAAGTATTACTTTTACAATTAATAACTCAATCTACATAAGGGTCCTTTTGATCGAACTGAATAAAGGTATTGATGGCACAGTCAGAAACTCTTGGGCTGTCCTAAAATTCAAGATAAGAGTTATTAGTAATCTTATGTGACTCAGACTGATCAGAGAGGGCTGGTCTCTTAGATGCAATGTTTAGTTCAAATCAGTTTGAATCAGTTTTCAATGCCCAGCTGTCTACAATTAAAACATGACCCGCCCACTTCTGGGCTGCTACCCTGCCTATTCCATTTCCTCTCCCAACTCTTCCCTCTCCCATTGCGTCCCCACTTAATTACACATTTTGCCCCGCTCCACACCCTTAATGGTCCTCTGCATGTTCTTCAAGTTCAGTGACATCAGTTTTAATCCTTCATGTTCTTTCTTCCTCTCTTTCGATGCTATACAATGATTAGCGACTATCGCCATTTCAACCAGCTTGTTAGTCTGCTATCTGATGCAGAAAGCCATTAACTGACTCCCAACATTTAGAAACCGTTTCTGTGCAAAAGCAGCACCTATAGCTTCCTGAACCATCTCTGTACGACAGGCTATACAGGAGCATCTTTCAAACACATCTTTAAGTCTGTCTAAGTAATAACCCAGTGCATCACCCTTATTTTGCTTACAGTTCTAGATCTTAGTCCAATCGTTTTTTGTCCCAATTAGAATCAGCAATGCATCCTTTTTTGCGTTAAAATCTCCTTCATTACCAGGGGCAACCCTAAGCCATGCCAACTTCTCCACCAATCTTTCTTTTACTTCCCTCAGCACCACCAGTTGCAGTAGGTGATTCACATCCCCCTGAAGCATCCAGCTAAGTCTGCAGAAATTCTCAGAACTGAGTAGGATTTTGTCAGCTGTTAAGGAATTGATTATTAATACTAATTAAATCAGAAGGGCTCCAAGGTATATGGACCATAATTCTACTCCCAGCCACAGATAGTCCTCAAGGGAAGAAGTATGGAGGAAGAAGAGTCTTCATCATTAGCATCACTTGAGTGAGGAGAAGGGAAATGCCTCCTAAAGAATTGATCAGCATCTGTCTCAAATATTCAAGGGTAAAAATAGAGCTTTGTTCTCTGCAGTCTCTATATCACGGGACAGACCGTACCTAGGGCCAAAACCAATCCAGAGTAGTCGAATTAGACTCTTGTCTGCTTGCTTGCAACCCTATACGGGGCACTTTCTTGTAGGCTATCATATTGTGGCACTTGATTGCGCATTACCCCCATTGCCTCTATCATCAGTAGTCCTGCAGGCACATTTCTATTTCTGAGTGATTCAGCAGCTGCACCCCCAACCTCTTCTGTTGGAAAGGGGAACATATTCATCAGATCCTTCTCCCTCTGGTCCTCACTCTTTTTCTCTTTTTGCTGTGGTTCAGTGATCTGGGTGAATAGATATTGAAAAGGAGGCAGAGAAGTTGGAGCATGATCCCTAGTGCTGTCCCTAATGGGACTAATATGGTACTCTAAATTCTCCTGGGCATTTCTCATACCTCGGACTTGAGATCCATGCTAACGCTTGCGTGCCTTCTCACGCCATTGTAATTTGAGAGGAAATTGCTATGCATCTAATTAATTTTTGAGATCCTTCAGTTTCTTCTGTAAGTTTGCTAATCTTTCTATATCAAACTTACCATGCTCAGAAAAGGACTTCTTTCCATTCTCATTAGTGAGTCTCACCCACTATTGTAAATATTTGCACGTGCCTTTACCAAATTGTTGGTGCATTCTATGGGCAGATGTGCTATTTTGTGGAGGCTCACTTCATTTAGAATTTTCAACTCCCATTCTTACTGCTCACTTGCAGCTGGGTAGCAGAGAAGGGAGCTGTCATTGTACTGCCAGCTGCTCATCCAGTGAAAGAAAAAGGGAAGGAGATTTAAAACAGGGTAGGGTTCCCTCACTTATATTTCTTTTAACTGTTGTCATGGAGGGGGAGGGAAGGGATTTCTCACTCAAACACGAAGATCCCCTTGCAGTGGACGAACCTTCAGCCACTACTCAGAGAGGCTCAGAAAGGAGTCGGTGGCTAGATCAATAGATCAGAGGGCCTTTTCATCCATCAAGGGTCTGTGCTTTGGGTCCTCACACTCCAACCTATCTTACCTGTTATCACACTATTTCTAGGACCCTCTAGACTATGGATGCACAATTGTATGCATTCTGGTTCACTGGACTCCACCCAATCCTATGTGCTCAACAAACTTATTTTTCCTGTACTCACCTACATGGACAAAAGTTGTGCACACCCCTTTTTCAATGACACATTTGCAAGCTTAAAATAATAAGGGCAATGCAAAGCAAGCAAGCAAACAAATATACAGTTAAATGTAGTTAGATTTTACCTGCATTTTTTTGATTCAGTCGAGCTCACACATTTTGCCAATTCTGCAGTTCAGTGTTAGGCCATCCTCCACTCCAGTCCCTGTGGAGCACCGTCTTCCTTATTTTTGGTGCCTAGGATCATCATGTAATATGTCCCAGTGCTCTCCTCACTACTGCTTGTGGAGTTGATTTCCCACTGCTAGTGTACCATCTGTGGAAATAAACCACAACACATCAGGAAGCCAAAGAGTCTAACATGCATCTAATGCAAAAATAGAAAGCAGCACAGCAATCATCAAGATATAATTGACTTTTCAAATGACAATAGCTCTCATACAAAAAGGCCAGTTGGAGCATGAAGTACTAAAATGCATGCAAAATTGATTGCTTTCAGCTACACATATCTAATGAGAAGGTGCCATGATCTTCCCAGGCAGAAAATGTGAGATGTCCTTGAAGCAGAGATACAGTACATTAACATATGGCTGACTTCATGGATTTCTTAAGATCACGCTTCAGGCTGCCAATATCAAAAGTGACGCTTGCTTTATTCCAAGATGCTGGAAATGTGCAAATGGAAAACCTCATGGAAAACAGCTTGTAGGCCCTTTAGAGCCATGAAACTCAACTGGGGTATGAGGCTAAAGGGCACTTCAAATTGATTAAACATCAATCATTTTTGATAAAAAAAATATATCAACTCTCATTGTGAGACAGGTACAGAGGGAAATTTATGTTAAAGATAGAGCAATACAATATTAGCTATTCACAATTTTAACGCCATGTGATGCAGTCTAGAGGACATGATGTACTACTTTTGGAGGATCTTAATTGTATTTTCCTGCTATGAGCACAGAAAGACACATCATAAATGATGTCCTTAAACACCAATATATCTGTAGCTCCATTGTTCATATCCACATCTTATGAACATGCATTTGTAAGGGCTTGGTGGCACTGGTGATTCTGGATCTAGACAATCTCTAAAGGGGCTTAATCTCAACACATATTATTTCTTCCTGTGTACTCAACATTCTACAGACATATGGTATTTCAGCATGTATCTATTAAAGGTGCAGACCTAGGTGTGCTGCAGAAAGAATTCTCTGTGAAGCATCTTAGAGAAATCTTTCTCAAATACTCCTAGATCTGCGCCTTTAATAAACACATGCTATAATATCATGTTTACAGAATGCTAAGTACATGGAAAGAACTTATGTGTGTTAGGATTAAGCCCCTCTATATAGTAGTTGTTTTAATGTGAGAAGATTACAAGAGTCACCTTCAATAATAACTTCTCTTTATTTATTTGAAGAGTTTTGTAGAGCACAAACATGACCCGAACAGGATATCAGAGCGCTGTACATGTAAGCAAACCTTAAGAGAAGTTAAGCAGACATAGGGTGCTCAACATAGATATAACATAGATATAAGGAGACAAAGTAAAATATGGTTAAGAGGTAGCTCCGGGCTGTAAAGCATGAGCTAAAAGTTAGTTTGGTGATTTCAAGTCCATAGTTGCAAGCAGATTTTCAAGAACAGTCCTTTGAGTTCTTTTTTGAATGAGGCGTTCGAGGGGTTAGTTGGTTAGTTCTGATTTCCGGGGGAAGAGCATTCCATATTCTTGGAGCGTGGCCGGAGATGGTGCAGTTGTAAGTTGCCTTCACTTGAATTTTTGCGGTTTCAGTAATAGAGTGCTTGAGCTCCTTTGTGTCCGGTTCAGACTAGATAGTAAATTTTTTTACCAGGTAAATTAGAGTATTATAGTGGAGTGCTTTGTGCATCAGGCAGGCTATCTTGAACTGGATCCTTGCTTCAATAGTGAGCCAGTTAAGTTGGGCTAAACCTGGTGTGATGTAATCTTGTTTTCGTGATTCTGTGATGAGTCTGGCCACTGATTCAATGTAGCTCTGAAGGGGGCCAGTCAGGCTTTAGGTAGCCCCACCAGAGATGCAATTCCGTAATTGAGGCGGGAGATGACTAGGGATTGGACTGTCATGCCTCGGTAAAAAAGGTTTGAGTTATCTTAATGCGTTGTGTTGATGATTGGCTCCTCTGGTGGTTGCACTGATATGGTTTTTCATATTCAGGTGTTTTTCCAAAGTTATTTTCGGAAGCAATCAGGAGGAAATTGGTCTTGAGCATGTTTAGGATAAAGTGATTATGAGTTAGCAAATGTTGGGTCTTCAGCAGAGCAGAGTTAAGAGTTTTGATGTCACCAGGTGATTTTTAGGTATAATTGAGTGTCGTTGGCGTACATGTGGTATTGAATGTTTGAGCAGTTCAGAATTTAGGTGAGGGGTTCCATGAGTAGGTTAAAAAGTGTGGAGAGTATGGATTCTTGGAGCACTCCAATTGATAATGGCATACTGTTAAATAGACAGTAGTTGAATTTGATTATTTGCGCTCTGTCGTGAAGGAATGAGGCAAATCAAGTTAAAACTGGGCCGTATTTAATGTAGGCAAATTTTCAGCCTATGTTTGAAACGGTGAAGAGTGCCCACGGATGGAACAGGGTGGAATATTGATAGAAGAATGTATGCTATGACTTAAATAAATGGCCAAAGAAGCAAACGGCAGAGAGCCAGCAAGTGCGGAATTCTGGACTGGGGCGTTGCCATAACTCTTCGAGAGGGGGACGGAGACCTCGCTCGGACTTACCTTGTCCCGTGGTGGAAACTCTTGGTGGTTTAGTGCTGGCCCTTTAAACTGAGGAAGACAATGGGAAGAACAGACAAGAACCAATCCAAACTTACTTTCGAACAAAAGTGCTCTCAGTCGCAGGATTCAACTTCACGCGCGCCTGCTCGGACCCCTCCGCCTGCGGCGGAAGAACCGGATCTTCGTAACCTGCTGTTATCAATGGAAAAGGGTCTGCAGACCGGTATCACATCGCTGGGCGTGAAGACAGACGCCCTCTCCTACCGGATGGACAGGATGGGGGAGAGGCTGGACAAACCTGCGGAAAGACTAGATATGTCCGAAAGACGGGTGACGGAAGTTGAGGAGGCGCAGACAACCTTGACCGCGGACCAAAAACAACTGGAGAGGATTACGCGGGTATTACAGGACAAGACGGAGGATTTGGAGGCCCAATCGAGACGCTGTAATCTACGCATAGCTGGTCTGCCGGAGACGACTCAAACGGGCAACATGGAGCGCTTTGTGGAGAACCTGCTGGTAGATCTTCTGGGCGCAGAAGTGTTCTCGATTATGTTCGTGGTGGAGCGTGCTCACCGCTCCTTGGGGCCCAGACTGCCTCCGGGAGCCCCACCACACCCAATCATAGCTAAGTTGCTAAACTATCGGGACAGGGACACGGCTCTTCGTACTGCGAGGGACAAACAGACACTGGCTTACGAAGGATCAAACATCTCGCTGTTCCCGGACTTCACTGCCCGAGTGCAAGAGGCTCGCCGACAATTTATCCCCATGAAAAAACAGCTACGGGAATTGGGAGTAGACTATGCAAGGCTGTACCCAGCTAAGCTACGGGTTAACAGACAGGGGCGCTCTCACATCTTTGTAGACCCGAAGGTGCTACAAAAGACGATCAAGGACTGGACCAAGGAACAACAACGGAGTCCAGAGAATCCACCTCTGAATGAAGCTGAAGGGAGTTTGATGGAGGAGCAAGACTGAGTCCCGGCTGATAATGTGCTGCTGATAAGTATCTTGGGAAAGGGGGGGCGGAGGGAGGCCGAGGTAAAGATATGGATGTACTAATGTTTGCACTGGGAAGGGAACTTAATGTCTCATTGAAGCACACAGCTGTGGACATGCTGCATGCATCGGTTAGGTATATGGACAAGTGCCAGGTATTTAGGTACTACATGAAAACAGTAGAACCGTTTAGGGAAGAAATATGGTCCATTGCATATAACTGGCTGGGCTGAGATGGCGGGGTGCGTAGCAGTGCCACGGCAAGTACAGATCTGAATAGTTACTGGGTGGAAGGAGAAAGTATAGCTGTCGGCGGGGGGGGGCTGGTACAGATGCATACTGGTGTCAGTGTTTATCATTGTATTCGTTGTCCACAGAGAAACCTTCGCCCGCAAGTGACAAACACCACGACAAGTTGTTCAGTTGGGGAGGGGGGGAGGAGTCGGAGGTCCCAGATAGGGATGATGCGTGACCAAGTTGTGGGTGGTCTGCTGTGGTAGGGGGGAGGGGAGGGTAGGATTGGGAACTTGTTTTTATTCCCTAAGTTGGGGAGAGTAGAGTTGCAGTTGCAAGAGGTACAGAATGAACGTCAGTCAAAGACTTTAGGGTGTTATTCGCTGCGTAATAGAAAGAAATGCAATGTCAGGGGTAACAGCTAACCAGAGACCACTAGACTCCCTCAGAACGCTATCATGGGACGTGAGGGGCCTGAATGACCATCGTAAACTGTGGAAAGTCCTGCAATATTTAAACAGGCATAAGATAGATGTGGCCCTGTTGCAAGAGACGCACCTACCTCAGCAAAGTCCAATGATGCGTACCAGGGGCATTGAGGGTAATACCAACACGGCAGGATTCACGTCACACGCTAGAGGGGTGATGACATGGGTAAACCCTAGAACTGACTACACACTACAACTACTGAAAGCAGACATGGGTGTGAGGTTTGTGATCTCCAGATGTCAGGTGCAAGGACTGGATCTTTTACTGGTCAATGTATATGGCCCGAATTACGACTGCCCAGAGTTCTTTGCTGCGTTAGCCAATATAGTGAGTGGGTGTGGGGAGATGCACATGTTATGGGGAGGGGACTTTAACTTTGTAAGGGATCCGAGCATAGATAGGTCAGGGGGGCCAATCAGGAAGCCGGCATCAGCAGCTGGAGCTATGGAAAGGGTACTGATTAGTCAAGGCCTCAAAGATGTGTGGAGGGAACTACATCCACTAGAAGGAGGTTATACACACTACTCATTATTGTCTGCACACCCGAATAGACTACTGGCTGGCATCACTACCACTCATCCCACAAATACGTGCATGTCAGGTTTTACCACGACACTGCCGGACCACTCCCCGCTCCTAGTGGTCTTGGCCACTCCCAAGAAGACAATCCCTCCATTTACATGGCGATTCCCCCTTTTTTCCTTGCTGGACCCTCTTTTCAGAGAAACGATGGCTGAAGCCATCGAAACATTTTTCGCCAACAATATTGGGACAGTCAACAGTTTTCAGACAGTATGGGAAGCCTTCAAAGTGTATATTAGAGGGGTGGCCATGGCCAAACACTCAGGGTACTCTGCGACATCCACCAAAAATTGGCGGCTTTGGAGCAACAACTGGGTGAGTTGGAAACAAAGCAGTCGTTAAGGGCAGAGGGGGAGCATGCAGAAGTAATGAAACAGTTATTGGAGGAATACCAGGAGGTGGCGGACAGTGAAGTGAAACACCTGGGGAAATACGCCACAGCAAGGGTATACGGTGAGGGGTACAGACCGGGATCAGTTCTGGCTAACCTATTGAAGGCCAAACGCGATAAAACCTTAATTATGACAATAAAAAATGAACAGGGCGACCTCCTCACCGAGGACATAGATAGCTAATAGATTTAAACAATACTACTCAGAACTATATGCCTCACGCATAGCGGACATGGACGGGGAAATATTAGACTATCTGGAACATATCAAGCTGCCCTTTTTGTCCAACTCGCGTAGAGAGTTCCTTGCCCTCCCCATCGAAAAAGATGAGATTTTGGAGGTGTTGTCGGGAATGAGGGTGAACAGTGCCCCAGGGTCAGATCGCCTCACTGTGAACTTTTATAAGATCTTCATAGATTTATTGCTCCCCCACCTCTCGGAATTATTCGACGACATGTGTGTTATGGGGCAGATGCCACAAATGATGAGGGAAGCTATGATAGTTGCAATTCCCAAACCAGGTAAACCACGGGAGGAGTGTGGGTCATATAGGCCGCTTTCCTTGCTGAATGTTGACGCCAAACTTTGGCGACTCGACTGGCACTGCTGACTCCGGATCTGGTCGCTCCGGAACAGGCAGGGTTTGTGCCTGAGAGAAACCTCACATACAATCTTCGTACGGTCTTTGGAACAATACAACATGTCCGCCATTATACGAAGGCAAGTGCAGTCTTCTTGGATATGGAGAAAGCTTTCGATTCAGTGGAGTGGCCCTTCATGAGGCAAGTCTTGACCAGAATGGGACTCGGCCCAGTATCTTTACAATTGATAGGGGTGTTATATAATTCACCCACGGCACGTATCAGGCTGGGATCCTTGGTCACTGACCCTATTCGCATTACTAGAGGTACTAGGCA
Source organism: Triturus cristatus (assembly GCF_964204655.1). Taxonomy (NCBI): domain Eukaryota; kingdom Metazoa; phylum Chordata; class Amphibia; order Caudata; family Salamandridae; genus Triturus; species Triturus cristatus. Next base: position 81,659,230 of record NC_140584.1, on the reverse strand, counting down.
GGGCTGTCCTCTGTCACCGTTGCTATATGCACTGGTGGCAGTGCCCTTGGCATGTGTACTTAGGGAATACCACGGCCACAGAGGGGTTAGTTTCCCTAACTATAAAATAGTGCTGTCAACTTATGCGGATGATACACTTCTCTATGTGAGGGATCCCGAAAACAATCTAGGCTCGGTCTTGCGCGAGGTGGTGCACTATGGTGTATTGTCTGGACTGAAGGTCAACTGGATCAAATCCATTGCCTTTTTGCTCACTCCGTCTACAGTATGGTTCGAGATGGAATATCCGTTACGATGGTCGGACGACTCGGTTAGGTATCTTGGCATTAGACTACACACGGACTCGGACATAGTCTTTTGCGAAAATTATGGAACAGTGGTGGCCAAGTTAGAAGATGATGTAGAAACATGGATTGGATTGCAGCTATCGCTGCTCGGCAGGGTCTCTATTATGAAGATGGTAGTGCTACCTAGATTCCTCTTCCTCTTCACAAACATGCCGATAGCTCTACCGCGTTCTTTTTTTGCCCGGGTAAATAAATCATTAGTGCGGTTAGCTTGGGCAGGCAAACAAGCGCGTGTACAATGGCGAGTATTCACATTACCATATCACCTGGGGGGACAGGGTGCGCCCGACCTGGAGCTGTACTACAGAGCAGCACAGGGCACGCATGCACATAGCTGGATCCACGGCGCGGATGACATCCCGTAGCTCCGGCTTGAGAAGTTGTTCGCTGACCCACTCCCTCTCCCTGCTGTCATATTTGAGCCGGTGGACTGCAGAACAGGCTTTCTGGATTCATTAAACTCGACCCGGCACGCCTGGTACAGCTTGCTACAACTAAGAGCGGGAGCGTTGCTATATTCCCCAGAGATATCAGTGGACTGGGCGGTCTGGCTGCCCCCCTGCAGGGACAGAGGGGTCATCAGAGCGCTGCAAGCGCTGGGTATTCACAAGATGGGAGATATGTTTACAGAAGGGGTCGTTAGGACTAGTGATGAAGTCATGAATTCCGCTGAGGCACCCACTTCGCTTCAACGCTTCCAGTTTCACAGAATGCACAGAGCGCTTAGACAACAACTGGGTGATGACTTGAATGAACCTCCGGAAGTGCAAGAACTAACATACCTAAACAAAACTAAATCCCTCCGCAAGCTGGTCTCCAATATCTATAGACTAGCAATGTCGCAGAGAGCTAACCAGTATACCAAAGCTAGAATGGCCTGGCAGGGTGACCTGGAAATAACTATTGATGACGCCATGTGGACCTCCTGCTGCACAAACACAGAACGCATATTTCTACATCTGAAACATAGATTGATACATTTTAAATATCTTAACAGAGTGTATTATACACCTGGAAGATTATACAGGTACGGGTTGTAGGAGGACGAGACATGCGATAGATGCCGGGCCACTTCAGCAGATTTCATACATGTAGCGTGGAGTTGCCCAGGTGTATACCGATTCTGGGAAAATATATTCCGTGAGATTAGTGCAATAGCTGAGTTGGAGATCCCCCTGACCCAGCACTGGCGTTGCTAGGCTACTCTAAAAAACTACTGAGGGCGACTCGTCGACTGGAGGACTTGGGCCTGCTGATGGCTAAGCGCAGAGCAGCAATGTGCTGGTTGAGGGGCCCCTTACCCACAGTAACACAGTGGTCGCACAATGTACTTTATTGCTGCACACAATCTGAGAGCTTTAGCCAATTTGCTCCATTCAAGGAGCAGACCAAAGAATTTCTGGGGGCTATACACCACATATTTCAAAGACAAGGGAGAGAGAACAGCGGCTGCGGGACAGGAAATGGGACACGACTCCATAGCTCCTTAGAGGATAGGACTGACTTTCGGTCTCAGTAATCTGCATCCGTAAGGGAAAGCGTCAAGCGCTGAGAGAGTGACTAGGTCAGAGCAATAGGTGGGCACTAGAGGGCAGTCATGGTAGCGGGGGGTGGAAATTAGAATAGAGGAGCGTCAGGCATAGAATGTTACCACAGAGCAGTGGAGCAACTAATGTGAACACGGGAGATGGTTGGCTGGCTTAATACCTCTTTGTTCGGTTGTTAATTTAAAGGAAAAGTTGTATTTTAATATTTAGCACAGACGCTGACACATAGCTATTTCACCTAGTATCGTGCTCAATTACGCAACTCACAAGAAATACGCTGCCCGGTCTCCGGGATGTGGGCAAAAGAGCTGTGTAATACGCCTTAAATATGAATGCCGCCGGCCCCCGGGTTGTAGGCGTACGGCTGTGTTTGTCAGTGGCAACTCTTGTAATAAAAAAACAAAAAGAGTATATTTTTTTCTTTTATTATCGATTTCCCCTGCTGACCCCTCTAGGCCTAATTGCTGGATTTGCATTATGATGACAGCAATTAGGTAGGTAAGTAAAGTGCCCTTACATGTGAAGTGCACCCTGCCCCTGTATGCAGAAAAGCAGGATATGCTGAAGGGCGCACAACAAAAGATAGGGCAATCAGACATTGCCCGATGGGCTAGTCTGTGAGGTCAGTATGAGGGCTATTTTTTGGCCTGCTTTATGGCCAGATGAGCAGGTTCTAGCTGTTGATTTTCATGATAGTAAAACAAACATTGCCTGCAGAAAACTCAAATCGATGCAGTCTTCCAGACCTTGCAAATAAAGTATACAGCATCTCTGTACAACTTAAAAACTACCCTAATAAGCAAACATGGGGCACTTTTTTAGCAACCCAATTTACCAATGGAGGCTACTTTTATTGTGGTGCTGGGCCTATTTTCTGCCCCAATCCGACGCTGCATGTTAGAGTAATCCATGGCTCCTGTTTATATTTCACATGTTTTAATTAATCTTGCATTCATTAAGAATTTTAGCTATATCCAGAATGTGTGTTTCTGTACTCCATTTCACAGTATATTACTCTTGCATGGTTCATGCTTTGTACTGAGTCACCTCCAGGTGTTTATAACAGACTGCAGGCTTTAGAGTTGAGGCTGAAGAATGTATCACTGTGCCTGTCTGTGGGTGAAAAGGTGCTCTGAATACATGACCATTTAATACATGGACTCTCTGCAGAGCACACAGAGTGTCGTGTAGTTCCTATATTACCTATACAGGATCTGCGCATTTTGGATAACATAAACTGTGGGTTTGGTGGCCGACTGATTCTGTGCACCCCCACCGGATACGTTAGCCTGTTTTGAGTCAGCTAGCTCATAGTGCCACTAGAATCTCCTCTTATTGGGGAGGGAATAGTTCTTGGCAACCTCAGAACATGACATAACTGAACCCCCAGGATCGTGGAAACAATGTACTACTTTTCGCTCAGTCTCTCGTGTTCACTTAATTTGTATCAGAGATACACAGAATAAATAGTCTGGGCGTTTCAATAAGGATTTATTGAACAGTTGTTATTCTAGTGTAGAATATATGAGCTGCAACAACCATTAGGCAGTAGCAGAGATATATGATTAGAAGCACTAAGAAAATAAATGGATGGTATAGCTCTACCGTCTTGAAACAATCATGAACACAGACAAGTGTAGAAAACACATGATAAAAGTGCAACCTAAAAGTGAGTACTCCTACGATGTCTCACTAACTAGTTGTACCTAAATGTACCTAGCATTTATGTAGGTGTTATGCCAAGAGTCCCTCGAGGAGCTAGTCCACCCCATTACCTGAGAATGAGAGAATATGGGACCCCTGTCCTGGTCTCGAGTTGGACACCAAGGGATGTTAGACCACTGCTAGCAGAAGCGTCTGCATGCAGGAACCTCAGCCTCTCTGGTCAATGTGTCAGCCGGGAAGTCTCCTCTATCTTTCTAAGCAAGATGTGATGTATTTATACCCATAGGTCTCCCCAGGGGTTCCACCTTGCTGTGTTACTGTGTCAGCCTAAAGGATGACATCAGTCCTGAACTTTATGCATAGATATTATACAGGAGATGGTAATCCTGCTGTTAGTCCTGCTGTGCTTCCAAGAAGCCTCATGCATAATGTATGAGAATCGAACTAGGGAAAACCCACGTTCTGAATGCAGTGTCATATCTGGGTAAAAGGTCAGTCCTCAAGAACCGTTATCTATGTAATGTAGGGAAGGATATAGGTGAAAGTTTAAAATGTTACCTGAGCCTATATAGCATGGGTACTCACAAACTTTCTCTCGGGGGCCAAATTTACTGTGTGGTTTGTGGCTGAGGGCCGCACCGGTGGGGGCGGGGGCAGTGGGGAAGGAGGCGGGGCTAGAGCAAAAAAAAAACTATGACCATGAGGTTGAACACAGGCCCCTGCAGCGGACGCCTTCGTCCACTGAGCCACCAGACCCGGCATTCACACATCTTTATTTATCTATCTATCTATCTATCTATCTATCTATCTATCTATCTATCTATCTATCTATCTATCTATCTATCTATCTATCTATCTATCTATCTATCTATCTATCTATCTATCTATCTATCTATCTATCTATCTATCTATCTATCTATCTATCTATCTATCTATCTATCTATCTATCTCTCGCTCCGTCTCCCTCCCTCTCTCTCTCTCCCTCTGTCTCCCTCACTGTGTCTCCCTCTCTCTGTCTCCCTCTCTCTCTCTCCGTCTCCCTCCCTGTCACCCTCCCTCTCTCTGTCTCCCTCCCTCTCCCTCCCTCTGTCTGTCTCCCTCCCTCTGTCTCCCTCTTGTCTGTCTCAGTCTGTCTCCCTACCTCTCCCTCCCTCCCTCCCTCCCTCCCTCTATCTCTCTCTCTCTCTCCCTCTTTCTCCCTCTCTGTGTTTGTCTCCCTTTATCTGTCTCCCTCCCTCCCTCTCTCTCTCTGTCTGTCTCCCTCCCTCCCTCTCTCTCTCTGTCTGTCTCCCTCCCTCCCTCTCTCTCTCTCTCCCTCCCTCTCTCTCTCTCCCTCTCTCTCTCTCTCCCTCCCTATCCCTCCCTGTCTCCCTCTGTCTCCGTCTCCCTATGTCTCCCTCCCTATGTGTCCCTGTCTCCTTCTCTATCTCGCTCACTGTCTGTCTCCCTCCCTCTCTCCATCTCCCTCCCTCTGTCTCCCTCTGTCTCACTCCCTCCCTCTGTCTCCCTCTCTCCGTCTCCCTCCATCTGTCTCACTCTGTCTCACTCACTCTGTCTCCCTTTCTCTCTGTCTCCCTCTCTCTCTCCGTCTCCCTCCCTCTCTATCTCTGTCTCCCTCCCACTCTCTCTCCGTCTCCCTCCCTCTCTCTATCACTCTCTCTCTCCCCCTCTGTCTCACTCACTCTGTTTGTCTCCCTTTCTCTGTCTCCCTCTCTGTCTCCCTGTCTCCTTCTCTCTCTCTCTCTCTCTCTCCGTCTGTCTCCCTCCCTCTCTCCATCTTTCTCCCTCCGTCTCCCTCCCTCTCTCTGTCTCCCTCCCTCTGTCTCCCTCTCCGTCTCCCTCCCTCTCTCTCTCTCTCTGAATCACTGTTTGTCTCCCTTTCGCTCTCCCTCCCTCCCCTCTGTCTCCCTCCCTCTCCCTCTGTCTCCCTGTCTGTCTCCCTATCTGTCTCCCTCTGTCTTCCCCCTCTCCCTCTCCCTCTCCCTCTGTCTTCCTCCCTCTGCGCACTCTGTCTTCCTCCCCATGTCACCTCACCTGCTGCTCTCACTCCCTGCTGCCCTCCGTCACCTCACCCTGCTGTCCTCCTCACCCTTTGACACCTCACCCGTGCTGAGACAGCTTCCGAGAACACACACAGCCGCCGCCGCACCCAAGTACTTAACAGGTGTTTTAAAAACCTTTCACTTGTTAATGAGGCTTTATTGTATTTCACCTCTTCTTAGCGCCCCTGCATCAGGGGCGCTAAGAAGAGGTCAAATTCAACAAAGCCTCATTTACAAGTTAATGGTCTTTAAAAGAAATCGCCCGGGCCCCAGAAGCTCCACGCTGCTGCAACCGGCGATGTAAAAAACACACAGGTACGATGTCTGTAAGGTCCGCGGGCCGCCACGGAAGGCTTGCCGGGCCGCCGCTGCCCCGCGGGCCGTACTATGAGTACCCGTGCTATATAGGGTACCTATATGGAATATAACACACACTCCTCTTCTGACTGGACGACATATTTAACTAAGTAACGTATAACTAATCTAACTAGATAGTGGTACGCATACTGAAAGAAAGTTAAAAAAAACATTGAATGTGCTAAAAAATGTTTAAAAACTTCTAAAAAAAATTCTAACAACTTAAAATGTTCAAAAATAATGCAAGCCCTAACCTTGAAATGTTCAGATTTATAGTCCGAAGCACTATAAGTGTTAGAAAGCCATTGTATGCCCAATAAATGAAAGGAATGTCAATTTTGTTTTTGAGTTTCAAATTTGAGCTTGTTTAAAAAAGGGTGAATTTCTTCCCAGCACACGACGAGCCAAATGAGTCAAATGTTTATGTGTCCTGGCTGGTACACAAAACATTTCCGTTGCTTGCTTCTAAAGTAGACGGCCCCTGAAGCACCTCGCAGAGAACGTCAATTGAGCGCAGATGATGTTCCACACTGTCCACAGCCGGTGCTGGAGCAGCCTGTGCGTCGTCCAAAGCCTTGGAGTCGGTGAAGGAGCCCGTGTCCATACCAACAGGTCCAGTTACTATCTGTGGTGGCTAAAGGAATGCCACCATCAACATTGGAATACCCTGAGGACATTGCAGAACATGGGCCATTATCAGGTACAGTAGAGCATTCACGTCCGGTTGCGCACATGAGTGTTAAACAAAGGTCTAACACGCATTCTTCTCCGCAAAACAGGCATCAATGCAGTCCAGCCAGACTGGTCAAAATGACAAGAACCAAGATGCACTTAGTTCTCTTAAGCGAGGCATGCCTAGATGTTGTACCATGCGATCACGGTATTTCCACTCCAGGAGTGCTTTTTCAATCTCCTTGGTCACCGGGACGTCCATTGCGTAGCAGATAGAAGACAATCAGGATACCTGCTATTAGAAACAGGATCAGCTGAAGTCCTCCAAAGGTGCTTCCGAATATAGAGTGTATGAAGTTTGGTATAACTCCAAGTACCGTCTAAAAGGTGCTTATAAGTCCAAAACCTATGGTCTTAAATCGCTGAACGATGCCACTTGTATCAGACATATTAAAGATACGATTTACCATTTCTGTGAAATGGAAAGGGCAGTTTGTATGAATAAGCGCCTGTATCTCTGTCGAAGACCTTGCGATCTGGAGATCAAAAGTCTCGCAAGCGGAGGTTAAGGGCAGAGACTTCTGTGAAAGCATGGCTTTCATTCTACTTAGACTATCAAACCATATTAAAGAACATTCAGTGAAGGCCATAATGGCGCCTCCCTGACTGTATGGGTCGGTGGAAACAATACTTGCATAAAAGTAACCCTGGAGCTCACGGTTACCAGATATGCGATGCCCGGAAGCATTCCGCTGCAACCTTAATCGTTCAGCATCAAGTAACTCCCATTTGAAAGTAGCCCAAATGCTGGAGTAATCATTGCAGCTGAAGAACCCTTCAGATGACAGGACTAGTTCGCTACAGAACCATTACAAGCCCCGTGCAGCATTATATCCTGACCAATGTTCCCTCTAATTATTTTCCTCTGTGTGCGGCAACACTGTGCTTGTGGGCTCACTGTACCTGACTGTGTGCGGAATCAATAGTAGTGATGGATCAGTATGGGAGTTGTAGTGCTGAGTGACGTTGACAGTGAGTGTTGAATGGAAGAGGTAAAAGGCTAAAAAAGGGCATGCCAAAAAGACTGTAAAACAACTGTCAGCAAGATAAGACCGCTCTATGGTGGTTGTAAGTGATCTTGTTGTAAAATATATATCCTTATTTCTGGCAACTCTACTTGTCTGCACTGTGTCCAGGTCTATTATTTCCACACATGCCGATGTCCTGAACATAAACTGGATTACAGTTTTCAGTATTAGGTTCAGTTCATCCCACTACTGGTTAGCTAATTAAGCAGTAATTGAGGTCCTCGTTTATGAGTTTTTGCCGTAGGGCAGCGCCACAGGCCTTGCTGATATGCTGCCCTAGGACAAAGATAAGGGCAAGAATTTTCCATACCTATGAGATATGGCGCATTCCTGTCCTTTTCTCTTGCACTGGTGTACAATGGGCTGCCCTGTGCCAATGCAGGCACCTTTGCACCATGGTGCAATGGTGCCTGCATTGCAGGGATTTTTATTTATATCCAGGAAGGAAAACCTTCCTGAAAAAAACAATCACAAGAGACTTTTTCCTCTTTCTATGTGTGCTGCATTCTGCAGCACACATAGAAAGAGGAAAAACGAGGAGAAATAAAGATATTTCTCCTCGTTGTGCCTCCCGTATGTTTTTGGCGCTGCCTCAGACTTGTGATTTCTTGTAAATCTGGGGCAGTGTCAAAAAGCCATGGAGGTTGCAGGGAACACCCCAGCAACACCAATGGAACACATCTTTCACGCAGTTTTCTGCATGAAAGGGGCAAATATTTATAAGGTCATGAAAAGCCACGTAACATGGCTTTACGTGGCTTTATAAATATGGCAGTGGCACACTGTGCCACTGGAACGTTCCAGCGGCGCAATAGTGATGGTAAGGTCTTATAAATTAGGCCCTCTATGTTTAACAAACTTATTAACAGCCATAAATGTGTACATTTAATTCTTTGGGGGAGTGCTTTGGTTGCATTAATTCCTAAAACATTAGAGTGCTCAAACAAACAGTGAGAGCTTGCATATTCACCATTGGGAAGATACCCAGAGAGTTTGCAACTGCATCTTTTTTCATCGACTGTCTTGAATCCTAAAGTATCTACCAGAGAGAAACATAGCTAATAATATGTTGTTCTACCATCACTTTCTTAATGAAAATAAGCATTTTCAAAGGTGTTAGACTGTGATCTTGAAACTGAAGGCAAGTTTTAGAATATAAACAGTACATCATACACATTTCTTATTACAGTAAGTGTGAACAAGCTGGTTCATTTTCTGCAGACTGTACTAGTGTATTGCGTTTTTTACAACCCATTTCACTCTGGGAGCAAAAAAGGACATTGTGTTATGATCATGGCTGCGGACTTTGGAATTGAGGAACCAGGTTGGAGTTTCTGCATCAGTTCAACATCCTATGATTCTGAGTAAATCATTTTATTTCCCCATGCACAGCAAATGAATGTGATCTTGTGCAATGTAATTGGTGCTCATGGTGCTTTGAGGTCAGTTTGTACTATATAAAACTGCAACAAAAAAAGAACAAGCATTTGCAATGCAATAGGTCTCGCATTTATAAGAGTTTGAGCTATTGGCATTGTAAAATTACAATGCCTTTTATTTATGTTTTGGTTTTAAAACAAATAAAAGGCATTGTCATTTACAATGTCAGTAGCATAAACTCGCATAAAAGCAGTGTGTGGAGTGCAGCAGTGTGCGGCGTGCAGCAGTGTGCAGCGTGCAGCAGTGTGTGGCGTGCAGCAGTGTGCGGCGTGCAGCAGTGTGTGGCGTGCAGCAGTGTGTGGCGTGCAGCAGTGTGCTGCGTGCAGCAGTGTCGTGCAGCACGCAGCAGTGAGTAATGCAGCAGTGTGCAGCAGTGTGTGGCGTGCAGCAGTGTGTGGCGTGCAGCAGTGTTTTGTGTAGCATTGTGAGGCATGCAGCAGTGTGTGGCGTGCAGCGGCGTGCAGCAGTGTGCAGCATGCAGCAGTGTGCGGCGTGCAGCAGTGTGCGGCTTGCAGCAGAGTGCTGCGTGCAGCAGTGTCGTGCAGCATGCAGCAGTGAGTAATGCAGCAGTGTGCAGCAGTGTGTGGTGTGGAGCAGTGTGCGGCGTGCAGCAGTGTGTGGCGTGCAGCAGTGTGTGGCATGCAGCAGTGTTTCCTGCAGCATTGTGCGGCGTGCAGCAGTGTGCGGCGTGCAGCAGTGTGGCATGCAGCAGTGTGAGGTGTGCAGCAGTGTGCGGCATGCAGCAGTGTGCGGCATGCAGCAGTGTGCGGCGTGCAGCAGTGTGTGGCGTGCAGCAGTGTGTGCTAGCCAGGCAAGACCTGAAAAAGGTTGGAGACCCCTGTTCTAGACAGAGAAGAGCTGGCATTTCAAAACAACCCAATTACGTTTTTAAATATACTTTCCTAAGCCTTTGTCAAGGGTAACGCTTGCAAGATGCAGCTCAAAAGACTCAATTGTGTTTAAATGACACGCACAAATATCGAGGGTGGAAGTGTCTGGAGGGATTGGGCGGACGGCAGGTTTGCTTTCATTGAGTCAAACGTTTTATTTGAAATGTGGTTTCAGCTTGCCCATTATGCATGCTATATCTTTGACTCTGCAGGGTGAATTGCATTTTAGTTGTAAGTAAGCTCTCAACCTTTTCTTGCATGTGAACCGTTTTGTGAACATTAATGAGCACGTGGTGCCGAGTTATTTTGGACGAACCCAGTAATTATCACACAACTGTGATAATGACAATATCTGTGCTGGGCGGAAACCTCCGACCACATCGTTGTGTTAACAGACAGCAACAATAAAGCACGCATGTGTGTCACATCAAACGGACCTTTCTGCGCGTGAGGCGAGCCCCGCTTATGCAGCTAATCTTTCTTACAGTGGGGCTGCGATCTCCAGACAGAGCATGAAAGACACCTCGTGAATCACTGCGGTGGTGTGCCCGTCTTTGTTGTCGACTACCCCTTTGATCTCAAACCCTTTTATATGCCCCAGAAATCCCCCAATGACTTCCAATCAGCATTTCACCTTCGACTGAGAACAGAGACTGCTCTGATTAATGTCATAGAAAAACTGCTCTGCTCACTGGGTCACGATCACCTCCGCACTTCATCTTACTTTATCTCTTGATAGATCACAATATAGTTGACCATACGATGCTCCTCCAATGTCACTCAAGGGCCTGTTGTGTAAGAGGACCTGCCCTGCAATGGTTTGCCTCATTCCTGGCTAACAGGTCTCATCAAGCAAGACTATATTTCTACTGATGCTCCTGGCCACCATCTCTTGCAGAGGTCCACAGAGTGATGCACGGTCATTAACTCTCTTCAATTCCTCCAGCTGGGATTACTCAGGAGCCAGAACCCAGGATCTCGCAATCCCATGTCAATTTGCATCATTCTTTCAAATGGGGGGGGAAAGTCTTAAACTGCCTCATGGATGTTTAAAGGTGGTCCAGCCGAACATGATTTGTCTGAATGATGCCCTCACTGGTCCTGAAAACACCGCTCCTACCGGTTTTCACGAAGCTCTAACTAGAAATGCTTAGTATGCAAAATTCAAACAGCTCCCCTTGCCTGGGAATAGGTGGTTGCAGTTCCAGAACGATGGAACACTGACTTGCATAAAACAGAATCACTGCACCATGCTTTTTTCTTGCGTGCAATGCAGTGCGGTGCACTAGAACAGGCACACTATTGGCAACTGGGGATAAGCTCTAGCCCTCTCCTTTCTAGAATTTAATAAATCTTGCCCTTGTGAGGCTTTTAGCCAAAATCTACAAAGAACAACTGAAATATCATTGATGCTAATATGAGTGAGGGAGAACATGGCAACACGAGATAGAGAAAATCACAACAAAACAGAAAATGAAAATAGAACACAGGGAGAAAACAAGAACAGGAGACTGGGAGAGAATGAGAATAGAAGTCAGAGACAAAAGGGCGAAGAATCGGAAACAGAAAAGAAGGTTAAAGGGTAGATAGAATGTCAGATAATTAAAGGGAAATGGGATACAACAGAAATAAAGAAGGAAATGGGAAGTATGTGAGAAAATCTATTTATTTATCGAGTTAGCGGAGGAGGAACCCAGGACGGGAAGAAAGAAGAGGATGGAAGAAGGAAACCAAATGGGAAAGCGGTAGGTGGAACGAAAATGAAAGCAAACATGTGGGGTTGAAAGTGTAGGGAAAGGTAGAAATGAGGAGCAGAAAGTGGAAAAGACGGGAGGAAAGAAGGCAGATAAAAACATGAGAAAAGGACTCCTGGATGGAGGAAAAGTGCTTGGCACAAGTGTAGGTGGTGAGCAGGTAAGGAGATGCGAGGGGGCAATGTGCTAAGCTACGAACACGCGAGAGAGAACGCCATGGCGGTGCCAGGGTGCAGAGAGAACATTGATCGTTGCCATGCGCGCTCTATATTTAGTCTGAGATGTAGGATGAAACTGTTGGGTCAGCGAAGTGTTGACGGTGAGGAAGGAAATAACTGACCGTTTTAAGTATAGAAATATACTGGAAACAATGCGTGATTCATGCGTCCATGGCCGTGTGAGGCCCTTGCTCGGGAGGCTGCACGCAGGCTGTGCGCCGAGTGGGAGAAGGGGGCTGTGGGTGGGAGAAGGGGGCACGAGGGAAAGAGAGAGCAGGCAGCGGAAGTCTGGGAGGAAAGAAAAGGAAAGAAAGTGGCAGACCGCGTCAATGGGACAGATGGAACATGGAAGGCACAGACACGAGGAGACGGTGAAAAACAGAAACACAGAGATAGTGAGAGAACATAAACAAGCGCAACCCAGGCGGCCCGCACTCACAATGCGCGATGTTTATAATAGATTCATAGATGCTTTACTGGCGGTGAAGAACAACAAGCCTGGTGGAGCGTGGCGCGCACGCTTGGCGGGGGCGGGGGAGCGCATTCCAGGCGGGGGAGCGGACCCTTTGAAGTGCGCTGCCAAACGGATTGCATGGCGGCACGATGCGCGTGATTGTGCGCGTGCTAGCCATGCAATCCGCTTTTTGGGAGCACTTTTAAAACCCCCTTACAATAGTCTCGCCTTAAGCGATCGCAAGGCGAGACCTACAAAAGCATGGTGGAAAAGTAGCATTCTAGTGCAATCATGAAGGACACAATCCCAACAAGTTGGTTGATAACATTTAAAACAGTATCTATTGAATGTCAATATTATTTTCTTTAATAACCAGTGTATTTGCATCGGCACTGATATTCACTTTGAATCAATAGGTTTTAAAATGTCAAAATACCTAGAAAATACATCCACATAATGTGCAGCCTAAATTTAGAAAACATTTTCCCTTTCTTTGACACCAAATTTGGATTCTTCTTGAGGCAAAATTTTGGCAACTTTGTCACTTCATTTGGTCCTCCACTTTTAATGTGGTAAAGACACTACGTAGACATTTTTATTGCAATGGTTTTAATTAACTGTGCTAATGTAATAAATCTGAATCTGAAATCTGAATCTGGTCCTCCACTGCTGCATGATCTGATTGGCTGTACTTGTAAAGCAGCAGGATCGGGATCCGTCCCTTCCCAAGAGCACACCAGGCCGGTGATCCACTAATCACAAGACATGCAACTCTGCCTGTGCACCTCAGTCACTCACTGCAGCAGCACAATAATGTATCCTGTGCTTCTGGTGTGTGCACAGCTCTACCAGTACACCTCATCTTTTCACTATACCAACAGGGACTGTTCAGCTCCATCTCGGAACACAACACGCTCATCAAGAGGACCTAAATCCACTTCAATCCTTCTATGCAGCAGCAACAACCATTTTATTCTACCTCTGGTAAACTCACAACTCTGTTAGTGCACCTCATTTCCCCACAGCTACCACAGCACCTCTGCTGTTTCCCCATTGGGCAATACAAAGCTCTGCCAATGCACCTCAGTCCTTCCATGCCAAGGGCTTTGCACATGTCTGGGCATCCCGTGCATGGAAAGGGGTGGGTCACAGGTCTGGGCTCCTGGTTTTTGGGGAAGAGGGTACTCAGCCAACTTTCATCTTCACTTAGAGTCTCTCTGGGTGTCGGGGACATCCGCGTACTTGCAGGGTGCATGTCCCCAGGTTGTTTTTCTGCCATTTAATCATGTGGAGCTTTGCAGGTGCATGCCAACCGATCGCATGAGGTGTATTTTGGTGTGCTCTTCTGTATATCTTCAAAAGCATGCATTATTTCTTCCTGCAATAGTCTTCACTTTTTTTTTTTTTAGAGTCTATTAAAAAGCACTTAAGTATTATTTCGACAAGGTTTGGTGTATTTTTTTTATTGGCAATTGAAATATTTTGCAAGTTGACATTCATAAAAAATGCACTGATGTATAAGTTACAATAATGGCAGGTTACATGGGAATGTCGGTCGAAAGTATTGAGACCTACAGATTAGATTAATCAAGCAAATACGAAAAATCAAAGAACATTATTAGCGCTTGTATCCACCTGTCCTTATCACAGATCCTGTTAAGGTTTGGTGTATTTAATTTAAAATGGGACTGAAGTCTTCTGACAGATTTGTGGTACTGGGCAGAATCAGTAATGTGTGCGGCAAGCCCCAGCTCTACAGGCCCTCCAAGACCCTGGTTTCTTTTGAGATCGACAGATAATTTCACAAACGGTCAGTGCACCTTGGAGGTTGAAATTGTTTAAAAATATTTAGATTTTATTTTCCTCCAACTACTTCCTGTAGTAGGATGCAATGAGGGTTTAAATAGGTTGTTCACCTTCCTCCTGGTAATTTCAGGAACGATGTTTACAAGTTTGCAGCAGCTTGTAAATGTTACCTTTCTTTCCCACTGGGTCAGTGCTTAAGGGAGAAAGAGAAGTTTAAAGAACATAATCTACTACCTCTTGACTCGGACATCATTGAGCTTCGTGTGCTCACTCATATCACTTCATCTGTAAAACTGTTTTCAAGTAATTTGTTTGTTCTAGTGTTTGCATTTCAGACATTTTCGACACAAACACATACCATCCTTCCAAATGATTATCCTGTCTTTCAAAAACACTATCAGGAAATTCTTCCAGCTCCGACTGCCCTAAACCAGCAGGGGACACGCTTTAGAGTCTTTGCATCAATGGCGCTGCCATGAGGACCTTGATAAAGTTAATGGGCAGTTCACACTTGGTATGCATGATAATTGTTTGTCTTTGTTTCCCTTTAGTGCGCACTCTCAGTCTCTTCATGCGCGGCATGAAGACAGAGGCTGCGCGGGGGCCCTAGCGCGCACCTTAGAGGGAACATAGATCCTGACATATGAGTGATCCACTTAAAGCGTTCTCACAGTTTGTACCGCTTAGAAACACTTCTCAATCCCCACTCCGGCATCGAAATATGTATGGTAATTCCCATGTTTCCTTAATGTATTACTTACCTATTTTTCATAGCTGCCTGCCAGCTTTTGTCCAAGGCAATACTGAAACTGAAAAGTAGTGACTGTTAAAGTTATGTGGCCATGGATTAGCCATTCCGTGGACTGTGATTCTGCCGCTGTAAATGGTAACCTATCCAGTTTTACAATACGCAGCATTGTATATTTTACTCCCCTTTGCGCCATTTCTATCTGTTTATCTGTTACATTGTATTCAGAAAACAGAGACGTGCTGTTGATAAAACACCAAGGGCCTCATGTAGGTAGCCAAATACCGGTCGGTAACGGCCGATTTTCGGTAAATATGCCGTTACCGACCGGTATTCAGACAAGTGAGATGTAGGAGTCCAAAAACGACTATTCGGTAAATATGAGGCGGTAAATACCGAATCATATTTACCGAATTCTAAAATACCGAATCATATTTACCGAATTCTAAAATACCGAATCAGATTTACCGAATACATACTTAACGAATCGGTAAATATGAAGTGGTAAATATGAAGTGGTAAAAATTAAAATGACATGTAGGAGCACTCGGTAATTAAGAAATCAAAGAAAATCGTTAAATAAGAGTCGGTAATTAACACGGATTGAAAGCAGGTGGTAACCATCAACAGTGCATATAAGCAATCCCAAAATGCAACAGCGTGGACAACATGGCCGCTATGTATGTCATTGCAAGGCGCCTACGTCTACAGGCAGCAGGACTGAGGGTTTGGCGACGGGAGGAACGCATCTACAGACAGAAAGTTGTCTGCTGCAATAATGTTCTGTTTCCACCCCCGCATGGGCGGCTGGATGTTTCCATCTGGCCGTCGATTCCAACCTTGAAAGCAGAGTTCAACAAGTTGTGCAGAATAAGAGCTCCATTGTCCCAAAAAGAGGTGCCTTTGACTTCCTCTCGTGAAACATTTGTCCTTCACGTTGCTAATTCGCGCACTGAGGTACAGGCGCTTCTGAATACTGACCTCCCCCTGCATTTCGGCTCTTTGATCCATACTATGTTCAATGCCTCGTCCACGACCGGCCTGGCTCATTTTTTTAAACTTGTGGGCTCGGGTCTCGTGACCTCTTTCCAAACTATTTTTTGTGTGATTCCGGCATTTCTTCATTCACTTTTCTCGAGCATCTTTGGAGGTGTCCCGCTGCTTCTGGCGCTAGTGGCAGGTGTGCTGCTTTTCCTTTTTGTACTCCGGAATGGCTGCTCCTTCTGTGCCACACGAGCACCTGTCCCGTCTGCATCTTCTTCGTGATAGGATGCTTGACTTTTATGGTACTTTGCCATTGGCGACTTTGAGCCTGGCTTATGGATTATCCTTCAGGTATTCCTACTTCACCTGCATACAACCTGTATTTCACTGCCTGGATTGTCCCTTTGAATGGCCTCTGGATTTGTGCTTGACCAACATGGTGTCTCCGGTGCCGGATTTCGATCGACTGATGAGGCCCTTAGTGTCTCACGAGTTGGCCTGTTCTGGTGTCCGGATTATGGCCTGTGGTGCGGCGCATGGTATCCTGGGTAATTGGGACATCTCAGCGGCCGCCAACGACTTCTTGGCTATGAGCTATTTGGAGGAACATTCCGGGTGCCCTCTGATTGTGCTAGAGGCACCGATGGTTGGAGAACACGTATGTTCCTTTTCTTTACTTAATTGGATGGCTGAGACTTTCAGTGGCCCTGCAAACGATTTTTTGTTGGAAGCAGTGGCCACATATGCAGCCTATACATTCATGGATTAACTGGACTGTCGTCCATTGCGCCTGTGCTACTGGACAGCACCCTGGCGCAACATTTATTTCTTTTATTTCTCATTTTTCTCTTCCTGATGGTCGGTTTGAGGTTTATTATATACTTGCATTTGTTAAGAATTCTATGCTGCTATTTTTTGTAGTTTCGGACTTTGGCGCAGCATTGGTTACGCCTTGTTCTGCTCTGACGAAACTGAACTCTGCGTTCTCTCTTTTCTTGCCTATTGAATGGTGCTTCGATCAAGGGGGCGTGTAGTGAGTTCTCCCTGAATACGTACATACATTGTTAAGTTAGCATAACCACGTTAAATGTTAGAAAGCCATCTTTTGGTCGTTGCACACGACACTGCGTTTACATGTTATTTCTTAAATAAACTGCTGACTCGAGACTTGCTTCACACGAGAGCAATCTGTTGTTACCATCCCAAGCTCTGCGCAGCGACCTTGGTCTGTACATGGTGTGACGAACAGTCTGGAATATTACACAATGCATGTTTTCCACTCTAGGTTGATCGACCCACTATTTAGTCATAACACACGAGCAGCTGCACATACCTGACAGTTGGTGCTTTTAATATCACGGACATCATGTTTATTGTTCAGACCGAAGACGAGCCTTCCTGCGAGAAGACTCCTGATGCTCCTGTGATGTGATTTCACTAAGCTGATCTTTGAGGTATGGGGTCCCCTATTCAAGCCTAGGAGACCTTCTATTAGCATGATAATAATATTAGCTTCTTAGTAAAGGGAAGGTGGTAGTATCCTCGGTATTTTCCGATTCGGTAAATACCACCTCGGTATTTTCCGATTCGGTAAATACCACTTCGGTATTTACCGATTCGGTGAATTCCGATTCGTGATTACCGAATGTTACCGAATCGGTAACTGTTACCGAATTTTTACCTACATATAACTTACCGATTCTAATTTACCGATTCGGTACGGCTCGGTATTTAACCCCTTCGGTGCTCATGACGGAATGGTTCCGTCATGACCCACGGTTGAGCTGTGCTCATGACGGAACCATTCCGTCATGACCACGCCCGCGCAAGATTCCGCCAGCACAGCGGCGGAATCTGCGCAGCATCGAAGGGGTTAAGAAACGGTAAAATTTATTTACCTACATGAGGCCCCAAGGAACATAGCCTGCATACAAAGATTGCAGCGTCCAGTTTAATAACATAATAGAACGTAATTGAGATTGCCCGTGTTGTAATATGGCCAAGTCTTGTTCCAGTATGTCTATCGCAGAGGATACAATGTTGCCAAGGGAAAATATCCTGGAAGTCAATGTTGTTAACCCATTGTCTACCACTGCTAGAGATTTTTCTAGGTTTATACGGTCTATTTCCCGTAATCTCTACGTGGCCTCTTGTTGGGATATTTTCCATATTTCATTGTAGGCAGCATAAATGCCAGCATATATGAAGTGTTTCTGACGTGGTTTCCTGGGACCTAGTAAAAAATCCCTAAGGTCTACATCTTGTGAGAGTAAGGATAAGTGTTGTTTCACCTGTGTGTAAGTTGAGGATTTTAGCCAATCAAAGCACCACTTCCCAACACTGTAGGATGTCACTACCCCTGGATGTTGTCTTTGTACATAACATGCATCCGGCCTATGGATACTAAACCCTTCGGTTTTACCCATGAACCTTAACTGACACTCATTGGTGTCTGTGGGCCAAATCAACCATTTCTTCCAATCGGGGTCTGATCTGTTGTTTTGTATGATGTAATCTATTGTAATCCCTTTTTGTGATGTTTCATTACCCTCGGTCAGTGATGGTGTTGGCAGTCGAGGTGTGTTCAAGTCTTTGTTCTTGGCTAGTCCAAGGCAAGACATCTGTTGCACTGTCTCGTTCAAAAACATGATCTGTTGAGGGAAGAGGCATGCTCTAAATAAAGCTTCCATTCCCTGTACTTGCCATTCTCTAGTACCCCAGACTTATTTTAAGTCTATGGTGTCTTTCCATAAGTTGAAACCTTGTTCGGACAACTGGGCAATAAAGGATGCAGATTAAATTTGCTTGGTGTTTGTCAGCATATTTTTCTTTGCTGATGTTGGTGCAACCTTATAATAATATGAGGCTGGGTCAGACATTTTAAACCCTGAAAATATGGAAACTTTTGAGTAAACGTTTTTGAACTGCCCTTTGGCGGTGTTGGACAATGTTCTCACTGGTGGTATATGAACACATTTCTAGGATTAGCAGATTTATGTGAAAAATGATTACCATAATGTTGAAAACAATACATTAATTCAAAATCTGATGTGCTTTACAATGTATCACTATTAGAAAATGTAGCAGATTTTACTAAATCAAACAACATGTTATTTACAGTTTAAAAAATCCAAATTATCGGAAAATGTACTTGAGGTAATGATATCACTTAATATTTTAAATAAATGTGGAATCTTTAAATTTTTCGTCTAGCCAAATACATCGAAATCAACATTGTCCCACACTATACCATCAGGTATAGAAACTGCTGTAATGTTCACTGATGACAAGTCTCTTTTTCTCAATGAGATGATTGATGTGGAGTTTAAAATTAAATTCAACTTTTGGGCTGCAGAGCTTTGCCGAACGTATTGTCCAATATAAGCATGTTAAAAACTATTACTAAGCCTAACCAGAAACGAAGGAAAAGTATCCCAGTGATTACCCATAGTTCTACCCAAGGTGATACCAGGTAAGTCTTTTTGAGAAAGTTCAGAAAGTCTTTAACTTGCTGCTTGCGTGATTTTCGGGCTGGCATTGTTTCAGGTTCACTTGGATCCAAAGAAAACGTATCAAAGTTTATGAAGTAGCCACAAGCAGCTCGATCAATTGTTGGAATTGCATCGGGATTTGTTAAAATCGGGCTTTGCTGTTGTCAAGGCATGTTGACATAGACATCTGTATTTGGTCTTATAGCAATTTGCTTGTTATTATGAGTTTGATTTTGAAGTTGAACTTCAGGTTCAGGAGTAATGAGTTCCATAGCATTGTTGCATAGTTCTTCATTCCGTACAGCAGGCTCTTCGAACGTCATGAGTCTTTCTGTTTGAACTCCTTGTATTGTAGCAAGAGGAGGGCATCTGCTACATTGGAGTCCATGTGGCCTTCTGCTTAGTATCGGCCACATAGTGTGGTTTGATTAGGTCAATTGAGACAAATCTGTTCTCCTTTTTTCCGGCAAGAGGCGGCAGAAGTACAGTTCTTGTCCCTTCAATGGCTAAGACCAGTACAGGTTTTCTGTAGGATGGCCCAAATTCTTTCTTGTCTGCTATTTTCTCTCTGACCAGATCCCCAACTTTTGGGATCCAGACAGGTCTTGCCGTGACTGATTTGACTTCCCCAGTGGCGGTATGTTTCAGGTGGACATTACTTTGTTGTGTCCTGGATTAATTTAGATCCTGTAAAACAGCCAAACGATCATGGATGTCAAAAGGTTTTTCATCTGCCACTGTGCCTTCACAACCAAGATTAGGTACCCACATTCTTGTCCCAAATAGGACCTAATATGGTGTGACACCCCCTAGAGAACGTCTTGGCATGTTGTTAAGGGCTCTCTGTACTCCATACAGGTATTTTACCCAATGTTGACCAATGTCTAATACTCTAGCTGTCAAAGATTGCTTTAAGTCTCGGTTTTATTTATCCACCCCCGAATTTCCCTCGGGATGGTACTGAGATGAGTACCGCAATGCTACACCCAATCCTCGCATGGCCTCCTTGTAAGCTCGAGAGCTAAACGCAGGGCCCTGGTCAGAATGTAATGTGCCAATTGCATATGTGTCTATAAAGACTCGCAAATCTTTGATGACAGTTCGAGCGTCAGCCGCGCGCTGGGACCACACCCATAGGAATCTCGAGCAGGAATCCACTGCAACCATGATATACCTGTAAGCCCCATCTCTTTTTAAGGGACCACAATGGCCCAAATAAACACACGCTTGTGGTTTGTCAGATATTAACAGTGGTGTCTGCACTGGACGTGTTATGGTGGAACCCTTCATCTGCTGGCAGATGTCGCATTTCAAGACACTGGAGCTGATTCACAGAACTAATCTGAGACAAAATCCTAAACTTACTACTTTTGGTATTCACAGAAAGCATTTAGTAGTAGTAAAGTTAGGATTTTGTATTAAGTTTGCCTTAAGACAGACTTAAGACAGACTTAAGACAGACTTAAGACGGATTTAAGACAAAATCCTAACTTTACTATTGCTAAATGCCTTCTGTGAATACCAAAAGTAGTAAGTTTAGGATTTTATCTCAGATTACTTCTGTAAATTGGGCCCATAGTCTTTAGTCTGCTTTGTTAAACCAGGCCACCAATAGAGTTGTTTCAATAAAGAAACAGTTGCCGTAACTCCTGCATGTGCAAAATCTATCCCTTCGTGTGCCGCTAGGATTAAACCTAACCTACGATCCATATTGGAAATTACTCTATCCCCCACTCCAGGAATCTGAGCAAACTGAATGTTATTGGCATTTAACTTGTAGGAGTACTTGAGTGGAATCTTTTTCAGTAGTGCTTTGCTGTTTTTGCGTGAAGAAATGACAGCTACCATATTCTCACCATCTAGTCTTGTTTTAGAATGAGTGATTACAGCTACGGAAGCCTTGCGTACAGTCCCCTTTGCGGCTTCATCAGCCAATGAATTCCCTTCAACGTGAATGCCATCATGCTGATGACTCAGTGTGTGAATCACGTGATCCCTCAGTAGTTCCGATTTAAACTTCACTACCTGTTCCCATAGCATTTTATGCTTAATTGTGCCACCTTTTGCGTCTTTGAACCCGTTTTGAACCCAGTGCTGCAAATATTCATTGTAAGACTGCACACAATAAAAGGAATCGCACACAATTAGTGTGGGGAATTCTCGACACGTATTTACTAGTGCCAGTATTAGCTCTTTTAACTCTGCCAACTATGCCGTGCAGTCTCCTAGAGTTTGCGTTTCTGTGCAACTTGGATGGAATTTTCCATCCCTCGTGTGACCTTTAACGATAGCACATGCTGTGCTATATTGTTGCTTACTCCCTATGGCCTGTTGAGCAGATTCGTCGCTGTAAATTATATATTCAAGCTGATCTACAGGAATTATTTCATTTGGTAGAGAATATTCTTGTTCGTATTGCAGGAATGCTTGTGTCTTTGGATTTGGGTCGTACCTGTATTCTATATCTGTTGCAGTGAGATAATTAGCCCATTGTATCCATCTCGGATGCAAGGCTTTAGCGTTAGGAACGCTCGCTTTTGTCACAGCCTCTAAGGCCGGAACTGGAGTCACTACTATTATTTGTTTCCCCATAGCCAGTGCTGTTTCTCTCACTACAGCAGTCTGTACTGCTGTTAAAATCTTTTCTGTAGATGCAAAACGCATCTCAGCATTTGTGTACAAATGTGATTTGTATGCAATTGGTACTGTTTCACCTTCATTGTATGTCAGATAGGTGTACCCAGATTGACCCGCAATTGTAAGGATCACCAGGTTGGGTACATTTACGCGTGTCTGTAAGTGTTTGGAAGCTATCATGTCAGCTTGTATGGAACGAAGTGTATCTGTGTGTTCCTGTGTCCAAATTCTAACTGAAAAATCAGGTTTTATTAAGTCGTAGCAAGGTTATACTCTTTCTGCGTAATCTAAAATGTATGTTCTTCCAAAAATTAGGAATCCCAGAATTTAATGTAAGTTTTTTAATGATTTTGGAGGTTGGAGCAGCGGGCATGTTTCTAAAAAATTGTCTGCCAGGCTTTTTCCTTCACTTGAAAGCTAATATCCTAAAAACAGGCCACTGAGGTGGGCAATTTTTGATTTCTTAAAGTAAAATTTGTAGCCCTCAGACGCAAATCCCAAGATTATGGTATCACTCTGTTCAAGTGGTCCTCTTGGTCATCGTCCATCAGATAAATATCATACACATAGGACTATGTCTCTTGATCTAATTTCTGAAATAACTGTTACCCTGGCTGAAAACAACCCCGGGCTGTTCTTATACCCTTGGGGGAGCAGACAAATTTTATGTTGCGTCCCTAGCGCTGAGAAGGCTATCAAATACCTGCTTTCAGGCGCTATATTTTGGCAGAAAAATCCATTTGAGGTATCAAGTTTTGTCTTGTATTTTTTCTGCACAATGTTATTCATTAATGAGGCACTGTGTGCATTTTGGACTGCAAATGTCTTAGTGCAAGTGTTTAAATGTCTGTGAGAAGTTGGCCTGGTATATGATGTTCACTAGTTAAAGTGACCACCTTGTACCATGCCAAGCAACCCTTATGGTGTGGTTGTAAGTCAACCTTTTCGGACTAGCTGCCCTAGTGGTAGCGTAGGCTAAGCAGTCTTTGAGGCTAAACTCGTTAAAGCGTGTTAAGCAGGCTGTTTTACCAAATGCAACCCCCTTTTATACCAATGAAAGGACACCACACAGATATATATTCAAAATATATATGTATTTATTTCTCAAAGTATCCCCTAGACTCTTTATGAGCACAGGAGCACAAATCGTTAAACAAGACAATGTTATAATATACAGAAGTTGCACTTTATATGGATGGGCCCTGGTGGCCACTCAAACCATATACTAAAATAGTGGTATAAGTACCACGAACAGGAAAGGGAAAAGGCCTAGGGCCTCTAGAATCGCTGGGCCTACAAGGAGCTAACTTCAGTTAGTGACCAGGAGGTCCACGGGTCGCGTGTGCAGTGAGTAAAGTCACACGCGTGCTCCCATAGGTTTTCAATGGGTGCGAGAAAGTTAAAAAGTTACTGCAGAGAGGATCTTCTGGGTGGACTACGATCTTAAGATTTGAAACACAGACACTAGAGATGATTCTCTACACTTGGGCACCGGAGTGCCAGCTTTACCTCACCCACAGGAAGCGGGTGCATAGGTCTCGAAGTGCGTCGGGTTTCTTCTATCGATTCAATGGAGCCTGATGACAAAGATGCTGCAGGCGGTCGGTCCAGAAGAGATGCGTTGGATCCAAGGGTGGATCGGAGTTGTAGAAGACCTGAAAGCAGAGGGGACAGTGTTCACAGTCACTAGCCAGTGACCGGCGTGGCACCAGGTAGGTACCAGGCGATGTCGGGTGCAAACAGGTGATGAGGGGTAGCTTGTCTCCGCAGCCACGTGATCCCTGAAGGTCGACGACGTCCAGGAGTCGAGTCACGAGCTGTCCCACACAGGCTCTCGCTGTCGGCGGTGTCGGCGACTCGAAAGAAGCAAACAAGCCTTGGCAAAGGCAGGAGTCGTGGAAAAAGATGTAAGCTGCTTGTTCTGACCAGCAAGGTCAGAGGGGCTGCTCTTTTGAAGAGCAGCTAGGGCCAGTCTGGAGCAACCAGACCAGCATCGTTGATTTTCAAATAGGTCACCAAAATGGCCACTAGCCAACGGGCCAGGGACCGGGCAGGCGCGTCGAGATGCAAAGTGCAGAGGGGCCCCACGCAGATCGTGGAGATGCTGGAGGGCTCACCTTTGGTGCCGATGCTGCTCGGGTGTTGGGCTTATCAGGACCCAAAGCACAACTTGGAGGGAGCCTCTGTCGTTGCGCTTGCAGCTTGTCGTCGGTCTTCCAAGATGGCTGGCTCCACGTGTCTCGGTGCCTCCACGGGTTCCTTCTTTGCAGGGACTGTGGATCGGGCGGTGAGAGGTCTGGAGGTCCAGTTTTTGTCGGGCTCTGGGCTCGGGCTCCGGCAGGAGGCGGCGGCAAAGCAGACGTTGGATAGCTGGTTGGTGCTTGCGTTAGCAAGATGGTCACTCCCTGACCATAGGGGAGATTTCCTTCAGTCCTCTGTGCAGCAGAGCGTCGAAGTTCCCGTCTTCTTCTTGTGGTTACGTTGATTCCAGGATGTCTGAAGTCTTAGGACACAGCTCCTACCTTTAAGCGGATTCTAGGGGCCGGACTACCTGCTAGGTCCCTCCCTATGGGTGGGACCAGGAAGGGGGGTGGTTACACCCCCAATCCTTTGCCCAGCTCGCCCCAGGTCCGGGGCTGGTGTGCCCCAGGACCGGTTTGAACTGGCATATGCACCGAGGCTCCTTGTGAGCCTCAGGCATGTCTGATTCTATTGAAGCCCTACCTGACCAATACCCAAAATCCTGTCTGGGGTGGTGCATGCACCTACCCTGGCAGGAAACCCTTTGTCCACGTCTCCCAAGCTGGAAGGACTCCCAGCAGCAGGAGGGCAGACTTATGTCTGTGGTGGCAGCATCCATTTTGTGGAGCTGAGGCTATGTCTGATTTTACCCGGGTTTCAGGTACTGTACATGTCGTGTCCCTCTAGAAGGGTGGAATGCTAACCCCGTCGCCAGAATTGGCGAGGGGTTAGTATTCCAATTCGTATGACACCTTACTCGACATGTTTTGATAAAGCCAAACCAAAGATAGCATTTAACCGCGAGGTTCATAATGCACTTAAGAGTATATGGTATGGCGATATCTGGAAACAGCAAAAGGAAGTGGTTCCGATCACTGCAGACAGGCTCAGCTCATGCCAGAGCACCATCTCACATGAAACCAAGCACTCTGCCTTCAGGATTGTTAAGGCCTGCCATAGGAGTGACTTATAGGTTAATATGTGTCCCATTTAAGGTTAGGTATAGGTATACTACACCTAAGTAAGAGGTGTTTACACCAACTTACCCCAGCTGAGTGATCAGCCAGTTGTGTCAAATTTGTTAGGCCAGGCCAGGGGTGGCATAATACATGCTTCAGCCCCTGGTAGGCCTTAGATACACCAATGCCCTGGGTACCTAGTGTACACTGGTACAAGGGGCTCACAGGGTGATCTAGTTCCAATTGGTTATGCACCTAAAGTGCATAGTGTGAATTTAGTAGAGAGAACAGCAGGCTGGGGGTCTGATTAGCAGGCCCACAGCCTCAATATGTCAAAAACCAGTGAAGCAAAAAGCAAAAATTTGGGGTGACCATAGGATAGCAGACCCTACTCTCCTACACAACCCCCCCCCCAAACGCAGGGACATTAAACTAGCCTTGACCAGTCTTGTCTTCATGTCCTAAGTGGAAGTACCTGGAGAGACCATCTGCATTCCCATGGTCTGTACCTGGCCGGTGCTCCACTGTAAAGTCCATCCCCTGTAGGGAAATGGACCACCTAAGCAGTTTGGGGTTTTCACCCTTCATCTGATTTAGCCACAAGAGGGGCTTATGGTCGGTCTGAATCTTGAAGTGAGTGCCAAACAAGTATGGCCTCAGCTTCTTCAGGGCCCACACCACAGCAAAGGCCTCCCTCTCAATAGCTGACCAATTCTTCTCTCTGGGGGTCAACCTTCTGCTAATAAAAGCAATGGGTTGGTCTTGACCATCTACATTAAGTTGTGACAGCACAGCTCCCACACCCAACTCAGAAGCATCTGTTTGGACAATAAACTCTTTGGAGTAGTCAGGACTTTTCAGGATAGGTGCAGAGCACATGGCCTTCTTCAGGTCATCAAATGCCTTTTGACAGCTTACTGTCCACTGAACCTTTTTGGGCATCTTCTTGGATGTCAGATCATTAAGAGGAGTCACAATGGACCCATAGTTCTTAACAAACTTCCTGTAGTACCCAGTCAAGCCCAAGAAAGCTCGAACTTGAGTCTGGGTGGTTGGAGGAGACCAGTCCTTGATGGATTGTATCTTACTCTCCAGTGGTTGAACTTGGCCTCCACCTACAAGGTGGCCCAAATACACAACCTTACTCTGCCCTATCTGGCACTTAGTAGCCTTGATAGTGAGGCCTGCCTTTTGCAGAGCCTCAAGTACCTTCTTCAGGTGGATCAGGTGATCCTCCCAGGTGGAGCTAAAGACAGCAATGTCATCAAGATATGCTGCACAAAAGTCATCCAACCCAGTAAGGACTTGATTCACCAGCCTTTGGAAGGTGGCAGGTGCATTCTTCAGACCAAAGGGCATCACCAAAAATTGATAATGCCCACCTGGGGTTGAGAATGCTGTTTTGGCCTTGGACTCCTCAGCTAATCTGATTTGCCAATAGCCAGCTGTCAAGTCAAATGTGCTCAAAAACTTAGCAGAAGCTAGTTTGTCTATGAGCTCATCTGCCCTTGGAATAGGATGTGCATCTGTCCTAGTGACAGCATTGAGTCCTCTGTAATCCACACAGAACCTCATCTCTCTCTTGCCATCTTTGGTGTGAGGTTTGGGGACCAGAACCACTGGGCTAGCCCAGGGGCTCTCTGAGGGTTCAATGACACCCAGTTCCAGCATTTTGTGTACCTCAGCCTTTATACAGTCCCTGACGTGGTCAGGTTGTCTGTAAAGTTTGTTCTTTACAGGCAGACTGTCACCAGTGTCCACCACATGGGTACACCAGTCAGTTTGACTAGGTATCAAGGAGAACATATGTTGAAATGATTGTAGAACCTGTCTACATTCAAGCTGTTGATGCTCAGTGAGGTTGCCTCCAAGGGTCACTCCTTCAACTGAACCATCTTCAGGGTTCTGAGACAACAGGTCTGGGAGAGGGTCACTCTCTTCCTCCTGTCCCTCATCTGTAGCCATGAGCAAGCCCATGTCTGCCCTGTCAACATATGCTTTTAACCTGTTAACATGGAGTACCCTGTGGGGACTCCTGGGAGTTCCTAGGTCCACCAAGTAGGTAACCTCTCCCTTCTTTTCCAGGATTGTATGGGGTCCAGACCATTTGTCTTGGAGTGCTGCTGGGGCCACTGGCTCCAACACCCATACCTTCTGTCCTGGCCGAAACTCAACCAAGACAGCCTTTTGGTCATGCCAAGCTTTCAGTAAGGCCTGGCTTGCCTCAAGGTTTTTGGATGCCTTCTCCATATACTCAGCCATCCTGGAGCGGAGACCAAGTACATAGTCCACTATGTCTTGTTTAGGCTTTTTGAGAGGTAACTCCCATCCTTCCTTCACCAAACACAGTGGGCCTCTTACAGGGTGCCCAAACAACAATTCAAAGGGGCTGTAGCCAACTCCTTTTTGTGGGACCTCTCTGTAAGCAAACAGAAGGCAGGGTAGAAGGATGTCCCATCTTCGCCTGAGCTTTTCAGGTAATCCTTTGATCATACCCTTTAGGGTCTTGTTGAATCTCTCAACAAGCCCATTGCATTGTGGGTGATAAGGAGTGGTGAACTTGTAGTTGACACCACATTCCTTCCACATAGCTGTCAAGTATCCTGACATGAAGTTGGTACCTCTGGCAGAAACCACCTCCTTAGGAAACCCCACTCTGGAGAATACTCCCAACAGGGCCCTGGCCACAACAGGAGCTGTAGTGGTCCTAAGGGGAATTGCCTCTGGATACCTGGTGGCATGATCCACTACCACCAGTATAAATCTGTGCCCAGATGCAGTGGGAGGATCCATGGGACCCACTATATCTAGTCCCACTCTTTCAAAGGGGACCCCCACCACAGGTAGTGGTATCAGGGGGGCCTTTGTTGTGCCACCTGATTTGCCACTGGCTTGGCAGGTTACACAGGAGCGACAAAACTCCTTGGTATCTTCATTCATGTGAGGCCAGTGAAAGTGAGGGACAAGCCTGTCCCAAGTCTTGTTCTGGCCTAAGTGTCCTGCTAGAGGAATATCATGGGCCAAGGTAAGAAGGAAGCCCCTAAATTGCAGAGGTATAACCAACCTCCTGGTTGCACCAGGCTTGGGGTCTCTAGCCTCTGAATAAAGGAGCCCATCATCCCAATACACTTTATGGGTACCTTGAGCATTCCCAGCAGCCTCAGCAGCAGCCAGCTGTCTGAGGGGTTCAAGAGAGGGACAGGATAACTGAGCCTGCCCCAAGTCTGCCCTAGAAGGTCCCCCTGTCCCCAGAAACTCAACCTGGTCAGGTTCAAGCTCTTCAGGGACAGTTCCTTCAAGGGTCTCGAGATCATCTTCCTGGGAAGTCTGATCCACACTTGTAGGCAGGGGGGAAGGCACAGCCTTGACCCTCCTGTTCTTCTTCTTGGAAGGTGCTTGGTCCATTGTTCCAGGATCCAAGACCTGAGGTTCAGTGAGGCACTTTTTGGCCTGTGACCTGGTCACAGCAAGGACATGTGATGATATACCTAACATCTCTGCATGAGTCCTGTACTCCACTTCTGACCATAGAGAACTCTCTAGGTCATTGCCCAACAAACATTCTACTGGGAGGTCTGCACTAACCACAACCCTTTTGAGGCCAGTTACCCCTCCCCATGAGAAGTTAACAACTGCCACACTATGTGAAGTAGTGGATTGCTGGCATTGGTCACCAGGTAATTCTCACCTGGTATGTACTGTCCAGGGTCCACAAAGCCTGGTGTCACCATAGTGACACTGGCACATGTGTCCCGGTAGGCTTGAGCCACTTTTTCATTAATTAAAGGAGTCTGTCTGTACTTGCCCAGGTTACTGGGGCTCACAGTCAGGGACAAATCTATGTCCCCATCACAGATCAAGACTGCCTGTGTAAGGGTTCTGTCTAAGTCAGAATCTCCTTCAGTTCCCATAGTGATTCCCACTACACCCTTTGTCTGGGGACCAACACTGCTAACAGTAGTACTGGGAGCAGGTGCCTTAGGGGCAACAGTATTGGGGGCTCCACCCTTCTTACAATCACTAGTCCAGTGAGTTGTAGTCTTGCAATGATTGCACCAGGGTTTCTTTTGACCTTCTTTCTTCTTTCCCTTGGGTTGTTGTTGGGACCCACCCTCCTTAGCAGTAGTTTGGGGCCCTGTTGAAGACTTCTGGTCTTTAGATTTCTGATCTCCACCCTTCTGGTCTGTTTTCTTCTGATCACCCCCTTGGCCCTGGTTCTGGTTCTTTTGCTTAACCCTGGTTCTGACCCATTTGTCTGCCTTCTTTCCCAATTCTTGGGGAGAGGTCAGATCCGAGTCAACCAAGTGTTGATGCAGTTGCTGGTTTTGACAGTTATTTAAAATCTGTTCTCTCATCATCAAATTATACAATCCTGTAAAATCAGATACCTTACTTCCCAGCAACCAACCCTCCAAAGCCTTAGTGGCACATTCAATGTATTCAGACCAGTCCTGAGTCTGTGTCTTCTGGGTGTCTCTGAACATTAACCTGTACTGTTCAGTGGTTAAGCCTAACCCATCAACTAGGACACTCTTCAGGACTCTGTAGTTTCTGACATCCTCCTCCCTAACAGTGAGGAGTCTATATCTGCCTCTTCCTTCAAAGGAGAGCCATAAGATTGCTGCCCACTGGTCTTCAGGAACCTGCTGCACTTTGCAGGCTCTCTCAAGAGCAGTCATCCATTTGTGGATGTCATCCCCACTTTTGTAGGGGGGCACAACCTTGGACAGGTTCCTATTGTCAAAGACCCTATCTTTGTCCTTAGGGACAATGCTGCCACCAGTGGGTATAGACCCACTCTCTTTAGGTGGCCTAGCCTTGTTCAGTTTCTCTTCCATCAGGGCTACCTCTAGCTCCTGCTTCCTGATCCTCAGCTGGGCTTCCTGCATTCTGGCCTCATGCTCCCTCCTCTGAGGGGTGGTCATCCTTCTCCTGGAGTGACCTTGAGAGCCTCTAGAGGCATGAGAAGCATTAGAGTCACCTGAGTGATTCCTTTGCCTCCCAAGCCCCTGGTTAAGTCCACTGGGGAGATCCAATGGGGTGATCCCATTGTCAGTCCCCAATAGCCTTAGTTTAGCTGGGCCAAGTATAACACTTGGCACTGGGCTATTTCTCCCTTCATCCTCACTACCATCTGTATCCCTATCACTTTCATCCTCTGTAGTATGAATCTCATCTAAGGGGTGACTCTTGGAAAGGGGTACCTCAGTAGCATCTTCAGAAGGGGGGCCACCTGTTCCAGTCCCTAAGGGGCCTAACTGGGAGGCTTTCTTGAGAGCTTTCTGATCTTCATCAGCTTGCAAAAGCTCTCTGAGTTCAGCAGAAGTAGGGTTCTTGGGCTGTTTAAGGCCCCTGATATTTGCCAACTGCCTGAGCTCATTTTGATTTAGGGTAGCAAAGAGAGTTGGTGCCCTCTGGGGGTCACTCTCGACAGAGATGGGTACCTTGGACCCCTCTGCCCCCTCCATTGCTCTTAAGTGTGGGTGGATGTGTTGCAATCTACCTACACTTGGGTTTATCTACTAAACCTATCTAGTAGTTGTAGTCAGGGTGTGCTACTCCCTTTGCTCTACAACAACTAAGTTCAGTAGAACTTAAGTATATCTATCTTGTTTTATATGTACCTACAGGTACCTATGTGATCTTTCAATTGGTAACCGAGAGATTACAATGGTAAAACACAGCAAGCTCAAATCCAGCCGCTGCTCACCAATGTGAGAAGTTGGCCTGGTATATGATGTTCACTAGTTAAAGTGACCACCTTGTACCATGCCAAGCAACCCTTATGGTGTGGTTGTAAGTCAACCTTTTCGGACTAGCTGCCCTAGTGGTAGCGTAGGCTAAGCAGTCTTTGAGGCTAAACTCGTTAAAGCGTGTTAAGCAGGCTGTTTTACCAAATGCAACCCCCTTTTATACCAATGAAAGGACACCACACAGATATATATTCAAAATATATATGTATTTATTTCTCAAAGTATCCCCTAGACTCTTTATGAGCACAGGAGCACAAATCGTTAAACAAGACAATGTTATAATATACAGAAGTTGCACTTTATATGGATGGGCCCTGGTGGCCACTCAAACCATATACTAAAATAGTGGTATAAGTACCACGAACAGAAAAGGGAAAAGGCCTAGGGCCTCTAGAATCACTGGGCCTACAAGGAGCTAACTTCAGTTAGTGACCAGGAGGTCCACGGGTCGCGTGTGCAGTGAGTAAAGTCACACGCGTGCTCCCATAGGTTTTCAATGGGTGCGTAAAAGTTAAACAGTTACTGCAGAGAGGATCTTCTGGGTGGACTACGATCTTAAGATTTGAAACACAGACACTAGAGATGATTCTCTACACTTGGGCACCGGAGTGCCAGCTTTACCTCACCCACAGGAAGCGGGTGCATAGGTCTCGAAGTGCGTCGGATTTCTTCTATCGATTCAATGGAGCCTGATGACAAAGATGCTGCAGGCGGTCGGTCCAGAAGAGATGCGTTGGATCCAAGGGTGGATCGGAGTTGTAGAAGACCTGAAAGCAGAGGGGACAGTGTTCACAGTCACTAGCCAGTGACCGGCGTGGCACCAGGTAGGTACCAGGCGATGTCGGGTGCAAACAGGTGATGAGGGGCAGCTTGTCTCCGCAGCCACGTGGTCCCTGAAGGTCAACGACGGTCAGGAGTCAAGTCATGAGCTGTCCCACGCAGGCTCTCGCTGTCGGCTGTGTCGGCGACTCGAAAGAAGCAAACAAGCCTTGGCAAAGGCAGGAGTCGTGGAAAGAGATGTAAGCTGATTGTTCTGACCAGCAAGGTCAGAGGGGCTGCTCTTTTGGAGAGCAGCTAGGGCCAGTATGGAGCAACCAGACCAGTGTTGTTGATTTTCAAATAGGTTGCCAAAATGGCCACTAGCCAACAGGCCAGGGACCGGGCAGGCGCGTCGAGATGCAAAGTGCAGAGGGGCCCCCGCAGATCGTGGAGATGCTGGAGGGCTCACCTTTGGTGCCGATGCTGCTCGGGTGTTGGGCTTCTCAGGACCCAAAGCACAACTTGGAGGGAGCCTCTGTCGTTGCGCTTGCAGCTTGTCGTCGGTCTTCCAAGATGGCTGGCTCCACGTGTCTCGGTGCCTCCACGGGTTCCTTCTTTGCAGGGACTGTGGATCGGGCGGTGAGAGGTCTGGAGGTCCAGTTCTTGTCGGGCTCTGGGCTCGGGCTCCGGCAGGAGGCGGCGGCAAAGCAGACGTTGGATAGCTGGTTGGTGCTTGCGTTAGCAAGATGGTCACTCCCTGACCATAGGGGAGATTTCCTTCAGTCCTCTGTGCAGCAGAGCGTCGAAGTCCCCGTCTTCTTCTTGTGGTTAAGTTG
Organism: Triturus cristatus; assembly: GCF_964204655.1. NCBI lineage: Eukaryota > Metazoa > Chordata > Amphibia > Caudata > Salamandridae > Triturus > Triturus cristatus. The sequence goes on along the minus strand of NC_140584.1, from coordinate 81,626,542 downwards.
ATTCCAGGATGTCTGAAGTCTTAGGACACAGCTCCTACCTTTAAGCGGATTCTAGGGGCCGGACTACCTGCTAGGTCCCTCCCTATGGGTGGGACCAGGAAGGGGGGTGGTTACACCCCCAATCCTTTGTCCAGCTCGCCCCAGGTCCGGGGCTGGTGTGCCCCAGGACCGGTTTGAACTGGCATATGCACCGAGGCTCCTTGTGAGCCTCAGGCATGTCTGATTCTATTGAAGCCCTACCTGACCAATACACAAAATCCTGTCTGGGGTGGTGCATGCACCTCCCCTGGCAGGAAACCCTTTGTCCACGTCTCCCAAGCTGGAAGGACTCCCAGCAGCAGGAGGGCAGACTTGTGTCTGTGGTGGCAGCATCCATTTTGTGGAGCTGAGGCTATGTCTGATTTTACCCGGGTTTCAGGTACTGTACATGTCGTGTCCCTCTAGAAGGGTGGAATGCTAACCCCGTCGCCAGAATTGGCGAGGGGTTAGTATTCCAATTCGTGTGACACCTTACTCGACATGTTTTGATAAAGCCAAACCAAAGATAGCATTTAACCGCGAGGTTCATAATGCACTTAAGAGTATATGGTATGGCGATATCTGGAAACAGCAAAAGGAAGTGGTTCCGATCACTGCAGACAGGCTCAGCTCATGCCAGAGCACCATCTCACATGAAACCAAGCACTCTGCCTTCAGGATTGTTAAGGCCTGCCATAGGAGTGACTTATAGGTTAATATGTGTCCCATTTAAGGTTAGGTATAGGTATACTACACCTAAGTAAGAGGTGTTTACACCAACTTACCCCAGCTGAGTGATCAGCCAGTTGTGTCAAATTTGTTAGGCCAGGCCAGGGGTGGCATAATACATGCTTCAGCCCCTGGTAGGCCTTAGATACACCAATGCCCTGGGTACCTAGTGTACACTGGTACAAGGGGCTCACAGGGTGATCTAGTTCCAATTGGTTATGCACCTAAAGTGCATAGTGTGAATTTAGTAGAGAGAACAGCAGGCTGGGGGTCTGATTAGCAGGCCCACAGCCTCAATATGTCAAAAACCAGTGAAGCAAAAAGCAAAAATTTGGGGTGACCATAGGATAGCAGACCCTACTCTCCTACAATGTCTATAATCTAAAACTAGACGATATGTATTGTCAGATTTCATGACAGGAGACAAAGGATTTTTCATTTGAGAGGTGAAAGTTTCAATCACCCCTTGGTATTCAAGTTGATCTCAGATCTCCCTGACCTGTTTTTTAGCTTCTTGCTTTATTGGATACTGCCTCTGTGCAGTTGGAGTATTTTTTAAAGGAATAATGTGGTGGGTTGAATCCTCATCCCATCCAACATGGTTCTTGTATAATGCTGGAGCCTGAGCTACCACCCACTCCTGTGCATAAGTATGCTGCAAGTACCTGGGAATATGATCTGAGAAGGCTGGTAGAATTACCGTTTCTCCCTTAGGGCAATCCATGACGAATGCTGGCTGCCAATCGTGTTCAGCTAACAAAATGTCATAGCCAAACGTTTGGTTCTCCCAAAAGAGACCTCTCACTTTCCTACTTTTGTCCCCCCTCCATTTGGAGCGTTATTTCATATACTTTATGTGGGACACTTACACTAGTATCAGGTGTTTCCACCGTGATATAATCATTCAAGTGTGTGTCACCAGAAATTCCATCAGGTTCCTGCGAGCTATTGTTATCTCTGCCACACTGTCTAACATCGTCAGAGCCCCTTCCCCGTTCAGTAGTCGAGTCCTCAGAATTCTGGGCATGTCTGATCTTTAGATGTGCAACTTTCTTCTTTTTGACCTGTGGCTTTTGCTTTAGTTTTTCTTCTTTTTTAGAAGTGTAATCTTGAGCGTGCTGCTTGTCTCTGGACTTTGTACGCTCTTCTTGTCTTTCTGACCGTCCTCCCCTCTCTGAGTTTTTCGATGAACCCTGAAAGGAACGAGAGGAACGTGTATCAGTATCCTGATACCTGTCAGGTTTCCTAATATTATCCCTATTCCTAAGGTCATACCTCTTTTCGGAGGGCTCCTGTGGTGGAGATCTACCTCGGAATTAAGATCCCGTTTCATTTAAAGTTTTGTTGTTTTTTATTACCCCACTTCTTTTTAGAAGAAGCAGGTGTCTGCTTGGTAGTGTCCTTTTCAGGACTACTCATCAGTTGTGGTTTCAAAGCTTTCACACCCAAACTGTTGGTGCCTAATTCTGCATACGCAGTTTTAATTATTTTAGGTAGTTCGTGTTCCTGTTCTAAAGGACTGAACTCCCTTAGGTGTTGGCGGATTGCCACTGAAGCTGCTTTCCCTTTAAAATTAGCTAATATTATGGCTGATACCTGAGAATAGTTACCTAGTAACTTCATCCCTAAGTTCAGGGCAGGCTCTGCTCCGTACTCATTTTGTATTTGTCTTAATACGTCTGGTACCACCGCTGATGAAGGAATACCATGAGTCCTGGTATAAATGGCAGCAAAGACTGTACCCCAAGTGGTACAATTCTCTACTTGTGGTGTTATCCCCATGGGCAAGCAGATTGTTAGCATTCCGTGGTAGTATTCGGGAATACTGCCTCGAGCTGAGTTATTTTCGCAGCTACCCAGAAGGGCATTTGTTCACTTTTCGTGGGCATTTTGCCCATTACCATGTGTAATGTTTGTGGTGTGATTTTAGTTGCTGTACCCTGAGCTTGAGTTCCATTTGTTGCAAGTATTGCTTGTTGAACTGTAAATGTCCTCATGACAAATTGCATCAAGTTTCTATAGATTTTAATCAAATCTTTGTGCTGTATGAGTAAGTCTCCTGGTGGCATTGTTTCAATGTCAGGATGCGGTGTGTAGGCCGCTGATATTAGCCACGTTGCCACTTCTCCTCTAAGCGGGCCTAATCTTACTCTTCTTCTCATGTGGGGGTAGGGCACCTTTAAACCAGTATAAGTGTTCCTGGTATGTGAGTGGAATCTCTGTCTTTGAACGGATCATATTCCACTGCTGCATCTCCTTCTGTGTAAGAGTGAAATGTCTTTGTTTTTGCATTTGCTGCTGGGAATATAACCCACGAATAAAATACCTGAGTTGTTCGATTTGTGTGCCTCAATAACGAAAACTACTAAGCCACCCCTATCTGATAAACCATTTTCTAACAGTTTCAGGGTGAATGTATGTCTGAATTTGGGTGCAATTTGTATTGCAGTTGCATCTTCCTCATCGTCTGTGAGGGGGAGTGCTTGTTGTAGTGGGACTAAGACCGGGTTAGTCATTGTTTTCAGAACGCTGAAAGATAGTTTTTCAAGGTAACCAAGATACGGTGTTATGCACAATTTTTAGGAACACTGTGTCCTTCAAGCTTGATGAACCAACAGGTAATAAATAGGATTTTTTAGCCTACTCAGCTGTGGCGGAGTTTATGCCCACCCACTCCAGACGTCTCTGGTGTTTTGTGAGTAGGGGTTTCTGAGAATAGCATAACTGAACTACTCAGATTCTACTGTTAAATAAGTACCCAACCAACGTTGGCAGCGCCATGTCATGTAGTTCCTATATTACCTATACAGGATCTGCGCGTTTTGGATAAAATAAACTGTGGGTTTGGTGGCAGACTGATTCTGTGCACCCCCACCGGATACGTAAGCCTGTTTTGTATCAGCTAGCTCACAGTACCACTAGAATCTCCTCTTATCGGGGAGAGAATAGTTCTTGGCAACCTCAGAACATGACAACCCTGATCCCCCAGGATAGTGGAAACAATGTACTACTTTTCGCGTGCTCATGTAGTTTGTCTCTGGGATACACAGAATAAACAGTCTGGGCTTTTCAATAAGTATTTATTGAACAGTTGTTATTCTTGTGTAGCATATATGAGCTGCAACAACCATTAGACTGTAGCAGAGATATATGATTAGAAGCACTAAGAAAGTAAATGGATGGTGTAGCTCTACCATCTTGCAACAATCATGAATACATACAAGTATATAAAAACACATGATAAAAGTGCAACCTAAAAGTGCGCACTCCTACGATGTTTCCCTAACTAGTTGTACCTAAATGTACCTAGCATTTATGTAGGTGTTATGCCAAGAATCCCTTTAGGATCTAGTCCACCCCATTACCTGAGAATTAGAGAATATGGGACCCCATCCTGGTCTCGAGTTGGACACCCCGCGAGGGATGTTAGACCACTGCTAGCTGGAGCGTCTGAATGCAGGAACCTCAGCGTCTCTGGTCAGTGTGTCAGCTGGGAAGTCTTGGTCTCCTTTATCTTTCTAATCAAGATGTGATGTATTTATACTCATAGATCTCAGATTTGAGTCACCGCTCAAGAAGCAGCCACCACAGGACATATAGTGAAGACCCTTTCTTCGAGCATTACAGGGATCACGGATAGAGGAACTCCTCTCCGCCACTCCCTGGCGATTGTGCATATATTTGGAGAAGGTGCAGAGACAGAATATTGAGTAAAAAATATTGAGTTACACAGATATCGAGTCATTAATATCGTAGTTCTGAAATATTGACAGCAAGATTATCGTGGTCAAGAATATTGATTTAAGGTAAGTAATATCGATTGTGTGATTGATATCGTTTGCTAAAATATAGTTGCTAAAATATCTTTTATTTATTAATGCTATGTATTTTAGTCTATATTTTATATGCATGTAATGTATGTCTTTTTGTATAAGAATTGTTTGTATTTTTGAAATATGTGTTAGATTTTTTGTAGTTATTAATTTTTTGTTATTCGAAGTTTGTGTTGTTATTTCCATTGTGGGTTGCAGGTTTATAGGGGGATTGGGTGGGAAGTAATTTAATTATATTGAATGTATTTATTATTTTTTAATTATTAATATTTGTTTAGTTGAGATATTATAGTGTTAAATGTGTAAAGTAATTTATTATTAATTAATTATTTGGTTGTTAATTACTTTTAATTATTTGGTAATTAATTATGATAGTTGTGTAATTAATTTTAAGTGTGTGTTGTGGTCCTAATAGGTGTAAAGGGTGGGAATTCATTTATTTTTAATTGATAAATTAATAATTGGATATGAACTTTAATAAATTAATTGCTCATTAATTATGGTAATTGTCATTAATCTTAGGTGTGTGTTGTGGTGTTTACAGGAGTAAAGGGTGGGAAGTAATTTGTATTTAATTATTTAATATATAGTTGTTAATTAATGTTAATTATTTTATATTCATTTGGGGTAATTGTTTATATTTGTGTCCGTTGTTTTTACTTTTAAAGGGGTAAAGCGTGGGTATTAAATACATTTTAATTACTTTATTATTAGTTGTTAATAGTTTTTAATTTAAAAAGAAGTTTTAATTTTGTTTTATTATTTTAGAGTTTATTTTGGGTGTGTGTTGTGGATTTTATAGTGTTAAAGTGTGTGAAGTCAATTAATTTTTATTAGTTTCTTTTATTAATTATATTTTAGTTGTATATTAATTATGTTAGTTATGGAAGTAAATGTAATTAAAAATGTTGAAGTGTTTTGTTATTGGTGTGGTGTTATACGGTAGAAAATAAAATAAAGACATTTATTTATTAATTATTTTTTGTTTGTAGATATTTTCTAGTTTAAAAGAATTTTTTTATGAATGAATATATTATTTTATTTAATATATTATTTGTAGGTTTTTATCATACATAATTAATATTATATTATGTTCTCTTTATATATATATAATATATTTGATTTTTCATTTTTTAAATATTGTTTATTTATTTTTATGAATTTTTTATGCTTTTTATTTCTGTTTTAACTGTTTGAGTGTGAATAGTAATTTTGGTCTCTCCACTATCCAACACTTTCCTTACTGTTGCACTCACTGGAGTGGGAATAGTAATTTTTACCCCATCCGCTATCCAGCACTTTCCCTACTGTTGCACTCACTGGAGTGGGTCTAGTAATTTTTACACCTCCGCTATCCAACACTTATCCTACTGTTGCACTCACTGGAGTTGTTATAGTAATTTTTACCCTTCCCCTATCGAACACTTTCCCTACTGTTGCACTCTTTGAAGTGGGAATAGTAATTTTGTTATATTTTATTAAAATGTATATTAAGTTTATTTTATTTTGTTAAAATTATATTTAATATTTAAAATATTGAATATATATTATTTTATTTTATATTTATATAAAAGTTGATATTTTATACATATATATATTTACATCGATATTTTTTAGTGGATATTTTTGTACCTACCTGTTTAAGTATAGGAGTCGATATTTTTGCTATCTATATTTTTAACTCAATATTGTTTACATTGATATTTTTTACATCGATGTTGTGTCAGTGAACCTTTGGAGATTTTGTGTATATAAACTACTGATTTCCTCAGTAATTAAACTTTGGATTGACCTGGTTAGCCTGGTCAGGCAACCACCACGGTTGTCTCTGAATCTTTTCTTGCCCTGATGAAGACCCGCATACGGAGGTTTTAATCCACTCACATCGCCCTAGCCGGGTCAAAATGTCGATGCCTCCATCACATGGCCTGAATTATTCTATACTTTAGATCAGATTGGATGATGCATTTATAAATAGCAGCATCATTCTGATAAACGGACATTGAATAATAGAACATAATTGCTCTGTAGTTAGGCCGAAGAACACTGGTTTGCTTTTTTCATAACCATGGTAACCAGTACTGTCTGTACAAAATCATGATACTGTGACTTACTACTGTTTTTGTCTGAATTTCTCTCCCTCTACTCACTTTACACACTAGCACTTCTCCTTGCACTTCTTACTAGAGCAACCGCTCATGGATATCTTTCCATATGTTTTATTGAATATGTTATTTGCATAAATAAAATTAATTAAAAAGGGATTTCTTTCCCCTGATTTTCATTTGTTATGTCTCTTTTTCTGGTGTATGCATGGAGAGTATCTACTCTGGCATTTAAATGATTATTCATAAATGACTAAAGTACTTAGTGAATTAATTTCATAAGTTAGGTCCTCTGTGGTTGTTCCATAGAGGAGCTTCAGGACCAATTGTTGTTTTTACTACATCGAACCCAGGCCCTCTTGACGTTTTCTGGGTTACCCCATTAGTTTGTGATGGCAGCCCTATCAGAACACAGGATGGGGAGAGGGGCTGACACTTCTACAGCCTCTCTCTATCATGGCTTCTGATAAGGCTTGGGGCAACACTGCTAAAAAATGCATCACCGCCCAAGCATGCTCCTATGTTTCACTTCAGGAGGTATGCACATCTTCTCTATGGCTTGTGAATGTGTGAAGGATGCGGGCAGGAGCATCGCACTCATGAAACTAAACACCCAAATGTACTACTAGTTTGGGTGTTTATACTTTTTGCCTTCCAAACATGTTAAAAGCAGCTTCTTTTGTGGTGGATATAAATGAAGTGGAACAAGGAAAGAAGTTATGAGGCTGGTGGAGAGATGAGAGTTGAAGGGGAGCATATGGATAAGATGTGGGATATAAGAGAGACAGAACCAACAAGAGAACATATGCAGCGTGGAGAGAGAAGAAATGGTGAAAGATCGATGGAAGAAAGCAGAACCCCTGAAAGATAAGAGGTTGGGCAGAAGGGGACGGGAGGGGAGAGGTGAAGGTGATATGGGCAGAATCAGCAAGAGAAATTTGAAAGTTTGGTGAGCGGTGAAAAGTAGATGAGAGATATAAAGGTTGATGCAACAGGGTTGGAATCAGCAAGAGAAGATAAAAGAAAAGGGGGGAAAGGGTTAGGTGGAATCGAGACTGCAGGACCAGCAGAGAAGATAAAAGGCTGGGTGGAGATTTGAGAGCTGAAGAGTAGGGCATGGAACTGAGATGTGGATGTAAAAGGGACTGAACTAACAAGACATGGTAAGAGGCAGGGCAAGAGATCAGGTGAAAAATGGAGCATGGCGGTGAGACAGTGGCGTAACGAAAGTTGAGGGCCCCCCCTGCAAGGTACACAGAGGGCCCCCCGCTCCAGAGCTCTCAAACCGGAGTACTGTGCTGAGGGGCCTCCCTGCAGCTTGGGGTCCCCCGCACCACAGGGGCTGTGGGGGCCTGTGTTACACCCCTGCGGTGAGAGCTGGATGTAAGTGGTCAGAATCAGCAAAAAGTAAGGTGGAGGAGAGGTAAAAATCTTCAGCAGGATCAAAACTTTTCAGCATCTTCAGACTTCTTTTTGTTGCCACTTACTCAAAAATCCTAGAAAAAGAAGTCAACTTTCAAATCTCTTTCATAAAAGGTAATTTACTGATTGACAATGTGCCGCTTGGCTTCTGACAACTCTAGGAGTTAGAAGTAGCATTTCTTCACACTGTCCGATTATTTGTGGCTGACTTTTGATCAAGGAGTTAGAGTAGCCTTAATATTACTAAATCTTAGTGCGCCATTTGACACTGTTTCCCAGCCGGTGCTTATAAATCAACTTGTAAAACCTGGAATTTAAGGTACCCACCTGGTGTCGATGACCTCTAGCCTATTTAGGAAAACTGAAACAATCCGCTCAACACCTATTTCTGTTTCCTACTAAACCTCTAACTTGTGGAATTTAGGTCTCTACTGTTTAATCTTTATCATTCCCAGTTAGCCTTACTCATACAGTCCTTTGGTTTCTTGCTGATATCTTGCCTGTATAGATACCCAAATCATAATTTTCTTCAGTGACAATCTGGTTCCTACCCAAGAATATGTTTGGACTTGCATGCTTGCACTTGATGTCTGGATGAAAAAAAATTCATTAAAACCTTACAGTAACAAATCAAGGGGCGTCATTTTTAAAGGATCTCATACCATGTGGTTTTCTCTTTGGTGGATGGTGGAGCTAGGGGGCATATGTATCAAACGATTTTTTAATCGCAAACGCTGCAATTCGCAAAATAACAGCATTTGCGATTAAAAAATCGGTAATCGGGATGCATGAGCCAAATCCCATCGCAAAATTAAGGAATTGCTAATTTAGCGATTTCTTAATTTTGCGTAAGCATTTAAGAAATCGCAAATTGCGATTTCTTAAATGATATGTAAAAAGCACCCAAGTTGTGCGAATTATCCTTAAGAAATCACAAATTACCACCAACTTCCAGTTGGTGGTAATTTGCGATTTCCTTTCAAAAAGCACTTTTTTGAATTTTACAAAGTGCCACGTGGCGCTCATACATGCCCTTAGGGCATGTATGTGCTCCATATGCACACACATGCTAATTTCAGGGGTGCATCAGGGTGTCATCATGACACCCTTGCACCTTTGAAATTATTCTCAAATTGCGATTAGCAAATTGCGATTCGCTATTTGAGAATTACTTCCCATTCATTCCTATGGGTCTCCTGGCCCATTGAAATGAATGGGCAGGTATTCCTTAATTGCGATTTCGCAATTTGCTAATCGCAATTAAGGAATTTTAAGAAATCGCAAAAAGTTTGCAATTTTTTAAATACATCCTGTTTTGCAATTCTCAAATAGCGATTCTTTAAAAATCGCTATTTGAGAATCGCAAATGGTGATGTTGATACATATGCCCCCAGGTCATTCACCCACACTGGAGGAGTCAGCAAAAAAACTTGGATTTATTTTCCAGCATCTTCTCTTTTTTCAGAACAGATTAACCATGGTTCATTCAATTGCTTTTACTACATCCACAAGCAACACAATATAATCCCTTTTCTTCTCTCTCAATACCTGAGACTGTTGTACTGTAAATTATCTTCTCATTAGATTATGCAAATTTCCTCTATCTAGCGCTTCCTGCCTTTTTGCCTTTAGTACCCTTCAAATCGCAAATCATTCAGAACAGTGCTAGGCTCCTCATCTGAGACTGCTGCATCGCTATTCCATTTCCTCTCATCTTTCTGCTGTGGAGTGGGTTTTTGGTTCAAAACCCTCTATCTGCAAGGCACTGTGAATGTGTCATTGTTGCACTGCATAAGAAGGCTCTCTCTTGCCAGAGCACTTGCTACATTCACTCTAGAATTCTATACTTTATGCCAACCAAACTCCTGTGCCAATCTAAAATTACGATGGTCCTGACTGGAGGCAGATCTTTTGTTTTTTCTAGTTGTGCAGGACTGGAACTCTGTCCCTTTTGAGCTACAGTTCAACTGCAATCTTTTTGAAAACACTTAAAACTGTCCGTTCTCCACATTAGTAAAGCCTGCATATCTCCTTTGAAAATACCTTAGTGCCAGGATGCTATTAGTGTATCATTTTAATTCTTTCCATTCAAAACAACTATTTAGGAAATGTTCTCAGACTGCACCATTTTTTGCAATTTTACAAAACGTCATGAGGAAAGGGGGAGGTGAGGAAGTCTAAATAAATTGCAAACGTGTTTTGACTGCCCAGTAGGTTGAGGCCAACACATCTGCCCCGGTGTGTTTAAAAGTGCATCATTTGTCACTAACTGTCTAAGAAACTTGGGGCCTCATGTAGGTAGCATACCAGTTACCACTTCTAAAATACCGAACGATACCGAATCGGTATTTTAGAAGTGGTAACTCGTATGTAGGTAATGAGTCGGTATTTTTTACCGATTCGTTACAATTCGGTAATTACCGAATCGGTATTTACCGATTCGGTAATGAGGCATACCTTCCCATTGATGGGAAGGTATGCCTCATTACCGAATCGGTAAATACCGATTCGGTAATGGGGGGAACACATGAAAGGGTGGCAGGGTGTCACATTGACACCCTGTTGCACCCCTGATTCGGCCATGTGTGCACATGTGGCACACATACATGCCCTAAGGGCATGTATGTATGCCACATTGCACACTGCTACGCGCGTAAAAATGCTTAAACACATACATTAATTATTTACCACCAACTATAAGTTGGTGGTAAATACCGACTCTTAAACACACCCACACACTCCCCCTACATCTCGATTTTGGTTTCGGAATTTACCGAATCGGTAAAATTACCGATTCGGAGAAGTTACCGATTCGGTAACATTACCGATTCGGTATTATTACCGAATCGGTAATTTTACCGATTCGGTAAATTCCGAAACCAAAACTTGTCCCCCTACATACCAATAGCCAAAATACCGGTCGGTAACGGTATAATTACCGAAAATCGGCCGTTACCGACCGGTATTTGGCTACCTACATGAGGCCCTAGAACTTTACATGTCACACTACAAGTTACACTGTCCCAATTTATGCACTAATATGGAAAAATTGAGTAAACATCGGAGTAATTGTATCAACTTTGGAGAGATGTAAGCCTAGCTTCTCCCCCTAGTTTAATGTAATGTATTCCCTCTTAACAGACATTTAGAATATATGCAAGGCCACAGGAATTATGCAATTGAGCGGCCATGGTGATTTTCACTCAATTATAGATGTTCCACCTTTGCCACACAATTCATCATCTGCCACACAATATGAAGATTTGAACAAAAAGAATGTTGTTTCTCGCACAGGCGGTTCAAATGTTGTCCCGCAGTGGAAGGTCCTTTGCAAAGCTGAACTGGCCACCTTTCTGTTGCTTATTGTTATATTTGGGTGATAAACTGGTACTAATGAGGTGCAACCAATGGCCAGAGAGTATACCAAGTTTAAAAAGGACAGAATAATGAAGTGAAACTATTACAAAATGCGCCACTTATGCCCCCTTATTTGCCTTTTTGCTGCTTAATTTACTCAACTCTGGCGCATAATTTGGCCCTCGTCTGCCACATAATTTCAATGTCCCTGAATATATGTACATATTAGGATTATTGATTATATTTTTAACCATTCTACTGATATCTAAACTAGGTAAGTTGCTTCTTGCAAAGGGGCTTCATTCAACAATGCCAGATAATTAATGGTCAATTGATGGATGGCTTCCTGTGAGGTTAAACCTTATGCAAATCCTAGGAACGGCCCTGCTGAGCAATATATGAATACGGTGCACCTTCCGTGTTTCATGTCCAGAGGTTGCAGCGCAGGTGTCCTGCATTGTTGCCAAGTCTTGGGCCCTCCCTCTTTCTTGACCAAAAATGTATATGTTATCTCCTACCAAAAGTACGAGCTGAAGGTGTGCTGTTGGTTATTGTCCACTTTTAAGAGCTTTGGATTTTGATCCCTGTAAATTTCTCTGATGCGGGATCGTCTAAACAGTAAATGATGGGTGTAGCCTTGGCTTTCTCTGGGAGTGTACTAAACAAAAGTACAAAGGGTGCGGTTCCGTGCTAAAAATTGACGTTCTGGTGTATTGTAAATTATACAATATAGTCTGACGTAGTCACCAAGCAGAAACTATTTGTTTAAGTCGGGAATACCGAAATATGAGAGAGGGACCCCTGGAAAACAGTTCTCTGAAACTCGTCTGACATATCTACAACTGGCAGCTAAATCCCGAGTGGTCATGGGTACGGTTATTCCTTGGTACTTTGCTGCGCGAAAGTCAACGGGGACTTCTGACCAGAACAGTTTCCCCTTTTTCCGTTAAAGTATCGTGATGTCACCACGACACTGCCGGAGCACAACCGGAAACAAGGGCTCTGTGAAGCAGTGTAAAACCGTTCTTTGGCAGCGCTGGAGACCGTAGAGTAAGACTTATTTACAGCGACGTCACAGAGATACTTCGGCGGCAAAAGGACTCCGACGTCACTCCGAAGCATGAGCACGTTTTGCCAAACTTATGAAATAGTGTGCGGTATTAGTGTGACGTCACACAGTAACTCCAGGGTAAAAGGGAACGAGGGGGCGGAGCGTGACGTAACGAAAAAGTACAGTTTCAGAAACCAATGGAAGGAGTCGGAACGACTCGTGCGGGGCGGAGGCGTTGTGACATCACGGGGAAGGGCTGCGAAGCCGGCAGGGCTGGGCTGGTAAATAAAAGACGCGTGCGGCCGGCCGCAGCCGGGAAGAAGAGGTGCTGGCTGTAGGGCTCCGACCACCTGCCCAGGTGCACCGCGCCGCGGCCGCTGCAGCCAGGTGGGGGACCGCCGCTGCCAGCATCGTCTGTAGGACGCCGGCCCCTGGGCGTCTCCCCCACCACCTCGCCGGCTGCAGCCTGCGAAAATGCTGTTTTGGCACACGCAGCCTGAACACTACAATCAGCACCCGAGTGGCAGCTACCTGCGGTAAGTGCTGCCTGGGTGTGACCCCTCCTGAACCCTAGCTCCGCTGTCCCTTCACTCTGAGTTCTGACCATAGAAGTCGCCCTCAAAGTGAAGTGGCGCCCACACGTTCACCCGCAGTTTCAGTGACCCATGTCTCGACCCACATTATGTACAGTTCCCATCGCTGGCCAGTCTCCCCACCGCCCTCGGGTGTGTCTATTAGCCCCCCCCCCCCCACACCGTTTAGTTTCCACCCACTTCCTCCATCTGTATGTTCCCTTGATCCTCACAGTTGTCTGTGCATGTACACCCACACAAGCCTGCTGTCTACACCGGTCTGGAAATCTAGCCTTTCAATACACCCCCACATTGAACCTCTATCGCAGTGTGGTGTTGTGTAACTCTGACCCATCAGCATTCTCCGTTTTAGATTGCCTTAATCACCCGGCTCTTCAGCAATCTCCCTATGCAGACTGAAGGACACCTTAAGCCCCTTGACATGGATTTAATGACGCGGGCTTCCAGAGGCGTAACGCACAGTTATCCCCCCCCCCCAGTGCTATGCGCGTCCCTCGAGTCTTCCACATGTCACATTTATTCATTGGTCTTGGGCGGAGTTGCCTCCCTGGAGTAGTCGTTTGGCCCAAGACGGGTTGGGGACCCTCTTGCGCCACAAGCTCGTCTCAGGTTACACGGGTCTGCGTTGCGCCCCTGTCTGAGTCCTCACAATGACCTCTTACCTCCTTGGGTAAATATTGACACTATGGATGTGCGCCGCACCTCTCCCCACGACCCCAGCCACGGTACCCTCTCTAGTATTTATGGTAAATAAGCCCCCTCGAGTCAAGCACTGGCCGACAGTGCACAAGCAACCCTCTGAGAAGCCAGTCTTCTGCAGTATATCCCTGGTACAGAAAAGCCCCTTTGCCCTCTTTTGCCCAGGGTCTTAATCCGACCAATTGCTCCTTATTGTAATGCCGGCAGTTCTTTAAGTGGGCTTGTTCTGTCAAGTGGTGGGTAAGTACCCGCACGTCTTCAGTTTGAAAGGGGCACTGCCACCACTCTTCGACACTTGTGCACCCTCTTATTGTAGTTGTATTTGTGTAGCGCTTACTATCCCTGACTAGGCGTTATCGAGGAGTACGTGCAGGGGTGTAACACAGGCTCATGCAGTGCTGGGGCTCCTCAACTTTTCAGGGGACCCTCGTTCCGCCCAAGGCCACTGAAAATCTGAGAGATACGGGAGACTAAGGAGGCCCTCTTCACATTGTCAGGTGGGTCCCATCATTTAGCATTACGCCACTGATTTCGTGCACTTCTACGATTCCATGTCAAGCACTGAATACCGATTATCAGTGACATGTTCCCTTTTGGATTTAGGGATGTTTCTGCTGAAGGAGAACGTTGTGGTGATGATTTTTCTGAAAGTTTTCTTGATATGAAAATGTGTGGAAATCTGTCTGTGCAAGGTTTGCTTTTCCCCCCAGTTCTTATTGTGTGCCTTTCCCCCATTAATCGAGCTTCCTATACTTGCTGTGTAACCAAAATACCCTTTCCCCCACCACGCACACCACTTTCACATTGCTTGGATGCAATGGTACATTTTGTGATGTGCACGTAACAAGACGTGATTATTGCAAATAACTTTCCCCCACTGCTGAGACATAACCAGCACTTTCTGTGACGAGAGTCCCACACTTGGCACGTTACAGTACACCTTCCACTTACAAGTGTAAAATGGGATTTTCGGGCCAACGATACGTACATGCGAGGCTCGGTGATGATGGCAGTAACGCTCCCTGGTACAACCATCGCAGTGTGATTCCATGCTGAATAGGACAGAACAGAATGCATTCTTCAAGGGTTTAAGAAGCCCAATAAATCAAAAACAAAAAGGGTTCGAATTGTGACAACATACCGAAAATACTGAGTAAATTTAGGCCGAAGGATCCCCATTGAATATTTCGCTTGGTGCAGATTTCTGAGTTGGTCGGCAGCGAATCCGGTTACCCCCTTTGAAGTGATAAGAAGAATGGGGGTGGCAGGTGGTGTCCTGCACGGTGCAGTGTTCTGGACATGCCCAGCATTATGGGGGTGGGGGATGGGGGGGTTGTTAGGTGGGGTAGTGATTAAACCGACCATGCACGGTACAGGGTTTGGAGTTGGGGGAGGGCAGTGGCAGTTCCACCTTCTTTAAAAGTTGGTGGGAGCAAAGGGCAGGTGGCACTTCAAGGAGGATAACGCTGGGGCAGTGGGCGTTTCCCTGGAATACAGGGATTCACATTTCGGGGCTGCTGTGTTGACGCGTCACAAGTGTAATGTTTCTGAGATCGGGGCAGTGAGAATTTCAGGCACAGGAACTACAGTTTAGATCCGAGGAGGAGGGCAGTTCTATCATGATTCATCGGTCTGCAAAGGGCAAATTACACGCGCTGGACTACTGAATAACACAATATTAAGTTCTTGGACGGGAAACCAACCGTCGGCGCGCCTGAAATATTTGATGATTAAATTACAGCAATTAGACACTCGTGAGCTGTTCTTTGTAGACCCGTGTGCTGTTAAAGTGACATAGCTGAGACACAGGGCCTATGGAATATCACATCTTCCTTTTAACGTATGTTTAGAAGGAAGGTGCTCATATACATAAGGTTCGTTACAAAGCGTCGTTGGGAAAAGGCTGTCCTTCCAGGAAATATAATTTGCGGATGGTTGTGATGACGGAGGCTGTCGAGTAGGCGGGGGTGGGGCATTACATGTTACTGATGTGCTGTTCCTGTTTATGGACTATTACGGAACAGCCAGCTGTTCTCATCTGACCGCATCGCGAGATGGCGACACAACCTGTTGATACCTAGGTCTTTTTTCGGGCCCTAGCGACTTGCCCGACCTCCGGTTCCTTTCAGTGTCCTATTGCACCTGGTTTGGAGCGCCTCTTTGCGCGTCATAAAGTGCGGCAACGAGGGGCAGTTTGCTTGCTTAGGAGATTCCATTCACGCTTGTGCATTTCAAGTGTGATCATTCTTGGGGAAGTGTCATTTATTGTTAAGATTTGGCGGGAAGTGCCTGGGGACTGCCATCTTTTTTTGAGACCTTGGAGTGGCTTAAAAGGAAGGGGCTGCCTTGCAGATAGTACGGAGATAGCGGAGCGGGTTGAGCCCTCGCTGTAAAGCTTGGCAAATCTGATGGTGACGGCACCATTAAAAAAAATAAAAAATACCTTTGTCCTGGAAGTATCGAGAGGGATGACTCTTACTCTAGTCTCACGATCACAGCAATTGGTTTAGTTTTCTGTAATAATCTTTTAATATTAAAATTTGCTGGCTTGGGGCCGAGGTGCCCCTGGACTCTCGAAGATCGGGCTGCTGGTTACATAGACAGCTTAATCTTCATTTTACTTTTGTTTTTATCCATCAACACCCTGCCTGCCCCTTTCTCACTCACCCTTCCAGATTTTAGGTTCCCCCACTTGGAGATTCTTTTTCATCATTTTCCACTTCCTTCTTTCGCCTTATTGTGTTTTTCGCTCTTGCTGTGGGTCAGAGGTCGATGATGAAAAATAAGTGCCGATCCCCAAAATGAATTCTGGTGGGCCCTGCCTGCAACCGCGGCCCTAAAGACCAAGGTACTGCATCACGGGCCACCAACGATCCGTGCAACAAGAGTTTTCATTTACACACAACCGTTGATTTCCTTCTTACCGCCCTCCAACTAATCCGACAGCTGTCATTCGATTGATGCAAGTTTATACTCATTGATCTTATGCAAATGTTGTGTTCTCCAAATGGAGACTCCCAATGTTACTAAGAACGGAGTTGGTTTTATTGTGACGTGCTTCTATGGAACTTTAACGTCTCCGCAGAGCACCATATTGCGCCAAAAGAGCCAAAACATGAGCACATCATGTCCGCAAAATGTGATCAGTGGACTCTTGGGCTTCTCCTAACCTTCTGGTAATCGTCAGTAACCTCCACTTCACCTCTGGATTAACCACCAATCGAGACTCTATTCACTCAAATGTTTTTTAGACTTTGCCATAAATCAGTTCACTTCTTACTACCATTGATGGTAATGACGAGCCTTCCGATCAGTGGTGGCCACTACACTACTTAAGAAGCCAACAAAAAGCCTCTCCTCCCTATCTATTCTCTTGACTCGAAGCGTGCAATTTTCACCAATTGTCAATCCTACTCTCAACTGGCTTTGTTTTACTCATGTGCTATCATCTGCAATCTGACTTTGAAGCTACTCTTAAGCAAATAATGCACACCAACATCGGGCCTTCCCTCACTCTGCATTTGCTTCACATCATGGTTGGCTTTCCACAGTGGATTGTGCTCCTACATGAGAAGCCCTTCCTGCCTTAGCCCCCCCCCCCCCAGAGAGCAACAGTTGTACAGATCTTCCCCTCAGACGCCTACTTTCTCTTCTGCTGCTGCTGTTTTACGCTCCTCCCAGTAGGTGACCCCTTAGGCCCTGGGTCCTCATATCTTTATCTCTACAAATGATCTCCTTTGCTGATGCAATTTCCTCTTTCAGTTGTTTGTACCCTCATGTGGAAACCCATCTCGATGCTCCTATCACCCTCCCCACCCTTATAATCTTGAATCTCAGACTGCCTGCCAACACTTTTCACTCACCAGGCAGCATATATCTACTTTCATGGCACCATCTACCCTATCTCCCTTTTCTTACATGTGCCTATTTCTCTTCTCCAGCCCTCGACCCTCTCAAACCATCCTGATGGTGTGACTCCTGGCTTCCCCAGCGCAAGAAATCTGTGTGCTAGTCTAGCCAGAATGCATCTGCAGTCACCACTCGTATGTTTCAGATACTATCATTACATTCTACCCTCTCTGCTTTACAGACCACATTCCAATTTTTATAAACTTTCCACTAGCCTTAGTTTAAACTCTCCCCCCCTATATATTTCACAAACGCCTACAACTTATTTTCTCAGCCTTTTAACGTCTCCCCTCTCTTTGAAGCCTTCCATGCGTTCGGGTTCCTCCATGGGAATGCACACTGTAATGAACGGGGTGCAGCTCACTCTAGTCTTGCATTAAGGTGGTCCAAAAAACTACCTGCTGTGCTGACTGGTGGATCACAACGGGTTACGTGTTCCTCAGTCTCTTCCTGGTGGTTGCTCACCATCCTGTCACTTTGATAGATATGTTATATTTTCCCTGATAATGTCACCATTTACACTAAATTATCACCCATCATGTCTCATCACCTGTGTATCTCCTAAACTGATAATTATCCTGTGTATTATACACATTCCTGTGTACATGGATGGTTGGTGAAATGTTCTTGTTCTCTGATAAATACGAAATTCACATACAAGTTCTACTAGATTGTCCAGGGCTGTCTTGCGTAGGCTTTAAACAACATTTATTCGTAATCTGGACTCTATAACTGACAGTTAATTGTTTCTTTCTCCATTTTAAATTCACCATAGTCTCCAATTGGGCACCTTCTTACCCAATCCACTCTACTCAGGAACGAACGTAATCTAGGACCTATTGCTATATTCCATCTCTCCTCCCCCACCCCCTTCCCAAAATCTGAACTGTCGGGTGAGACCAGTATTTTTGTAAATTTAAGTGTACTTGCTCCCAACAGCTGTATGGGTGACACGGGTCATAGCAACATTGCTAAGGGTGTTCAAAATGTGAGTAATTCACATTTACACAATTACATGACATTTCAGAAATTACACAAAACACAAATATGGCATTCTGCACAATGCGTGTCCTCCCATCCCAAACAGATGCAATGATTCAGTTGTGCTGCCCAAAATTGCACCGAAAAACACAAGTGCCGAAAACAGGGGCCGCTCATATTCTGTCTGTCGTGTTATTCTGGTGCTTCCACAATAGGTGTTTTTTTATTCTTTAACCTGAGCAACCTTCAATTACTCCACATGGTGTAATGGACTAATTTTTCACAAAAAAGCGTAATGTGAGCTGCCAGAAATTACACCAATCATGTTAACGTAATTACCAATTTCCAATCCTGAGCAAAATTTCAGTCTGGTTTTCCAGAAAGTACTGAAAACATTTTAGTTCAGCCTCCTATGAGCAGGCTTAAGATGAGTCCGCCATCTTGTTGGAGGCTTCTACTCTGGGCTTAGCTTTACACCCGCAGTAGCTTGAATGTGTTTTTTGGTTGGCTTGGGTGCGGCATTTTGCTGTATGGGAGCACTGCATTGATGATAAAGTAAAGGGGATGTTGAGATTTTCCCGCATTTTACAATGCTTTATGGTGAGTGGTGCAGGTTGTTACAATGCAAGTTTAGAAATATGATAAGTGGCAATATGGGCATTGCGTGGATTCACACAATCCATAGAAGTTACAGCAGAATAAATGGGGGCTCATGCCCCTTTTCTACCATAATTAACAGTATGGATAGACTGACTGTGCTTTGCGCTTACTGCTGAGGTTTGATACTGCAGATCAGGATTTAAGCCCCCCTTCGAGCACCACTACATTCATTACCGCCCACTAGGGCCCGGGGAATTATGCTGCAGGGGAGTACCAAATTACGTGGCAGGGTTAACTAAATAATCCACCAATAAAAGGCAAATTGTGCAATGTGGGGCATTTTTCCGATAGTATTACTTCCTTGTTTTTTATACAGGTTAATACAGTCAAAGGTTTTACCCTATTAGTTCCAATTAAACACCCGAATACAGAAATAAGCAACAAAGGGGATCCATCAACCTTTGCAAAGGACATTTCACTGCACGGCAGCGTATGTCGTTACACGTTTAGTAATTTTTGATACCTTTGAGCTAGAAACAACGTTTTTATTTTTGTTTAATATGCAGCGAGTGATGGAGCAAGTGGCAAATCCTTAGTTATGCGGAAAACACCACAACTGCAAAATGGCATAATTCCAGTGGCCTTGTTCTCCACCAAATAAACCGGGGATATTTGTTTCAGTGATAATAAATAGATAAATAAATAAATCGCATTATTAACATAATGGACCCTGATATGAATTGTAATGCTTAGATGGAATGTTAAATGCAACTTCTAAATCGTTTTGTTGGTGTTGTGCGCTTTGTTTTTTACAAAATGTGTTGGATACACGAAGACTGTATTTTCCGTACTTATGTGTTTTCCATCAGTGACGCGCAGGTGTTGCTATTCTCAGCTTCTTAGAAGGTGCCTCCACCTGCATGGCTGAAGCAAGACCTTATTGAGGCTGGGATATCCAACGTAGGGATCAGTCTGGATCCAAGCTACATTTTAAAATAATCACAAACGTTCTAAAGATTAGAAACGGTGTCTATAATGACCTGAAGGCAGGGGGTTACCCTAACCTGTATGCAAATATTAAATTGTGATCCGGTGCACAGAATTGCTACTCTTTAATCATGATGGATTTTCACTTCCATTTGGCCATAAGGACCCACGCAGCTTAACTAACTGTATTTGATGCTTTGCTCATTGGAGATTTGTTTTTTAAACTTTAAGCGCTAGTTTTTGTTTACACATTGGTGACTCTGGCTGTAGTTTTTGTTTCTCAGTGTGTGTAACATACTAATGTGTAGAATCAAGGAAAGTGGACTAACTTTCTGTTGCCCTATAGTTTCCAGGAGGATATTTGGTGTCTTGCTGGTTGGCTTAAGGAGGTACTTTTTCCCTTCTTAAAAAGTCACATATTTTTGAAATATTTGTCATACCAGTTTTAATAATTATAGCCCAATAGAATGTAACTTGAAAAGTGTACCAGTAGAAGTACACTTAGTTTTATTGATACAGTGGAGAGTTTAATTTCCATGTTATCCCCCTGACACAGTTTAACTTGAAAAAGAACATTGCCTAATACGTCAAAGATGCCATGTCCGAGAAACTAGCTGGTTGCTTACATGACCAATGTTATTGGCATTTTATCTTGCTGATTAGCTTTAAGTAATTGTGCTCTCATTCCTTTTAAAACCCTAAATACTTGTTTGTTACTACTAGAGATAAAAAACAGCATGGTGGGAAGTAAACTGTGTGTTGACCCGCAGAAATGAATGTGCTCTATATTATGGATCCAAACAAAATTCTTGTTGGTTGGTATCATAATAATTCTGTAAACAAGTTTAGGGAACTCTGGCTGACCTACTGTGTTTGGGTGGAGAGCTGCTTCCTCTTGTGGAGTTCATCCTCAAGGTGGCCGACACACCAAATCTGCTCACCCCAAAGAAATGTTTTTCTAGCCTAGCTTTGAAGGGTTGAATCTAGTCCTTTGTCGTCATTGGTGAGCTGGAGAAGCGACAAAGCCTGAACCCAATACATCTAGGAGCAGCTATGTATTGTCCCTGCAAGCTTGAAAACGATCATTTTATACATGGTGATGCGCAGAGTGTAACCTGCCATTTAACTCCCTGCGGTGTGGAGGGCTGTTGCCATTAGGATTATGCAGTTTTGCTGATGCTTTCTCCATATTTATGTATTTGCTGAATTGTTCACATAATCAATCACCTGTGGCATCATAAGCATATATATAAAAAAAAAACACCGCTGCATGTGTTGATGCACGGTGCCTTTCACAAGGGTTCACTTGGCAATTTTCAGTTGCTTATTGTTGTATTTGGGCGTAAAATTGGTAGTAACGAGGTGAAACCTATCCCGGACGGTGTTACACTGTGCAAAAATTACACAATAATAAAGTCATACCTCTACAAAATGTGCAGCATAATTTAGTCACCCTTGCTACATAATCGGAGTGGCCCTGGGTATGACTTTGAGGTGAAACCTCGAATGGGTCAAGGCACCCCTCCAGTCTTAGCGCTTACATAATAGTGACTCTGCAGACGTGCCAACCCATTCACATGAAGGCTTAAAGGGAAACTCGCAAGCGTCCTAAATGTTTGTGACCTTGGTTCTGGCAGTGAGCATTTTTTTACACTACCATTTGGTAAGTGAAGGGAAGTGAAGCACAGGCGAGTGATGATTTCTTCAGGGTCCCACATGGTCTACCAGTGTTTAAGACTACATTAAAACTCCGGTCTTCCATTCCAATCACCGACTTTAGCCACCAGACTACCAGTGCTTAATTTGAGCTGGTGGTTTCTGGTGCTCGGCACCGGCACTTAATTGCCAGCACCTGCACTCATGACAGCTTCCACATGGATGTGCTGTTTGTACAATTTAAAGATGATCAGAAAACAGTTTGTTAATTCAATATACATTAAAAACAACTAGTACCTGCCACTAAAGCCATTCTTAAAGCTTTGGCCGTCTCAAGCAGTCTGAATTGTCAACTTGTGGCAGTGTGGTGGTTAGTAGTTATAAGTACAGTGGCAAACTACGGTGGCCTCTGAAGGAGGGCCCAGGCACTTACTTTTTTTTTTGTGACAAATTAAGGATTGCAGACCACAATAGCCTCAGGAAATCTGTCTGCCTGACATTACTTTTCTGAGAACAAGCTGGGGCGGAGGGTAGTGAAAGCGTTGTATAATGTACAGTAAAGCTTGCTTTAAGCAGTTTGAGGAAGATGATGGATTGGGGACACCAGTTCCAGGGCTTGTTGGAAGCGGATTCAGCCTGCTCTCCTCATTTCACGGTCTAGTTTTCCGAGGCAGCTAACCTCTGTATGAGGTTGCTGGGTGGGTAGAGAGCGAAGGAGTGATCACTGCACGCGACACTCGAATGACATCAATACAATGTGAAGACTTTTTTTCTATTTTTAATAATTTTTTTTCTTTTTTTGATGAGGGTAGTGTACATTTTGGCAGGGCTCCCAGGATGGCCTTGTGAACAGTGATGTCTTTAATGATGAGACTAAATGATACTTTGTAGTTATCTTATTGCTTAAAATAAACTCCTCTTATTGTGCTTGCTTCTTAAATGTCAAAGCAGAAAGAAAGGGTCTGCCTGAAATGCCATGTCACTTAAGCCGTCTTTTAGAAGGTCCTGGGCCCCCCTCCTTTGAATCCCACCTTCCTTGCACCCGGATCCAGCCTGCAAACAGAGGATGTGGCTTTAGGGCCAGAGCTGCTGCCTATAGAATCGGGAAACCAGGTTTGGGTTTTGTCATCAGCTCAATATCCTGTGATTCTGGGCAAATTACGTAATCTCCCCGTGCCTAAAAAACAAGAATGTGATCTTGTGTAATGGAATTGGGGCTCATGTGGAGCACTCCAATACCTTCGGGTCGAGTTCGCGCTAAATTCAACTGCAAATAAAAACTCTCTCATTACCTTGCATGGGTTCACCTACCCTGAAAAACTTTCTCACCAAGCAAGAATAATACAATTCTGTTCACTTCAAAAGTATGGCATCTAAAACCACCCCCTCTCATCCTCTTTGGAAACTGAAAAATTTGAAGTGCTAAACCCTCTATTTGTATTCACTTCGGGAGGTTTGGGAACAATTTTTAGATCTTACAATTGATGTTTGGGTCTAACTGAGTCCTGGGTCTCCTTTGGAGGATTGGTTTAATACATTCATTGGGTGCATTGGGGCCTGAGGTTGTAGTGCAGTCAGTCTTGTGGTGTAATATAGGAGCTGCTCAATCCATACCCTGGACCCCAAAGGCCAAGTTTGCACATACCTTGGATGAGTTTGGGTGGATTTGCTGGAGGCATGGCAGTGGACTACCGTCACAGGCGAAGATTGCAGAAAGCTGAAGGGTCAATTGTGGCCTTAGAGCCCCTGCTAAATCTCCCAAAAAGAGACCCCGTTCTCCAGAGTGCCTCGAGATTCTCGGTCAATATAGCTTGTATAATGCAACCAATGAAGGCTGCTCACGAACAACATATTAAGCCAGATGGCAAGTCATCTGTTGTCTTTCCTGTTGCCCCTTTAGCCTTCTATAGGTGTGAAGTCTGTGGTTACACTATTACATTGCGGCGGAGGTTGTTTAATGCATTCTCTCTGCTCACTTTCTCTATCCTCATGATCAACGTAGCAGAGCATGGCAGGGTTCAGATCTACAAGGACTACTACCTGGTGCCCCCTAGCAGTTTAGGCTGTTTCATACACCATGTTGGGTATTGCCCGCGGTATCTTGAATACAGCGTGTGGAGTAATTTTTGCTGAACTACTTTTTCAGGATCAGCCTGCTCTGACCTCAAGCAGGTGCTGGGACTTTCATCTGTAGTGGGGAGTGTTGCAAAATAGTATAGTGGGATGCTTTAGGGAATGATTAGATCCTTCGAGAGGCGGTTCAAGGGAGCCGTTCCACCACCCACAGCTCCAGATCCTGGGACACAGAACGAGATTGCCGGGACACCCATCTCTTTGGTGACTGGCTTCCAATATCGAGCATGAACTAACAAAGCAATCTTTTTGCACTCCTGTCCTTTGACCAGTTTCACAATCTTTTCTAGAACGGGCTGAGCATTGCACGTTTCTCACTCAGTCCGCCATCATCACAGTATGTTTCAGTATGGATAGTTTCTGATGTCATTTAGTGACGCAGATTTGTGTACGAGTGAGTTGGTGGTTGAAGTGCAGTGAGCAGGAGCATGAATAATGATTTGACAGTGATGACCAAATGGAGATGGTCCAGCAGTGTTTATGCGAAGTGGGATGGCATTTTTGACCTTGAACTACCTATTTCTTGTAGAGGTTTTTAATTGATCCTTTAACCCTGGTATACTTTTGTGGCTTCCATCAAAATGTTTACTTTTTTGAGTACACAGTAATATTTTAATGCCTTGATTTGCTGATGCAGTGCAGCAGATACATTGTCTAAAGGCGATCGCCAGTGGGTTTTTAGCTTGTGGAATACAAGCAGCACCATAAACCCAGAGTTTGCCTTACACTGTCTGCGTTGAGTATGGACACGAAAATTGAGTGGTGACTAGCATCTAGTTCCTTAATGGCACAACAAATTTAAATGTTCTCAGTAGGCTGGAAGTTCCTGCCCAAGGTGCAAACACGGAACGCCTTTAACACACAAATTCTAGGTATTTTTTTGGAGAGTTAGTAGTGCCTGAACCTGCTGACTAACGGATTAAATGTGCACTGTTCACCCGTGGCCTGAAGCTTGCTGTTCTGACGGGATACCTATCACATTTTGTAGTGTATTGTTGCCACTGCTAGAAAATGTACTTAATGTCATCCATAAAGCCAAGCAATGGGTTACACCCATGACATAGGTAGTTGACAATGTTCTGTTCTGTTTATCAATTCAGTTGATGAGTGGTTTATCTGTGGTATCACTAAGACGCAAAAGCTGTTCGTTCAAGGTGAAAAGAGAAAATGATAGACAAACTGCAGCCTATGCACAGCCTGAAAACAAATAGTTTTTAATTTGCACCTAAATAAAGCATAGAACGTTGTGTACACTGTTGTAAGAACTATACACTCTAAACTCAAAATTTCACTTGCTGCTATATGGGCAGTCTTGGCCTTGAATAGTGCACGACACAGTGTAAGCAGAGGCTGTAAATTATGCTGACATCATTAATCAGCAGTAGACGTTAGGAATAGAGATATATTTAAAAAGCCCTGATGAAGTCAGAGATGCGGACGCATCGGATCTGACGAAACGCTTGTTGGCTATATTGTGCGACTTGGAGAAGATTGTAACGTGTAAAGGAATGATGAATAGTGAACTGTGATGAAACTATCTCAGGAATAAACATTGGAGTTGAAAGAAGACGGACTGGACTTTGATTTTATGCACACTGAGTAGTGCTCAGGATAACTTGTCTTTTACAACTATAATGCATCTCTGTATTCTGCACCGCAGGGTCTCAACAGTGTCTTGCAGGACAACTTACACATCTCCCACACCTCTGTTTGAGGTATGTGAGATTATCCGAAGTTATAAAGAGTGTGTCAGTGACCACGGCTGGCTTTCCTTCCATCTCAAAATAAGTGAGCAGGGTTTTTATGACTTTGGTGGGCTGACCAGCATGCGTTTTATATGCTGGACTTTAGCACACAAATGTGGCAATATTCACATAATGGGATCACACAAGGCTTGAAGCAAACATTTACACCCATTTGATCTCAAAGGATGGTAATTTGGAGCATCGTGTGTCTTCATATTCTTTTTCATCTATTTATTAGGAATTTCCCGCTTGTTGATTGTATAGTCATCATTGATCAGCCCAGAACACCTGTAGAGGTTATGTGCACCCTTCAGGCAACCTGCTTTTGTAGTAGAACTTCCCTTATAACGACTGTGTGGGCTCTCTTAAATAAATACATGTGGCTCATCAATAGGAGCTCGATTACCGTGGTCCACATAAGTCTAGCTGCTGTAGTCCTGAAGTCTTTAGTGAGTCTTTTCATAAATGAGCACCTGCTAATTCGTCGTCCATCAGGACCTCGGCTGCTCTTGCCTGTAGGCAAGGAATATAGAAATATATTTTACCATCAGCACCCTACTTTGCTGCTTCCATGGTACATGATCCTGCATTTTCATATCCTTTGGCAACTAAATATTTGTCACCTTCCCTGTTTCTGTGTGATGTCTAGCATTTCTCTCCGGCTGAGTTTGGACATTAAAACACTAGTAGAGGAATTCGGTGACCAAAGTGCTACCATCATAAGCTATGGTGGATGTAAAAGTGTGATAGATTCATTAATGGCGATGCCCATTTAATATCTTGAAGGGTTGTCAATTTTAAAGCTTCAGCATGATAAGTTGGATACTGCATCACTAGATTAGGCGTATAGCAACAAGCTTTAAAATATCAGTTTCAGTTGCTAACATGAAGCAGGCTGGTATAACTGGCTTTTGACACCTACTAGGCATATCCTGGAAAAACTGGTGATTGGAGGTGGTCTTTCAAAAATCCAACAGATGCACCTTAAACCAGATTCTAATTTCTCTCAGCTTGAAAAATCCGTTTACTGGGTAAGGTTGGTACATTATTCACTGCTGATGAACACTTCGAGCAAATAAAGTGCACTTAATTGGACTGAGCTGCATTGCCAGATTTACAATTTATTTATCCCGTCTCCCGATTCAAGAAGCATTTGGTAGACCAACATGACTGTGTGTAGATATTTATTTTACTTTTGGATTTCTGTTGTCGCTTCCTTTTTCTCGGTGCATATTCCAGAATAGTAGATGACATTTTAGCAATCAAAGTGCAAAAGGCAAACATTTTCCTTATTTCATGAAACGTTTTGTAAAGCACTGTCTTGTGAAGGAAGCCACTGCATTGGAAGAAGTAAGGATTTGCTCATGAATGGGATGCATCCCAAAATACTCTGTTACCCCCTCTAATAACAATTGAATCCTACAAACAAGCTGCCATGCTAGTTTAAATGCAGAGAAAGATTGATCGTGTTGAGTGGTATATCTCTGGGTCTTGAAGAGAAGGGGCTTGAGAGAACTGCGCCTTATTAACCCCCTTAAAAATATCTCTGAAGGTCAAAATGCCAATCAGTCAGGAATGTTCATCTTTGGTGGATTTATACAGTCGAGCCTCTTTTCTCTTGGTTTTACCATTTAGTAAGCTGGAAATTAAACAGTTGGGAATATGCGGAATGGGATTTCAAACAGGCCCCTTTATGCAGAAAAAGTGGAAACCTCACATTTCTAGGCAGGTGTCATATGCTATTTATACTTTGCAGTGTTTCCTGCTCATTATTAGCGCTTTGGGATGTGTCTGCGGTAACCAACACACCGTAGAAGGCTTTGCTGTTTAGTTCATGTGCTGCAGTCTACTAGCCTTGTCCATCTTTAATAATTAGAATATCATTATTGCTTTACTTCTTTTAAAGAAAGCAGACATCAATTTTTAAGCTCTTAATTTTACAATGAATCTTTGGATTCGACTTTAGTATCAAAATGGGCAACCGGTTTAGAGAGTA
The DNA here is from genome assembly GCF_964204655.1 of Triturus cristatus. Classification (NCBI taxonomy): domain Eukaryota; kingdom Metazoa; phylum Chordata; class Amphibia; order Caudata; family Salamandridae; genus Triturus; species Triturus cristatus. The sequence continues at coordinate 81,598,728 of NC_140584.1, read as the reverse complement.
ACATTTTAGCCAAACTCTGTCAATGACGGAAATAAGTTGATGCCGACCTGGTACATGTGTTGCACATTCCTTTTTATAGCAATATATTCCTAAACTTGCTATGCCATATTGTAGCAGTCCAACTAGGGTATAGAAATGTGCAGACGTAAGCAAAATAGCCATCAGATTACGGAAAATAAGGGCAATTCAACTCTAGATGAAAGTTCCTTATGAAATGAGCATGGAATGGCAATGTTCGGAATCATATGCTACTGCTTTTGCCTACTTTGTTTATTGACCCTGAATAAATCGAAAAGTCGGAGTAGGGAAAATTATTCCGTCAGAACAGACTCCTTCAAATCTAGGTTTTTGCAGTCAATTCTACTGTTTATATGGGAGAGCAAAATGAGATTTGAGAATGTGCTGCCAGTCTCCTTGTATGTATTACAATGACTTCTTAAATGCTTCTTTAAATGTGAGTAGTCGAGTCTAAATTATTAGAGATTTATAGGGGGCACTGTTCTGCATATGTTTTTGGAGACCTAAGAATATCTTCTAGCAAAAGCATCTTTCTGCTCATTGTCTGGGAAATGAACGTTTTGTGGTTAGATAAAACCTATCCCTGCAAAATAGAGGAAAGTGTACAAATGTTTGGCATTTTAGTAATACATTTAGTGTTTGAGTTCAATATATAGCTCTATGGTAAACTAACTGTAAGCATTCTATTTCAGTGATGTCCTTGCACTGCCAATCTTCAAACAAGAGGAGCCGCCGCTGTCACCTGATCACAGCAAACTGAGCCCTTTCCAATACGTGCTGTGTTCATCAACTTCGCCTGCTGTCAAACTACATGAAGAGACCCTGACCTATCTGAATCAAGGTGAGATGTGTGTGGGGTTGGAACAATCCATCAGATATGTGAAGGGGTAACCAGTTGTATCCGGTTGGATTTGCTGGTCTCAAAATACACAAAAAAGTCAACTGCTGCCTAACATCTAACAGCTTAATTCAAGAAAAATCTGAGATTCGTGTTTGGACAGGAAAGTTTTATCTTACTGGGGAGATAGCCAGGCAAAACGCTTTCACACCTACGTGTGAATGTGTGGTTATTGAACATTTCACTAATAGGTTCCAGCACTGGAGCGCCCTAAAGTTAGGGATTCCGAGGTGGAATAAGGGTTAGAAGCTCCACCTTTATTTCATGGATGTGTATGAAAATTATTTTTTGTCCCTTCTTATTCCCTGTATAACACCCCCACCACCCCCTTCCCAAACCACCGCCCCAGCAATTGCATCTTTTCCTATGATCTGGTTAATGTGTGCTTGGTGGATAATCCATACAATTTAGTGCAAGAGCATGCATGGAAATCCTTTTATTCTTGCTGGCTAAGATTTTTGTGAATCCCTTTAAGAATTAAAATATAACATATCTGTTTTCCATAGATTTCAGGTTTACTAAGTCTCTTGAAAGTATGCCACTCATGGGATCAGAAGCCCCCTGAGTTGTACTGCTTTGAACAACTAAATACATCCCTTTTCCTGATAGTATGCTGCCTGACTTCCCAGGGAGTAAATGGAAAAAAGGCAAGGGATTTATCAGCATCTTAATGATTTCACATCACTCAAATTTCATGTCTCAGCTGGAATAAACTGGTGAAAACTTCACCCAGTAGAAGTGTGTTGTATTACTGTTTAGTGAACACAGCTCTCTCCATCTCTCACCTCTACATTATTGTTAATTTACTCAAAGGCTTCTCGCCCTATAGTACATTTTGTCACCAGGCACAGTGATTTGCTGTTTTTCTTGGTATTACACTAGGGATTGTCATCCTTCCAGCCTCGCCGCTTTGCACTGAATTTACTCAAATCTGCTTGCAACATACCAAGACCAGGGTAACTGCATTACTCTATAAAAATGCTACCATCTTTGACTAGGTGATGTTTATTACCACAGCTCTGGCTAGTGTGTGAATCAGTCTTAAACGTGCATGAGCAATTACTTAATAGCATTGTGCCTATATGACAGAATAAGAAATTGAAACAAAACAAACTCCATAAACCAGCAATTACATGGCTTCATGTCAGAAAAGTAAACTATTGAAAGAGTGCGCACTGATGCAAGCATAGTAAAAGGACCACTTCATGCCCAGTCACAAAATCTAATGGGCATGCAGTTGGAGACAATGTAAACATCTATGAACTAAGCAAACACAAGTAGATGATGGACGGAGCGCTGCAACTTTTCAGAAACTCACCCCCAGTCACAGATCTGGGTTGAATCCAAAATCCTTCTTTAGCTCAATTTGCCACCCCAGTTCAGACCCAGCTAAATGCAACTCCGTCTTGACCCTGTGCCTCATGGGAACAGTCCAGCCCGAACTGCCAAGCCAGGCCTTCCCTGGATCGGAAACGAGCATCTTGGGACACGTTTTGGGGTAACACCCCTCATTTGCCAGGCTAGCTTGAATCCAGTGGCAAAGTGGGCAAGGGACCCACGTCTGGGCATAGCCTGCTTACTTGGAGCAAACAAAGCAAACACAAGGAGATGATGGATGTAGCACTCCAAGTCAGATTTGGGCTGAATCCATCATTGTTCTTTAGCTCACTTCGCCACCCCAGTTCAGACCCAGCTAAGGAAGAGGGTCAAGACTGATTTGCATACGGCTGGGTTTGAACTGGGGTGGCGAAGTGAGCTAAAGAATGATGTTGGATTCAACCCAGCTCTGTGACTGGGGTTGAGTGTCTAAAGTTTCAGCATTCCGTCCATCTCCTTGTGTTTGCAACATCCATGAACTGCCACACCCTTGATGGACTGCCCAACCAAGCAATGCCAAACCATGAACAACATAAAAGCCAATGAATAAATGGGTCTGATTCAAAGCCCAATCTCTGCGCACTTGTACTTTTATGACGACATGATCTTTATTGAAGGCTAACGCTGTCTGTAGCCAGACTCAAAACAAAAAATGTAAAATCCTACCTTTTAGTGAAGGATGAACTTCCATAGTAAAATTAGGTCTGGAAGCTAATCTACGCTGGCTAAGTCTTTTTAGGGAGAGCAGTAATAAAATATGAAACATCCAGTGTTTATTCAGTGTAACTTGAGTTTTTCTTTAGTTATTCCTTACCAAGCCCTACCGTTCTTATTTGCCAAATTAGGCAATTAGCATAACCTATTTTAAGTGTCTTTTATCTAGGACAAGGTGGATCTAGTAAGAATGGCACGACGTTCAGTGCATTGTGATTGTACTCTTTTACTGATCACCATTGCCATCCAATTTATTTCTGTATGATGGAAAAAATTGTTCTTTTAGTGTCTTAATAATATCTTTTACATGATTTCACGAGTGCCCCCCCCCCCCCAAATAGCTATATATATTTATGTCCTGAGTCCCCAAGATGGCTGCCATCACTTCCTGGTTGAAGAGTTGACAGCCAATTAGATCTTTGCTTGAGATCTGTTGGTTCTGCAGATCCTCTGCGACCATAGATATACATAAATCAAATTTAAAAAAACAGTTCTTTCAGAATGAAGATATACTATTCTGCCAAATTTGGTGTAATTCTGTTGGCGGTTTGGGCTGTAGTCGTGTTTAAAATCCTATGGGGAAAACGTGTTTTTAGTCAGCCTGAACTGTTGTCAAACTACTAGGCTAATTTCCAAAGATACGTTTATGCATAAAAGCCCCAGTAGAAAATTAAGATGTCGTAATTTCTTAGCATGTAAACTGCAGCATTACACGAAAAATCGTTTCTAGATTATTACATTTGCCTTTTTTTAATTTCTATTTTTTGGGGATAAAGCCAAACGTCATGGAAGTGCAGAGAGCTTATTAAACCGTGTATATATGTTTGCTCCCATTAACTTTATGCCCTCCACAGGTATCTTGTTTCAGTTAGAGTATTCTCACTGTGCAGTGTTATACCCATCGGAACACGCCCTTCTGCTTGATATTTCAAAATACACACGTTGAGCAGTTCAGGCACGGCTTGTATTTGTAGATATAAGTATTCAACCTCTCAAGCATTGTTGTGCGAGTACCACTGCATGGCTCAAAGGAAGCACATAAGCGGCCTTTAAAAAAGGGCAAGTGAGACAGTGCCACAAGCACTACTGACTGCTGTGTCCATGAGTACATTTAATTCCTGAAGCGTCGAGATGTGTTGAAGCAGTTGCTGTCATTGCACCTGTCCCACCATTGTCCAAGATGGGAGTTTATATTTTTGTTTAGGTTATTGTAAATCGATTTGACCTGGTGCCACACACTGGTATGGAGGATGTATGCTAAAATATGTTGGCACCACTATCCAGGCCTTTCTAACGAGTTAGGCATATACCTGGTACATACACAATAGATGAATAGGGTTTTACTAGTGGTGCATTTGCACATCCTTACAGTTACTGACCGAATATTGGGGCTGATGCTCGTCGCCATGTTCTCCCTGCTGCAAATTAAGATTTAGAGCAGTTTACCTACACGACTTGACCCAGGGTTTACAAGACCTAAATAGTGCAAACTGAGGAGCGTTTTCATGAAAATTGTGGCACAGCAAGTCACCTTGCTTTGGTGCCCTGTGGCACAAGGAAAGGGCAGGACTGCACCATATTCATCCAATATGGCGCATTCCTGTCTTTCCTTGAAATGAAATGAAAAAGAAATTTATAGAGCGCAAAACATTCACCCGAAGGTGTCAAGGCGCTAGCTCATCAATCATGACTAACTGGACAGTCCAGAAACGCATCAAAGATTAAACAGCCAGGTCTTAAACGCCTTCCTGAAGCCAACAGGTGAGTTTCTTGTTTTAGCCTAAGTGGTAGAGTTCCACAATTTTGTCGTACCGACCAGAAAACTCCTTCCACCCCAGGAACACTTTTTGAACCTGGGAACAATCTGATTATGGGCATGAGATGAGCGAAGATGGCGAGCAGGAATGTAAGGCTGTAGATTCTGTTTAAAAAAGCTAGGCCCTATGTCATGCGTAGCCTTAAAAGCAATGCAAAGAGCCTTAAACTCGATCCGTCTCTTCGCTGGCAGCCAGTGTAATTCTTTGAGCGCCGGTGAAACATTTATGTCTTGGAATGTTCAGCAAGAGACGTGCAGCTGCGTTTTGCACAATCTGCACTTTGGATAAGCATTACTTTTGCAGGTTGATGAAAAGCCCATTACAGTAATCGGCTCTAGATAGAACAAGAGCTGAGACCACTAGTTTCTGCATGCTCAGCCGGAATAAATGGAAGAATCCTTCTCAGTAGTTTTAATGTGTAGAAGGGAAGGGATGTAACCTGGTTAACGTGGCTTTCGAAAGAGAGCATAGTCAAACGTGGCTCCCAAGTTTTTCACCGAACTTGTAGGAGTCTGTAATGGGCCGAGCTCCAAAGGCCACAGAGCAGGGGACCAAAAATTACTATGGCCACCAAAGAGTAAGACCTCGGTCTTACTAGAGTTCAGTTTCAAGCAATTGGTGGCCATCCATTCACCGACCTGATGAAGAAAGGTGTGAAACTGTGCAGCAGTGTCAGCAGGCGAGCCTGTCACCGAGACTACAATCTGGGTGTCGTCGGCCTAGGAAATAGCCGAGAAACCCAGGAATTTGATTAACCTAGCCTGCGGTGCACCATAGATATTAAAAAGGGTTGGGCTCAATGAAGAGCCCTGTGGCACTCCGCATAGCAAAGTAAAGTTCGGCGACTTGAACTCATCTAGAGCCACAAATTGCTCCAGGCCAGACAGGAATGATTCAAATATAGCAAATGCTTTCCCTTTAATACCAATCCCCCTCAGGACTGCAAACAATTTTTGATGGTTCACCGTATCAAATGCAGCAGAGAGGTCAAGCAGCACAAGTGCTGCAGTGCCTCCTGCATCAACTGTCTGCCTAATTAATTTGAATGCTGTGATCAGGGCACACTGGTGTAGTTTTGGCAGCCTAGCGCCAAAGCAGGGACACCTGCATCATGGTGCATTGGTGCTTGTGTTGTAGGCAGGATTGTCTTTGAGCAGGAAGTGGCAACTTCCTGCACAAAAACAATCCTGAGAAGCCGAATGCAGCACACAGAGGAAAATACGAAGAGAAATAAAGCGTTCTCCTAGTTGCGCCTTCCCAAGGAAGCCATAAGATTTTGGCGTATTTCAAGGTTTACAAGTCCTTGTAAATCTGGGAATGTGTCAAAATCCATGGGAGTTGCGTAGAAACACCCACCGCAATGCCCATGGAAAGCCTACCCAGGACAGAGTAAGGCAACGTAGAGATTTGCATTGGGTTGCCTTACTCCAGATGTATGAAGCCACTGAAAGTGGCTTTGTGTGGCTTCCTAAATCTGTCGAGTTGCACAACTCATTTACACCATTGAGCGGTGCAAGCATGACGCAAACCTCATAAATATGCCCCATGATGTGTAATTTGTCAGTTGGAACCTCAGTTTAGGCCTAAGCAGGAGTATGAATCCAAATTGACAATCGTAGATCACTTGAACTGAGAGCTTTTAAGTTCTAAATGGTGAGAGTTACACTTGTCTGCCAGTGTCTCATGGGGTCACGAGGTTTGACTAGTCTGTATATTTTTTTTAACTTTTTATTTTGTTATTGAATTTTACTCTTAAATCAGTCTGCAATCCAGCACGTACAGGTTTTCATAATTTCTTACTACTTGAGTTCAGACTATACATAGGCTATGATAACATTCATACATCACTTCCCAATGCTTTGACGCATAAGGTGTTACATCAAAACTTTTTGTTATGCATTATGCAGTTTCAGCCCTCGTTTACTTGGTCTAGGTGATGCATCCTATATCAAGTTGGAGTACTCAAGAAACAACACACTGTTAATTAAGAACCATAAGAAGTTCTCAGGGATTCTGTTGACAATTACTGTACAAATGTTGCAAACGCATACGATATGTGACGCAAAAATGATATGTTAATACGGTGCCTTCTCCCACATGTGCAATCAATGTATAAAATCAATAAAATGTTTTTTTTTAAAAAGTTGGAGTGGAGGAAGGGTCTTTCTCACCTCCTGCTAGCCTGTTTGCCCCAGCCTCTGTGCCTTTTATTTGGTCTTATTCTAGTGACAGTTTTAAAATTTCCTAAATAGGTTTGTTAGATTACTAAGGGGACGATTAAGATTACGGACCGCTGAGCTCATGGTGGAGGTGCAGTGGCGGTCAGTGACCACCGCACCGACCGCCGTATTACAAGTTCGGCGGTTGTACTGTTTTGGGACCATAGCCACCGACAGGAATCTGCGATCGTTGGCAGTGGTGCGGCAGTTTTGAGGCCTCAATATGCTTGGTGGGACCGCTGCAGCCCAGCGAAGCATATTACTAGTTTCTTCATGGAGGTGTTTGCGCCATGAAACTGGTGCCGGTGAGGACACTAAGGGGGCCCTACAGACCCCCTGTTGCATCTGGCCATGGGGATTCATGCAGAGGGACGCATGTGGTGCCCCCCGTCTGCATGCACACCCATTTCCTGCATGGCGTGAATGTAACAGTCTATGCTGTGCAAGAACTTGCGTTGGCATTCCCATTGCGGTGCCTTGGAAACACCAAAGGACTGCCTGCCCGACTTCTAGAATACTTGTAATCTGTCTGTCTATTTTGGCAGGGTGGTGGCATGCTGCCTTGCTCCGGCACGGCCAAACTCATAATCAGGCCCTAAGTGTTTGCATTTACATTTGGTCTAACAAATGTAATGGTTGACATGGTAGAAACTGTCATGTGAATTCAGATCCAAGGGCATCTATATTTTTTAGGTCTGTCTTACTATTGCAGCAGAGTGGGACCTATTACCAATTCTTCATGGTATACATGGTAAACTTTGGGTCTACGCCACACACTTCATTTATAGAGTTGGTGGTTGAAGAGCATTATTCCTTTACTTGGAGTACCTATGAAGATGTAATGCTACAAGTTACTATTAGGGAATGAGTAAAGGTGTCTTAGCCACCTATGCTACATTCTTCTGACTGTCTTTGAATGACTAGTAACTGAGGCTGCTCCGGGTGCGCTCCATAGATATTTAGTATTAGCTAGATTTCTCCAGTAGGCTTGTTCGCTTTACGTACAAGCAGTGGCGGTCGGAGCGGGGTTAAGGGGGATGGAGGGAAGTGGGTGTTAATTTTAGATTTTTTAAATTACCTTCTTGCCTCATCTCTCCTCCATAGTACCTCACCCCGGCCGGAACAAGAACCACACCCAGGCTCCCCATAACCAGTCCCCATGTTGTGGTTAGTCTGAGTGCCGCGGTTTGGTGACTTAGACAGGCAGTGGGAGCCTGGGTATGTTCTCCACCTTGGAGAACTTGCAAAGTGTGCTTAAATGATTGGCCGGCAGAGGCGGCCGGCAAAACATTCATGTGTACTTGCAGAGTGTGTCCACTGCTCCCCCCCCCCCTGCTCGTAGAGTAGAGCAGCCCCGCACAGCTTCAACAGGAACAAATAAAATTATAATAACGGCGAGTTGATATCCTTTTATTTTTCCTTTATTTCACTGCTAAAAAGCAGTAGGTGGCACTGCCTTAGCAGAGGAGCCGCCACTGCATTCGAGTTCTGCTTCTGTGTGATTTTTTTTTTTTTTTTTTTTTTTTTTTCTCGTACTCTTTTAATATTTGTTCCTAGTGTAAGCAGCAGCATGCAAATGACAGAGTGGCTTATAGCATTTCTGGGACCGAAATTTGAAGTTAGAACCTCAGACTAATTACACAGTTGTAGGCAATACTGTGACCATGCATTACACGACAGAGTAAAACTAGTCCGACAGTCTGGGCACTGAAAGTGAAAGGAAGGTTTTAGGGCTAAAGGTATTCAGTCCCATTTTACCATTTAATTTTCATGTTGGAGATTGCAGATAATCAATACTCGCGTAACTCATTGAACCTTTTGTGTTTTGCCCAAATGTGTAATATTTTATTTGGAAATAGGTAGTACTCATAGGTGTCTGTACTTGTCTTGTAGAAGGTATGTATTCCAGGTGGGCATATACAGTGGTTAGTTAACCACTCTGATAATTTTGTTTGCTGTGTTTTCTTTTTTTTAATAATCTTGTTTGATCATTTTCTATTGTACTTCCGAAATGAACTAGTTTTAACACTGTTTGTATGTAAAAGGAGTATATTGCGCATGTTGGAAACCAAGTTACTCAATGGGGACCAAGTGTGCTTGTCAAAGGCATGTATTTTACTCCTGTTGCACCATGTTTCGAAGATGAATGATGGCCCTTGCTTCGTGTTCTTCCAGTTCCATGAATTGATGGAGTGGTGCATCAAAATTTCAAGGTCTTACAATACTGAATAATTTGCAAGAGCAGATACGATGTTTGTGTGTGTTTTGTATATATTTTTTCTTTTTTAAATTTTAAGGGGCCTATTATGATGTCGGGCGAACGGAAACGGGACCGACTGACCTCCGGTCGGGGTCCCTGACCGCCTAATCATGATGTGATCGCACATGGTGCAGTCACATCCCCATATTTCCCAATGGGAGCATGTGTTGCGGCTGTAAACCGGCCGTAGTACATGCTCCAATAGGGAAATGTGAGGTTGTGTTAATCCCTGCACCTTGTGGCAGGCACCCTAAGGTGCAGGGATTAACAGGGTGGCACCATAGGTGCCCCCTAGGCCCCAGCTGGAGGCAGCAAGGGAAAGGGGGCCCTGCTGGGTGCCCACAACTCCATTTCAATCCTGCTGGAAACCGTGCATCATAATTGGGACTGCGTAAACCGCGTGCATTTGGATTACGGGCTGGCTCCGACTGCCCGACAGGCTCAGCCCGTCGGAAACGAGCCAGAATGACCAGCCGGTTTCAATTCCGACCGGCTGTTTCATAATCAGCCAGTCAGAATTGGAACTGACTATGTGTGTCAGAAAGCCTCCGACCTGAGTTCGGAGGTTTTCCGTCACTTGTCGTAATCTGCCCCTTAAAATTTGAGGGGCTCTCAAAATGGAAATACTAGTGAAGTTCATGTTCAAGTAGCCTACAGATTATAAATAATTTGCATGTGCGTTTTTTTGTTTTTCTAAAGGTGGATGAACTGGTTTTTCCTCTGACAGTATACATTTGAGTAGGTGTGTAGGTATTCCTCCAAGTCCTGCAATCGCAAACTAGTTTGTTCTGGTCTTTCACGGTTTCCACTCATTCTTTGCCCTACACGTTGGTTTCACCTCTATGCACCTACCTACGACTTTGGCAATCGTATTAACTTGTGTAAAGCTGTAATGCAGCAACTCAGCCGAAGCCCGAATTGAAGCACAGGATGTGTTTAACATTGAAAAGAATGCTTTCATGGTTAAAGTAAAGAGGGGCAGTCTCATGTGGAATGGATGCTGACACTATGCTGCGACTTATCACTGCTGCCAGCACCCAACAGCACTTTGCTCACCTCTCGCTTTGCGTTTGGCTAAGAAAGCAACACGTTCAGCGTATTCTTGGCCATTGGATGTTCGTCTTGAGTTTTGACGAGCATTTCAATAGGAGTTCTGTATTGCCTCTCTGTGGTTTGAAAAAGTTCACTCAGTTAAGTTCATCAGTCAGTTAGTTTGCCATAGACCAACTTCAACAACAAAGGTATACACTTGTTCCAAGAAATCCTTCTTTAAAAGGATTGATCATCCCTGCACTACATTGGTTTATTGAGGTAGATCCAGTGTGCAGTGCAGTTTCTGACTTCACTGCAGGTTACTATCATTTGTGGCAGCAATGTCAAAGGGATTGCTTTTGGTTAACTACTATGAGCACGAATATTTTGGCGAATATACATAGGTAGTATGGTGCTTCGCTGTGGTAGCTACTGCTTTGAACTGTTCCGCAGTTGATTGAGTCCAGTTGGGTCTGAAGTGTTGCCTCGCGATAATTGATGGCTAGTAAACAGACGGTTTGAGCAAAAGGTAACTTTAAAAAGATAATTATTTTCTTCTTTTGAACGTTGATAGGATTGTTTTTGAGGCCTTTAGGCTAATTTCGAGGTGCAGAATGTTCAGGCTGTCTTAAGTGATCCATTTAGAGGTATACATAGAGCTACCAAATGGACCTTTCATGGTAGGAGCCGATGCAGAAAGGATCAGACTTCAGCCCACAGCCCAGTCCTCCAGGCAAAGTGATGCCCCTCGGTACTGTGTAATGGGCTATAGAAAATACGCAAAGGAAATAAACTATCATATTCAATTGACAACTTCAATGGGTTTTTCAGATACTGATTACAGAATTGCCTTTGTACTTGTGACATTGTGAAATGTACATGTAGTATCCATTCTCTAAGGTAATAGAATGATTACACCAACACTGTATCCTTAACTCTACCAGTCCCTATTACTGCTACTCCCTCCGCCCTGTTTTTTAATGGGATGCTCACATGATGCTTTGCTGCCATTGCACCTAAGAGCTAGGGTAATCTAGGCACTCTGACTACAGTGTGTGCTAAAGGATAAAGGACAAATCAACAATGGCAGGTGTTTGCCCCAATCTACTGCATCGGTGCTCTTTTCAGTGTTACATACTTCCCATCTAAAATTAGGGATAAGTTTTCATTTGTTTAAGGAAAATGTCTATTATACTTGCCTGTCTAATCACTTCTTTAGGCATCTTTTAAAAACAGACTTTTGAGTCCAAGACCACTTATTTGGAATTGGCGATTGGCAGTTTATCATTACACTTGTTTGTTCACTGTTGAGGTTATTGGCATGAAACACAGTTAACCATGTTACATTATGGTTTATATTTATGTAATATATTTGAGATCTTTTCTGGAGGTCCTTCCATTTTGTTTCTCTTGATTTATCCTACAGTAAAATAATATATTGAAGAGAAATATCAATTTCATCTAATTATTTTTTATTAATTAGCTATGTTCTATCGTGTTCCTCCATCATACACAGCCTGTTTTGGTTATGAAGTTGATTAAATCCCCATTTAAAACTGTCCAGGTTACACTGTCACATTTGCAGATGATGGGTACTGATGCATCCCCATTGATCTATACCTTAAGAATCACCAAGCAGTTTTGTCATGCCTGTAATCACTTAACACTCGAAACATAAATCCTGCAGCAAGGTACAACTTTGTGACTGTGGTTTGTTTAAAGTATTCAGTGTAACATATCACACATCAGGACCTGCATTGGAGATTTTACGACTGACTTTTCTGCTCGACCTCTTGATCCCTTACTTGCTTTTCATGTTCCCGTGTTTCAGCTTCTCTTTTAGGGTTTGTCATAGGGAAGCGATTCTGAAAAGCAAATAAGGCAATGAGACAAAAATGAACTATACAGTTTCCCAGCAGTTTGTGGTGGATGGGTATGCTGAAGAAGGCCATTCAACAGAAGTTGTTCTGACTGTTAATCCTGGTACTGTTCTGAGGCATCACAATGAGCTCTTGACAGCAACATTTGACTGAGTAACTCTTATAAGAGACTACAGGTGTACTGCAAAGTGTCTCCTTGGAGGGTATGAAGAAAGTTGCACTGATGCTGTACTTGATATTTGGATGGAAGTTGAATGTTCCTGTAATCTTGCCCTTTCAATGGGTGAATTCGCTGTTCTGCATATCAAGATTCATCCTGTGTTGTAAAAAAAAAAAACTGTCTTTACATCAGCCTGATTGTAGTTTTATTTGCATTTGTATACCATGACCATCCTTTCTGTGGTATCATAGCTCACTGACTAACATGACGCTCTTGTGAAGACCATAATTAGATTATGTCCTATGCTTGTTGGTTTTTGATGGAGATTAGTAGAGGGTAGGATCCATGTATATTGCTGAGGTTTGTGTAGATTAGTGTAAAATAGGTTGTGTTAGACTCTGGGAGATATTTGGGTTGTGTATTTGCGAGACTGTCTAAAAAACGAATGCTTTTTTTTCTTGCTTTGGGCGATGAGATGGCTATTGCTCGGCTGGAATAAGGTTAACGGACTGCTGCTAAGACACAGAACAAGGATATTAGTTCGGTGTTACAATGTCAAAAGCATTTTACAAATTTGATGTATGTTGCACTGCACCATTTTTAAACAACCTGCTAATACTTCTATGTAAATAAAGATATACCGGTTAGAGAACAAAGCAGGATCTTAATACCCTCCTGAGCTAAGTACATTTTGATTAGTGTCCCTACAACTCCTGGATGCCCAACAGCTATCTGTTACATGCAATGTTTGCCGTGTAGGAAACTCATACTTCATACATAAGCTACTGGCAAATTTATTTCAATTCTAGAGCTACACCTGCTACACGGAATCAATATTTGTAGCTATGTTGGATAAATTGAGTTAAACTGGAGCAACCCGCTTAGGCTGTGATGGCTAATTTCTCTTTCTCTTTGAAACCTGGAGGAACAGCCAACAGTCCTTGGCCTGTTAACCACTGGCTCTTCCTTTTCCAAGGATTTGGGCTAGGTGGATTTTTCCGCTACCATTTCACCATCAGCACTGGGCGTCAAAGACACTTGCAACTTAAGTAACACAGTGCATCAGTTGCTAAAACAGGACACTTGGAATATAGTTGGTCTTAGTTAACACTATCCTCGGATCTGCAACACGGGGGGGGGGTGGGGGGGTAGGGGTAGAGAGAAGAGACCCCGAGTCATTGTAAGTTCATTTAAGCCTTGCATCTACTTAAGACAGTATAGACTGAACTTGTTGTATACACACAATAGCTATTTTTGGATTGGGCTTGGGCTGTAATGAATTTTGACACTCCAAGTTAGTGAATGTGTGCAACTGCAACCAATCCATTGTTTGGAATTGCAAACTTCTTTAGGATTCAGTACATGGAGTAATAGATGTAGGTGTGTTAATTAGGCTCAGTTACTTATTCAAATATTTATAATTGTTTGTCCCCTTCCATAATTCGCAATTATTATATTGTGTAGTTAGCATAATTTTACGCTTGCTCCAATTTAAGATTCATGCACAATCTTCACTCACAGGAGGTTAGTTTGAGCACAAAATCTCCCGTAGGAGCTGGTGAAAATGGATGTGAACCTTGTTACTAGGCTACTTGCAGTGTGTGCGGAGCATTCACCTATAACTCTAAAATCTATATAGAAAATGACGAAGAGCAGATATTTTGCATGAAAGGGGACATCGCACGTACAGTATTCATGCTGTTAAATGCTTAGAAGAATATGCGTAATCTTTGCCACAATTAGTTTCCCTTACTCCTAATGTTCAGACCTTTTTAAAGAGTTGTTTGAACAGTCACTCTTTTATTTTGCTAGATTGTGTAATCATTAAGTTTTTTCTTTTTAACGTGTTCTCCTGGAGATGGTATTGGTAAAGTGCTATTTAGATGTTGCTGCATTACGTTAATGGTTAGACCAATTTTGGCTAACTATTATGCATTTCCCATCCATCGTGGGAAGAAGAGACCAGCATAGCAACGATGCCTGATGTTTAACTATACTGAGTGACATCGCGGTCGCTTTTGTAACAAGTCAGCTTAGTCTATGACAGTAGATTTTGTGTTTGTGAAATACTAAAATGCTTGTAAATTTTGAATAATGCAATGCTTGTAAATTTTGAATAATGCAATTCTTGTAAATTTGGAATAATGCAATGCTTGTAAATTTGGGATGTTCTATTGCATTTGCAGTGGTTACTGTGATGACCCACAGATCGGTTTCTTAATGATACTCCGTTTCCAGACCCACAGTTGCAGTTCTAAGTACTGCATGCCTGTGCGGCAGTGTTAAATTGCCATTTGACTCCTGCAGTGCAGCGGAGCCCATGCACAAAGACCTTGCCGCGTGCCACCTTTTCTCCGTGCAGCTGGCAGAGCTGCGAGATGCCAGAAGCGTCCAGCAGGGGTGGCTGCACAGCCTGGTGTACTCCAGGCCTAAAAAAACCCTCCACCCAAACTGACTAGAGTCTACCTTCAGGTTACTGTTGAGTCCATCAGGAGCTGGGTGTGGTAAATGGTCACCGTTGGCGCAAGCATTCATCTTTGTTCTCAGGAGACACGGCGGGATAGGTGGTCGCGATTCTCCATCAGTGCTGTGTACTAGATTCAGAGGTGCAGCTGCAGTGGTGGGGCAGAGGGTCCATTCTAGCACTCTCGCCAGCACAAGTCCACGACACACTGAGGGTTTATCCAATTTGATGTGTACTAAAACAGCTTGGTGGGTTAAACCTGGTTTGATAAAGAGTTCCTTCAGTTAAAAAATAATGAGCAGTCTTACTTAAATTTAGTTGCAAATGGATACTGCTGATTAGTACTCCCAGGTTTTTTTCTCTTTGATCACACGGGTTTGGACCTTTATGTCAGGTGAGTCTCTCTACCCGAGTCCCCGTTATTTCATGGTAAAACAAACTGCGCATGTTTACTTCCAGCGCCTACCTTTTAAGATAAAGGCTGCTGTAATGCAGCTACGGTAAAGGGCACTGGGCTGATTCCACATGTACGTGTACACGGGTGTGGCTGTGCACACAGTTTTAAACTGCACATTTCGCCTGTCAAAATGCCCCTTTTGTCAGACCTAAACCTTATTTAAAAAAATTAAGCAATCCATATATAGGCCTTGTGGCCCATTAAGGCAAATGGCAGATATTTAAGAGTAGGATATAGAGGAATAGGTGTTAAACATGTTCCTACAGTGAAATAGCCCCCCAAAATATTTTGCCTGTAGCGAGGCTAGTTACTGCCCTAAGAAATCATCATGCTTGTTACACTTATTAAAGGCTAAATTCATATTGATAGCAGCTAGAAAAATACTGCTTTCACTTTTTCTAACTTATTAATTTTTTTTATTGTAATTTAAAGTCCTCCTCAATGGTGAGGTTGGAAGTTAAATTATTATTTTAGAAATGCCACTGTTCGAAATTTGGCCTTTTCTGCTAAACATTTCTGTGGGTTTCCATGTACCTGGACGGGTGAGAGCTCTCACACTGGGAAATGCATATTGGAGCCCGACAGTGCACAAAGGGGCTGGAGTGTAGAGGGAGTGGGTCTTCTAACAGAATGGCTGGGGAGGAGTTGGGACCTGCCCTGATTACGCTTCAAAGGGACTTTTATCAGCACACTCAAAGACATCTGGCAAGCCTTTTGTGTCACTGGCCAGACCAGGCAAGAACTGCAATGCAGAATGTGGGCAGATTAGACAAAGGGGAACTCCCACCCACAAGCTGAACTGGGCATGAAAGTGGCACCCCTGAACATGAAGCAGAGCTAAGCCCTGTACCTGGACTGACAGCGGCAGCACCAGGGACCTCAGGAAGGACAAGCCCCTGATGTCCTAATGGACTTAGGGATCATTCTACAGCTGTTACCAGGACTGGAGGCTCTCTAGTACCAGTAATGCTGGCTCTTACCCTCCCTGAGGACCAGTTGGGTGAGAACGTGAACACCGCTGCCCCCCCAGGATGCTCTGGAAGATGGCCAGGAAGGTCATTGGGTCTGTGGAGGGCACAGCAGAGGAGCCAGTGAAACCAGCTCCCTGCAGTGTCAACCCCTTATAGACCAGGAGGTCTGCTGCAAAATGCTCTTGATGGCCAGAGCTCACTACCAGGAAAACAAGTCCGAGACCATTTGAATCAGCCCACCTGGACCGGAGGTAATCATAGCTAAAACTTTGTGACTTTTCACAGTGATAAGAGAATGGAGTTTGTAGGGTCCTGCTGCATTTTTGAGAAAATACCCCTGGTTTGGGCCATGGCCCGGCCCAAGGCTATCTTTGGGTAATTCTATGGGTGCATGCATGGGGCCCCGTGTCCCATACTTCTTTTGGGCTGTGAGACCCCATCCATGGACCAGCATGACTTCCATGGGTCCCAGGACGTGGCGCAGGCCCAGCCACACAGTGCTTGTGCTGCTGGGAGCAGGAAACAAGCCATGTTGGCTGTTCCACAGGGGTTGTAGGGCTCCCCCTGCGATCCCAAATGTGGAAACTGTCTAGGTGTCCTGAGTGGGACCGGACACTCCATGACAGAAGACGCGTTTCACAAGGCTGAGTGTATAGAAAGAATGCCCCTGAAGCCGCTAATAAAATATTCACGGCTTCAGGGCTAGGAGCAACCCATAATGCTTCGGGGGTAGGCCTATCTGCATACTTGCCTTAAGGGGTGCCCAGGGAAAGCCGGGCCACTACCACCATGCTTAAAGTGCTTGGTTTATTCAGAAATGCAGTAGCCCCCTTTGATGAACTTTTTCAAAATGACCCTTTGTTTCTGGGATCATAAAATCTATGCCACCGGCTTTTCCTTCATTACACTTGAAGCATGCTTAAGGATGGGACGTTTGTTATAGAGCCTGGAAGTACAGGGCCCATTAGGGGTTAGGTTTGACTGCATTTTATGTGGCCTAAAAGTTTATAAGTAATACTCACACCCATGTTACATTAATTTTAAATGCATTATTGACAGTATATTTTTGACAGTATTTTGGTTTTTTTTTCAGAAGCTTTTCAGTACTTTATTGACTGTAATGATTACATTTAAATATATGTATTCATTCCAATGACCGGGTGGTTCTTTTTAACATGTGCATCATTGGCCTTTGACATGGTAAAACTTCAACAAAGCCAAAAGGCTTGCATTAATGTGGTGACCTTTAAATAAAGTAGGCCTGTTGGCTTTGTCAAAGATCACATTGATATATAAAGCAAGCCCATTGGCGTTGTCAAAGTGATACCCCCTCTGTATTGTGGTGATCTATCTGATATAAGTGTAGGAGTACTGTGATTTTTGGGGGTCATGAGCTCGCAATCCATTAACAGTGAAATGTGATTTCAAAATGTCACCAAAGATATTTGTTATCTACTTGATGCATGTATTTGAAAATTAATCCGTACTGCTCAGTAATGTGTTTAATAATAAATGCACATTTCCTTTTTCAAAGAAAAAGCACTGGCCGGACAATCCTTTCTTGTGTGTCGGTGAATGGTGATTGCTAGCCCACATCGCCTCCCTGAGTAGGCCTCGGACTGCTTCACTACCATGAAAGTCAAGTGCCACAATGGGATGCTTTGTCCCCAGTAAGGGGAAATTTTGGACCTATTTCTTTTGCCAGGCCAAACTTCGTGGCCAACTAAAAACCCAATTTCTTACAAATATAATTAAATAGAACTTTATTAAGATCATTCCTTTTTTTCTTTTTCCCTCTTATCTGTAGAGACTATGTTGCATGCACCTTCACGTCACTATCCCTTCCTACCCATCCACAGACAGATTGGCAGTAGAGCAATGGTTTGCATTTTGTAAAATATTTTAAGTGATAGGAGTATTTTTTTTTTCGTAGTTGCTCTAAAGATATTCTGCTTTTGGGAAACTAACTCCCAGTGGGTGTTTTGGTATGCACCTGTAGAGCAGCCATGAGAGGAGTAGGACTAGCGTGATTTATAAGCATTTACTTGCAGTACCTTTCTAACTATTTTTCAAAAAATGTTTAGTGTGTGCTTTGCAGCAGTAACTTGCCTCATTATAAATCACCTGCACACCTGTTTGACATGGCTTCAAATCCTGCTCCGCTCAATTGTTTTCCACATCGTTTTTTCTTTTTTACATTTTGTTTGTTTTCCAGAACCTTTGAGCTTGTTCTTTAGTGTTCACCCCCACCGCCTCCCTGGGATGTTGCTAGCCCTAGTCAATGTTCTTATATAACTCCTGGTAGGCTTTACCAATTTCATTATGTGTAGTACTCTGATGCTTCAAAATACAGACGGTTCACCTGGTTTTACCTGTGACTTGTTGATAGGCTGGGAGGCGTCATTCGGATCTTCTCATCGAGTGCTGGAATGGGGACCCATATGTTTGAAACTTGTTTCTTTCCCCTTAAGGCAGAGCACTCAATTTAACATCCCGTTTGTCTGGGTTCCTCTAACTGCCTTCTTTTGTTTCCCCTTCTCCGTCAGCTTCTCCCCCAAGGGCGAGCACTGATTGCCTTCTGTTTAGGAAATACTCCAAGTTCTGGTATTTCCAGTTTGCCATCTCCGTCACTTTACCACAGCTGAACATCTTGTCCGCTTGGAATGTCCCTTATCACTGGCAGTCCCCGAGAAGTTTATTAGATGATAAACAGTCTTCATAAACCAAGAACCTGTGCTTCTTGTACCATGCGACCAGATTAGTTTTTAACATACTCGCTTTGTGTGTTTGTCAAAGAAATGCCAGCTAGGCATATGACTGCTGTAATGGGGTTATGAGGTGTTTTGGGTCCAGTGGAGTGTTGCAACTGGCTGCTTATCTTCTCCGTTTTACCCTTTACCAAAATATATATGTATTTTTTTTACTATGAACAACTTTTGTTGGTTATGTAGTGCGCTAAAGTTGGAGGTGTAGCACTCGGTTACAGACTATTCACAATTTGTAGCGCCTTTAGTATAGTCACTCGTGTTCAGACGAGGCTGGAAGCTCTCCTGGGTCATAGCTAGTACAATTGTTCTTGATTGGCTGTGTGTGGGTTTGATGTAGCAACAAACAGTGAGAGACTTCTAGAATTGAGGGCGTTGTGCTCTTCCTTGTTAGCTTTTTGTTGAAGTACATTGGTGAACTGGGTGTTTTGGGCGCTTTATATATATCACTAGTTTAGAGTGCAAGGTAGGCTTGAAGCTCCATGTGTTAAGTAATTACTTAGCTCGAACTTGCACTCTTCCGAGGGGATATTGTGTTAATGTTTGTATGTTAATGCAATTTGATAAATCAGTAATTGCTATAATTTAGATCTGACCAGAGGTCCACATTGCCTTCATTTAGACGGACCTTTTTGTAGTAACATTTTGGCAGATGCCTTATCCTATCTAAGCAATTTGTTGGAGTACCAATAGTGACAATATTTAGCTTCGGTACAATTTGGAGCAAACTATTACACAATTAGAGCGTCCTTATTTGGCAAATGATGGAGATACCCTTTTTCTGTAGACCCTGTCATTCAAAACATACCTCCTAGAATAACTGTGCCTGCAGTACAGGGAAAGACCGTGAATTTCAATTAGTTTTAATGAACAGGAATTGCTCTTACGTGCTAGATAGAGAAACTAAGGGGGCAAAAATAGTTTCCACATCTGGGGGACCTAAAATGTGATGTTGGTGCTGATATTTTGAAGTCATTTGAAAGTTTTCCGAGCAGTACAGTAACCCGCAGTACAGTAATCTACACAAAAGCAAGACATTTTTGTGGTTTTGCACAGGCAGTCTAGCGAAGTTATGTACTTGCTGATAACCTCTGGTTTCGTGCAGTGCCGGCCTTGATCTTCTAGAGCTCAAATGGACTTAGTCATAGACTTCTTTAACAACATATTTGGAAAATAAGATTTCGGTATCACCAATCGCCATGATTAACCATTGGAAAAGTGTTCCAAGTCCATGGGAGGAGGCCTTGCATTTTAAGGGGCTGTACATAACTTTGCAATTTATCTACTTCGAGTGCACAAAATGTTCTCATAAAGGGGCAGGACAGTCATGCCAGTTTGCATTGGTTTTCTGAATTTGAAATTTAGAAGCTGCTGTATAATTCAGTGACCCAGCTTGTTATAGGGTGGTTCTCCCCAAAGATTTTGCCTTCACCCCTATAAATTTGTTCTCCCTTATGTTTGATGTTCTTAGGACTATGAAGACTTTACCGCTGATAACCAGTTCTGAAGTGTTTGTGCTCTCTCCTTAAAACACTGTGGAATTGGCTTATCCCCAATTGGCTTTTTTAATTTACATGTAAACCCCTAGTAGAATGGTACCACACGTACCCAGTGCCTGTACATTAAATGCAACTAGTGGGCCTGCAGCACTGATTGTGCCAACCGCTTCAGTAGCCCTCCTAAACATGTCTAGGGCCTACAATTGCAGCCTGTGTGTACAGTTTTAAATTGCTATTTCAACCTGGCAAAATGAATGTCCAAACTTCCCTTTGTAATTCAGATAAGTCACTCCTAGGGTGGTGCTTGACCACTGCTAGGTGCAGTGTATTTAATAAGTCTGGCATGTACGTTTAAGTTTTACATGTCCTGGTAGTGAAACTCCTAAACTAGCTTTTCAGTTCTGCAAGGCCTACCTCTTCCATAGGATAGATAACAACTGGTTTACTGTATTAAATTTAATGAGCTGTAACCTGAAATTGGGAGCAGGTAAACAGGTCGGTTTTGGTGTCTAAAGAAATGTAATTAAAAAACCTCTTTAATGGTGAGGTCGGATTGTTAATAACAATTCAGAAAATGCCTCTTTTTTTTTTTTTTTGTTCCAACCATTTGGTGTCTGCTACCAATATTCTTGGCCACATGACTAGGTGTAGGTAGTCTTTGTATATGTCTCCCAGACAAAGGGAAGCTAAGTGTTGGCAGGATGGGTCACTGTGATGTGAAAGTGTGATAAGTGAGAATTATTTCCCATCGTTAATTTAAAATCCCTGTCTGAGCACTCTCACAAAGAGGTTTGACACTAATCTATTGTAACCCCAGACAATCTGGGGCCAGGGCGGAGAGGCAGGATATTCCAAGCACCTCTGAAGAGTGGAATCATCTGGAAGCATCTCTCACCTCAAAGTGGCCACCAGGTAAAATTATTGGACATCAGACACCATCTCTTCAGTGCACTTCTGGACCTGTGGACTCGTCCAGGAAGGAGGTCTGCTGTACTGCTGACAGGACTGCTGCTTTGAAGTACTGCTACCCTGCTGTACTGCCCTCTTGTCTGGGTGAGAATGACTGGACCTGCTTCTCTGAACACTGGACCCCAGAGTGATTGTAAGGGCTAGTTGGCTGGCCTTTTGATCAGTAGCCTCAGGGACGTAACATTCTTCCAACAACCTTAGAACTAGCGCCTGTGTTAAGAATCTGTTACTCTTAACCTGCTAAGTGGTGCCAACCCCCAATCCTGGACCCTTGGAAGTGGGGTCTGCAGGTGCTCTGCCAGCTCCTCTGTGAACCCAGCAGAACCAATGCATCCCCTCTGCTTCATGGACTTCCCCAGTGCAAGGACTTCTCATTGCCACCGCACCCTCATTGTAACCGCCATTAAATGATGCAGGTCATCACATCGCAAGACTCTTGACAGCAGCGTCATCGAAACAGGGTTCCGCATTGCAAGCCCACAGGTTTCTCAGAACATACCCGTGCGCAATGCATTCTCCACGCAGGCACTCATCGCAATGCTTCTCATTTACTGCCTCCTCGATGATGCAGGACCTCACTTCTCAGCTCCTCAGAACCGATGCTGCACTGCTGACACTCAGAAGATGGCTTCAATTATGTAGTATATCCGAGCCTCAGTTAATCAGACACTTCGTTGTCATCTACATTAAAGCTGGTTTGACCTACCCCCCCTCCCACTCCCTTAATGGAAACTTTTTTCCAGACCCATCCCCCTCCCTTAATGGAAACTTTTTTTCCAGACCCCTACCCATAAATGGAGCTTGCATCCCATCCATGAGTTACAGCAACCACTCTCCCATTAAGCAAACTTCCCTTGAGGCCTGCCTGCACTCATTCATATGTACCTGACTAAACAAAGATGAAGCCATTCAGTCAGCTGTCCACTAACTACTGACGTCCATTTACACTTTCTTAATCCATCTGTCTCTCACCTTTGTCTAATGTAGTGCTGCTCAGTCAAAAACTACAACCAGAAATTCCACACCAGCCACTCAGCACTCTGCATAGTGGCTGTTGGCGTGCAAATATCCACTTAATCAGTCACCTATATAATCTAAACTATATACTTACCAACACTGTGCACTGCTCCCAAACCTCATTTGACATAGTTACTTCAAACTTCTGATAATGCAGTACAACTATACACATGAAATGGGAGACCAGCGTTTTGTCAACTACAGAATGTGCAGAGGTCTTGCAGTCCGATTCACTGTAATTCACTCACCTTCAATTATCCTCTCATTGCCGGAAAGTTTCACTGTATTCAAGTTCGAGTTGTCTTTCAAGGTAGGCAACCGTATGGTTTTTGGCCAAGCACAATCTGTCTGGACATGTAAGACAGCAATGACATTATGCTAAGTCTCTCTTATAGAAATGTACACGATGGGAGTAGATATCGCACAACAAAGCTGCTATGTTCTTCTGCATTCTCCAAGAGGCATGTGAGAGGTATTGGGACTCTAGCGCAGCGCTTAAGCATGTCCCTACCGTCACCCAATAGGGTTGTGAAGGTGGAGTTGGGAGAGGGAGATTTTTTCTTCCTTTTTTTCTTCATTATAGCAACTCTCCACCTTTGTAAAGGAGTCTAATCATCCTCCAGTCAGCGAGAGCGATTAATTAATACACCATCAGTATGGCCAATAAAACTCCTGCAGTCCCCTGTAATTGATTGTATCTCACTGCAACCAAGTCAACCCTGCACATCATATGTTCATCCATAACCCCACTACTTTTAGTATTTCCATTGTTCGTAAAACTACGTCTGCTTAATATCCTGCTCTCCAGCAAAACAGCTAGTTTCTTAAATTCTAGCCACCAGTGTAAATTGGATGGATTCATATACAAATTTAATTACGGTCACAGGTGAGCTTGTAATGGGTGAACTGCAAACTACTTAATGTTCAGTGTGTACAAATTTCCTGAACACATCTGGATTTGAGATGCTTCAGTCAACCTAAACCTTACAGATCCTAATATTTTTATCTTCACATATTTGCCCATTCATGATCTTTTGCTCCTCAAACCTCAGTTACAGATGCCTGTAAAAAGTCACCCGGTGAATTCCCTCAAATTAATGTGGTTCTACGAATCCTGACATCTGTTCTGTGAAACTGGGCTTTCCTAGTGAAGGATAAGACATGTGCATCTAATCCTATGTAAAATCTTGTCACCGCCACCCCCCTTTTATAATGCTGCATTTAATGGAAAGCTGGTTTCAGATCCTTGCAGTGCACTGAAACGACTGAATGTATCCCTTGGAAAGTGTTACGGATTTAACTAATCCTACATGACTACACTAATCTGTGAAGCACAATAAAGCATTCAACACCAGCAGTAAAAGCAGGCACCCCTATTCCAGGGACAAGTTGATTAGGCTGAGACCTGTTCAACATTGTCCATTAAACTCCTCACCAATACCTAATTTGTCCCAGTTTCTCAAAAAATAAGCAACATTTAAATTGCAAGCACCCGATTTCCTGCAGCGATCAACATTGCTCCCCTTAAACCATTGCGACATATTAAATTAAGGTGCAAAGAGATGTAATAGACAATATTTCAAATCTAAAGTTATATTACTTCTAATTCCTACTCGGGCCCACTATAGGTTCTAGCGTACTACCACACTATTTAAATTTAAGAGATTAATGGGAATGCCATGACCTACAAACTATTTCATTGACATCTTCCCGTTGCCTGCAAGCTATACCCCAGTGTTTTATCCTTAGCACTTGCAATTCAAACTGATTTTCTTTTACTACCAATCCGAGTTCTTATTACATCGTTTTCCACAGTGGTTGTTAAGTGGTTTGTAATTTTAATTAAGTATCCACCAAGCCTCTTATAACAATCCTTTTTAGTTATTCTCCCTCTTGGTGATGCTAAAACAATGTAACAAATTTGAAACCTTAGTTTTGCTAGTGTCCTGCTTCTATAAAATGATGCTCTATCTTTAATCGACCAATATCGCACAAATTAGAAGTAAATTGGGAAAGAATAGGGGCACAGTATTTCGTAGCTGGGTCCCAAGTGGAGAAGTTATTCATTTACTTACAACACATGCTTGTGTGCTTCACTTAATAAACTCAGACTAAGTGCAAAGGATGTGGCCTAACGGCTAGAGCGGTCAACCTCAAAGTTTGGAAACTGGGTTTGTGTCTTGCAGAGACACTCAACATCCTGTGATTCTGGGAAAGTCACTTATTCTCCCCGTGCCTTACAAAAAGGAAAGTCTTTAAAACAACTGGTGTTCATGTAAAGCGCTATGATACCTTTGAGTCAAGTTTGCACTATATAAAACTGCCCCCCCTACCCCCCAAAAAGCCACAAGTCCTATACAAGTAAATTATAATTGACTTAAAGGTGTAGATTAGATTCACCGTAAACACCGAAGCCATATTTAAAGGTTCACATTGTTAACTATGGTTAAATATGGGAAAATAACAGCACGTTATAAGGAAGTTTAAGTGAAGAGATTTCTTCATGTGGAAATATGTTTTTAATGTGAAGTCACCTGGGCATAGAATTCCTTAGCCACTAAATTATATTGCAACCCTTTCTTCCTACAAAAAAAACCTGCAACCCTCCGCCAGTACATTATATTGAATTGGAAACTTTTTTTTTTATTTTCGAACACCAGTGCCCATCTTAAGCTTCCCCTGGCCCTCAACCCATTTGATTAATTCAGTACTTATTATACTTACTCCAAAAATATATGGAACTTTACTCAAATAAGCACTGTTTGATTGCTAAGGAACTTTAAATATACATAAAACTTATTTTGCCTCTAACAAAGTGTTGCATCATAATGGATAAAATGGCTTATAATCCTCAGTGACTCATAAATGTTTAGCCTGTTGCCAGAGTAACTTGCTTTGTAATGCGTCAATGATTGAAAATGCATTTGTAGGTGCTGTTTGTATGAACTCTTAATTAAAACTTTAATGAATCTGCTTTAAGGCTTGGCATTTTTCCCTTTAAAACCTTGCAGGCCAGTCTTATGAAATCCGGCTCCTTGACAACAGGAAATTGGGAGAGTATCAGGATTTAAATGGAAAATACATAAAGGTAAGTTTTCTTAATTTGTCGAGTACCTCTTATAAAACAAACTTTTAATTTGCTTTCACAGTCTGTTAATATTTTTGTCAGTGATGTTCTTGCCAGGTCTCCGTAAAAGTACTGAAGTGCCCAGTTGCTACTTCCCGCCACAAAATAGTCCTGTCCAAATCACAAAATATTTACTGACTGTGTTCACTGGGGTCTTCGTATAAGATGTACCACATTGGGCGATTGCTTTGCAGTTGAATTTGGACACTATATACTTTGGCAAAGGCAGTTGTTGACGAGCGCAGTTGAGTGGGTGGTTAAAGGGTTGGAATGGGTAAGAAAACTTTGCACGAAAGGCAACACAGAAAGATTTTTTTTTTCTTCCTAGCAATGAAGTGAAACCATTTCTGTATGTAATGCATGGGTAGGTACGGCTCCGGAGGCCTGGTATCTGATTTCATTCTTTTTTCAAACTTGTTCTTATGAACCTTTTACAGAACAGTACTAAACATGGGCCTAACCCTCTAAGTAGATTTCGATACTTGTGGTGGCCCTCCCTTGGCAGTCCACCTCCGAAAACTTATTCAGTAGAACACAGGAAATGTATAATTTTTCAATTAAGGGAACCTCCTTCGAATGGGAAGGTCAGTGGATATACATCTGAGAATTAAACTTTGCTCTTTGCTAGCCACCTCTAAATCTTTGGGTGACTATTTGAGTTGAATACGATTTGTCTTCTAAACTATGAATCCTTTTTGTTTTTTCCATATCCCAACTTCTGTTCTCATTTCATTGTCATTTTCTGTAGCTCATTTGTTTTTGATTGTTCTTTTCATAAGAGCATCATTCGTGTAGTTTTCCATGATCGACGTTTACAATATACAGAACACCAACAACTAGAAGGCTGGAGATGGAGCCGCCCAGGGGACAGAATCCTTGATTTGGGTATGTCTTTTTAAAAAAAATGTTTTTTTATTAGTTTGCAACTTGTTTGCTTCATTTTTATTCCCTTTTTTTAGTTCTCATTCGATGCAGCACTGTTTAAGCTAGACACTTGTAGGGGGCCCAAAATTAACACACTTTAGCAAATAATTTATTATGGGATAAACACTTATTTATAAAGTACTCTTTCTTATTGGGTTCAGAGTTAAGTATCTACTTAGGACAAACCCCTGCAGGAAAAAGTTCCAAGTGATGCTTTTGTGTTAAATACTTCAACTTAACATGCTACTTCCCTGCTGTTTATCTATTGCTGGATGTTCTTTGCTAGATATGGTTGGCATTCTGCTCATGTCTGCAATCTCTTTACTTTGCTACTTTCAACACCATCAACCTGCTGCCTTAAAGTTTGCTTGTTTCAAAGTGTAACTGCTGTCCCACTTAATATTTTTGATCTCTAGTGCTTCGGGTGTGCTAAAGTCTTTAACCTGCTGCCATGGTGGCTTCCCTGTGATTGGATGATTGTCTTGAATATGAGGAACTTCAGATCCAAGGAACATTCCTAATTGAGTTATCACTTTAGGTTTTGTAAAGTAAAGCCACTCATGTACATTTTATTTTTGAACTAACTCCGGTGTTTATTATCCTCATCGCCTGGTGAAGTGCAACTGATCTTCTCAGTGCTTGATCTCTTTGCTCGTACTTCTGATTCTGCTCTGAACTGATTAATTTTCTTTTGGCTTGAATCCATACCAATATCTCACTACCTTGATATGATATAAAAACCAGATTGAATGTCTGTTTTGGTTAGGGAAAGTGGGTGTGGGTTTTGTTTTTCCTTCTCCCCAACTTTTTTCGGGGATGAAGTGTACATTCTCTTGCATTGTTTTTGAGCTCACTCCAATTTAGAGCCATTCTGAGCCACTTCACTTTTTTTTACCCTATTACTTAAAGCATATCTGCACCTTTTGGGTGGTGTAATTTCTGTTTTAATTCATTTCCTTTCAGAGTAGGTGTAGCATCTATTTGGAGACCTTACTAATGGCCGTTTAACTTGGGAATTTGCCTTAGAAAATCCATAAGATGAAAAGGCTATGATTCTGAATGGTCTTAACTAGAGAACATTGCTGGCCTCTGGAGTGCCTGAGGACTGACACCGCGTTTCTGGCCCTTTTGTGCCTGATCGGAACTTAAGCTATATTGTGGTGTCTTATTCTAAAATAATTAAATAGCATTTTCTAAAAGGCTTTTATCTGATAGCTCAAGTCTTTGCAATATGGATTTTTTCCTACTGCCTTTCCTATTTGGGCATGCTTCATGAGCGCTTTTGACAAAGCTTGAACCCGTTAGTATTAAATGTCTTCAAGTGTATTTTGCATGCCCATTATTCTGTTTTGAGAATTCCTGCACAAAGCTCTGTGGCATATAGATTACAAAGTAGAATGAATGTATCTATTCTCTTGTGCACAAATATCAGTCATTACACTCCAGTATTGTAATGCCATCCCATCCAACCCTCACCTTCCTCCATGCCCCGACCAATTGTCTTATCCAATTTGATTCCATGTTGTGACTTCAACCTTACAGCCTTTATTTGTTATTGATTAACTTTACATGGAACTATTTCTCAAAGAATGCTTTTAGAGAAACTGTACCTAAATTTCAAATCACATCATCACCTTGCTGTGCCCATTTTTTCCCACTGCAAATCTCTTGTCCTCTCCACTCTCTGTTCCAGCTTTTACCTCCTTCCGGCCCACCCATGACATTACATTTCTGCACCTTTCAATATTATTGCTCCTTTAGCATGACTTGATCTTACCTTCATTCTTATTGTTTCTACCAGAAATTGAAATTACCTTCTTTCTTAACCTTTTATTCCTCTTTGCTTATTCATCCAATTCTCATTTGGTAGTTCAAATCTGCATTATCTCCTCATCCCTCTCGCTTATCTCCAGTACATAATAAGACCGCTGTGCTTTGTAGAGACACCCCATAGCAATAAAAGAAGGCCCCGCCCCTCCATAACTTCTGTTCTTTTGTGTCTGTAGACACAGATGGGAGAGGGCCGTGCTCTCGCTCCAGGGAGGTTTTGCTTTAGTGGGTTGATATTCAATCTTGCTGGCTCATCTTGTTCGGCGGCATTTTAAAACCTTCTGGAGTTCATGATTTATGGTTTTCTGCTTGGTTCATTCCTTCCTTTGGGAATGATTTTCATGTGGTCAGAGGCGGCAGAAACAGCACAGCGACCTTGTGGTCCAGAGGTCTCTGAACAGGGATTGTCTCGTGGCATTCGGAGGAGGCCACAAGGGGGTGTCAGCACACGTTGGGGCGGTGCTCTCCTTAAGTGTGAGCCTGGACAACTTGAGGAAGTGAGTCCTGGTACGAACTATTAATGTGGTGAGTTTCCTGGGAGCAGTGTCCCCACATAGTGTGGCAGTTTTTTTTTCTTTTCTTTGGTGTTTCCCCCAGCTGGAGGTCTGCGTTGCCCTTCTCCGTTCGGGGTGGGCGCAGCCTGTCGACCAAGGACTGAGTTCACCCAGCTGAAGTTCTGCTGTGCCTTCCTCTGACCGGGGTGGGGCTGGCTGTGTTGCCAGGGCAAACCGTTGACCGGCCTGCTTCTCGCGAAGGCTCTCTAGCTGCGTTTTTGGAGGGGCGATGCAATGGAGGGATAAGTTGGCAGGCCTGACTCCGGCGGCATCCTTGGACTGTGGAAATCCCTGTACTTGTCAGGTGCTTCAGAGCGGTGCTCTGACTGTCGCTCTGTCAAATTGGGGCAGAGGCAGCATTGTGCTGCACGCTTTTGGCCTTTCCATGCTGCATGTTTATGGGAAAGATGTTCCTCTCAGTGAATGCGGTGCATGATAGCCCGTTGGGAAGCGGTGCTCCTTTCTTCTCGCATAACAGTCACTGAAGGTAGGATTTGTGTTTTTTTAGTAAAATGTGTAGCTGTGCTGTAAGTTTGTTTGGTTGTTCCAGGCCAATGGCCTGTCCATTTTCTCATTGGGTGTCGGTTTTCCTCTGTACTTTTCTGTTTTTATATTGTCCTATTCAGTGCAGAGCTAATATTTATTGTTTAAAAGTAGGGTGGTTTTCTGACCAGGGGCTGTGTTTGCCCCCGCCGAAGGTCTGCGGGCCTATTCTCTGGCATGGGTGTTTTACCTGGTTTGCCATGAAACCGGCTGCTCTTTGTTCTGCTGCAGGGTGCTTTCTCTCTGCAGGGTGACGATTTTGTTTGTTTTGGGATGTTCTCTCTGCTGGGCTGATTGTACAGGGTTTCTGAGAAGACTTGGTTGCCTGCGGTTGGGCTGGGAGAGTAGCTGTGGCCTAGTGGTTTAGATCTTAGCCTCTTGCTTTGACTGTTATGGGTTTGACTCCTAGTGTTTCAATGCTTGTGTGGGCTCAATTATGTTTCTGCATAGTTTCTCTACTGTTCTGTTTGCAGGGCCGGAGGTCTGGAGGCCTTTTTTTGGCCCAGGTGCAAATGTTTCAGTTGCCATGGCTCCCCGCTGTCACCTGAGGCTGCTGCTCCGGGTTGTGGTCTTTAGACTCTGGGTCACCACTGTTGGAGGTGTTGGTTTCTGACTGCCCTGCATGGGGCGTTTGGGGCACCTGTTCACTCCTAGACCAGTGATGTGGCCTGTTGGTCAGGACTGCCGACTTTGGACCTGGGGTAAGGGGTCCGAGTTCCGGCATCTGCTCTGCATCGGTGTTTGTGGGCAAACCAATATTTGCCTGTACTTCTGGACCGTGGGTCTGACCTTGTGTTGCTAGTGTGGTGAGGTGCTCATGGTAGCATTCCAATGCCCTTGGGCCATGTTTCACTCAGTATGAAACATTTCTTGGCTTAAACAGTCTGCTGGTTTATTCCTTCTCGTCTGCTTCTTGCCGGATTCATTCAGAACCACCTTCTTGGGAGGGAAAGGTGACATTGTGGTATTGTGGTTAAGGTCTTAGGCTTTCAAGGTGGAGATGCATGTTCATGCCTTTTCTGTCTTTGCAGCCCTATGCCTGGTGCATTACTCAGAGCATCATAGTATGTTTCAGTTTTGGAGTCCAGGCTTTGTTTGGTGCTGTGGTCGCTAGTGTCTTGGCTTCCTAGCCTACACTTTGCATGCTTCGGTCCAGTTGGTAGTTTAGCCGGATTCTACATCGTCAGATGAGTCCGTCCCTGTGTGATTCCTAGTGGATAGTTCTTTGTGGGATTGTTTTGGAGGGCCTCATGTTTCCATCATTCTGGGCTTGGTGCTGGCTCCTGTGGTTGGGCTGCTGTGGTCCTTTTTCCGCATTTTGTTAGACCTGTGGCACTGGCTTTGCCATTGCACCCAATGTTTTGGCTGGTGAGCATTGAGTCCTGGGTGGAGCCTAAGCATTGCCTACTTACCCATTTTCTTCATCAGTCTTATACGCGGGTCAGTGGGGATATGTTGCCCCATTCTGTTGCTATTGTTTGCCTTGACCCCTCTTTTTGGCAGGTTTTCTTTATTCCGGGTGGCTTTTTGTCTTCTGTGCACAAGGTGGTTTGGGGCCTGTAGACGTCTTTCACAGCCTCTGGTTGGTGCTCGGGCTGCATAATGTGGGGCAGTGTCAGCTTGATCCTTGATGATTGTTTTTTATTTGTGGTTCAGGCTGAAGTCTTGCCGGGAAGGGGTGTTGGATTTTCTGGTCCTGGTGGGGCTACTGCCTAAATTCCTGGTTGATATGTTGTAGGCTTTACTTGGCCAGCGTCTGTTCTTCATGGACAGACAATACCTCTGGTTGTGGACCTGGAAGGAGTTCCTCCAGGATGGGATGTTCTCCTGGTCTTAAGAGTTCTTTCCCAGTATATCTTCTATGTCTTAGAATCACTTCAATGCTGGGGGGACTAGGGTTTCCCTTGTGAAGGCTCCCGTTCCTTTTCTTTCCATGTGTAGCGGTTTTTGGCCCAGGTTGGGCTGGCTGCTGGATGTCACCGCCTGAGTGGTGTCCTTGGGTTGGTGCTCCAGGCGATGAATGTCCTGTGGCCATGAGCCCTGTGGATGTGGATTTCTGCTGCAGTATGTGTGTGGGGGTGGTTGGCCTGTGTTGTTGTGGCGCTCCTCTGACTGGGTGGCGTTCATTCCTTCTGGAGGCTGTCCTTGCAACACCACTTTTCTGTGTGGTCTCCTGGGGTCTGCCTGGCTGCACTCATTTAGTAAGATGCCTGCCTTCATGTTAAGCTCCTGTGTGGCAGTTCTTCGTGTGCGGGGGATTTCCTTCTTCTCATATCTGGGCGACTCTTGGTGATTGGGGGCATCTCTCCTCTAGTATTGTTTACAGGTGCTGGTTCTTCTGTCTTCTCTTGATTTCTGTGTGTGTGTGCTGTGGTTGCAGCGGTTTCACTTTCGGGATCGTGTGTTTGTTGGGAGCCCGGTTCTAGAAGGTTCTGGGCATTGTGTGACCTTGCCAGGCCTCATGGATGCTATAGGTTCATTCACATTCGCTGGTGCTTGATTTGGCTCCTGTTTAGACAGTCTTCTATGGATGTGGTTGCCTTTTCCCAGGTGTTTGCCAGAGTTTGGTTTTGAAGCTGGATGCCCTGCCTTGTCCTTGACCGTTGGTCAATTGTTCGCTTCTCTCCACTTCCTTTGATCTGGTGGTCTGGTTCAGTTGGGCGGAGGTTGTAGGGGCTCATGTTGTACTGGTTGCTCCAGCATGGCCCCTCTGTCTGGCTTCAGCTGGTGTAGGTAACGCTGGCAGGTCTGGAGTGACCGCTTCCATCGGTTCCGTCTCCCTTGAGGTTTCCGAATCTCCTGATGCCTTCTCTGGCACATCTCACGTTGATGATTGGGCTGGTGTACGGGGTGGGTTCATGTGCAGGGTCTCGCATCCTGTCTCCTTTTCTGTGCTGGCGTACGGAAGGTTACTGCTAGGTTGTCTTGTGCTCTGCAATTGGGGCCGTTTCAGGGTTAGGGTGATCGGCCGCATGTGGTTACATTTTCGGTTTCCCTGCCCTGGGTTCTGGTGTCCATCCAGGATGGGCTTTTAAGTCTTTCTGGTCCCCTTGTGTGGTTTTTTTTTTACTGGTATGAGGTGTGTCTGTGAGGCACAAGAGCCTCATTTAATGAAGGTAAGTGAGCTTAGGACACTGTTTAATGCAATTATGGTTAAGTAATAGACGTATTACTACTTACTTCTCTTTGTTATTGGGTGAAGTGACCTAAACTGAAATATCTGCCATTTTCTCATCTAGTTGGATGTTATTTGTGCTCCTTTAGCTACTGGCAGACGTGTCCACTCATTGAAGTTTGAGTAACCAAAATATGAGCTATTGAGAATGCGTTCAATCTGTCATAAATGCTCCATCCAAAGGAAATTAGACTTACCAGCCTACAACTATTTTTGATAGTTTTGTACTGTGTAAGTACCGTGGTACACTCCAGTTAGTGTGACACCAAACAAGCTAATTTTTGATGGTGTGGGAATATAGACTGGGGTACATGGCATGCAAATAGTGCTAGAATATAGACTGGGAAAATTGGCATGCAAATCAGGTGCCCTTGATATGCATAGAAATAAACAAAGCCTAACCACCGGTTTCTTGTTCTAATGGAAAATACACACTATGCAGGACACAACCTTTTAATCTTCATCTAGAGGTCAGTGTACCTTTTTTCTCTATAGGTTTTTTTGTTCTTCAAACTTGACTTTAATTGAGAATTGGTCACACATCCTGGATGCTCTTGTTTCTTGGGAGAACTGGAGCAGGAGGCCCATGGATTGGCATTTTCATCATAGGTTAACATTTTGTCAAACTGGTGCTACAGATCTAAATCCTTACTGCATTAAAAGAGTATGCTTTACCTATATAGTCTGCAGTGTACTTTGGATCCAGTTATGTTGGAATTTATGGTCTTCTGAACACCGAGGGCAACGAGGCCTAGGCTCTGCTGTCACGGTGAGCATAACTAATAAAGACTGTGAATAACTAGGACATCAACCAAGACCAATCCAACTTCGGTTTCTCTGCCGAAGGAATGGTAGTAACCACAATAACAAGAAATTCTTCCCTGGCATCATGGTTTAACAACACTATTGAGGGGGTTGTTACACCCTAGTTATATGCAGTACAACTAGATTGGATCTGAAAATGGTTTTAGGGTAATACTCCTGTCTTAAGGAGCGAGTGAAGTTACTTTGAGGAGAGACTTTCTGTCTAAAACATGTTAGATGGTAGGCCAGAATTGTCTAAAGAGTGTAAGGATGCTATTTCAGTACAACTTTGATCTGCACCTGTTATTATACTCCAGTACTTTGAATATTTACTGCTTGCTTTTAATACAAAACATTAGTATTAGTTTCAGTTTCCAATCACAAACTTGTTTCTATAAGGTTTAGTGGTGTTCTGGAGTCATCAATGCTGGCTGATTTAAAAATCAGTTGATCTGCAGGTTCTCAGCTTAGTACGTTACTTGCTTCCTAGGACACTTAAACTTGTTATTTGCTAAAATTATGTATTCTCCAGTTTTCCTATTTTGGGAAAAACAATTTTAAAAGCTTGAATCACAAGCTGGTAGACGTCAGTACAAGAGGTGAATAATAATTGGAAAGAAATATCATATTAAAGGGACAGTAGCATATTGGAGCATTCCGTTAGAATGATTTGCTGTGTTTTTGCTTGCTGGTTGGAAATTTAAAATTGTGCTTTGTGATTCCTTTGAAGTGTTATGGCGTCAGTAGGTGAATGGCCTATATTACATGCAGAATTTAACACCCTTTATTTTGCGTCAACCCAATGGATTGTAATTGTGGACGTGGCAATTGTGTTTCAATGTAGTCTTTTTAAAATTTTAGGGGTTTTCTCCTACAGATATCCCATTATCGGCTGGTATCTTAGACCCTCGGGCAAGCCCAACACAGTTAAATACAGTGGAGTTTCTTTGGGACCCTTTAAAGAGGGCTTCAGCATTTATTCAGGTAATGTAAATATTGCAAAAGAAAATACTTGTGCATTGGGCATATGTTTTAATTTTCAGAAACTGCCCATGCACATGCTTAATCATAATTTTACTTAATTTTTTTCAAACCTAGGTGCACTGTATCAGTACCGAATTTACTCCAAGAAAACATGGAGGTGAGAAGGGAGTGCCCTTCCGTGTTCAAATTGACACGTTTAAACAAAATGAGAATGGTGAATACACAGAACACCTGCATTCTGCAAGCTGCCAGATCAAAGTATTTAAGGTATGACCCTTTTCTGAAACCATTCATGCCACGGTGGGTTGTATTCGGATTGGTGCATTAGTGCACTAATGCTGGCTGAATTGTACAGATACATGTGTGCTGCAAAGCGGGTATATGGAAAATCGGGATTTAAAAACAATAGTATCTTACCCACACCACATAGAATACATTTAGCGTGTGTGTTAATCATGGATGTTTTATGTTGATGGCGCTTCTTGTTCATCCGTCATGCGTTTGCTGATGAGTGTTGATGGCACAAACTGACAACAGACGTTAAAGGGATGATCTCTTGGAGTGAACAATTGAGCGGGTTGGACCAAGGGCAAACGTTCTCGCTCCAATTGAGTAAAAGGATAAAACTTATGGGGGATTTTTCTGCTGGGGACTACCGGTAGGCCAGAGACACTAAGGGGATGGTTCTCTTTCTTTAACGGTATATTTGCAATACACTCGAGATCTAAAACCAAACTAAAGAAAATGCAGCATCTTAGGATGGGTATCTGAATGAAGTGGTGGGTGTGGTGGGTGTGGAGGGGGTGTATGTTGAGTATATGGTTTTTTTTCTTTTACATGTTTGGGGTGCTTTTTGGTTTAAAGAAGTTTTCTTTGCTTACAGCCCAAAGGAGCCGACCGTAAACAAAAAACTGATAGAGAGAAAATGGAGAAACGGACAGCACAGGAGAAGGAGAAATACCAGCCTTCTTATGATACCACCATCTTGACAGAGGTGAGCTTGCTTGTTTAGAAATAAAGCATTGGTTTGCTTTGCAGCTGTATTGATATTCTCTAAACTACTGGCCAACGTTGACGTTTTGTCCCTTCAGTATCATTCAGGAAGGTTAGTCCCCGCTTCTGAATCTTGCCTGACTATGATTACCTAAGCCTGTTCTCTCCTAGTAACTCTGTGCTCTTAACGCTGTAATTAAGACATCTGAAATTAATACTGATTTCTGTGAGAGATCCCCAGCTGGTCTGTGTGATCACAATCTTACTATGTGTGATCTAGGATTCAGTGAAGGTAGCTGTCCACAGCTCAACAAAGCATCAAAACATTTCTGCTTGCCATAGTGGTGGATCAAAATAGACGTGTGGGTGGTCTTCAAGAAACTTGAACACCGCTGCGCTGGATGGCAGAGGCTACCTAACCTCTGTGGATTTTCATTACATTTCGAGTATTCATTGTTTTGGAATTATTGTAAAGTGTGCTGTAATATTTTGTTGAAAAATATTTTCACCTCAATCCTCAGCTGCATGAGGTGTGAATTACTGAGTGGATTGGTATTTAATGGATGATCATGGGGCTGGGTATAAGGTGATTTTACAGCGGAAGTTTTTTGTAGTATCTTGGGCACAGTGACTTTAGGATGACTACTGGAAACTGTATGCTTTGGTACTAGAACCACAATATGTGTAACTCATAGAGAAATACATCATTGGCTTCCAAACCTTTCTCGCTTCGATGTTGAGCAGAAAATTCTAGCAGATTTGCGGGAGGAAATTGATTTTTATTTTTTATCAATCGTGCTGTCCCAGTATTGAGTGCTTGGCACCTTTAAGCAAAGGAGCAGCTCCACTCCTGCTTCAGGGCCATGTGCAGAGGTCTGAAGATGCCCAGAGTTGACGTAGCTGTGGTGTCTGAATTATGCAGCGAAGAGCAGAAAAACACGAGTTGTAATGAACTGGAATTATACAATCTGGCAGCGCATCGGTTGAACTTGCTCGAATTAAACCCCATTTGTAAAGATGGTCTTTTACTACGTTGCTAATAAAATAAATTACAATCATCTTCTAGTTATTCTGTAGGAGTTTAAGACCGATTATTCACCTTATAACATGTTTGTCTGGTCTAGTTTCTTAAACCCTCGTGTACATGTACTTTGCTTACCTCTCCGCACACAATTCTCCCTCCTCCTCACTGTATTGTGTTTTCACAGCACAAATATTGAATAGACCTCCTTGCCTACATGTAGCAATACACACATGAAATGTTGTTCGGTCTTGTCTTGCTCAATGTACTTCCACCATCACACCCCACATACTAAAATTCAGCAGTATGCTTTCCCCAGAATCTCCAATATACATTCTTCACAACCAAGGTATGCTGTGATGATACGGTTGCATACAACAGCTCTTGCTGCCTAGAGATTTACCATACCTACCACTCCACTGGGCAATGAACTTGATTATAGACCTAGAAGATGTTAAAGCCCGCTGTCTTGAAAATTGCAACTCCAAATCCTATGTTCACAGATCACAAAGAAAAAGAGAACCTCCTTAACCAAGAAAAATAATACAATAAATGTGGTACATCTTCATAATAAGGCTTTGATCTTCAGTGGTAAGCTCTGAGCCATGTGTAAAGTTTTTGGTTTGCTGGAAACTATGCATGCCATACCCATGAGAGAAATTGCACTAGATCAATGTTGATTGCGTACCTTAATTGTGCAATGCAGATGGTTGAACCCGGCATTCTGATTTAGACTTTTGCAGTTTCCTTGACATGAGCCATCTGCCAGGAGCTCGGCTCTTGCTCTGCTTCATAGTTACAGCAAATGTGTACTTATATTTTTTTATTTTATTTTTAGTGTTCCCCTTGGCCCGACATGCCTTGTCCAGCCAACAACTCTCCTTCTCCAAGTTACAACAGCTCCCCAAACAGCTTCACCATGCCAGATGGGTACGTAACTAGATTTTCTTTTCTATTCTGTTACACTACAGCTACAAATGTCCTAATTTCAATCTAACAAATGTTCTAAATTTGGGCCACTACCCAAGGGGTAAAACTGACAGTGCATGCAATAGAAATAGCATTCCAACATGGATGTATATTCTGCACCCCAACCCCGCACACCACACTTTTTGTTGCTTTCATAGTGGAAATTTGAGTAAAGTGAGAGAACTGCTAACTGTGTTAATGGCAATCGTAATCATTATAGTCTTATACATTTTGAACAAATCAAGAAAGATGCCAATTCGTGATGCCATGTAAGTTTACTTTAATAGCCATTCCGCTGTTTCCAGATTGTAACGGATGATCTCTATTTTCTCAGCACGTCTGCATACTTCTTAAACGTTGTTGGCCCCATTTTTAACTTGCATGATATCTCCTTCTAGCTGTAGTCGTTGGATTTATTTTGTCTTTTATTACAAATCTATAAGTGCTGTTGGGTCTGTCTGGGAAACGCTGGAACAGCCAAACAATGATGGCCTTTTATAATGCTCATACTCAAAGAAATGCAGACTGTGCTGTGACTCTTCCGTTCCAGTGTTACTTGCTGTTGGATCACACAGAGTATTTTGTGCATAGTGGGAAGATTAGAGACTGTTGGGCTGATGACTTGTCAGCTGTTTCACCGCTACCCAGAATAGTAGCTTTTATTGTTCACCGCACAACTCTGAAATTCATTTGATCTTGAAGCTTTCAGACCATATATAATTATAGATGTGTAACTGTGGCTAATGGCAGTGAAGGGTTCTGGATGATATCAAATTGATGAAATTGAAGCACAAGTTGTTTTTGTCACTCAGATCCTCAAGGTGAAAAATCTCCTCTGAGTTACATATGCAAAAGTTTATATTATGTATGACCCACATCCCCTATTTCCTTTCTGAGTTGCTCACCAGTGATTGGGAGGTCTAGTGGGGGAGCCACCCTCTGCATTATCCTCTGTCTGCCTTCAAAAGCACCCGGGAGTTCAACAACCAAATACAAAACAAATCCCTCTGCCCAAAAACTTGCCTCCCTATCCCCACCACCCTTGGTAATGCCAGTCTGCTTCCTATGCAGGACTTCAGTACCTGGCATACTGCCATGCATCTACACCACTTTCTTCAAAGTCAACCCCACCCTCTGTCCTCTAAAGTTTTGCTCTCTGATCTCCATGTGAGAGCAGTGAGCCAGTGCTGTACAGGCAGCAGCTCTGTGAAAGTCTCCCCAGCATCCCCCCCCCTGTCTGTAGAGGGCTGGTGCAGGCGGCATGTCACTGCCAGACAGAAGACGAATTTAAAGGTTTAAAAACTAGTGTTTTCCCTAATGGTGTGGCTACCAAGGTGGCTCCTCAAGCCAGCACACAAACTGAGCTTCATTTGACATTAGTTTACAGTGCATCCATCCTGTTACTTTTACTTAAATTAATCTGTGTAGGTTATTTCTTGTTGATGATATAAAACTCCAAGAAATGTCACTGGCTACAAAGGATGTTCTAGTGGAATGTGCCATTGGATGTCCAGATGCTATTGTGGTGAAGCATTCAGAAAAGGTGTCACATCGAATTGGGCTGATCTGAATTGAAAGTACTAAATTCTGCATGAAGAATCGTTCACTTGCGTAGTGCTTCTAAACTGACCACTTTCAACATAACTTCATGAACAGTGATTTTAAGGCATTTCACTTTGTTTCCCAACACCAACTTCCTTGTTTCCCCAAAGTTAACTCTCCACAATCACTAATACTGCTTGGTTCGGGAGACCACATTCTATCTTCCTGAATGTTTCACAGGTGCAAAGTTGAGAACATGGGATAGTTCACAATAAACAAAGTTTTTTTTAACAAAAGGAGAATAAAGTCAAATGGCTTTAAAGCCTTCAATCAAATGCCAAAAGACTTTTGAACTTAAGACGTGCAGTGAGTGAAATTTTGGGCCAACCTCTGGAGCACCCTAGGAACTATTTATAATAGTCAACTGCATGAGCTCTTGATGCATAGATAATGAGAGACTGTACACATTTAATTTTATATTTAAGTGCGTAGTATCCAGTGTTTGTTCATGAGGGCCTAATCCATGACAAAGATTTGAGGTATCAAATTCCAGGATATACATGAAATGCCGGAAATTTGAGGAGATCTGAGGAATTCACATGGGCAAGAGTAGGGTGTATACCACTGCATATAAATAAGTACCAGTGCATTTTTACCAGCATATGCGCTTGTTTCAAGCTATTTATTTTCAAAGTTAATCCTACCATCTTGTGCACAAGCTTTAAATACAATAATTAACCTGTTATAGTGGAGTCAAGGTGTGTTACGCATAGGTGCCACTGGGAAGTAGCAAATGTGGCCCTCGGTAGACTGACAGACTATCACTTCGCTCAGGAACCAGTGTGTCTGTCCCTCGTTGAAGTTTGTTTCATATATATATTTTCTTTTATTCGACTTTGCCATTTCATGGCAGTGGGGAGGGGGTTTAAGCATTTCTATCATCCTTGCGTCAAATATTTGATCATGCAGAAACTGGTGCATAGCCAGCACATATGGATGTTTAATAGGGATTACAATACCGCATCGTATTTAAACATTCCACACATCAATTTCATGAATTAAAAGTTTGAGTACAGAAACCGCAAAAAGAATTCTCATACTGCATAGTCAATGCAAGTTTGATGGTCCTTCTATATTGGACCTTGTAGTTCCAGTCCTGGGATTTCATGCAACAAGCTAATGCATTCTGTGTGATGTGGTCTTGGTTTGTTTATGTTGAATTAGTGGAACTACTGCATCTGTTTAAGACTGGCAGGATCACTGTTGCATCCATTTTGTGGTTTCTCACTTATGCCACTCTTCTGCCCAAAACAATTCCCCATTACAGGACCTCTGCAGCCCATCTCCTGCTATGGATAGCCCCTCCTGTGTCTCCCTTGATTTTCCCACAGCATCACTTCCACCCCAAAAACTGGTCCGCAAGGACATGTAGTGAGTTGGTCACCCTAGCAGAACTACTTTTTTTATTTTTTATTTAATTGAAGCTGCCCTTCGGTTTCGTGATTACTAGTTATGGGTCACAAGCTGACATTTGACAAGCTTTACTTTAATCTTGTTTGTAAAGTATTTTGAAGTTTGTTTCTTGCCTTTATAGTAAATGCATACCTTTTGAACTGAATGCGCTGTACTGTCATCTGGGTCAGTGTACATTGAGAGTTTGCTAGATTATGTAGACAGCTGTCTCAGCCAAAACAACTTAACTGATACAATTTGGGTGGTTACTAAATGGTTCCCAAGCAAGGGATCCGCCTCACCACCTTCTAGTGGCCATGCCCAAAAAAAGAATAAACAGTTCAAATTATTAAAAAGAACTAACTTTTTTTTTAACGTTTGTTGCTTTTTTTTTCCCCCATGTTATTCCCTTGCACTTTTAGAAACAGTTCACCAACCCACCAAGTGGATCCTCCGCTTCCCAGCAGCGATGTAAGTATGTGGGGGATGATGTTAATATCATGCTTTTCTCTTTTAGGAGACTGGTGAAAAGTTTTTCAAGACTTCTTAATTCTTTTTGCCATGTAGCACCTACTCCCCTCTGCCAGCATCCTGGATGCCCAGCAGTGGCTTCAACGCAATCGCTTCCCACAGTACTGCCGGCTCTTCTCCAGTTTCTCAGGTAAGTGTCTTTTTTCCTAATGTTGTTCCACCTTCAGGCAGATAAGTTAACTTTATCTTCACAAGTACTGATATGAGTTTAGATTTGAGCTGTTGCATAATTTAGTAAACTAGAAGAAATGTCCACTGTAGAGTTGCCATCTGGGCACTGAACTGTACCCTAGTAATGGAGCCTCTGAGATGGGTGCAGGAGAGGGGAACTAGTTTTGATTTTTATCTACTCAGTTCCTCCTCTTTTTTTTTTTTTTTTGTTAACCAACGTTTATTAATTTTTTTTAACAGGTCATGCAAGAGGCAGTACACAGCGTATGTGCCAACAACCTTATAGGCCGGCAGCGAACAGCTTACACACAGAGAGCAATTTCAGAGTCAGGGAAGCCCGAGGACCCTAGCGGTACCCCGGAAGCAGGCCTATGAGCAGGTAGTCCCTAGCCAAGGTTCCACTTTAAAGGCACTATGCCCTGCGCGAGCCCTCTGACAGATAAGTTTGGAACATTACAACATTTGACAAGCTAGCTCAACCTAATTGAACTTCACCAAGCTCGCCCTTAAGGGCCAATGACCCTACGTGCTAAAGATTCCAATTGCCGCAGTTGTTATACATTCCCCTGAGAGCGTAGCTGTATCCGCATGCAGTTTGTCTAGCATATCGTACAATTCGGCCATGACAAGCAGTGCATCGCAACATACCGTGTCAAATCGAACGAACAGCGCATAGGTATACCTTCCATCATACCCTCTATAACACCCCATTCATAGTCTGCAGTAAGTATAACAGGAGAGGACCGGCAACCGCTAGATGCTGTGCGGTATAGGCTCGCCAGCGTCCAATAGTAACTAATTGGGTATTGCGTAGGTCAGTAACCAGCATGCAGGTCATGGCATAGTAACAGGTTAGGAACCACTCCATCCTCATCGCGCTGTGTTCGTGCTAAATCCATTCGCCACCGCACCTGCATCAGAAATTTAGGTGGGAGGCGGCCAACCAACAAACGGGGTGGGGGCAGAACAAGGGAATGGGAAGGAGGGGGAGCAGGGTCTAGGGAGGGAGGCTCAGCATGGGGGGAGGGAGTGCGGACCCCACTATTATAGGCTGGAAGTCCAGGCCATCCAGGGGCGGGTTCCCCCCTATCTTGGGGGTGTCTGCGAGAGTCGGGGACCGCAAACTGTCTGCCGGTCTCCATAAATTCCCTGGCTCTATAGGGCCCACTACATCATCGAAGAGCTTCAGGGCTCGGAGCCGTGGTGGCTGTAGTCTAACATGCTCTAGTCGCCCCAAATGGTCTATCAAGGGCTTCCAAAGCTGGCTAAATTTGGTATCGCGGAGTTGAAGATGTGCCGTGAGGAGCTCCATCGCCACCACATGCCACAGGCGGGTAAACCACACATTGATAGAGGGCGTGTCGGGTTTCTTCCAGTAGAGAGCCACCGTTTGTTTCGCAGCACCCAGCATGTGGAGGCTAAGGTGTCGGTCACGGCCCGTCATAGCCCGTAGAGTAGTCGGTCGAAGGCCCAAGAGCACCACCAGTGGGTCCTCCGGCAGGGGATAGCCCAACACCTTTTTAATGTGGCTAAGGACTTCTTTCCAAAAGGTAATCAGGAGAGGGCACGTCCACCAAATGTGGATGAAATCTCCCATCGCTTGAGTGCAGCGCCAGCATAGGGGGGATGCCGTAGAGAACATTCTCTGGAGTCTAGCGGGGGTGTAATACCATTGGGTCATCACTTTATAGGCTGATTCCTGTTGGGGGATGCTGCGTAGGATTTTGGGAATGTCGCTCCAGAGCCGAGACCATTGGGAAGGGGTAACACCTGAGCCAGTGACGTTGTGCCATCTCACCTGGTAGGGATGGGGATCCGGCCGCTGCGCGTGTTGGAGCACCTTGTATATGCGGGAAATCAGCCCCTTTTTAGGTGCCGAAGGTGCGCGCCAACTGTTCGAACGGAGTGTAAGGCCGCGTGGCCGCCTGCGTCAAAGAAAAGCCCTGTATCCAGTGGCGTAATTGTATATACTGGAACTTGTCTCTGTCTGTGAGCCCAAACTCTTGCTTGCATTGATCGAAGGTTTTGAGACAGTCCCCAACGAATAGGTCACGGATCGTCCTGCAGCCGGTTTCCGTCCAGTTCGCGAAATGGGGAGGGCGACATGCCGGCAGGAACTGCGGATTGCGAGCGATCGGGGTGTGAGGAGACGGGAAAGTGGTCAGGCCCCGACAAACTGCCACCTTGTCCCAGATTTCAGGGACCGTTTTGGTAGGGACCGCCATGTAGGCGCTACGGTGGCGAGCCTCCCGGGGTAGCCAAGCATGGTCCCAGAGTGGACGGCAAGTGACTGCCCGATCCATGTGAAACCACACTTTTTTCACTCTCCCACGCCCCCCATTCCAGTATAAAGCGGAGGTGGGACGCCCAGTAGTAATCGAGGAGGTTAGGGCAGGCCAGCCCTCCCCGATCCCGAGGGAGTTTCAGGATCTTGTTGGAAAAGCGTGGTTTCTTCCCCCCCCCCCCATATAAATGCGGTAAGTCCGCGCTGTAGCCCCTGGATGTGATGTTCAGGAATAGGCATCGGCAAGGTTTGGAAGAGGTATAGGATCTTCGGCAGGATAGACATTTTAACCGTGTTCAGTCTGCCAAGCCAGGAGAGGGGCAGGGCCTTCCACGCGCGGAGGTCGGCCAAGACTGAAAGTTTGTATTCCTGCCAATTGGCCTGCGTCCAAGTATCCAGGTCTGGAGTTAGGTTAAGACCCAGGTACCGCACCGATTTGCTCGCCCACTGGTACGGAACAGAGGCTTGGATCGTCGTAAGTTCCCCGTCTGGGATCGTTAAGTTAAGGGCCCAGGACTTCATGTGGTTAATTTTCAGCCCAGAGGCGCTTTCATAGGTTTGAAGTAACGAGTGCACCGCTGGCAGCGAGCGTAGAGGATCAGAGAGTGAGGAGGAGGTCGTCCGCGAATAGAGCGATCTTGTGCTCAACCCCGCGAAGAGATATACCACCGATATCTGGGGACTGGCGTATCATAATGGCCAGAGGTTCCACCACGAGGGCAAACAGCAGGGGCGACAAGGGGCAGCCCTGCCGAGTACCTCTACAAATGGGGAAAGGCTGCGTGAGTTGGCCGTTAACCCGTACTCTAGCCACTGGTGAGATATATGGGGCCATAATACGCGCCACCATCTTAGGGCCCAACCCCACTTTCCGCAGGACCGCCCGAAGGAAGTTCCAGTCCACCCGATCGAAGGCTTTTTCCGCATCAAGTGATAATAAGCAGGCTGGAATCTTCCAATGTTTGGCCTTCCCCACAATATGCGCTATGCGGCGCACGTTGTCCGCCCCCTGGCGTTGGTGGATAAACCCCACCTGGTCGGGCTCGATGAGGTTCGGGAGGTGGGCACTAAGACGTTTAGCCAGAATTTTGGTGTACAATTTCAAGTCCGTGTTTAACAGGGCAATAGGCCGGTAAGAGGAGCAAAGGGT
Source organism: Triturus cristatus (assembly GCF_964204655.1). Classification (NCBI taxonomy): domain Eukaryota; kingdom Metazoa; phylum Chordata; class Amphibia; order Caudata; family Salamandridae; genus Triturus; species Triturus cristatus. The sequence continues at coordinate 81,554,157 of NC_140584.1, read as the reverse complement.
ATGATCCTTCCCAGGCTTCGGAATGAGGGCTATTTCAGCCATTGCCATGTCCGACGAGGGCCCCACCGATTCCGCGAACGAGTTGAAGAGACGCAAGAGATACGGCTGTAGTTGCGGCAAAAAGGCACGATAGAATGACACCGGAAGCCTGTCCGGGCCCGGCGTTTTGCCGAGCGGAAGATCCAGCAGGGCATCCGCTATTTCCGTCCGGGTGATAGAGCCCTCCAGGGTCGCAGATTGACGCTCGCTCATCGGCTCCCATTGACAGGCGTCAACGGCTTCCGAGATCAGGTCCGCCGCCGGCGGGTCACTAGCATAGAGAGCCGCGTAGTAGTCGCGGAACGTTTGGAGCTTTGCCGTTTCCGCAATGGCCCATGACCCGTCCGCCTTTTGTAACTTGGCGATATGGGCTTTAGCCGCTCGCGTTCGCAGGCGCCGCGCCAAGACAGCACCCACCTTATCCCCGCCCTCGTAGTAACGCTGCTTGAGCGAGAGCAGGGCGCGTTCGGCCTTGTTGGTCCGGTGCGCGCGGAGCTGTTCACGTAGGACGGCTAGGCGTCTCTTACGCGCCGCCATCGGGCGCTCCTGATCCAACTTCTCTAACGTCTTGACTTCGCGCTCGATTTTGGTCTCGTAGAGCCGGGCTTCGCGTGCCCTGGCGGCAGCTATTGCCGTGAGAGTGCCCCGTATCGTAGCCTTGAAGGCATCCCAGAGGAGAGGGAGGGGAGTCCCCGGTATGTCGTTATCTGCGAAGTACGCCAGGATGGCCGCCTGGACCTCCTCCCTATCCACCGGATCGCGAAAAAAGTGGTCCGGGAATCTCCAGCGGCTCAATCGCGTCGGGCGAGTGGAACACTCCCATAGAAGCAATTCTACATGGGCGTGATCTGAAATTGAAATGTTGGAGTGTGACACCGATATAATATCTTTGAGCAAGGACTGCGACGCAAAGAGAAGGTCGATGCGAGAGTATGAGCGGTGCACATGGGAGTAGAAGGTGTAGTCCCGCAGCCCCGGAGAATGGTACCGCCAGGTGTCCACCAATTTTAAGGAGGTGAGGGAGCTCTTCACTGCCGCAGACATGGCCCCCATCCCGTGGAAAGCCCCCCCACAACGATCCATCTCCGCGTCCCACACCAAATTGAAGTCCCCTCCGACTATGAGGTCGGAGTCCACTGGCTCAAGGTGTTCCCTAATGATCCCGCGTAAAAAGGCATCCTGACCCTGGTTGGGGGAATAGATATTACACAAAGTGAGTGGGCGATTCCCTCTCCGGACCTCCACCCGCAAGAATCGACCCTCGGCATCCCTACTGATCTTAGTGTCTCCCTGGGGGAACCCTGCCCTGCAGAGAATGGCTACTCCCGCTGTCTTAGTGGTGGCCGAGGACCAGAACTGATGGGGGAAGCGGGGGTGCGCCATCCGCGCCACATCCGATTTGAGAAGGTGGGTTTCTTGGAGGAAAATGACATCCGGGCTCTCCAGAAGCAGGTAGCGCCATATTTGGCGTCTCTTGTTGGGTGAATTAAGCCCTTTCACATTGAGGGAGACAATCTTCCAAGAAGGCGAGTCGGTCATTGACATAGAACCACTAGCAAGACAACTCTCATGTGGCCGTTCCCCCCCCCCCCAATCTTGAGTCCCCCCCCCCCACCAAAAGGATACTGAAGGAGAGGGAGAGGAGGGAGAGGGATAGAGGCAAGAAAAACAACCAGAACACTTAATCGGCCAGCAAGGCCTATTCCAGTCTAGGGAGTAGCCAGGCACAACGGCACAGGCTGTCCCGGAGATGTCACACTCCCAGAAATAGGAGTGGGGGTTTGTCATCACCGCTCTGCTAGTCACGATTTCCAGGGCCCGCTCCGGGCCACCGCCTCTGCGGTACAGGTGTTGCGCCGAGGAGAAGGCAGTGGCGCGCCCCCGGGAGTGGCATCAAGAGCTCCAAGAGGAAAAGACAGCGACATGGCCGCCGGACGACCATGCAAGCCACCATCTTGTCTCCAAAGCTGTCCTCGAAGAGGGCGGTCCGCCGTGAGAGAGTCTATCCGTGGGCGGATGTCTGGGAACTAGACGGCGACGGGCCACCCTCCAGGGATTTGATGTGCTCAATGATGTCTTGCTTGTCTCGTGAAGATCTGCTGCCGTCGGGCGAGGCGGGACGCCCAGGGCGGCGCACCTTGGACCACTGCAGCGTCAGCGGGGCTCTGAGGGTGGCAGGGCGCCCCGGGGGGCCGGCCGGCGAGGCATCCGGAATCTGCAGCAGCTGAGCCGCCTCTCTGTAGGATCTCAACACACGGCGCTTGGATTCCCACTGGAACATGAGGGCGAAGGGGTGTGCCCACTGATACCGAATGTGGAGTTCCCTCAGCTTGTCTGTAATGGGTCGGAAGTCCCTCCGGCGCTGGAGTGTCGTGGGGGCCAGGTCCTGAAACAGCTGGATAGGCTTACTCCCACAGAGGATTTCGGGTTTATATCTGGCCGCTTTTAGGATGGCTTCCTTCTCGACGAAGAAATGGACCCGAGTCAGAATGTCCGGGACAAGACCCGGCCTCCCAGTCGGTCCCGAGACCCTATGTGCGCGGTCCAGGGTTAGGCGGGGATGTATCATCGCCTCGAATATCATGCAGAAGGTCCGCCACGAATGACATTATATCTGTACCTTCAGCCCCAGTGGGAACCCCCCGGATGCGGATGTTGTTCCGGCGCCCCCTATTTTCCAAGTCCTCCTGCTTGATTTGGAGCTCCACATGCTGCTCCTCCAAAGTAGCAAGCCGCTGCCATAGATGTTCGTGATCCTCTGTGCGGGCGTCCAGGGTCCTCCAAGTCGTCAACGCGGCCTCCCAGCTCCCCCACATCTCTCCGCAGCTCCTTGACGCACGCCTGGACCTCCGAGCGGAGGGACCCAATTTCTGACTTCAGCTCCTGCATGAACGACGCCATAAAGGACTGCGTGATCGGTGCCGCGGAAGCCCCAGCTTCTGACGACCCAGCGCCTGCCGGTGTCGCACTTGGTTTGCTCCACAGGTCCTTGACTGAGGCGTCTTTGGGAGCTGCCGCCAGCTCCTTTCCCGACTTCGTGCGGGTCATGGCGCAGGGGTGCCGGAAATCGCTGTCTCAATGGGGCGTCCCTGGCCGTACCAGTCGCCCACACCTCGCAGCACCCGGGATGCCCAGCCGCACCGCCCCGGAGCAGCAACGTGGGCCCAATCGACTGAGTATAGACCAAGGGCGCCGCGTTCCAGAGCACCCCCCTGAGTCAATGCTGCAAGGGCGCGGTAGAGTCCAGCACCAGGCGAGGGGGGGGGGGGGCGGCCAGATCCCAATTCACAGCGTCGTGCAGGGCCTGCAGGTCGGGTAGTGTGCAGCAGGGTACCCAACGACTCCCAAGGCAGGTCTGCCACTAGTTGCACACCATGGGTCTGGCAAAAGGCTCTCCAATTGTGCGCCCGACCCCGGTTAGTGGTTCTCTTGTGCCCTGCTGAGCTAAGTCTCACTCCTCGCCCGGGGAGGCCTGCACGCCCCCCCTCTGCTCCACGCCAATCAAGGGGGCCACCAGCGTCCCCCACTGCCCCAGGACTCACTCACCGCCGCTCAGCTCCGGAGTGCAAGCAGGGAGACACTCAATCAGTGGGCAGCAGGTCGCTGGAGCTCGCGCAGTCCAGGGACGGTGCTCTCTCCCCGCCGCCGCCCCTTTCAAGCCGCCTCGTGGTCCGCTCCTCCGCTAGGCCGCACTCGGCGCGGTTCAGCAAATGGTGGCGGGTGCTCTTCACTGTCTCCGCGGCCTCTCGCACCAGCCAGGTGACCCCCTCAACAAGCCACCTCTCACGCCCATCCACCGCCGGTCACCTCTGCCACTTCACACCGCCTCCGGCCACCTCCGGGTCGCGCCACCTCGCCCGCTCCCAGCAAGCTCTCGTCTCGCCCGGGAAGTCCCGGCCTACCAGGTCTCGGCGCCGGGGTCTGCGGTCGTCGCTCGATTCTCCGGCCTCCAAGCCCTCCGGTCAGTTCGTCCGGGGCCGCCACAGCCAGGACCCCCAGGCAGATCCTCTCCGGCGGCCAATCAAGCGATGCCTCCTCCGTCCGGGAACCGCCAAGCACAGGGCACGCAGATTTGAAGGGCCGGAAATGGCGGGCAGCGCGGCCGGGTCTCAACGCTCCCCCCGAGCGGCGCCGTCCAGCCCCAGCGGCGATCGCTGGTGTCTTCTTCCACCGCCCCCGGCAGTCCGCCCCGCAGGGGCTGCTGTCCAGAGCCAGGGTCCGCCGGTACACCGCTGTTTGAGGCGTTTGATCTCAGCGGCGGCCCGGAGCTGCAGCGACCCACATCTTACTCCATTGCTGGCGAGACCACGCCCCCAGTTCCTCCTTTTTTTTTAATCTGCTTTCTGAATACAGTATGAGAAAACAATGGGAAAACCAATAATCTTAGGGACCAGGTTAAATAATTTAGTAGCCAAGAAAAATACTAAACAAGTACAGAGCAATTTGAGATTAGCGTTACCGTAAGACAAATGTCCCACAAAAGAGCTCTGAAAATCACATAAGCACATGGGTACAATTCATAAAAACAAAGATAAAAGCCAGGCCCAACGATGTTTAGTACGAAAAAATAACCAATGTAATGCAGTCAAGAAAATTGTACTGTAATATTAGTTACATATTACAGAAAAGTGAAGTGTTTATGTGCCTCACCAGTGATAGATTTCTATATTCACGTGGGAAGGGCAATAAAAAGCTCACTTCTCCATCTAAATTTCACAGCAGTGTAATCTCATTTTGAATGTTCACAATGGTATGGAAATTACAGAGAAGATGGCAACGTTTTGTATGCAATGCAAAGAGCAATCAAGCAAACTTTTGTTTGATGTTTCTTTTGAAAGTAGAAGGAAAACTGTTTGCAGAAAACATACTGTCTCCTCTAACATACTGACAAAGTGTTTTGTAATTGACCAAACAGACTTCAGGCCTGGATGCAAAACAATGGATAATTTAGTGACATTCATTCTTATTGGCAAGGCAATACAACAAGGGATATCTCTAAACCATCTGCTTTGTAGATTATTCAATAACATACATAGACATTTACTATAGTCTAAACCTATGACATTCGGCGTAGACCGTGTACTGCTACGTTTGATCACGTTACTTCATTTGATCATCTGGTCAAATTGTTAGGGAATTTGGTTCTCTTCCAAGGTCAAAATTGACAACTGACTCCAAGGCTGTGTCCTAGCCTAACTTTTTTTTCTCTTTGGCTCAGACATAAGTTTCTACATCCATAAACCTAACTTTCTGCCTGCAAAACTGGGAAATTGATTGATCCGTCATCTGGCATATACCGATGACCTTGCCATGTGCTCCCCAACTTCAACAAGCCACCAGAATTATCTTACACACTGAATTTAATCAGTTAAGCGGCTCGTAAATATCATAGTCAAATATTCTTTCCTTCGGAAAGCAGATGAGGAAATTCAACTGGGAACTTGTGCAACAGCCTGTAAAAAACGTGGATAATTATGATTTGGGCTTTGTTTATGTTGGATACCAAACTGTTTGCGTTGCAACACCTGGAAAAACTAGCCTAAATCTTTCATGCTAACTAAAGTCCTGAAAAGATTTGCACAAATATAGGGCGGCTGGGCGCTTTCTGACAATTAATACCCTAAAAACCTGTTCCAGTTCTGACTTGTGCTTCATTAGCACTCAATTCGAAGTGCGTGAATAAACTGGAAACTGTTGTCATACACCAGTTACCATCACTATTTAATCTGCATGCCTCTAATTTCAAGCTATGATTTGTCAAAAGTATTATTTCTGTGACTGTACTTCATGCGATGATTCAGTGAGGGGCACGAATTATTAAGAGCTGAACCAGTTTCTTGATGAGTTACGTTGCTGCTTTATTAAATAAACATAATTTACCATCGAATGAAGAGCTGCTGAAAATGTCTTTTGGATAACGACATTGATTCAAACCTGGAAGTTGCATCTAAATGTGTAATGTTTCGTCTTGCTCCTGAAGCAGTTTGAGGGTTCTTGGAATATTACCCACCCTGGTCAAACCTGTGGGCTCTCTAAAAATTTCAACAAAATCTTGGACCATATTTTAGGATTTGATACCGGCATATCCAAATTAAATACTTGTTACCAACTTTATGGAAGTTTTTGCTTTGAACAATAAAAGCCACAAGGGGATATTTTTCTCTACAAACCAATAGCCCGATTTGGAAACTAAGGGCCTTATTACGAGTTTGGTGGTCTTGAAGGACCGCAGTGGTTCTAGTAAGATCGCCAAGCCAGTTGTCAACCCTCCTGCTGGATTCAGAGTTAACCCCCAGGACGGGAAGGCAGTGCGGTAGTGTCATGGTGGAGGGTATGTTAGGCTTATCGGAGAGCCTAAACAGGATACCGATGCTGTGACAGCACGCCTACAACACATTCGTGGACGGTGTGGAATGCACAATGTTGTGCATGCCATACAGTGCACGCACGACCATGCACTTTTAAGGGGTCACATGTGCCCCCCCGTGCACCCCCATGGGCAGATTTGCCATGGGGTCCTGTCGGGGCAGGGAGGGCCCTTTCCATGCCGTTCCCCCAAGCATTTCATGACTAGGCCCCTGCCATGAAATGCTCGGTGGAAAGGCAGGTCGGAATCTTCTTGGCGGTGTTGGCACCGTAGTGATTCCTGCCTGCTTTCCCCACCACCACCTCTGTGGGATCTTGGATCGTGGCGCTGGTCTTGTGGCAGTTCTACTGCCACCATTGTAATATCGCGGTCGGACCACCTGGGTGGTGGCGGTCTGATAACCACCGCAAGTACGGTGGTCCCAGGACTGCCGTACTCATAATCGGGCCCTATGTTTTTGAACATAGCCTACAACAGACTCCAACTTCTGGATGTCCGTAACATAAAAGTTATAACGGTGCCCGATTACATTTTAGGATACTCTTTTTACTTAACGTATTTATCCATGGTTCCTGTCTGATGCTTATTTAACTATATTTGTTCGGATGTTAAATAGCACTGTGTAGAATATTTTAATCTTCAATCATAGCCATCTATATGGTCTTAGTTTTTACTTTGTAATTTATTTAAAAAAAATTAACACAAAGTATCACACACACGAAACAAGCAATGTATACCAATTTTATTAAACGGAGAGAATAAGTGGCTGTTAAGGAAGTTTAATAGGATCGAAATGTGTAATCAGGTAACCAATTGTATGGAAATTCCAGATCAAGAGATCCCACTTCTTGTTTTATGGCTTTATAGTGGTAAATATGTCAATGTTTCGACCCCTTCATTGATAGGTTATTTATAACCATCAACATTTTGATGTCTCGCCCTTGAGGAGGTAGCTTTGAGCTTTGCCAAACTGAGGCTTTCAATTAAAATAGATGAGTCCCAGTGAGGTTGCATACGTGCAAGGCAGCCATGTATTTCAAAAGCCAACCAGACAGGTTCTACTTACTTACTATTGGACTACTATAACGTATAACTGTGTTTCTGAACTCAAATTAAAATATTATTGGTTACCAAAAACGCCCCAAGCACAAATTACTTTTTGGTACAAAAATTTGCACACGCCATGCAGTCCATCAGTATCTTTGGCAGATTATGTGTTGCTGAAAATGTGACGCTTCAAAAAAATGTTCACTACATTTCTGCCCCAGAAGCAAAAAATCATTTACTTTTTTTAGGTGCCGACTTACTAAAGATGTCAAAAGAGGACTTTATTCAAGTTTGTGGTCCTGCAGATGGAATAAGACTGTATAATGCCATCAAAGGAAGGTTAGTTCCGTATGCAAGTTTTTCCCTTCCATGTTATTTTTTTCTCAATCAATATTCTTAATAATTAATGCTTATGATTACAGAAGTGTGAGACCAAAATTAACCATATACGTGTGCCAAGAATCGGAGCAGAACAGGTTGCATCTTAACCAGAAACGAGATAATGGGGATAGCAATATGTGTAGTAAGTATGTTATGTAATCAAATAAATGTCGGTCACCTGCATTTGTTGGGCAAGAATTTATAAAGTGTGGGCAAGAATTTATAAAGTGTGGCATGCGCTGGTCTGGCAAAACTTATTGAGAGGGCTCCAAAAAGTGCTACCAGGCCAGCCTAGAGCTACTGTGCATGTGCGTGGGCGCGCACACGCCGCACTTTACCGAGATTACTTTCACTTTCGCGGCCGCACGGCCACTTGGCATAGCCAATAGGTCTAGCTTTTGGGACCTTATAAGTATTTAGTTATGCAACTGTTGCATGGCTAAACACTTATAAGGTACCAAAGGCGAGACCTATTGGCTATCCCAATGCTTGTTGACAATGTACACAGTATTACGTTGTGGTGCACATTACTGCATTAAACATTTTGTTTTAGTATGTTAATAGGACATGAAAAATAATTGTTTAAGGCAGCATCCACATTCTGTAATGCGGAAGTGACCACTATGCAATACATTCCCTTGCAAGGCTTTCTGACAAATTGATGATTTATGGTGTGTTTAGGGAGACAGAATGTGAGCCTTTAATCACAAAGGGAGCAGAATCAAGGGCAACGGACCTGCAACTATGAACAACAGCGCCTCCTAAGTTGTCTCAAGCATGCCAGGGGCGATGCTGTCAAACCACCCCTTGTCCCCACCAGTGCTTTCCCAAAAGGACTGGGGCAGACAGCAGATCTTCAGAAGGAGGGTCAGCACACTCATTCAGTACACAGATTGCGATTTCTGGAAGGTGTCCAGAAGCTGTGTGGTTGTGATTCACAGGCTGTGGGTGGACTAGATGTTTTGACTGTGTGCTTGAGACTGGTCTGTGCTGAATTTTGCAGGTGTATGAAATCGCTTGCCTCCAGGCTCACTTTTTGTCTGCTGCATTGTATGGTTTAATATTGATCCCATGAAAAATGTGTGCCATTTTTTTCTCCTGTATATTCTTGGTTTTGGGCTGTCTGTACTTAACATGGTTTCTTCTTTCAGTCATGTGCACTCCTGATTCTGATCTGAATATGAAAACGCAAATTGGCTTAATCCAGTCATTTCCTGTTTAGTGTGCTGTATCAAATTAAGCCTGTCATTTCTGATTCTCGTTCTGTGATCTTTAGCCTGGACATAGTTAACACTTCTTGTGAGCCTTAATGGCAGTGTCTTTGCTCATTTAAAACCTTCACCACGTGACGGGTCACTTGGATGTTTGTTAAATTTAGCTTTGCTTGCCTCGGTTTACCTTTCACTGCATTCGGTTTGATTTTATATGCCTTTTATTCAATGCTTCTGTTCTAGGAATGCAGTTCATCCAGTTTAAAAACATCTGATTGGTGATGGGGCAAAGCTAACACAAATAAAAAATGTTTGGTGTGGATACCAAAATGTTAAAGCCTGGTATTCCAATATTGTTTCCCGACGACTCGAACATATGCTAATCTCTGCCATTTTGTCTCACTCATACAGCACCCAAACCTTTCACTTTTTATTTTTAACTTTTGCGTTTCTTGGATGAGCTTTACATTGTGAATTTGTTTGGATACTGGAGATGCACTTTTATTTTTTCCCCGTGTCCCTAGTTGTGTTTTGTATTTCCCCTCCTTTATTTTTGTTTTACTGTAACTTGCTTTGTGATGTTGTGCAGTACAACAGAGGTTAAGGATTGTAATTTTAAACCAAGTGCATTTGAGGATTATGTGTTGGAGTGTAAATGTGCTATGGCTGCCATCTTAAGATTTTGAGTATATGAAGTGATTTCATATTTGGGCAGTGCTCTTCAAAAACTTTTCAGATAACAAGTGAACTGTACATAATGATCCTGTTAGAAGTCAAGTAGCCGTCATTCAAACGGATCCAGGCTGAAGTGTATCCAATGCCGACAATCTCTGAGAGGTTTCTTCAGTGAATTATGTCTAATGAAAGGTCGTCTGGTTAGCATCTTTGGTTCACACGTAAACCCAACCAATATGTTTGAAATGAAATAATGTGCGCGAGTTAAGATGAATCCAGACGTCTTTATTCAGGATACAGTGAAACCCCTCGGCCACCACACTCGCCTCTGCTCCAACCAGCTCCCTTCACAATTCTCTCCCCCTAATCATCACTCACGGCTCCATGGAATCGTTGACACTTAGGTACCATGTAGCCTAGGATGCATGCATTCCATTGTCAGTAGATACCATCAATCAGGTTAACACAGAGGCAAGTATGTTACTGATGGCTTTACATTCACATCCATAAGATACCACAATGTTATTGAATGTGGTCCTCCCAGATCTGTTAGCATAGTCCTGCCTTTGTGCTGGGAACTGCAAAAAGTCTTCCAAAGTAATGTTCTTCTCCGCCCAAACCTCAAATTAGGCTATGGACTGTTGTACATGTAGGTTTCGGTCCCGGTTTTGATCCTGTGCTGCAACTGTAGCTCGTATAATGCTACCTTGTTGCATCAAACTGTGTGAGATCACCAGTTGACCCCTCAATTCTTTTCTTCTACACCATTGGACTACCTGTCTTGCCTGAAAGACTGGCCCATGCTATATACATGTGGCAAAGTAAAATATCAAATTGGGAAGAAGCCAGTGCAATGAAGTGACCAAACAGCTCTAAAACTAGTGAACTGAGGCGTGGGAAGTCGTAATGCTTTAAAACTATGTTATAAAGTCTTCTGGTACATTTTCAAGTGCTTGAGCCACCATAATCAGAAACATGACTCCTTTATTTGCTATATGTTAGTATAGTAAAAAAAATCAAACTCCTCTCATGCACTCCTTTCCATGCCATTCGTGTACACAATTTACCCAACCCAATCAGCCAGTGCACCATTTAAAATGTAATCGCTGTTTTAAATAAATACATTTTAGATCACATCCTCATCTGTATGTGGGAATCAACATATTTGTGATGCTGTAAACACCTCCATGGCCGTAACTACTTGACATGCATTCACACTGATTCACAAACACCTAGTCTCAAATCCCTCACAGATTCAGAACCCTCGTACAGAAGTGCTGCCAGTCAACTGCCAGAAAGGTGAGGGCATACAAAACATCAAAAAACCGGCGCTGCCTTGGTTAGACAGCAGGGAGACCATAGAGTCAAATCAAGAGCCCGCAACCCACTGCAAACAAATGGAGCCCACAGAAACCAGAGCATAATAAACAACCACTCGAATAATGTGGTGCCCATCACCGAGAGTAAGCCATTTAAAAAATTGAAGGCAGAAGGGGTTGCGGACCCAAACAGTCTCCCCAGTGCACTTTTTAAGCAGAACATTGCTTTTTGAGCTCGTTACATTAACCCTTTTTAATCAAATCTTCCATTCTAATACCATACAAGACTTCGCGAAAGGAAACCTCTTGCACCCCTTCTGGAAGAAAGGAAGCCAGTCTTTGCTGAGCAATTACAGGTTAATATCACAGCACTGTATAATGAAACATGGACATAGGTGGGAGGCGTGGCTTTCCAGCCAAGATGGCGGTTGCGAGTTAATTCCGCTCTGTATCTTTCCCCATTAACCCCCTGCATCTAGCCACCATTTGACTATCAGCAGGCATGGGATCCCCCCCTGAAGGTACCCGCCTCGGTGAATCGCACCAGCAGTTCCTTCTAAAGCGACTTTGCGGGTGATGAAGCTCCAGCCCTCGCCAGATACCGGAGGCCTGCGGTTGCCACGGAGCCATCCCCCAGTACTGGCTGTGCCCTGCCTCACAACTCGCGCGGGGATGGTGTGCACGCCTGTGGGTCCACCACAGAGTTGGCCGAAGGTGACCTCATCACCCCAACGGAAGGCTTGTACGCTTGGTGTGTAGTGGGGACTGACAGGAGACAGCTGCGCTGGAGTCCGGAGCCAGGTACAGGGAAGCACCCGGGGATGACCCTGGGCCCAACGAGGTGGTTTGTGTGGGCTGCAGCGGCTCACCACCGTAAAATCGGAGGATAGATGGACACAGTCGGGGCGGGCTCAGTGGTGATGGTTGGGGCTTGGTCTGCAGCCCACTGTCTTGTTCTCAGGCGGAGGCAATACAGCGACCTGCCAGAATCCATAGCAGATAGGAGTGACCTCCTTCTGTGATAGCCTGGAGTCCCCTGTCCTGAGGCTCCAGGCTAGGATCGGGGGTAGGCGGAGGTCTGGCCGGGCATAGGAACCAGCCCTGGAGACAGCACATGCCAAAAAAACACCAGCAAGGCCCTCTCCCGCCTGCATTTGGGTCAGTGAGGACACCCTTTGAACTGATCGGCACCCTAGCTAATTGCTGGCCACACGACGGGACATTCTCCAGCAGGTTGAGGCACATTCAGACCCGTGTGGTTGGCTGCTGGCCTTGATCGGCCTGGGAGCGACCCGGGGGTCGTGTCGAGCCTTGGCTACCCCTCTATCGTGCTCATACCAGATCAGATGTTGAGTGCGCAACTGCCATTCTTTCTCCCTCCCCCACCCCACCCCACCCCACCCCACAGAAACCTACTGGTATGGCTCACATCCTTCAGATTCCATATGTGCCCAGTCAGTCGCTCACTGCATCTATGGTGGAATGGCGCTGGAGTGGTATGACCCACAGAAGGTTCCAGACACAATAAGCTAAGAAGCCATACTGGTTTGCATGCCCCCACGGAGACCAACACCCCAGTATCTGTCCAGCCCCACATGCAGCCCACTCTGCATCAAGACGCCACAGGCACCTTTCACAGATTTTCTCAGTACTCGCTAACCCCCCCCCCCCCTCCGCTAGGAGCTAGAGGGATAATAAATACACTCTAGGTCTGATTTCATACATTACCTGATCGTCGTCAGCATGGTTAATATTCCCTGGAAAAGCGCCCGCATCAGCTTGCACATGTCTTCAGCGCAAAACTTGCCATGGGTCGCCTACGGTCAGGCATGCAATGGTGCACCCTGAGCTAGGTGAAGTGCCACAGACAGACAGTACCAGAGCCCAGGAACCCCCTCACTCGAAGCTGGCTACTAAATTAGGCTCAGTTTTAGCAGCTGTTAAAAAAAATAGATACAATACTAGACCAAACACGCATGTCCCTGGAGTCCAAGATTGGTAAAGTCTTGTCCGACTTTACACTCCTGAGGGCTGACCACGATAAACTGAGAAAGTCCACGCCAATGAACTCTCCCTATCAGATCTACAGCCCACGGCAATGCACCCATGCGGTGGCACTGCAAGATCTGTTGGATCGAGTGTGCACCTTAGACTGGCTGGAGGACGCAGAAGGACATTCCCGCCACAACAACGTGAGAGTGGTGGGATTGCCAGAGAGAGCGGAGGGGCAGGATCTGTTGGCCTGTGTGGAGCACTGGCTCACAAAACTACTACCTGAGTGGGTACCTTCGCCTCAGTTTGTGGTGGAATGAGCGCACAGGGTGCCGGCCCACAAGCCCCTGCCAGGAGCTAATCCACAACCGATTTTATTCAGACTATTGAACTTTAGCAAAAGGGATATGGTCTTGAGTGAAGCCCACAAACTAGACAACCTCCAGGTCCAAAATGCCCAAGTTATGCTCTTCCAGGACTATACAGACCAGTTACAAAGGCGGCGGAGCTCCTGCAGTGCTGTAAAGCGTCAGCGCCGAGAGCTGAATATGCGTTACTCCCTTCTGTTTCTGGCCCGTTTGCGGGTGGTAGCAAATGGCACCATTCGCTTTTTCAACACACCATCGAATGCCTGGGAGTGGTTGGAGGGAGCGGGCTTGGCAACCGGACCCAGATTACCCAAATACTCCCCATTACCCTCCTGGCACCAAAACAGAAGAGGCTGATGCAGAGGGAGAGGATCAGACCATAATATCTTGTCATTGGCAGCTCCCGACCCGGAGCAAATCTTGCCGGAAACACAAAAAACCCCTCGTGTGGCTGCAGCACTTCATGTCACGATGCATTCCTCCGACCAAGAGGTGGAGTTTTTCAAGTTATTGAATGAAGGTGATTCTACCCCCACTTGGTCCGGGGACCTGGACCCACCTCGCTCACCGTCTGTCACTCCCCATACATCTGATGATATAAGTGTTTGGCGGGGTGGCTATCAACCGGGCTCTCTTCATGATACACAATTGGTAAACAATGGGACCCTCTAATGGGCAGGCCTGCTGTTTCTGGCCCGTTTGCAGGTGGTAGCAAATGGCCCCAATCGCGTTTTCAACACACCATCGGATGCCTGGGTGTGGTTGGAGGGAGAGGGCTTGGAAACCGGACCCAGATTACCCAAAGACCCCCTCCCCCCCCCCCCCCCCATTACCCTCCTGGCACTAAAACAGAAGAGGCTGACACAGAGGGAGAGGATCAGACTGTAGTATCTTGTCATTGGCAGCTCCCGACCCAAAGCAAATCTTAACGGAAACGCAAGAAGCCCTCCATGTGGCGGCAGCTCTTCATGTCATGATGCATTCCTCCGACCAAGAGGTGGAGTTCTCCATGTTATTGAACGAAGGTGATTCTACGCCCACTTGGTCCGGGAACCTGGACTCACCTTGCTCACCGGCTGTCACTCCCCAGACATCTAATAACATAAGTGTTTGGCGGCGGTGGCTATCAACTGGGCTCTCTTCATGATACATGATTGGTGAACAATGGGCCACTCTACTGGGCAGGCTCTTACTGTGGTGCTACCCTCCTGTCTGATGAACACGTTCATTTTACACTATGAGACACTCTTGGTACTTAAATAGGTTCATAAAGGGGCAGACTGTCAACTATATCATACAGCGCACTACCCCCACAGTTTGGGCAAACTTCCGTTGTGAGTTCGCACTCATGAAGTTACACAAAACCCACACATTTAACCCCTATGTTTCTTTTGCAACCCTATGGAGCACCACTGGACTACTCAATCGCCTACCGCATACACATACTGCCTAATGACCACAAACGCTGCTATCATCTAATATGGTGCACGCAAATGTGATCACATGGAATGTGAATGGTATACAGATGCTGGTGTGCAAATATTCCATATATTCCTATTTGCAGCTTAGATCCACTAGCATAGCTCTCCTGCAGAATACCCATGGACTTGTTTAGAGGAAGATCGCCTCTGTCTGCCCTGGCAAGGGTAAGTATCTACTACTAACTACTCCTCCCAAGCTAGAGGGTCCCTGGTTTGGGTGAAGGCGGGAGTTCCTTATGTAGTAGATGAGGTAGAAGCCGACTCGGAGGGTAGATATGTGTTCACGAAGGGTTGACTAAATGGCAAAGTCGTCTCATCCGCTCCATATATCCCCCTAACATTGAGCAAAGCTCCTACCTCTGCAAGTTGACTGTGGTCCTAACACGTTGGAGTGGTATCCCCTGCCTAATAGGCGGCGACTTCAGTGCTTGATGGGTCACTGGACCGATTATTCCCACCCCTGTCATTCACTCTGCTACATCCAACGCACAAACATTGGCAATATGGCTCACCCACTGATCCCTGGTCGACATATGCGCTCTCGCAACCCAAATGCACATATATACTCCTATTCCCCAGTGCATGTGCTCCATGTATGATTAGATCACATTGTGGGGTCTCCCTTCCTACTCCCCTTAATCAGAGAGATCGAATACCTAGAATGCACACACTCGAATGGGAAGTAGGTCCCCCACCTGGCACCTCCAGCCGGTGGCATTAGAAGATCAGACATTTTGGGTGTCCCTGAAGGCCACGACTGCAGAATACTTTGAGATAAACAACAATTCCACCGGCGCCACACTGCTAGAATGTGATGCTTTCACGGTGTCCATCAGAGGGCATTGGGCTCTGTCTTGGACTCACGTGGAATAGTCTTAAATGACTGAAAGACTCCCTCAGAACCATAGGGCACAAGCTCTTGCGACACAAAACTGATGCTACACAACTGGGGGACACAAGTTGCCTAGACGAATTATGCAGCGACATGTAGCATTACTGGACAGGCTTCGGTGCCACAACATGCACACACGCAACATCTGACTGAGCAGGTTCATTGTTGGCATGGCTGTTAAACCAGGAACAGACCCGCCAGCCCATACATGTGCTCTACAAATCATCAGGTTGTAGCGACAGAAGGCAGCTGGGTGCCTTCCTAGATTCCATGAGCCTACCTACAATAACCCCTGAACAAACCATGGTACTCTATATCCCAGTTACTCTTGATGAAATACACTATGTGATCGCAGCACTGGCGACTGGTAGGACCCCTCAGCCTGCTGGGCTTCCTGCTGAATATTATAAAACATATGTCACCACACTGACTCTATACCTACGTGCACTTTACACCGCTGCATTGGAGGAGCGCGGGACTTCTTCATCAATGTGTGAAGCAAGCCTAGTGTCCCTGTTGAATCCGGATAGAGATTTAACAGATCTGGGCTCCTATAGACCGCTTGCCATACTGAACGTGGACTGCAAGGTACTAGCGAGTATCCTCGTAGACCAGCTAGCACCTATAATTCCTACTCTAGTCCATGTGGACCAAAACTGGTTTGTGCCATCCTGCAGTACCCTTCTAAATCTCTGGCACTTCTTTAGAGTTGCCACATATTCAGCATGTCACTGGTCACACTCTGGGTGTTTAATATTGGACCAAGAGAGAGACTTTGGCTCCCTCGAGTGGAAGTTCCTGTTCGCCGCATTGGCCAGTTAGGGCTTTGATGCAACGTTCATTGGCATGGTTAAACTGCTTAACAAGCAGCCGACTGTCCGGGTAAAGACAGGCCTATATGTCTCTGAACCTATTGCAGTGGGAAGGGGACCCAGACAGGAGTGCCCGCTATCCATACTCCTTTTCTCCTTAGCCATAGAACCCTTGGCGGAGGTCATTCGCACTGGGGTGGTTGGTGATATCCCCTTGGAGATGGAGTACACACAATCTCAGTGTACATGGATGATATTCTCGTGTATAGAAAGAATATCCGATCAATTTCCCCCGCACCCCCCCTCCCCATCACTGGCACGTCCCCTAGGAGAATTTGTTGACTTGTCTGGGCTGAAGGTCAATGTGGCGAAATTATGCTTATACCCTTTTAATGGCACCAGTCAGGACCCTGTGTATGTCCTCAATGAGGAACGTGTGCAATGGAGAGCCGATACCTTCTGCTTTCTCTGCAGCCTTATTTACCAGCAAGAAGCGGACCTATTAGAGGGCACCCTATGCAGAGTTCTGACAGCAATCCACTCTCAAATCTCCTTTGGAGCACACTTCCATTATCTGTGACTGATCGTGTTGCCCTTACCAAAATGGTGATCCTGCCACGACTTTTACTCTACTTTGCAAACTTACCCCTATACATTCCACTGTCATTCTTTCACACTCTTGAAGACAGTCAGACCTTATCTGGGCAATTCTCATCGAGTATCCATCTAAAAACTTCAACTGCCTACAGACCGTGGGGGCCTTGCAGCTCCAAATATGAAACAATATTATCTTGTGACGCAGCACCAGTTGGGTGGCCAGGTGGCACAGCGACCACATGACCATCCTTGTGCCCAGCCTCACTGCTCCGCCTATTTCACCCTTGTACAAAACCCAAAGTACCTGAGCCTCTACTTCTCAGGGTGGCATAGAGATGTTATTGCTGGTGCCTCTGCATTACCCGGAGTACAACGCCATACACACCTGCCTTACTGTATCAGTGCACACCTAGGGGTCATGCAGTCACCACAGTGGCCAAGCAGCACAGTTGGGGGGGTAAGAATGCGAGAATCCAGTTTATGGGAAACCTGTATCGAGATTGTGTCTTGATGCCATATGCCACTCTGGTCGAGGAGGATGGGATGCACCCCGGCCAATTCCTGCTACATTGTTCACTCCTGGCAGCCCGAACTACCAAATGGGGAGATAGGACTAACGAACTCCCAACGCACTTAACAATCCAGTACCTACATGTGATGGGTAGTGGCGGACACCTCGTATGGTGGTTTGCTGCTTCCCTTAGGCAATACACTGCAATCACATTAACACCGCAGAGGCTCCATTGGGAGGGGGACCGGAATCGCCCATTCACTGATACGCACGGGAGGCAGTATTAGAGCCCCACGCATATCCCCAAAACATGCGTTTCCGCCAGATCCAGTATTATATTCCACAGAGAGCATACCTCACTCCAGCCAAGATCAACAGATATTTTCATTGTGCCGATGCCGCCTGCACTTGTTGCCACCTTGTTGATGCAGACCTCCTTCACATGTTAATGGAATGCCCCTTCCTTCAGGGATATTGGAGCATGATCACAGATGTCCTCTTCTGTTGCACAGAATGCAACATTCTTTTTGAGTGGGAGACTTGCATCCTACACCTCTATAGCAGAAGTAAGAAGCACAATGTAACCTCTTGCTTCCTAGACTTAGGCATGGCAGTAGCTAAACGGTTGATCACGGGGAGATGGAAGACCCCTGAGCCCACGCATGTCCTGGCTTGGAGGCTCCACCTATTGTCATGGGCTAAAGCAGAGAGTGTCACACTAAACCTGGAGGAAATACTGAGCATCCACAAGCTCCCAATTGCTACAAATTGAGATGCAATAATGGTTGAACTGCAAAATACACATAGTACAGAGTTGGGTGCGCCAGATCCCAATGACAGTGCCGCCTCAGAACATGCACGTAGGGACTAACGTGGTGCCCGGTGCGGCTGTAGCACAGGGCCACTGGCAGGTGTGCACGCTTTTGACATGCTTGCGGTGGATCTCAGAGTAAGCGCCAAACTACTCTTACACGCAGGGAGTGGGGAGGTCGGTGGACGAATGTGGTGGGGGGGTAAAAAGTGCTTCTGTTCTATACACAATCCCTACATTTTGTTTTACTTTGTCTCGGTTCATAATTGCCCTCCTCCCCTGTTAATAGACCACTACACAGAAGACACTTCCTGAAATTGCTTCCAAATTGTACCTGGACTCTCAAAACTGTAGTTAACATCTGAAGTCAACTATGATATGATTCCTTTTCCTTGTTACTCACTTGTGCATGATCATTATTATTGCCATTTGCTGAGACATCTAATTCATCTCTGTACCATTTCACACTGTCTACCAATACCGCTAACCCATCATGACTGGGGCGGAGCATGTGTTATGCTGTAAATGTTGGTGTTAATTAAATTATTAAAAGCAGATTCAAACAAAAATAATGAAACATGGACACAGG
Source organism: Triturus cristatus (assembly GCF_964204655.1). NCBI lineage: Eukaryota > Metazoa > Chordata > Amphibia > Caudata > Salamandridae > Triturus > Triturus cristatus. The sequence goes on along the minus strand of NC_140584.1, from coordinate 81,535,065 downwards.
TTAAAATAGGAGATGGCAGTAGAGTCACGAAAAAAATCAAAACAATGAACAGCTTGAAACAGGGATGCATCCTACCCCAATTTTGTTTAATCTATACTTCGCCTACTTAGAATGTCATCTTCCACAAGAGGAAAGCTATCCCCCTAGTTTGGCAACAGAAAATACTATGCTTACAGTATATCAATGATACTGACATATTGAGCCAAACACCAATTGGCCTGCAATGTACTATGAACGCAATAAAACCATATATGTTCCAGCAAGGTTTAGATCTGAACTTAGGTAAAACGAAAGTGGTCCACCGGGGCGACATCAAGTAGAAGTAATTTACCTGTTCCATCAAGGGCAAAAAGGTCAAGGTTGCAGTCACATACAAGTATCTGGGCATCAATATGTAGCGCCAGATATCCTTCAAACACCACCTAGTTGCCATGCAGGCAAAAGCACATTTGCTAATATTTGCATTCAATCTGCTGAAAAAGAAACCCAGCTGCCCATCATTTTGGTTTCCTACTAACTGTAATGGCAGTTCAATTTATCCAAACAGTTGCACACTGTATGGAAATCATGCATGATGGGGAAATGGAAATGCGCAACAAGCTCCAAGCAAAAGCCTGCAAAGCAGTATTCTCCATACCAAAACCGTCATCTCCTGCTCTGGTCTGCCTCAAATTTGTCTTAAAAAAATTCAAAAACTACAAAGAATTAATTCTTTCGTCAAATCTCTAAACAAATTGTTTTTGCTTGTTCCTCGATTTACATCTAACAATCTTGGGGAGAATACTTAGTACAGGCAATAGATGAACTAGGTATCTGAGATGCATGGGTCAGTAACATGGAAAAAGCAGCCTTTTGTCGAGTAACCAACTATTTACCCAAATATCAGTCTTATGTAAATGATTAGAGCTGCTTTGTAAAGAGATGGCATGCTTGGACAGTAATCAATTCTTACAAAAGCTTGAGCCCCCGCAATCCGTACTAGCCCACATTTCATTTGCTTTAAAACACCAGTTCAAGTTGTACCATTTTGTGTACCTAGACATCAGATCTTATTCCAACCTGGAAGGACCCGTCGCCTAGCCCATGTCGCCTTTACAGATACAAACTAGAGTCCGCATTACATATCTTTTGTACATGCCCAGCGGCCATGGCCCAAAGGAAAAAGCTACTGAATCCCAATTTCTTGAAACTTCATTTCCACTCCTGCAGACATCCTGTAACCACTTGATCAAGTGGAGCTTCCATCCCCTTGGCTTGCAGGTAAACACTTTTAAAACTGGCATTGAAGAAACTGAGTGGCATCGGAACAGAACAGAACGGATACGGTTAGCATGAACGTTAACAGCTCCTCATTTAATGCACATGCACTTTACAATCAAACGAGGGTACAAAAACCTTGTTCCAGGTTAAAGGCACACAGGGGTGGGTCTCCGTCGTGCAAAAACAAAATTCATCTATTTCCCCAGAAAAATTGATTAAAAAAAATCTCTGTTCCACAATACAAGGATGGTCCATCATGAGCATAATGAGAAAAGAGCCATATTAGGTTATCAATAGACTCGCACGCAAGATGCTCAATAGCTTAATTATTTTAAACCGGTCATTCTATTTATTAATTAAATCAGTATGCTTTACTTGAGTGTCGCTTGACCTTATTTGCAAGAATCACTATTGTCGGCTGCATGCAATGGTTTTTATTAACTTTGCAAATAAACGTTTACTTACTCAAACAGAAGTTGAGCCAAAAGCACCCTAACATCCTAATAGAGTATTACTGAGTTGGAAAGTTTCACTGCAAAGTATCTTTCGGCTATACAGCCTCCAGGACTAGACCCCATCTCTGTGTTTCTAAGAGCCTTTGCTATTTAGACTTGATTACTCTAACTTCAACAGATTCAGTTGCATACTTTTGCAGTTCTTTTCTTTTCACCAAAATGTTTACCAATGGGAAACTGATTGCATCCAAGGACTTTGTGTATAGCCTCCAAGCAACACTGGGGTATTTTCCCCTTTCTCGCTAGAAAAGATTTTCCTTTGGTCTATTGCATTTTGCCTCTTACCGAATTCTACCTTAAACATTTGTCTGCTCAATTATTTTAATTACTTGGCTGATTGTTGCGGAGTGCTGTTTTGCTGGTAGATAGCAATACCCGAGACCTAAAGTAGGATTACTTTGAGTGTATGTTTGAGTGTATGTTATTTTAGCTTTAAATGCTAAACTCGAGGCCCTATGCGGAGATGTTTGCACACTCTTTGGGCCAGTCTTGTTGTATTTGTGAGTGAGGAGTTGGGTTGTGTAGAAATGCAGCAGTTTGATCCCATGAAATGAATCTGGTTTTATTTCTTCATAAACTATTTTAGTATACCATGCTATTTTCCTGGAAGAGTTGACTGCACTGGAACTAATAGAGAAGATTGCCAACTTGTACACCATTTCGCCGCAACAGATTAATCAGATCTATCGGCAAGGACCAACTGGGATCCATGTAGTTGTTAGTACTGAGGTAAGGAGTTTGATGTATTTAATATTGCTTTGGCCAAGTTGATCTGTGGCTCAGGAACAGAGTTGATTGGAGGCTTGTTCCCCCTCGATATTGCATGTATTTAGATTCATTGCTTGGTGGGGGAGGAGTTTCATTGGAATGGTAACCACTGAGGACTAACCGAAATGGACTTTTAGATTTGAGAACAATGCCGGATTTATGTTGCAATACCGTGCTAAACAAAGATAGCAATTTAAGTGTCATACTTGCAAATCCCAGCACACTGCTTATGGTGTTAAGGGTTGATGAGTCTTAAAGTGAAACAAGATAGGTTACTCATTAGCCTTTATGGTCCGAAGACCAGAGCTAATGTTAGTTCAAGCCTGGGGCTAGCTCATAGTTTTACTTAATGCATCATTTGTCTTGGGTATGCTTATTTTTAAATTGTATTTTTTTATTCACACTAACCACCAAACACCCAGCCCAAATTATACTCCCTCCTCATCTCAGTCTTTCTGCCCTACTCGTACCTTAACACACCCACCGGCTTCCAGGGAAGTGTATGTTTAATAAGTCTAGCATTCCTGGAGCTCCTTGTGACCTTTAGCACAGTTTTTTGCATTGAAGGTGGTTAAAGGCTTTTAAAATGTATAACTGTTTCTTTCCCCTCACTTCAAGGGAATCCAATGTAATCTTTGACCATTAAAGTCTCCTCTGTTGTGGCATCTATATGATAGCTTTGCGGAGGGCTTGCAAATCCATGCCAGGATAAATGAAACTTGTCCATGAAATTATACAAATCTATATTACTGGGGTTGCGGTGTTCAGTATCTAGTGGGGTTAATTATAATAGTAACCAAAAGTCAGTCAGTTTGTTGCTATACATTTAAAAAAAAAAGAAGTTGAAATGGCACTATGTATCCAACGTATTAAAGTGTAAAGCGTGTTTTATTAACTTCAGAACTAAGAGTGTTTTTGTGGATAAGACATTCAGCACACTTAGATGGAGGTGACTCAGTTTCCTCAAGGTTAAGGAATCTGTAATTTTCAATGTCCTGAATGAACCATATGGAGGCAAGAATATACCACCAATTCCATTACCTCAAGCCCCCTCACCTGTCTTATCCCCTCGTGCTGGTTCGTATGTAGAACAAAAGTATGTTGAAATGCTTTCCATAGATGTTGCTCAACAGAGCCCAGGAAGGAGAACAGCATCACTGCATAAGACTTCCTACACCAATAGTAGCCCTTTGTATTAGGCTCCTAATGAGTCTAGCCATAGCATTGTATTACCCATGCTGCTTCTGAATGGGATTCTGTGTATCACCAACCCTTAACATTCAAACACCTGGCTGCGGTCACACTTTGTGTTTCATATACCAACTGTTCATAAGGATGAGCTATGAAATGCTTCATCTTGTTCATGCTGCATTTGCCGTAATAGAGGCAGTCACTGTAACCACCACATAAATGTTTCTAGGCAGCCTGGTAGTACCTCTAAGTTTTGCAGTGAGCGCTATAGAAACCACTCAAATAATGCTCAGGCTCTTGACAAAATATTAATTTGAGCAGGCCTGCACATTGTATTTTACAAGGCCAGCTCCTAAGTAGAGTTGTCAAGGAGCTCTAGATCTCCATCTTGGTGTTGACCTGCTTCAAACCATTTAAACCACAACACCTGCTGAGTTCACTTGTTCAGGTTTGTAAGTAAATGACACTTAAATTGATGACTAAGTAGGAATTCGAACTGTGATTTAAGAAAAAAAAAGTTTTCATACGCACTGCCAAAAAAAAGTTGCAAAACTAACTTAATAGCTGTGCCGAGTTCCAAACCCCTCTTGCTCCTTTTCCTTGCTGTCTAATTATCTTTTTTACATTCTGGCCTGATATGCCACTACTGTGGGTATGGAGTAATGTTTTCTACCTGTTGCCACTTGATACTTAACAATCTATATTTTTTTGTTGTCTTTCAGATGGTGCAAACCTTGCAAGACGAAACCTGTTTTGCCATCAGCACATTAAAAGGTAGCTCCCAATATTAATTACTGGCATGTCTCTAGTGATAAATCCAACAACCTGCTTACCTGGTGGAAAAGAGTTTGATTATGTTGACTATCTCTATATTGTGCTAAGGGATCTCGGGCAATAGCGAAACAGCTCCACTTGCGCCCTGGATATTGCATGAACAGAGACAAGCGATATGGTCCCTGTAAAATATCTGACTTAGACTTTGCAGTCATCGCTTGGAATAAGGCACGTTTTGATGTAATTCCCAGAAACGTCCCTGAATTCGATTGAGTGACCTAGTCTCAGTCTGGGCAGTTGTCTTCAGCATTGAAATGCTCTGTTTGTTTAGAGGTGCTTTTATGTAGAACTTACTGGGCTCTTGCCCCAGCAGATTGCTTGGCTCCCAATATTTAAAGCGAATATTACACCTAGCGAGTTTACTTTTGCAATGGGTGGCTTACAAATCAGATCCCTATAGTAATCCTGTCATTTCAGTTTCCCATTGTAACTGCTAGCGCTTTTTCAACCCAACTGCCACCATCTTTCTCCATCCTTGCTCCCCTCTTCCAAATTTCATATGGGGGAGGGGGAAGGCACAATGCTTTGTTACTCTATGGAGAAGAGCGGTTGTGCAAATGCATCCACAAACAGCACTATAGGAAAACGCGCATCTCTTCATTGTGAATTCGGGGGCGGCTCCTCCGCTAAGACGGAGGAGCGTCTCCCCCACTGCTTGCAGAGCAGAAAAAAATCTCATCTCGGGCCGGCCAAACAGTCATGCTAACTTTGCATTTTCCCCACCAGGCTGTATTGCACAGCCTGGTGAGGAACATTCACAGGCTAAACCCCCCCCCCCCCCGGTCTCCATCTGAGCACCGAACCACGACACCCATCCCAATCACATCACTGCATTGCAGCGTTGTGATTGGTTATGGGAAGCCCGGATGCTTCATGGGGCTGACTTCGCAGTGAAGGGCGACAACAGGACTGAAAGACAGTGGCCGTTTTGAAGGTAAGTGATTTAAAAAAAAAAAAAAAATGTCCACCCCACGTTCCCAGCCAGCCACCACAGTTTTAATTTGCATGACATGGAAAGGACGGTGCCAGGTATTACTATCAGCTGTTAAATATGGAAGAAAGTGAATACAGTTACATTGAAAAAAATAAAGTGACTGGATTCTGACCTTTTCTGGTGTGCCTTTCAATGCCCAAACAAATTTATTGGGTGGAATGCGTAAAGCGGTAGCCAGTCTTGTCATGCCTACTTTCTATATTCAGTATGGTGAGAAGTTGGTAGTGCAAGCAGCTTCCATCAGTTTGCCCCTTAATGGGAGAGGAGAACACTGACTCTAGAGCCAGTACAGAAAGCACCTATATTCTTCAAACATGTTTGGTTTTGGATTTGTTACAGGGCAAACTCTCAATTTTCACCTAAGAAAATTTAATTAGTAGCATCATTCTGTTGTTCATAAGTAATACTGGTTGCAGTATGTTGTTTTTCCACTGTACACGTCCCCTTCGCATCCTACTGTGCGGTGCCAAGGCATGGCAATGTGAAGGCTCAAGGGTGGCATCTTAAGTGAAGCAATCCAGGATCGAGAAGGCAATGTTTTGGTAATGGCATGTTTCAGAGAACACATTAAATTTGTTGTAGTTGGCCCACATTCCTTGTAATAAGTTTAAAAAAAAATACATATGTGCAGAGGTTTGAGATTTTTCTCAGCTTGCTAACGGGAGCACAAATGCCTCTAGTTTGCTCAATACTAATCCTTGTCTTGTGTTGATTCCACCTTATGCCTCTTCTTTAGCCACACCAACTTCCAATATTTGTATCTCCCTCTTAGATGCTCTTTTTCATCCCTGTTTCTATTTGAACTTGAGCAAGTAAAAATTCAGAGAAAGGGGGAATAGAAAGATGGGAAATTAGAGAAAAAATTGGAAAAACAAGTGTAGGCAAGCTAGATTAAGTGATGGGGTTCTCCCCATCAAACCAGCAGCGCCAACATAGATCCCTCCATGGCCACAACCTTTTCAAAATCGAAAGCATGCGAGGATACACAGGAGCTGGGGCTGCACTAAAAGACACTGCATCAGTGGACAAGTGTGGCTCAATGATTAGAGCGGCAGACCCTGATGCAGATGTCTAGCCTGGGACCAGGGTTCAATTCCCCGCCTCGGCGGGTCTTGGGCTCAAAAATTCCATGGACCTGATAATTCTCGCCTCGGTGCCATTCCAATCATGGAGTCCCACTCTGCAACTCTGGGCAATAGCTTGCTTAATCTCCACAACAGCCCCCACAATGCTAAGGATGCCTGGCCTCCACCTTGGGGTGCCCAGGAGTGGACACCTCACAGGGAAAGCCAGGATGGGTTCCACAGCGGTATTCGTACAAGCGCCTTGAGACCCTTGCGGGTGAGTAGTGCGCTATACAAGTAACAATTTACAGTTTCAGTTCCTGGCTCACCAAGCGCATGCTAATGCTGCTCTTTTCCCTGTATTTTTATTCAGCTTTCCCAGAGGAGGGTGTGGAGCAGTGTGACTGTTCTTGAAACTGTGCTACACACAGTTGGCTCAACAGGATAGGTGCTTTGCACTTTTTCAACTGACTGGCACATGTCGCACCTGCTCCTGCCCAGTCACCATCATCCTGGACATTGAGGTTGAACATGTCTACCAAGACTTCCCTTTTCTGATAGCCTCCCAAACTCCGCTCTGCAGAGGGCAGGGAGAAATCTTCAAACAAGCCTGACACCGCCTTCTACTCGGACACTCAGGACTCCTTAAAGATTGGCATTGTATTGCTGAAATGGGGAGTGCAGGTCCAGTCTGCCGCTTGTCTGCAGGATGTGTAGGTCAGAAGCCATTGCCCTAGAAAATCTGTTTTCATGTTCTGATTGTAGTTTGGCAAACACAGAATTGTCCTTGAGTTTCTGTCTCTTCCTTAATGGTCCAGAACAAACGTTAAAGTTGCCCCATGGTTGACAGGTAGGAACTATCAAGCCAATTGTGGCTTTTCAAAATGAGTTAAAGAAAAAAACAACATTCGGGACCGAGTGAAAAACGTAACCCTCAGTGGTTTTGGCGTTGACATTCTGTCACATATGATGTAGCCTGCCAACAGTACTAGGATTTTGTGGTAGAGCTGCAAGCAAACCGTATTAGGGTCAAATTGTCGGCATGAGACAGGAAATGGCTGGGAAGTTAGGATGGGACCTACTGGCAGGATCTATTTGGCTGTGAATTCAAGTGTGGCCTGGGTCCCCAGAATTCTGCACCTGCCATACTCTTGCTTGTTTCCTGGAGTCACTGCTGCGGGTCCTTCTTTGGCCGCAAAATATTTCTGCTCAACATGCGACGCTGACAGGCCAATTTGTCCCGGCTGCCACATGTCTTTTCCCTTCCGCAAGAGGCTGCGAAGTCTGCTCCTGGTGAGCCTAGTGATGTCTTATGAATTTAACGCCCTATCCCCTTTAAAGCAGCACACCATCAAGGTTGCCAGGCAAGAAATTGCTAAATAATGCTGGGGTCTTTTGTTTTCCCATAATAAGAAAATTATATCGCTAGGGAAATAAATGAGCTGCTCCTGTGCAGGAAGAACCAGGTGAGGCAATCGTTGGACTTTTCAACCTGGACCCAAGTTTAGGGGGCATGATTGTAGAGCGGGCCTGGTACTGAAGTCAAGTGCTTTTCGAATCTCCTAATGATATGAATAAGTGTGATGATTGATAGAATACAAACAATTGTTAAATGCCCATTAGTTGGGACGGAAAGATTGATATTACATAACAGGTAAACAGGATAGTAGTATGAAGAAGCTAGTATGCTGGAAGACCGGAAAAAGAATAGGAGAAGTAGTGGATAAAAGCTCTGGAAAAGAGCTGACCAGGTTGGTAAAAGGGAGACTGAAAAGGAGAAGAGGAGATAATGGATGGGTAAGAAGAAAGAAGCAATGAAGAAAGCAGGAAAGATGGGAGTGAGGAAAGGGTTTAAAGAAAAACTGGGTTAAACAAGTAGGGAAGGCAGAAACCTGAAGACGTGATTAAGGACAGGCTTGAAAAAGAGGAACGTAGGGTGGCTGAAGAGGAGAAGCACAGTTATTAGAAAGAAAGTGACTAGGTGAAAGATACTTTGTCCCAGTTTACAAAGCACATACATTTAAATTTGCCAAAGTCGAGCAGACAGACTTTATGCCTAAAAAATGGATCAAAAGAAAGTAGTTCTTCCTCCTTAGTAACCAATGTTTTGTGAAAGGTTGTGATGTGTGAATGTGGGCTGCCTGTTTTGGGGGTACCTGGAACAATCTTTGACCCTAATCCATCCATACGTGTTAAAATATTGATATTTTACCATTCTCGTGTTTGTAATTTGCACCGTGTTGTGACTTGCTTTGGTTGCTATGCATCCTCCGCAGAGTTCCATGTCCCTGTTGCTCAGCAAGAGAGTGAGGTTGTTTGGCATGTAGAGTGTGTTATAGGATAGAGTGTCAGTTGGTGATGGGCTGAGCAGCAGGATGCTGCTCCTGGTGGAGCTTATCCATCTTATTTGTAACTATGATCCAATAAACCTACCTATAATGTAGTCCACAGCATTTGAACCTTGATTACAACACTGGCGCCGATCTAGGAAAATAAACCATGTGTGCAGGAAGGTTATGAAGATTTGAGACGAAACTAAGAACTAAAAAAGCCTAAAAGAAATTGTATCTACAGGAAAATTAGGACCAAAAAGAAATTGAAGCTTGTGAGATTTAATGTGCCCTGGACACAGCCCAAGCAGTGTCTATTAACACCAGACAGCCTACTATCCAGGACATTTGAACAGGTGTGCACCTGAATGAAATTATGGCTGCATCAAACTATGTGTACTGGCCGCGTGTTCCAGCAGCGTGTATTTTGTAGAAACCGTTGTCTCAAATTATCTGACAGCCTGACTGTGAAGGTGTCCACTGAACAGTTAACAGACAGAAGGAATTCCGCATTAGTGGAATGAACCTGAAGCGTTCCAGTGCAGTTGTAAAGGAACCGGCAGTGCTTACTTTTGCAGGTAATGACAACATGTAATGAACTTTAAGTTCAATGCTGCTTCACTGATTAGGTGTACCAGGATGGATGGCAGCGCTAACTACATTGGAAGCAGCTAGTGATGCAAGCCGACCGTCTGTGCGTGTATCAGCGGTTTCAGGCTGAAGTGGAACTTTATTTGGTGTTCAACTGCATAGTGAGCAGTGAGTACATACAGACTTCAAGATGATGAATGTAAGTAGCGCTGTTTAAGCTTAAACTCATTGTTACTTCAGCATGAACAGTGTAGGTGGAGTGGCCATGTGGAATCTTACGCGCAAGTCATCAACACTTTCCTTGGATTTCAATTGTGAGGGCAAACCTGCACGCAGAGGTCCACATCAGTAAGAGGAGAGAGAATGAAACGGACGCAAAACGGTGCACAGTCTTCAACTTTGACCTGTGTTGTACTTCGGAGGAGCAGCGAGCTGGGTGGGAGCTGTGCGTATTGGAGCTGTGAAGTTGCATGCTAGAACAAAATAGAACTAGAACAGCTTCAGGAATTCGCCGTGTTATACGTAGGCAGCATTGCATGATAGTGCATGTCTGGATTCAAGCTGTACAGTGATCCAACCGTGTCCGCCACAAAACTGCAGTGGGCGTGTATGGTACACAGTAAGTGAGGTAGGACTGGAGAATTTCTTGGCGTCGTTTGTGGAAATTAAAGAAGGCCACCTTGATAATGCTGTGTCCAGGCAGATTCCAGCGTATTTGTCGGAGGCTCATACTGTGAGGACACTGGGAGTACGTCGCAAGAACAGAGCTTTGCAGGAAATGTTTGGCTCAGACCACGGTGACCACTTTATTTGTTTTGATTTATTGTTTTTCAGAAGGACAATGATGACGATTTCTTATGAGATGTGTACTAAGAGGAGTTTGGGGTGAGAGTTCGCTCACTGGTGATCTTGAGTGTTACTGGAGGCTACTATCCAATGCCATTGCCACTTTATGTATGTGTGCTAGTAATATGCTGCATTGGTGTTTTTGTTCATTAAGGGTGTGTTAGGTATGCCATAAGTGTTGTTGCCTGTTTGGGCTATGTACGTATTTGGGCCACGGTGTGTGGGCTTTGGTGTGAATGTCCTAAGGTGAGACCATGTTCTGGTCCTGACGTGTGACTGTTCTTTTTTCTACCCTTTCTAAGGGGTTAAGGGCAGTGTTTAGCCAAGGTGTTCCCCCCCTTCCTAAGGGGTTAAGGGTGAAGGGCAGTGTTTAAGCCAAGGAGTTCCACCCCTCCTAAGGGGTTAAGAGTAAAGAGGCATTGTTTTAGCAAAAGGTACCACCTTTCCCATATCCTGTTTGTGATGCTGGAGGAGTGGGTGTGTAGTTGCATTGTTGTGAAGTGTGATTTTTAGCCCAACGTTGCCCATCTCAGTGTTGTGTTATGAAGGATACAGGCTGGTCCTGTGTGAGTGTGTCATGTGGGGAATGGGTAGTTGTTCCAGTTTTTGGGTTACCTGCACTCTTGCATTGTGGCATCTTTTGTCCTTTTGATTTGTGGAACGTGTTGTTCTATTGTTTCCTTAAGCGGGGAAGATGTGTTGTGACTTGCTTTGGTTGCTATGTATCCTCCCCGGAGTTCATGTCCCTGCTGCTCAGCCAGAGTGTGAGGTCCTCTGGAATGTAGACTGTGGGATAGAGTGCCAGTTGGTGATGCGCTGAGCAGCAGGATGCCGCTCCTGGTGGGGCTTAACTATCATCTTGCTATTATTTACTTGTAACTATGATCCATTAAACCTACCTATAATATACTCCACTGCCTCTGAACCTAGATTACAACACACTGCATGTTCAGATTTTCCTTACTAGAATGAAGGGTCTACATCACGTGTTTGGGAAAACCATTCCTCACCACATTGTCTGGAACAGATTTATGAATGTTCTGCCTGTGAAGTTCTCAGTGGCCTCTTTTTTTGTTTGGTGGTGCCTGAAAAAGTAAGACATGGAGGCAGGAATAGGTTGAAACTGGCCTTTCACTGAACGGTTTGTTACACCGATTTGTCAAAGATGCCTGAACCTAGACTTGCATGCGGTCATCTAGGCTCAGTAGTACTCATCGAACGGTGGGAATGTGGTGGCAGATTGTTGGAACCTTGGTCTAGAACTCCAGAGCTGGTCAACACACTGTAACTGAATTACACACGACTGAATGGCCAGCCCCAAGACAGTGCCTGACTATGTTTTGAAGGAAGTTTTGTTTTTTCCAGATGACTGAATAGCTGTTGAGAGCATAGACCATATAGTGTGTACATTGCGGTTTGTGGTTTGAGGATGTGTGCCGTTTACAAAATAAAATGCCTGTCCAAAGTCGTTTTGTTACTGTGCTTTTAATGCTGTGCAAGTTCCTTATGTTTGAGCAGTATGCACCTACACCACTTTACAGAATATTGTATGTGCTTTCTTGCAGCCGAAAGCAACAATGGCTACCATATCATTTTAAAATGAAGACTTTTCATTTGGAGATCCTGGCGAAAATTAAGAATTCTCAGATGGTGGATAACCTCAACCTTTCAAGACTGGAAACGAGAAACCAAGTATTAATAGATCGGTGTGAGGAAAACCCTAGTTTATCAAAATAAAAGCTCCAGCGTTTTCTGTGGCTCTGCTTTGTACTTACAAGTGCCTTAATGTAAAGGGACAACACCCGAAAAAGGGATACAAAGCAAGAACTTGGATTTGTAGTTTCTTGGAGGACAGGATGATATATATAATTTGGTATTTATAGCAAGTAAGGTCTTGGCAGAAATGATTTGTGGCCTTACTTTTTTAACAACTCCATTTCACCAGTTTAAACGTTTCACCCAAATAATGTTTTATTTTAATGAAAAATCTGCAAATGCTGCCCGTTCATGCAGAACAGTGGTTTTGGTTGGATAGAAATGTAGCCACTGAATCTCTGTAAATGTCTCCTGCTTATTTAGCTCCTTTTAATGATGCCATACATTTTTTTTTACTTTTATATTAAAACGGCTCCAATGTTCTACAAGTGTTTATTATTTTTTCCGCTGGCACCATTTTTTTCTGTAGAAGTCTTGTAACAAAGGAGGGTCTGTGGACGATTTAGTGAAATGATAGGAAAGTGACAACTGTGCCACTTGTGGCTAGTTTACTACAGTACGCCACCAGTTTGTCTTTTATGGTATTGTAACAGATGCGGTGATTGGTGGCATTTAATCAGTGTGTATACACAATGTTAAAATCTTGCTTTACTCTAACATTGAAAACCTGTATTGTTGTAAAGTAATTGAAGCCGATTAGGAAATTGATTGTATTGTGCATTGCTTTGTTTTAGAAAACAATGTATACATTTTTGCAGGTACGTCTAGCATCAACACTACGTTTCCTTATATTGCCATCTTTGCCTATTTTTACTTGTGTTCCTTGGTTCTCAATATTGTTTAAGAAAGATTTGCTGATGTTGCTTGTATGTAATGCTGACTGCCATTGCATCCTTGATGGACACCTGTTGGGGCATTAAGTAGACAGTCGTACTGCTAGTCCTAGGCAGTGCTTTTTCTGGCTTGGACTGTACAATGCGTCTACTCTGAATGAATCTGATCTCAAAACCCAATAAGAAATGATCAAACAGAACATTCTAGATTACCCATTGAGTTTTACTAAATGGTTATAACAAACGTTATTTTTTCCTGTGCTGGATGGCCCCTTTAAAGTAATGGACGGCGATAGGGTACTTATGCACTAATGGCAGAACAAGCTTTTGTCTAACTTGTCAAAAGTGCTTTCTACTATTAGGTGCTCTAGGCGTGCTTTTGTGGTAGCTGGTTTTCCATTCCTTCCTGTTTTCTTTTGTCTTCTGTTTCTATGTGGTGTTTCTTTCTTAGTACATCTGGCTCATATGGAATTATGCAATTGCTCGTTACTGTCATGGTGGCTTTTTGTGTATAATTTGACTAAATGTGAACTAGATTAGTGAGATGGTTTTAGTTAGTTGCCCAGGCAAAGTTATTTGGCTCAACTGTGATTTTGTTTCTATGCCTTCCAAATTTTTGTGAAGGTTTGGCTGGCAAAATCATCGTACTTATTTTTATTCAAAAAGAAAAAATGTGAATTTCATGAAATATTTCTTTATCAAATGTAAAACAACTCCAGATGTGTGCAGACTTCATTCAGCACACTGTGCATTGCTTTCCTGTCTCCCCAGTTATGCCTCCTGCCACCTGCATTGTGCCTCAGCTGCCAAACCTGACTGATAGATGGTCTATCTTTAGAACTGCAAGATCTAGTCCTAGTATGTCTGTACCCAGTAAGACATGCCAAAAGACTTATCTTTTTTATTACAGTAGATAGTAATTCTGTGGTATTGTCGCTGTAATAGGGTAGTCTCCTGAAATACAGAAAATAGATTTATGTTTGATTTGCAAAGTGGTTCAAATGCTCATATGCTGGAGGCCTGTGTGGGCAAAATGCACACAGGAAGCCAGTTCCCAACCCTACTTTGCTTGACGTTCCTTGCAGAGCACCTAATTTGTACAAATGGTGATGCTGGGGCACTACAAATGTAGACCAAAATCGATCAATGAAAAGTTTGTGGATCAAAAAATATCAATAGGATTTTTGAGGTTTTAGCAGCCGCTTTGGCTATTTTCTAAACTGAGGCTACTTCGGCATTGTAAAAGTGACTCTTGCAATTCTGCCATCTGACTAGAGTTTCTGGCTTCCCCTGTCGTTTTCAGGTTCAACAGTGCAATGCCCAACACCTACTAGAATAAGTATAGGCTTTACTTATGAAGCTTTACCCTCAGTTGGTGCCTTTCTCCTGGAATGCTATCAATAAGTCACAGCTAGGCCTCCACCAGCAGCAGGAAAAACACTGGACTGTGGTACAGTGTTAGTATGAAAACAATGAACTGGAAAGTCAGGGAAAACAATAGGTTTCTGCTAGTGAAAGTGGTAAGTTGACAGTCCCTACCAATATGAACTTCCTTGATCCCATTTCTCTTTTATGCTTTCAGTGGGATTGTGGGCCTTGTAGTAAGTTGAAATCTGTTTAGTCCCCAATACCTCTAACTATTATTTTCACAAGGATCATTTTAGTTCCAACAATAATAGGGTAGTTGCCAACTCGTTTGCTCTCTGGATAATTGTGCATACCCCTAATGCAGTGGCTCCTAACTGTGCCTGTGTGAAATCTGGTTCTGCCACATGGACCTGTAAAGCTCTCGCAATCTGTTCCCCTACTGCATTGAGAGCCAGCACTTCTACTGAGAAGAGACAATCCTATTGTCTTGTGTGTTAGAGAAATATTAATGTTTATTACAGTAGACCCCCTCAAATTTGGTTCATACCTATGTCAAGTGGTCAAACTCGGAGATTGGTTGTGAAAGATTTTTTTAAACTATTTGTCCGAGATTAGTAGAAAGCACCAGTGTTTGAACAGCACTTGATATACAGTAATCTCTGTGATGACAAATCTAATAGACAAGTTACAAATACTTTCCGCTGGTTCCATTTCAGCAGTATTGGTGGGTCTAGTGTTGGATCTAATGGGAGAAACAAGGACATATCTAGTTAAAATAAATGCAAACTAAGACCATGGATGCTTATGACCAGGAGGTAGCTGAAAGTCACTGAAAAATTCCTCCTAGCAGTTACTTTACATGTTACACCTAAGTATCACCAGCTGATACCACTAGGAACCATAATCTCTGAACAGACTTCCTATGAAGGTGTTTGCTTTGGAGTTAAGAATTTCCATTGCTACTTGACACTGCAGCGTATTTGCTGATGCTTGTGTAGACTCTTCCACTTTTGTCTTGTTGAAACAACAATCATTCTAACTTAAAATGAAATGCCACACTTTAGGGGCCAGATGTACGACGTGCAAAATAGTGCCTTGCAGTTGATGGGGTCACCTGGGAACCCCTTCCAAATTGCGACTGCATTACCACCCTCTTGAAGAGGGTGGTAATTTGCTAGTGTTTTGCAACTGCAATTGCGGTCACAAAACATTCATACTTTGCTTTGCGGACGCTATTAGGAAGGGGATGCCCCTTCCTAATAGCGAGTCGCAATTCCTATATAGCGAATCGCAAATAAGTTGTGACCCGCTATTTAGGAAATGTACATGGCCCTGGGCCATTTTGCATGCGCAAACGGGTTGCAAACCCGTTTGCGCATGCAATTTAGGGTTGTACATCTGGCCCTAGGATACTTGGTGTGTGGTATTTAAAAAAAAAATGCACTAATTTATACAGCACGGTATGTGCCAGAACTTTAATGGTACCTTTAACGTAAAGTTTATTTGAAGAAGTGGAAAACGGACCTCTGCTTTAATGTCAGCTCTAAGTACTGGATACAGTGGCAACCTGTTAATACTCTGCCTTCCGTGAGGTTCCACAATGCCCTTAGGTAGTGATGTCCTTCATGCCTGGGCTCTCTGATACAATCATGACAAGGTAAATAGCAGAACAGCTGTGCTTTATGGAATTCTTGCTGTTAAGGGTCTTGCAATCACATAACAGAATGGCTTACCATTGTCTCTTTTCACACCTGCCTAAATTTGGTAATGGCCCCTGAAATGTAAACAACGTTTATCTATGTTGCTCTTCTGCTGCCTTACTATGACTGTCTGTTGGAAGCAAAATTGCCCAAGATGCACCCATACAGAAAACAGTTGAGTGATGCAGAAGGCACTGATTAAATCTTCACCCTAAATCTACTATTCAAAATCTTATTTTGATTATTCAGAATATGAAATTTTGCTGCAAACTTTTTTTTCCATACTTTGACCACTTGTGTTTCAAGATGAGGGTGCTTCTTCTGATAATGGCAAATCATTTCTGAAAGTATATTGCATTTTTTAAATACGACAGGGTTCTATTTAATTAATACTTCTCATTTGGGTTTAAAGCAAATCAATTTTTAGATGTTATTGTATAGCTCATGGTGTATGCTATTACACATCACATTTATGGAAAACAAATGTCCACAGTAACTCATACATGATCCAAATATGTTTATGCGGCATGTTTTTTTCATTGTTTAAATATTGCAGTAATTTTATGGGTAGCAAAACTTTGCTGCTATACTATAATTTTTCAAACCTCCTTGTTCTTATTTCTTCAGTGTCAAGACTCTTCAATGAATGGTACATCAAATATCCTTAAGTTCCTTTAGAGATTATTTAAAACAAGGTAGTGAGGAGTTGCATATTCTTTAATGTTAAAAGTTGAATTTTTTTTACACATCATTAAGGATTAACGTAAAAGTGTAAGAAAATTGGTGTGTATGAGTGCTCAGAGAAACTTGTCATTTTAAGTCAGTACTATTGTTTCCTCATTCAAAAACAATGTCAATAGTGACTTAGTTTACTTGGCCGTACTAGTCCTCTGTTTTTTTGTAGTTTGTAGAGACTAGGGGCATGCATTAAAAAAAAAGCACAGCATGCTGGGTTTTTTTCTTTAGGAAACCCCTGTTACCTAATTTTTCGTTTGTAGCTCCTGTTTTTGTTTCAATGGCACATCGATCTTGTAGTGCTAGGCATTTTTACAAATACTTTCTTTACAGTCTTCTTACAAGTTCAAATATTACATTGACATTTTTAGAACATATACTTGGCCACCTATACATTTTCAAACT
This sequence comes from Triturus cristatus, assembly GCF_964204655.1. Lineage (NCBI taxonomy): Eukaryota > Metazoa > Chordata > Amphibia > Caudata > Salamandridae > Triturus > Triturus cristatus. The sequence goes on along the minus strand of NC_140584.1, from coordinate 81,517,915 downwards.
GTCAGTTCCATGCTCATTCCATTATTACTTTGTAATTGTAGGACAAAAATAAATAAGCATATTTTTATGGCCCTCTGTTGGGATTTGGAACCCAAGCGGCGACATGCCCATCATTATTGCAGAAATGTGCTTTTTAGTTTGGGTTCTGAGAGGTGAATTTACTCTAGCAAGACATTGTGCAATTGACAACATAAATGCTGTAATATGCATGAATGGATAACTCCTTTCAGAGTAACAAATGCATTGGTTCTAATAATCCTGTATATATGTAAATATGTTTAATGAAATGCTTGTAGTTATTTGTTTCTGTTAACTCCTGCACTCAAGCATTTGTACAGCTGAATCATACTGACCAACATCAAACAAATACAAGTTATAGCTCCCATCTGGCAAACAAGCACATACTACATAAATGGTGTACATACTAAATAACATTGATCTATGCTGGGAATCTCTATTATTCATGCTCTGCTAATTACTAGTGTACAAGTACCACAATTGTTACCCTCATATGGGTTACTCCATGACTTGCTAACTAAAGTAAGTGGCTTTCTTTTCAACCGACCGTGTCATCTCAAAAGGATGCAGAGCTTTTGATGTACATGTCATCATAAGAGTATGTCCTGACACTGAAGAAATAAGAACTAGAAATACAAAAGGTTATATGAAGAGTGCACCCACTTTGTTGCCTATCTGTAATCCTCACATTGTGCAATTTAGCAAAATGTAGCATAAATGCATTATAATCACTATCTTCATATATGGGTAAATGATTAAGTGTATATCTGTTTTTTCTATAAATGTGATGTGCAATAATTGATACTCTTAATATACACCACAAGCGCTACAAAGACATCTGATATCATTGTAAGCTAATATGATACTTGCCAAGTAATAATTTCTTTAATAAGAATATTCAATGGTATTGCCAGTTTGATTTTGCCTTTAAGACCTTACTTGCCCTTCTGCAGCTTCGGGTGTAAAAGCCATGCCAGTAAATACTGAAATAAATTAAATGAATGCTATCCATCACTTGGACGCATAACTAGAGCTGAGTTAAGATTTAGTTGGTGCCTCCTTAATTATTGTATATTTTTCTGTGACATATTGAGTGTGTTCATAATTATAATGCAAGGGAACGTGAGGTGGGACGCTTATACCTTCAAATCTCCAGCCATTTTGTGATGGATGTAGAAGTTTTTTGGGTAAACTTTTGTGCTTACCATGATGTCATTGAGGCTGGCTGATGTTCCTTTATCAATACTCAAGTTACAGCAGGTGTATACAGTGACAAAGGTCCCAATTCTAGCTCTATCTCTGAATTTAATAATTTCCCTTGTAAAGTAAGTGTTGGCAACTAAACACACTTTCAGTATCTTGGGGGTGCAAGTCAATGCAAGTAAAACCAGTTTCTGATGGAGGAAGCCTTTTTTTCTTGGTGCAGTGTTTTATTAAAAAAAATGGGAGTAGTCTAAAGGCATTAAGCAGTATGTCATATTTTCTCAAACTGTTGCTGCTTTTAAAGCTTTGTTTTGCTGCTTTACCACAGAAAGAAGCCAGTCATTTTTAGTGTTTCATGAAGTGATTTCATTCTAACCGATCTTTGGGGAAGGACTGGTGATATGCAGCCTTACACTGGAAGGGATGCTGTCTGTGATGCAGTTTGAATATTCAAGTGTAAAATAAGGCGGGTATGAAGTAGACTTGTGGATGATGTCCAGAGTAATGTTACTGCCATGTTTTGTAAATAAAGAAATGAAAAGCATATTTTGCACTCACATTGTACAGAGAAAAAAAACCTGTAACTTGAATCTGTAAAACAAATAAAAAAGTTTATATAAATTTTGCCCTTCCAAAATGTTATGAATTGAGCTCTTTTGTAAGCCTTGTTCCTTGTGCTGCCATTTCACTTTATTAACATCTAGTTGCTGAAGATACAGGGTTTGCCCAAATCAGGTAGGTACTATAATTTCTCCCATACTGTTCCTGTGTAGGTGTGTTTTTATTTTTATTTTTTTATTTTTAAAAGGAGGTTTAAAAGGGGGTTTGTGTGGTGGGTCGTCTAGTTACTGTGTGCTTGTACAATCCGACTCTGGCTGAAGGGTTTAATCTTGACCTTTACATTTCTGTTGACATTTTAGAGTAAGCTCTGGTGAACAGTGATGATATTGAGAGGTAGTTACTAACAGCCTCTGAAGGCATAGGGTATTAGTGAACATATTGCTAAAAGTGATAAATTATTCACAACCCTCTTTTTTTTGCTACCACGTGCTAAGACATGTTTACATGAATGTAACTTGATTCTGGTAGCCAGTGTAGGGTCAGTAGACTATTTCTTGGCATCACTTGCCTGAGACCAGGCTGTGTTCTAGGTGTGAAATTAACAGGCATTCTATAAGCTGTGTTTTTAAGGGCCATGCTGTTTCTAATGGACGTATTTGAGGCGAATGCAAAAGCCCCAGACATATTTTATTGGTTGTGCTGGGCCCCTGACCTTCCATTTCTGGTAAGCTGCCTGACAGACTTGCATATAGCTCTGAATTCTATATGGGGCTTGTGTTTGGGGCAAGTGGCAACTGATATACCATACCAAGCAATTTATAGAGTGCCCGGTTACCACCAACGGCGATGTCCCGGCGCTGATATAGAAAAATGGACAAGATGGCAGCTGACAACTAGAATTGACAATTGCATATAATTGGCAGTTATCAAGGCTGTAGGAGCATTGATTTTGGTTTTCATGCATTATAAGCCAAATACAATAGAAATATCTGCCTTCTACACTTATAAGTCTCTTTTGCTCACAGAGTAGGCACCATTCAGTAGGCTGTGTCTCTGCATGTCCCATAGGCATCCGTAAGCTCTAATGTTGTGACATTGGTGGAAGAGCAGATATATGCATATTCTACTATATCCTTTCCCAGAAGCTTTGTTTAGCCTGCTCAGGAATTGGGTTACCTATCAATTTTTCTAGTTTTTCAGACACCATCACATACATTCAAGGCCTTTGACCATGTGAAATTCCATTAAAATTATTTATTTTTGGCTCTGTGCTCATCAAAGTGAGGTGTTTTAAAATTAATTAATGTGCGAATCTGTAACTCCATATCTTAGAAGCACCTGACAACTAGGTTCAAGGCAAACTGCCATTGCATTTAGGCCATGCTTAATCCTAGGCACCTCCTGTTTTTATTTCATTGAGTCCGTTCTCCTTCCCTGTCTGGTGCCAGCTGCCATCACAACAGTAAACCTACAAATTATTCATTTGGCATTCAGCTGGAAAAACTGCTACCAGCTGTTCTGTTTAGGACATACATTTTAAGCTCGGAAAGAAGTATCTGTGAAGCCTAGAAGCAACCAACAATCACTTTCTAATGGAGAACAATATCTGGATTCCAGGGCATGTCCCAAGCCCTTACCATAAGAAGTGTGAGTGGAATGACCAATAAAGCTGTAATTGATAAAATGTCATTGAAAAAGTGGAAATGATGATCTGGATAAACTCTTTAATATGCAAAGGTAACATTGGCTGAGCACTGGGGAAAAGAAAAGCACAGAAGTTTCAAACAAATGATAAAATTGGAGTGCACTGTTCTGCTAAGAGATAAACCTTAGAACAAATAATTTTGAGAGTGGTGCTTGATTTTTCTCACCAGGTTACAGATAAGGTTGTTTGTTTGGGGTAGGGGCATAGTTGGTGTAACAGTATGGAGGTTACACATGTCAATGATTGCAATCCTATGGGGAGCTTATCCCACAGCTTGTGATAAATCGGCAAGGAGTAGCTGTGGCCAAAGTGGAAGAGGAGAGTGCTTTTGTTACTAAACTGAGCTATTGTGCATGAATTGAAAACATTTATTTTGATAAAGATGCAAAGTATAAATCATTGTGATCATTTGTAGCTATTTAGAATGTAGTAATTAGAAGATTCAGAAATAGGAGAAGATGAAGACAGTAACAGAGTAATATTTTTACTGGGGAAAGTACAAGATCTCTGCTGTTAAGAGACATAGAGCCTGATTTAGATCTCGGCGCATGGTGACAGATATTATCCCATCCGCTGAAATATCAATCCCATAGGATATGATGGGATTTATATTTCGGCTAACCGGATATCTGTCACAGTTGTGATGGAGTAACGCGCCAGCCGAGATCTAAATCAGGCACATAGTCCTAAATTAATACCTACCTCACAAAAGCAGTTCCAATCAGCAGACTTCCTACAGGGGCTGTTCTCCACATTCATCCTGAAGGGTTGCTATAATTTGTTTAGACCCAACGTTTGACCAGGAAGGATTTTATGGTGGGGGGAAGGTAGGCAATTGTTTTTTGTGGACGGCACCCCAGGTGTGCAATCTGGCCTTCATGTATGATCCCAAAAAAATACAGTCACCCAGTTGTATGTAGCAGCTCATTCAGTAACACACTTCACAAATATTTTTTTTCTATCTTTCGAACTCCTATAGCTCCTAATTATACTTCTAGAGGTCCAATTTGTTACACGTTTACCTAGACTAGTATATTTATTTTAAATGAATAAATACTTTTGACCCGTATGTCCCACACAATGAGGGAATGATAAAGCCATCAATTATTAACATTTCTATTCATTTTAAGAGAATTTTCTAACAAAATATTACCCAAGTTTAAAAAAAATCACTTTAGACTTCAATATTGAATGCATTTTTGGCATCATATCTTTCATCTCTGCCATCAGATGCATACCCTACTCATAGCAATCACTCCGTACTCTACCTCATCCATTCCTAACTGTCTGAAATTCATTGCTTTACTCTAGATTTGAAACAAGGACAAATACATGACACCCAAAATTTCATGTTGTTTGAGTTATGTTATGTTTAACATGCATGGGCATTCATTTTTTCCCAAATGCGTTTTCTATTGAAATTCTCAAATAACCCATTGTTGTTCCTCCATTAATTCCAACATAATTGTAATGAGAACTTAGATGTATGTATATATTGTTATGTTGCCAAGGTATATAGGTGATCGCTGGAGTTGAATCAGAATTCAGAAGCTACTTCGTAATTCTGAATAATGATTTCAATATTAAGCTTACTTGTGCAATAAGCTCTCATGAGTTGACCTATCGCAAAACACTGATTTATATGAAAGACAAAGATTTGCACAATCTGCACATGAAAGAAACGTAAAACAATATTTTACACACACGTCAAGACAAAAAAATGTAAGGAGCTTACCATATGGTCAAGTTTAAACGAAATTGCCCCCTGAAGAATGAATTTGGTGACCATAGTACAAAGATAGCAGCAAAATGTAAAGAACATAGATATCTGAATTAAATAAGAAGGCATTTGAAAAAGCAAAAGAACAGATTGGATCAATTTTAAAAAAAAATGGATGACCAATGCAGCACAAGAAGATGGGAAGAGCATATTGAATCCAATGACATCAGAAATTATTTCTAAATAGTGACACCTAATCTCAGATGACCCATTCAGTCCGAGTATTCTGGGACAATATCCAGCAATAACATTATGAACATCCAGATCAGTTAAAACATGTAAGCAAGAAGTCACCATAAAAAAGAACCCAGGCTGTAAGAGAAAACTAATGACTTTTGTTTGCCTTATAATCATTGTTAAACGTGCAAACGTAGCAAGTCTCAAAGACATTTTGTGGCTAATACAGAAAAAGTACGAGATTAAAAAGAAGAAAAGAAATGCTTTCAAACCGAATTCACAATATATTTTTCTCACAAGGATATTCCAATACATACATATGTCCTTTGCAGTAATGGATACTGGAACACATATATGTGCTGTCAAAAATATTATTGATGGCTATCCAATAGCTCGATATTCCCACATATTTCAAGATGATAAGGTTATCCAATAATGTGTTATGATCGTGATAAACTCAAAGAATGAAGAAACAGTGGTGATACATCGTTGCCCTCTTAAGGCAAAAATCTCAAGAAGAAATAACTTGGATTAAGAACATCATAGTCTTTTGGAATCATGGAATTTGTACTCAAATGAGAAAATTAATTGTGACTACATAAGTGGTATAGTATTATTTTAATTTTTGAAAATGAAATTGGAAAGGAGCTTTGGAATAAATGGAATGTGTGATTTGTACTTAAAGATGCAAGATATAGACAAAAATACACAGAAAAAAGAGTGAAGTGACAAGTATTGCCATACACAAATGGAATGTGTAAGCATTTGAAAGCAATTAATAATACTGTGAATTAAACATTTGAAATCAGGAAGAAACAAATGTATGAGATAAAAAAGGAATGGTATACTAACATGCTATTTCCAAGATCCCACTAAAGGGGGGAACTAAAGAGATTAGTACAACACTCAGTTTGAAATAAATCCACATTTCCCATGAACCCGTTAGAGATAACTAATTATGAATGAAACGATGTCTACCAATATAAACTCACTGAAGAGGTTAACTCGTGCCTGTATCTTCAATTTCTGAAGTAAACTGCAAAGAATTTAACAAATGAAATGTCATGTAATTTGATTGTTCGTGTGTTTGTCAGCTTAAAAGTATCTTAGATAAAAATATAACTTTGCCTCCCCTGGCACATATAGTAAAATCCCCTATAAATGAACCGGGCCAACAGATGAAATCCAGTTCCCTCAATGGACCTGGATTGAATCTGTAGGTGCACAAACGTGTCCTAACTGATCATACCTAAAGCATGGCAGTGTCCAGGACCGGGAGTGGTGTAGTCCTGATCCAAACGTTGGTACTCACCGATTGGACCCGTCAATAGTACATTTGAGATTAAGTTCAAATATCAGTACTTAAGGTGGAAACAGCCTTTACATTGCAGCAATTACCATGCAATGCCTTTACCACCCATGATTTTACAATGAAATTGCGAGTACATATATCAGGTAAGTGTGTGTGTATATGTGTGTGTGTGTATATATAAATTTATATATATCCGAGTTACCACACGCCTTCCTGCACTTCCTTTCGGTGAGAAGAGAGCAACGATCTCCAGTGGGTATCTTGCAAAATTTCTTTATTTGCTCACAGGTTTCAGAATCGGACACGTTTCGGTCAACAAGTGACCTTGATCACATACGGAAACGCTGTACGGCATATCTTTTATTCCACACCCCCTATGTCACATGATCAACAACATAGAAGAGATACTTCATCCTTAACTTAAACCAGTGATAGTCTATTTTTGGAGCGCTCCTAATTCAATTTTTGTTTTTCTCTTTCTTGTATTATCTCATTTTTGTTATTACTTTTTTGTGACAACATTGTTATTATGACAAATCTAAAATTAGCTTTTTAAAGGCAATAGATATGTATCACTTGATTGATATATATAAATAAATAATTACATACATACATTTTGTATATACACACATTGAAACATTTACATCCTCCATATGAAAAGCTGCTGTTCTTATGCACATGGAGCATATATTGCTTCAGTATTGAACCCCATTAATATGTCATGTTAAAACATACGTATATGACCACATGAATGCTAATACGGGTATTAATTATCAACAGCCTTAAAATCGCTACAAAAAGCCTATCTTAAAATGAAGTGCCTGTTTTCTCTTGTTTTTTGTAGTATAATAATAAAGTGCTTTTATGCATAGCAGCTCCAAAGTAAGTGCATAAAAAGAGCTGTGTGCATACTAGTGCAACTATGGTTTCTTATTGGTGCTAATGGTGTTTAAAATTATTTACAAAAATATAACTATATTTACAGAGGTATTTTAGATGATACAGATATGCTTTTATCTTGTGGCGGTTTTTCTAAATCTCATAAATTGATAGACCCCTGCTTCTACTTTAGCTGTGGTACATATATGATGGGATACATGGACCTAGATATATATATACACATATATTGCGGGAGGTTGTGATGTTATCCACATTTCTTATTTACAGAAAATTGTGGAGATCTTCAGTGTTGTTTAGCCCATTTGGAGCTTTGCAATAGAACTTCAATGTGATGCGTGACTCTAGTTGTCACAGCATGCGTTCCCTTTTCCCGCCTCTATGGAGGCTCGGAACTGCATCATCCACATAGTATTTTAAACATTTGACATTGTTGTTATGCTCATTCCTAAAGTGGCGTGCGACTGGATATGCGCTATTGTTGTTCACGATGGCCCTTAGATGCTGCAATATCCTGACATGCACATGTAACTTTGTGCTGCCTACATATTTGAGGCCACAGGTGCATGTCAGAACATATACCGCATATTCAGTTCTGCAGTTGAAGTTGCCCCAAATGGCTGTCTCACCCGGGCTGAATGGAGTAGAGTAGTGCGCTGTATTGACTCCAAATTTACATGCTCTACACGTAGAGCATTTAAAGAATCCTTGTCTAGGTTTAAGCCACATGTTGTTCGAACTAAGTTCAGGGCTGCTTTTGACTATTTGTGATCTGATGGAAGCTGATTTTCTGTAAGTGAATGTGGGTGCTGTGGGAAGTCTAGCTGCCAGTACTCCATCAGTGAGTACAATTGGCCAGATTTTCTTGATTATGGACCTCACCTGCCTCACTTGCTTACTGAACGTGGTGATCAGTCTAGGAGTACTTTCATTTGTTTTTTTGGTCCCCCGGATGTAAGTAATCCTTGGGTGATCTCTCTATTCTGTACCCCTGATGTCATAAGGGACTCCTGGATCTAGCCTTAACTCGTTTCTCAGCATTGCTGAGAGTGCTTTCATCCTACCCTCTTCTCCTGAATCTTGTCAGTGCATCTCGTGAGCATTTTTCAAATTCTTTCTCTGTACTGCAGATCCTTTTTAGTCTCAAAAGTTCCCCATATGGGATACTTTTTATTAGGTGTTTTGGGTGCGAGCTGCTGGCGTGTAATGTTGAATTCCCCGCCGTGGCTTTGCGGTGTAATGTTGTTTCCAATTTCCCTTCAGCTACGTACACCTTTATATCTAAAAACTCGATATTGGTTTTATGTATATTAGATGTAAATTTTAGATTGGCAGTATTAATATCATGGATGAATTTTGTTGCACTTTCCTGATCTCCATGCCACACCACGAAGACATCATCTATGAAACGTAGCCAATATTTGCCATGCAGAGAATACATTTCAGAGTGCGTTGTCCTGAGGGCCTGTTCCTCCCACCATCCCACATGCAATCAGGCATAGCTGCGGGAGAAACCGGCTCTCATCGCAGCGCCCCTGAGCTGTTTGTATAGATCTTTTCCAAACATGAAGTAGTTATTATACAAACACCATTCAATAAAATCTAGAGCTGTAACCTATTACAAACATAACAAAATGCTTTTAGTGTCCAAAAAATGTTTGACCACTTTAAGACCTGTATGGGGTTTGATGCTAGTATTAGCGATTCGATGTCTAATGGGATGAGCATTAGATCATCTGTCCATTTGATTTCTCTCACTTTTTCCAGAAAGTGTCCGGTGTCTTTTAAACAGTTTGGAAGCCCTTTGACTAAGTCCTGCAAAAAGTAGTCCACATATTGTGTGATATGCTCGCCCATACTTTTTGTTGCTGAGATTATCGGTCTGCCCGGTATGGGAGTTGTATTTTTGTGGACTTTAGGTACAAAGTAAATTGTAGGGAGTACTAGAGGGTCGTTGTGTAGGAATTTGAGTTCCTCACTTGATATTAAACCCTCTCTTTTCCATTTATAAAGGTCTTTTTTTTTAATACTTCTTTTGCTTTATTGTATTCTTTTATATTGGTTCTTTCATAGCATTCTTGATTGTTTAATTGTCGTTGGGCTTCCTGTTGATATTCTATATTGGGCCATATCACTATATTTCTGCCCTTATCGGACTTATTTATAACCACTTCTTGATAGTTCCTTAATTTTTTTTATCAAGTTTGCATATTGTATCTCTTTGTAGTGTTTCATACGTTTTTTGTGTTGCACTTTATAGTACAATTTTTGTTATGTCTTCCGTTATCCTCTCATGGAACATGTCAATAGCATCTTTTGGCATGACTGGGAGGAATGTTGATTTGGGCTTAAATGGACTTTTGCCTGCACTTAGCTGAGCTATGTTCATATCTTGTAATCTTTCTTGTTTGACCCGGTGTTTGTGGTGTCCAGTCTGAGCATGTTGATTTCATTGCTTAACTCGTGCAGAGTTTACAGGGTTGGAACATCCGATACTCTGAGCGATTCTCTATCCGTATTGATGGTTTGCTTGGCCGCCTTTACTTGTTCTGTTCCCTCCTTGATAGTGAAACATTTAATTAGCTTTAATTTACCTATAAAACAAAAGATATCTACAGTGGTACGTCCATAATTGAAGTTACTTTCTGGGCTGAGAGTAAGTCCTAGCGATAGCAGTTGCTGTTCTGCTTGTGTCAGTACCATGGTCGACAGATTGATTATCCTGTTATCGTTCACTTCTATTTCCTGCGCCATTGTGTTTTTTTGGTTTTTGTTTCCGCCTTGCTCTTTTCCTTGCGCTCCTTCGTTTCCTGTTTGCTTCTTTTGATTTCGAGGCCTCAGGGTCTGCCGGCGATCCAACGATAAAAAATCCAGCGCTTCTAGGCTCAGTTTGTTTCAGCCATGCTGTTCGCTTTGGTTACTGGAGCTTCCACTTTCTGATTCCGTTTCACTTGTGAGTGAATTTACTTCAGATGTTGATGATGCATCTTTTGTTGTTCCCCCTGCTCCTGCTGTGTCAGCCGGTGTGGTAATTGTGCACCTTTTATTAAACTGCATCCGTTTGACACTGTCATATTTGCGTGCAAAGGTGAAGATTTGGCCTTGCTGTAATCTGCCTTGTCTCGTGCGAACTTGTGTGCCTTTTGGATTTAGATTTTTTCTTCTTGTTTTTTTAGCCGTTCTTGGATACCTTTCCATGTTTTTGTTATATTTTCAGTTGTTTCAATTTTGCCCAATTTTTCATTGATGTTGTCTATTTCACTTATCAGTACTTGACGATCGATTTCAGCATATTTTATCAGGATCTTTACCAGGTTCATGGATGCCGCCAAATTGCTCTCTCTCCATTCTTTCAGCATGTTGGGGTTGTCAAAACTGGGTGCTAGAAGTATTCTTAGCCCTCGAGGGACTCTTCCCGCTTCTTCTTATTTTGTTAAAGGTTTGTGCTCCCACCATTTGGTGATCTCGTTACGCATGCATTTCTCCAAGGCTTTTAACAGTGATTTAGCATCAGTGTCTTTGCTTGTTGCGCTTACGTTTTTGGATTGACCACTCGTAGATGGTTTGGGCAGGTTGCTAAAGAGTTCGTCCGCCGCTGCCTCTCTCTCCCGTACTGCGTCCACTGACATTTTGAAACCTAATCTGTGAGTGCCTAGCGTGGTGTTATTAAACCGCCGGCTGCCTTTCTGCCTACTGCATCTCCCCACCTGTGCCTCTTGCTGATTCACTTACCGGCTTGATACCGCCTCCGACGTGTCCTCAGACACTGCCGATGCCGTGTCTTGACCGGTGCTGTGTCTCGTAGCTGCAACAGGGGGCTGCCGCCAATGCCTCCTCCTGGATCCTCGTATTTGCTTTGGTTGTGGGTGGCTGCCTTCTTCTGGGGCGGGGGGTTCGTTATCTGGAAGCAACCAACTCCTGCATCGTATTTGAGTTACCACACACCCTCCTGCACTTCCTTTCGGTGAGAAGAGAGCAACGAACTCCAGTGGGTATCTTGCAAAGTTTGTTTATTTGCTCAAAGGTTTCAGGATCTGACACGTGTTGGTCAACAAGTGACCTATATATATATATATATATATATATATATATATATATATATATATATATGGTATAAAACGGGATGTTTGGGGGATTGCCCCAATTGAGAAAATATTTAAAAGTGTGATTTTTAAAGGAGGATGGTTTGGGGGTCTCCCCCCCCCTCCCCCAATTAAACAATTCTTTATAAATATATATATGTATAAGAAAGACTGAAAGGGCCTACATATCCCAGCATGAACATCAGTTCAACTCACCTGTTCAGACTCACTAATGGTCAATTAAAACAATTAAATATGTGCGGGAGAATGCCTTGCAGATACACTGCATGCACCCTGGCAGCCTGTAATCAAGGAGCTGTGCTCCGAAATGCTATTAGGCAAGTAGAGAACTCTGAAGAGAGAATGCTGGTTGCGTTTATTAAAGAATTCGGTGAATCCATCTGCTGTGGAGTGCATCTTTGAAAGTGAGGACACATTGATGAATATTTAATTTAACGGCAGTTCGGCTGTCAAGGCTGCACGACCCCGAGTGGGGGCCACAAAACCCTGGAAAGCTTAATGGGACAGCCGATTAGCAGAATTACTTAGAATTCACAATTTGGAGGCCCACTGGAGGGTAATGTTAAAATGCACAATGCTTGTTGCAGTGCAGAGTCTACTAGAGACAGAGAAAGACTGAAAGGGACTACATATCCCAGCATTAACATCAGTTCAATTCACCTGTTCAGACCCACTAAAGGTCGATTAAAACAATTAAATATGCCGAGGAGAATGCCTTTCAGATACACTGCTTGCGCCCTGAAGCCTATGATCAAGGAGCTGTGCTATAAAACGCGTTAGGCAAGTAAAGAACTCTGAAGAGAGAATGCTGGTTGCTTGTATTAAAAGATTCTGTGAATTAATCTGCTGTGAAGTGCATCTTTGAAAGTGGGGACATATTGATGAACATATAATATATTTTAGGAGTGTCACTTACCTGATATATACTTACCATTTCATTGTGAAGACGTGTGGTAAATGCATTGTGTGGTCAATGTATGCATGGTGAAGGCATTCGTTTTAATGTCATACAGCTGTACTGAGCTATTCTCAAGAAACAACAAAGGTTGTTGTTTGAAGACTTTATATAATGAATGAATAGGCAACATTTTATGAAATATGTTATCCGAGTTTGCAGCAAAGTGTACAAATCATAGGTACAGAGAACTCTGTAAAGTTCTATATTAAATCCAGCATAGAATCACCTTCTAACGGTAGGGAATATGCAAGTTTCCGTATACCACATCCTTTTATAGGACTTTAGACAAAGACTTTCACACATTTGTACACAAGTACATGTTTCTCAGGATATGCAGCAATAAGAAACAAGCAAGGGCAATGTTTTCTTAAAGAATACGTTTGAGGATTCTCTTGTAGTATTACATGGGATTTAGTTGTTCTCACAATTTATTCAAGCATACATAGTACACCTGAGACAGAGTGTCCCTGCTGTAGCAGAGTGCTGGGAAAGGTCTCTGAAAACTTCAGTGTTATAGTAGACTTGCACTTTTTGATTTGGAACATAATATGGAAATACTAGTTATTGCGTGACATACTTCGACAGTGATTCAAAAGGGAGGACAGTGTATATGCGAATATATTATAGTATAAACCCAGTTTTTAATGCATTTAAAATGAGAAAAGGGAAACAACTCTCACAATTCCCCATCTGATAATTTCTGAATCATCTCTTCATTTCTTTATTACAATACATCATTCATCAACTTCGGGTTTTCTTCCTTGGATTCACCCAAGTCCTTCAAAGGTGTTGTAGAGTTCACTTTGCAATTAGTCAACCTTCATATCAAGTCTTTCTCTTTCTTCATCTCATTGCAGACACCTTCTTATACCCACAATCCATACCTTTCCAAGATGAAATTCTCTTGCACAAATTCAGGGAAATAAGCACACATGCACTGCTGATTAGTATAAACAAAAGAGGAGTTAAATGTAATTTTAGATTTCCTCCACCTAGACTACCAAGCCACTCCTCTATCTTAGCAAAACCTCTCCCGATAGATCCAAATATAGATCCTAATCCTTCCCAGATACCTGACAATTCCAGCTCAGTTAGTTCATGCATTATTTTCGAGATAGATCAGTATTGTAGCTGTCAAGCTGCTTATCTATGCCTCGAATATAAGCAGAGTGTGAATGACTTTGCGAGGAGCAAATCCAAACCAAGACTAATTTGCATATTCATAGCTCTCATTGCAAGCAATTCTATATTAATTGTGGTTAACACTCCTTCTGTGTTAGTAGCAAGCCGATCTACCAATGTGGACAGCTTTTTAATCTATACATCACTCAGTGCTACTCCGATAGAAGGTATGAGTGTTCCAGAAATATAGCTAAGGATCTGTTTAAAACTATGCTTGCCTTGTCATATGAATTGTTCAATTGTTCACATTAGTGTGATAAATCCTAGGGAAAACTAGGGCTGCATAATAAATACCTGCCCAGTTGTGCAGCAGTTGGAAATGGGCCAATGTATTACACACCTAATAGATGCCTTTTATGCTCACCTCTAATTTGGAAAAGGCTTCTCCCATAGCAAAATAATCATGCTCACATTCGCTAAATCCTGATTTCTCAACAGTCTTGTTTCCCTCTGGTTGCTGTATTATACATAAAGACCCCTTTTTGGTGATAATCAGTGCTCAATCTCAGCGGAGGTTCCTTAAAGTCTCGGTACCCTTTCCAATAAAATGTTCTGCACTTGTCTTTCTTTCCCCTTTCTCTTTGTCTATCCTTATCCTCTCATTCATTTAATCTGCAAATACTATAAAGAATTTCATCACGTACTCAAGCTGATCCCTTGATGTAAGCCCTTTGTAAGAATGATTTGCATGTTTAGTTGTCCAGAACTCAGATTTGCACTGTTTACGATTGGCACTGTTTACGATTGGCACATCTTCTAAAGGGTTATCAAAATCAGAATAGAACAATTTTATGGAATCCTGTTGGTAAAAGAGGTTTAAGAAAACACAGCATGAAAAGGATTGGGACAATGGTAAATGGAAATGTGCTGCCTCCGCCCCCCCCTCCCTCAGTTGCAGACGCTGGAAGGTAAGAGCATACAAAGTGATCATCTACTTCCATAACTTTCACATACTTAGCTAGTATTTGATAATACACATTATAGCTATACACACACTCTGCTGTGGGGCACGTAAGACCTTGCACTCGTGTGCAGGTGTAATGACTTCAGGGTAGAGGTTGTCAGCATGTGAGGGATATGCCCTCCGAACAGATAACAGTCCAACAGCTATGCAAACATAGACACAGAAATGGCAACTGACAAATCTACAAGCAAAATCTTGCAGCTTTGCTGCGCCATGTAAATTGAAATCTGAATCTCATGACGATGGTTAATCCTCTAGTGCTACTCTATTGTCACTGCCTTATCTTAAAATCTACAGAGATTTTCATTTTTGTTCTGCATCATCTGGAGGCCTCTAAAGGAGCTACAGTCCTCTGACTGTTACCTTTACTCTCTGATAGTCCTTTCAATGTTTGCCAGAGATCAACATGGATGTGCTCTTGGTGTGGTTTCCTCAATGTCAGTCCAGCAATCATCAGATTTGAAGTAGAATTTTGCAGGATTTGCCCAATCTGGGTCTGAATACTCTCTGTTGACATTTCTCTCTCTTTTAGGCCATTTGGAAGTAGTTACATCCAGGTTTTCATCCATGATATCAGGTTGGTCAGTCCGCTCTGGTTCTTCTAACTCTCTATCCTCTCTTATTGTCTCTGATCTTTTTTTAGCTGTTTTGGGTGGTTTTGTTCTTCGCCAGCCTTTCTGAGTTGGGCCATGATTCTTAGAGGTGCTTGAGATCTCTGGTTCTGATGAAGCTGATTTACCTTTGGAGGTGGAACGTCCTTGACCCGCACTGCCCTCTGACTCTTGCAACCTTGGCTGCAGCAAGTTTGTTTCAGCTTTTTGTGAGATTTCACTGTCTGGTGAATACTTATCCTCAATCCAGTGTTTGGTATCACAGCGGTTGTCAGAAATAACAGCACACTTGGGTGGCTCTATTCCCTGATGACGCTCGCCTTATGGAGACTGTGGATCCTCAGACTGGTCTTCCTCTTCCTCCAAAGCCTCAGACACTTTAACCCTAGAGCGACTTTAGGAGTCAGTGGATGTTGATTCTGCTTCTTTCTTTTCTTGTTTCGTCCCCTTGGTGTGGGAGATATGTATCCAATTCAGCAGACTAGCACACTTGACTGCAGTGTTTGTGGCCAGGATCATCCTATAAGGGCCTCTCCAGTGCGCCTCCATGCAAGATTTGCGAAACGGTTTCTTGACTTGAATCCAATTACCTGGGCTCAAATTAGGAGTGGGCTGAAATTGTTGTTACATAAAAACTTCACGAGATTCCATGGAGTTCCACGACCTGTTGGAATCCGGCACGTCGTGCTACTCGCTCTGATTTTTAGTGTTGGGATCCTGCGAACAACACCACACAGCACACTGAAGGGTGCTGTTTCATTCTGCCGCTCGAGTAGGTTTCTCACTCGAGCTGCAGCTTTCTTAACATGAACGGTAGTGACCTGCCTCGACCGACTGCGTTAATAGGTCTCGCTGAAAGGCATTCTAGCACCCAAAAATAAGAGGATTCATATTCTTGCCCGTCAACTCAAATTGGATTAAGTGATGTGATAATCCTGCACTTTATCCATTATCCATTTATCCATTATGAATTGGTTTTATTATTTCAATTTGTTATAATGGCTATACAGTGGAAATATGAAATGACATTTGAGCTAAAGTCTGGATTATTGAGATTAACTCCTGATGTTTAAATGTTATCATGTAATATTTTGAAGAATTGTATTTGATGTTTGCGTATTTATTGTATTAATGTGTTTTTATATGTATGATTGTAAAACGTTTATGGCTTTATATCCAAAATAAAGTTATTAATACTATTACAGCAGGTTTTGGTACCACAGGATAGCATTGAATGATAATTTGGTTAATTTTTCGAAGGTCCTGCACTACCCTCCATTTTTTGTTGCTTTCTACAAAGCCATGATTTGTGAGTTGCATAGACTCCCTATAACCTCTTAAAAATGCCATTGTTCTATCAAGCTGTCAATGACAGGGGTAATTACTGTGATGGCTTCTGGAGTCATTTTATAAGGGCGGGTTTGGGGATCAAGTGGTAGGTTCTTCCTTTGTAATATCTGGGTATAAACTGACAACAGGTTTTGGGGACTGCAAATTGAACTCAGCATTGGCTATTTAAGTTGCAATTTGAGACCCCATCCTGTGTGCAATAGATGACGCAGTTAAGTTTACAAAGAAGATCTCTTTCCAACAGGTTTACAGGACTAGAGTCACAGATCACCAACCAATGTTGTTCACTGATGTCTTCTATTTTTACTGGAATGAGGCAGTAATTTGATTAGTGATACGTACAACTTGGGCTTCCTTTCCTGAAAAGGGTAGGCTAGGTACCTCATCATTTCTAACCGATGAACGAGTGGCTCCTGTGTCAATTAGAAACTATACAGAATGCCTGTTAAACTCTCCATCCACATAGGTACTATCTGGTCCACTTACTTAACTGCAACAAGTACGCACTCCTCCTCCTCCCCTCAGTCACCATCATTGGTTCTGATTCAAATCTATGGGAGTCTCAAACATCATAGAGGCTGGGCCATTCTGAGACAAAATTTGGGTTTTTGAGTACTCTGTTACTCAACTGGGAATGAGTGAGAGCATAACTCTCTGAGTGGGTGAGTGAATGGGTGCATGCATGAGTGTCTGAGTGGGTCTGTGACTGGGAGGACGAGTGTTTGGGTGGCTCTGTGAGTAGATGTATAAGCCTTGAGTAGGTTAGTGAGTGGGTGCATGTATATTTGAGTGAGTTTGTGAGTGGGTGTGTGAGTTTCTGAGTGCATGAGTGAGTGAGTGACTGAGTCCATAAATCTACGAGAGTGTCTGTGACTGAGTGTGTGAGTGACTGTATGGGTATGTGAATGGGTGTCTCAGTGGGTCTGTAAGGACATACGTGAGTGTGTGAGTGGGTCTGTAAGTGGGTGCGTGAGTCTTGGAATGAGTCTGTAAGTGGGTGCATGAATATCTGAGTGGGTGTGTTAGTTACCAGGTGGGTCTGTTAGTGGGTGTAAGAGTCTCTAAGTGGGTATGAGACTGTACGAATGAGTATGAGTGGGTCTCTAAGTATGTGCATGAGTTGGTCTTTACATGAAGGCATCACTCTCTGAGTGAGTCTGTGAATCGGTGCAATAGTATCTGAATGGTATGTGAGTGGGAACATGAGTATCTGAGTGGGTATGTGACTGAATGTATAAGTATGTGAGTGGGTATGTGAGTGCCTACATGAGTATGTGACAGTAACCGGTGAGTGTGTACAAATATATATTTTTTATATATTTTCACTATTGTTCGTGATGACCTTGCGATAGTCGTGACTTCCCCGCAACTGTACGCAGGGTTTGCACTGGTGATCGAAGTGTCATCACAAATATCGCGTGTGTATCAATTTTGGACACAAAACTTGTGTCACTAACACACCCATTTCTAAAAACATGGGGTCCGAGTATCTCCACCCTGACCCCTTATGTGGGCTTTCACACACATTTTTAGCCCTGAGAACCATTCCTGGCTGATAGTATGGTGGCCGAAATTTTTCTGTTCAGGTTGCGTCCAGCCAATCCGAGCGTTCCTGTTGGCAAGTGCATCCTCGATTAATCGCAAAAGCGTAGCTAAATATCCACAGCCAGAGATATATTTATAATTCCCAGCCTAAATGTCTCAAAAACTACTGGACGGATTTGCACCAAATAACAAAAAGCACAATCTGCGTGGCAACATCTACCGTACTGCCACATTTTGTGTAATTCTGTCCAGCGGTTTGGGCTGTAGGTTCGACAACGCGGCCCTATGGATATGATATTACAAACTCACCATTTTTTTGCACCCCTTTTCCTCAGTCCCCACTGCACAGATATCCCCCAAACCTTCATGGCAACTAGAACCTACTTTGATGCTTTTTGGGGGAAAATGTCATGAAGATTGGTGAGACGACGCCAAAGTTATAGGCAAGGCAAAAAAAAAAACTTCCTATGGAATCTAGGTCCTAACTATAACTCCCTACTGGCGATCACCAGTAGGTAATATATATATATTTGTGTGTGTATATATATATTCACTTAAAAAACCATAGGTTTCACACATGTTATAGTTAGGTGGATATTTCACTCGTAAAAAACCAATGAAATTCCCCCGTTATATTTAGTTCAGATAACTATAACTCGCGCGCCCGCAATCCACTGCTGATGACGTCACATATTACATCACTCATGACATGGTCAGTGGCATCACTCATGACATCACTGATGACATCATCCTTGTGACAGAGTGGCGGCCGCGCGAGTTATAGTGAAATATCCACCTAACTATAACATGTGTGAAACCTATGGTTTTTTAAGTGAATTTGCAAGGTTTTTTAAATGCTAATTCCTAACTATAACGTGTGTGAGACCTATGGTTTTTTCAGTGAAATTGTACGTTTTTTTAAATGCTAAGTTATGTATGTATTTTTATTTTCTTTATATATTTATTTTACAAGAAACTTTTTTTTTTTGGTTTTTCACCGTGTGCGCACGGTGCGCGCACCCCCGCCATTTAAAAAAAAAAAATTACATTTTTTTTTCTGCCTTCGGGGTCCTTCAGGGACCCCCTGACAAAGGCTAGGGGGTCAGGAACTCTCTACCCTGCCCCCTTTTCACGTTCGCCACCTTCCTTTTTCACTCTCGCACTGAAAACAAACAAAATGGCAGCCGACACTTCCTGATTTCGACCGATTCGAACGTTGACTAACATGTAACCACCAATCAGAATTACGCTCGCGCACGTTAGGGTGCTCGCACGGTGCGCGGCTACAGATATGTATGTGCTTTTAACTGCAATTTTCTCAGGAACTACTGAACAGATTGACTCCATATATGCAAAAGGCACATCCCTGAGCTGAGGACTACCTCTCCGCCAAATTTCAAGTAATTCTGTTCAGCCGTTCGGGCTGTACCTAGGACTAAAGGTCCCTATGGAAAATTGCATGGGGAAAACGCGTTTTGGACCCCCTTTTTTTTTCAGCCCCCGCTTGTCGAATCCCCCCGAGACTTTCAGGGTAGGAGCGGAGCGGAGCGCCCCACCTATTTTGAAAATTTTGCGAGGATTCGTCAACCGGCACCAAAGTTATTCCAAATAGAATGTTGCGGATTTCCTATGGAAACACGGTACTATCTATAACTATCTACTGGCAACCGCCAGTAGATAATATATGTGTGTGTGTGTGTGTATATATATATATATGTATATATATATCTATTCACTAAAAAAAAGGTTACAGGGACAATTGACTCGGACAAAACCAGAGAAATTCAATTACCTGAGCTAACTATAACGTATGCCCCTGCAATGCACTGCTTATGACCTTACTTATTACATCACTCATGACATGGTCAGTGACATCACTCATGACATCTCAAATGACATCACTCATGTGGCAGTTCGTCTATGAGTGAGTGGGTGTGTAAGTGGTGTATACATGAGTGAGTGGGTATGTGAGACACTGTACATGAGTGAGCGGGTGTGTGTGTTTTTGTGTCGGTGAGTGAGTGGGTGTGTCAGTGGGTGTATAAGTAAGTGAGTGGCTCTGTGAGTATCTATGGGTGAGTGAGTTGGTGTGTATGTGGCTATAGTGATGAATGAGTGGCTGTATGGTTGAGGGTACGGGTACATCAGTGGCTGTAAATGGTGAATGAGAGAGTGAATGAGTGACTGAATGGTGAATGAGCAGGTACGTAAATGTCTGTCTGGGTGAGTGACAGGTTACATAAGTGACTGCATGTGTGCATGAATGGGTGTGTAAGTGGGTGTATAGGTGAGTGAGTATATATGTGAGTAGTTGTATGGGTGGGTGAGTGAATGGGTGTGTGAGTGGCTGTATCGGTAAGTAAGTGTGAGAAAGGTTGTATAGAAGAGTATTTATTTGCCTCAGTGACTGTATAGATGGGTAGGTGCATGAGTGGCTGAATATGGGAGTTAGTGGTTGCGTTAGTAGCTGTATGGGTGAGTTGATGTGTGAGTGGCTCTTTCAATTAGTGAGTAGGTGTGTGAATGTGGATGATTTCATCAGTGATGTCACTGACCATGTCATTGGTGATGTAATATGTGAGGTTTTAAGCAGTGCATTGCAGAGGCATAAGTTGTAGTTAGCCTAGCTAACAATAACTGCTATATTTCACTGGTTTTGTATGAGTCAGCTTAACTCTAACGTCCCTTTAACCTTTGTTTTTTTCAGTGAATTTCTAAGGTTTTTTAAATTCTATATCCTAACTATCACGTCCCTCTAACCTTTGGTTTTTTTCAGTGTGTTTCTATGTTTTCTTTGAACTAATAGTCGCGTTTATGGAGTGGTGGAGAAATGGCGGTGCCTCCGACAAGCTTTCATGAATCCCTCTGTGTCACACATACTAGAGGTAATAAGAGGGCTTCTTGGTCCCTTAGGACCTTCAACTTCCAAGAGGGCCTCAGCCCCCAACCAATAGTGCACCACAGGTGTGTTTGCAGACTCGTGCAGAAAGAGGATGTGGCCTCTGAAGACATTTCAGCAATCCCACTGTGTGGGATTTACTGGAGGTAACAGGAGGGCTTGTTGGCCCCCATGGACTCTCAGCATCCAAGAAGTCTTCATTCCCCAACCAGTAGTGTGCCAGGAGGCGTGTTTGCAGACTTGTGGAGAAACAAGGCATGACCTCCGACCTCTCATCAATCCCGCTATTTAGGACTTACTGGAGGTAACAGGAGGGCTTGCTGCTCTCAAGGACCCTCAGCATTCAATGGGACTTCATCCCCCAACAAGTAGTGTGCCAGAAGGTGCATTTGCAGAGTAGTGGAAAAAGGGGGCGTGGCCTCTGACCACCTCTCAGCAATACCGCTGTGTGGGATTTACTGGAGGTAACTGGAGTGGGTTCTGGCCTCCAAGGATTCTCAGTAGGTAAGGGGACTTCATCCTCCAACAAGTTGTGCACCAGGAGGCGCATTTGCAGAGTTGTTGAGAAAGGGGACGTGGCCTCCAAAGACCTCTCAGCAATCCCACTGTGTGGGACTTACTGGACGTAACAGGAGATCTTGTTGGCCCACAAGGACACTCTGGAGCCAAGGGGACTTCATTCCACAACCAACATTTCTCCAGGTGGCACGTTTGCGGAGTGGTGACTTGCTAGTTTTTTAAATGCTTTTAATTTTCGTTTCTTCAGAGGGGGGGGGCCGCTTTCAGCCCCGGGGTCCCCATGCCCTGGGGCCCAGCCTTTTAAAAAAATTGTTACTAACTTAAAGGCAGGTGTGCCGAGCGCCCTCCTCCCCAGGTGGATTTCAGCCCCAAGGACATTATTCCCTGGGGCCCTGACTCACTTTTGGGTACCCTGGTCCCACCCAGGGCACCTACTCCATTGGGGATCGCGAGCCTGAAGACCCATACGGTCCCTAGTGGCTCTCCACCTCCTGTGGTAGCAAACATTGCTTTGATAGAGAGGAAGCCCCTCTGTCAAAGCAATTAGGCTCCGCTTTGAAATGCTCTCGCTTGCTCAAAGCGGAGCACAGTTTGCTGTAGCTTGGTGGGAGCAGTAAAGCTTCCGCCAAGCCATAGCAAACAGCTATGTCCCGGGGGTTGGGTACTCCGGGATATAGCAGGAACCAGTATTGGAGGGTGGCGATTCCCAGGGTGATGTATTGCTCCAGAAGAGGGGGGCACGCAGCCCCCGTCATTTGTTTGATTTTCCCCCAGGGAGGTGGTGGTCCTCCGGACTTCGAGGGGGGCAGGTGGGCCCCCGCATTATTACTATTGTTTGCCCCAGGGAGGAGGCATTCTCCAGGGCTGTGGGAAGGCCCCACATTCTTACTATCATTTGCCCTAGGCATGTAGGAGCCCCTGAGGCTATGGGGGGGCTGGGCGCCCCTCCTGCATTCTTAGCATTGTTTACCCCGGGGAGTTGGTGGTCCCCAGGGCTGCAAGGGAGGCCGTACTGGGCTACCCCACACTCATTTTACAAATGGCCCCAGTGAGGTGGTGATCACTGGGATGCGGGGGTGTCACGGGGCAGCACCGCACAATTAAAATATACTAGCCCTGGGAATTTGCTCACCTAAGTGCAATCTATAAAGGAAACACAACTTTTATTTCTATTTTGCCATGGATCCGCAGGTCCACTTGTGAATTGTGGCAAAATTTAATAAAAAATGTTTTTAACCCACGGTGGGGTCCCTGAGGGACCCCCACCATATCTGGGGTTCATGTTATTCCTGCCTCGACCCCTCTTCTTATTTAGAATTTTTTTTGTGGGACTCCGCTTCAAGCCGAGTCCCAAGATGGCTGTCAACACTTGCTGGTTGAAGTGTTGGCAGCCAATGAAATTTCAGTCGGATCCGTAAGTCCTCTACAAAGGATCCACATCCCCAGATATCTATTATTTTAGCTTAAATATCTCTAAAACTACTGAACGGATTTACAGCAAATCACAAAAAGAACGTTTTCTGGACCAACATCTAGCTTTCTGCCAAATTTGGTCTAATTCCGTTTAGTGTTTCGGGCTGTAGTTGTGTTCAAAATCCCTATAAAATGCATAGGGGAGAACGAGTTTTGGGACCCCCCTTTTTTCTTGGCCTCTAACTCTGAAACGTCCAACAGAGCCGCTGAACCAAAGGAATGGTTTTAAAAATGTTGTGAAGATTTGTAAAGCGGTACCAAAGTTATTGGTAAAACAAAACTGCTTTTCCTATGGAAACATTGCTCTGACTATAACTACCTACTGGCCATCGCCAGTAGGTAATATATATACATATATGTATGTGTATATATATATATATATATATATATTCAGTGAAAAAACCATAGGTTTCACACATGTTATAGTTAGCTGGACATTTTACTGATAAAAAACCATTGAAATTCCCCCGTTATAGTTAGTGCAGGCAACTATAACTCACGCGACCGCAATCCTCTGCTGATGCTAATACTGTATTTAGACACTTATTTGCCCATGTCTTCTTCCATTAAATTTTAGCTATACATATATTACAAATATTTTTTTTTCATAAAGACACATATGTCATCAGCAGAGGATTGCGGTCGCGTGAGTTATAGTTGCCTGCACTAACTATAACGGGGGAATTTCAATGGTTTTTTATCAGTAAAATGTCCAGCTAACTATAACATGTGTGAAACCTATGGTTTTTTCACTGAATTTGCAAGGTTTTTTAAATGCTAATTCCTAACTATAACGTGTGTGAAACCTATGGTTTTTTCAGTGAATTTGTACGTTTTTTTAAATGCTAAGTTACTTTACGCCATTCGTGGCGTGCGCGCCCACTTAACGCAGTTCGTTCCGTGCGCGCACCGTGCGCGCACAGTGAGCACGCGGTGCGCTTCGAGCACCGCGTGCCCACTTTACGCAGTTAGTGCCGTGCACGCACGGTGGGCACGCGGTGTGCTACGCGCACCGCGTGCCCACGTTACGCTAGATGGGCCATGTACACACGATGCGCTTCGCGCACCGTGCGCACATGGAGGACATATTATGCGCTTCGTTGTGAAAGGTAATCTTTTAATTTTCCATGTTAAAAAATATGCCATGTACAAATGGTGCCCCTCGGGCACCATTTGCACACGGGGTGGGGAGAGTATGGATAATTTTTTTTTTTTTTTTAATTTTTACCGTACGCGTACAGTAAGCGTAATCGGCGAAATTTTCAAAAAAATTAAAATTACCTTTCTGCCCTTGGGGGATCTTTGGGGACTCCGTCATCATGGCTATGTGCTTAGGAGCTGTCTAAATAGCCCCTTTACATGTTTTTGGCCTTTGTTTTTCAACCCCCCCTCAGAGTGCGAGAGAGAAAATGGCGGCCGCCGCTTCCTGGTTTCGACCGATTCGAATGTTTACTAAGATCTAACAGCCAATCAGATTCGCGCTCGCGCACGGCACCGTACGCGTACGGTAAGCTTACTGTAAGCGCACCGTAAGCGCACCGTAAGCTGCCACAGATATATATATTGATTTAAATGCTATTTTCTCAGGAACTACTGAACAGATTTACACCAGACCTACAAAAGGCACTTCCTTGACCTGAGGACTACCTCTCTGCCAAATTTCAAGTAACTCTGTTCAGCCGTTCGGGCTGTAGCTGTGTCTAAAGGTCCTATGGAAAAATGCATGGGAAAAACGCGTTTTGGGACCCCCCTTTTTTCTCAGCCCCCGCTTGACGAATCCCCCCGAGACTTTCAGGGTAGGAGCGGAGCGTAGCGCCCCACCTATTTTGAAAATTTCGCGAGGATTCGTCAACCGGCGCCAAAGTTATTCCAAATAGAATGTTGCGGTTTTCCTATGGAAACAGGGTCCTAACTATAACTACCTACTGGCGACCGCCAGTAGGTAATACACGCCCTCTCGTTCAGGCACACTGCGTGAGTCAACATAAAACTTGGATTGTGCATTGAAAATGCAACGCAGAGCCCCCCCCAAGCAGAGTTATTGCCACGGAGCAGTTATTTCCTGCACGGGGAGAGAGGAGGCAGAACTGTACTGCCTGATAAGGGGACACAAGTGGTATGAGCCGGATAATCTTACTCTTGGCAAGCTGCGGCGGATTATGTGACAAATCGCCAAGTTTGGGGACACCACTGTGTGTTTTGGACTCACTCCATCTTTGTATGAGGTTTCCACGAAGAACTACATGACCCAGCATGCAGCCTGCCTGGAAATGTTGCATGAGGAAGTACATACCTTGAATAGGAGGAGGAGCCAAGAGACTGCTACACTGGGAGTGGTCTCTGAAATGCTTTAAGATCTCCAGGTGAATCGACCTTACCTGTGATTCCGGCACTGATGAAAGCCGTCCCGGCTAGAAACGAGTCTGCCTTAGCGTTTCACGGACTTTTCCACGCTCAAATTTGTTTCAATAAAGCCACTTGAAACCCGGAGCTGTGTCCTGCCTACTTCGTACCTGCAAGTGAGCATTTGGTGGTGATATATATATATATATATATATATATATATATATCCTACTGGCGGTCGCCAGTAGGTAGTTATAGTTAGGACCTATTATCCATAGGAAATCTGCAACATTCTATTTGGAATAACTTTGGTGCCAGTTGACGAATCTTCACGAAATTTTCAAAATTGGTGGGGCGCTCCGGTCCGCTCCTATCCTGAAAGTCTTGGGGTGATTCGTCAAGCGGGGGCCGAGAAAAAAAGGAGGGTCCCAAAACGTGTTTTCCCCATGCAATTTTCCCTAGGAACCTTTAATTGCAGCTACAGCCTGAACTGCTGAACGGAATTACACCAAATTTGGAAAAAAGGTAGCCCTTGGTTCAGAGTCGTGCCTTTTGGTTAAATGGTGTAAATCCGTTCCGTAGTTCCTGAGAAAATCAAAAGTAAAATCACATATATATCTGGGCGGAGCCTAACCACACATCTCATTGTGAGATCTGATTGGCTGTCAGCACTTCATTCAAGAAGTGTTGGCAGCCATCTTGGGACCAATATACATGAAAGCACATCATTAAAAAGCATTGCAGTTAATAGAAGGTTTTAAGACTTTGGTTACATTATAAATCATTTGTTGATGGTACCATACTCATTTTAGGAATTGTGGTGTGTTCTAAGGTGATTTTACCATGTGAAAAAGCCTTCTGCTGGGACATCATGAATCAAGTTTGAGAGAAAGCTATTTTCTCATGCTTTCCCCACAGAGGTTTGGAAGGTGATCTATAAGCTAAGCTGAGAGCATATTTTCTGTAAATTCACATTATCTTTCTCAGTCATGTGAGAATTAAGTCTGACATTCTCAGTAAAACATGTACATCCAACAAGGGCAGAGACTGTCAGTTGATTCCTTTGTGTTCTACTGCAGCTTCCCAGAGTGTTCTAAAGAACAACTAGAGCGCTAACAGTCCTACTTATGACAAACGTATTGCACACCTGAAGCCATCTTGATTGGAATAAAATGGTAACTCTTAAAACAATTAATTTAAAAAGGAACAAAATGAGGGGGTTCATTTTGCCATAGAAAGTATGATTAGTGCTGCAGAAAAAAAAATTAGGGCACATTTTGAGTGACTTCTCAAATCCTCTTCTATTTCATTAAAAAATTCTGACATGCAGACTGAAACATGCACTTTCAATACCAGCAGCAGACTACCCTGGTGAGCAGTAGCTTTAGTACAGTGATCTAATGAACAACTAGAGTGCTAACATTCTGAATTTATGGCAAATGTGTGACACATCTGAATGCCTTCTTGATGGAATCAAAGTAACAAACTGAAAGTATTTCCTACTGAGGAGACTGTAGTAAATGAGGAAATTAGGAAACTTCATAACAAATAAGTCTCCCAAGATGGACACCAGAGACAAAAGAGCCCAAATGCAGCCCAAATATCACCCAGATGTAGCCCAATGACAGAAGTGTGCAAAACACTTTTCATTTTTTGTGTTTTTTTTAGTTTTATATAGTGCAGACTTGTCAGGTATTGGAGTGCTTTACATGAGCATTGGTTACATCACACAAGAACAAATTCATTTTGGTTGTAGACATGGGGAGATTACGTGATTTGACCAGAATCACAGAATGTCGAGCTGAAGCAGAAACACCATCCTGGTTCCCCAGTTGCAAAGTCTGCAGTTCTGGATGTAACACCACATCCTCTGCCCTAAGTGCAACATTTAATCAAGTGGTCAACTGGATAAAAAAACATAAAGATAACACATTATTTAAAAGTGCTTTGTCGCTATTTGAAAACTCAGAAAATATGTCCTCATTTTAGTTTTTTAGAGCACTAACCATAATTTTGATGCAAATAACACCCTCTCATATATGTCATTTCTAAAGGAAATGCTCTAGGTATTACAGTTTTGATTACATCAAGATGACGTCAGGCGTTCCACACTTTTGTAATACATATAGAATGTTAGCAATCTAGTTGTTCATTAGGATACTGTTGAAAGACAGAGGCCAGGGGCACGGACTCTGAAAATTGAAGGCAGGTAGGAGGGTGCAGAGGCAACAATTTGACCACACTGGGCAGGCAGGAAGGGCAGTGGCAGCACAACAGACTATGGAGGGCAGTGGAAAGGGGGGCAGGGGCAACGGTCCAACAATACAGGATTGGCAAGAGAGGCTGTGGCAATATAATAGACCATTGTGAGCAGAAGGAAGAGGCAGTGGTAGTACAACCATACATGCCAACAGACCCAATTCAGCCAGGAAATGTCCAATGTTTTTAAGCTCAAATGGGCTTTATTTGATCTGTCTCCTGTCTACAATCTCCTCTTTTTCAATGTAACTTAAAGGGGAAAATCAATACCCCAGTTTTTTTTCAAAATCTCCCTCTTACCAAGATCAAAATGTTCGCAAGTATGGTACATTGGATCATGGAAAGCAGGAGGAATTGGGGTAGGGACATGGACTCGGATATCAGAGGACAGGAGGGACATGGAAAGGTGCACCAAACTGACCCTACAGGTCAGGCATCAGGGTTTGCAGCAGCACAATACACTACACAGGGCATGCGGGATGGGAGTGCAGCACAACAATCCATAGAAAGCAATAGGGAGGGGACAGGACCATGTACATGGACAACAGAGAACAGAGGGGAAAGAGGCAATGGTAGCTAGCTGACCATAATGGACAGACAGGAGAGAAAGCTGCAGCATAACAGACCATAAAGGGCAGGAGGGACGGATCAGGGGCATTACAATGGAACAGACAAGCCAGGAGGGAGGGAATAGGGGTCTGTACATGGAAACAGAGGGCTGGGGGCAAGGGGGCAGGGCAAGAGCAGCAAGATGACCATGGAGGTCAGGCAGGATGGGCACTAGAAGCAAGACACACCATGGAGAGCAACAGTGAGACTATGATGGCATACACACAGACCACAGAGGGAAGGTGGGAGGGAGTGAGGGGCAGCTAGCTGACCACACAGAGAAGGTGGGAGGTGCCGTGGCAGCACAGAAGTCCATGCATGGCAAGCGGCAGGTTAGTGGCAGCACAATGGCTATGAGGGGCAAGAAGGAGGGTGCAGGGGCATGCACAAAGGACCATGGAGGATAGAAGGGAGGGTCAGGACCTGGGCACAGACAAGAGAGGTTAGGGGAAGGGGCCTCACAACAGACCACGTGGGGCAGGCAGGAGGAGCAGTTGCAGCACAACAGACCAGGGAGGGCAGAAGGGTGTGGCAGTAAAATGGACCTTGGGGGATAGGAGGAAGGGGATAGGGGCATAGAATGTGGACAGGCAGGGTGGAGGTGGCAGGGAAGGGTTGCAGTCATCTGACAATGCTAGGCAGGTGGGAGGGGAGTGGCAGCTCAACAGAACACTCAGAATAGATAGGAGTGGCAGGTCCATGGAACATGGTGAGCAAAAAGGATGGAGCAGGGGCATGCACAAAGACATCGGAGGGCAGGGGGAAGGAGAATAGGGGCAGCAAGCTAAGCACAGAGGCTAAGCAGGAGGTCAATGATGGGGCATAGAATTGGGCAATGGAGGGCAGGAGGAGTGGACTGGTACATCATGCTAAATGGAGGGCAGTGGCAGCACATCAGACCATGCATGGCAGGAGGGAGGAGGCTTGTCCATGGATTCAGACAGCAGAGGATAGGGAGGAGGTGGATGGGGCAGCAAGCTAACTGTTCAGAGAAGGCGGGTATTAGGAACTTTATTGTTTTTAAAATGTGTGTCTGTGCGAACTACTTAAAATATTAACAAGTATGCAGCATAATCTCACTTTTATTCAGGAAGAAGAGGACGTTTGTGACTGTGACTCCGGGCTCACTTGGCAGAAACACCCCCTGACCCTCCACCCCCCATCGCAAAATGTAATGCCCGTGAAAAGGGTAAGTGAACGCAGTGTTATATAGAATATAGTCCGGAGAGCACGATTGTAAATGAAAACTAGATATAGTGTTTGGTATAAACTATGCACCAAAAAGTGTGATATAAGATGAACCGGGGCATGAAATATAATATGCAATACATTGTGCACAATGACAGATTCATTGGAGAGCGCGAGATAGCACAGGCACTAGCGCCTGCTATGCGATATGCACCTTGGAGTGTAATATGCACAGGGCAGTGTTGTGTAACCTAACTAGTCTCTAAAGTTGTAATATAAAATATGTGCTGGGGAGTGTAACGTTGCATATGCCCTGTGACAAAGATATGGATCCCAGATTGTAATATGTATGGCATAGCGCTGTGCGTTATAACATAGGCATCGAGGAAGGCACATTAGATGGGGCAATATAACCCATGCGAAGGCAAGTGTGGCATGACATATTCACGGGGTGGTGTTATAGTGCACATGGGCTAGAGAGTGTCATAGCATACGCACTAGCTGGTGGAATACAACACAGAGGTGTGTGGCACTCGGCTGGCACTGGTGGGTGTAACACAGCATTGGGCTCTGTGACTCTCAAGTGAGGTTCGTCTCCTTTCCAGAGAGTAAAATAAAAAGTATTACAGATCCGGCGGTGGATGTGTTTTTTATTAACCGTGAGGGGGGGTTTCTTGCATAGTTTTGGTCGAATTTTTGTCGAATCTCCTTTGAATGGCTTGGTGTGCGTGGGTATTAAATGTGCCTGTCAATAGCTACCCATGTTTGTATAAATAAATGACAAGGGTGTCTACTTGGAGAGTACCCACCGGCGGGGGCGCCGGGATTAGGCACGGTAGGGTGTCAGACACGTCAGAGCTTCACTAGCGGTGTAAATACATTCCACGTGGATTCATTGTATGCATAGTCACCTTTTAATGAATATCACGCAAAACGTCATGGTGATATGTACGTATGGTTTGTCCAGCATGTCCTAGGTGTTTCTATAAATATATATAATAAAAAAATAATAAAAAACAAAGCCCGGCCCTGGGGGATTGGGTCCCCGGGGCCATAAGTGGCCTGAGGAGGGGGGCAACGCAGCCCCCCTCCTAAAGAATAAAAAAAAAAAACCCATTCCCCGGGGCCGATTAAGGCCTCGGGAGGGGGGCCATGCGGTCCCCTTCCAATTTTTTTTTTCTAAAATGAAAATTAGGGGGAAGGCCCTGGGGGATGGGGTCCCCAGGGCCAATAAATTAGAAAAAGAAGGGGGGCCCACAGCCCCCTTCTTAAAAAAATTAAATAAATAAAAGACCGGCATCGCGCCGGAGGCCACGCCCCCTCCTTGCAGCACTCTGCAAACGCACCCCCTGGCGAGTTGTAAGTTGGAGAATTAATTCCCCTTGAATACTGAGGGTCCCTGAGGGCCAACTAGCCCATTAGGTACCACCAGTAAGCACCACAGAGCTGCGTTTCAGACAGGTGTTCTGAGGCCACGCCCCTTTTTACACCTCTCTGCAACACAGCTCTGTGGCGCTTACTGGTGGTACCTAGTGGGCTAGTTTGACCCTAGGGACCCTTAGGATTCAAGGGGACTTAATCTCTCAACTTAGAACGGCCACAGGGCGCATTTACACAGTGGTTAAGGGAGGGGACGGGGCCTGAGGTGACGTGTGCGAACACGCCCTATAGTAGGTTTTAAGTTGGGGAAATAATTCCCTTTCAATCCTGAGGGACCCTGGGGGCCAACTAGCCCACCAGGTGCTTCCAGTAAGCGCCACTGCGCTGCGTTGCAGAGAGGTGGTGCAGGCCGTACCCCTTTTTACACCTCTCTGCAACGCAGCTCTGTGGCGCTTACTGGAGGTACCTAGTGGGCTAGTTGGACCCTAGGGACCCTCAGGATTCAAATGAACTTAAACTTGCAACAAAAAATGGCCACAGGGTGTGTTTACACAGTGGTGAAGGGAGGGGACGGGACCTGAGGTGACATGTGCAAAACGCCCTGTGGCGCATTTTAAGTTGGGGAAATAAATCAAAGAACATCATCAAGAATTCACCATCACTCTCATGAGTCCAAAGAAAGATCAAAACCACATAATAATCACTCTGAACATCTGTCAACTGTGTTCCTCCACAATGTGCCTATGACAGCTTCCAACATGTGCTGCTCTGCATCTAATTAATTTTTCGCATACCTGCGAATTCCTATTGATACTTAAATTGTTCTTCTTCAGCCACTTCATCTTACCGGAACCAGGATTCGGTTGGGACTGGGTGAATTTAAATATCGTTGAAAACCGTCTGGACCATGAAGGTGCCGTAGTTGATTTGTCAGTTACTGGTCGGCTCCAATCAGACCCATCACCTTGGCTACCAGAACTGTCGGCGTGCAAACTTGTCCTAACTGACCATACCAAAAGTATGCAAGAGGCAAGTACCTGGAGCAGTGTAGTCCCAATAGAGATTTTGGTTCTCCCTGATTGGATCACTGATACATTTTAGATTAATCTCAAAGTTCAGTACTGATTGCAAGATGAATGAGAGACAAAGGTTGTGGTTTGAATCTTCATATAGAGAATTAATAGGCAAAATTACATGAAATGTGCCATCAATAGAGTTATCAGATCAAATCATAGGGACAGATAACTCAGTAAAGTGCTATATAAAAATCAAGTATAGATTAACTTTCTAAAGGTAGGGAACATGGGGGTTCCGGGATACAGAGAGAGGCACGCCCTTTTATTAGACAAAGACTTTCACACATTTCTACACACGTACATGGTTCTCAGGATATACACCAACAAAAAACAAGCAAGGTGAGACATTTTACTACAGAATACATTTGAGGATTCTCTCATAGCAGTATGACATGGAATTTAGTTGTTCTCATAGTTTTTGCAAGCATCCTAGTTTATGCATTGTAGACCGATAGTCTGAGGCAGTTGGAGTGTCCTTGATGCAGCACAGTGCTGGAAAAAGTCTCTGAGAACAACATTGATTCAAAATGGAGGACAGTGTAAACTCAGATTTGTGATGGCATAAGCCCAGTTTCTATTGCATTTAAAATGAGGAAAGGGAAATAACTGTCACAGATGTAAAAAGAAAAAGACGGAACAAGGTTATAAGATACTATAAATGTAGGAGCTGAAGGTGGCTTAAATTATCTGCCGTCTGATGGAAATTCATTGGCTTTTGTTTTTACATTTTTTTTCCTGATTCACCATATATCTCTTTTCAAGTTCAGAATGCAATGCCTTGATTTCTGCGATACCTTGTGATGAAGACTCTAATTATCTTCATCGGGGTTTGGTTTTCGCAAGGCTACCTGTGAAAAATGGATTTCATCATAATCTTATACCCCCCCAAACCATTCTATAGAACTTTACTGTTGTTGATGCTACTAAGATTAGGCAGCATGAAGATCCAAATTATGCTGCAAGGTTATCTAAATTGTGCTGCAAAAAATGAAAAGTGTGGCACATTCTCTGGCATTTATATCTATTTTAGCTTTCTGTCAAATATGCTAATTATTCACCAAATTATCAGGCAAATTCATAATTAGAACGTGAATACTTCAGCCAGAATCAGAATCACATAAATCTACTAGCCCTCGCTGTTGTTCTGTCAACAGTTTGTTTCTGAATGGTAAACAAAACCTAAGTCTTTTGATTCCAATCAGTGGCCATTATTTCCTGCACGTTGAAAATGATGGGACCAGAATGTCCCTGACATAGTAAATGGGCATGCTCAGCTGCCCTGTGCACTTTACTGCATCTATTTGGTGCCATGCCTTTTAATTTTGGCATCATGCTTATCAAACCATGTGTGCAGAGTCCTAGGCCTGACCATGACTGAGAGGACCTGGACGTGTCCTGTATGGGGATGAGAAGGTCCCTGGCTTGGTGAAAAGCCATTTTCTCCTGCTTTGAGTATCCAACTGCAAGTACCTGGTGTCATGGGTTTTGATTTTGGCCCTAGCCTCCCAATGATCTAGTGAATGCGCAGAGGCCTAGGCCTGTCCTTTGACATGTGTAAGGTCTTGGAATTGTTCTGTGACCTAGGGGGGTGCACCAAGTGTGCCCTCACTTTTCTAAAAGTAGACTGCCATCCTAGTCATAGGTATAGCATTTAGAGTGGTGATGGCAGCTCACCATAATTGTGAACCCATAGTTGTGACCAGACCCTTTTATCTGTGTCACTGGAAGCACTCGTAATGTTCTGCTTCTATGAGCTAACTCAAATCCTAAGGTAATGTGAGTGCATGTTATGTGTACGTGTGTATGTGGCCTGAGTGGTACATACCTTCTGTGTATGGGTGAGTCAGATTAATGGAGACCTACGTGTTCCATTTTGGAAGCCCCTGGACTGTTCCTTTGCACACGATGGAGGGAGGTTGTCTTTCCAGACAGTGAAAATGTATTGCTAACATTCCTGAAGTGGAAGGGAGGACACCTTGTTAACGAAATGGAGAAAGAAGGGACAGAACTCTTTTAGAAATTTGATTAGGACCTTTTGTTGAGAGAGGCTGTTGTATAGTCTTCCTGAGCACTGTCATTTGATAAATGGTGAGGGACGAAGGGTGGAAGTGCAGTTTGTTTTGTTCAGAGTGGTTAGGGTCCTTCAGATGAGGGACACTTTTTTTCTCTTTCCTGATCACTGTTCAGCGTGGCTGTTGAAAGCAAAGTGAAGAAAGCTTACACCCCTTTGTGTCTCTATTATGCTGGAGACAATCCTGCTGTTTGGAGCATCACTACACAAAGGCTGGGTCTGGAGAACAGTCTAGAGAGGACAGATGAAAATATATCAACCTAAATTGTTCTGAAAGTGCAGGCAGAGAATCCACATCCCTTGTCTGCTACAATTGTATAAAAGTGGAAGTCACTGACTCAATTGTTTTAGGTCCAAGTTCTCTTTGGCCAAGAAAGGGAGTGCTCTGCAGAGTATGGCGATGGCTCCTGCGCAACCAGAAATTGTGTTTACCTGACAGACAGCTTCCGAGAGGTAAGTGGACATCACCTGAAGTCTGACTTGGAAGGAAGAAGCTGATCCTTTCACCTGAAGTGCTTTGAAGCCAACTTACTGGTAAGAGAGTAGATGAGCATGACAATCCTGCAGAAGTGTAACGTAGCTGAAGCATCAAAGCAGCTGGACCACAGCTGTGTGGGTCCGGTGGCTAAAGGAAACTGAGGAGAGAAATCTGCTGGTCTAAAGGAGAATGGAGTGCAATCTCTACACCTGAATAGTTACAGTTGGGAACTGTCAAGAAGCATGCCCAGGTAGACTGAGCTGGTACATTAGAGAAGTGTGTCTGAACAGATCACGATGCTACAACAAGAGAAAGGTGTCCAAGCACACTGCAGCTCAATGCTGAAGACTGTGCCTAAGATGGAGTTGCTCCCCCGCAAGATCTGTACAGAAGCTGACCATCAACTGTGATCTTTGCTGCCCACCCCCAACTCACTGAATCCTAAAAGTGGGTTTATCAAAACAGAAGAATGCATTGTTGCCAGAGCCCCAAACACCTGCGAGGACTACCAGTAGTCACCTCCACTCTACCTTCCGCAGCCTTGCAAAACATGGGGGAACCTATAGCTGGTGTGTCTCCTCCCAAAAGAGGGTGTGAGAAGGATGCTTGCTATTGGTCCTCGTGACCTTGTTGAAAATGACCAAAGAGCTGCTGCTGTGGGGAGAACTAAAAAAGCGACTGTCATAAAATAACTGAGCACACAAATAATAATGAGGAAGAAATCTGCACCTGAACCTTGATACCCCCCCCTAGAATATGAACTGAAAGGAGGTACTTGCTTAGTATCAAAAAAGAGGGTCACACAGAGGAATTGAGGAGAGGGACCAGGACCTAAGGTGTAATAGCCCATGTACTAATTGAGTTATTGTGACTAAAGACTGTTTTCTGTAATATTAACCCTTCCGTGTATATGAAAGTACTTTTCTTTATCAAAGTAAAGGACTCGGTTGGGCAATCAGTTATTGCGATGTTGGGTGATTGAGTCTGCACGCTTTCACACTACCTCCCTGGGAAGCATGTGACTGCTTCCCATAGCCACCACAGAGTGCTCAAGACTTTGCACTTGGGCCGGTTTTGCTGAGCCATAGTAGGACAGACCCCAGGACATCAGAGGTAAACTACCCCGCCTCTGAGGTCCAGTAGCTCCTGTGGCCCGCCCAAATGGGGTCTGAGATCCTGTGATAAAGGGGTACACCAAGCTTGCCCTCATTTGCAACAGAGGACTATTGTCCCTGTCCTTGGGTTTAGCACATAGAGCTGTGGTTGCAGCATACTGTGTTTTAAGTGTCAGTAACGTAACCATCTCTTTTTATATCAAGAATGGAGGTCTCCTGGCTCACTTGTGTACCGTTTTGCTTCTGTGGAATTGCACAGTCATTTGCGCTAACAATCTTCATGTTTGTTAAGCATGTTAGGGTGTGCAGCCATCTGGTCCCTTTATGTTGTCAGGAATTGAGCCAGAGTCATGGAGCCCAGAACAATGGGATCCATGTGGATGCCCTTGGCCTAGTCATGCTCAAGATGGAGAGTCGGGATTGTTTTCCCAAAGAATGGAAGTGTATTGCTCACATATCTGCAGCTGGATGGTGGAGACACAGAGCTCTTTTAGACATTCTTTGAGGACTTTTGATTGACCAGGAGCTGCTGATTTAGCTTTCCTGAACACTGCGAATTGGTAGATGGTGGGGGTGAGGGGTGTGGCTGCAAGCTATATTGTGAAAGGTGCGGTCTGCCATTTTGTCTTTCCCTGATTACTCATTCAGCTTGACTGCGGAATTAGCTAAGAAGCCTGCTTACCCCGTAGGAGGAGAGACTGCTTGGGAGTGAGTGAGGTGAAGGCCTTGTCAGGGGCTACTTCTGCTATGCAATCTCTACCAGTGTGGGGTACAACTTACGATTGTAAGCACCCCTGTAGGACTGTATTGACCGTTTAGCGTAGCTGAGACCATGCCACCTCTGGACTGCTAATCTTCAGGCAAATCTGAAGAAAAGATTGGGCAGGCACGATGCCAAATGCAGCCATACGCCCAGCACCAAAGAAGCTCCACTGACTGCTGGTCACTCCCAAGTGTGTTTACAAGCCATTGGAGTGCTGAGCAACCCTGAACAGATCCTGAGAGGACTTACTCATCCCATGAAGGGGTAAGATTGCAAAGACTTGGGACTGAGTGCACATATGTATTTGGGGTGATTGAAACTGCACCTGCGCCTTATTCATGCTACTCCTGAAGTGCTCCTAGAGAGAGGAGGGAGCCCGGGACCTTAGAAATAACCCCTGGAAAGGTGGGGAGCAGAAATAGAGCCGAGTGGTTCTAGCACCTACCAACTAAAGCACCCAGAGACACTGCCTTGTTGATGATTATTGTATCGTGCAGTATTGAGTGCAACTGTGATTAAAGGACTTTAATGTTTGTGAAGATAGGCACTGCGGTGGACATTCACATTATTGAATGTGTTCATTGTTGAGCTTGAGCACCCCAATGTTACCGCCCTGAGAAGCTCAACCTTGCGACCCTGAGAGTCCAGTGAGGAAAGGGTTGAACTTGGTCCAGTTCGCAGAACCATGGTTGGCTAGGCCTCAAATCATTAGAGACCAACTAACTCAACACCCCACAGTAAAAGCTCAGTATCCCCTGGTCGCCCATCTCCTCAATTATGTAATTTGAGATGTCATGAGTGATGCAATATGTGAGGTCATAAGCAGTGGTACAGACCTGCTGAGTACCACGCCTCAGGCGTTAGTCTAACACATTTTACGGTGTTGGTCCGCAACACCTAAATGAAATGCAAAGTCATCCATAATAGGCATAGCGCCTTTTGGATTTTGAAGTCCTAGTGCTGCTAATCCTGCACCATTATTGCCGATTGAAACTAAAGCTGGAGTCGGCAGCATGTCCTGCGCACTGGTCCTGGCAGGCTTGGGTACTGGCTGAGCTGCTCTGCAGCTACAACTGCTACAGTGTAACAATAGGATTTACACAGCATTACTAATTGATTACATCATGATGACTGAAGTAAGGAGAGAGAACGGCTGCATAAGCGAGTGGCTGCAGGTCATGAATTTAAGCTGTGGGAGGCTGCAGCCAGTGGGCGTGCCCACACTGCTCTACCGCGGGAACATTTGAATAAAAGAATGAGAACGAACCCCATGGACCACGACAGCCTCTCAGCCCAGAGCCCAACACTGTGCTGCTGAGCCTGAGTGAGTAAATCAACAGCCACCCCTCTATAGTTGTTCCAGTCGGGGCACTGCCAGCAAGACACCACCCTCTCGTAGACTGGAGCTAGCAGGAGGTATGAAGAGGATGGCTGAGTCTCAGGTGTCCATCGGGATGTAGAATAGCTTCAGTCGGTAATAGCAGGGGCATTAATGGGGGCCTCGGAGCATAGCAAGAAACAGGAGTCAGGCTACGAGCCCCCGACCCAGTGCTTAATTTGTGCCGGTGCTTTCCGGTGCTTAGCACCGGCACTTATTTGTCAGGGCCGGGTCTATACACGATATTAGCTGCTGCCTGCTCACTGAGTTCACTCCGGTCTCCCCGTGGCAGCGAAGAGCTGATATCGCTCGTTACTATGCTTAAAATATTGCAAATTGAGTGCCGCGGACGCCCGCCCTATAATGAGACACACACTGCCAGAAACCACCTGGGTCCTAGACCCTGCCTCAGCTTACACCAATAAATCAAAGTAGTGCTACCAATGCCCGATTGGAAAATATGTTATTAGTCCGGCCCGTCCCTTATTGGCAAATTCTGAAGTATGGGTCCTGACGCGGACCAATGATCACTATTTTCGCCCGCGGCCCGCCCTAGCATTCTGCGCAGCCTCAACACTAATTGGCCGCTGAAAGCAGAAGCAAACAGCGTGTTGCGCAGCAGGCCTCAGCCAGAGCACCAGAATGTACTGAGGGAGGCATATCCGGAAGCGGCTGCAAGGAGTTGATTGATTTGTGTGCCGTTAATAAAACCGTGCCCTGACTGGCTGCGAGCTATGAGGGCCAACTGGCCTGTGCGATGCCAGCAGGGCCAGAGCGTCAAGCACTGAGCAGCATTGAGGCAAATGGTAGCAGAGCAGTCCTGTCCACCATCACTAGAAACCACTTCAACTGAGCTCCAGCATTTCCCATCAATTAGAAAGTAGCCAGTACAGAAGGGGCAGACACTGGTTAGAGAGTGACATCTCTTTGGAGAGGTATAATTTGGTATTTACTTATGAAAAGGACGAGTTTGGATTAAATTGTCATCCTTGTGGTAGTGTGTCGAGTCAAACATGGTCTGGCATTGTGATATGTCTATAGTAGTGTAAGCAGGTGCAGTGGAGCAGGTGTAAAATGTAGAGTGTGTTCAGATTGTGCAAGTGAATTGGAAGCGTTTTTGAGGAGAGTCGATTAGTGACATTCCATTCCAGGTATTTTGTAGCAGTTTCAAGATCTCTTTAAAGCTTCTTGTTGCTCGTGTCATTTCTGATACTTTAATGCTCTGTGGACAACACTTAGCAGTTTGTTATACATTAATTTTAAATTGTATAGTGAGTTGCTACACACAATTTTATGATTATGCTGTTATGACCATCTTTGTCCTTATGATTGTTTTAAATGTCACTCAAATATTTGTACAGATTGTTCTAACTCGTTATATTTACAGCTAGTGGTAACGTAATCAAGTGTTTGCACTTTATAATTTACGTTGTGTTTTTTATGATTGCTTTAAAAAACATTTATGGTTGCAAAAGCTGAATAAAGAATATTTGATGATGAAGATGTCTTAATGACATTTGCAAGGGGATATTGTGACACATTATAGCTTTTCATTCATCATACATTGTTGCATGTAATTAATGGAACTTATATTCTACAGTTCTTTGCTTACCAAGTGGCAAATACTCAAACAGTGAGCATGCTGCTGTACCAAAGTCATTGAAAGTATGCTCCATATGTTTTACTTCACCAATTATATTGTACGCTTGGGAGATTTGTTTTCTGATTCTAAATTTGGTATGATGTCAACAACTCTAGTCATGTTCTTATGTTAAAAGCAAAAGGTGCAATGGACTCCACAATTTTTTTTTACTTCACTATCAATATATGTTCTAAGGTCTTCACATTTCATGCCTGTCACATCAGCACTCAGGAGAAAGTCTGTGAGCAGTCTCCACATAGAGAGTATCACATTCACTGCCTCAAAAACAGAAAACCAGCTGCTGAAGAACACTGTTGGGATCACTTTTCCTCTCATGCCAAGGAAGTTGAAAAAGGCGAAATATTTTCTTTTGAGCTTATGCTTACTCTTAAAGAGTGCGCCATACTGTACAACAAAGTCAATTGTTTACTTCATTAGTTCTAAGGATTTTGAAAAAGCTTTTAACATACAGTCTTGTAAATGGCATTGACCCCTAACTGAAAAGGCCTTGTAATCAGTCTTCCTCATTGATAGATCATCACATGATTCTCTCATGTAACTAGCAGAATCACTACAGATGCACACATTAATCCAGTTTGATTGAACTAGTCAGTCACATTCTGGAGCAATACTGTTACAACATCTTTTTGCCCATCATGTTTCCTTTTAAAATGTTGTTTTATGGAAGGGCCTCTGACATAGTGGTCTGGGAGGTGGCAACACGTAGGTGTGCAGTTGATGTCTTACCCTTGACAAAAGTTTGACTATAGGGTGACATCTCGCCCCAGACACACATGACCCTTGAGAGACACAGAATAAGGGTGTCCCCCAAAGACAGAAGACCAAGACAGGTGAGAGCCTAAGGCCTCACATGTGTGCATGGTATGCATGCGTAGCAAGGCACTGATACTTCAAATAGCCCTGACGAAGGCCTCAGACCCCCACAGGCTCTTAGTGTGGGCCGAAACATGTTGGCACTTACGTTCAAGGGTTAATTGACCAACTAGATTCAATAAAAAAACAGAATAAACATTTTTATCCATACCCTGGGTACCCTATAAATAAAGGAATTATTTGGGTATACCTGTAGATATTTTAACTTTTCACTCTCCTTCTGGATCCCTGCCTATACAGCCAGATTTTATCCAGGAACTTCCATTCTTTTTGTTGAGTTCACTCTGGTGGCACCACCCTACCAGGGTGTGGCTAGGTGCCGATGACGAAGCATGTCTTGATAAAGTGAGTGATGCATCTACTCCAATATCTTTGGGTAACCAGAGGTAGTAGGACATGGAATCTTCTTAGAACAGGATCCATATTTCCCCTTTTTTAAATTAGTCCAGTTGCTCTTATGTGTGAATTGAACCTCTGACACAGTATCTCCTCAAATCTGGGCTTTTTAAAATCTTCAAATGGGTTTTGGATGCTAGACGTTCTGGAATTCGACTAGCTGTCTTTCCAGTTACTGTGGGGCAGATCATTCTGCACAAAGTGCAGATTAGCAATTGTTCTCACCACTTCATCCACTGCAACATCTTTATGCTCTCCTGAATAATATTCTACACTCTTGGTTATATATTGGAAACTGTCTGAGCTTTACTTAATTGAACAATGTCAATGTTGAACTACAAATATGAAGGCAAAATTGAATATGCTGCAAGCGGAAAAGAAAGAGTACCACTGCAAACATTAATAAGCACTGCTACATCGCATGGTCCTACCTCTAACCAGGAAATGTTTCTTGGATAGATAGAGATACGTGCAGGTAAACACTATTTATTTTTTGGAATGGTGAGGACAAGTGGGTCACTCATAGTCAATGCCTTATAGCACGTATCAGAGTTTTAGCAAAATTGGTCCTGCTCATTTAATCTACCCATAGTTTTCACTTTTTGATGACCTTGATTTTACCTTTAATGTGGGTGAGTCTCACTACTCAAGTCTCTTCCAGGGAAATTATGTTACGATTGGACTGCATGTATTTACCTCCAGTGTACATCTTTTAGGATAAGCGCTACGATGCAGCTAGGGTAAAGGGCTCATGACTGGTTATACCTGAACACGTGTGCACACATGTGTGGTCTGCGTGTTTGTTACTACCGGTTGTGTAAACGCTGGTAACTGTGCACAGGTAGCCTGTTGCAGAGTGGACTCTACAAGGTTATATGTTGATGTGGGGTAGATGTTATAATATTAGTGGGCACTCATAGGTAAGGTAAGTAGGGTTTACGGTTTTATCTGAAGTGTCACTGAATTCTGCACATTGTGGGATATCTGCCTTAATTTGCAGTTTTGCTTCCCTTAGGCCTACAAAGTCCAATGGGGTATCACACTGGGGTGAAATAGCTACACCAGGTTTGAATATGCAGGTCCCAGGAACCTACATGTACACATCATGGGTTGTCCAGAATTGTCATATTTCTCTGCCTCAGCGCAATGTCAGATTCCAGGCCTTTTGCGACCCTGCTAAGCCAAGTAGATTGCACTGCTCCCCTCCAAAGGGAACAAAGGCCTCCCTACACGAAAAGAACAATTAACAGTGCTTCACTCAGCTCCTAAGGCGGAAGGGGTGGGGAGGAAAATCTGCGACTGGTAATTAGCTGTAGCGCTGTGCGAGGATTGGGACAGCCCAGGCCCACTGAACAAAGGAGGATGCTCAGGGGCAACACAGGAAGTGCTCTCCTTTGAAGTTTTGGTGGGAAAGGTCCTGGCAGTGATGTCATCTAGGGGTGGATCTGAGGCCCCCAGAGGAGATGTGCACAAACACCACGAGGCAGCACCATATTGTGTGCTGTGCAGGAGGGTTGGGACAGGGTGGAGGGGTGATGTGGCGCTTTGGGATTGTCCTGGAGTACCAGGCATCAAGAATGTTCTACCCCCACTTAAAAACTCTTTCACAAGGGAGAGGCAGAGAGTTGGACACTGGATTGGGATGGCGGCAGCACCATGGACAGCTGGAAGGATAAGCCTCAATGCCCCAAAGGACTAAGGACTCTATCTGCAGCTGACTCCGAGACTAGTGGGTCTCTCCAGGACCTGTAAAGCATTTTTCCTTACACCTACTAAGGACCAGTTAGGGGAAGAGCTGGACTTCTGTGTCCAGCAGAATGAGAGGAGCGTCAGAAACTAAGCAAAGGAGAAAAGCTAGCGCTGGGAGCCAGTAGAACCAGCTCCCTGCAAAGGGTCTTGAAAATGCACCAGGTGGCAAGGGCTCACTACCAGCCGCACAATGAGCCCAAAACCAAGGAAAAATGTCCAACTGGGCCAGAGGTTTGCCCTCTTGAAATTCTGCCTATTTAAGCATGCCCAAAATGAGGAAATGGGCATGTGAGGCTCGGAGACTATTTCCTTTGATACCCTAGAGTGGGCCATGGCCCAGGAGTCTGCACAAGCTTTACTAATTATTAATGCTCCCGGAGGGGTGTGCATGGGGTTCCTCCAGAGTGCCCTGTGAGGCGGGCTTAGCGACCCCATGCCCCAGGCTGGTGTTATCTAGAATTGATCCAGCTCCACATTCCTAGGCCCAAAGGTAAAAGATGGATTCCGATACCCCATATCCGGGATCTGAGGACTGATGTGCTTAAGAAGGGGGGTCAGGGACTCTAGGACCTCATACCTGGGCTCCCGAAGCACAATGCTGTCACATATAGGGCTGGGAGAATGCAGCAGCCTGTTCCCAAGCAACCAAACAACAGATGGTCAGACGGGGAGACAGATGCCCAGCGCAGGGTCTTGCTCCCTATGCTACCATAACGAAATACACATCGGGGTGTCCCGTGCACCTCTTCAGGAAAAAAAGTAAAGCAAAAACAAAAGAAAAAGATTCTGAATGAGGAAGCAGCTGTGGCAAACGTTTTAAAGGAGAGTTGTGGGGGGCTGCATAGGTCGCAGCAGCCTCACCCAAAGATGATGAAAAGTGATCATAAGTATCCAGGGTCAAAGAATCTATGACCACCCCAACACCCAGGTTTCTAGTCAAAGTTTTAAGTACTCCTAAGTCATGAACTTTTGTTTTACAGCCTGGAAGTGTAGGGAGATACCACTAGTAATTGATCATATGG
This sequence comes from Triturus cristatus, assembly GCF_964204655.1. Classification (NCBI taxonomy): domain Eukaryota; kingdom Metazoa; phylum Chordata; class Amphibia; order Caudata; family Salamandridae; genus Triturus; species Triturus cristatus. Next base: position 81,474,295 of record NC_140584.1, on the reverse strand, counting down.
CTATTTGTTATGTGGACTAAAGTGATTTAAGAAAGACACAGACATGTAAAGTTGATTAACAAATTCATTATTGAAAAAGTATGACTGACAGTGATTCATGATAAATATTGCAATGGTTCGTTGATAATAATGATTATATGTAAACATGGTTACTGATTTTAGTGATAGAGAGATGGTTTAAAATGTGATTCTTGGTCTTTTAATGTAATAACCCTGACAAAGCAGGTAATGTGCTCTCTTTAATCGGGGTTGGTGGGGGCTCTGATTTTTAGGGATTATGACCCATTAGGGGTTAAATGTGATTTCAAACTCTCTCCAAACGTATTTCCACCAACCTTATGTATATATTTGTAAATTACTTAATTGTTTTGAGTAGTGTGTGTGCAATAAATGCACTTGTCTTTTTCAAGAGATGAAACACAGATTAGTCAATCATTTATTGAGTGTTATTGTTGCGTGCCAGAAAATACCGATTACTAACCCACACCACCACCCCTGAGTAGGTATTTGACTTCTCTGCTTTGCTACCCTGAGGGAATCAAGAGCTACAATGGGATGCTTTGTTCCCAGTGACGAGATAATTGTGGACCTATTACTTTCGCAGGTCTCAACATTCTGCACAACTGATAACCAAGCTTCCTTACAAAAGTCTGCACAAAACATACCTCTAATAAAATCATTGAGCATAGTACATCGGCTCATGCATCTCTACACTTCCGGCCCTTTGCTGGCACAATATCTGCCACTGCTGCAAGTGGAAAAGAACGAGTGAGTACCACTGCAACCAGTAATAAGCACTGCTGCATCATACAGTTCTGCCTCTACCTAGGAAATAGTTTTTGGATATGTAGAGATGAAAGCATGAAAGCTCAATTTAATTTTCCAATGTTTTTCGCTCTGTTAATTTATTTAAGGGTTTATGTTTTATTTGCTTTTTTATGTATTGGTGGGTTGTTAGGTTGCTATAGGAGTAGGATTTGAAGTGTTTGAATGTAAATTAGTTATTGATATTTAATTGGTACATTAGATTACTTTTTACAGTAATACATTTGTTTTTTATATGTGAATGTGAACTTATTATTATTCTTTACCCAACTTTCTGAAAACATTCAATTGCTTCTTTCACACCTCATCTCTCCTGCACTATTCACTCTCTCCTCCTACATATATTTCCTTTAATCCTGTTCATTCGCATCACAATGCCCCACAAACATTCCCCTGTAAGCACTTAATTTCCTTCTACCTTTGTCCTGGCAATATTACAACTCTTCCTTCACGCACTTATGCAAATAATGACAAATAAAAATGACACACATGTCCCATACTCTTGTAGCTCTGCAGTGGAGCCAAAGACTGGATTAGCAAGTGTTCTGAACACTTTCCTAACTAAACCTAGCCTCAGTGCTTCCCATCCCCTAAAATACTGTCCCACCCCTTCAAATACTGGCTTGCCAGGACCCCATCCCTGGCAGGCATGATATTCCCCCTGTAACCCCCACCAGCCCCTCTCTAATTTACTTGGCGAGAACAAGTGCCCCCAGGCATTCAGACCCACAGAGGGGTCAAAAATATGGCTGTGAATCCTTCCTGTTATCCTGCCTCCAGTACAGGACCCTAAGTGGGTGACAGCAGCAACAGAAGAAGTCCTGCATTGAAAGGCTCGAGTTTACTCCTGACCCAGCCCCTAGTTTCATGCCATCGGTGCCACCTATTGTGTTAAATTATAGCAGGTCAGGTAGGACTGGTGGGCATGGTCACTGCTGTCCTCTAGTGGCACTTGCCAGTGCTTCTCGGCTTCAACTTTGAAGGGCTGAATTTCATCTGGTGGGTGTTTACCTGCGAAAATCGGTTGAAACCAAAAACCAGACAGTCTAAGAATATGAAAATCGAAAAGTTTAATTCTGAAAGAGTCTAAAGGGCCTGGCATGATGACAATGATGTTGTGATGTTGTAATTATGTGATCATTTCCAATTACCAGAGGGAGCTAATTAACAATATAGAAATATGTATGAAATAATTTTGTATTTACCAACACAGTGGGCCTTCAAAGCATGCACAAAAAACAAATGTGCACATTTTCTTTCTGTGTGCAATAGAAAAATATTATGGATTAGTTTTAATTTTCCTGGTTTTCTAGTCACTTGAATCTTCCCTTAACTAACGAGATGTAACATTACAAGGACAAAGTCTGCAGCGTGAATTGCCAGAAATTAAAATGTCCTCATTTTGTTATGCCAATGCAATGCTACATATTGCAAAATGAAAAGAGTGAATGCAATATATTTAAAAGTGGTTATTTAAACTCGGGTGGAAAGATTACATGAATGCAATGAATGCTTGCACAGAAAATACAGAATATTTGTGTTTTAGATATACAAATGTCCGCATGGAAAGCAAGAGAAAATGTTTGTATTTTTGTCTAGCTATTGTTGTGTTACAAATTAGATCTGTATACATGAATTGTTCGTATTATTTAAAACCCTATAAGCAGATTAAAATGATTGGCGAGTAGCTCACTTACCCTATTTTACAGAAACACCTGACGTGGGCATTTTTGAGCATGTGCTCACTCTCTCTTAGCTCATTTTTTAGCAGTATACTTTAGCAGAGCACATTTGAGTTCATTTTAGAACACTTACTTCATCGGCACAGTTTTTGATGAAGAGCTCTCTGTTGATCAATCTAACAATTTGGCTATTCGGTTATACTCTTTTACCAATTATTGGTACTGATTTCGCTGGTCACATTACTACTGTACTGTTCATTATGTTTACTGAATAAATCTAATGCTTTGAAAAGACCAAATATAGATATCTCACAAAAATTACATTAACCAAATATGTTTATCACAATTATTGTAAATGTGATTTTGCACCACGACTCGAGGAGATTAGAGCATTCACTGACACTGAGGGGGATATTCACAAGAACGTGTGCTAAACATCACCAGAAAATGCTAACGCAACTATACACATCGCAGCCTATCTTGTGAAAATAACCCCGTGTCAACGTGGAATTCACAACAAGGCAGTACCATGCGATAGTCTGCCGAAACCGCGGCCAATGTCCACCATACAACCACCTCGACGGAGATAAAAACACAAACCTCAACACGAAAAAACATGCGATGGGCCAAAGCGCGATGAGGAAATCAGCGATAAGCAGCACCAGGCCTGCAATACACACATGGCAGGTGGGAAAAATTACTATAAAAGTAGAAAAAACACACAAACAAACCGACCAACACCCAAGCACCATGGAGGGAGCCGGAGCAGGCGCAGAGGACGAGCGCAACCCCACAAGCACCCCGGATGACCAGCCTGGGACCTCGGGGACAGGGAAGGGCAAGGACAAGAAGAAGAAGAAGACGAAGTTCAGTCCGGAGGGAAACAGGATCCTAGTCACGGAGGTGATGGAACACCATCAACAACTGTTCGTCACCTCCAACGTGCCATTGGGCACCAAAAATGGAATATGGCGGGACATCGTGGACAAGGTAAATGCCGTCGAAGAGCACAAGAGGTCAATGGATGAGGCCAAGAGGCGATGGATTGATATCAAGCACAAGACCAAGGAGAACCTCGCAGCCAACCAGAAGGGAGCATTGCAGACTGGAGGTGGGAGCCCAGCGCCACAGCTCGTGCTGGATGACATGGAGGAGCTGGTGTCGACAGTCATCAGTGTGGACACTGTGGCTGGGGTCGGGGGACCGGACACTGCTCGACAGGACACAACACAACTGCAACAGGGTGAGTGACCACCAGGTACTGGGGCGGACGGGTGGAGATGGCCACAATGGCACACATGCACAATCAAGCAGAGCACAGAGCACACCCACAATGACTCTGCGTCATGGCCCTGATTCACAGACTATCACAATGTACAATGCCATGCTGTCTGAATATCAACATGTACCATGCGGCTACATACATGTGGACACATTGTAATACACCATCTCCCCTTCACATTACAGGGTCACTGTCAACACCTCTTGCAGAGCAGCCCCAGCCACTTCACTGATGTTGAAGAGGAGACCCCCAGCATCGACACCCAAGCCCTCCAAGACATCATTGACATCATCTGCAACTGACCTCCAGGATCAGGGCAGCCCAGCTGCATCGAGGAGACCCCACCCACTACCCAAACCACCCAGCAGGAGGCACTCACAGCCCCAGCAGTCTCCCAAGACCCTCAGGAACAACACATGGCTTTCCAACGCTGTGTTCAGTGACGTTGAAGTAGGCATCTCAAGTAGCTTCGGTAAAAAGGAGGAGAAAAAGGCAACAGGGTCATCTCCCTCCAAAGCCTCCGGTAAACCATAAATGCGAAGGTTATTCCTTCTGTTCCGATTTTCCAAGTCCTCTGTGTGTCGTTGGAGAGTGCGAGCTTCTTTTTCAAGAGAAGTGAGTCTTTGAGGAGCATCCTGGACCAACGAGAGCTGATGTTCCATAAACGAAACTCTGCTTTCCATTGAGGACCATTTCTCCTCCAAGAGTTGCATCTTACTATTTGTCTCTTCTACAAACGGGCGCAAGGCGCGAATTTGCTCCAGCACTAATTCCAAAGAAATAGCAGGAGATGGCTTATCTGGAGATGGAGGATCTTGTTTTAGACGTTTGGAGGTGGAAGAAGGCGGAGAAGATTTGCAATGATTGGGAGAGGGTAGAAGAAACTCCAGCCATATCAGCAGTGGAAGGGGAAGGAGTAAGTGCAGAGTTAAAAGAGGACGAGGATGGCGCTGTGGAAGTTGTCTTGGAAACAAAGACAAACTGAGGTTTACGTAGTTTGCCCATGTAAGAAGTAGCAGAGCGGTGAGAGAGGCTCTGTGAAGGCTGCGAGACGAATAAGGGGGAGTAGAGGTCCAATTGCAGTCTAGGATAATGACCTCAATTAAAAAATAGAATGTATCAAAGATGTTGACACTAAAAGGCATAACCTGGTATAGACTAACATTGACTAGTGAAGCAAATGACGTCAAAGAGCATATCAGGGAAATGTTATCCACTGAAGACATCCATAATCCAAATAATAGTGTGCAAATGAACTGAGGTCTGAGATAGGACTTGCATCAAAAAGAAGGACAGTAAGTTCGAGTGATAACCATATGCTGAGGTAAATGTAAAAATCAAAAGAGTCACAAAAGAAGGTCACTCCACAAACGAGATGGGTTCACTGAAGCAAACGTTGACTTGGAAGAGAAGTACGCTGCAGCAGCCAGCACCATGAAACTTATAGGTTGATGAGAGCAGGTGAAAAAATGATGTGCCTGAGGGTGAGTAGAGATGACAACGGAGCGTTATGGAAAATGGCGGAAGTATGAGGAGAAACTAGGTACAGGAGAGTGTATCTACAATGTGTCCTGTATAATGGTACATCTCATTGACTCATGGAGACTCTCCCATCCTGATTCTTTAGATTTCTCTTTTTTCTCACCTCCTCATGCCTCTCTTTCCCGCTTGGACTATATCTTCCTTTCTCAATCTTTATCTCAAAATCTTCTTTCCTCCTCTATTGAGCCTATTGTTATTTCTGACCATGCCCCAATTGTTACGGATCTTGATTTACTCCCTCCGCATCCCAGATCCTCTGTTGGCGTTTTAACAACTCCCTCCTTTCAGATCCTCTTTTTTCTTCCTCTTTCCGCTCTTTTGTAATCAAATTCTTTGATCTCAATTGTACCCCTACCTCCCCTCCTCACATCATTTGGGACTCCTTTAAGGCGACTGCAAGGGGATTTATTATAGATTTTGTCTCTAAAAAAAAAGAAACGCTTTATTCATCAGAGTAAATCCACTTTAGCTCATATCAAACTTCTAGAACATAAATTTTACTCTTCTCCAAAGGATTCGGTTTTGTCGGAACTGATTCGCGCTAAACTTGCTTTTAATAAAACCACTTCTGAGAATGCTTCTTCCATTCTTCTGCGAAGTAGTGCTCATTATTATGGGGGCCGCTACAAGTCAGGGAAGCTTCTGGCTAACTATCTTAAGTCTCGTAAGGAGCGCACCCTCATAGAAGCTATTTACTCCTCTAATGGCTCCCTTTTATACAAAGACCAAGAAATATTAAATGAATTTTTAGCTCTTCTATCAAAATCTTTATACTCCAGAATCCCCCCGTCTTCCTCTGCCATTCAACAATATCTCGACAAAATTCCTCCCCCACCCTCATCTCATCTTAATCTTCTCGATCTTGAATCAGACTTTTCTTTCACAGAGCTGTCCCATGCCTTAAATTCTCTTACTAAGGGGAAAACTCCTGGTCCAGATGGCTTCTCGGTTGAATTCTATCTACAGTTTTCTGATTTGCTTCTTCCTAAACTTTTGTCACTCTTTCAATCATTTGCTTTAATTGGTAAAACAGAAGGCACCTTTCAGGAAGCAACAATTTGTTTAATTCATAAAGAAGGTCGAGATGCTAAATATTGTAAGAACTATCAACCGATATCCTTGGTTAATGTCGATTATAAACTATCTGCTAAAATTCTTGCCTTACGTTTAGATCCTCTTATGCCTCATCTCATTGGGAAGGAACAGTGTGGATTTGTCAAAGGAAGGCATACCTCTGATAACTCTCGACTTTTTCTCAATGTTTTGAACAAAATCTCCTCCATCTCCACTTCTTTAGCGGCTATTTCTGTCGACGCAGAAAAAGCATTTGACAGAGTTGATTGGTCCTTCTTATTTGCCTCGCTACAATGGTATGGTTTCGGCCCCGAATTGATTTCACTCATCTCTCTTCTATATTCTGCTCCCAAAGCCTCAGTGTTAGTTAATGGCTGTACATCACCTTATTTTCCCCTTCAGCGTGGTGTTCGCCAAGGTTGCCCTTTATCCCCTCTTCTTTTTGTTCTTGCGCTGGAGCCCTTTCTTTCCTCTATCCTTAATAATGACTCTATATCTGGTTTTCCTTTTGGGGACCAGCAGTTAAAACTCTCCGCTTACGCGGACGATATCCTTTTATTAATTTCCAACCCTGACGCTTCTATCGCTCCCTTACTTCATGAGTTTGACTCCTTCTCCCAGGTCTCTGGTTACAAGATCAACTCGGACAAAACGGAAATTCTTCCCCTTACTAAATTTTGTCTTCCCCATTCTTTTTCCTCCACCGGTTTTGCCTGGAATTCTTCCAAACTTAAATACTTAGGCATCTGGTTCTCAACTTCAATTCAATCTTCGGTTATTCTGAATATGTCCGCTGCTCTATCTCGTATTGATAACCTGCTTTCTTCCTGGAATCCCCTTTTCCTTTCTTGGTGGGGTCGTTTAGACTCAATTAAAATGATGATTGCTCCCATCTTAACTTATGTACTTTCTATGCTTCCCGTTCATATTCCTGCATTATACATGAAACATATTGATTCCTCTCTCACTAAATTCCTTTGGAGGAATAAGAAACCTAGAATTGCCCTCTCTTCTCTTCGTAAATCAAAATCTAATGGTGGAGTCAACTTTCCTGACTTTCACCTTTATCATAAATCTTTCTCTCTTCGACAAGCCTCGAAATGGCTTTTATCTGTACAGTCTCCTTTTACCCCCCTTTGGTTCTCTATTGAACAAATCTTATTATTGCCATTCACCCTCAAGGAAGTAATAACTTTTTCAGTCAAAACCCCTCACTTATACTCACCTCTATTTAGATATACTTGTTCTCTCCTGAATCCTTTAGTCTTGCCTAACCCTCTCTCTCGCGATGTTTTCCTAAAATCTTCTATTTGGTATAATTCTCTTATTCTTTTGAACAACCGCCCTATTTTTTGGAACTCTTGGAGATCAAAAGGTACCATTTGGGTGAAACACCTCTTTGATGGTCTCTCGCCATGTTCTTTTCCTCAATTCCAAGCCTTATTCCACTGTCCACGATCCTTTTTACAGAAATTTACTTCTCTCATGACTATTATTCTGGACGTCTACTATTCTCTTCCTTCCCCTCCCCTTTCGGAGCCCCAAACCCCTCTTCTTAAGCTTCTCCTCTCCTTACCCAAAGCCTCGCTTATATATAAATATTACTCAGCCCCCTGTCCATATCGTGCTAAATCTAAACTAGAACTATGCTGGGAGTCTGATCTGGGATGTGATTGGCCTATCTCATTGTGGGACAAACTCTGGTCTAGATCCTTAAAAATGTCTCGCTCTGCCTCCCTTACTCAATCTATGTTCTTTCTCTATCATAGACTTTATTTCACTCCTGTTTCTATTGCTCGTTTCTCTTCTAATTCTGATTCTAAATGTTGGACTTGTGGCTCTCCTGACGCTAACTTTATGCATCTCCTTTTCCTTTGTTCCCCAGTCTCCAATTTTTGGAGATCCGTCTGGTCCTATATATCTCGTATTTTTCAACTCTCTATTTCTTATTCTGCTCCCCTACTGTTTGCTGGTCGTCTCTTCAACTCTTTGCCTCTCCCCTCATATGTTCATGGTCTCTTTGATCTCATGCTAGCTCTAGCCTTTCAACACATTACCCTCAATTGGAAAGATTTCTCTAAACTCTCTACACAACATTGGTGGAATACTCTATGCCATTTTCATAGGCTTGATGTTGCATTTGCCTCTTCTTGTTCACCAACTTTTAATAGAGACCTTTTTTGGTTGCCTCTTACTTCTTATCTTGACCAGATTGTTGTCCATCGCAAATCCTTCCTCAATTCTGAAAACTTTAAACCCCCTTGAATATTTTATCTCTGTTCTCTTTCTTTATCATTTTCGATGTTTTGTTTATAGTATGAATTGGTCAATATCTTGTTTACATTCCGTTACAATATGCAATGTAATATGCAATTTTATATTGTGTTAATATTATATTATTATTATTCCCTCCCTCCTTTCCTTCCCTTCCTCCTTTCCCCTTCTTCATTCCATATAAAATTTTAAATAGCTTTATTTCCTTTTTATTATACTAACTATCTTCTTTTCTGTGATAATTTTACTATAATATTTGATTTTCATTGTTGGTACTTCTATTGTCTATTTCCTTGTTTATTCAATAAAGCTTTTCAAACATAAAAAAAAATCTATATTATACAAAATGCCCTGGGGCGCAGTGGGCATGTGTGTCCACTTTGTCGCACTTCCAGGGACACTGTAGTAGGAGGCCTTTACTCATTTGGAAAAGGTGTGCCCCATGCAAATGAGAGAATAATCTGCCTTTGTCCCCACAGTATCATAGAGACTTGAATGAAAGTGCACAGAGGCTGTCATCTGATGCATTGACTCTGCACTACATAGTGGTGCTGCATATTCAGAGTGCCCCAAATAGGACCCCCTGGGAGGAGTACAGAGGTACCACGGACACACTGACATCCATCTGTAACTGACTGTAATCATTTACTGCACCCACCTGTAAGGGCATCCCTGCCCGTTTTAAAAAAAGTGAGGCCTGGTCGCCATCTGCAGTCAAAGACAGGCCGGTGGCTTGAAGCAGCAAGTTCACCTTTCGCTAACTGATTAGATGCTAATTGTCACCTGCCTCTCTAAGTAAAAACTGTGGCACATATACAACGCTCAGAAGTAACCAAAGGCCACCATGCAGCACTCTGTACTATCTATTATTAAATAAGTGTGGAGTGGCCAAAAGTGCATGGCATTCTCATCATCTATGTACAATTATATAGCAGCGATGTTCTCCTGCATTGATTACATTTGTACAGTCCAATAGCTGGCAGGTGATGCTCAATTGCAATCTTTACAGATGTCTCCTAATTTTGCTTAAGTGTATGCTGTATTTTATTTACCATTTTCTAAGTTTACATCCATCGTTAGGGGCATCTTGGAAACAGAGACTAAGGGGTCAATTATGATGTCATTCGGAAAGGCTCCGAATGGGATTCGATTTGTTCGAATCCGATTCAGATGCCTTGTTTCTGACCAACTCTGACACATTTCTGAAAACCTATTTTAATGTTCGGAACCCGTTCGGACTTTCTGACTCAGTTCCAAATGGCATTTAGAGTAACCAAGTTGTTCGGAGCTGACTGGTACAGGTCTACCGACCGCGTTTCCGACCGAACGATAAGGATGTTGGATTCAAACTGCCTTTCCGAATCGGTTGTTCCGACACGGATCTGCTGTCAGAATATGACTTTGGGGGCCCGTAGCAGGCCCCCCTTCACTGGGGTCCTTCAAACCGGGCCCGTAGGGTTACCCAGGTGTCCCCCTTTCAAATCATGCACAGTGTGGCAGGAGCCTTTGGGTTACCGCCACAGGGTGCACGATTTTCCCCAACCACCCCTTTCTTCAGTGTTCAGACCTGTATTCGGTCAGAACACAGGCTACCATGGAAGTCAATAGGAGTCCGACCGAAAGGTGTTGGGAATCATCGTAATCGTTTGGACAGACTCCTAGAATCCGATTCATTGGGAAACCATTCCGAAACCGATTTAGTCCGAATGGTTTCCGAACAGCATTGTAATCGACCCCTAAGGCTACTAAGGCGTGCAGTGGTAAGATAAAATCTGAATGGGGGGCCCAGTGGAGTGTTTTACGAATCAGTCCTGTATAACAGAAATATAATATTGCTGTCATAGCTGTTTCGTTGTGAGCATCTTGCACTCATCATTCAGTTAAAATGATGTCCACCATCATCTAAGTGCAACCCTAACAGGTGCATCAGAGGTGATTGTTAGCACTCTTTCTTTGCTAATTGCGATCAGTATTGAAAAACGAATTGTTTGTTATCACCCACATTCCTTTAAAAAACACTAAGGAGTCCTGTTTGCGAAGAGTCTCTGGACTTCCATCTAAATGGGGAATGCTGATAGGCTGTGCAGTTACTGCTCCCAAACACTGTAAGTCACTGATAGGAACCAGGACCTTAGCAAAGAGGGCAAGGGGGTTACTCCATCAAGACTTCGGAGCATAGAGACCATTTCGGGCTCCAAAAGCAGCACGAGCTACAGAGTTTGTGGTGTCTCGTTGAACAAGCAGCAGCGCAAAAGGAGCCAAAAATTAAAAAATAAAAGGAAACCTCCAAGAGAAAGGAAAAATTGTGGAGTAACTACAAGCATGGATGGAAGTTTTCATCATTAGAGGGTGAGAGAACTATGGTGAGTGAGAAAGTGGCAACAATTCTATCATGCTTGCTCTCCACCCATTTGACAACAAAGGAAGAAAACACAAGTGCTCCACAGCAAGAGGGCTGCCAAAATACAGTATGTGGCTGACCTCCAAAGTGTTCACATGACCCTTCCTTCTCACATGGTATGCGATTCATCATGTTAAACACCATCTAGCTAGAAAACTGCTACGATTTCAGGTAGGTGGTGAGATCTTGAGATACTCTTCTACTTTCTTATTTAATTTACATTAAAGAATGCTTTTGAAAATGTTGTTCCAACAAGCCCACCCACCTCCATCTCCCAACAAGGCGCCTTAACAGATTGGGTGATTAGACAGTGTAATGTCTTGTGTAGATCTAACCTTTCACCAGATGCCCTGTCAGAGTGAAGGTACACATTGAGGAACATAGACAACAACAAAATGCATATCCCAATGTGGAAACAGGGCAATTATTATTTATCGAAATATATAATTATTATTATTGGCTACTAGATTAGAGCCTGGCCCAACATTGATTTAACAAAGGAAGAAAGTCACCCTTTTTTGTACCCTTGAACGATTTGTAGGAAGGATTCCCATATTAACAATTTCTCTTCATGCTCCATTCCCAGCCCAGACAGATCTCCGCAAACAAAAAAAGCAAAACATTATCCCACAAAAGACAACCAGCCATGATCAGTTCTATCTCTTATAATGCTCAGTACTCAGTGTACGCTGCTTCTAAATACTACTAATAGTGACCAACCTTCATTACCTTTGCTGAGGCACAAAACCACTCTGATTCAATCAATCAATCAATCAGGTGAATTGTAAGTGCGCTACTCACCTGTGAGGGTCTCGAGGCGCTGGGGGGAGGTGGTTAGCAGCTCCGTTCAGTCGAAGAGCCAGGTCCTGAGTGTCTTCCGGAAGATGTTCAGGGAGGGGGCACGTCTGATATCGATCAGGAGCTCGTTCCAGGTCTTGGCCACGATGAGGGAGAAGGTCCTACCACCTGTTCTGACTTTGCGGATTCCTTGGGTTTCGGCGATGGCGAGGTTGGCGGATCGGAGGTTTCTCTTTGGTACATGGAAGGAGATTCTCTCATTGAGATATTGGGGTCCGTTGTTGTGGAGGCATTTGTAGGCGTGGTTGAGTATCTTGAAAGTGACTCTCTTCTCGATGAGATGTCAGTGGAGGCTGCGCAGGGGCTGGGTGATGTGTTCGTGTCGGGGGAAGCCAAGGACGAGTCTGGCTGCGGTGTTATGTATGGTCTGGAGTTTGTGGAGCAGCGACTTGTTGATTCTGGAATAGAGGGCGTTTCTGTAGTCCAGTTTGCTGATTATGAGTGCGTGGGTGACGTTTTTCCGTGATTTGGGGGTATCCATTTGAAGGTCTTTCGGAGGATGCGGAGCGTGTTGAAACAGTTAGAGGCGACGGCGTTGACCTGTTGGGTCATGGAGAATGAGGAGTCGAGTACGATGCAGAGGTTTCGGGTGTGGTCCATGGGGGTGGGGGAGCTGCTGAGGGCTGTGGGCCACCAGGTGTTATCCCATGCGGAGGGGGAGGGTCCGAGGACGAGGATCTCTTTCTTCTCCCAGTTGAGCTTCAGGCAACTGTTGCTCATCTAAGATGCGACATCCTTCATTCCTTCCTGGAAGTTGAGTCTGGTGGTGCTGGGGTCCTTGGTGAGGGAGAGAATGAACTGGGTGTCGTCTGCGTAGGATACTTTGCTGAGTCTGTGGTGTCTGACGATGGCAGCGAGGGAGGCCACGTAGATGTTGAAGAGCGTGGGGCTGAGTGACGATCCTTGGGGTACTCCGCAGTTGATTTCCGTGGGTTCGGAGAGGAAGGGTGGCAGTCTGATTTTTTGGATTCTACCGGTGAGTAAGGAGCGGATCCAGTCGAGGGCGGTTCCCTGTATGCCGGCGTCGTGGAGTCTGGCGGTGGGTGTGCGGTGGGAGACAGTGTCGACTGCTGCAGAGAGGTCGAGCAGGATCAGGGCTTCGGTGTGTCCTTGGTCGTGGAGGGTGCGGATGTCGTCTGTGGTGGCGAGTAGAGCGGTCTCGGTGCTGTGGTTGCTGTGGAAGCAGGATTGGAAGGGGTTGAGGATGGAGTTTTTTTTCAATGAATTTTGTTAGCTGGGCATAGACGATCTTCTCCGTGACTTTGGCCATGAAGAGGAGGGAGATGGGTCGGTAGTTCTTGAGGTCCGTGGGGTCTGCTGTAAGCTTCTTTAGCAGGGGTCTGACTTCTGCACATTTCCAGTCGTTGGGGAAGGTGCCCCTCTTGAAGGTGGTGTTGATGGTGCATCGTAGTTCTGGGGCAATGGCGGTGGTGGCTCTGTGGTAGATGTGCGGTGGGCAGGGGTCCGTGGGGGCCCCTGAGTGGATGCCCTTCATGGGCGAAGTGGTGTCAGAACTACGTCTTTTAATTGTTGAACTGTTGTTTCGAATTGTTCACTAAGACATACTAAGACATACTGCACAGCTTTATAAAAGACTGAAATAAAAATTCAAGGAGCCCTACTCACAAATATATTTTCTGCCATAACCATAAGTTTACAGCCACTGTACGTTTATACCCCAAAATAACGCTTTTATGCCAATAATTCACATGAATATTTCTGGCAGGCGTGAAAGGATTTACTACTGCTGATGTCTCTGCTACGAATGTGAATTATTACCCAGTGGTAAATCTCATGCATGGGGCTGGAAGTGGAATTTACAAGGCTTGGTTTGTCTTTAGTGAATGCCCATAAACATTTTCTTTATGGGCATTCCCACACTCCATTTTGATCCCTTCCTAAATGGAAATGGTCAGAAAGTTACTTCAGGATGGGAATCAAAACAGATAGCTCACACATTCGGTGGGGATGTAGGAGAAAAGGCTTTCTGCCCAGGAAAAACAAATTAAAACAGCCAAGAAAATATCTAGAAATAAAAAAAAGTGCATTTTTACAGAGGGTTTTTTTCTCTTTGTTCTAAAATTCACACTCTATAGTTTTCTGCACATGGTGGAAAGGCATTGGTAATTTCAGATGAGCATCCTAGTAATATACACAGAATCCTTTACCTAGTGCAGCTTTCCAGTCATATGACTGGGATTCCTTGTTAATTAAAGAAAAAAAATTAAAAGTATGTTCAGACAGTGATGTAAATCTCTGCTTGTAAATGTTCAGCTTTTTGTGAATTGAGCCCATACTGATATCTTTAACAACATGTAAAATTTTGCACTGTATTGTTGTTGGGGTAGGTTCATTTATGCATGCTTTTTTTGTATAATGTATATATTAGGTGAGTGAAAAAAGTTTTATGAGTGTTATTGGTTTTAATTCGACTCTTCTTTGGTACCGAAAATGTTCTCATTGCTTCAGACATGCTTATCTTGCATTTACTGCTTCACAATTACCAGGCTTGCATTTCAGGATACTCACTGTTGTTCATAAAACATGAGTACACAGCTCAACACCCTTTATATTAATGTCTTCCCGTGAAAGTCATCGAAAGTACAGAGAGTGCTGGAGGTTCCGTGGAACGACGCGTAGGCGGTTCATCTCCAGGCTTCGGGGTGGAGCAGGAACAACTGTGTCAGAGCATATGGGTCACTGGGGTGACAGGCTGCAGTGTCACTTGTGCCTTCAAACATTTATAATTGTCTGAAAGAAACATAGGTGAACTGTGTTTTAGTGAGGATTCGTTTTCTCTTACTGAGGTAAATTTATGATCTGGGCACCACTGTAGTATTTTTACATTTACTTTCTCAAAATTAATTCTATAATCCTGTACCACGCATGTTGAAATTAGTCAATATGCTTTTTAGGTCTCGCCTGACCCAGCGCATGCGCTGGTCTGGCGAGACTTATTGAGAGGGCTCCAAAAAGTGCTACCAGGCCAGCCTAGAGCTACAGTGCATGTGCTCGGGCGCGCGCGCTTGACCGCGATTACTTTCACTTTCGCGGCCGCTTTGATGTGTGATCGCGATCACTTTCACTTTCGCAGCCGCTTTGCATAGCCACTAGGTCTCGCTTTTGGGACCTTATAAGTATTTAGTTATGCAACTGTTGCATAGCTAAACACTTATAAGGTCCCAAAGGCGAGACCTATTGGCTATGCCAATGTTTGTTTTGTACTGGCAGGAGATTAAAATGCGGTCATGCCGGTATACATACGGCCTGGTGGCAACCCTACTGTAAGATTGGTGTGAGAGAGCGAAAAAGACAGATGTCAAAATGATGCCAGTACCAAGTCCAAGAACATTTGCTGCCCTCGGATGAATTCCCAAGTGCTTTTCTTAGCTCGGGTTGAGCCAGAATGTACACACATAACACCGTCACAACTTTGTTCTTTGGCAGGCAAGCGCAAACAATACAGCAATCTACCTGTTTAGCATGGGCAGCATTTCCTTAAGTAGGATCCTCAGCACAGGGTTACCAGGTGACCCGAAGTTGTCGGGGCAGTCCCGGGGTTTCGCCATCATTCGGGCAAACGGCCGTACATGTAGCAAGTATTTTAGAGACAATCGAGTGAACATAGGACATTTGTCACGAGCTCCAGTGCAGAATAAGTTAGAAGCCCTCTACAGAAAAAAAAAGTGTAAAAGTTGCATTTATTTACCCTTAGTGGGTCATCTTTAATTTCTACATTGGTGTTCTGTGCCCCTCGATTGATGCAAACTTGTAGTCTTGCTTCTGTGTTTCAGCAATGTCTCGTTTTTTTATTTTTTTTATTCTGATCGCCCTACATTAGAAATAATGCATTTTGCAAGCAACATGTGGACTTACAGCTTCTTACAGTAAACACATCTCTGTTGACACCACTCATCCCATTGGGCGTATCTGTTAGGCAATTGTGGGGAAGAATGACTAGTGTAATTTTAGTGTTATGAGGGCCCAGAATGTTTCAGAAAGCATTGTGAATATGAAGTTGTTTTAAACTCACAATATACTCAGAATTCAGTAGACAGTCACTAAATGTGTAAAAAAATCAAGTTTAATAAAAAAAAACAATAGATTTTAGTAATACACCTTCAGACTGTACCCCCTGAAAACATTTGTATGTGTCCATTAAAATCAGGCATTCCACAGCTCAGCTGCTGACACCCATACACCACTGCTCAAGGCTAGAAGTGGCTCCATCCATTAAAGCCAATATCAACTTCCAAGCATCCTTTACATTTGCTGATTAACCAATTGCACACATTTGCATTTCTTTCTCTCTCAGGCTCCACTCTTCTACCGTCTCTCTTTTTTTATCTCACATTTACCCACACACTCATCCTCTATTTCAATTAATATCTCCTACATTCACGCTCAATATAAAACACACTATCTAATTCTCGCTCTTGCTTACATTATCTCACGATCAACAACACACACATTATTTCTTTCTTTGTCTCAAAAGGCTAAACACTTATGAAGTCCCAAAGGCGAGACCTATTGGCTATACCAATGCTTGTTTCAAATGCATTTGTGTTTTACGTTGTACAAATCCATCATGTGCATTCAAATTGCGTTTCATCAATCACAGTCAGTTCTGTTTATTTCAATGCCTTGGCTCATCTTCAGCAGTCCCTGTAATTCATAGACTGTGAACACAAAGAAGCAAACACCATGTTCAATGTTATTTACAAAGGGGAAATACACTCACATGGCATTAATGTGGGGTCAATAATCAGAGTTAGAGCTATCAACAAAACGTTGTTACCCAGCGGGAAAATATCATATTTGCACTCCTGAAAAGTCTCAGAAATTACCCTCTCTGAATCTAGGCCACCTATATCCAAGTGTATTAATAATTTGGCACCTAGTCTGTATTACTGGTAAGAAAACAACACAAATCAATTAGTTTCAGGTAAGGAGAGGAACTGAGGAACATATTTACAATATGTTGGCATAGGGCAGTGCCACAAGCCTTCTTGCTGCTCTTCCCTGCTCCAAAAGAAAAGGGCAGGAATGAGCCATATCCACAAGATACAGCACATTCCTGTCCTTTCTGCCAGCGCCGTCGGACAAACTGGAGCCGAGTGGTATCCATGGTACAAGGGTGTCTGTGTTGTAGGCATGATTGTTTTTGAGCAGGATGGGACACCTTTCTGCACAAAAACAATCAAAGAAGGTGTTTTCCTCGTTCTATGTGTGCACTCATGGAGGAGTAAAAAACGAGGAGAAATGTAAACATTTCTCCTCATTACACCTGCTTTGGGAAGACGTTAGTTTTTGCGCTGCCCCAGATGTATGCTATGTTGTAAATCTGGGGCAGGGTCAAAAACTATGGTTGTTGCGTGGGAACACCCACAGCAACACCCGTTGAATGCTCCTTCTAAGCAGAGATGGGCATTGCCATACTCCATATTTACAAGGACATGAAAAGCCACAAGTTGCTTTGCGTAGCCTTGTAAATATGGGTCGGCACAGTGCGCCTGTGGAGCATAACAAAATTGACGCTCTGGTGGTGTAAAACTGCTGCAGGGGCATCGTAAATATGCCCCTTAGTCTGAAGTGGAGCACTGGCTGCCCTTTTCAATAGTGTGTATCAGTCTCCCGTAAACTAAACTTTTAATATTCATATCGGCCGTTGCTTTTCATATGGAGAAAATGTAATGAAACTTGCTATGTGATCCTTGAGAACTCAGTAGATGAAGGATATATGTGAAATTCAATCCTGTACCTGAAGAATTATGTCTTGTGTTTCTGAGGTGAATTGAGGTCATGCACTTACATGAGGGCCGTGATGACAGTTCATGTGATTGCCGTAAATACCTCAATTACTTCCCTGTAATGCTAATTCAAGTTCTCTTCATCCTCATCACAGTCCTTACATTGTGAGGTTTGTCTCATGGCACAGACAGGATTTATCTGCCTTAGCCCTATTCTGAAAATACATTTAAAAACAAATATTTATACAGAGTCTCTAACTTAGGCTCAAGCTATTCCCTGGTAGTCATAAAAGAAGACTCCACAAATGATACTTCCTGACATACAAACCATCTCAGTTGTCCTGTGGTAAAACCCAACTAGACCGGAAGGGAGGGTATCTAGGACTATAATGAGAAACAATAGGACTTGGACTAGTAAAGGTTACTGGTAAGTAATAAGGGCATTACATCCTCGTCCAACTTCCTTGTCCCAGTCCGTACATTGTGAGGATGTATCACAGCAGAGAAAGCTGACCACAGGGAGGCAAGAAAAAAACGGAAAATCCCTGAAACAAAAATAATTGATGAAGTCTTTGGATGTGAATCTTTCTTCCCAAGCCAATAGACTGCGACACCCAGAGGCCAGGATTCAAGGACTCACCATAGCGGACAGCCTCCTATTCTCCCCTGATCCTGTTATTACAGACAGGGAACAGAGAATACCCAGGAGACCATAAGACTCAAGTCTGTTAGGAAAAATCTTGGGAAATGCCAATGGAAACACACCCAGAAGGGAAGACAAGGAACTAACCCATTGAGGCTCATAAAACAGAGTGCATGAAGTGGAAGCCAACACAAACCTGCCAAAGAGAGAGGACAGGAGGAAGGGCACTGATTTGCACTGTTACCCGCTCTCAGTTTCACCGCGGTCTATACCCTTTGCGTGGAGAGAGCTTGTGTATGCCACACTTCCTGGTTGATGCAATTGTGGGGTCACCAGTCTAGGAGCTGAGTCCCGGTTCACCTATTTATGCTGGTGTGGGTGCTGACGCGCTCAGTGGATGCACGCAGTGGGCATGAGACGGCATCCAAAAGGTGCTCCAAAGACAAGCTCGTCTGCTCCCATATGCGCCCAAACTTCGCTAGGATCCCAGACCCCTGCTCCATTGATGACAGACAAAAGGTACTCTACCAGAAATATATATTCTGCTGAGGAACTGCATAAGATATACAACTCACATATGGATTCGATCCCTAAAGTACTTGTTTCAGAGATTGTTTACCATCTCAGCTATAAGGTCCAGTGGCCTGTTTAAATTGTAATTTCCAGTGTCTCCATGTTGACTTTAAAGACAGTTGCGCATATAGTTTATCAGCTGAGTACTACAATCACATATCGGGGAATATTTCTTGTGACTCCCCAAGTTCTACCTTCTCTTATTCACCTGCACTGACCTCTAGGCATTTTAATGGTTCTCTATGCAATGTAAACCATTACCAAAACATGCTATTGATGTCTAGGATTTGCTGTCCTCAGTAGCACCTGAGATTGGTTTCTTAACTGAAACCTGGTTGAAATCTACTACTTTCTCTGCCATTGCGTTAGAACTCCAGGATAAATAACTCATGTTAAAACTGGACAGGGAGGGCAGGAGGGGTGGTGGCATCACTATCCATTTAAAAGACACAGTGAAAGTCTTGCTTATAGATACCTTACTAGTGGACTGGGCGGAGATATGTGTTTTCAAGGTTGAACACTCCCCTAAAGATTGTTGGAGAGGAGCTCTTGTATATCGCCCGTGGATCTCAATGAGATTTCAGTTAACACCTCACTGAATGTATTGCTATGCATGTTCTAGCATCCCCACAATTTATTTCTCTGATTGGGTGATTTTAACTTTCACAGGGAAGAACCCTCAAATATACAGGCAGCTCAACTCCTTTCTGACCTAACTACGCTGGGCCTAAACCAGAAAGTCAAAGGACCTATGCACATTGTGGGTCACACCCTCTATTTAATCATTTCAAACTCTCCTTCTTTATCTTGTGAGGTCCCTATACCCCAAATATGGACCGATCATTCCTTGATTTGCTTTCAGATTTTAACGACAATTGTGCCTGAATACACAAGAAAGCCACGAAAAACATTGTGAGACACTGGCGCAAAGTTGCTTTGGAATCTTTCGCTGAAGAGCTTGGGCCCGATTCACAAAAGTAATCTGGGACAAAATTCTAACTTTACGACTTTCGGTATTCACAGAAGGCATTTAGGAGTACTAAAGTTAGGATTTTGTCTCAGTTAAACATAAGTTTTGGTCTTAAGTTAAACTTAAGACAAACTTAAGTTTAACTGAGACAAAATCCTAGTTGTAAAGTTAGGATATTGTCTCAGTTAAATTTAAGATATTCTTAAGTTTAATTTAAGACCAAAACTTAAGATTGACTGACACAAAATCTTAACTTTAGTACTTCTAAATGCCTTCTGTGATTACTGTAAGACGCAAAGTTAGGATTTTGTCTCCGATTACTTTTGTGAGTCGGGCCCCTTGACTTTAAGGTTACGACTGCAGATGTGGTTGTAGCTAAAGCGTCATCAGATTACCACTCAGCTTTAAAAATTGCGTACTGAGAAGGCCTTGTATGAAAAAGTTGAGAGAAGGTAGCACCTGTCTAATAATTCTACAGATAAAGAGGCTTATAGAGCATCCTTAACAATGTATCATCATAACATTAAAAAAGCTCAGAAGTCTCATATGTTTCTTCAAATCGGTCAGGTGGGTAACTCCTCGAAAGAGTTAGTCAAAGTCCTATATACTTTCATAAACCCTCATGCTTGTTCATCTGACGACCAGCAGTCACAAGATCTATGGGATTCTCTTGCTAATCACTTTGAAGAGAAAATAAATCTGATTTACAAAACTTTCCTCAGATCAGATGAGCAAGAAATCCTGGAATCTAACTTCAGTTTGCCGCCTTACAACAGCGCTTTCATCTTAGGCAATTTCACGCTACTCAGGCCTGATTCTATTCAGAGAGCATTGAAGTCTGCCAAAATCAGGGACTCCTTTGGACATCACTCCTGCCAGAATCTTTGTGACCCTGTCCAATCAGCTCACCCCAGGTATTTGTTCTTTACTTAATCTATCTATCCGCACTGGGAAAATCCCCTTAGCTTGGAAAGTAGCACAGGTCATGCCCATTCAAAATAAGGCCAATTTACCGTTTATGGACCTCACCAACTATTGACCAATTTCTCTGCTTCCCTTACTGAGCAAGCTGTTGGAAGAGCAAATAAACTAGCAAAACATAGAGTACCTAGAATCAAACAAGGTCTTGGACCCATGGCAATCTAGGTTGAGACCTATGCGCAGCACTGAAACAAATCTTATAGTGGTCACTGATCATATAAGATGTTCTTTAGATGTTAAAACTTCATCTCTGCTTGTGCTGTTGCATTTGTCTGCAGCATTTGATACAGTGTCTCATCCTAGGGTGCTTTAGAGGCTGCAGGTGATCAGAATCCATGGCATGGCTCTACAGTGGTTCTCTGATTTTTCTATCTAACAGAACCCAGACTGTCAATCTGGGTCCATATAAATGGTACACTATAGAGCTTGACAACGGGCTGCCCCAGGGCTCCTGTCTTAGCCCCACACTATTTAACATCTATAGGGCCCCCTTGCCAAAACCATCAGAGCATTTGGGTTTAAACCTCTTTTGTACGCTGATGACACACAGTTTATAATCTCCTTCGATAAAGATCTGAATAATGCAAAAGCACGTTTTTCAGCCGTGATGCAAACCATTGCAGCTTGGTTGACAGAAAACTGACTCCAACTGAATATCAGAAAAACTTTGATTAGGCTGTTTGGCCGGGCCAAACAGCTTTGAATTTCTGACTGGTAGCCTTCAGAATTAGGCTCAGCACTAATTCCTAAACTCGCTGTCAAAAACCTGGGCGGTTGCCTGAATCAACCGCTTACCATGAAAGAACAGTTTTTGGCTACCACGGGTGCCTGTTTTTATGTGATGCGACTGCTGAGAAGAGTTTTTCCTCTACTCCCAATTTCTGTGAGAAAAGCTCTGGTCAAAGCATTAGTTATTACCTGCCTGGACTACTGTAATGCCCTACTGGCTTCTACTAATGAGACACTACTAACTAAACTTCAAGTTGTTCAAAATTCCGCAGCTCATCTCATTCAGAATGTTCCATCTGGGACAGCCTCTGCTCCGCTTCTGCGGTCACTTCACTGGCTTCATACCCGCAAAAGAATCATTTTTAAAATAGGCTGCTTGACACACAAATCTTTGAACAGCAAAGGCCCTAGCTATCTTTCCGTGCAGCTTATACCTTACCAGACATGTAGACTCCAAAGATCAACTGATAATGCTCTGTTTACAGTCCCTCGGATCAGAAAATCTTGCTCGGGAGGTAGATCTTTCCCTTATCTTGCCCCCTTGTACTGGAATGAGTTTCCCACACACATGCACAAACGTACTGATCACCTTAAATTCCAAAAACATCTGCAAACCGAGCTGTTTTTGATCTAATAGTTTTGTTTATTTGCCTGTGATCTGAGCTGCGCTGAGATACCTCTTCAGGGGTGATTCATGCACATTATAAATTAAACTAACATAACATAGCATAACAGAGAAGCATGACCAAATCTAAAAAGAAGGTCACTAGAAGGATCCAGGGATGTCAGCCCTAAACTCAATGAGTTGTGAAAATGGCTAAATGCTCACATGAGAACTGAAAACCAAGGATCTCTCTTTTTTTTATAATGATAAAAAGGATGGGATTCTGTTCCAATGGATTTTCATCAACTTCTCACAGGTGCTGTTCCACTACTGATGTGCGGAGACGTTTCGGCATGCTTCATAACTGACCTGGAGGACCACTCACTACACAATCTGTGATCACAGAGCTCTTTCCAGAACAGCATGACGATGATCAATGTAGTCCGGACACCTGATTGACATAGTTAACTAAGCACCAGAACTCCTGAGCACCAGCAATCCACCAGCCACTGCCTCCCAACAGTCTAAGATGAAAACCATGTGCCACAGTGTCTATCAAGAATAAAACTTTGTTGGAACAACTTTTTGAGTTGGGGACTGGCCATAAACATCAACTCAAAAAAGGCACAGAGATCAAGTAAAATCCAACTGCTTCTTAAGGAGCAAGCATACCAACGGGGACAAGCACCTTTAGCAGCGGGGACAGGGGGAGAATGCTACATTTTGGACCACATTTCTACAGATTTTTAGCAAATGTGGTGTATTAACATTATTCCTAGACAGCTCCAGCAAAACGGGTTCTTGGTGCTATTAAATCACTAGAAAAAATACAGTAAAACAGCAAACTCGGTTAAGATCAACTGATAAAGCTCTGTTTACAGTCCCTCGGATCAGAAAATCTTGCTCGGGAGGTAGATCTTTCTCTTATCTTGCCCCCTTGTACTGGAATGAGTTTCCCACACACATGCACAAACGTACTGATCACCTTAAATTCCAAAAACATCTGCAAACCGAGCTGTTTTTGATCTAATAGTTTTGTTTATTTGCCTGTGATCTGAGCTGCGCTGAGATACCTCTTCAGGGGTGATTCATGCACATTATAAATTAAACTAACATAACATAGCATAACAGAGAAGCATGACCAAATCTAAAAAGAAGGTCACTAGAAGGATCCAGGGATGTCAGCCCTAAACTCAATGAGTTGTGAAAATGGCTAAATGCTCACATGAGAACTGAAAACCAAGGATCTCTCTTTTTTTTATAATGATAAAAAGGATGGGATTCTGTTCCAATGGATTTTCATCAACTTCCCACAGGTGCTGTTCCACAACTGATGTGCGGAGACGTTTCGGCATGCTTCATAACTGACCTGGAGGACCACTCACTACTCAATCTGTGATCACAGAGCTCTTTCCAGAACAGCATGATGATGATCAATGTAGTCCGGACACCTGATTGACATAGTTTACTAAGCACCAGAACTCCTGAGCACCAGCAATCCACCAGCCACTGCCTTTCAACAGTCTAAGATGAAAACCATGTGCCACAGTGTCTATCAAGAATAACACTTTGTTGGAACAACTTTTTGAGTTGGGGGCTGGCCATAAACATCAACTCAAAAAAGGCACAGAGATCAAGTAAAATCCAACTGCTTCTTAAGGAGCAAGCATACCAACGGGGACAAGCACCTTTAGCAGCGGGGACAGGGGGAGAATGCTACATTCTGGACCACATTTCTACAGATTTTTAGCAAATGTGGTGTATTAACATTATTCCTAGACAGCTCCATCAAAACGGGTTCTTGGTGCTATTAAATCACTAGAAAAAATACAGTAAAACAGCAAACTCGGTTGTGATTAAGAAAGAGTGAGCCTCAATTGATTTCAAATAATGGTCTGTTTTTCAGACAAACCTAGAGCGCTCTAGTGTTTTAACATGAACGAGCACTGCGCCATGATCCTCCCACCTCCAAGTGAAAGGCTCTATCCAGACTTCTACCTGCGATTGGGCAATGTAGATACTTCGATGGGAATTCTACAGTCAGCTGTGTAAGTCCCAAACCCTGCTCACCAATTTGCATGGTTATACATTAATTTATTGCATCTCAAATAGCTTTTTAAAATTTCTATCTGTATCTCTCGCATCATTCCAGTGTTCATCATTCGAAACAAGCAAGGAAGATGCTGCAAAAAGTAAGGAGGAGGGTCACTGGGTATTGCCATGGGGATTGTGGAAATATAAATGACAATTCTGTGGTTGTAAGTGTAAGAGATCAGTGCTCACTATCCGTCTCTCACAGCATACACAACATCCACAAGAAATGGATCGCACAGTGACAACAAAAATTCACTTAATCCTTCAGCCAATTGAACAGTGGCCAAATGTATGAACCTTCTGTAGTTGCAAAAACATATATTTTCATTTGAAACATTCAGTGCCCAGTTTGTTCAATTTCAGAAGTTGTCTCATTCTGAAACATTGCCGCAGCAGAAATACTGGGTCAAAAAACTGTACCGGACACCAACAATGTTGTGTTATTCTAAAAAAAAAAAAAAAAAAAAAAGTGTTAGACAAATACTGCAATCTGGAGTATTGTCCACCGATCAAAAAATAGTGCTACTCTGCAATAGGCTATATACACCTAAATACTGTATGATTTTTTCTGCTTCTCTGAATATTGCCCGAAGTCTAATCATACAAATATTGTGTCAGAGACAGGCTTCAATCAAGCAGAGTTTTGTAGCCTAGGCCATGTCACACGCCCTGCCTAGAGTTTTCAAACTGATCCATTTGAAAGGGCACAATTCTTCCTGTCCTTTCCTTCTTCAATTATTCGCAAGCAGTGTGGCGAGATGCTTTTGCAAACTTTAGTGACGTTTTATTTGGGATTGTGAATGCATTTTACGAGTAGTTTTATTGTTATACGTATGATGTATGCAAACTTCACCTACAATCTCCGAGCATATTGTGTGGTATTCCAAATAATTACAATATGTATGATGAAATAATGAACATTTGTTAATTTTGGGTTTGCAGTTGCGTTAATTGTAAATAAGATATAATTAGAAAAAAGAAATAATTTCAACACAGTACGCATCACAGTAAGTAAATGCAACTTGACTCTATCATGCTTAAGTATTAAGAGTCAATTTCGAGCACCTTACTAGGATTTGTTACATGCATGTAGAGTTCACTTTGTAAAGCAAATGTAGGTTTTATTTCTACATGTATTAGTAAGTCCTAAACATGCTGTAGTGGCCTTCTCCTTTCACACACTTTTGTACCCGCTGAAAGTAGCAGTAAATCAGAGTTACACAATTCCCTCACTTAACATCAAAGAACCAAAACTAAAACACAAATCTCCATGATGAAATAATTAGCAGTAGTTTGTCAGAAGACATGCCAGATACTTAATAGTCTGTCTTTGAACACACAGCAAATCATGCCGGAAGAAAAGCATGTGATAGATTCTGTATCTGCACATCCCACATATTAACTTTGAAGAGTGTGAGGGACTGTTGCAGCACCTCCACACCCCTATTTCCAGCGACACTGGAAGAGGACAGACCAGGAATCATCCTACAATGAAAACTTGCAGAAGGGGAAATAAGAAGACAAATAACAGACCATACAACTCATGGTCATGACCCCAAAATCGCGGGGCAAGATCAGCTGTATTATAAAACATACATGGGCTGAACAATAAAAAAATTTACAAAAATAACAAGGTATTTATTGTAATATTTCCTGAAGAATCAAGATGACCTATTGGATTCTAGCCCATGAGTAATTCATCATACCAATCACTGTAGAGGGTTTTTCTTATTGTGAAGGTCATTGACATCACTTTGTGGGAAAACATTCAGGTCCCTTTGTGACTGAACAGTTCTTCAAGCAGACACATGCTCATAGTTGCAAGTGGACTTAAACCGTTTTCCCTTGGTCTGAAATTTTAACCAATAGGTCATGAGTGGTGCC
The DNA here is from genome assembly GCF_964204655.1 of Triturus cristatus. NCBI lineage: Eukaryota > Metazoa > Chordata > Amphibia > Caudata > Salamandridae > Triturus > Triturus cristatus. The sequence goes on along the minus strand of NC_140584.1, from coordinate 81,448,129 downwards.
CCAAAACAAACATTGAGTAGGAAGCTGAATCGTAGATGTGAACACTGACAAATAATCCTGCCCTGAATGCAGCAGAAACCAAAGGAAATGATGGACGGAGTGTTGAACATTGCAAGTACTCACCCCCAGTCAACTGATCTGGGTTTAATCCATCACCGTTCTTTAGCCCACTCTGCCACCCCAGTTCAGACATGGCCATATGCAAATCAGTCTGACCCTATGCCTCATGGGAACAGTCCAGCCCGAACTGCCAAGCCATGTCTTCCCTGGACCGGAAACAAGCTTCCTAGGACCGGTTTCTGGCATTTCAGCCGTCTTCAGCCAGGCTTGCTTGAATCCAGTAGCACAGTGAGCAAGGGACTCACGTCTGAGCATACCCTGCCAACATATGGCGAACAAAGCAAAAACCAAAGGAAATGATGGACGGAGTGTTGAACATTGCAAGCACTCACCCCCAGTCAACTGATCTGGGTTTAATCCATCACCGTTCTTTAGCCCACTCTGCCACCCCAGTTCAGACATGGCCATATGCAAATCAGTCTGACCCTGTGCCTCATGGGAACAGTCCAGCCCGAACTGCCAAGCCATGTCTTCCCTGGACCGGAAACAAGCTTTCTAGGACCGGTTTCTGGCATTTCAGCCGTCTTCAGCCAGGCTTGCTTGAATCCAGTGGCAAAGTGAGCAAGGGACTCACGTCTGAGCATACCCTGCCAACATATGGCGAACAAAGCAAAAACCAAAGGAAATGATGGACGGAGTGTTGAACATTGCAAGCACTCACCCCCAGTCAACTGATCTGGGTTTAATCCATCACCGTTCTTTAGCCCACTCTGCCACCCCAGTTCAGACATGGCCATATGCAAATCAGTCTGACCCTGTGTCTCATGGGAACAGTCCAGCCCGAACTGCCAAGCCATGTCTTCCCTGGACCGGAAACAAGCTTCCTAGGACCGGTTTCTGGCATTTCAGCCGTCTTCAGCCAGGCTTGCTTGAATCCAGTGGAAAAGTGAGCAAGGGACTCACGTCTGAGCATACCCTGCCAACATATGGCGAACAAAGCAAAAACCAAAGGAAATGATGGACGGAGTGTTGAACATTGCAAGCACTCACCCCCAGTCAACTGATCTGGGTTTAATCCATCACCGTTCTTTAGCCCACTCTGCCACCCCAGTTCAGACATGGCCATATGCAAATCAGTCTGACCCTGTGCCTCATGGGAACAGTCCAGCCCGAACTGCCAAGCCATGTCTTCCCTGGACCGGAAAAAAGCTTCCTAGGACCGGTTTCTGGCATTTCAGCCGTCTTCAGCCAGGCTTGCTTGAATCCAGTGGCAAAGTGAGCAAGGGACTCATGTGTGAGCATACCCTGCCAACATATGGCGAACAAAGCAAAAACCAAAGGAAATGATGGACGGAGTGTTGAACATTGCAAGCACTCACCCCCAGTCAACTGATCTGGGTTTAATCCATCACCGTTCTTTAGCCCACTCTGCCACCCCAGTTCAGACATGGCCATATGCAAATCAGTCTGACCCTGTGTCTCATGGGAACAGTCCAGCCCGAACTGCCAAGCCATGTCTTCCCTGGACCGGAAACAAGCTTCCTAGGACCGGTTTCTGGCATTTCAGCCGTCTTCAGCCAGGCTTGCTTGAATCCAGTGGCAAAGTGAGCAAGGGACTCACGTCTGAGCATACCCTGCCAACATATGGCGAACAAAGCAAAAACCAAAGGAAATGATGGACGGAGTGTTGAACATTGCAAGCACTCACCCCCAGTCAACTGATCTGGGTTTAATCCATCACCGGTCTTTAGCCCACTCTGCCACCCCAGTTCAGACATGGCCATATGCAAATCAGTCTGACCCTGTGCCGCATGGGAACAGTCCAGCCCGAACTGCCAAGCCATGTCTTCCCTGGACCGGAAACAAGCTTCCTAGGACCGGTTTCTGGCATTTCAGCCGTCTTCAGCCAGGCTTGCTTGAATCCAGTGGCAAAGTGAGCAAGGGACTCACGTCTGAGCATACCCTGCCAACATATGGCGAACAAAGCAAAAACCAAAGGAAATGATGGACGGAGTGTTGAACATTGCAAGCACTCACCCCCAGTCAACTGATCTGGGTTTAATCCATCACCGTTCTTTAGCCCACTCTGCCACCCCAGTTCAGACATGGCCATATGCAAATCAGTCTGACCCTGTGCCTCATGGGAACAGTCCAGCCCGAACTGCCAAGCCATGTCTTCCCTGGACTGGAAACAAGCTTCCTAGGACCGGTTTCTGGCATTTCAGCCGTCTTCAGCCAGGCTTGCTTGAATCCAGTGGCAAAGTGAGCAAGGGACTCACGTCTGAGCATACCCTGCCAACATATGGCGAACAAAGCAAAAACCAAAGGAAATGATGGACGGAGTGTTGAACATTGCAAGCACTCACCCCCAGTCAACTGATCTGGGTTTAATCCATCACCGTTCTTTCGCCCACTCTGCCACCCCAGTTCAGACATGGCCATATGCAAATCAGTTTGACCCTGTGCCTCATGGGAACAGTCCAGCCCGAACTGCCAAGCCATGTCTTCCCTGGACCAGAAACCGGTCCTAGGATGCTTGATTCCGGTCCAGGGAAGACATGGCTTGGCAGTTCGGGCTGGACTGTTCCCTTGAGGCACAGGGTCAAGACTGATTTGCATATGGCCATGTCTAAACTGGGGTGGTGTAGTGGGCAAAAGAACGATGGATTTAACCCAGATCTCTTGACTGGTGGAGAATGTATGCATTGTCAGCATTCCGTCCATCATTTGTTTGTTGTAACGCTGAATGCAGCAGCAGCACAGTGAATAAAACACACTGACACTGACCAATTGCAAGCAGGAAATAGGTCTGAACAGTAAGACTGGACTAAGAGACTTCCATGATTGACTAACCATAAAATACCCCAAGCATGTAAAAAAACAAAACTTAAAGAGTAATCAAAACTGAGCAAGAGAAAGAGGGGGCCCTGAGGCATGCCCACCTATAACAGGTAAAACATGCTCTTTCAGAGAGTACACTTAGCAACTCTTCTATAAGAAACAGGAGCTGAAAATAAGCCCCACAAACACTTTGGCAGACATCCCCACAGGGCAAAAAAGAACCAATCCTATTTCATCTCTGAAGGGGACACAGTAAATGCTATTACAAAGAGTTCAGGGCCTCGTTTTCTGCCTTTAAATCAGTAAGAGGCCATACTGGGGCTACACAATGCAGTATAAGTCTAGGAGGCAAGCACTGACCACTCTGAGATACCGTCTGACCAGACTTGGAAACCTAGGGACCAACTAGGTCTTCCAACAGACACCTGACCAGGGTCAAAGGGGAAATACTCACTCAATTCAAAGTCCAAGAGAGAACTACCCAGAAGGCTGCACGTTATTCTACTCCTGAAATGAGAACAGCATGAAACGAGCATAGAGGCATTACCTGAACTACAGGCTTGTTACACATAAAAGGCTGTAAGTGAAACAGTCTGTTCACTATGTATATAAATATCAATGTACACCTCCATCCCCCCCACACACACACATGTTTTTTTCCATTTATGCAAAAGTAGAAGATGACAACAAAGACATGAAAATATTGAAATTCATGCACATACAGCACTATAATTTCAGTTCTGGGCTTTGCCTTGCAACTTCAACTTGCTTCCTTAGAATGGAAACAGGAGTGAACACTTGGTGAGTGTAAAGCCTATTGCCAGCACAAGGTCTCGCTCCAGTGATTGTCTGTTCATATGACAGAAGCTTTACCCCTGGGCTAACTGGTCCACTCAATTTTCACAATATACCATAGAATAAGCATGCAATATAGAGATGAAGAGATGCCAAATTATAAATATTGCAGTGACCAGCACAGTTTGATAAGGCAATCTGGAAAATCTGATGCTCACATATGACTGCAAGTACTAAAAGTAAATTAGAGATAGTGCTTCAAGCCTCAAGCTCTTGAAGTTTCATGCATCAGTCAATGAAAAATCATGAGAGCTTTTCTGAATAAATGGCACAACTCAAGTATTTTTTCAGTTTTTTTTATAACAATGAAAGTTTATTGGTTTTAATCAGTCAGTCAAAATACTTTATTTCGAACACACAGATCAACAAAGTAAACAAAAATACACAGCTTACAGAGTACGAAGCACATAAAAAAGACAGTCCAGCTGTTGTCATATAATGGATAAAATTATTAAAACAATTAACTACCTGTGCTACTCATCACTATATCCATAGCTGCTGCTTCCCAAGACAAATTTTTGATCTTTCCTCTAGATACTTTACACAATTGTTCGGGGGAAAGCCAATAATCATGTAGGCTCAACCTCTGTAAGAGAGTTTTGATAACAAGGAACCAAGGGATTTTGATTACATCTTATTTTGCTGCCCAGCGCTGCGTTCAGCTTGCAGAATCTACCTCAGGCCCATCTTGCTACAACTGGGGACTCGCACCGCAAAGGAGGCAGTCCATCAACTTTACGCACTGGACATAGTGAAGCATATGGCTACTTTTGGCAAATTTGAAAAATATACCCGCACAAAGTTGATGGACACTCCCCCCTAAGCAATCAGGGAGGCACTCGTGCGGAGGCTGCCTATAATCTTTTATTATCTGACCAGTTTAATTGAAGCATGTAAAAGAAAAATGTTAACAACTGCTGCATACACAGATTTATCTCGTTTTAGACCTCTAGATTTTAATCCTACTGTTTTCTTTTAAATGCAGTGTTCGTTTTTTCTATTGTAATGGTTTTGAGTAACCACACAAATAAAGTTATTCATTCATTCATTCATACACCTGTGTGGGTCAACAAATCTCTGACACCTTCACATTAGATTTCAAGATCGGCCGAGGCCCATAAACGATACCAGAACAGTAACATTGAACATTCAATTTTATGTGATATCTTCCCCTGGGCAAGTTCTAAATGCAGGGGGACAAGAGGTGTACTCATTATGAATTAAAGAATTGACGTCATAAACCTGTGCTCCGCCATAGCAAGGCTAGTATGGTTTGATGATCCCCATACAATGCAGATCCAATAATTTAAACATTATAAATGTCCAAAACAGGAGCTGCTAGCCTGGAAGAAGTTCTGCTGTAAAACTTCAACAGATTTACAGAGTGTTGGGTAAGCATTGACTGGGCCTTTTCAATCTGCGGGGCGCAGCTCAGGTTTGGTGTCAACCGAACGCCTAAGTAATCAAAGGAGTACACATGATCGGTAGGCATGTTTTCCACCAAGATATGTCTACTACAACAAAAATGTCTGGCCTTAGAGAGAAAAACATGCATTTAGTTTTGGTACTGGTTAGCTCAATGCCTTTCTCAGCACAGAATGAAGAAAAATGTTTCAAGAGCAGCTGTAGGCCTTGCGGAGTCTTAGAAATCAATAAGGTATCATAGGCGAAAAGGAGGGCTGGAACCCTCCTTTCCCCGAGACTTGGTGCATCACACCCCTCCTTACTAAGGTGGTCAATCACCCCATTAACTTTTTTAAAAAATATTTTTTTTATTAATTTTCCACTAACAATCACATTTGCAGCATCATTAACACTTCTAATCTTCATTTCCAATACTTTATATTCCTCACTGCTTCCCCCGGTCCCCTCTGCCCCCCTCCCTCCGCCCCTACCACCAGTGCGCCTATGGAACCTTAACTTTATGTCCAATTATATATATTTCAATATTTAGTACGGGGCTGCCATTAAACATTGTTCCTATAGCACTAGGGGCTTTAAGGCGAGAGAAAAAAAAAGGAAAAAAAAAAGTACACATTCACGTCACTGCCACTTGCCTGTAGAGGTTCGAACAACTTACTCAGATGCGGTAGCTAGGATCTCCCGTTCCTCGTCAATTGATCCCTCCTCCGATTCTGTGTCTGGAGCTTGGAGTGCTGCGACTAGAGCCTCCCATGCCCTAGCCGTGTCGTGTGCTTTTTCGTTATTTGTGCATAATGCTTGCTGCAATCTGAGGATACCCTCACTCCGCGCCCAGTTAAGTAACTCCGCCCAGTTAAGTAACTCCGCCCTCCATCTCCCCACTCTAGGTCCTCTTCTAGATTTCCAATGCATGGTGAGCTCTCGTTTGGCCAATACAAGGCCCAAATCGAGAAATTTGCTTGTCACTTTCGTTTTAGCAGTGTGCGTAAACCAGTGCAGTAGACAAGTACCCGGTTCGAGGTCTAATATCCGATCAGTGATATTGCTTAAGAGATCCAACACCTCCTCCCAATATGGTCCTAAGCTCGGGCACCCCCACATCATGTGCAGAAAGTCCGCCCCCTCTAGATCACACCGCGGACACTGCGCAGTCGCCGTCCTGAAATATTGGTTAAGCTTTGCAGGTGTTAGATACGCTCTATGCAGAACATAGAAATGTATCAATTGGAACCTAGCATTTCTCGTGCTCTTCCAGGCCCATGTCTTTTCGGGGATTTCCTTGCCGAGATCCACTTCCCATTTCCCTCGCAACACCCGCAATGGTTCTAAATTCTCCGTCAACATTCGCCGGTATAGGCACGTTATGGCCTTGAAGGTCCCCGCAGCCATTACTACATACTGGCATGCCAGTGAGGTTTGTGGCTCCGTCAGTCCCACCCTCCAATAGCGTTGGACCGCAGCAATAAGCGCTGAATGCAACAAATAATCCCCTCTCGGGAGGTCATATCTGTGCTGTAGGGCCTGGAAAGACAGTAGGGTCTCGTTCTCGTACAAGTCCCCTAACACCTGTATCCCCAGAGTCTCCCACTGCGCCAGCGCGGACCAGTCCCCTCCATGTGGGAGGGCTGTACACATACCCAGCGGTATCTCCGGGGCATACGGATGAGCGAAACCAGCCCGACGTTGGCTCCGATTCCAACACATCCTCATTGTCTGTTCTTCAGTCGTGAGCGGTTCGAGTCGCATCTTCTGCTGTAGCACTATAAAGGATAAGAAATAACGCGGGGTCCCGCGATTCTCAGGGCCATCCGGGCCCCGGAAATCTCGCGCCACAGCCTGCGTGAGCCACTGTAGATGGGCTGCTAAATAGTACCCTTCAAAATCCGGGACTGCCATGCCCCGTCTGCTCTCGGCCCCACCATTGTAGTCATTGCCACTCGTCTCCTGCCTGTCCCCCAAAGAAACCCACTTGCCATAGAGCGGAGTTGCCGAAAGATGGAGCCCGGGACTCAAATCGGCAGTGTCCGAAAGTGATATAATAATCGCGGTAACGCCACCATCTTCAGGAGCGCCACCCGCCCTGCTACCGATAATGGCAACGTATTCCAGAACGCCATACTTCCTCTAAGGCCACATATGGCCCAGCCCAAGTTACCCTCCAAAAGATCCTCAGGGGTGTGATAAATATTAGTGCCTAGATAAGGAAGACAATGGGGCTCCCAGCGTACATCAGTCAGCTGGGAGGAGCTCTTCGCAGTCGGCACCACCGGAAATAAGCAAGTCTTTGCCCAGTTCACCCGCAACCCCGAGTACTGTCCAAACTCGTGAAGCAAGTGCCTCGCGCCAGCTAAGTCCGCCGATGTGTTTGCGAGAAACATCAACAAATCATCCGCATAGAGGGAGATAAATTGTAGATCTCGTCTAAAAAGCATACCCGTATAGTGTCTCCCTAGCCGGGCATGGGCGGCCAAAGGTTCAATGGCCAAGGCAAATAACAACGGGGAGAGAGGGCATCCCTGCCTCGTTCCTCGCCCTATCCGGCAAGCCGACGAAATCGTCGCACCCGTCTGCACCCGCGCCATCGCTGAACTGTATAAAAGCTCCGTCCACTGCACAAAAGAATCTCCAAGCCCAAGCGCATGAAGGACTTGGTGCAAATACGGCCATTCTAAACTGTCAAACGCCTTCTCAATATCCACTGAGAGAACCGCCGCATCGGGCGTATCGGCATGGTCCTCTCCTAGAATCCATAAAAGTCTTCGCACGTTTGTCGTAGTTGTTCTCTTTGGGATGAAGCCTGCCTGGTCGCTATGGACTAGGTGCGTCATATAGGGCAGAAGCCAGGTCGCAAGAATCCTGCTTAAAATCTTGTAGTCCGTCGTCCACATTGACAACGGGCGATATGCTGATCTAGACAGTGAATCACTCCCCGGTTTCGGCAGTGGAATAATGATAGCCTCTCGAGTAGAGGCCGGCAATCTCCCTAATTCCCTGGCCTCTCGATATACCACCCGAAGCCTGGGAGCCAGGGTGTCAACATACGCCGAGTAAAATTCTATCGGCAAACCATCTAATCCCGGGGTTTTGTTGCGCGCCATACATTTTATCGCACTACGTATTTCTCCTTCCGTAATCTCCTGTCCCAGCAGCTCCCTCTGGTCCTCCTCGAGGCGTGCAGTTGTATCTGAGCTAGAAACTCAGTCAATCCGTCATTCGTACCCTGTAGCTTACTTTCATAGAGTTCCGCATAGTATGCCCTAAACATCTCATTAATCCCTCGTTGGATATATTCTGGCACCCCTGTCGAGGTGGTCAAAGCCAGGATGGGCGTGCCCCTCGGAGCTGGATTCGCCAGCCACGCTAGGAGAGATCCCGCCTTATCTCTCTCCGCATGCACCCGCACTAAATACTCCTTATGATCAAAACAGCGTAGCTGCTCCACCTGCGCTGCCACCTCCTCTCGTGCAGCTTTCACCTCATCCCGCATCCCCGGGTTCCCCGGGTGGGCCTTCTCCGCCTGACGCAACCGCTGGTCCTCCCCTTCTATGTCCTGCAGAAGCGTCTTCCGTATTCATGTCATGTTAGCGATGCATAGGCCCCTTATCACCACTTTAAACGCATCCCATTCTAGACCCAGGTTCATTGCCGTCCCCTCATTCTCGTGAAAATAATGATCTATCCTCTCCCTGACCACAGCACGATACACCGTGTCCTCCAGTGCTTCCGGGCGTAAGCGCCAAGTGGGGACAGCAGGCCGTTCTCGGGACCACCGCAATGTCAGAAGCAGTGGGTTATGGTCTGATATTGTCCTAGCCAGATACTCACTGCTGCGGACCAATGCATGAACATCCGGGGAACACAATACTGCGTCCAGCCTCACATGTAAATCATGCAGGGAAGAATAGTAAGAGTAGTCTCGCTCTCCCATATGCTGCGCACGCCATGTGTCAATCAGCCCCCACTCGGTTTGCCAATCCTTTCTAAGTTTCGAAAGCTTGTGGACAGGCGCTTGAGGCAGTGGTGGGTGTGATCTATCCAATTCAGTATCTGTAACAGAATTAAAATCTCCCCCCAATAACACCGAACCTGTTAGGAAGGACGCCAGTTTCCCTGACAGATTTGCAAAATAGGATTTCTGTTCCATATTAGGGGCATACACACTGACCAACATAACATCCCTCCCATCCCATCTTCCCATGATAGCCACATACCTCCCCTCTGGATCCACTAGGTGCCAGGTCAGTTGAAATGGGACCCCGCCCGCACCCAAACCAAGGCACCCCTGGCAAAAGTACGTTGTATTAAAAAGCTGCCCTCTACAGCGGCGCTGTAACGCCTGACCTTCGCGTCAGTCCATATGAGTTTCTTGGAGAAAAGCTATCTGCACCCCTCGACACACCAGGTAAGCATGAATCCTGTGGCGTCTCAGCATCGTATGCATCCCCCGTATATTCCACGTAATACATTTCAACTCAGGTAACGGTCCCATTATTCAACTTGTTCTCATATCGTAACTGCACTTTCTGTGCTGGCGCACTGGTGTTATGAACTACCCCTGAAAACAAAACCACAACAACACTCCAAATCCCTCTAACACCCCTCCCCAGAACAGGCTCTAAACAGCTAGTTCCCATCCACTTATAGTTCCTCTGGTAACTACCAGAGAGTTGCCCTAAAAGCGAAACGAAGGGGGGGAGCCCAACTCCAAGAAGATCCGGTCCGCTGCGTCGTCGTACCCCAGCGCTAAACCTCGCTATAAAGGAACCCCCAACCCCCCCAAGGCGGGCCCCCCCGGATAGCGGGCACCCACACATCCCAAGCAAGCTTCCATTAGGCCCAGTAAATCAAGGAACGTCTCCCTGTAGCTCCCCCCAAGAACACCACCACTAGGATTAATCAACCCACCTTACTATCTAGGGCAAAAATTCAGGCATCCACAATCTCATCTGCCGTCCCCGGAGTAATGTGCGGCATAACAACACTCCCCACCTCTGTTCCATCAGAATCAGTCCCTGCCGACCTCTCCTCAGAATCCGTCAGTCTCAGCAGCGCAGTGGCGCTGGCCCGGGAGATCTCTGTCATGACCTGCAGCACAGCTGATCTCTCACTCTCCGTTTGAGTAGTGGTGGGTTTCTGTGCTTCATGTCGTCTTCTCCTGAAGCGCTGCCTTCGGCGCGGCCACTGGGTCTCTGCCTTCCATCCCCCAGTGCGTCCCGCAGCTTTCGCACCTGCGCGATAGGATTCCAACCAACTCCAGGCCTCATCAGGGTTAATATGAAATCTCGTTGTACCATCCAATGATATCCGCAGCCGTGCCGGTAACATCAGGGAGTATTGAATGCCTTCGATCCGGAGGGCCTTCTTGACCGCCAGGAACGAGGCGCGCTGGCGCTGCACCTCAAAAGTATAATCCGGGAATAGCAATACATTGCTATTGTCCACCTTATATGGGCCACCCTTGCGTGCTTTATTCAACAGGAAGACTCTGTCCTTATAATGGAGCAAACGGGCCACCACAGGTCTAGGCGGCCTCCCAGGGGACAGCGGGCGGGCAGGGACCCTGTGCGCTCGCTCCAGTGTATAGAACGGGGTCAAGCCCTCCGGGGCAACCTCAGTGCGCAGCCACCGCTCCAGATAGTCTACCATATTATCTCCCTCGACTCCTTCCGGCAGGCCCACCACCCATACGTTATTCCGCCTATTACGTCCTTCGGCGTCTTCAGCCCTCTTCTCTAGCACTTGAAGCCTGCGAGTGACATCACTCATTTGAACATCCAATGCTTTCTGTGATGGTTCCAAGCCCTCCAGCTTGGTCTCAGCTTGCTTCACTCGGTCTACAAGCTTTGCATGATCAGCCCGCAGGAGCCCCAGTCCCAGCGACACTTGAGCAATATCCTGTTGAAGCGCCTCTTTCGTTTTCGTGATCGCTCGCAGGATCTGATCCACCTGCTGCTGCCCCAGTGCCTCCGGTTGCGAATCCGCTACGACTTGCTTTCTTTGCTCCACTGGGTCGCTATCCGGCTCCGGATGCACCCCTCCCTGCCGACCACGCGGTTTCCCCATGGCAGCAAGTCGATCAATACCCCCACTCCAATGACCTCCTTCCGCTTCTCCTGTGCTTCAACAACGCTGACCCCTGTAGCTGTCCAAACCGCAGACATGACATGCCTCTAGCCCCGGCGGCCAACGCTCTGCCGGAAGCGCCGTCTACACCCTCCGCGCTCTCGGGGCCCCCACGATGATGAGTACGTTCCAGTGGGACATGCAATTCACAATCTCCAGTGCTCCAGTCCCATCAGCGCCTCTATAGCCCTGGTCGCATTGCTCAAGCCACTGATAATCTAGTATGACACTCCCTGCTACTTATCTGTGAGAAGCCAGCGTGCCTGTGATCGGTGCCTTCGTGCAGTCGTTCATCACTCATGGTGAGTCCACTGCCAGAGAACCGCTATGGCCCCATTCCGCCCCGCAGGATGCTCAGCCCTCCAAGTCTGCAGTTCTGTGGCCTCCACAGCAGCCCCCGGCTCCTGCCACCAGTACACTAACTCCAGGGCCCAAAACGGCCTCACCACCACACAGCCCCTGGCTCCACTCCACTGTAGGTCAACGAGCATATCCCCACTGGGCCAAACAGCTCCCTGCAGTCCCACAGCCAGGGAGTCTGAACACTCTGCTTGGGTTCCCTCTCCTCTCTGGGATGTAGCACAGCGCAGAGCCACTTTACAGGCAATCCTCCGACTCCCCAAAGTTAGTTAAGGGCCAAGCTCCCCCCCTCCAATGGCGCTGTAGTGTCTCAATTGTCTATGGCAGCTGCCATCGTCATATCTCCCAATCAGGCCTCTCTGCAGGATTTCACTGAGCAACGCACACTGCCGAGGGGAGTTCACCTCACTGTATGCCTCCTACCTGCAGGCGGTGAACAATCAGGGCCGGCATCGCCACTGACGAGGGTCAATTCAAAGAAGGTGCGCACGCCAGGCCACAATCACACTCAGGACAGCGTCCAACGGTAGCAGTGCACAGCGGCGCTGCCGGCGTTGGGCGTCCCCCGAAATCCGGCGGTAGGACCGCACAGCCAGCTCTGCGATGCCTCCACCACCGCTTCCCTCTGCGCCGCAGCCGGGCACCTCCCAGAGCACGCTAGGTCACAATCACCTCCGGGGCGGCGTCCAATAGCGGCAGCTCACAGCTGCGCTACCAGCGCTGGGACATCTCCCGCGATCCGGCGTCAGGACTGCTCAGCCGTCTCCACGATGCCTCCACCACCGCTCTACTCTACGCCGCAGCCGGGCGCCGACCCTGTGCGCTTCGCCACACATCTCAATATAGGAGACAGGAATACAAGGGAGCCTGCAGCAGAAGTCCGGTCAGCGGCGCTCCCAGGAAGTCTCCTGCGGGTCAGCCCAGAGCTCAGGCCGCCATTTTGTCATGCCTCAAGCAGGCCCCCTCCGCGTCGGAGCTCACGTAGATCAGCCAGGGGCACCCGAATCCTCGTTCGCGCGCGGCGGTGACTCCACCTCCAGGAGGGCTCCCCCCCCAGGGTCACCGGTCCAGCAAACCGGTGCTCGATACAAGATAATCAGCAAGGTCGGCGCGGAGCTCTCAGCTCACGCGACCGTCCTCATTGGAGTCTAAGCCACGCCCCCGTCAATCACCCCATTAACGTACAAAGAAAAGAGAGTAGGAGCTAAAACACAGCCCTGTCTGACTCCCTAGACCACCCAAAATGGATCAGTGAGTTGACCATCTAAACCTCATCGAATCTGAACCTTATTTCCCACATGGAGTCTCACTAAAATGGAGAGGGGAATACCCAGGTTTTCCAGTACTCTCCACATACTTGCCTGGGGAACAAGGTTGAATGCTGTAAGCAGATCTACAAAAGTAACATACAGCTTTCGCCCATAGAGTAACACCTCGCACCAATATAGACACAGGAACCTAAGGACCTGATCCAGGGTACTAAAACCTGTGTAAAAACCCGCCTGGAAGTCAGATATAATATCCTCCTCATCAATCCAATTCTGCAACTGAAACAATACTTGTTTGCAGAATTTTCTTGGCAGTAAATCTATCAAACTGATGGGACAATATTTTGCCAGGTTTGCATTAATTCTATCAATAATAATCCCTAGCGGTTAGGGCTTCCAACTGGTGTGCACAGGACAGGATTATTGCTATATCAATTCAAATTTATTAATCCAATCAATCACGCTCAAACTTCTGTAGCCCACCGCTGCAGGATCACCTCCAATGAAAAATACCACAATGAAGGGAGCGCCGTATACAGTAATCAGTTTTTGCAAATGCAAATTTGTTCCCAACTGATTCAATCAAAAAGACAGATTTCCTTGAATCCACAGATCCACATATTATTGCACGTCACTTTAAGATAGTGTTTCCACAACGATTATGACAGTTCATCAATATTGATTGACAAGCTTGTAGCAGTTCATCAACAGAAGTTCCTAATACATTCAGCCAACGCGTTTTGTCCAACGAAGGACGTCATCAGGGCTATAGTTCAGTGTTCTTTCTGTGTAACTTCTACTTATCACACAAAAGGTTCTGATTTTTATTTTTATTTTTCTTCTAAAATAATGGATTCCAAATGTCATGAGCTTCGGATTTCATTAGGTCATCCGTGCCTGCTAAATTCCCAATCAGCAGTTCTTACATATATCCGCATCCAAATTCAACAACAATTTCCCTGAAAACAGCTATTACAGTGGTCTTGTAAAAGCATCTTACCTATTTGCAGTCCAATCCCTTCAATTAAAGCCCCATTCAGCTAAGACGACCTCATTCCTCGCAGCCGGCCCGATAAATCCCGCTGTCCTGAATGGGGCTTTAATTGAAGGGATTGGACTGCAAAAAAGTAAGAAGAGTTAGTAGAGCTAACTATAACTCGCTCCCCCGCAATGCAGTGCTGACGTCACATATTACATCACTCATGACATGGTCAGTGACATCGCTGATGACATCACTGATGACATCTCAAATGACCTCACTGATGACATCATCCACGTGATAATCTGATGCACCTCCTCACACCCTAATATAACCTTTGATACACCCAGTCTAAAATACAGACTACCCTTTTCGAAACTATAGACATATCAATAGCATTTACTATATACCCACTGACTTTACTAGCTATACACACACATTCATTCATTCACCCATACAGTTACTCATACATGCAGTCACTGATCAATACAGCACTATTATATGTACTCATACACCTATACAAACACTCATACACGGTCACTCATCCATAGAGTTATTGGCACACCTAGCTAGTTATGTAAAGAATCAATAACACTGCCATTTACTCACCTATACAGTTATACATTCACCATCTAACCTATTCGGACAGATACTAGCATATACTTACTCTCTTATACAATAACTGACACAAGCACACACTCATTTATACAGCCACTCTCACACTTACTCACTCTCACATATAGTCATTTATATACTCCACATATACTGCCTTTCACATATGTAGTTACTCACTCATATACCAATGGCGTTTGCACACATGTCACCTCAGGCCCTGCCCCCTCCCTTCCTGACTGTGCAAACAGGCCACGTGGTGCATTTTAAGTTGGTAGATTAAGTCCCCTTGAATCCCGAGGGTCTCTCGGGTCCAACTAGCCCACGAGGTACCTCCAGTAAGCGCCACAGAGCTGCGTTGCAGAGAGGTGTAAAAAGGGGCATGGCCTCTGAACACCTTTCTGCAACACAGCTCCCTGGCACATTCTGGAGGTACCTGGTGGGCTAGTTGACCCCCAGGGACCCTCAGTATTCCAGGGGAATTAATTCCCCAACTTACAACGCGCCAGGGGGCACGTTTGCACAGTGGTGAAAGTAGGAGGCGGGCCTGAGGTGACATGTGTGCAAACACACCCTGTGGCGCGTTTTAAGTTGGGGAATTCATTCCTCTTCAATCCTGAGGGTCCCTGGGGGCCAACTAGCCCACAAGGTACCTCCAGCAAGCCTCACTGCGCTGCATTTAAGTTGGGGAATTAATTCCTTTTCAATACTGTGGGTCCCTGGGGTCCAACTAGCCCATGTACCTGCAGTAAGCGCCACAGAGCTGCATTGCAGAGTGGTGTAAAAAGGGGCGTGGCCTGGGCCACCTCTCTGCAATGCAGCGCGGTTTACTGGAGGTACCTGGTGGGCTAGTTGGCCCCCAGGGACCCTCAGTATTCAAGGGGAATTAATTCCCCAACTTACAACGTGCCAGGGGGCGCGTTTGCACAGTGGTGAAAGGAGGGGGCGGGCCTGAGGTGACATGTGTGCAAACACGCACTGTGGCACGTTTTAAGTTGGGGAATTCATTCCTCTTCAATCCTGAGGGTCCCTGGGGGCCAAGTAACCCACCAGGTACCTCCAGTAAGCCTCACTGTGCTGCGTTGCAGAGAGGTGGCTCCTTTTTACACCACTCTGCAATGCAGCTCTGTGGCGCTTACTGCAGGTACGTGGTGGGCTAGTTGGACCCCAGGCACCCTCAGTATCGAAAAGGAATTAATTCCCCAACTTAAAACGCGCCACAGGGCGTGTTTGCGCACATGTCACCTCAGGCCCCGCCCCCTCCCTTCACCACTGTGCAAACATGCCCTGTGGCGCGTTTAAGTTGGGGGATTAAGTCCAGTTGAATACTGAGGGTCCCTAGGGTCCAACTAGCCCACCAGGTACCTCCAGTAAGCACCACAGAGCTGCGTTGCAGAGAGGTGTAAAAAGGGGCGTGGCCTGGACCACCTCTGTGCAACGCAGCCCTGTGGCGCTTACTGGAGGTACCTGGTGAGCTAGTTGGCCCCCAGGGACCCCAATATTGAAGGGGAATTAATTCCCCAACTTAAAACGTGCCACAGGGCGCGTTTGCAGAGTGTTGCTGGGAGGGGCGGGGCCTCTGGCACGATCGCGAGTTGTTTTTTTTAGATTCTTTTTGGAAAGGGGGCTGTGTGACCCCCCTTTTTATTGTTTTTGGGCCCTGGGGATCCCATCCCCCAGGGCCTGACCCCCATTAAAAAAAAATATATATATTAGCGGGAAGGGGGCCGTGTTGGTCCCCCTCCCGTGGCCAATTCCGGGCCCCCGAGGACCCCATCCCCCGGAACATGGCCCAACTTTTTTTTTATTATCATGGAGGGGGGCTGCGTGGCCCCCCTCCTCTCGCCATTTATGGCCCCGGGACCCCATCCCCCGAGGCCGGCCTTCGCGTGACTTTTTAGTTTAAAAAAATAAATATATTATTTGGGAGGGGGGCAGCGTGGCCCCCCTCCCGGGCCACTCCTTGCCCCGGGGACCCCATCCCCCGGGGCCTGGCCTCTCGTTGGGGACCATGGGGAGCCCCAAGCCCCCACAGTCCCAGCCGGCTCCTCGCCTCCTGTGGGAGCCGGCATTGCTTTTACGCATGGGGAGCTGCTAAGATGCAGCTCCCCGTGTGGAAAAGCAATCTGGTTTGAAATTTGGAAGAGAGAGCAGGTTTCCTGCTTTCTCTTCCAAAATCCAAACCACAGTTTGCTATGACAGGGCAGGAGCCGCAAGGCTCCCACCCTGCTATAGCAAACTGCAGTGTCCCAGGGGTGGGCACCCTGGGACACTGCAGGAGCCGACCCTGGGGGGTGGCGGTCCCCAGGGCCATCACAGGCTCCAGGACATCTGAACAGCCCCGGGGAAGTGTCGGTTCCCGGGGTATGTGGGGGGGTACGAGCCCCCCCACACAGGTATATATATATTTTTTAAAAGAAGCCCCGGGCGGTGGCGGTCCCCGGGGCTGCAATTATAATTAATGAGAGCCCCAGGGGTGGCAGCCCCTCAAACTTTAAAAAATGGCTGCGGGGGGGCCATGTGCCCCCCGCAAATATTAATGCAAAGCCCCGGAGGGTGGCGGTCCCCGGGTCAGTGTGGGGGGGGATTGGGTCCACCCGGGAGCTTCAATTAAACGAAGCGCGGGAGCCCGCGCTTCGTTTTTTTTTTTTTTTCTCGGGCGGATTCGTGCACCCAGCGCGAATTCGGCCAATTTTTGTAAATGCTTTTTTGGGCCCTGGGGTCAGGGTGTTTCTACCCTGACCCCTTTTCTTGTTTTGAGAGTTTCTTTTTCTCTTTTCTTGTGCCTCGGTTCTACTGAGGCACAAGATGGCTGCCAACACTTCCTGGTTTGAAGTGTTGACAGCCAATTAGAATGGAGCTCGTGGTCGGGAGGGTGCGCGGATCCACCGCACCTCTATTTATCGTACTTTTATTTTTTGATTTTCTCAGCAACTACTGAACGGATTTACACCATTTTAAAAAAAGGGCACTTTCTGAACCAAGCACTACCCTTTTGCCAAATTCGGTGTAATTCCGTTCAGTAGTTCGAGCTGTAGCCGTGTCTAAAGTTTCCTATGGGAAATTGATTTTTTGGCCTCTATTTTTTATATTTCTCAGGAACTACTGAACGGACTTACACCATTTAACAAAAAGGTCTCTTTCTGAATCAAGGGCTACCTTTTTGCCAAATTTGGTGTAATTTCGTTCTGCAGTTCGGGCTGTAGTAGTGTCTAAAGTTTCCAATGGAAAAGAACATGGAGAAAACACGTTTCGGGACCCACCTTTTTTCTCGCTCCAGCTTGCCGAATCGCCCCAAAACTTTCAAGATAGGAGCTGACCGGAGCGCCCCACGAGTTTGACAAGTTCGCGAAGATTCGTCAGCCTGCGCCAAACTTATTGGGAAAAAAAACCCTTTTCATATGGAAACTAGGTCCTAACTATAACTACCTACTGGCAACCGCCAGCAGGTAATATATATATATATATATATATGTATATATATATATATATATAGATATATATGTATATATATATATATATATATATAGTCAAGAACAACTTTATTTCAGTTAAGAGAACCATAAAAGTTTGGCATTTTCAATACAAATTTACCATTCATTAAACAATCACGTTAAAGAGATAAAAGACAATTCATAAGATTA
Source organism: Triturus cristatus (assembly GCF_964204655.1). NCBI lineage: Eukaryota > Metazoa > Chordata > Amphibia > Caudata > Salamandridae > Triturus > Triturus cristatus. Next base: position 81,429,965 of record NC_140584.1, on the reverse strand, counting down.
CAGCAGTATAATATTGTTTACACACAATAGTTAATTTGAGCAGCATGATGTTACACCAGTAATTATGTGCATCTTTTACTCATAGTGCTTCCTAATTGCAATTTAAACTTTTATATAGTTGGCTACCATGATACAAATATCCACAGTGGACAATGTATGCAGAAAATTAAAACGATCAATATATTAGCATGTGGGCTGAGAAAGCACTGCAGTGCAGGTGAGAATGATATAAAAAAATATATTGTGAATAAGAATTAAGAAAAGCCAAATTCAAAATAGCCAAAATATCACTAGTAGCACCCCACAAATGTAATACTAAATGCAACCCTCTATTGGAATGCAGGCTTAATTATCCATCAGGAATCAACCTACATGGAAAAAATACTTCAACTAGCAATACACGAGTTTTACAAAACCCATAAAGAAACAACAAAGCAAACTTAATAGAAGATAATTCTGATCGGACTTCAAATCCTGTTTTGTGTACAAACTTTTGTGCACTACCAAAAGGATTACAATTTAGGTGTAGTTTTTACCTGACAAAAAAGTTGGTGCTGATGATTTGCGGTTGGAAAATCCTTATGTAAAAGTTGGAGAAAAGTTTGCAAAATTGTGTTTTTTGCCCTGTGTTAGGTAGCATTATAGGCAAATTGCTTGTCATTCTGTGAGGTCGTACACGGTAAATCTTCAAGAACGTTATTACTGGAGGTCTTTATTTGAGTTCAAGTAAACACCTCAGCCAGCTTTCCTTCTCTGCTATCCAACCCCTCAGATTTAAATAATCTCATTCTAAAAGTCCCGGCACATCAAATCGTCACATTCTGAGAAACCTGGCACACAATTCCAGCTGCAGAATATCTCACACCTCTGCCCTATATAAAAAAACACAATAAACCAAAACATCTAAAAAAATTAAACTGATACCTGAAATGCTATGATACATTTAGAAGACAAAGTATACATTAAACATGCATATGCATCTCCTACACGATTTGGAAATGAATACAAGTCCATTACATAATTCCTCTACAAAGAAGGCTTAATACTCTTTTGAGACCTTTTTACCATCTCTGGGCTCGTATTCAAGCTGTTCTTCAACTTCACTGATTTGCCAATTCTCCATCGAACTGTGAAGACTCGTCTTTAAGATTACACCCAGTCAGTTCTAAGACAATCATTCTACATTTGACCATCCTGCCTTAATTCCATATCCTGTGATGAATCGTTTCATGGCATTCCTGAACAGTTTGATGAATTTCATGGATATGCTGAATTTAGACATGTTTGAACACAATCTGGGGAGTGTAATCTTCACACAATCTCCTACACATACACACATCTTCTTGACCCTCTTGCGATTATCAAACTCCTCCTTTCTCATCAACAATATCCTTTTTACACCCCCTTCCAATCAGACTCTTTCAATATTAGCTCAGTACAGCTGCCCCTCTTTCTATTCATCCAACTGAGACACATCAAATAGTTGGGCTTCCTACACCTGAATAACTCAAAAGGAGTCAAACCTGTTGTGGAATTAGGGGACAAACTATTTACTCTCACTCTCTAATACACTTCCTCTATCCAAAGTTTGCCACATGCTGAGGAGCATTCTATGGCCTCTTTCAGCACTTTGTGGAATTGCTCAATCATGCCATTACATTCTGGATGATACAATGCCGATGTCTTATACATTATTCCTTTATCTTTCAGAAAGATCTCCATCTCCCTAGATGACAGTTGGACACCAATGTCAGTCAAGAAAACACAAAGACAACCTTCCCAATCAAATATGCTTTCTAGAAACCTTTGTGTTTTGATAGAATTGATCATTGCAATCTCTGGCCACCTAGAGTACATGTCCATACAACTTAAATGTAGTGAACTACCCTTGAAGTGTGAATGGGACCAACTAAGTCTAAAGCTATCTCCTACCACGGAGCATAAAGTAACTTACTAATGCACATGGCTTGAATCCTACACTTCAATATCTTACCACTGCTCAAACATTCAACACAATCCCTTACCTTTCTTTCCAGAATTATGTCCATCCCAGTAGATACTCGTCTTCTTTCCTGCTATAACGATAATTTTTCTTTACACTAGGAACTCCTGCCACCCCGGCAGTGATGTCCGAATTGTGTCATCTTTCCAGCAATGTTGACACATCTGTCTATCTTTGCCCTACCTCAGACAGGCAAGGTCTCCTTGACCAAGTGCGCGAGTCTGCCTTAGGGTCCCTTCGAGCAGCACCGCACACGTGATACTCTTGATCTACCCTTTCGGGACCGGGTACTTCCTCCAGGCCCCGATGCACACTCCACGTGTGCTCTGTGTTGGTTTGTTTAGTGCTCCCAGCGGTACCTGCCATTAAAGTTTTGTTCAAACCCTTTTTTCCTCCTTCGTTGTTACGCGTTGCCATGTGCAACGAACAACCTCTTCTGTCTCACCGTTGCTCCGATTGGTTCTCTCTTGACCAATCAGCATAGGTACAAGAGCTTTCTACCCAACCAGGTAGAAGCTCTCTTAGAGAGCCTGCCCAGGGACGCGCCGAGTGGCCTTTATATACACACCTCCGGCCCCGGACCACTACCATCCGGACCCGGCAGCAAGAGGTTGTGTAGGCTTTTCACGGGTGCAGAGCAGCAAGGGCGTAAGTACCATTACCCGCTCCTCGCCCAACAAGGTAAGCGAGCCTTCGCTTTCTTCTCCGTTCGTGACACTCACACGAACTCCGTTTTCTTTTCATTTCTCCCTGATGCAGGGTGTGCCAATTTGCTCCCACCCCCCTCCCGGGATCCATGAGGCATTTAACGGACTGGCCTCTCTGTAAGATTCATTCCCTTATTAGTGCATACTGAGCATCGCGGGCAGTTGAATCAGTCCCTAGCCCTATTTCTCCGCATTTGAGTGTCACCGTTACATTTCACATGCGTTCCGAGATTTGACTATTAGTCACTTTTGACAGGATAACGTTCTGTTATCCTACACCGATATTTGATTATACCTAGGTGCACAGCTTCTCACATTTTGGCACCTGAGGTAGATCTAGAGGCACTCATTTGTCCATCGAGCACAACAGTTCTTAACCCCTGAATTGTAGAGCACGACTTTGTGACAAACATTGATATCTCTTTTTATGTTTTGTCTTTCTGTTTGTTTGTCTCTTTGTATCGTCAGAGTAAACTCGTTCCTCTCCCCATAATTAATTACATTATCTGGCGGAGTTTACACTATTCAGTGTTTTTTTGATTTTCACATATCAGCCCACGGTAGGGTGGACCTTAGTGCGTTCACACCACCGGGGCTCCGCACATCCCACTCTGGTCGTGAAGAATGCCCGATTAACACTCTTAGAGGCAGAAACATGTTGACCGCCACGGAGTGAACCAGGTCTTTTATTTTTTTGACCCTCACTCCTTTTTACCCCTTTCCAATTAAGCAAAATCATTAAAGTTCCTTTTTGACTCAATTGGATATTTTAAATTCACTTTCCCCACACAACAAACCCCGCTCCGCAGTAACCTGGCGTCGCAGCACACTGGGATGACATTCGGTCGTCCCAGTGGAAGCCCAATGATGAAGCATGTCACCAACCAGGTTGGCGAGTGAGGGCTTTTTATACCCACCGGGTATTGTTCCATAGTGGCCCACTCTCTTTCCATGAACATAACGGTTCATAGAGAATCTGTGGCTCTGTGCTCTTCTGATTATTGTATTGCATTAATTACAGTGCCCCTTGTTGTTATTATTACTGTACACTGGCTTTGTTGATTCTGGATAATCTACTGAGGGGACTAGCAGTGTTGATCCCTTCCTCTCTTGTTGATTTTTGATAGTTCAGCAGCGCACAGCTGTGAGAGACCGTGTTGTTTCTTCCTTTCCCCCCCTTACCTTAGACGGGGGCTCTCCCTATCCTCCCGGGACTGCATCATCCCTCCTGTACCCAGACAGTATGGCCTCTCTTGGTCTTACTTTCTCAGACTCTGAGGTGGATGCTATTTTAGCACGCCCCTCACTTTTTGCGGACCCTTCCATATCGCAAACAGTGACATATGCTAGCGAATGGGAACAACTCTCTGAGTTGAAGAAAAATCGAATCCGCACAATTCTGCATGGCACCATCCTAACGGAGTACCTACGGACTAATACAGCCCCAAGGGGTTTACTAGTAACCAACGCTCCACCTATCTTTCTGGAGGATGCCACCTTCAGAAAAGACTGGGCAATGATAGCATGGCACTGCACTCGAGACTGGTTAGTCTTAATCATAAAAACAGCCGTCCGACTGTCTGAGGCGATTATGATCGAGATTACCCAAACAGAAACACAATTTAAAACCACACTCACTGGTTTTAAAAAACGACTCGATGAACTGAACAAAGACATCAATGAGTACAAAGAGAATCTCACACAGAGCAAGGTGAATCAATTTCAGAAAGATCTAAAGAAATTTGAATTTAATAAGGTATATCCTTATGCTGACCCGGCCTTTGTGGCCATACGTAGAACTGAGACCAACTCCTACGGGACAGATGATGACTCCTCTAACAGCAGCGGTTCAAGCAATGGCAGTTCCAGACAAACCAGAAGGGGCAGGCAAAGAGGAAGATCACGTCCCTTCCCTAATCAAGCACCTTGGGTAAATTTCCCCCCACAACAAGGTGCTATGGGCTCACACCCCATACAATTCCATTACCCATTCGGCCCACAGATGGGTTGGAACCCTGGATATGCCTCCCCAATGTACCCTCCCAACCCGTTCTCACAGCCCCATTTTTTAGAGAGGGGCCAAAGGGGAAAAGGCCGGCGGAGAGGGAACAACCAAAGAGTACACTGGGCACAAGACGACCCAGTGGGCAACCACACCCGGAGCAAACAAGCTCAGGATCAGTTGGCCTCGGGACCGAGCACTTCAACAGCCTGATCGTCAATCTGTCGAATAAGACGCTAACGGACCATGAGAGATCTGTTTTGGAAAAGGGATTGGGCTTTGTTCCATCAGCCCGCCCCGATAAATTCCGCCTTCACTGCGAACTGGCAGCATTTTTCAGAAAGTTGAAATTAAAAGCTTTCTTTGAAGGTCGGGCCAACGAGGGACCTGACTTGGACGTAGGGGACACCCCCCTCCGACCACCATCGACTTTTAACCCTCCTCCACATACCATACCTGTGGAAATTACGACCTTTGAACGAGCAGTTTTTGCCGAAATTGAGCACACAGTCATCCCCACTACTTTTAAGAATCTGAGTGCAGATGAGTACAGAGCCATCTCCTCTCTCCGTGCGGACCCCAACCTCACCATAAAACCCGCAGATAAGGGGGGCGCTGTCATACTACTGAACACTATCGACTACGACCAGGAGTGTCTCCGTTTATTGAACGACCGCCACAACTACACACCACTCCTCAATGACCCATCTGATGAGCTTAAGGGTGAGATCGTAAGTGTGGTCGAAGAGGCACAGTCACAGGGTGTCATCACCAGGGTTGAAGCGCGTTTCCTTACTGAAGGCCCGGGAAAGATCCCTTATTTCTACACACTTCCCAAGATCCATAAAGAGAGAGTCCCCCCACCTGGACGCCCCATAGTCTCGGGGATTGACTCTCTCTTGGAACCCCTATCCCGGTTCTGTGACCACTTCCTGAAACCCTTGGTCCAGAAATCAACCACCTACCTTAAGGATACTAAGGACCTTCTTAAATTACTCAGTAAAACCACGTGCTCAGAACACACAATACTGGCAACATTGGACATAGAAAGCTTGTATACGAGCATTCCCCAGGACGAAACCATCAGAGTCCTGGCAGAATCACTTGACTCCACTTCCTGGGAATACAGAACCACTAAAGAGTTCGTGATTCAATGTGCTTCCTTGGCCTTGAAGAGAAACTTCTTTGAGTTCCAGGGACAATTGTATCTCCAAACTACAGGTACTTCCATGGGGAGTACCTTTGCTCCCAGTGTAGCTGGACTGTACGTCTATGCTTTTGAACAGAAGTTCATCCTCCCGACCTCTAACCCATATCGCTCTTCCATAGCTTTATGGAAGCGATATATAGACGATGTGCTTCTTATCTGGCAAGGTAATAACAACACCCTCCAGTCTTTCCTCACATGGATCAACACTCTGAACCCGCATCTGAATTTCACACATACATATGACGAATCTGAGGTTGTATTTCTTGATGTGGTGATAACTAAGATACGAGGGTCCTTTCAAACCAGGACCTATTACAAGCCAACCTCGAGGAACAATCTCCTCGAGTTCACCAGTTTCCACCCACGCACCCTGAAGGAAAATTTACCCTACGGACAATACCTCCGCTTACGACGAAATTGCACCACCCTGTGCGATTACAAGAGCCAATCTCAAGATTTAACAACCAAACTGAGAACGAGAGGGTACCCTTCCCCCCTCCTCTCCAGAAGTTACAAGCGTGCGAGGAACCAACCAAGGGATGTACTCTTAACTGACTACCCTAAGGATACTGCGTCTATCCCACTTACTTGTGTCACCACCTATTGCACCCTTTCTAACAAACTGAAAAAAACTATCAATAAACATTGGGGCATAATCAACAGCGCTAATCGCAACTGGGAAAAACCGCTCTTTTCATTCAAACGTGCACAAAGCCTTCGCAACAATCTGGTACATACACGACCACTGATGCCACGAGAGACCCCACAAAGATCTATCACGGAAGCTTGGGGCCTCCCCAAGATCACTGGGCATTTTCCTTGTTCTGACTGCAGTGTATGCCATCTGACCTCACATACCAAAACCCTCAACCTTGAACCTAACAAGATCTGGACCCAAAGAGGCCACACGAATTGTAACACTCCGAATGTGGTTTACCTCATTACATGCCCCTGCGGTTTACGATACGTAGGGATGACGACGAGGAAGGTCAGACTCCGGATATGCGAACACCGGAGTAATGTCAGGTGCAAACGCACAACTACCAAAATGAGTGAACACTTTCTATCCGTCAACCACACAACCAACGACCTTAAGTGGACGGTGATAGAAGAGATCTCAAGTGGTAGAAACATCCCTAAAGTACTTTTTGAAAGGGAGCAGAGATGGGTCTACCGTTTGGGGACTAACCTCCATGGGTTGAATGATAATGTCCCTTGGGCCAATATCCTTTGAACACTCTCAGCCTATATGATGATCACTATTTTCATGAGAAACCCCTGATACCACTGCTATTTTGACTCTAATTAGTCGTTTGGTGTATTTAATCTTTCCGGCTATAACGATAATTTTTCTGTGCATTATGAACTGCTGCCACCCCGGCAGCGATGTCCGCATTGTGTTATTTTCCCAGCCATGTGGACACATTTGTCTATTCATGCCCTAACCTCAGACAGGCAAGGTCTCCTTAACCAAGTGCGCTAGTCTGCCTTATAGTCCGTTCGAGCAGTACCACACACTTGATACTCGTCTTCTTTCCTGCTATAACGATAATTTTTCTTTACACTAGGAACTCCTGCCACCCCGGCAGTGATGTCCGAATTGTGTCATCTTTCCAGCAATGTTGACACATCTGTCTATCTTTGCCCTACCTCAGACAGGCAAGGTCTCCTTGACCAAGTGCGCGAGTCTGCCTTAGGGTCCCTTCGAGCAGCACCGCACACGTGATACTCTTGATCTACCCTTTCGGGACCGGGTACTTCCTCCAGGCCCCGATGCACACTCCACGTGTGCTCTGTGTTGGTTTGTTTAGTGCTCCCAGCGGTACCTGCCATTAAAGTTTTGTTCAAACCCTTTTTTCCTCCTTCGTTGTTACGCGTTGCCATGTGCAACGAACAACCTCTTCTGTCTCACCGTTGCTCCGATTGGTTCTCTCTTGACCAATCAGCATAGGTACAAGAGCTTTCTACCCAACCAGGTAGAAGCTCTCTTAGAGAGCCTGCCCAGGGACGCGCCGAGTGGCCTTTATATACACACCTCCGGCCCCGGACCACTACCATCCGGACCCGGCAGCAAGAGGTTGTGTAGGCTTTTCACGGGTGCAGAGCAGCAAGGGCGTAAGTACCATTACCTGCTCCTCGCCCAACAAGGTAAGCGAGCCTTCGCTTTCTTCTCCGTTCGTGACACTCACACGAACTCCGTTTTCTTTTCATTTCTCCCTGATGCAGGGTGTGCCAATTTGCTCCCACCCCCCTCCCGGGATCCATGAGGCATTTAACGGACTGGCCTCTCTGTAAGATTCATTCCCTTATTAGTGCATACTGAGCATCGCGGGCAGTTGAATCAGTCCCTAGCCCTATTTCTCCGCATTTGAGTGTCACCGTTACATTTCACATGCGTTCCGAGATTTGACTATTAGTCACTTTTGACAGGATAACGTTCTGTTATCCTACACCGATATTTGATTATACCTAGGTGCACAGCTTCTCACATTTTGGCACCTGAGGTAGATCTAGAGGCACTCATTTGTCCTTCGAGCACAACAGTTCTTAACCCCTGAATTGTAGAGCACGACTTTGTGACAAACATTGATATCTCTTTTTATGTTTTGTCTTTCTGTTTGTTTGTCTCTTTGTATCGTCAGAGTAAACTCGTTCCTCTCCCCATAATTAATTACATTATCTGGCGGAGTTTACACTATTCAGTGTTTTTTTGATTTTCACATATCAGCCCACGGTAGGGTGGACCTTAGTGCGTTCACACCACCGGGGCTCCGCACATCCCACTCTGGTCCTGAAGAATGCCCGATTAACACTCTTAGAGGCAGAAACATGTTGACCGCCACGGAGTGAACCAGGTCTTTTATTTGTTTGACCCTCACTCCTTTTTACCCCTTTCCAATTAAGCAAAATCATTAAAGTTCCTTTTTGACTCAATTGGATATTTTAAATTCACTTTCCCCACACAACAAACCCCGCTCCGCAGTAACCTGGCGTCGCAGCACACTGGGATGACATTCGGTCGTCCCAGTGGAAGCCCAATGATGAAGCATGTCACCAACCAGGTTGGCGAGTGAGGGCTTTTTATACCCACCGGGTATTGTTCCATAGTGGCCCACTCTCTTTCCATGAACATAACGGTTCATAGAGAATCTGTGGCTCTGTGCTCTTCTGATTATTTTATTGCATTAATTACAGTGCCCCTTGTTGTTATTATTACTGTACACTGGCTTTGTTGATTCTGGATCATCCCAGTAGTCAGTCTGAATCCTCTCTTTACTCTTTGAAATCCAGAGAAGACTTCCGTGTGCCAAGGAAATTATGCAATCTCTCAAACTTGCAGGAGGAATCAATCTACTTTCCCCTCAACAGATGTCCACCATTCACTGTAAGTTCCTCCTTCACATTCCAAAACCCTTTCACCTCCTTTTCACACACAATTTTTCTAGTCCAACCAGCATCCAATAACGCTATAACCTATTGTAATACTTGATCCTTTTTTAACTCTCTTACCCACTCAGCCTCAAGTATAGCACTCCACGTCACTTCACAAACTTTTAACTCCTTATCAAGGGTTTCACCACCAAAAATATCCTCGACTTTGCTCAACCCGTTTTCTCAAGAGAGACAGGACACACAGTCCGCCAAAGCATTTTTTGCACCGACAAAATAAACCATTTAAATTTCAAATTTCTGCCAAGCTATCACCAATTTGCAGATTCTGCTAGAAACTACATCAATTCCCTTTCACATGAAAATTTCTCTAATTGGTTTGTGGTCTGTTTTGATCTCAAAGACACTACCTCATAAAAACATCCTCAGCTTCCGCACTTCCAAATACACCACTAACGCTTCTTTCTCATTGAGTGAATAGTTCATCTCCACACCTCTCAAACTTCTAGGAGTGAACGGGATGTGTTTTTCTTGGCCATCAACCACCTCCATGAAAACAGCTCCTAAGACATTTGAAATAGCATCTGTCAATAATATAGTTTCCTGACGAGGCTCGAAACTACCTATACTAGGTGCATTTCTCAATTCAGACTTCAAGAACTCATACTGCCTTTTACAGTCACCGTTCCAAACAAATTCAACACCCTTAAAGTTCTTATGTGTTTATTTTTCTCAGCAAAGTTTGCTATAAATTTGATATATTACTCAGCCATATCGAAGAAATTTCAATAGTTCATTTTTGTTATTAGGAACTGGCATCTTGCTTATAGAATTTACCAATTCTTCCTTGGGGTGAATACCATCGGAAGAAATGCGGTGGACCAAATATTCTAAGTGCTTCAAAATGAATTTTCATTTTTCAACTTCAGGGTGAGTACATTTAATTGCAACCTTGCAAGGACTTCATGCAAATGCTCATCATGTTCTCAAGCAGAACCGCCAACCACCAGCACATTGTGCTGATATACTTTAACACCTGGACTGCCTTTCAGTAATTCTTCCATTGTTCTCTGAAATGTAATACAGAAGATGTCGAAATCAAATCAAAAGGCAATCTGAAGTACAATAAACGAGCCATACGGCGTGACAAAGGATGCTAATTCTTGACACAAAGGATGTAACATAATCTGATGGAATGTGGACACCAGATCTAGCAAAGAAAAGTACTTTGCATTGCCCAATGAACTCAGCATTTCAGGAATATTTGGCAATGAATAGCGATCTACAATAACACATCTGCTCAGTTCTCGCAAATTGAAACAAAGTCTCACCTCCCTGTTAGCTTTTTGTGCCATAACCACAGGTGATAACCACTCATACCCCTCAATCTTTTCAATGATTCCATTCTTCTCCAGTCTATCAAAACCATGTGGTATATCTTCCTTTACTATCAACAGTACATTCCTGACCTTACTAACTTTAGGTGTAGAGGAAAACCCAATCTTAATAAAAAGCATATAGTTCTTCAAACAATCCAACTCCTTCTTTCTTAAACACATTTGGTAAAGCATTTACATAACAAGTACTAATAGAGGATTTTTTACAATATTCACTTGTTCTTTCAATCTCATGGAAGATTGACTCTTAGATCCCACTGGTAGAACCAACTAATGAGAGAATCACCTTTCATGGAAACATACATTTTTCCAGTGATTATTCTGGCTCCAAATGTAATGTCTCCATTGAAGTAGCTTAATAAATTGATAGGCTCTCCCCATAATCTGTTTTATACCAGGGTTAAAACGTTTTACTTTTTGCTTCAATTCAGAGACATAAAACATTTTCGGTATTAACGTAATTTTGGAAGATAATGCAAATCCAATTACTTACTGAATATTTAAAATGCATTTAATCCTGAAACATCTTCATTAGAAAGGTCCGGAAGATTTTCACATACCTCCTGTCACTCAGAGCCCAAGCAATGCATTAAAAGAGAGGTCTTCCACTCTGCACTTAGTTAAGTGCCACATACGCTAGCAAAATGGTTCAATGCTTTTTTCCATTTTGACCAGTGAAGCATGGGCTCACCAGGAGAGGATAAAAAAGATGGTGGCACATTAACAATCTACATTATAGTACCAAGATGAATATCCTACATCCAAGAATTAATAGTTAAAAAAAACGAGGGCACTTAAATGAATACATTTAAGAAACCAACACAAAATAATCAATCTAAAAAACTTGTCCTTGGTAACAGGTGTGATACCAGACTCGACGTAATCATGCCGGTAGGCAAATCAATATCCAAATCCTAAAAGAAGATGTGAAAACCTGCAAAAAAACAATTAAAAGCAGATGTTACAATATCTAATAAGCACAGAGAAGCCTTGGAAATGTCCTCACTAACCTCCAAAAGTTTCACCAGAAAATCAGACAAATTGTTTAGGGTAGGGAAGGTTAGATACACAAGAGTCCCAGTCAAAGATGGCTGCCAAGTTGTGTCCGATGTAACCACTGTTGTATTTGAAAGAAAAAATGGTTTCCAAAAGTAGATTTCAAGGGATGAGAATTCCCAAGCCAAGATGGCTGTCATGGTGCAAACGATCCTTTAAATATTGGTCCCAAATAAAGACGGGCCTCATCACAGCAGCGAGCTGATGACGTCAGGCGATCGACTTCCTTTATTGATTCAGTGGCACGCCCTGAGAAAAATCTGCTTATTGTACCGCTTATGTAGCCAAATTAAGGTAGCAGCAAGGTAGGAAATACCACTGAATGGGCCGCTAGAGACTTTATTTGTCAAGTGAAAAACTCCTTGCGCATGGGGTTGAAAACAGACTACCAGGGAGTTGTAGGGCTTCCGTGTGCATGGAGATTCAAGTCCCGAGTGGGACGGGTATGCCCAGACATGGGTCCCATGCTCTCCATGCCACTGGAGTCAAGCTATCCTTGCTGATGAGGGGTGAAACCCCGAAATGCTCCTAGGATGCTTGTTTCCAGGCCAGGGAGGACCTGGCCTGGCAGTTCAGGCTGTACTGTTCCCATGGGGCATATGGTCAAGAGTGATTTGCATAAGGCTGGGTCCAAATGGAATGGTATGGTGAGCAAAAAAACAATGGATTTAGGTCCAGATCTCTGTACTGGGGTGAATGTATGACATTGTTCTGCATTCTGTCAATCAATTGTTCTTTTTGCATTTGTCACCCTGAGTGGGACGGGTTTGCCCAGACGTGGGTCCTGTGCTCTCCAATTCACTGGAGTGAAGCTATCCTGGCTGATGAGGGGTGAAACCCCGAAACCGGTCCTAGGTTGCTTGTTTCCAGTCTGGGGAGGACCCGGCCCGGCAGTTCGGGCTGGACTGTTCCCATTGGGCACAGGGTCAAGACTGATTTGCATTTGGCTGTGTCCAAACTGGAAGGACATGGTAAGCAAAAAAACGATGGATTTAGGCCTAGATCTCTGTAGTGGGGTGAATATTTGACATTGTTCTGCATTCTGTCTATCAATTGTTCTTTTTGCACTCATGGACTGCAGCACCTATTATGCCATCCACAACAGTGACAGTGCAAACATGGTGTCAGGCCTACGCTGTGTAGACTGATTGCTGCATTGTAAAAACTGCAATTGTCCCTGTCACATAAACCATTTTGACAGCTCAAAGTCTCCATTTTAAATATGAATAAGTCAACCCTATATGGGCCTTGTAGCCCACAGGGCTGGGTGCATGGTAATTGAAAGTAGAAAAAGTAGAAACTTAATGTTAACATGCCCTTACAGTGATTGGAATCCAAAGACTATTTTCACTGTGGGTGGCCAGCTGTCCTATGAAGAAAACCAGAGTACAGATTAAAATTCTAATGCTGTAGCTCAGGAATGGGACCAAACAGAACAATAATTACATGTCAAGGAAAAATAACTTTTAGAAAGTGACCTTCTCCTTGCCTAAAGTTACTGCAGGCTAATTTGCATTTGGCTCTCTAGCTTCTCTCAGCCTTGAATAGATGTGCATAGGTGTGAAGTGCCTCCCAGGAGCAAACAATACCCGAAAAGGCAGAAATTACTCCTCTGAATATGCAGTGTGGGGGCTTTGGGCATCCAGCTTGACACTACTGGGTCAATTCCTGTTTGAGCGAAAGTCCTATTTGACAGGTCTGCTGGGATCACATATAACCCTTGGGGCACATGTGAAAGGGGAGAGAACAGGATGCCAAGACAATTCTTGAGATCAACTGTCTGGTCAATGAAGGCCTCTTCTTTTGTCCTCCCAAACTTCTATCTCTGGGTTTGTTGAAGGTACAGAGCCTGCTCCAAACAGGATTTTAGTGTTAGATGTGGGTAGATTCTTGGATTACCATATTACACTCCCCATATTACACTCCCCATATTACAGTCCCCCTCTCAAAGCTCAAGTTGAGTGATGGCAAAGACTTTGCCATCTTGAAAATGTCCAAAGTGGGTAGGATTGGGCCCGGGAACCTTTAACCCATTTTTAAGGGCATGCTAAGGAGTCATTCTGAGCCACTAGCTAGTGCCAGGCATACATGTAGAACATTTAGACACCCACTTCAAAGTACTTCCTGTACCTGTGACAGATCAATTGAGGACTAGGCCGGCTGTCTGTGACCTGCTAGGAGCCTTAAAGAACTGGACCTGCTCGCTCCTGTACCTAGGAAAACGAAGTGGCCTTCAAGCTGCAATAGCCCTTTTCCTGGAATTACCCAGCTGAACAGTGGCAACTTGACCTGGCCTAAACCCTGCTGTTGGCCTCTGCCTGACACCCTGTGAGTGTCTACATGAATCCCCTGAGGTCCTGGAGGATTTAGAAGTGTACTTATGCAGTTCACTGGGACTTTGAAGACTAAGGGGCAGATTTAATTCTTGTTGGTAAGGATTCTCAGTCGCAACAGAGTATCCTTATCGCCAAGAATGCGATCTACCCACAGAATTTAAATAAGGGTGGACCTTAAGGTTAATCACGGCAGAGACCACTCCATCTCTGCCATGATTAATCTCCTTCTGCAGCCCTGCATAGTAAGTGCCATCAGAGGCTGACCCATCATTCTGCCCACCAAATTTAGATGGGTGGAATGACAGGTCACTTTTCATTGCCCGTCACCACCAGAAAAACCCTTGTGATAAGGGGCAGTAAAAAAAGCTAAATTCTCCTTCTGCTGTATTAGATTTTCTTTTTGGAAATTAAAAAAGGAATCTATTTGGTGCAGGGCTCTGTCCCATTTACGAAGCACTGTACCAAACAGAAAAATGCACTGACAGTAACTGCCGTGATGGCAGCTCCTGCCAATGCTTTATAAATGACTGCCAGCTTGATGGTCATTCATAAATTTGACAAGCAGTCCCATCAACAGGGCGAAAGAGTAAGTTACTTTGTCACCCTGGCAGAACAATGTGCTGTTCACCATTATATATAAGTCAGAAGGTAAAATCTATGCCCAGGACAAACCTGGTTGTTGTACTCATACATTGCGTTCAGCATTGAATTACACCTTAGTCCCGGTCCATCCTGACCAATGACTATCATTAATGATTTTTGCTTGTTGGCACTATTTCGCCTTCACATTTAAAATTTCAGATCTTTAGTTCTCCTTGTTCAATTTTTTTAATTTTGTTTATTATATTTTACTCTGAATTTCTAATTTGGTTTGGGATTTTTATTGTTTTGCATTTTGACTCTATGACTGTTTTGGTACTGGATACATTCTTTATACATTGATCTAAATTAAGCATGTGTCTTTTGTGCCATAGCTATGATTGGCTCAGGTTAATATCGCGACTTTGAGGTTCACCCTGACAAGAGTTGTGACTGTAACTTGAGGTGGGCCATCACCCACCCCAAATTATAATCCAATTTCTTACATGTGCTATCTTGAGCTGCACATTATATTTATGCGTCCCAGAGTGTTATCTAATCTGGCAAGTAGATGTCATTACGCAAAGGGTCTTCTATCCAGGAATTCTTTTTGTTGGTGATGTGGTAACTCGGTAGAGCATATATTTGTTTTTGTTTTCACTCCTTGGTTTCTTCACACTCATTCCCTTGTATTTCACAACTCGTAGAGAAGCCATGCAAAAGTGTTGCTCCATTAGAGAGCTCTTTTGCAGGGTATATCGCATAAGTTGAATATGGCAGTACCACCTTGGTAACCTGCTGTGGTTTAAGCTTAGTTTTTCATGAGTAGATGATGAGGAGTTGGAGAAGAAAGGTCACCCGTGGGAGATAAAGTAGCACTAGGTCAAGCAGGGATTTAGAAAGAAAAGGACAATGGGGCATATTTACAAGCCCCTATCGCCACCACAACATCACTTTCAGTGACGGCTATAGGGGCATCGCCTCATTTTCGAGGCAGCGTTAAGCCACTTAATGTGGCTTATCGCTGCCTTGTAAATAAGGCACCCTTTCACGTTGTATTTAGAGTGAAAGGGGGGGAATGGCTGTTGCAGTGACTGTTTCACCGCAACACCCATTGATTTTGACGCTACCCCCTATTTAGGGTAATAGGAGGCAGCGCCAAAATTGGTCCCCCTTCCCTGCACATAAACAATCATTTTTAGGTCTCGCCTACGCAGCGCGCAAGCGCTGTTTAGAGAGACCTCTTGGCATCGCTCAGCACTTTGACTAAATCTCGTGCATGTTTGCACTGCTGTCCATGGGCACCCATGCACGTTTGGCGTTTCCCTTGCGGGAGCGAGCAACGGCACCATCTGTTAGCTATTATCGCACCTTGCTGCTCGATCCCGCAAGGGAAACGTCAGACATGCCTCAGCGTCTACAGGTGCGCAGGGGCCATATGTTTCCGACTTTTTCACAAGAGAGTGTGCATCAGTCCCGACCTCTGCTCTCGTCCTTTCCATGTCCCCTCCCTCATGTTTCAGTGCTCCCTTTTCCTGCTTTTTCTTCCACATTCATGCTTTCTGACCCTCCTCTGCCGCGGCTCCTCTCTGCGTCCTTCTCCCCCGCACGCATGCTTTCTGTGCCTGCCCCCTCCCTCCCCCTATGCAGGCTGGGCAGCGCGACCATTAATCAGCTGCCGCCGGACGAAGACGGCCACTCCTCCCCAACACTACAGCACTCTGCATACCACCAAAAATGCTGCCATTATGCAACATTGAAAACAAAAGATGCTTCTGTTCACGTTTAAATGGGAGAGCGGTTTGCACTCCTTTGTTGAGCAGCAGTGGGTGCCTCGGTTGGCGGCCGCTGACTACGCAGTATTAAACGTCAGCTAAGAATAGGCGCGAGACGGTAACAGGATAAGACAGTCTGGCACATTCGGAAAATCGTGCTTGCGGCAGGCTTCACTTCTCCTTTAGACGCCAATTCAGACACTGGCCTAATAGGCGTTCTACTGGCTCCTTCCTCCCAGCGCAGAAGAGGCACCAAGAGGCCACGCATCGCGCCTGAACACTAATAAAACTTAAAAGCATCGGGAACCTGTATACAGTGGAGATGTTATGGAATTCACTTTTAATTTCTTTGTGCAAATATTATTAACCTGTCAATATTGTTGCTTTTTATGCCCTTGTGAAAGATGTGTGAGTACTGAATTCACTGGACAATATATATGGAATTAAAGGAGTTAGCCCTCCGTGCACGTAAATCATGAGATTAAAAAGTAAACTGACCTCGTTTTGCTTTTTTCTCCATTGCTGTTATTTAGTAGCACTCTTCAGGCTCCAACAGCAATAATTTCATCACAGAAAAAAATGAAAATTGTTGAGCAACATTGGATTTGTATCAAATCCTCTAAGGAGGTGGAAAATTGGAGCAGCCGGGCAAAACCTGTCGGGGGTGAGGGCATGCGTGGGTAGGGCAGGCAAACGGGGTGCTGAGGCATGCTCCCTATGTGGTGTTGGTGTGGGTCTGGTGAGGTGTGTCTCTGCCTGCAGCCACTGGTCCGAATCTGCACGTGATTTTACCGGGTGCGTTTCGGCAAAGTAATATAAGGCCCGGTGTTTGCGCGGCCTCTGATCCCAGGCGCTGGCACGCCAGGCGTCTTCTAATTGGCTAGTTCGATCAATTGACTTGTAAAAGAGGACTAGAGTGTGCATTGAAACACCACGCAAGCTACTTAGGCAATTGTTAGTAGCTCATGTTTGTTTCAGCACCATGAAGTGTCATATTATATATATGCATACAATAAATCAGCATATTCTGAAGTATTACTCTATCTGTTTCACCTTTGTTTTGACATACATTGATAACCGTGTGCCACACTAGCATGTTTCTGAGGAAAGTCAGCTACACACATTTAGGTGATCCAATACACATTGATATTTACCTGAAATAATACAATTGACTGTCATGGAAGCACAGCAATACCTGTTTAGTAACGCTGTCCTTTTTGCGTCTGAGGACATGCTTGTATGTACATGTATGCCATGTCAATGAAAACAAGCATTGGCATAGCCAATAGGTCTCGCCTTTGGGACCTTAGAAGTGTTTAGCCATGCAACAGTTAATGTTGTTGCACCAAGGATATTGTGCTGGATAACTAAACACTTGTAAGGTCCCAAAGGCGAGACCTATTGGCTGCGCCAAGGCTTGTTAAAAAATGCCGCTTTGCAACTTCTATGTGTGCTGCATTAAGCAGCACACATAGAATTTACAAAATGGCATTTAAAGATTGTTTATGTGCAGGAAGGGGGTGCTCCCTGCACATAAACAATATTCCCCCAATGCAGGCACCCTTGCACTATTGTGCACGGGTGCCTGCGTTGGCGCTAGGCAGCTGACATCAGCACCAGTGCAGTGGGAAACACAGAGGTGTGCCTCATTTTCGTGAATACTGCACATGCCTACATTTTCAGAATGGAGAAGCGTGAGGTTAACAATGTTTCCTTAATGCCACGCTTCTCCATTCTGGTGTAAATATGCCCCTATGAGAGCAGGGGAGTCTCTGAGCAGGTTGAAAGAAGAGTGCTTAAGTGCAAACAAATGAGGGGAGCTAGTGAAAAGCATGGAGATGGAGGCATAGAGTATATCTTGGAGCCCTGAAAGTATTCGATGGGAGTCTGGTAGGAGACTGTCAGCCTTTGAGCACTTCCTGGGCTTGGGAGACAAGGGAAGAGTAGTGAGGGATGTGGCTAGTGAGAGAGGAGGCAATAGTTTCAGTTGCACACAAGAGGGAAAGAAATGCAAAGGCTCTGTCCTCCCCTTTAACAAAGCCTGATGAGTGTCTGTCAGGCTGAGCAAAGGTCAACCTGACAAACACTCATCATGTCATGGTTAGCAATCAATGCATTTATATTTGCTGCTGTGCACACAACTGGCATCCTGAGTCATGTTTGCCAGGCTGAAGATCTCACAGCAGTGAGGGCAACGACATTATCAGCCCAGCAAAGCGTTGCAAGCATCCTCTTCCTGATGACAAGTGGGAGCGTCACTGATAGAGTCTGCCCTGAGCACTTTAGGATTAAGCTCCGAAGTGAGGATTAAACTCACATCTGTGACTGGGGGTGAGTGTCTGAAAAGTTTCAACACTCCGTCCATCATTTTAATTTGCGCTGTTGCTACGTGTGCCCTAAGTGGCTAAGGGTATGACCAGACGTTGGTCTCATGCTCGCTGCTCCACTGGATTCAAGTTAGCCTGGCTGATGAGAGATGATACCCCAAAACAAGTCCCAGGATGCTTGAATCTGGTCCAGGAGGACTTGTCTTGGCAGTTCGGGCTAGACTGTTACCATGGGGAGCAGGGCCAAGACTGATTTGCATATGGTTGGGTCCAAACTGGGGTGACGTAATGAGCAAAATAACAATGGATTAAACCCAGATCTGTGATTTGGGGTGAGTGTCTGAAAAGTTTCAACATTTCACCCATCAATTTATTTTTTGATGTTGCTATGTTTGCCCTAAGTGGATAAGGGTATGTCCAGATGTGGGTGCCTTGCTTGCTGCACCACTGGATTCAAGCTAGCTTGGCTGATGACTGGCGGTGAGTGCCTGAAAAGTTTCAACACTCCGCCTATTAATTTATTTTTTGATGTTGCTATGTGTACCATAAGTGGCTAAGGTTATGCCTAGATGTGGGTGCCTTGCTTGCTGCACCACTAGATTCAAGCTAGCTTGGCTGATGAGGGGTGATACCCCGGAACCGGCCCTTGTGTCCGGTCCAGGGAGGACCTGGCTGAGCAGTTTGGCTGGACACTTCCCATGGGGAGCAGGGTCAAGACTGATTTGCCTATAGCTGAGTCCAAACTGGGGTGACATGGCGAGCAAAATGATGGTGTACTAAACCCAGATATGTGTCTGGGGGTGAGTGGCTGAAAAGTTTCAACACTCCATCATTTTATTTTGTAATGTTGTTAAGCTCTGAAGTGCCCAGGGCTAACTGTCTATCAGTGACACCTGACACCCTCCCTTGCCTATTTTTCACAGACGTGATATCAGCAAGTGTCACTGACTCCATTCCACTCTGTGATGAACTAATGAAAGTCTTCCTCCCATTGACTGACCCTTGATAAGGTTAACCAAGTAGATGAGGTGGTGAAATCTTCAGTATTCATGAATCTATATGTATTTGCACATGTGTGCCGTGATTGGGTGGATGTGAATACATGCATGAACGTGGGCTTGTGAATTAAGGGTGGAGTTGAGTATACGAGAGTGGGTGTGCTTGTGAATGGATCTCTAACTTCCCCAGGTAATTTAGAAACCATTACTTACTTGTGAACTTCATTACCCCAGATTAGGTCTCCCTTATACCAGTCAACACGATATGAGGTGGCCCTGCACACAACAGGTCTGTACCACACAAAAGTCCTTTTACTATGTGGATGACCAACATAGGCTTAAGGCTCCTTCCAACCCACTCTCTTCTGTAAGTAAAAGAAAGGAGGTGCAGAAGAAATATTCAACTGGGAGGGAAGAGCTCTGACTGAGACTAGGGCGACCTAATTCAAGATAATTAGGTTTACTGGCAAGTAACGGTTTCATTCCCCCCTCGTTGGTCCCCCTCATCCCAATCAACACGATATGAGGATTTCACAAGCTTCAGTTAAATAACTCTGCACCAACTTTCAATGTGACTATCCTTTAATACATTAACAACAATGATCTCATTGCTGCTTTGACAACATTCAGAGCAAAATTATCAGATGTTTCAGTCAACACATCCAATCTGTAATGTTCATAAATGTGAAATGGGATGCACGGGTAGCTGCCCTGCATATCTCCTGAATGGACACCCCACAATTCTCACTGGGTAAGTATCAGCCAGGGAAACCAACTCATTCATCCGTATAGAAGTTGTAATCGCTAATATAAAACATTTTCACCATTAACCAGCCCAACTTGAAAGGCTCAAAAGATGCACATTTTATTTCCCTCAAAACAGCTGGGAAATCCCAAGATGGAACCTTAATTAAGGGAACAGGTTCCTGTGAATGAGAACTCTTCAACAGTCTGTAGACCAAAGGAAATAAAGTAGATAATTCAACCCAACATCTCAATATGCTTAGATGGCTGCCCACTTAGCCGAGAGTGTCCAAGAAGACAGATCTGTGAGAAAACTTTCTCTCTGGAAATCCAAAATCTGGTTAAGATCAACTGAGACAGGAACAAGGGAATTATTGAACACCAACGAGCAAAAGGATTCAAATGTTTTCTATATGAAGCTCTGGTAGAGTCCTTTTTAGGTCGGTGAAACTCTTCCTGCACCTGAGAAGAAGAACCCAAGTTGATCAGACCCTTCTTTTTCAAGTTCCAGGCAGTTAGACTGAGGATGAGCATCTGACTTGGAGCCGTCTCCGGAAACTTTAAGGGAGCTGGGACTATTGGAAACTTTAAAAAACGACTGTTGGATAGAGTCATCAGGAGGGAAAGCCATGGGCGTCTGGGCCAAAAGGGGACCACCATGATCACCAACCCTCCTTCCCTCCCCCTCAAATCTTCTGAATCACCCTCTGGAGTAGCGGATTAGACTGGACGGCATATAGAATTCCCTGGGACCAACGAAGCAGCAGGACAATTCAACTAGAATGCTTAAAAATTTAACCAAATTGCACTCTGCAACCCCAGCACTGAATTATCTCCAATGACTTCCAGTGAAAAAGCAAACTGTTTTTAAATCTCCATGTATTGCTTAATAGGCATTGATTAGCATATTGAAAATTAACTTCTGCTGGTATATCCCCAATAGACCTCTTCGTTCTAGCCTGGTGGAATCAATTGTTGTGCCACGCCACAGACTAGGTACTCGGGGTGGCAGAAGCTTTGTGAAAAATACTGTGCTCCTCTGGAACGGCCCCCACCCCCCTTATTTTTAGGAAAAAGTTAAAAACCTGACTTTACTGCAAATAATATATCTTCACCCTGCTGATATTCTCGCATCTTCTCCTGCATAGATCAGTGCCAAGACGCCTTAGAGCATAAGAGCGCTCTATAAAACCCAAAATCAAATCAAATGAAAGGGCTCACACCATTCCAGTTTGAAAACGTCCAACTGTTGAGGAAGTGATATGTATGCCTATTAAGTTGACCTTTGCTGATAATGACACAAGTGAGCATTTGCATGAAATAGAAGTAATATGATACACAATGTTATTGGGAGTGTACTTTACAAAGTATTGATTTTGGTGGTTCGATACAACATTGCTTAGGAGCATTGTGTTTTTTAGGTCGAAACCTACCAACTGCTAACAACATCTTGGTGATACTCAGAAAGCTTCCCTGGGAATGCATTCACCCATTGCTTACAATTGGCTTTTTGATTTGGTAACTCAAATTTGTTTGCTTCTTATTTGCTGGCTTTATTTGTTTTAGGCTGCCCATCTTGAGTTTGTCTCTTCTGTTGCCAACCCCCTAATTACTGTATTCTTCCACTATTACTGGATTTCAGTAAGCAGGCCTTTAAATCTTCTTGTTATATCACCATTGTTTGAAGCTGGATTATTAGAAAGGGTAAGTATGGACCTACCACAAGCAATACGCCCGCCAATGCAATATAAGGTCAAGGCATGGTCTCAATAAATTATTCCCTTGCTCAACCCTTGGTAGCTGGCAAGAAAATCCAGGCTTAACTTAGGAGACAGATGTGTGAAACATTTAAAAAGATCAATACATTAAATAAGTAAGACATAACATACAATAAAAATCAACAACCAATTAATAAAAATATGAAATATTTTTATGATTAAAATGACAATGTAGGGAGCCAGATATATAGATTTTTAAAGAATAAACACTTTCAGAAGCTCAAAAACATATAGCGCCACTTTGGGACATCTGGTCACACTTGACCGGGACAAAGTCAAAGTTTGAGGTTGACCTCAGTCAAACTTTTACCTTTGCAGTTAGAAACTTTTCTGGAGGATTTTCTCTCATTGTTGAGCGGGCCTCTCTAGAAGGCCAGATTTGCTGTGACTTTGTCTGCTTATTTCAGCTGGAGCCTCCGGTCAACGCCTCATAGTCTTGAGCTCCGGAGCTTTCAGTGGGACGAACATGAATTCCAAGCCAGGTTGCGATGCGAGGTATTCAGCTTGACTCTTGATGTTGGGTCGGTCACCTTATAGAGATTTTTCCAAAAGTTGCTACAAACTTCTACCAACTTCTCAAAATTGTTCCTGAAGTTTCTCTTGAATGTTCAAAGTGTCCAGAACACAAATCCATGGTTCCAGAGTCTCTGCGTTGCTCCTCAGAATCTGGGACTACAGTTTCCACAATGCACCTGGTCAAATCCCTAAAAGTTCACTGGGCTGGGGACTTCTTGAGGGAGATGGTGCAAGTGAGCTCAGTTAACCTGTTGCTTTCATTGAGTCCACTTCTCAATCTTTTTTGAAGCAAGGCAAAGTCCTCAGGGCTGTAGTACCAAATGTGCAGCAAGAGCAGTACTTCAGAGTGCAAGCCTTTGGGGGTGCAGAACCAGGTTCTAGCAGGGCAGTCCTTCTTCTCCTTGTAGTTTTAGGCAGCAAATCTGAGTTGCTATGCAGCTCTCACATATTTATTCAATTTTATAGTGTGACAAGCGGGGGGGGCACCCCTGACCAATGTGGTGCGGGTGCCACCCAAAAACATGACAGCTTTCTCCAAAGTGTGGTATTTTCTTGTACCACAAAGCACTGCACTTTAAAATTCAAGATGGAGATTTTCTCTTTGGGAGTAAAAGCTGGCCAAACCAAACCACTGGTATGGCTCATTTCCCTTAACACTCCCTTTCCAGACCATCTACAAATTCCATTCCTGGGGTTGCCATCTGGCTGGGGGTACAGGAAGGGGGGGTAGGCCTGGCTTGCATTCCTTACTGGCCTGGTCCCTTTGAAGCCCAGTTTGACTTACCAAGCCCCTGTCCTGGCCTTTTCTCTGCAGCTGCAGAGATCTGCCCAGCAGATAACTTTTGTCTCTATGCAGGCCACTTTTCACCTCATCAAAGCAGTTTGTTCAAGCCTGTTAAGGCTGGCCAATCAGAAGAGGCTGTTAGACGGCTGGAGTTTGGCCAAGAGAAAAGAGAGTTTTATAACTTATTCTATGTATTAGTTATGATAAATACAACAGTGGCAAGTTGTTGGATTTATCATTACCAATCTCTTAAGTCCTTGAGTTATTAATTTAGCTCACTCCTGTCAATAGGTACACTGTATTACAGTGTTCCTGTGTTAGCCTATGGAGCTAAAAGGCTACAATGGAGTAACATTGAAATTGGTAATTTTACCCTCACCAGGGTATATTAAACATCTTTTAAAATGTCCCTGCCTATTTGTACATGGCACCCTACCCCGGGGGCACCTGGGGTAGACCACAGCTGTGACGCATATGTATAAATAATGTAGTTTAATACTTTGTACATACCTTTAAATCCACAGGTGAATTTGCATGTAATTTATTTTTTTGAGTTGAAATTGTTTATTGACATCTTATAAATATAATACAATACAAGCGTATGTAATAGAAAAACAGAGATTACATTACATATATATCAATAAATCTGAAAAAAGAATATTAAATGAACAATCAAATTTATCTTAGTAGAAAACAGATAATACAATAATAAAATATAGAGGGCATATAAAAATCTAATTATGAGAAAAAACTAGACGTTCTGACATAAAATCTTCTAATAATGAATGATGAAGATGGATTCGGTATGGAATAAATATTAAATTACAAACTAATATAGATTAAGAAAGACAATTAAAATGATTAAATAGGAATGCAATAACAATAGAAGAAAAATAGCAATATAATATATTAGAGAAGAACAGAATATACAGTATGGTACACTCTATGAAAGAAGCATACAAATACAAGATACAAAATATGAGATGGGGGAAATACATCATACCTTTTCAGTGTTATTATTCAAGCCTATAACAATAAAGATGAGAAAGGGAAGAAAGCATAAAGATAACAGCAAGAAAAGAAGAATAAATAGAAATGAGAGGAAAATAAGAAGGAGAAACGAATTATGGTACCGTAGTATGCACTATACAGTGAGCAACATTGTCTATCACAAAATCAGTATTCAGTTGTAAAAAGGGGGCCCAGACTTGATTAAATAAGTCTGTCTGGTCATGCAAAGTATAAATGACTCTTTCATAGGAGGCAGTTTGAACCATAGTCACCAGCCAAGACTCTTGAGAGGGTGGAGTCGGAGATTTCCATTGTCGTAGAATACATAATTTAGCTGTGGCCAGGGCAGTATGTAAGAGACGGCATTGTGGTTTGGAAAGGTGTGGTGAAGTTCATAAATCATGCAGGAGGATAGTAGCTGATGTTAACGGTAACCCAGCGGCAAAGTATGTTGTCAAACCTGGCCTATGTAGGACCAATAGGATTGAACTATAGGGCAGGTACATATAATGTGCATTATGTCGCAACCAGGAGCATCACACCTCCAACAAATGGTATGATGGAGGAGTGAAGCTTTGTTTAATTTTACTGGAGACCAATGCCAATCGTGTAAGATTTTGAACAAGCAAAACTTCAGTCGGGCTTCTCTAGCCCCTCCGTTTAAATTTTCCAGTTCAATCCATTCTTCATCATCATAAGTAAACCGATAAACGTGTTTGCCATTTGAGACGAAGAGCACATGATAAGGGTTGGGAGAATAGTTGTAGTGTAAATAGTTTGTATAAACCAGATATAACCCCTTCATGGGCCCCCCAAGTATATAGGTAGGATACTATTGGTGAAGTTTGGAGTGACCATGGATGTGATCCTAGAATTTTGTTAAGGCAGAGATGGAGTTGTGTATAGTTGCTTGATGGAATGGAAGACCAAATTCTTCGATCAATTGCGCGAAAGGTTTGAGATCACCCTCATGCAGAAGTTGATCTAAAGTAAAAATACCCACTTGTTTCCATTGGGGCCAGGAAATAGTCTTTCCTTTAATGCGTATGGCTGTATTGTTCCAGATTGGGGCTTTGATATGAATGCGTGGATTAAAAACCAAATGGCGGTGAGCTCTCTGCCACGTTTTGAGCATTGTAGCCAATAGTGGATTGTGAGAATCCAGACGGCTGGTACCTGTTCCATAAAAGACTGAAAGGCCAATTTCAGCAGACAAGAGATGGCGTTCTATATATACCCATTGTGGTGTGTGAGAATCGTCTTGTAACATATATGTGATTTGAGATAACTGCAGTGCCAGATTGTAATGTTCTATAGATGGAAGACTCACACCTCCATTAGAGTGATGTGCTTTCAATTTATGTACAGCTAAACGCGGTTTGGTAGATCCCCAGATAAAAGAATTAATCTTAGAATCTATAAAGCGTTGCGAGGATAAAGGTATCTGAAGAGGGAGCATTCTAAGTATATAAAGGAAACGTGGAAACATGACCATTTTTACAGCTTGAACCCTGCCCCACATGGATAGTCCCAATACCCCCCATTTATCAAAATCATGTTGCATCTGTGTAATTAAAGGACCGAAATTGTCCACAACCATTCCAACCGTTCCCTTATTCACCAGAACACCCAAATATTGTAAACCTGAGCATTGCCAGTGAAAGGGAAAGCCCTGAATTGCTGTTTTGGTAGTGCCATCTGATATGGGAAGTGCTTCATCTTTTCCCAGTTAATTTGGTAACCAGAAAAAGAGGAGAAGTCCTCTATGATTTTAAATAAGGAAGGCAAGGAACAAGGTAGGTCAGTAATAGTGAGTAATATGTCATCAGCATATAGATACATTTTCGAATCTCCCACCAGAAGAGGAATTCCCACAATATTGCTTGATTGGCGAATTGCTGCTGCTAGAGGTTCTAGAGCAAGGAGGAATAAAAGAGGGGAAAGGGAAAGCCTTGACGTGTTCCTCTAGAAATTGGAAAGGAGTCTGAGAGGAAACCTCCACAATTAACTTGTGCAGTAGGGTGTTGAAATAGTAACTTTACTTTCCTTATAAATTGGGATCCCAAACCAAATTTCTCCAAGACTTGAAAGAGATAATACCACTCCACCCGGTCAAATGCCTTTTCGGCATCAAGTGATATTGCCAACGCATCATCCTGAAAGGGTTTGGCAGAATGGAGTGTATGCACTAATGTACGCAGATGGTTTCTAGAGGAACACCCAGGTATGAAGCCCACTTGGATGTGATGAATTAAAGAGGGCAAGACTTTACGAAGACGCGAGGCCATGACACTGGCTAAGATTTTAACATCACAATTGAGAAGTGATATGGGACAATAGCTGCTGCAAATTAATGGATCTTTTCCTGGTTTGGGCAGGACTGCAATGATTGCTTTATTAGATATGCAGCCTAAAGAGGCTTTACTATCTGCTTCCTGAAAAGCATCACGCAAACTGTCAATTATTTGTTCACCTGACCGATGGTAGAATTGTGCTGGAAAGCCATCTTACCCTCGAGCTTTATGATATGGGAGTTTAGCTATAGCTTGTGAGATCTCTTCCTTACTAATATCTCCTTCAAGAAGTGCCCTGGCCTCCTCAGAAAGAGAAAGTAGATCGACCTCTCAGAGGAAAGAGAACATTTTGCTGTGATCTATCTGGGTACCTGGGACATATAATGATTGGTAATAAGAAGCAAATTCATTTACAATATCTCGTGGACGGGTCAACATGATCCCCCTAGTTGTTTTTATAGCTGGGATAGGCATTGCAACCTCTCGTTGTCGTAGCTGAGCAGCTAAAAGGCGTCCCCTTGTTCATAGTGGCGCGCTTTCATTTTTTGCAAAGCATATTCAGCTTTAAAGGTGAAAAGGCTGTTCAGCGCCATACGTGCTTGCTCTAGCAGTTTGCGATGGTGTAAAAAAGGTTTTTTAGTATATAGTCTGTTCTAATTCTTTTTGCCGCGCAGCATTTTGCCTATTGGCCTGTGCAGCATCCTTCATGAGTTGACCACGAATGGTAGCCTTGGCTGCAGCACACAAGATTCTACCTGAGTTCACGGATCCTTGATTAAGGGATAGATAGTTTTGCAGATGTGTTTTAAGCTGTGATTTACCCGTAGGGGTTTTATGACGTTGAATATTCATTCGCCAGGGTTTACGCCCTGGTGTAGTTAGTCCTGTTTGGAGAGATATTAGAACTGGGGAGTGATCAGAAATTGACACCTCCAAGAAATGGGATTCATGAACTAGCTGAACCACCCTTTGAGAGATTAAAAAGTAATCTAGCCTAGAGAGGGTTCCATGAGTGGGAGATATTAATAAATATTCAGTATCAGTCGGATGGGATAGGTGCCAATGGTCAATCAGGCCATGATCCTCAATGATATCATCCATAAGAGCTCTACCCGCTGCATTATGCTTATAAAACGGGCCTATTTTATCCAGAACTGGGTCTGTAACTAAATTCCAATCTCCACCTATGAAATATTGGGAAGCATCTATCTCAGATCAAATACGATTTAATTGGACAAGAAATAATTGTTTTGCACCCGTCGGAGCAAAGACTGATCCTACACAAAAATGTGTGTCTCCGACGTGTAGTTTGACAAACACATAGCTGCCATCTGGATCTTCCCAAGTTTTCAATATTGTGACTGGTAAAGATTTACGGATAAGAATTGCCACACCACATTTACGAATGGGAGCAATGTCTGAGGGCCCTTCTGCATGAATACTGCTGTGACATACCTTACCCACCCACTCTCTGAGCAGCTTTTCAGATTCTGATGCCTCAAGATGAGTTTCCTGGAGTAAAGCCATATTTACTTTTTTTGAGTCCAAATAAGAAATAACGTTTTTCCGTTTGATATAGTGTGTTAAACCGTGAACATTCCATGTTATTACACGCAGAGAATGAGTGTTAGCCATGCCCTAAGTGGATACCGGTACTCTTGTAGAAATTAAGCAAGTAATAAACTAAGATAGAAAAGGGAGTGGGTAGAGAGTCGATACAAAATGTATTGATTAACTAAGCCAAGATGTGAGAAAAAAGGGGGAAAAGGGAAAGTAAGAGAATACTATTAAAATAACTTGTAATGTAATAAGATTTAGTAGGAGAGAACTTCCAAAGAAATAGATATCAGAAATAAGTAAAACAAACAAGAAAGTTTGAAAATGAAAAGTGTAAAGGAAAAACAAAACCTAAACTTTAGCCGCGGGTCTAGGCTCACTAGAGCATCGCCAAGGGAAGGATCTAAAGAGCCAAGTGTGTGTAAAGAAGATGTAAAGAGCCAAGCATGTATAAGAATGACTGCTGAAAGAAAGAGACAAAGGTTAACAGAATACATAAATATATTAAAAAAAAATAATTTATATATATGAGTTCAATATCACCTAAATATTATCCAAAATATAGAGCAAGTTACTAATTATTGGCAACTGTGAATAAGATACATCGAACAATAAATATGCTTATATTAAAAATAGTAAGAGAAAAGTAGATACAAATATATCTATAAATAGTATCGAAGAGCGTGAAGGGAAACATCTGTAAAAAGGAGAGGATGAGCGCTAATAGAATATATAAATATACATTAAAAGGATGCATAAGTTCATTAATGTATAAGTATAGACACAAAATGTGTAACAATTGATAATTTACAATGTTAAATAAAGATACAGCAAGCAATAAATATGTTTGGATTAAAAGTAGTAATATAAGCTTAGAAGTGAATATAAATAGAGATATGGGTGAAAAAAGTGAAGGAAAAGAATTGCTGAAAAGGAAAGAATGAAAGCTAATAGGATAGATAGTTAGACACAAGATATGTGTAAATTCAGTAACAAAGTTATATAAGCACAGAGTATGGAAAAAAGTGGTTAAGAATGTACAACTATAAATAAGATACAGTAAATAATAAGTACGCATTGTATTAAAAATAGTAGTATAAACTTAGTTACGAATATAGATATAAATATTATTAAATAAATAAAGGGAAGGACAAAATGCAGTCATAAATAGAAATATGATCTAATATATAATGATAACATATTTAACATTGACTTATTAAAAAGGGAAGATCAAAACTAATAAGATGTAAAAGTATATAGTAAAATATCTATAATTCTAAAATATAAAGAAGAGTAAGTAGATTACATGTTGAGAGTTAAACAGTAAATCAGAGCACTGAATATATGACAGATAATAAGTAATCCTGCAACCATTCGAAGTTGAGAAACAATTATGTGGATAAGGCAGAAACCCCACCCTATAGGAGGCAAACTCTGATGTGAGGAGCTTGAAAAGAGTTGTAAAGAGTATATGAACTAACAATCATATCTGTAGCGAAATATAAATATTATGGTCATTCTTCATCTGAAGCAGATTTTAAGAGAGATCGGGATTTGTCTCTATGCAGATCTTGTGTGAAGGTAGATACTGTCTGAAGGGCAGAGATTTTGTCTTCATGAGTACTAATTGATCGTTCAATGTCTCTGCCACGATGACGAACTTCACTAGTGGTGCATTGTCAAGTATCTGATAGCTGCGGACAATGTTGAGAACCGTGGGAAGACTGTTCAATAGGGGTATGCTGTATGTCCATGTCCTGAATGTGTAGTCCATCTATAAAGTGTTGCAGATCTTCAGGGTTGTAAAAGTCTTTGGATTCACCATTTTTTGTGAGCCGAAAACGGGCAGGGTCAAACAAACCATATTTGATGTCCATTTTCCGCAACTGTGGCCTCATAGAGAGGAAATCCTTTCTCCTTTCATTAGTTTCTTGTGAAAAGTCAGCTGCAATGCGGATTTCATGGCCAGCATAGATATATGAACGTGCGTGCTGCCATTAATATTTGTAGTACAAGTAATGAGGGGTCGCGGTCGAGAATCTGAGGCAGTACATGGAGGACCAATTCGATGAGCACGCTGGATTTCAAGCGGTGGACTGAAGGTGATGCCCAGTAGCTTAGGAAGGACATTACATAAGAAGAGTCTGGCATTCTGACCTTCAATCTTTTCAGGAAAGCCAAAAAAATGGACATTGTCTCGTCAGCTACGGTCTTCTAAATCAACTGGCTTACTGGGAAGAAGCAAGAGATCTTGATCCTTGTTTTGTATGGAGTTAAGCTTGGTTCCTACCACTGATAATCGTTGGTCTATTCCATCCGTCTTAGTGTTAAATTGCACAATCTCTGCTCGGATGGATTTGGCCTCTTCGGCAAGAGAATGAATATTAATGTCCATATCTGTCAAACGACAACTGATAGTTGATATTTCTTGTAAAATACGATCCATAGTTTCTCCTGACATTGTAGAGGAGGTGGCCAAAGACGGATTAGACATTGACGAGGCTGAGTCTTTTGTCGCCACACTTTCTGATTGTTTGAGAACTTCTGCAAAGAGGGGTTGCTTGGAAGTTTTGTTCTCACTCTTATGATTAGGCATTTGGAGATTGTCTGTTGTATATTAATAGAATATTAATAGCAGTAGCACGAGACCTCTTGTCTGGATTATAACAGTGGCTAAGTCTGACAAATTAAGTACCTGTATTGAAAAGAAATCAGGAAAACAACATTAATGAGACAGTGAGCTGTGACAAAGTCAGAAAACCCTGGAAATCACAGGCAAGGGTATTTGTCTCGTATATGCAAAATCACTGTACCTTCACTTTGTAGAGACCACCATCATAGTAGCGACGCAGTTGATGCAAAAATTACACATCAGAATTAGCTTAGTGTATTAATAAGATTTTGTACAAAAAAGCATAGCAAACCTAAATATAGAATCAATATGGAAATTACTGTGTCTGTAAGTATGTTGCGCATTATATTAGAAGAAACTGCATGAGGAGACAATATGGAAAATGCGTCACAAATAATTATTCTTGTCAATACGTTGCAGAAGTTTTGCAAAAATAATGAGTGTAAATAGCCGGAAAAAAGTCACCTCAGAACAAGAGCCAGTAGCATCAGAAATTAATGAATCACTGCAGGAGGCAGCATGAGTAGCGCTGTTAATAAATAATGCAGGAGGAGCATTTATTTAATGAGATGTATTAGAGCTCCAGAAAGGCATGGACGCTGAAGGAAATGCTCCATGTTCAAATGTTGCTGGCAAGAAGTGATTTACTAAGGCCCCAGAGAGGCATGCAGGAGCTGGCCATAAGCAGCACGATAATGTGTAAATTAGTCTGTGAAGAGGCCTTACCAGGATGCGATGAGGAGCGGGAGACAAAGAACGTGCCGTTTTTCAGTTGCGCTCACTGTGAGAAGGGCCCTACATGAGGATTGAGTTGCGCGCACCAGCCACGCAAGAGCCAGGGATTCACTTGACAGGGAAAGGCCCAGCGCGCGTCTTGTGAGAGAAAGACCGCCGTGCTGAATATGGGCAGAGACTCGTAAAAATCAGCCCAGCCGCTGACGCCACATTCCGCTGGTCAGAATCGTCGGCGCCGGGATCCTAGGCGCGTTGAGGAGAGCGTCGCCTCCGTCCGGAGTTCCACCCACAGCGGAGCTCGACGCTCAGGCGGCCATCTTACTGCGTGGCCAGACCACACCCCCCTTTGCATGTAATTTAAATGTATAAGTAGTTTGCAATGCAGGGCTGACTTTTAAAATGACAGCAGGCAACACAGCAGTGCACACTTAAGTGCCTCAACACTGCTGGGCCTCTAAAACTACATGCGCTACCATATACTAGGGACTTACAGGTAGTTAGTCAGTGACAATTATAATTTCACCTAATTATCATATACCTTTTTAATCAGAGCACTGGTTCAGGGCCTGGTTTGCAGAGTCCAGGGCGCAGTCAGTTACCACCAGTATCAGTCAAAAAATGGGGGTGAACAGGGTAAAAATAATAACTTTCTCATAACCATCTACTCTACGCCACTGCACTCTACCCTGCACCACTCCACTCTATTCGGCACCCCTCCATTCTACCCCACTTCACTCTACCCTGAAACAATCCACTCTATGCCTCTGCATTCTAATCCACTCTACTCCTCTCTGCACCACTCCGCTCTATGCCATCGCACTCTGTGCCATTGCAATCTACTCTGCACCACTATACTCCATGCCACTGCACTCTAGGCTACTCTACATCACTGCAATCTACGTCAATACACACTAAAACAACTTTACTTAAAACCAATGCACTCTAGACTATTGCACACTCTGCCAATCTGCTCTGCATCACTGTACTTCATGCCACTTTACTCTAGGCCCCTCTACTCAACTCTATGTCACTCCACGATACTCCACTCAACAACACTTTACTCCACTGTATGCCACTCTACGACACTACACCACTCCAGGACACTCTACGCAACTCCCTCTGTGCCACTCCTTGCTACTGTACTCCACTCTATTCTACAACAAACTACCCCCCTCTGGTGCACTTCACTTCTCCACTCTATGCTACTCGGATCTATGCCACTTGACTCTACAGCACTCTACTCCACTCTATGCCATTCCACTCTCCTACACTACTCCACTCTATGCCACGCCACTCTACGGCAATCTACTCTGCTCTATTCCACTCCACTCTACAACACTCTACTCTACTCCATGCAACACCCTCTGTGACACTCCACTCGGTTCTACACCACTTCACGACACTCTA
Source organism: Triturus cristatus (assembly GCF_964204655.1). NCBI lineage: Eukaryota > Metazoa > Chordata > Amphibia > Caudata > Salamandridae > Triturus > Triturus cristatus. The sequence continues at coordinate 81,396,728 of NC_140584.1, read as the reverse complement.
TGCCTCTCCATTCTACGACACTCTACTTCACTTTGACACTCTTCTACACTATGCGCCTCTCAACTCTACTCCACTCTACGCCCTTCCACTCTAAGACATTCTACTCACTGCATGACACTCCACAATACTCTAAGTAATTTACAGGAAAAGGGGAGGTTTGGGGTATTACATACAGCACCTATTTCATAAATGGATCCTAGTATAGATAAATCTTTCGGAATGAACGAGTCAAGAAAAGGACAAACCTCTTTTTAATGTAGCAAAAAGCTCCAACACATTATATATACACTATTGACTCAGCACCATCTTACTAATTTATCCTGAGGAGTTAAACAAGAAATTCCTTGATATTTGAATTAGGAATTTCTTGTTTGAATACTCCTCAATACTCTCCACCACTGCATTTGGCGCCATGCCATGACACTCCACTTCACTCCGCTCCATGCCACTCACTCTACAAACCGCTACGCCGCTCCACGCCACTCTACACCACTCCACGTCACTCTACACTACTCCACGACCCTCTACACCACTCCATCAGCTCTACTCAGACTTTATGACACTCCACTCCACACCACTCTCCTTTACCCTACTAACTTTTAGCCATGCTGAACAGCAGCCACTCTGGTGTAGAACATGGCTAAAACATATTGGCAAAACTAATACCTCTTGCATAGACGAGACCTATCGGCTTTGCTGATGCCTGTTTTTGTTTAAATCACCTGTTTGGCAGCCTGGAGAGTAGTGTCCGATGGAGAGTGACCATGGGTGTTGTGAAAGGGCTTTTGTGAGTCAGGAGAGAGGGGAGTGGGATGGGACCTGAGGCAACAGAAGATAATGCTCAAACAATGTTGATGGCTAATGCTGGACAGCCATTCTATGGACCTCACTGGTGGCACATGAGTCTGCATCACCACTTGCATACCATGTGGTCTGTGTGCCAAAACTCCTTGGGTTCCAAAAGTGGAAGAAGGTGTGACTGACAGAGATGAATAGACAGCGTCTCCCAAACCAACAAGGTACCAAAGGACATTTTTCTAGTACCTGCAGGTGAGGTTACATAGTACAGTCTTTACAGGATAGCACAGTAGGTTAATGCACATAATGCAGAGATCTAACCTGCAGCTGTTAATGTATCTTACACAGCAAGAACAAATGTGCAAACTGCGTACTACATATTGAAATAGCAGTTGAACAGCTCAGGTGTTTAGAATATGTGGCAGCAAATATTTTGTGTGAGGTGTAGGTCACATTCAGACCTTCTTTCTTCAACAGTTTTTTTATCCTCATATTGCATGCCATTTTAATAGCCTCCTCCCATTTCTTTCCTAAATCACTGGATGAAAAAAATGACCTTACTGAAAACTATTGATTGTTCCCTCTCCTTTACTGCGTTCAGGGGACCATGTCTTTACCCACCATCTTCTGCTTCCCTCCTATATCTAAGAACAGCCTACTCTAGGGTACAAGCACATATGACTCTTTACTGTATTTGGGCAAATAGCCCACAGCTCACTTCATGGATCACAATGTCTCCTGGTTTTAAACCGTATACCAGCAACCTTACTTTACCTTAACACGCCCAGCCTATCTATTCATCCTTTAATTTTCTCTGAGTTTTATATAGCGTGAATTTGACCCGAAGGTATCAGAGCGCTTTACATGAGCACCAGTTGCATTACACTAGGACACATCCTTCAACCATTTGCTAGAACTCACAGAGCCCACAGTAATGAACACACCTAACTCCTACCACGTTAATCTACCAAAAAGAAACTGGCGTGAAAACCCTGGCATGGTTTCCTTGAGAGCACAGGGCTGATCCCAATAATCAAGAGCCACTGTGTTAACCACTAACCTTTGAGCTCCAGATTAGCGTGTTGCTCCCTGTAAAGCGCTTCAATGCCTTGTCAATGGATGTAAGAGCCATATAAATGTCAATGAAAGTACAATAGAGCGCACAAGTGTAACTACTCCTGCACGCTGGTGCTGAACCCCAGGGGAATATGCCTAGGATTGACCCAAGTGCACAAAATGCAGCAAATTTTACTTTGTACTGTTTTGCTGCTCACGTGAGTTTTTCTCCAGTCCATAATACATAAATCTTCTTTCTGCACCTGACCTAAAATTAAGAAAATAGATTGCAATTTTTTGTAAAATAAATATATGGCAAACACTTTGCTTATAAATGATTTTACTTTTGTTTAACCAAGCAAGGGTTTAGGCCATGAACCTAAGCCATGGAAACTGATTTTGCCCTATGTAGGTTTGTTTTTGTCCTTTTTTATCATATTGCAAATATTTCTATGGGCTGGAGAAACCCAGTTTTTTCTACCTTCCGTTATACAAGTGAATAGAATGAGTATATGCTCCGTTTTTGTACTAGCGCCAGAATGGTTAATTTCTATCACAGTTATTCAACACTAACGCAAAACCAGCGACGCTCAGGGGTATATGTACAAGCCCCTATTGCCACAGGAATGTCACTTTTTAGGACGTTCCTGTGGCGATAGGGGCTTTGCCCTATCGTGGCTTAATGCTGCCTTGTAAATAAGGCCCCCTCTCTTGCAATGCAATAGGTGTTGCTGTGGGCGCTCCACCACAACACCCAATGATTCTGATGCTGCCTCCTATTTACAAGGGAGGCGTAAATAGGAGGCAGCGCCAGAATTAAGACCAGGAAAAACCTGGTCTTACCCTGGGGCAACAAGGAGAAGTGTTACATTTCTCCTTGTTTTTGATGTGTTCATGTGTGCGCCGTTGTGCAGTACACATGAAAACAGCAAAAGGCCAATGACTGTTAAAGTACAGGAAGGTCCCCCTTCTTGCACATACACAATACGTTTTTTAAAATGCCGTTTTGCAACTTCAGTGTGTGCTGCATTAAGCAGCACACATAGAAATTACAAAGCGGCATTTAAAGATTGTTTATGTGCAGGAAGGGGGACCTTACTGTACATAAAGAATCTACCCCTGAACGCAGACACCCTTGCACCATGGCGCTAGGCTGATAAACTTAGCACCAGCACAGGGGGAAACTCAAGGCTGCACCATATCCTTGTAAATATGGTGCAGCCCTGCGTTTCAGAAGTGGCGGAGTATGTTGTTAAGCTAAGGAGGCTAACGACACGCTCCGCCACTTCTTTGTACATATGCCCCTCAGTTTGCTGATTTAATTGGAAAGCGATTTGCATCCAGACTTCCAAACCACAGTACCGAAAAATACAAGCTCATCATGTGACCGAATAATATGTCCCCCTTATGATCTAAGGCTTTGTGGCGAAACCAACATTTCACATTTGTTAATACTTTCTTGTCACGAAATTCACTGACGTGAGTATCCACACAACACACAAACAGAAGTTTCTCAATGCTGCTTGGGAAGGTACTATGCTTAAAAGGGCGGGCATTCCAGTTGCAACCAGTTGCGTCTTGGAATAGTATCCAACTTTAATTGTTTCAACTGGCATATGTTATCATTTATTGGTGCCAGCTGGTATGCAGCCAGTCAGATATGCCCAGGTTTGTTCTGATGAGCCTGTATAGTAGAGTTTATTAGCTGTCCCTTAATCCCTACACCAGCAACTGGATCTAGCAGTAACCAGGGGAACAGAACATTTGAAACTCACCTTTGTTAAACAATTTTAGGTCTGGCTAGAACAGGGGTCTCCAACCTTTTCCATAAGAATCATTACTTATGTTCAATGAAAAGCATCCCAAGCTAATACTATTATTAGTGTTCAAACTGACCACATCAGGCAAGATTACATTAGTGGCACCCCATGCAACATTACCAAAAGAGATCACCTGAATGTCTCATGCAGGCCTGGCAGCAGAAATGTGGAAAAGGTCTAATCAATTTTCAATGCCTGTACATGGATAATGCATAAAGGCTGCAGCTGCAATGCCCCTAGCACCAAGGTAGTAATACTAGCAATATGTCTTCCCAGTTCTGCACAACTTATCCCGCAAATATCAACTTTAAATGTATTTTGGAAATTCAACCATTTTTCGCGTAGCATCAGCTTAGGAGTTCTGCCAATACGCACATTTTCGTCTTGAAGACATCATTTTCAATTGTGATAAATGTATATTATTGAACCCAGCAAAAGCTTTTTATTCAACAGGCTGAGCTACACACAGGAGAGCTACTTACAGGAGGCTGGAGAGCTACCAATAACTCATCACCTACTTGTTGGAGAAGCCTGTGCTTGAGGCAACTTTGGTTGTATTCAAAACCTATTACAAACAAAGAGAGAGAGAGAAAATCCCAATGACCCTCAGATATTTGTTGCTGTGTCATAAACATATTTATTAGCCGATAGTGGTAAGAAAGTGGTCATTAATGCTGCATTGATTTTCCCCATTACACTGACACAAGACCATAGAATTGGTGCCACAGTTTGGTGTGCATGCATTTGGAGATGCAGCCTCCTTTCCTTTAATTATGCGGATGGTCTTGTCCAAAGATAAAGTGGGAGACACCACAACAGGCAAGATCATCTCAGAGTCCCCAACACAACCTGCAATCTCTGTTGACTTCGTTTACCCGCAGCACCTTGGCTTGGTAAACTGAGCATTGCTAGTCTGAAGAGGCTGGCGAAGTTCACCAGCTGCATGAATCCCAGTTCAACAGCTGTCCTGGACCTCACAATAAACGTTACCCGCATATCACTCACGGTTTCCTGAACACATACTTCAGCTGAACTGAAATCCTCCTACAGATGTCACTCTGTTTGGAGACTAAGAAATGCAACTTATGTCTTTTCATGTGGAAGTAAATGGAAAGGAAACACTTGATCCTCAGGGCACCTGGATTCTGCAGACATCTTAGAATGGGAAAGTTTTGCTATGAAAAACACCAAAAACTGTCAATAGCAACCTGGATTGGTTTGCCAATTTATGGATTGAGAAAGGAGAGATGAAAAAACAAGAACACAGTGAAGCTCCCAGCACTGCTCAACAGAAAACAGAAGCACGATTTAATTTATTGCACGAGATCGTAATAGAGAACAGTTAACTAAGAATGTACATTACGCATTTTCATTTCAATATACTACTCTTTCTCAACATTTTTAAGACATAAAGTGTAACTTGCAGAGTGATTTAACTTTCAATTAAATTTGAGTTGAGACTCATAGAAACTGTTAATCACTTCCCTGGATTTCTGGGAAGATGTGGATGAAATCCTCAAGAACACCGTTTTGGGGGATTATAATCTTAATTTTTGGAGCCCTGTCACTCTGATAAGATACTGATGTGCTGCTAATGGCGAAATATATCATTAACTTTGTATGCCTCTATGGACTGAACGCCTTACACCCAGTGCTCCAGCATACTGAGCCGCTGCACATATTTCAATTCTCGAGTGAGGTGAATGCTAGGAAGAGGTCACCTGACGTAAAAAACAGATGGTGAACCAATGACTACAACCTGTAAAACAAAGTTTAGGCAAATTTTTAGGCCTGGGCTAAAATTCTGTTCCGGTCGCGGAAATTGCGATATTTTGAAATTTTCGCGTTCTGCGGAAAGCGCGAAAATGTCAAAATTCCCGCATTCCGCAGCTTAGCGATAATTTGTTTCTTGCTCGCACTGTAAAATAATACATTCTTGCGTGCACGCGATCGCCTTACCTGAATCCCCGCGTTCGCCGACAAGTTTTCCCGATCCGGTCGCGTTCTCCATGAGATGTTGGGATTGTTGGTAGCCATTTGCGCTGTCTCGCGACAGTTCGCGCCCGCAGTGGCGTCATTTGTCGCGCGATCACGTCTTTCTTCTCGTGATCATGCACCGCGAGACAACTGAAAACAAGATGGCCGCGCCCGCGAGCAACCACATGGGTAAGTTGGCGAGCCACGACCATGCAGAAAAGACCGCGAACGGGCGGGAAAAAAACTTCTGCATCTTCGCGATATTTCCGCGTGTTTGCGGAGATTTTTAACATTTTCGCGATAATTTGCGAAAGTGAATTTTGCAAATTCCGCCCACCCCCCATGTTGCATTGACTTAAGATGTCGACATGGATTAGGCATAGGAGTAGTTAATGTAGAGACATCTTCTCTGAACAACCTCAGATAACATAGGCAAAGGTAAAGCTTTCTCTCTTAAGTTCAGCACAAACTATAGCAGTTTTAATTAACCACTGTGTCGTTAGTAAAATTCAGTTTTTAAGAAACTGCATAGTGGTGAGAGCCTTTATGAAGTGTTAACTAGGCCTGGGTGGAGTTTGTGGAGTTCCGCTACGTGGAACTCTGCGAAGTGACCAAACAACTCCGCTGCGCCACATGGAGTTCTGCAAGCGGCGGAGTGCATTACGTCATCCATTGGCCATGATTTTTAGCGTCTGATGTTTTACCCATGCAGTAAAATCAGCACGAACTGCACTGCGCAAGAGGGCGCTGCTTGTTTCGGTCATTCAAGTAGATGTGATACTCGAGCGGCAGCTTCCTCAACGTGAACGGAAGCTTTATTAGAGTAAGCGGTAGCGACCATCCCCGACCGCCCGCGTTGAGAAATCTAGCTGAGAGGTTTCTGGAGTAAAGCTTTCCTTGTTTGCCAACTTAACGTTGGCGACCGAGAAAAGAGGTTTTTCAGAACTCTGAATGCTGCGCGGAGTGGGAAACACTTCACAAACTCTGTGAGCAGAGCAGAATTTCACACCCAGGCCTACTGTTAATCACACACACCTATTTCATTGAGTTCTAATAAACATGCAAGAGGTTAGTTCACTAGTTTCCACTGACTGATTTACTGTTGCAAGAAGGGATGACAGTAACGACGGAGACTGATTTTCCTTGTTGTAGTCTTGAAAGAAGGCTGCAGTTGATGGTTTTTTTTTTGTTTTGGCAAAACATCATTTGCTGTTGTACAAAGGTAATACAATCTATACAGAAAAAGAGAGGAAAAAAAGGGTCATTCCACCTCAGCCACTTGGTGTTGTGAGTGTTATTCACATATTGATCAGCCCACATTTAACAGGCATTGGTTCATTTTAACAGTCACTCATTACATATGAAGTTTAGCTGTTGCACTGGTGCAGCAGATGAGTCAGTGTAGTTGGGGGGCTTTTTTTGTTTCCTCTTTTACACCTTGAACTAGTTGTCAACATGGTGACGTATGCGAGCACCTACAGAAGGACACAATGGACAACAGCGGGTGTGTAATCTCACCGTTGTTTTTCTTTTTTTGGGGCTAATACTGCACATTATGGGCATAAATCATTTAGCTTTTTTTCAGTGCAGTGCAACATCGGAAAACAGCATTTGTAAAGCCAACAGGCCCAGAAGTCGAGATATGTTGGCTATGTCAATGCTTGTTTTTTTGTGGATTGACTATACTCCAGCTTGGGAAATAGTGCTCTGCTGTGATTTGCTGTCAAAATGCACCCAGCCCCCATCTGCTACAGCTGGCCCTCCCACAGCCCACAAGCTCTGTTGCTTCACAGCCTTTGCAGAGTTTTGGTTCTCCCCTGCTCTTACAAACTCGAAGCTCAAGTCGGGGTTGCAACCAAGAGCCACTAACACTACTATGGCTCCACTTCAAACCTGCACCACTTCCAGGACCTGTTGACAGAGTCCCTTTCTTGGGTTTGTGCCACTGCCCAATGTGCTGGGTATTCCAACACACATGCATGTTGGCTGCCTTATGTCTACTCTCTCTCTCCCCTTGTGACTTTTGCAGTGCTGATCTCCCATTCTATATACTGCAGCATGGGCAGCCTGCTCCTTGTGTGAGGGAAGCTGTGCCTGTTTTCAGTTGCAGCTCCTACCAATATACAATGGCGGGCGGCAGGGGGGAAGGGGAGGGTTGAATTAAAAGAAACAACAACAGAAACTTACCTAATCCTGCAGCTGCCTCGCACTCTGGCGCTCCTCTGTTCTTTCGCTTCTCCAGGCACTCTCTGAGACAGACTCCCCAGCCAATCCAGACGCTGCTTTCATACTATGAGAGCAGCAGCGCGATTGGCCTGACCAGGCTGCTTAGACGCTCCACTCAGGCACAGCGATTCTGTGCCCATTTCTCCACCCAGCTGTAGAATATAGCTGGGTGGAGAAATCTAAAAGTGCATCTCTGTTTGGCCGGCCTGAAATGGCTGGCCAAACAGGCATGCGCACTTAGAAGTGCAAAAACCAGTCCTCCTCCCCCCTCCCAAGGCCCCTGCCCACCACCTCCCTACACATGCTGCTCAGCCAGCAGCTAAAAAAAATAAAACAATAAGAAAATATCTTATTTTTCAGCTACTGGCTCTGAAACAGTGAGGCGATGCTCCATCGCCATTGCCTAGGAGCCTCCCCTGCCTGTTTTGCCAGTACAGGGAAAGGGGTTATTGAACCTTTTCTGGTCATACTGTCCCTTTTCCCTCAATAGGGGAGCTTTCTATTTTGGTGCCTATCCTGATACATGGTTCCTTGATATGGCAGGATGTTCCGCTATTCCTTGTACGCTATTGCACCCACTTGCAATGTGCCACCAAACTGAACTTTTAACTACAGGCAACATGCTGGCCTACGAGTAGGTTATATTTCGAGTTGTTAACTTAAGACAGAATTGTTCACCATTAACTTTCCAATCATCTGTTAACATGTGAGGAGGTGACACTTTACTGATTTTTTTTAGATTGACTAGGAAACAAACACATAAGCACAAAAAGACTCTAAAAAATACAGCAAGAACATTCTATTAACCCAGTGGAGACAGCAATTTTTAAAGGCACCGAACTGTGCCACGCTGTTTGTTTAAAACGTTTGTCACTTTGAGTCACTTCAATGCTCTACATCCTTTTGTATATAAAAAACATTCTAGTGCCTTCAACCAATCAATGAAGAAACATTATTTAGAGTGTCATAGACACACACAAAAAGTGCAAAGAGGTTTGAAAAAGAGACATGCAAAGTCAGTTGAAATGGCATTAAATCACGATAGAAAACTGCAGATTTAAATAAATGCACCAACAGCAAACATACAAACTCATCAGTGAGCATATGTAAAAAGCACAGGTCAACACAGCACTTTTTAAAGCTATACTTTCTCAATTGTGGTACTTAAACGCACAGAAAAAGGTTTATAAAAGTTACTATAAAAAGGTAAAGCGCAACAAAATCTGGTTGGAAACCCTGTCACAAGGACAAGTGTAAATATCAGCGGAACTGAATTGATCTAAAGGAAAAGACAAAGGCTCCTTATGGTACCAGAACGAAATCTAAACAATGAAGCTCATTCCCAATTTCACGATGGCAGTGTCTCAAAGTTCCAAAGTTTATTGACAGATCGAAAATATATAATTTCATCATCAAAACATAAAAGCAAGCATCAAGAATATATTATAAAAACCAAATAAAAATTGGTCAGAATAAGTACACAAAACCCAACAATTCCAACGAATACAATAATAAAACATTAATTAAAATATTTTAAATTTCCCCAAAATCTACATGAGTGGTCCCAATGTACTTAAAATCTTTAAGACTGAACTAACACATTGTATCTAATAAGCCATGTCACATGAAGACGTTTGGATACATCCACCAATCACAGTCGAGGAATCACTTTTGCACATCCTAAGGGCCTGTATTAGATTTGCCAGGTCCAAAAGGCAACATAAGGATACAATCCACCTAGCTTTAGGTTCAGCATATTTGGGAATAAAGAACAACAAGTGTTACTCAGTTTAATCCAGGAGCATACAAGAATGGCACCAAGTGCGGCCAGGCTTTACAAGGTCCCATGATGAAGTGTAAGCAGCAATTGGAAGGGTCGCATCCCTGAACTGTAAAAACAATGAACCAACACAAGCAGGTCGAATATAATAAAAAAAAACTGTTTTACGCACAGATTTGTACAATGAAAATAGTCTTGTAAAGGCTACCTGTGCGGCTTGACCATTCATTCTGGGCAGCAACTCTCTTATAAAGTCTTGATTTGACAACTGCAGTAGCAGTGGAAGGGAAAGATGATGGGTCATCTCAAAAGTTGGCTAACTCATTCCATGTTTTTTTAATCATAGGCCAGCTGCTTGATATTCTCAGAGGATTGTGATTTAATAATATAGATAAGACCATTTTAACATAAACTGTCAGTTAAGGCTCACGGTCTATGTATGACTGTAAAATCACATAGGGCCTAATTAGGATGATCGCAGGTCAGAGGCTTTCCGATTGACATCCTTGGTTTGAATTCTGGCCGCTGTATTAGGATTATGGCATTTGAAATTTAAACCAGCTGGCTTCTGATGGGCTCATGGAGCCCGTTGGCCAGTCTGAAAACAAACATAATCCCATGTGGACGGTGTTTCTGATGTCGGGATTATGATGTCATTTTCCGACAAGCTTTCCATGTCAGCTTTCCGACATGTAAAGCCTGTCAAAAGGCATCTTTGGGGGCCCCTAGAGGTCAGCCCTTTCTCCGCCGCCTCCAGTTGGGGGCAGAGGGGTCACCTATAGTGCCCCCCTGTGAATCCCTGCACTGTGTGGCAGGTACCATGAGGTGCTTGCCACACAGTGCAGGGATTTACAGTGACACCCATTTCTCAATGGAAGCTTGTGCTACGGCTGGTTTCCGACTACCTCACAAGCTCCCATAGGGAAATGGGACTCTGCGGTCGCATTATAATTGCGGTTTAGGACCGCCAACCCGCGGTTGTTTGGTCTCGAAACCGCAGAAATTCCGGTCGGAGAAAACTCCGACCAACATCCTAATTACGCCCATAATGCCTTAGAGTTGGCGTTTAGTTTCCCTTTCTTTTCTGTTGAAGTGCAAAGCTTATCTTTCTTCACAGTAGACACTGGGGGCCTGATTCACAAAGGGCCTACGCACTTGTGACAGCGACCCCACAGTTATGGCGGAGTCTCCGCGCTCGGCTCGGAATCTCCGCAATGAGAATTCTAATTGCAAACAGTGACTGAAGGCCCAACTTTAGTAAACTAGATTTAGCATTACATATAACAGCGAAGGGATTGACAGCCCTTTATCACAGGTTAGGCAAACCACAATAATTAAATGATTAATGGTCGGATATGGATTTAGCCATTCAAAAATCCATAACATTGTTGGTTCCAATTTGATATATTCCTCAAAATAATTGATGCCAGGTTCCTCTTAACAGAGGTAATACAATGTGAAGTGTGGTGCAGAAAGAATACACCTGAAACATTATTTTTACAGTTTGGTAAAGTTGAGGAGTTAGCATCGCCACAGAACCCTGTCCTGTATGTTGAATTTGTAGCTTACAAATCGTAGCTTGAAAATTTCTGAAATGGGGACAATGGAACAATGGGATTTACTAAAAGTTATTTGCACATTTCAAATTGGAGTTATATCTTTTGTAAACAAAATGCATGTATTATTCTTCAACTAATATTTGTAAGTAGTGCTACAGACTGCTGTTGTTCTATTTCCAAGCAAATCAAAGATGTTATTATTATTCAGTATATAAAAGTCTAATTGGCCGCACTCTGCTCGTCCTACCAGCGTGTTACCCCAAAGCGTTGTGGTCCATGTAATCAGCGTCGGCGGGTACACCTCTGCCCAAGTCTTGAGTGAAAGTATGTGTTGCGTTGTCTTTGGGGCAACACGCTGGTAGGACTAGCAGAGTGCGGCCAATCGGATATTTTATTATTATTTAGTATATGGTTTCCTATTTACTGACCCCTATGATACTGTGAGTCTACTTTGCTGGGATTCAAGCTCATAACTTCCAAAATACCACATTTTATCAGCAGTGAGCACGCAGTTCAATGAGCCACCATGATGACAATATAGGTTTGCATTCCCCCCCCAAAAAATAATTGTGTTCTGTGCATTCAGCCAACAAGAACATATTCACTCATGTTAAATTTTGATATAAATACCTGATACTCATATATTTACATTCAAATAATCTCTATAGTAAAGAATGTATCTCATCTTTGACTATAAAATATGGTCATTCCCTTGTAAGTGAGGAATATGCTATGACTTCCTGTGACATCACTCCATTTGATGACATAGCTCATTGCTTATGCCAATTAGCCCCCACTATTTTTTTAGGGTTTGTGCCCTAAGTGGGACCTGCTCTATATGTGCGAGGAAGACTTACATTGCTGATGTTGACTCACTACCTATTGTGTACGTTGGAGGAAAGTTGAACCACTGATACCAATGCAGGACCTGTCTTTTGTGTCAGAGGGAAGCTTACACTAATAATGTATATGTGTTTTTGTTTTATGTGTGGAGAAAGCTTACATTGCTTCGTGATCATCTACCACAGAGAAAGATGACTAGAGATTGATAGCATATGCAATATCCACGAGTGTGAAAAAGGTAACTAAACAATACCAATCAGCTACTGTGATGTTACTCTTTGCCCCCTCTTGTCCATAATAAATGATTGCGCAACCACCATCAATCTGCTCAGAATCTACCTCTCCATCTTGTCTTACCCACTTTATTCAGCCCTTCACTTTCATATTGCCCACTAGTGCCTCTGCAAGACGTTTGCGTTCCACACGTTGCTGGATACTGCTGTGAAGATGTACTCCCCCTTGTTTACTTACTGTGTGCATGTGTCTCCCTGTTGTGTTAGGTGTATGTCTTAATGTATGTTGCATGTATGCTCACTTGTGCCACCTAGGGTTGCCTTTATGTCTTTATGATGCTCTTCGAGCCCCTGTGCATACCTGTAATATTGTCTGAACATGTATGCACTAGCTGTAAGAAAGCTAGACCTATTGGCTTTACCAATCTTTGTTTTAAAATATTTTTGAAGTATTTTTTAAATGACGTAAAGCACTGCTGTCACTGGTCTTTTAGGGACATAATGATTTTAAACACGTGAGGAGTGTTTAAATATGTTTAAAATGCCATCTATGACAGCACATTGTGAGTCCCATATATTTTATTAGATATTGTTAAACTTTATTACTTTATCAGAATGGTAGTCCATTTGGACATTTAAAGGAAACATTTACTGAATGGTTACGTATTCTTCTTGTTACCCGCACCACGCCCCCTCTCTCCAAAAAAACAAGCATTTCAAGAAAGATCTGGCCCCTTTTCATGTCTACATGGGTCATCATCCCAGGGAGCGTAGGCCTTATATCTGACTATAGGGCTGTCTGGCTTTTACCAGCTTGGCTAGGGGTCTCGAAACGTTCTAAGCGCACAGTATTACGGGGTAGTGTAGCTTGTAAATTTTGGGAAACAGCCATTTAATTGTTTTGTAGGACTAAAACAAGCCTTTAAATAGGTCCGATCTCTAGTAACACCATTTTATTTTTTTCATAGACAAGCTGCACTGTATAGCTTGAGAATAGTGTACGTTATTAGGCCAATCAACGCATAGTTTTTCTTGCAATATATACATAATTTAACTTGACCTCGATGAAATATATCCATTAACATTCTATAGTCTCCTCTCTTCCATTTGTTAAATTGTCCCATCAGTAGAGCTGGGATAAGTTCTGGGCCTTGGTGGGTTGTCGTAAACTTGGAAAGAAAAGCGTTATTATAAGGATCGATGGATAATGTATCCCATATTTTAAAGAGGCGTACCAGCATTTCCAGTACGTAAACATTTTTCACTTTATTTTCTTTGACAGTCAAAAAAGATCCCAAATAGGGCTCTTAGCCAGAGGACATTCGATGTGTGTTTGATGTTCTTTGATTCCCTCGGGGACCAACCAAAACCCACCCTTGTTTGCCTCACAATATAATAACCATAACTAATAACGTTTGGGAGCCATGTCCTCAAAGTTTGCCTCCCTATTCTTAGATAGCCTGGATCTTATCGCATCCAAAACAAATGAACCACACATTTCTTGTTTTCTCTCAAAGTGCCTGGCAGTAGGTAGATTAGCGTTTTTTGTAAAGTGTACAACAAGTGAGTATGTCCCAGAAGTGCCTCCCTTCCAGGAGAAGAAAAGATTTGCCCCCTTCCCCATGCCTTTTAAGCTTATGGAATAGTTTTTAATAATTATTCCTGATAGGACATTTATGCATAAGCTGATCAATCATCCCTGATATTTATTCAGCTTGCTTACCCAGTGGAAGAGTAACAACGAGGGAAGCAATCACTTATCATCATTGTTTAGGATATTCCGCCTAAACATCAACTCAAAAAATATCACCTGACAACAATATTGTGGGCTTAATATCAATACTCCAAAAGTATTGCAGACTCTATGGAACGTAAGTACATTATTTATAATGTTTTACTATAATATAGAACTTTAAAATATTTTTTAACTTTAGCATAATTTTTCTCAAGTGGACTGTATTGTATTATGCTTTCTTTTATTGCCTATGCTATTGTAAAATATCTTTGTTTAAAAAAAATGTTATATGGTATGCTTTGTTTCAAGTTGTGAGGTTTGTTTGGGGATTGGGTGGGAAGTGTTTTTTCAATATTAATTCATTAATATGGGTTAACATTTGAAATCATTGAATATTATTTTTCAACTGTTTAATAGTGAAAATGATGTATTAAATGTTAATTTTGGGTTCTGGGATTTATTGGGAGATAGGGCTAGTATCAATATTAATTGGCTAAAGCACCAATTATGCTAATTTGTTAATTGGAAATTGGTGATGATTTGTGAACTGCAATGTCAATATTTTGATTAATAATGTTGCTATCGCTATTTTTGTAATTCATATTATATGCATGTAAAGTCAATATTTTGGTTATCGATTTTTGCCAATAATATTTTTGTAGATGATATTTAATCATAGAATTATTATTTAGGAATATACTTACATTTTCAGACTTACAAAGTGTACTTTAAAGCCAGGGATCCAAAAAACATTATCAATAATAATTATCGCTTCACTGGATCCTCTAATGGCAATATTATATTGTTTGCAAATAAGAGGGTCTGTTTCAAATAATAGTACAATCAAGTATTGAATTGTTTGACCTTATAAGAGGAAAAAAGAGACATTCCTGACAAGTGCCTCTCCCGAGACAAAAGGGGTCGAATTCTATTCCATTCATCACAACAGTATCTGTGAATTGGAAGATCTTACACATTTCACAACATTTTGGGTTGTACTCCAATTTCAATGAGAATGCATTTCATCACCAATTTAAGGATTATTGCCGGGATTTTCTTTTTTTGAGGTTTTTCTACCAGAAAAAGAACCCTTGTGATCGTATTAAAAGTTTGCCATCCTCTAAAAGATTCTAATTGGTCTGAGTGGTTACAATAAATATATAATTGGGTACAATCTATTGATGAATATTTTTGCATAGATTTTAAGGTGTACATTCAAAAGAACTACATGGTGATGGTAAGTGCATTGGGGTAAGAGTTTTCCTTCTTGTAAATAAGCACAATGTCTGTCTCCTCCCTGAACTCAATCACTTCAGTGGACACCAGCAACTAATTGTTTTCTAAATGCACTCGATAGCCAATTTGGACCCTGTGACTTGTTAACCTGGAGCCCTTTTATAACAAATTCTACTCCTGCTGTTTTAATATTTCCTATACGTTTACCTTTTTCCTCCAAAAATTGGCCTATTGTCTCTGGGTCAGAATTTCCCTCCTGGTAAAGAAGTCCCCCTAAAGAATCCGACAAATTCTTCTCTCTTTCTGACTTTGTTAAGATACTGACTACACTAAGGATATTAATAATCATTGCATTAAGCTCTCCAGACCATGGCCTGGCTATCAGGATATTGACAGATACATTAGTTTTTTTGTACAAAAGTTGATTGCATTTCAACAGGGCCTTTCCAGCTTTCTCAGTAAGTAGTACATTTAGCTGACAGTCTAAAATGTTTGCGTACCTCAAAAAGGATAAGAGACCCTATGAACTAGTTATCAATTTTGCTCTTCTATGGTTATTTTCCAATATAGTCTGCATAAATTTCCTGTTTCACAGCTAGTCAGCCTAAGTGAAGTGCATATGTCTTGTTACACTGCTATGAGTGCATCACAAAGCACATTAGGCAATATCTTTCTGTTATTCAGAATGTCTTCCTGTTAAGAAGTCTCCTATTTGTCACATCAAGTATTTGACTTTCAGTAAAACTCTTTGCTTAGCCTTATATCTTTCTTTGAAAATCATATCTAAATCCCAAGTCAAGAATGCGCAGTCTGATACCGAAAGAGAACTAATCTCTGTCTTCTCTATCATACAGATCTATGAGTTTCTACAAAGAAATAGATCTATTCTGGTGTAGATTCAGTAGATGGGGTGAAAAAAGTAAAGTCCCTGTCTGACTGTGAACACTTTTTTTATTAAGGTGCGTATTTGGATTTCGGCAGACTGATTACTCCGTCACAATGGTGACAGATATCCCGTCTGCTGAAATATAAATCCCATAGGATATTATGGAATCAGGCCCTGAGTTATTTGGCATTTTGCCTGTATCTATCATGTGGGTGACAATTAACGTTTGGGTTTCCTATTGTATTAAAATCACATACCCAAACCACATCCTTTCCAGCATTATGTTTCACTGTCTGAAACCAAATCAATCAGACATCTTTCTTGAGCCATATTAGGGGTGCACAAGGAGACAGGAGTCATTTGTGTGCCCTCAAATATTCCCTTAACCATAACAAACATTTTCTTTTGCTTCTCTATTGCCACCAAACCAATATGTCTTTGTTGAATGCAATCAAAGGGCCCGTTTCACAAAAGTAATCTGAGACAACTTTACGACTTTTGGTATTCACAGAAGGCATTTAGGGGTACTAAAGTTAGGATTTTGCCTCAATAAATCTTAGGTTTTGGTCTTAAGTTAAACTTGAGACAAACTTAAGTTTAACGGAGACAAAATCCTAACTTCACGACTAGGATTTTGTCTCTGTTAAACTCAGGTTTGGACATGGATCTGTGTTATGGTAGAAAAAGGGACAGCCGTGTGAAACAAATGAGTCTCTATTTTGCATGTGACACCAAAAGGAATATCCATTATCAATTCCATGTTAAATTTCAAACCACTGTAGATTACCCACTTGTGTACATACACAACTCCCTCAACCCAATATTATGATTATTTCTAGGGTAAATTGACTAGCTTGGCTTGTCATTCTTCGAATTGTCTGCTCAGCCTTCCATCAGCAAAAAACCCTAATACATTGCTTCAACATTTCTCCTTCGGTGGGAAATTGAACCACACTGGATGTGTTGATTACAGGTCAATCCTATGGCCTGCTCATTCTACCCAAGCCCTCATGCCTATCTGTAGATTGACTTGAGCAGCATTTGATTGTAAGAGGCATTGCCTGATGTCTAGTTCTACAAGGATAAAATCCCATCGCGGTGTGTTATAAATGTTCACTGATTTAGTGATCTTCCGCCTCCATTTTCCTCCCCAAGCTTTCTCCCTTTGTACTTCTCCCTTGTTCTTGGCAGTCTTGAAACTTTCAATTATTTATGAGTGCTATACTCTGAAATGCTCAAGATACATCTCCCCTCCTGTATAGTGAGAATGGTGCACTTGTGCACTCAGGTTGAAAAAACAGTATAAAGGGAAACATGCAGCAGTCCCTGATTTGTTGTTTGAGGAGTTTGCTGGTGACATCCTGTACAGGACACCGTTGGTTAGGGTACTCTGTGTCAAAGACTAAAATAGTTGAACTTCACTTCCTACCTTCCTTTGTATATCTTTCTTTTAAGTTTTAATATGCACGCTTAGCCGCAATGTCCCTGAGACGTGAACTTAAAATCTTGCTGTGTGTGAACACTGTGTGTACACTGACTGTTCCAATTATGGACAAGGCTTCTTTCTGCAGTATGTCTCTGAGCAGGGCAGCTCACTCTCTTCAATATGATTGACTTCTATAGTTTATTTTATATTCACTTGTCTTTCATTGTCTTTTTTTAATGTTCTTCGAGGTTGTCACATTCATCTCTGAGATTGTTTAATTATTTTCTCATGGATGCCAACCCCTGCTCCAAGTCATCCAAATCATTGCCCAGGGCCAATATGTTTTCTTGATTTTTGATTTCTCTGTCAGCTGGATGTCTTTGGAGAAATCTGTGATCACTCCTGTCATGTCAGTTTTCACCTCATCAGTTGGTCTGCAACATCCTTCTCCAATTAATTTTACAGAACTTTAAGCCATCCAGTCAAGACTTCCTTTGTTAAAGACCTATTTCACTTTTTCTAAAGTTATTTTCATCCCATGTAGTCTTCTTCTCGAGTGCCAGATATTTTCTTGTTCTTCTGCTGCTCACCCCTCTCCGAACACAAAGTGAAGTGTCATTTTGTCTTTCCAGAATCTGATATCCTCATGCACATGGTTGTGCTTCAAGTCATTCTTATTTCAAGGGAGAAACATGCAGTATGTGGGACACAATATCAATAATGGTTATTGTTGTAGATGTTAAGGTGACTTGAAGGCAAAAACGTAAATTGCTGAATTGTGATCAGTGGTATCACTCTAGGGAGGTTCACCAAGTTGTATGTCAGGAAATACTAAGGACTCAGCACTCTGTTCTTTTGGATCAATGGTCATGGTATGGGTTCTTCAGTTCAGTGCTATTATGATAGCAGCACTAACATTAGTGTGAGAAAGGGTACTAGATTCAGCCCAGGCTCACCAGTGGAGCACAATTCAGCATACTTGCGTGAGTTTGCCATTTTAGCTCCTCCAACTGTCATGGACCGCTGTGACTCATCCTTCACACCTCACGGTAGATGCACCCAAAGAAATGTTGAGCCATGAAACCAGGACTGCCCTCACACTTGCCCTTCATCTGGGTGCCTAACTGGGAGCACCACTCACCACTGGTGCCAATGTATTATTGCTGAAAGCAGTCTTAAGCCACTAAATGTCTTTCCTGGGGTCTCTGTTTTCCAAGGTGGAGCTTAGAGAGGGAAATATTAGGTGGCACAGAGAAATATTAGGTGGCACCCTTTCCTAGTTTTACTCATACTGCGTGAATTAAAGGCCACAAGAATGGAGATTGATTGTGAGCTCACCACTGAAAGATCTTTATGACTCCAGTGATGGCCACAGTGATGGCCATATAACAAACCCTAACCAGTTGATCCTCAGCTCCCAAATAATTTAGGTATCACACAGGAAGTGCCTGCATCAAGTAAATTGTGTTATACAGGAAGTGACAGCATTAAACATGATGGATCCCAAAATGCTTGAGCCCAAGGTCTTTTAATTGAAATTAAAACCTTAAGGGACTAAGAAATAAAAGCATTGAGCCTGACTCATCAGAATACCAGTGATTGTAAAAGTCACATAATAGATCCTTTACCTGTCTATGACATCACAGGATCAATCTGTTGTTCTACCTCTAGCCCCTAAAAGACCCCCTATTTGCTGCAGAAGGGCTTAAAGAAGGATGAAGAAACTACAAATAGTAAATATGTCTATCAAAGCCCTGCTTCGTGTTCTTTTGCTAGCTTAAGTTAAGGGGTAACAACGGCTGACACCTATCCACTAAGTCAGAGAGGGAGGAAGTTAAAATACTGCAGGGGTGGGGGAAGGTGCTAAAAATAAAACACAACACAACAGGATTCTAACTTGCGTTTAATGCAAAATATTAAGCAGCTCTTCAAAATATTTAAAAGTACTTTTGTCCTTTCAATTGACCCGAGCTCCCACTAGAAAAGGGTCAGTTGGAGCATAATGCTAAAATACCTGAAACGCAGGACAGTCACTCAATACAGGTCTACGGAACCTAGGGGCATATGTATCAACATCACCATTTGCGATTCTCAAATAGCGATTTTTAAAGAATCGCTATTTGAGAATTGCAAAACGGGATGTATTTAAAAAATTGCAAACTTTTAGCGATTCCTTAAAATTCCTTAATTGCGATTAGCAAATTGCGAAATCGCAATTAAGGAATACCTGCCCATTCATTTCTATGGGCCAGGAGACCCATAGGAATGAATGGGAAGTAATTCTCAAATAGCGAATCGCAATTTGCTAATCGCAATTTGAGAATAATTTCAAAGGTGCAAGGGTGTCATGATGACACCCTGATGCACCCCTGAAATGAGCATGTGTGTGCATATGGCGCACATACATGCCCTAAGGGCATGTATGAGCGCCACGTGGCACATTGTAAAATTAAAAAAAGTGCATTTTGAAAGGAAATCGCAAATTACCACCAACTGGAAGTTGGTGGTAATTTGCGATTTCTTAAGGATAATTCGCACAACTTGGGTGCTTTTTACATATCATTTAAGAAATCGCAATTTGCGATTTCTTAAATGCTTACGCAAAATTAAGAAATCGCGAAATTAGCAATTCCTTAATTTTGCGATGGGATTTGGCTCATACATTCCGATTACCGATTGTTTAATCGCAAACGCTGTTATTTTGCGAATCGCAGCGTTTGCGATTAAAAAATCGTTTGATACATATGCCCCCTAATCACTTGTCAGAAACATATTACTTTCAGCAAAAGCATATGTAACGAGCAGGTGGCAGGATCTCCTCCCCAAAGAGATTCCCAATTATGAACTCATTATTGTCCTAAAATCCCACTTCCACTTGCCAAGGCTGAAAATGAGGTCATGTTTTGCAAAAATGTGCCACTTCGCAACCTTGAAGAGCATACCTCCTGGGCCTACGAGAGGCATGCCATGAAACTTAGAAAGCATATTTGAGGACAATGGATATTTCAAACCAATAAGAACAACGCCACCCATATTTGTTAATAAAATACATTCCTGCACTCTTTGTCATACATATATAAAACAATAAACCTATATTATATATGCAAATTTAAAATTATATTTTCAAAAGGGTAAGCCCAAGAAAAATACTACTCAAATTGGGCCGCTAAGAGATTTTCAAACAATCTACTTTGGAAATTCTTACTTTGATTCAATGCGAAGTATTCAAAGTGCAACTACATTAGAAGATCCGAAAGAGGCTAAGGCTGGAGAAATAAAAAATAAATATTGGGTCTTGTGCTGGAAGGGCAGACCATTACACTTTATACCCTTTCAAAAATAGAGCCATTAAAAAGCAAGAATGTCCAAACATATGAAACGGTTAAGACCATCTGCTCGCAAATGACTAGGAGTCAAAGACCAAGCTATATTGTTTTAGGGGCTATCCCGGTCCCACTGATGCTTGTAAAGGATTTTGCCTGTTTTCTTTGGACGAGCTTTAGTAGTAAGCTCACACATGTTTCTAAAAAGTGCATGCAATAGTGAAGAATGCATTGGGAAGTGTACACCAAGAAGCAGACCTCTTCCATGGAAACCCAAGAATGCTGCTTACTGGACATTTGGGCCACAACGTGTGAATGATTTGCAAATCTGTAAAATAACCACATCACAATTTATTAGGTCTGTGTCCTATTGGCATAGCACAAACCTAGCCAACAGGCAATGAGAAGCTGTACATAGTCAAAGGCAATGATTCGGTCAATGAATGATTGCAGAGATAGCTTTTTTCTGTGGAGCAGAAGTGTACTACTACTACTGCCTTATGATGTAGTGTTCTTTAAAGATGTGCATCTTCATTTCTTTCCTAAACTGAAGCAAGGTTGTGTCAGTACTGATAGATAAAGGGATTTTCGTCCAGTTCTGGGTTCCTAGATGAAAAAAGGCCTGTTGCCTTGTTTTATGTTTCTTTATAACACTTATTTATCTCTGGGCTGATAATGTCTAGACTGTGAGTGTGCCAAAACACTGCAGATATGGTAAGCTTGTCAGCAAGATAGGTGGAGGTGCTTGTCGGGATGGCCTGCAGCTGGTTTTCAAGATGCTGCATGCCGGCATGGCAAGCGAGTAGCGTTCCACATGTGAGTGAAATGATTATATTTCTTTAGGCCCCGAATGACCAGTTTTGCAGCATATAGGATTCCCTTAAGTGGACCAGTGTAGAGTAGATGTAGGGAAGTAGTGCATTTCCATCATCCAGGTGCAAGAGTATGAGCTCTTCAACTGTAGTTCTGAAGTCGCTTTCTGGGAAGAACAGTTTCATTTTCTTCATTAATGAAAGTTGGTACCAGGGTGTTTTCTTGGTAGTGTGCTTTTGACCATAAGGTTGCTGTCTAGAGTGAATCAAAGTCACCAGCCAATAAATAAAAGTTGGGGTTGGCAGTTGAGAAGGTTCATGTCATTGAGCCAGGTTTGCAGAATTTGTTGCTTATTGTTCTTGCTAAATAATAGGAATTCTGTCTTGGTGAGGGTTGAGCTTCAGTTAGGTGCTGAAAATCCAGGTCTGCATGAGTTGCAGGCAGTGTTTGAGGTGTTGGGTGTATGTAGTGGAGGAGAATTTCAAATAGAGTTGTTTATCATCAGCATATTGGTGAATTCTGATTTTACTATCAGTGTGCAGAGCCCTAACAGGATGCATGTAGAGATTAAAAATGACAGGCACAGGATGGAGCTTTGAAGGTCCCCAGAGGTGATATGGACCTTCAGGGACCTAGAGATGCTCCTGTGAATTAACTGGTACCTGTTGTGAAGGTAGAAGGAGAATCAGTGAAGGACACTGCCGGTAAATCCAAATTTTCACTGAAGAAAAGGTTGTTGGGATTTCATTTTGCTATGAGGTGTGTGATAGGAGGACCTGGTAAGCGGTTTAAGCAGTGCTTGTTTGACCTGAAGAGGCCTGTTCTATAGGCTTCTTCATTGATGGTACTGGTTAAGAGTTTCCCTTGGCTGATGTGAAAAGTTGTCTGCGAGTTACATGATTGGAAATCAGTAGTGTGAGGTCACCAGGAGTCCTCTTTTTCTTCCAAATTATTTCTTGCCTGAGGGTGCAGCGTTAGTTGGTGGTGACGTTTTTCGGTTTCAGTGTGCTAAAAGCTTCACCTTGCATGTTTTGGTCGGAGTATGAGTGTTCAAATGGTTGTCTCTGAAAGTGTTCAAGTTGTTCAGAAGGGTGCTAATGTCAGATGCATAGTTGGCAGGGCAAGAGATGAATTCAAGCTTTAGGCTGTCAGTAGCGAAGTAAAGAGTTCACAATCTGTCCGTAGTGAACCCAATATGTAAAAAATCCTAAAAATGCAATATGAAATAACAGTTACTAAACAATGAATGCTTAACTCCATGTCCTAGCACAATTTGCAGGAGTATTGTTTCTGTGCAGCAGCAAATCATGCTTCCACCAAGAAAGCAAGTGTGTGGCTCTCCTTCAGGACTTCTTTCATGACAAAACAAAACGTAGGATCTCACAGTCCATCGTATCCTCAAAGCTGCTCAAAGACACATAGCCCTGAAAAGAGTTTCTCTATTTCACATAATGCTAGGTCAGACTTGAATGCTAATCGTACACAGATGTTACTCCGATATTTCTGAGAATCACAGGAAACAAAAGCCAAATTGCCACTCTAGACATCGATTCTAGTTTTGAATAGAGGATGGTAGGCCTACGGTTATAGCTCAGTCAATATACTCTTTATATTTGTAATTTTGAGCTTTCCTCAGTTTTCTGACCAAACGTCACCCACATCTTTAACTGTTCTTGTTTGCCAGACTACGTTCTTAGAGGAAATTTGTACATATGACCCTCAAAACCGACCTAGAGATGAATGGCTGCCCATGCTATAAAAGGCTAGAAACATAGAGCACACTCCTAGAACCCATGTGGGTAAATTCACAAAAATGCAGGAGCTGCTAGAAGTTTGTAGAAGATACAAAGGCAGAAAGGTTGTCCTCTAGTCCTCATTTTCAGGAATGGCAGCCGGAATCTTTTGGGTGTTGGCATAACTTAGGGGCAAGTTACCGCTATGGTCTGACGACACCCTGTTTCCCCTTTTTAGCTATCCAGTAAGTATTGGACCTGATGCTAGGGGTGCCCCCCTCCACCTCCCCCCCCAACCAACTGTTCCTTTTCCTGATCACTATTGAGGCTTTAGCACCTCCATGAAGACCAAACTGTATATGCATGTAGAGATCATCAGAGATGGGATTAATAAGGAAATGATGAGTGCACACTGATGATAGATGCTTGATTTAGGGGCATGCCTAGCTTGCACAGGTTGCCATTTGTGTAAATGTTTTTAATATGGCAATCGGTAGTTTAAAGCATTGGGTTCCACTGGTGATGGTTTTGTCTGAGAAGTTTGTCTACATTACACAAGGTTTGTGCCAAGCGTTTGTCTTTCGAGCACTAGGTTTCACTGGTGATGGTTTCCTATATGGTACTCATGTTCATTCCTATGGTGTGAGAGCATACGATAAGTGATGTACCCGTTTTGTAGGACTTGAAACAAGAGTGAATATTGATAGATAAAGCAATGCGTGGCTCAGTAGGGTTTCTGCTTATGCTTGCAGGTCTGTTTAAAATTATTGTGGGTCTTGAAGATGATGAAGATGTGGCATTCCAGAAGAAGGCGTTTCACAGCGAAATGCGCAAATACAAGCCACAGCACTGTTGAAAAACGAAAAACAAAGATTGGTTGTTGTGAAAATTATAGGAAGATTTCTTTAACATGGAAAGAAATTATGCAAAATATTAAAATCTATAAGACCTAGTAGGAGACAAATGTGGATGTACAACAATGGTTGTATGACTTGGATGTTGGTGCGGAATGACAGTATGCAAGTGAACTATGTTTGTATCTTTGTGACTTGCAACAGTGATGTTCAGAACATTACGCCTGTTCATTTTGAAGGAATGACATTATGTTGAATTTTTTTACTGATTTATAATATAAAGACATATGCGAATGATGTGCTATATTTTCCAGGCCATACATTTTCATGCACAGATAATATGTATGTATGAACTGAAGTTGAAATGTTGAGGTTGTCGGAGTTTTTCTTCCCTATTTTTAGTCTTTTTCCCTGTGCTAGGAACCGTATCAAAGCAGGGTTTTTTTTGTAGATGGGAGTTGCTAGAAGTGACATCACATACTCTTAGGCCACTGTTTACATCACATTGTTGACAGCCTGCCCCAAACTTAGCATCCCAACACTATCCTCTTTGCTGATGATGTACTAGCATAAGGGCAAGGACTGGACACAGCGGGAAGTAAAGGCGTTCTAAAATGCATGTTTACGCTGTCTTCCTGCTTCTGCCTTCATGACCCCTGAAACCTATCACGGACTTTGCTGACTCCTTTAAAAGCATCAGAAGGATTTTTAGGTCTTACCAGTGGTCGAAGTGGGCGGGATCGGAAGGGCACGGCGTGCCCCTACTTCTTTAATTTTATGAAATCCGTTCCTCTACTTTTCTGTTTTTGGAAATGTGTCCCAGGACGGCAGAAATAGCGAAAGCCTATAGATAAGTCTTGGCTATTCATGGCCGTTCAGGGACGGGCGGGGTGGGCAGAGAAGGAAAAGGACTCTGTCTCTCTTCCTTCTTGTCCAGGGAAGACAAGGACAGTGTCCGCTTCCACTCTGCCACTGCCCCCACCTCTCTCTCACTTCTTCCTCTTATTGTCTCTCTTTCTGTCTCGCTCCTTCTCTGTTGCTGTAAACCGTGACTTCAAAAACGGCTCTTACCCTCTCTTTCCTTTATTTGTTCCACAGTGAAATGGATCTAAAAAAAACCAGAAAGAAGCCCTTTAGCTGCAAATGTCTCTAATGTATTGAAGACGCTTCTCAAAAAGAATTTAGTAGTTCTTTATTTGCAGGGTGACGATAAGCTGCGGGTACCAAGGGCCTAGGAGCACGAAGACCGGTAGCGTTCAAACAGGCACAACAGAGTTCCGAACTAGAACATGAAGGGATCTAATAGCCTTACTAACACCAATTTACATAACAATAGACCTAACGGGGAAGAAGTACCGAAATAGCATGCCACAATGTCTTTTTCTGACATTTCTCAGAGTGGTCTCAAAGTGATCCGATTGGTTTTATTCACACCAAAACACATTAGGGCCCCTTTACAGAGTTTGCCTGTGAAGCGCCACTTTTGTTTTGCTGTCTTTCTTTAAACAACGGGGCATATTTACAAAAAAATGACAGAGTGCAGCGTTAGCCTTCTTGGCTTAACGCCGCGCTCCGCAACTTCTGAAATGCAGGGCTGCACCGTATTTACAACAATATTGTGCAGCCCTGCCTTTCCTGGTGCGCTGGTGATAATTTCGGCAGCCTATCGCCAACGCAGTCACCCTTGCACCATAGTGAAAGGGTGCCTGCGTTGTGGCGGAATGATTGTTTTTGTGCAGAAAGGTCTCCCTTCCTGCACATAAACAATCTTAAATGGTGATTTGTAACTTCTATTTGTGCTGCACCTATAGAAGTTGCAACGCGTCATTTTTCAAATGACTGTTTATGTGCAGAAAGGGACACCTTACTGTACATAAACAATTATGCATAGCATTTTGCTGTTTTTATGTGTGCTGCACAATGCAGCACACATGAAAACAGCAAAAACAAGGAGAAATAAAGAATTTCTCCTCGTTGCTCCCTGTTAAGACCATGTTGTTCCTGCTTACATTTCACATGTTTTACTTAATCTTGCATTCCCTATGAGTAATTGCTTTTTCCAAGATGTTATGACTTTTTTTTCAGGCAGCATATTGCTCGTCTAGTGCAAAATTTGAATTGAGTCGCATCCAGGTGTTTATAACGCAGCACAACTGGGTTATAGCTGAAGGCAGTGCGAGTTTCTCTCAGTCGGGCTGTATGGTGTTCAGTGTGGGAGAGGATGTGGTAGTATGGCCAGAGCTGCCGAATTTGGATCTGGGGAACCAAGTTCAGCCTTCATGACCACTCCACCAAACTACTCTCCAGAGGGAGCACATTCCCATGCTAGACCTTGGAAGGCCCAGCTAGACCTTAGAAGCCCTGGTGGCTTAGCACCAGAAGGTGGACCCTAGCAGTGGCAAGTATGGGTTATTCTTTTTTTATGTTTGAAAGCTTTATTAGAGAAAAAATAAGTATTACAATAAGGTGACATCAGCCAATATGAGAACAAAGGTAAAAAATGAGACAAAGAAAATAGAAGCAGCTAATATCACAATGAAAAACAAAGCATTTTAAATAATGAGGAGGGAAGGAGGGGAGGGAGGGGAGGAGAGAAGAAAACAGAAACATGGTATTGATCGTAGAAGATGGGTAAGCAATAATATGAAACACAGTCAATGGCAATCAAAACGTACAGTAAAAGACCATCATATGAGTAATTGCATGGATTAAAAAGAAGTATGAAGTAGGTCAATATAAAGCTAAGTAATAACAATATTGAGACTGAAAAATATCATGAAGAACTGCAGGCAAGAGTACATGTGTTCAAGGGGGCTTGAAATTATCTGAAGATAGTGGAGAGTAACTCTTTTTGGCGGATTGATCAAGGTATAGAGTAAGAGGTAGCCAGTAAAGTTCAACATTTCGGGAGGGTTTACAGGAGGAAGCAAAGGCAACATCCAGTCTGTGTGAGTGACATACCAGATTCCACCAACAATTGAGAGACAATTTGTTCAGAGATTTCCAATTAGAGACAATATGCTGTAATGCCAGAGCCAGCATAAGGTCAAAAAGACCGCAAGAATGTGGGGGGAGGTCTAAATCCACTAAAAGGCTACCGAGAAATACTAAAGAAAGAGAAAATTGAATAGAGAGGTTGAAAATGCGAGAAAGGCGAGAGAATAGCTGAGACCAGAAAATACGAGTTGAAGGGCAAAAGAAGAAGAGGTGGAAAAGATCCGCAGAAGGGGCATTACAGGTCCAACAGTTAGATACAGCGTCAGGTTGAAAGCGAGAGATAGAAAGAGGAGAAAGGTATAGTCTGTGGTAAAAGAAAAATAGGGGTTGAGTGAGAGAGGCAGTACGGGAAATCTTCAAGGAACGAGCCCATATTTTGTCCCAGAAAGAAGTCGGCCATGAAGAATGTAAGTCTGTCTCCCAGGACAATTCTAATTTTGATTTGAGACGATCTGGATTGGGGGCTGAAAAGTAGCGGTAAATGACGGAAGCTTTAGGAGTTGTAGAAAGGACAGTGAGTAGAGAGGAAGATGAGGTAGGTAAAGCTTCAGAGGGAAGAGAGTAATAACGATCTAGAATGGTTTCCATAAGAATAGAAAATTTCTTTACAAAAGAGGGAGGGCAGTGGAATTGAGACCGAAATGCAGGAAATGAGCAAGGGGATGACCCATCAAAAAGATGACGTATCCAAATGATACCTTTCGCTCTCCAAGAAGGCCATACAATAGGTCGATTGTTAATTAATAGAAGTGAATTGTGCCATATGGGCGATAGTAGGAAGGATTCCTGCGTTACTGAGGAAGGGGAGACTAAAGGGCGCAAAAGAGAAAAAGTATGCTTGAATAAAAGGGGATTAAGGCATGGGGCTTTAGAGGTAAAACGAATTACTTCTTGGAAAGAGTACGGAAGCAGTAATTCCTGTTCAACAGAAAGCCAGAGGGGAGAAAAAGGGGAGGGTTCCTGGGATAACCAGCGGGAAGCCTGTCGAAGGGAAAAGGACTTATGGTAGAGACGAAAGTCTGGAAAGTTGGTACCACCATTAAGCTTAGATTTACGTAAGTTGGAAAGGGATATGCGGGCTTCTTTCTGTTTCCAAAGAAATTTGGACAATGAAGAATCAATGCGACGGAAATAGGAGTTTGGGATACGAAGTGGTAGCATGGATAATAGGTAGATCAAAATAGGGGCAATCATCATTCTGATGGAGTCAAGACGGCCCCACCAGGAAAGAAATAGTGGATTCCAAGAGGTGAGTAATGAGTCTATCCTAGATATGACTGCATTCATGTTGAGTTGAATGGAGGAAGATATAGAGCTAGAAAAAAGAACGCCGAGATATTTAATTTTTGTAGAATTCCAAGCAAAGCCCGTAGCCGTGAAAAAATGGGGGAGGCAAAGTTTGGTTAAAGGAAGAATCTCTGTTTTATCCGAGTTTATTTTGTAACCGGAGACCAAGGAGAATTTCTGAAATTCGTTTAGTAACGCGGGGACTGAGGAAGGCGGGTCAGAAATAAATAAAAGAATATCGTCAGCATATGCAGACAATTTAAGGTGACGTTTACCGTACGGGAAGCCAGAGATAGATGAATTGTTGCGTATGGAGGTAAGGAAAGGTTCAAGCGCTAAAATAAATAGAAGAGGTGATAAGGGACAGCCCTGACGAACACCACGTCGAAGTGTGAATGGGGAAGTGAGTTGACCATTAACAAGAACAGACGCTTTGGGCATAGAATATATCAAAGAAATATAAGAGATGAATTTAGGGTTAAAGCCGTGCCATTTTAAGGAGGCCAGAAGAAAAGACCAGTCAACCCGGTCAAAGGCTTTCTCAGCATCTACTGAAATGGCTGCAAGGGGAATCGACAGTGAAGGGGCTTTACTTAAAACATTAAGGAAGAGTCTGGAATTATCCGAGGTCAAGCGGCCCTTGACAAAGCCGCATTGTTCTTTCCCTATAAGATGTGGTAGGAGCGGGTCAAGGCGAAGAGCTAATAGTTTCGCAAAGATTTTATAGTCAACATTAACTAGAGATATAGGTCGATAATTTTTACAAAACTTAGGGTCTCTACCATCCTTAGGGATAAGGCATATGGTAGCGTCTTGAAAAGAGCCTTGGGCTGATCCAGTAGAACAAAAAGACTGAAATAGAGATAGAAGGTGGGGTAAAAGAAGGTCTGAGAAATGTAGGTAGAATTCAACTGGGAAGCCGTCAGGTCCTGGGGTTTTCCCCTTAGTGAGGGAGGATAGAGCAGAGGACAGTTCCGAAATCGTAAGATCAGAATCAACAGCCGAAATATTAAGGTGGGAAGTATCTGGTTGAGGTATGTTGTCAAAGTAGGATTGAATAAGCTCTGGGGTGGGAGGGTTTTCCGGAGTATATAGAGTTTCATAAAAAGAGTGGAATTGTTCCAAGATTTCTGCATTGGTATGAAGAAGTACATTAGAGGGGGAATAAATAGAATCAATATTAGTACGTTCTTTACGAGATTTTAAATAATTGGCTAACAGTTTACCTGATTTATTTCGACCTCCATAAAAACGTGCGCTGCTCCGGAGAAGAAAAGAGGAGGCAGAGTCTGTGGTAAGTTTGTTAAAGGCAATCTTAGCCTTAAGCAATTCAGGAGACATAATCTTATCAGAGGAAGTATAGAATTGATGCTCCAGAGATTTAATATGTGCAAGGGTGACTTTACGCCTTTGAAGGAATTTTTTCTTTTTTTTAGAGACAAAATCAATAATAAAACCTCGGGCTGTGGCCTTGAAGGAATCCCAAAGAATATGAAGTGGGGTATCAGGCGTAGAGTTAAGATGAAAAAATTCAGAAGCAAAAGCACGAAAAGAGGAGGAAAAAAGAGGATCAGTAAGAAGAGAAGGGTTGAAGCGCCAGCGAGAAGATTTAGGAGTAGGAGGAAGAAGGTCAAAAACAGTAATAATAGGAGCATGGTCAGAGATAACAATCGGTTCAATAGAAGAAGAGATAAGGTGTTGAGAAAGAGATGAAGAGAGAAAGATATAGTCTAAGCGGGAGAAGGAAGCATGAGGAGGAGAGAAAAAGGAAAAATCCATACCGTCTGGGTGAGTGAGTCTCCATGAGTCTACCAGATGAGTTTGAGCGATAGTGTCAAGGAATTGTTTATGTGGTTTATGAGGAGAAAAACGAACAGAGGATCTTCGGTCTAAAAAAGGGTCAATGATCTGATTACAGTCTCCACCCAATAGAAAAGCATCATCTTTACGCTGAATACATTTTGCTGTAATGGAGGGCCAAAAAGAGGAGTCAAAACATGTGGGACCGTAAACATTGAGTATCGTAAGTGGGATATTGTTAATTAGTAGTTTAGCTAAGACCCAGCGTCCCTCGTCATCCTTTTCTTCTAGAACTACTTTACACTGGAGACGCTTATGAATCAAAATGGCTACTCCATTCTTTTTTTGGGAAGCAGGAGAAAATAAGACAGTTCCAACCCATAATCGCTTTAACTTTAAAGATTCGATGTCAGATAGATGAGTTTCTTGGATAAGGACGATATCTGGGTTGTAAGAGGAAAGGTGGGAGAGTACTCTTTGCCTTTTGATAGGGTGATTAAAACCTTTCACATTCCATGAAACAACTTTGAAGGTGAAAGCTTACTAAACTGGTCTAAATCAAGATTTGCAAAAACATACTGTACATGTAATAATAATCCAAACTGTATAGAAGTATTAACCATAAAACTCTTCAAAAAGGAAGAAGGAAGAACAGGCAGAAAAGGAAGAAGAAAAAGGAAAAGGGAGGAGGAGAGGGATGGGAAAAGGAAAGGGAGACCAGTGGGGATGGGAGAAGGAAGAAAAGAGAGAATGCATAGAAGACAGTACAAATCCAGAAGGATGACTGTATTAAACATACCTGAAAGAGAAAAAATACACATAGGGAAGGTGGGGAGGTGGTGATGCTTTACAAGACGTACGGACCAGGATCAGGAGGAGAACCACATCGAGACCGCACAAAAGGAACATGGAAGGGGACAAGGTGCTGAAAGGAGTATCCGATACATATCCGTCTGGAGAGGAAAAAAGGGAAAAATGTTAACATACATAACCTGTAGGCATAAAAATAGAAGTCCAGAGAGTCGAAAAAGAAAAATAGAGGAATATATAGGAGATGCCAGAAACAGATAAAAGAGAGAAGAGATACGAAAAGAGAATATAAGAACTGAGATGAGAGGTAAGGAGAATACACGAAGTCAAAGACAAGCCATTAGGAAGACAAACAAGTTAAACAATAAAAGTCCAATTTCAGCCACTGGTCGGAGCAGAAGTGGAGGCGTCCATCCCTTCATCACTGTGTAGAAGAAGAAAGTTCCTTAATTCTCCAGGTTCCTGAAATGACCAAGTCTTTTCTCGATAGGTGACTCTGAGAGTACAAGGATGAAACAAGCCATATCTTGCTCCCAAGGCGCGCAGAGAGGGACGCATAGCCAGAAATTCTTTACGTCTGGAGGCGGTGACATTAGAGACATCCTGAGATAGATATATTCGTTGACCTTGCCAATACACTTGTTTTTTACTCCTCGCAGCTGAGAGAATCAATAAAAGATCCGTGTATTTCAGAAATAAAATAATGACTCCACGAGGTTTTGAGGAGGAGCCAGTTCTGGCACCTAGTCTATGGGCTCTTTGTATACTAATGGTGGTGGAAGGTGGTAGGTCCAAAAGTTTCGACAGGAAAGTGGTGAAGAAGGTTACTGGATTATCCCCCTCAAGATTTTCCGGCAAATTGTAAATACGGAGGTTATTCCTCCTATTTCGATTTTCCAAATCTTCTGTATGCTTTTGGAGTGAGAGGACCGTTTTTTCTAGAGAGTCTATACGTTGTGTGTTGGACTGAACTTCAGGAAGGTGCTGTTCAACAGTAGAGAGACGGGCATCCATATTTTCCCATTTATCTTTTAAAAGCTGCATATCTGTACTCGTCTTTTCAATAAATGGGCGCAGCGCACGCAATTCCTCCAGAATTTGGTCAATGGAAGAATGAGAAGGATTGTCTTCTGGTGTAGGAGAATTTTGCTTGGGTCGTTTGCCCGCCGGAGCGGGTGGGGAAGACTTACTAGTGTTAGTATGAGCCAATGATGATTTTGGAGTCGTCATTTTCGCAGATGAAGTGGCTCTATTCGTACCCGATGAAGATGCACCTGAAGCACTCCTCGATGGTATGAAGACAAATTTAGGTGTGCGTAAGTTGACCATAGAAAGAAATGAACGTGCGACAATATAGCCTCAATTCCCTGTGAGGCGACTAAAGGTGCATGTGAAATGTTCCAGAAATATCTCCAAAAAGAGGGAGAAGCACCCAAAAGTAACTCAGTGGAAAAAGCGACAGGGAATTAGAGTATGCTAAATCACGAGTACAAAAAAGAAGGTGAGAGTGACTAAAATGGAAGCACAGGAAGGAGCATCCTGAAGTAGCTGAGGCGCAGGAGAAACGGGCAAAAAGTCTCAGAAAAACGTTGTTGTCATATCGCCATGAGGAGGGGATTTAGGATAAAAGGTATTTCAGAGCAGTAAGCATGTTAGGGCGGGAAACATCCAGTTGTCAGGGGTGAAGCGCCATAAAACTGCGTATTTGGACGTGGCCTCGAATGTGGAGGAGGAGAGAAAAAACGCAGTAAAGGTGACTTGCACAATATATGTAAATCTCACCCCTGAAGTGAAGTCGGTGTCTAAGAGTTCATTGGTGTCCAGTGGCACGTCGCGTATTGACAGCTCCTGTCAGCAGAGGCTCCGATGTTCAAAAGAGCCTCAAAATGGCGGCTCCGTGAGGGGCAGGGAACTCATCGCGGAGAGGGGCGAAAACGGCTCCACAAGCGATGAAAAACTGCTCCGCTGATTCCACTAATGTTCCGCCAGCCAAATCCGGCAACGGTGCACCGAAATGGTCCCGTTTACATCGGGGAAAAATGCCGTGAGGTGGTCGATGCGGCGGAGCTCCGTATCTAGCCGGCCATCTTGCGCGGCATCCAAGCCACGCCCCATCATGGGTTATTCTTGAAGACCTGTCCACCACAATCCGTGCTGAAGTTCACCTCCAGTCTTGTAGGCAGGCTTACGAAGCAACACACCCTGTCACAGAGGTCACAGGACCCTTGAGGCCAGTCTGCCTCCCCATTGATACCTCAATTGGCCTTGTTTCAGCAGTAGTAGCTGCAACTCACCAGGGATCAGCAATGCAGGATTTGCACGCACACCAAACTAAGCTCGCAAACTTCACGGCCTCTCTGCTTCATGCACACGCACTTTTAACATGTGCTGCCTGCTTTGGGGCCAGTAGAATTATGCAGCAAGAGAGAACAAAATGATGCCACAGTGTTGACTAAATTATGCAGCAAACAAAAAGGCTGCAGCATAATGCAGTATATTTTCTTATACTTTATTATTTTGACATTTTTATACATTCTAACAGTCTCTGCAAAATATTTTGCCTCATTAGTAACAGTGTAACAGTCAAATGCAGCAGTGAGAAAGGTTACCAGTCAAACTTTGCAAAGGGCCCTCCACTTCGCAGCAACACAAGTCACAGTTTTTAGTAACTTTTGATTCATTTGAGCTACAAACAATGTATTAGTTAAAATCATCAGATTATGCAGCATATGGTGTATTATGTGGCAAAAATGTCAGAGCCATAATTAGGTGGAAAGCATTTGCAAACTGGGATATTTTGTCATTCATGTTTGAACTGCTCTTGCGGAAAAAGGGAGGAGTAGTGCTGATGACAGAAACTGCATGACTCGTAGACAAATGGCTTGCACTTCCACTTTTAAGTGTATTTGGGACATTCTGTGATTGGAAATGTATCCCACTTTGTGAATACATTTTAATGTCAAGAACTCATATTCAACCTTTAATAAACATGTGTATCCATTGGTTGAATTAAATAATGTAATATGTTGTAAATGGTCAGTGAAATACCAAACAAATACTAAAAATTGGGATGTTTTCCTCTTTCTGGCCACACCTCTGACTCCACCCATTGACCCAGTCCACGGGTCATTCCCGCCCTCTGATTCTCCACCCACAGTTCCCCTACTTTTTTCCCCCTCCACTTCGACCACTGGGTCTTACACACAGACAGCTTTTAGCTGTCTGTTTGTATGTTGTCAAAGGGCCTACTATGAACTATAACAAAGCTTACAGTGGACTTACAGCCAGCCCAAGTGCTTAGCAGGGGTTGCCTTTCTTGTCACTCTCTTTTGCTTGTTTTTTATTTTGACGGCTTTCCTTTCTCTTCTCGTGTTCATCATCCCCTGAAGCACAGCGTCTTATCATCCATTTGATTGCTTGACTTTAAACCATTCATTGCTCACATTCAAGGAACTACTTTTTAAAAAAAGTATTCTATAAAAGTATGTGTGCTGCTTCCCCCCTTCAGGGGTCCGTAAGCTGCCAATTCCAGCTCGGCCACTCCATTTTCAAAAAGCGCGTTAGTGCAAGTAAAGAAATTGAATTTACTGCTTCAAGAGGCACCTGCCATCTTGGAACAGTAAACAAAAAAAAAATGGCCCCACATCTTTTGGTATGCATAACTGCATACAGAACAGCAGAAATGACGTTCTTACTATGGCAGGTGCCTACGTTCATGAAAGTTAATATGTTGCTTTAAGTTGAGCAGCACGTAAATACACGTTCCATGCCTTTTAAATAACACTAAAATAATAAGGCATTAATAAATATAATTACGTTAATAATACAAAGAAACACCCACAAGAGAAGGTTAAACATAAGTGAAACATCTAATAAAATAAGCATATGTTCTCAATTATTTGCAATGGCTACAACTATGGTATTTCTAAAAAGAAAGAACTTTAGAAAATATTTACATTATGCAGTACTAGTGTGAATGAGAAAACTAAATAAAACAGTTCAAACATAATTTCTCTTTGTGCAAATGGCAGTTCATGTAAGATCATTCATTCGGTTTGGAAAATGCATGTAGCTCCTGCTGCAGCCTTAAGTGCCAGTTACCCACCTAGTCGAATAGTAACTATAAACAGAGTTTCTGTGAGTCTAAAAACGCCTCTGGTGACTTCTTTGTATTTTCAGTGATAATTCACACTTTATGTAATAATTATTTTGCAACTTTCTTTAAGTTATTTAAAACACAGCTTAAGTGTATTTGTTCGCTGTTCCGATACATAAACATTATTTAACAAGTTGAATTTCAGTTTTGCACTATTTCAGTCACATATCATTGCAGAGTTTTCAGAAATGAATCTTTAAAATATCTACTTTTCCAAGAGTTAGCTTGATTGAATGTATATTGTACAGCAAAACACTAGCAATGACTTATTCTGACATTTTCTAGGCTTACAATATCAGCTGCCATCTCATAAGTACTAGCAGCCATTACTGGACTCTGCTGTTCTCTGACTCTCCATTCTACTCTGATTCTCACAACTGTCTACTATACATGTTGGCATGACAACCGGTATTCATATTAGTACAATCGACACATATGTGTATAATGTAGAACTTTCACCAGACCTTAAAATACTATAGCAGATAGCCTTCACTTTTGACTATCGATCAGGACTTTAAAAAATAAAGTATTCAGCAATGATTGGACTCTTTATAATGAGAAACCTAGCCGCATCTTCAGAATTATCAGCTAGAATCTAAAATTACTTGAGACCAACTGAAAAATATAATGCTTAAATTATATTTTGAACTTGCACATAATGAAATGTAGTACACAGGAGTTTGCACTGCTCTTTCTGGCATATTCTGGCAGTTGGAAATAATGTATACCCTATCAGGGGTTGTGAGCGAATGAGCAGCAGCCCACTTTGGGCAGCCAGGGAAGACTAGATGGAAAGGTGCCGTTGTAATGAGGGAACCACAGCTTCTCTTGATGGAGACACTATTGTCCACCAGCCCCAGTGGCCAAATCTTGTCAGTCAGACAGGTTGTTGCTTTGAGGGACAGGAGAGAAGATGCCCCTGGCAACTCTGGCTTCCTCAAACATACCACGGCAGTGTCTGCCTGAGTCACTTCAACAGCAGGGTAACACTGCTGTTTTCTATCCGTGCCTTCTAAGGCAGATGGGTCTCATCCCACTGGCATGGCTCGTGGCCACCACCTCAGCAGGTGACTCACTGTGCAGGATTAGAGCCCTGGCTCTCCCTGACTCTGGTGGGTAGAGGATGGCTGATGTGCAGGTGGGGCAACCTTCCATAGTTGCCAGGTACCTTGTTGCCCAGTCCTGTGTGGCAGGTGTTTGTAGATATGTCTGGTTCTGCTTGGTTATCTGCACATTTGCCATGATGTACTGGTGGCAGGGCTGCCTGCATCTGCTGCTGGGGAGCTGCTTACCTGCCTGGTGCCATGAGGTGAGGGTCCTGGTCTGATGCCTGGGAATTTTTCTGAAATGATGATTTTGACTGAGTGCTTGTATGTCTCACCATCGAGTTTGCTTTGCTTTCTCAGGAGACACTTCAAATACAACTTGCAGCCTGGGTTCCATTTCTGGTGCTGTATCTGCCTGAGAATCTCTTGAACTCCAATCACCCCAGACATAGCTGAGGCTGTCAAATGGAGCATCGCTCACTTTGCTCCACTAAGGTCAGAACCCCCATATTCAGTTGCAGGATCCCCAGTATGAGCATGGAGGTATGCCGCAAGCATGCCTGTCCTCCCTCTCAAGGGGAGGGTAGGCACCTGGCCTAGGGTTAGAAACTGGGGTGCCTGACTGCTTGCTACATGAGGCTGTCTGTGGTGGTTAAGGCTACCCATGTGAACTGCCATGGGTGACCATTTCAGGACTGGGGCTAGAAGGCCATCCTCCCCCCATGGGATTATGTTCTCTCTTTCACCCTTAACTGCGGCAGAGACGGGGAAGTCGCCCCTTGATACCGGCATGGCTGTCAATAGGGCAGACTGATTTCAGTGCACACCAAGCATGTCGCACCATCGGGCAGTGAGGCCCAAGCCTGCTTCAGGTGTCTGTAGTGATGTGGTTACCCATCTAACCCATCTTAAAATGCAGATAAAAGATTCTAGCTAGGCAAGATGAGTCAGGGTGCCCCAATGAAGGTCAGAGCCGGTGCAAATTGGCTGAAGTCAAATACTGCCATGGTCTTGCAGTAGATGCTGTCTCCTCCAGTCTCATCCACTCTGTTGGGTAAGATCTCAAATTTAAAGATCGATGCCTGGGCTGGGTGATCCCAAAGGAAACTGTGGTGGAGAACGATAGCTGTCTTGACATGCAAATTGGTCATCCAACCTGGGCATAGGGGCAAAAGGCTAATCCAACCATCTAGCAGCTGGTTCCCACTGAAGTTTCCCTTACTATGGCACTCAACACCCGTGCATCTAGTACAACAAATTATTAGAGGTCTTCTGGCTAAAACAATCTCAACCTATTCTCTAACTTTAAGTAGGTAACAAGCCTTGCTTGCTGGCATTGAGCAAGGCATTAAATGTGAGTGCCTAAAGGCCACTTTTGGTCAGCAAAACAGTGGGTACATAACCGATCACTTTTGGTCAGCAAAGCTGACACTGCAGGAAGGACCAAATGCCAGGTTAAAGTTTCTGATGCGAATGCTCAACTGGATCCTAGTTAAGGTGCTGGGTACTATAGATAGCAGGATGGTGGCCATTGAAGTTAGAACCAGCAAAGGATTGAGAAGCAGTTCTGCTGCTGAATCAAATCACACTGAAAAGTAGATGGCGTTGGAGCGTTGGGCCCATACCCAGCTGTCACCTGAGTTGAGACCTGTGGGGATTTAGCCATGATGAGCAAGAGGGCTGCTTCCGTATAAATTGAAGCCCGGGGTGAGGGCCCAGGTTGAGACGCCACAGGTGTGAATCTTAATGTTGGTAGCAACTATTCGAATGAGAACTTTGAAGGTTGAAGTAGAGAAGGTTTCCATGTGAACAAGCAGTTGAACATGGGTAAGTGGGGCCTAAGAGATGAACAAACGATGGTCTGAAGGTACATGAAATGGCCTCCATTGCCATTGGTCGATTGACAGGGAATCAGGTTCAGAACCCTGATCCCGGAGTGGCGAGATGGGCACCCTTATGGAGTCCATGGGGTAACACAAAATATCCAGGAAAAGACGGCTAAAGCCCAGAGAAACATTTTATTTTATTTTGTGAAGGGAAGGGCACTTTGGAAGGAAATTGTTGTGGGAGTGGGGTCTGAGCCCTAGAAAGCATTGTGGTACCTGCAGTGTTCAGTGAGCTCTCACTGGTCCTTGAAAATACGGGTCAGAAGTTAAAAATCTCCCAATAGGCCATACTCATATTTACAGCATTTCACCAAAGTGAATGGCCTCTGGCATGTTGGCACAATGCAGGTAAGGTAAGGTGGCAATTCATAACTTTTAAATAAGGATTGGCTTTTAGTGCTCGGTCAGTGCGTCTATGGTCTATGGCCCTGCAGGGTGATAGCAACTCTGGAAGTGAGTTGGTCCTTCCTGTGCATCACCCAAGCTGCAAATGTCACCTCCTCCCTTCGCTTCCTGTGGCGTGGGGCTTGCATTCTCCCATGGCCTTGCAGACCCCAGTAATATAACTGTTTACAGCATTGTGATGGGCGACGGCTGGTATTGCTGCTATATTATTTCTGCCCAGTTGTGTGAATGCCAAAGAGAAGTATTTTAATCAAGCACGGGTAAACAGTGGTAATAAATATAACTTTCTTGTCCTCTTCTCAGCTATAGTGGCCTTTACCTCTTACTTAAAATAATCTCTATATGACTAATCTTATTTGGAAGAAGTCTGTTGCGATAGGCCAAATACGGTTTCTATCGTGGTTGTGACTTTGATAGCCAGAAACTGCAAATCTAATGAACATGATTCCAGGTTGATTGCATCCTAGAAAGTAACAACCTAGTAAAGATGGTGAAAGGAGGTGCTGTCTTTCTCACATATCATGAACCTCTTTACTGACTTTGTGAACTTCACATCTAGCTCCAACAGATCATCTGACAACAAAAAAAAAGAATCACACATTATCGCTGTAGCACCCTCTGTACTAGTTGAAAATGAGGAAATCATTGTCTCAGTGAATGTCTCAAAATAATAGCTTAATCAACTAAAGACATGACAGATGCATCCAAAACTGAAATACTTCCAGATGTTTATGCTGTTGGTGAAAAATCTAGCGCAAGAAAGCTCACTTTACTGAAAAAAGTCACTTACTTACTGGGAATATCCCAATGAGAGATACAACTGCTATATTCTTTGGGAGCATAAAGGGAACTTTAAAAGAACCTACAACTATGTTTTTAATGAGCACAAAGGAGTCTAGTTAAAAACATACTGCTCAAACATTAACAGGGAAGCTGAATTCCACAGCATTGGATGTCACTATGCCAAATGTAAAGGTGTAAAAATGGAAGGAGAACTACAATTCCTATGCAGCTTCTGCAACCTGAGATTTGCAATAAAATTTGGAGTCCCGCAACATGCAGTACATGTACACCAAAATGTACAAAATAATGGTAGAACCTTGCAATCAAGAAACCATCAAAACTATTGTCACAAGAAGAAATGTTGCTGCTTGAACGGTAGCATGAGAATAAAAAAAATGTCAGTGTACTTATTCTCCCACATTTTGATAAAAAAGCAGCTAGCAGATTCCAGAAATAAGAAGAGATCTGAGAGAAATGAACAAAAACATCTGAGAAACATTAAAGTGATTTGAATGATGAAACTGAAATATCAGATGAAACAATAAAAGAAAGGTGCACAGACCTTCTAATTAAAAAAAAGTGTCTAAAATCACAACTCTGGTGATCTGGATGATAAAAAAATGAAGTCCAAAAATACTCAAAAAATCCAAGACATCATAAAGCTGAAATGGACTTTATGGAAGAAATTGTGATATAGTTCATGGAAAATACCTGTGACATTCATCCAAAGCTTGTTAACCAAAATCAAACTGTAGTGCATAGTGAAAGAGGTAATGAGCCAATGAATACTGTTCAAAATAAAAATGTAAATGCTCAGTTAAAAAATGTACCCTAGTTCCTTGAATCCCAGAGAATTGGGATTATGAATATTTGCGCATAGAAATAATCAAAGTTCTAGAACCAACACAGGCATTTGAAGAAGTAAAACAAAAAAAGCAGTTTATCCTGACGATGTTGGCTTAAATTATCAAATCAATGTGCATAATACAGAAAAAGTCTTGCTGCTCAGAATCCCACCAACCTGGTTGGAAAAACGATTCCCAGAGTAAATCAAAAAGAAGAGATCAATAATAATTGAGAAGAACGTGCCCAGAAACAAACTGAACAAAATAAGCAATTTAATTCAGTTTAATTCAATTGAATCACAATGTTGTCCACTTTCCAAAAGCGCCTGTCTGTCTCCAAGCCCATAGTCAACAGGAAAAGGTGCCTGGCTTGGAATAAGATAGATGAAAAAAAGATTTGGAGGATAGCCTCAAAGGCACATTTCCATTATTAATCAAAGACTCAAATATAGCAGCTGTTAATTATACGGAGTGGATCCAGGATGTTCTGTCCAACCTGGTGCCAGTAAAAAATATAAATACATATAGAAATAGCCTCACTGCACCATGGTTCTCTCCCAAATTAAGGGAAATGGAACAGAAATGCCATAGGCAAGAGAAGATCTGG
Source organism: Triturus cristatus (assembly GCF_964204655.1). Lineage (NCBI taxonomy): Eukaryota > Metazoa > Chordata > Amphibia > Caudata > Salamandridae > Triturus > Triturus cristatus. Next base: position 81,355,808 of record NC_140584.1, on the reverse strand, counting down.
AGATCCAACTATAGTGAAAATGAAAAAATGAACTATAAAACTTAATTCAAGAGTACAAAAACATATACTTGAGGAAAAGACTAAATTTCTACACTGAAAAAATTACAATTGCCACCAACTAATCAAAAGAACTTTTAAAAACGGTAAGTCACTTGCTAATCCTCATCCCCAACTGGATCCTCTCCGACTCAGTCTTTTTGCAATAAATTAGCAACATTTTTTAAAGACATTCCTGTGGCGATACAGGCTTCACCTTTTTTACAAGGCAGTGATAAGCCACTTAAATGAAGCTTGTAAATAAGGCACCCTTTCAGGCAATGGGTGTTACTGTGGGCGTTACACCGCAACACCCATTGATTTTGCTGCTGCCCTTTATTTACAAGCGTAGCGTAAATAGGAGGCAGCGCCAAAATTAAGACCAAAAATAACCTGGTCTTAACATGGTGAATTGAGGATAATTGTTTTATTTCTCTTCGTTTTTGGTGTTTCTATGTGTGCTGCATTGTGCAGCACACATAGAAATAGCAAAACGCCATGCATGATTGTTTATATGCAGGAAAGTATTCTTTCCTGCACACAAACAATCATTTTAAAAATGATGAGTTGCAGCACACAGTTACAAATCGTCCTTTAATGTTCTTTATGTGCAGGAAGGGACAACTTACTGCACTTAAACAATCATTCTCTCCAACTCAGGCACCATTGCACCAGCCTGCATTGGCGCCAGGCAGCTTAAATTAGCACCAGCGCAGGGGGAAATGCAGGGCTGCACCATATTGTTGTAAATACGGTGCAGCAGTGCGTTTCAGAAGTGGTGGAGCACGGCGTTAAGCCAGGAAGGCTAATGCCTCACTCCGTCACTTCTTTGAAAATGTGCCCCTGAATTTCCAAATAACGGAAGTTCTTACTTTTAGAAGGAGGCTGATTTTTGGGGCCTAGGATGGTGTCCCCCGTCTCTTGGTTCCCTTCCTATGCCAGTCTCTAAAGTAAAGAACTTAAGCGTCATTGTGATGCAAAGTTGCCCTTCAAGGCTCAGATAGATAAGCTATACTCATCTTGTTTTTTGTCATTAAAACATTCCCCCGATCTGAAGAAAACAGGGGTCATCTCCCTAGTTTAATCAAGGCTCGATTACTGCAATGCATTATACGTTGGCATCAAACAGAAATCATTAAAAATGCTATAGATGTTACAAAAACTGCCTGTTGCCTGCTCAAAAATATCACAAAGTTCAAGTCTGTAGCAGGCACTATGGTGGAGCTTCATTGGATCCCAGTGAGGAAGAGGATCGCCTTTAAAGCTTAATGTCTGGCACATAAAGCACTACATGGCTTGGGCCCAGAGTATCTTAGAAGTAAGTTCAGGTGGTACTCTCCAATGAGATCGCTTTGATCTGCCACACTAAGGTCAGTGACTGTAAATAGGATCAAGAAAGCGGATTGGGGCAGCTGTAGTTTTGTCAATTATACATGCGTTCTTTGGAACAGCCTGCCCCAGCACATAATAATCAGGCAAATTTTTGCTGTTTTCGAAGCATTTAAAAACGGGCCTTTTTTCTATTTCCTTACAGTGAGGTAGCTTTTACTATTCTTGTTCAATGGCTCTGTGACTGGACATTTAATTATGCTAGCGCCCATACGCTCTAGGGCAATCGCGCACTTTAGAAGTTCCAAAATCAAATCAAAACCATTATAATAGGTATGACATTCATAAAGCTACCAACAAATATCTTAATTAAAGAAATCACATGCTTTGTAACCTTGAATAAAAGACTATGAATATGGGGGCATGTTTTGAGAACTTGACACTCCCGTAAAATGTCTTAAAAGGGGCACTCTTGCAGTGATATTTATAGACAAACCAAAGGTTTTTGATTGTCGGCCATCATCATATAATGTTGAGCCTCAAAAAACAAAGAATTCTGCCATATATTCGAGATCTTACAAAAGACCCACAGACTTTTCCATATACTTCAAGGAACAAAACAATGATTCAACACCAGAATTAATAATGAAGTCTGGGGTTAAACAAGGTGACTCACTATGCCCACATTTGGTTAGTATTGCCAAGGACCCTCTACTATGTGACCTTAAAAACACAGCAACGGTTATATGTTTGGCTCAGATGAACTTACAGAACAAATCACTGTTCTAGCTTTTGCAGATGATATAGCAGTACTCAATAATACATGGGAAGGTTTGAGTACTAATTTGAAGATCACTGAAAAATTCAGCAAAGCAACCAACTTAAAACTAAACTTCAAAATGACATGTGTGTTCTTCATAAGCTGCCATAAAAAACTATTACAACCACTGGCAATTTGAAAAGCAAAACATTGAAAATATTCAAACCGGTGACGGTGAAAGGTACTTAGGATTGAACTTTGTTCCTCACATGGGTCACAAAAAACAACAAAATAAATGAGTTAGTGACAGAATGGGCTAAGAACTAGACAACCTACCACTCAAACCCTTACAAAAGACTGAAATACTCTGTCAATACTTGCTTCCCAAGTTGTCATGCAAACTATAAATGGTAGGTGAAAAGGCAAAAACTCTCATAGCATTAGACCAAGCAAAAAAAAAAAATGTTAAGAGCTATTTATACCTACCTGCCAATGGACGCAATGAACTGTTGCACTCAATAGGATCCAATGGCTGCCTGGAAATACCAAAGCTACGTACAACAATATGCATCAAAAAGCAAGGTGAAGAACTTATATATCTAAAAGAGGCTCCAGACTTGTATATTGTTGATTTTATTATATGCAGGAGATGTAATACATTATAAAATATACCACATTATTAAAAAACCACAGCTTAAACAGACAGCAGGTTCCTGGACAACTCTTTGCAATTATTAGCTGGAAAAAGGATGAGTTTGAAAAATTGGAACATTTGCCTGTGAATTGAGATAGCATAATTTTCTTAGAATTTAACCCAAGGTCAAACGTTTGGATTACAAAATGCAGGAAATTAAAGGACAATCAACACATAGCTGTGCTTATGTGGAGATTGAATGTGATAAATATGAGATGATTTCCAGGTACCTGTAGATACTGCAAAGATGTTTATGAAATGATTGCACATGTATCAAGAGCATGTCCCAAAACAATGGATTTAAGAATAAAAATACACAATAGGATCCTGGAGCTTTTCAATGATAGAGCAAAAAGAGGTGGTTAACATATAGAGTACCTCATTTAAAGAACAGTCAAGGTGAACTAGGAAAAGCAGATGTAGTATGCACCAAAAATGGTACTGCTGTAGTGATCGGTGTACCAATCCTAAACAAACACTCACAGACCTTCCTTGAATATGTGTTGGGAAGCAAAGTTAATTACTACAGTAAGTTAACAAGGGCAATTAAAACTGTGACAAGCTGTTCCACTTTTAAATTTCATGGAACTCATGTCATGATGTCTACTTAACTGATATAGGAATGAAAGTATGCCTCAGCACAATGATGGACGCTTTAACAATTTGCCAAGTATAGTATTCATGAACATTAGCAAAAAAAAGTGTGCACCAAATTATATGTTTAGAACAGTTAACAGCATTTTGAGTGTATCAATTAAAGTGTTAGGGTTAATGTTAAGATTTGTTGAAATGCAGCAAGTCTAGCATTGAAACATTGGGTGTATTTTCTGAGAGGGTTGCGTCATGTTTGCACCACTCAATGTGGTGTATGCGTGATGCAAACCTCTAAGCCAGATTTTTGAAGCAATGCCAAGCCACTTTACGTGGCTTTGAGTGGTTACATTTGGAATAATGAGACGCAGCGCAAATTACTGTGTTGCATTACTCTGCCTTGGTTGTGCATTGCGTGGGTGTTAACACATAACTCCCATGGATTTTGATGCATTCCTAGATTTACAAGAACTTGTAAACTTGGGGATGCGCCAAAAACTTACACCTTCCCTGGGGAGGTGTAACGAGAGGAATATGCCTCCCAGGATTTTTTTGTGCAGGAGGGTGCCCTTTCCTGCACAAAAACAATCCTGCATGTAGCACAGGCACCTTAGCACCATGTTGCAAAAGTGCCTGCACTGGCGTTTGGCTTCCAAAATGACACCAGCACAGGGGAAAGGACAGGGCTGTGCTGAGTGACTTCCTTATAAATTGGGCCCATATTGTGTAAAATTTGTTAAAATATTAATATGAGATTTGTTCGAAATATATAAATATATAGAGTCTGGCATTGAAACAGTGTGAGTTGGGGTTTCAGTATTATTTCTAGTATTTGTTCATTGAATCATAGTGTGTGAAAATGCGATTAGGCAAGATAGTTATTTAAACACTCACTGCATGATAGAAAAGGCATTATAATGTTCATTTAAGCTTCTACGGTTTCACTTAATAGAGCATTAGTGTTGGAAAGGCGTTCGCCGGAGGGGGGTTTGATACACGTCTTGCCCACCCCTTTGACCCACCTCTCCCAAGTAAGCCGAACCAGGCGCGCGCACCCTGAGATGCACTACGAACAGAGTGACACCACACGTATTCTTTGTAGGACGATAGGTTCTTTTATCGATGATTTCAAGGGATCTTTATGATCCAAAAGGCAAGTAGTACAGCAGTGGCACAACGTACCACAAATCAGTCGTGGGGAATGGGGGTAGCGGGACAGTCTTTCAAGATAGTGTCTCTGCGAAATACCCTGCGGAAGCTCACAATCCTCGAGCTGGAGGGTGTCGTGTCTCTGGGCGATCTCTTACCGAGTCGTCCTCAAGGGGAGCGCCGCGAGTCTCTCAGCAGGCACAGGTGGTCGGAGTTCGGGAGCCGCGATTCCGTCAGCAGGGCTCAGATGGTTCAATAGCTGGGGGCCGCGAGTCACTCAGCAGGCCTAGGTGGTTCAGTGTTCGGGAGCCGCGACCTCGTCCGCAGGGCTCAGATGGTTCAATAGCAAGAGGCCGCGAGTCACTCAGCAGGCCCAGGTGACTTCAGCGTTCAGGAGCCGCGACAGCGTCAGCAGGCTCAGATGGTTCCAGGTCTTCTCTGTCCTTGTTTCTCCGGCACCCCTTGTTATACTCCGCTGGTTCTTTGAAGTCCGGAGTGCTCGCAGAGGGGGGACTGGGGTGACGGAGGGGTTTCGGCGGGATTTCCTGCCGCTCACTTCTTTGGTCTTTTCAGGTGGGTCTGGGAGGGACCCCAGACGCTCGGTAGGGGAGGCGCCTGCTCCCCAGGGGCCTGGTGGCCGATTGAGTCCTCCCGGGGAAGGCGACCCGAGGTGTGACTGGGCTGGTGCCTCTGGGTCTGGCTCGAGGGTTCCCGCTCCCTCGGTTGGGCATGCGTGGTAGGGTGTTGAGTCTGTCAGGCCTCTGGCCGGCCCGCGGATCGGGGGTGGCTGGGGCGGCCGGAGTCGGAGATGTCGTGTCTTGAGGGTGGTTGCAGGTTGGCTGGATGATGGAGAGGGCAACGCCGTGAGGCCGGTCTCACACGCGTCCCCCCCAGCTGAAAGGCGTGGAGAACTACCCATCCACTGGGGGGTTCTCCTCGCCGAAGTGGAAGAACCGGGACAGGCCGTCGGCGTTGGCATGATCCGTCCCAGGGCGATGTTCGACCGTGAAATCCATCCCTTGGAGAGAGATGGACCATCGTAGTAGCTTGGGGTTCTCCCCCCTCATCCGCATTAGCCACTGCAAGGGCCGGTGGTCCGTCTGTACTCGAAAATGGGTTCCGAACAAGTAGGGCCGCAGTTTCTTGAGGGCCCAGACTACGGCAAAGGTCTCTCGCTCTATAGCACTCCAACGCTGCTCTCTCGGCAGCAGCCTTCGGATGATGAAGGCTATGGGCTGATCAATGCCCTTGTCGTCGAACTGCGAGAGCACGGCCCCGATGCCGTTTTCGGATGCGGCGGTCTGGACCACAAACTCTTGGGAGTAGTCGGGGGCCTTGAGTACGGGAGCGGTGCACATGGCGGTTTTCAAGGCGTCGAACGCCTGCTGGCACGGGGTGGTCCACTGCACCTTCTGCGGAAGCTTTTTGGAGGTCAACTCTGTGAGGGGCCCTGCGATACTACCATAATTTTTAATGAACCTCCGGTAGTACCCCGTAAGGCCCAGGAAGGCCCGAACCTCTGTCTGCGTGGTGGGGGGCTCCCAGGACTTGATGGCATTGATCTTCGGCTGGAGAGGGGCGACCTGGCCGCTGCCCACCTGATGCCCCAGGTAGACCACGGAGCCTTGCCCGAGCTGGCATTTGCTGGCCTTCACGGTTAGTCCGGCTTGGCGCAGGGCCATTAGTACTTGTCGGAGGTGCTGGAGATGCTCGTGCCATTGAGAGCTGACTACAGCGATGTCGTCAAGGTACGCTGCGCTGAACTCCTCGAGTCCGGCCAGGACCTTGTTCACCAACCGCTGGAACGTGGCTGGGGCGTTTCTCATCCCGAACGGCATGACCCTGAAGCGGTAGTGGCCATCTGGCATGGAGAAGGCAGAGCGCTCTTTCGCTCCTTCCGTGAGAGCAATCTGCCAGTATCCGCAGGTCAGGTCGAAAGTGCTGAGGAACCGGGCGGCCCCCAGGCGGTCGATGAGCTCGTCGGCTCGGGGAATAGGGTGAGCGTCTGCGCGGGTGACCGCATTGAGCCCCCGATAGTCCACACAGAATCTTAGTTCGGGGGCGACCCCTGGGGAAGCCGCCTTCGGGACCAGAACCACCGGGCTGTCGGAGGGTTCGATTACTCCCAGGGTGAGCATCTTCTGTACCTCGGTCTTGATGCAGGTGCGGACCCGGTCAGGCACCCGGTAGGCTCGGTGTCTCACAGGCGGGCTGTCGCCGGTGTCCACGTCGTGGACACACCAGTCGGTAACCCTTGGAATGAGAGAGAAGAGGTCTGCGAATTGTCTGAGCAGCTGGCGGCAGTCGTCGGCCTGCTGGGGAGTGAGGGTGGTCGACAGTTTCACTCCCTCCACGGAACCGTCCAGTTCTTTCGTGCACAGGAGATCGGGCAGGGGTTCGGTGTCTTCTTCCGCCCCATCATCGGTGGCCAGTAGCAAACTTAATTCCGTCCTTACAAAGTGGGGCTTGAGACGGTTCACGTGGAGGACCCGGAGGGGGTTCCGTGGGGACTGCACGTCGACCAGATACGTGACCTGGCTCTTCCGCTCGACCACCTTGAAGGGACCAGTCCATTTGTCTTGTAGGGCGCAGGGTTTCACCGGAGCCATGACCCAAACCTGCTGGCCCGGCTGGAACTCGACCAGGGTTGCGTTCTGGTCATACCAGCGCTTCATTTCTTCTTGGCTGGCCTCGAGGTTAGCCTCTGCAAGTTCTCTAAACTTCCTCGTCTGGTTGCGGAGCGCCAGGATGTAGCGGAACACATCAGGGGGTGTCCCCCGGGGGCTTGTCTCCCAGCCCTCTTTGACCAGGCTCAGGGGCCCTCGGACGGGATGTCCGTACAGCAGTTCGAAGGGGCTGAACCCCAGAGACTTTTGGGGGACTTCTCGGTATGCGAACAGGAGGCAAGGAAGGAGGACGTCCCATTTCCGGCGCAGGGGCTCTTCGAGGCCCAGGATCATTCCCTTCAGGGTTCGGTTGAAGCGTTCCACTAGGCCGTTGCCCTGGGGGTGGTAGGGGGTCGTGAACTTATACGTGACTCCGCACTGCTGCCACAGGGACTTCATGTAGCGGGATATAAAGTTAGTGCCACGATCACTCACAACCTCGCGGGGAAATCCGACACGGGAGAAGATCCCAATGAGAGCACGGCCCACCACGGGAGCCGTCACGGTGCGGAGGGGGAGGGCCTCGGGGTAGCGGGTGGCATGGTCCACCAGGACAAGGATGAATCTGTGGCCCTGGGCGGTCTTCGGATCCAGTGGTCCCACGATGTCGATGCCGACCCGCTCGAACGGGGTACTCACAACGGGGAACGGTTGTAAGGGAGCTTTGCGTTTTCCACCACTCTTCCCACTGCCCTGGCACGTGAGGCAGGACTTGCAGTGTGCTTCTACATTCGCTCGCATCTTGGGCCAATAGAAGTGGGTCACCAATCGCTGGTATGTCTTGTCTTGGCCTAAGTGTCCTGCCAAGGGTACATCGTGGGCTAGGCCTGGAGGAGGCTCCGGAACCGCAGGGGTACCACCAGTACTCGTGCTGCGCCTAGCTCGGCGGACTTTTGCTCGCTGTATAGGAGGCCATTGTCCCAATAGATCCAATGGGTTCCGGTTCGGTCCCCGGCGGCCTGGGCTTCGGCTTGTTGTCTAAGTCCCTCGAGGGAGGGGCAGGTGGTCTGTTCCTGGCAGAATTCTTTGCGGGAGGGCCCCCCTTCGCAGCGCCACTGGGCCAACTCGGGCAGTTCTTCGAGTTCCGTCGGGGCCTCTGGGGCGGAAGGTTCCGATCCTTCCCCTGGGTTAGTGTCTCCTTCTCCCTCGGAAGGAGGGTCGTCTGCTTCTGGGAGGGGGTCCCGGCTCTCGGGGATAGTGTTCGGTAAGAGGGCTTCACCGCCCTTGGAGGGAGGCACTTGTGCGATCATGGAGCGCGTGGTGGCGCAGACCCATTCTGGTAGGCCCATCATCTCCAGGTGGGCTCTTCGTTCTACTTGCCCCCACGGGGAACTCTCCAGGTCGTTGCCCAGGAGGCAGTCTACGGGCTGCGAGGTCCGGACCGCTACCTTCAGTTCTCCGGAGACCCCTCCCCACTTGAAGGGCACCAGCGCCATCTGGCAGAGGCTCTCAGAATTGTCGGAGGATACGACCGGACAGAGGGCCCCGGTTAGGATCTGGTCTTCTGAAATTAGGCTGCGGTGGACCGCGGTGACACTCGCCCCGGTGTCGCGAAGGCCCTCGACTCGGTGGCCGTTGATGGTCACCCGCTGTCGGTATTTTTCTGTGTTGGCGGGCAAGGGTGTCCCGGGGACCATTTCTCGATCACCAAGGGAGACCAGGGCCATGGCCGCCGGTTCCCATTCCTCGGAGTCTTCCATCTCTTCCCCAAGAGCCACGGAGGCCATCTGCCGGGCCGTGGGGTTGGTCGTTGTGGTTCGCTGATACTGGGGACACTGTGGGTCATTGGCGTAGTGTCCGGGCTGCTGGCAGCGGAAGCAGGTGATCCTAGCTCGTGGACCTGGTCGTCCTGGGGCTCCGGTGCTTGCTGGGGACTGTGCCGAACCCGCCGCTGGTGGGCTGCTGGGGGGGCTGGTTGAGGCCCCCCCGGGGAAGTCTCTGGGTCGGCCGTGGTTTCCTCCGCCCCTCTGGTGGGGGGGGACCCTGACTGTGGCGGCCGTAGTCCCCCACGGGGCCCCAGGTGGCCCGGGTGTTCACCCAACGATCAGCCTCAGCGGCCAGCTTCCGAGGGTCGGTGAGTTTACTGTCCAGGAGATGCTGGCGCAGTTCTATAAAGCAATTGGCCGCTAAATGTTCCCAGGCAATCAGATCGAACAGTTCTTCGAAGGTGGAGACCTTGCTGCCCTTGATCCACCCGTCCAAGGCTCGGCTGTAAAAGTTCACGTATTCTACCCACGTGGTGCCCGGTATCTTCTTGCAATCTCGGAACCGTTGTCGGTACATTTCGGGGGTGAGTCTGTACCGGCCCACGAGGGCTTCCTTCATGTGGCTGTAGGAGTTCATGACCGTGGAGGGCAGATCTAGCAGAGTGTCTCTTCCTTCGCTTAAGAACCGGCCCCATAGGCCAGCCCCCCAATCCTTTTGCGGGACTCGGTGAGAGGTCATGGCGACTTCGTAGGCCTTAAACCACTGCTGGATATCATCGTTCTTATAATACTCCTTTACCACATCCTTGGGGATGTGAACTTTGGTTTCCCCGGTGGGAGCGGACGGTGGATTCCCGGGTGGCTGTGACTTTTCGTTTCTAGCCCGCCACTCAATCTCCTTCAGGCCGCGTTCATGTTCTAGCTGGAGTTTCTTTTCGTCGTGCTCCCTTTGGAGTCTCTTCTCTTCGAATTCCCCTTGTAGCCGTAACTGCTCGACGGCTAACTTCTTCTCTGCCAGTTTTATCTCTCCCTCGATTTTTAGTTTTGCCAGTTCAAGTTCGTGGTTTCGGCTTCTCTCTCGGTCCGCTAGTTCCTCGGGGGACAGGTTCCCCTCTGGCCCGTTGTTTCTTGCCGGGATGCTTGGTGGTTCATGGGTAGAATCCCCTTCCGTTTGGGTCGGGGGCGCCCCCGTCTCGACCCAGGCTTTCAGTACTTTCTGGAAGTCTTCCTTTGTGCTTAGTCCGGTGGTAGCGATGCCAAGGTCTTTGCAAAACTGTTTTAATTCTCTATGCGTGTAATAGTCCAATTGATCCTCTCGGAACGGTGAGCTTACTTCGGTACCTGCGGCACCCAGGGAGGTTTCTCCTTCCATCTCTGTTTGGTAGTGCGTCAGTCGTTCACTGCACGCTCTCTTTCGGTGTCGGCTCGGATCCCACCGCTGCCACCAAATGTTGGAAAGGCGTTCGCCGGAGGGGGGTTCGATACACGTCTTGCCCACCCCTTTGACCCACCTCTCCCAAGTAAGCCGAACCAGGCGCGCGCACCCTGAGATGCACTACGAACAGAGTGACACCACACGTATTCTTTGTAGGACGATAGGTTCTTTTATCGATGATTTCAAGGGATCTTTATGATCCAAAAGGCAAGTAGTACAGCAGTGGCACAACGTACCACAAATCAGTCGTGGGGAATGGGGGTAGCGGGACAGTCTTTCAAGATAGTGTCTCTGCGAAATACCCTGCGGAAGCTCACAATCCTCGAGCTGGAGGGTGTCGTGTCTCTGGGCGATCTCTTACCGAGTCGTCCTCAAGGGGAGCGCCGCGAGTCTCTCAGCAGGCACAGGTGGTCGGAGTTCGGGAGCCGCGATTCCGTCAGCAGGGCTCAGATGGTTCAATAGCTGGGGGCCGCGAGTCACTCAGCAGGCCTAGGTGGTTCAGTGTTCGGGAGCCGCGACCTCGTCCGCAGGGCTCAGATGGTTCAATAGCAAGAGGCCGCGAGTCACTCAGCAGGCCCAGGTGACTTCAGCGTTCAGGAGCCGCGACAGCGTCAGCAGGCTCAGATGGTTCCAGGTCTTCTCTGTCCTTGTTTCTCCGGCACCCCTTGTTATACTCCGCTGGTTCTTTGAAGTCCGGAGTGCTCGCAGAGGGGGGACTGGGGTGACGGAGGGGGTTCGGTGGTATTTCCTGCCGCTCACTTCTTTGGTCTTTTCAGGTGGGTCTGGGAGGGACCCCAGACGCTCGGTAGGGGAGGCGCCTGCTCCCCAGGGGCCCGGTGGCCGATTGAGTCCTCCCGGGGAAGGCGACCCGAGGTGTGACTGGGCTGGCGCCTCTGGGTCTGGCTCGAGGGTTCCCGCTCCCTCGGTTGGGCATGCGTGGTAGGGTGTTGAGTCTGTCAGGCCTCTGGCCGGCCCCGTGGCTGGGGCGGCCGGAGTCGGAGATGTTGTGTCTTGAGGGTGGTTGCAGGTTGGCTGGATGATGGAGAGGGCAACGCCGTGAGGCCGGTCTCACAATTAGACCATGCTTAGAGTTTATTTTATACAATATTAGTACAGTTCACATTATTGTATGCTAATTAAATCTTACTCTTTACAGGACAATCAAAATTAGAAAATACAGACGTTCAGTAAGAACAAAGGCAATACTGAATTGCTAAGGAAGTACTAGAGGGTGTATTTTCTCTATCTGATATGTGATTCATGTTCGGTAAGGTCAATGTGCACTTTTGTTGTATTCTGGAGCAATCTTTGGGTTGTTTGTAGCAAAACTGATTTGACACTGATGGGCAGGAGTAGTAATCCAGAAGCAGCCACTGTGAGGTGATACAAGCATGAATCAATGAAGACTGGTCCTAGTGTACCTGCCTGCTATCTTTTGAACAACAGCCAATCGAACGAGAAGTGTAGTATAAGTGCAAGACCTCTATGAAATACCACTAGTATTACACTCAATTACTTGGTGAGACAGACAAAAGAGTCCTGTGGGGCTCTTATTTCATGCTCCAAACTCCTGGTGCAAACAAGATGGGCTGGCATGATGGTCCACTGCCACATGTCACGCGGTGTGGGGGCTTCTCCTTTCTGCCTCATACTTCCATTGTTGGGTGAGGTACACATTCTCTTTACAGATCAGCATCATGACGACATTGCCTGAGTGGGCACTGGTGGAGGCAAGCCTTGTAATGGCTTTAGGGCCTTGGGTCTTCTGGTCAGCAGCTCCATTCGTCTTTGGCCTTTTGGTCAGTGGCCTGGGCATTCTGATCTCAGTGCCTGGCCTGTGCTATTTGGTCGGCAGTTTGCCGCAGACTTTTGATCTGTGCCTGACTATGGCCATCTGGTTGGCAGCTAGCCAGGCAATCTCGTCAGTGGCTGGCCATCTCCATCTGGTTAGCAGCTGGCATGGCTATTTCCAAATTGATGAAACTTCTGGGGTCATAACTCCCACTTTGTGAGGACTTAGTATTTGAGCTAGAAAAACAGCCTCATTAATGAGCCGAAAAGCTGCTTGGGGCTTAAACTACCTTGGCCTGGGTTCTAGGTGGTGGATAGCAATCCTGGGCATTGAGGGCCAGGCAAATGGGTTAGGAGTCGCAAACAGGGACAGCTTGCGACAACCCCAATCAGAGATATGGGAAGTCTGCATGGGTGCCGGGAACCTGCACTTAGTCCAGGGTGACAGGCTATGGCCAGAGTCACCTTTGGGGATTAAACTCAGACAAGACTAAAGTGGGAGCCCACTGGAGTCCCTGCGGATGCATGGGGCCTGATTCCCCAGGCCATGTCTCTAGGCACTAGCTCTAGGCCAACCAACTCAAAGAAGACCCAGTGAGAGGCTGATAAACCCAAGATTTAACTCAGGGGGGCTGGGACCTCAGCCCTGCTCAGTGGGCCAGGGCTACAGGCACTTGCCAGAGCCATCTTACCTACAAACACCAAGGTGGCCCCAGACCAAGAAGGGTTTTTCGAGCCAACCAGCAGACAAAGTTCCTAGTGAGAGGTTAGTTAAGCCTGTATGGATGCCTGGAGCCTGGTCCTCTTGCCTAGGGCTACAAGTACAGACCACAGCTACCTTCCCTACCCAAGCACCACCTCAACAATCCTGTATTATTGAACATGGGCATCCTAATATTCAACCCACCAAAATTCTTTAAAAAAACACCCAGATCCTTCCCCAACTGAAGTAATTGGCCCAATCTACAACATATGCAAAGTACAGTTTTACTTTCCACTGCACCTAATCTTTATTTGGAAGATGATGTGGAGCTCTTATCTCATTAAAATTAACAAATTATGTATTTCTTTCTCTTTCTTAGACTCTGTATTAACCATCTGACTGTGGCTTGGTATTGGAAGCTGTGATTATCTTCAATAACTCCAAAGTACATTCAATATGATATTTTGTGGCCCACAAACCCATCATGAGACCACTCATGATATGTTGGCCATGATCTTTGAGGTTTGAGAGGCCAGCTGATCCAGGATGAAGATTTATGACCCCATCCAAGTCTACCTCAAGAATCAAATTTTCTCACTGCATGCCTTTTAAACCAATTATTAAAGGAGATTTTCAGAGGAATACTTTGGAGGGCTTGGAGTGGGTTTAGACTTTGTGTTTAATCATTATGGTCATCATTTATTGTAGGCATACTACTCACAATAACATATAATAAAATTCTCTAGTTGAAAACTATTTCCAATTTCAACATTTGATCAAATAAAAATCTAGAGAGACTAGGACCTGATATTTTAAGCTGGGTGGCTGTTTCAAAATCTTGTCATTTTTGGTGAAAATGCTAAAGTTACACGAAAAGCATAGGTGAACTTTGTTTGACCATATAAATTGTATTCAGGAGGAAAAGCTGCCAGTAGATTCTCCTTTGGATGTAGCATTTTCTCAAAAAATCTGAGGATTTTGAATGATTACTTATCTCTAAATCAGACACGATATCAAACTATGTTTTGATCAGAGAAATTTAATCAAGTGAGCTTGTGGGTGTCATGGCTTTGCCAGTTCAATTGGTTTCTCAGTTTGTTATGAATTCCCTTACTTCGTGCCTTGTATAGTTTCTTGTGTTTAAGTGAAATTAAAATGAACTTTATGCATTTTGAGGTAAGAATACATTCAATGGTATCTCTATGGTAGCACATGCCCCACTGAGTAAAGTACATCATGACTACTTAATAAGAGGCTATAATTTTTGGTCCACCTATTGCTTATCTTATAAAGTTTTTCCATCCATCAATGGTGTTTGATGACTTGGTGGTGTGTGGTGACTTGTGAAGCAGTCTTTGTCAGAGTTAGGATGTTGTATTTGTGCATTTTGTGAGGGTAGATTTAAATGGTAGATGTATGTAGTAGCAAGTTCAGCTTTAGCAGTAAGGTTGATTTGTTTCTCTGTTGATAGTAGGGAGACATGCTGCAACTTGTGTTTGTCGGATGAGCACTCGTCCTTCTCGTCTCCTTATGCTGTGTCCTCTACTCACCTTAATGTGATAATGTTCTATCTCATGATTCTTTATGTTCAGACCTTTTTATTGTTTTCAAAAAACAACAATTTGTGATACATGGGCAATTCGCCCGCAAGATATGATACATATTTTCTGGTGGGGCACTAATTGTTGAACCTGGACTACCTATTTTTTGTGCTTACTGTCAAGTCCGGACCGGCCGTACTGGGAATAAGGCGTTTTCCTGGGAGGCTGGAAGGGCAGAGGGTCGCTTTTGCTATTGAGGGCTGGTTTTGTAGCAGTGCAGCAGTTTTAAAAGAACTGCAGAGTTCCTTGTATATCCAATAGTTTTCAGACAACAATAAAAGTGCCAAGATAACTCTGGTGAATAATGTACCTGCTTATCGGCGTGTTGTCTGGTGGTAGCTTTTGACTGCAAGTCCGTCTGTGCCTGACTGCGCCTGGATCGCACCCAGTGCCAGGGACCCTTCCTCTCAGACCCCCCACCGCTCATACCCTCCTCACCCTCAAACTGGGACGACACGTCACCTGCCACCTAGCATTACCAAAGAAGACTCTTGGACCATTCACCTGCCGGAACTTCTATCGCCCCTTCGGCCACACCATCAAGCCAGCCCCCCTCGCCGCCCAGCTGACCGACAGCGCATCCGTCCGCCTCAACTGCATCCGCCTCAATGGGTGGTCACTTCACAAACATGCCACGGAAATCTGGGACCTCCTCAACATCACTGCTCCTGACATTGCCTTCTTCACGGAAATCTGACATATATACAGGTTTCCAATGCTACATATAAACGAGCATTAACAGATATGAACAGCGCTTGATACAATGATCAGTGCTATTGTATACTAGCACTGATCATTGTATCAAGCGCTGCTCACTGTATATATATCTGTTAATGCTCGTTTATATGTAGCATTGGAAACCTGTAGATATGTCACATTTACGTCACCACTTTTCTTGGTTCCATTTTTTTCACTGGGACACCACTCACTCAGAACTATAAGCTCAGATGTATTACTATGTATGAATACTTCTTTTCAATGATTATATAAACAATTGTGTTTTGAACGTAAACCTGAAGTGTATTCGCTTCCTTCTCTTTCCAATATCACTTAACCCATTGCATTGCCATTGTGCCCATATACATTGATATTACTTCATTAAGTGTCCACATGAGCCTTTGTTTCTTGTTAATACTTCTGGAGTGTTCCAGCACCTCTGTGGCAAACCCAATACGGCCATCAAAGGTAAAAACTCAATGTGGGCAAGGGTGATTTTGCCAATTGTGTCTGTTGTCTCAGGCCAGACATCTTGGAACCCTAGTCTGTGCCATGGCAGATGTAATCAGCATTGGGTATTTACAGCGCAGAGTTAAACCTATGCCTGAGTCAGGAGTGCAATACATTAAAGTCAAGTATTTAAAGTGAAGTCATTTGCATCTGCAGTTCAGAGAATATGTTTTGTTTGTGAGCAACAATAACTCCAACAGGCACTGGCGAATGCCTGCCTCAGGTCTGCCTCCCATGTTAGCCATGCTGGTTGTGTAACCCTTATATGTGCCCTTATATTCTGCATCTATAGACATCTACATGTGTGCCTGTACATTGTTTCACACGTGTCAATGATGGGTTTCTGCAGGCTCCAAGAAGCAAAGAGTACACATTACACAGAGTATCACGGTATAAAAGTACATGAATGAGTCCAGTGGTGAAGTATTGCTGTACATGCTGGTGATGAACAGTATGCTCTTGCACTGCTGATAGGCTGTTGAATCACAAACCTTAAAATGCATTAGAGATTCAGGGAGCATTTCAGCTACTCTTCCTTTAAGGAATCTGCTTACTAACTTTTAAGGCAAGCCTATTATACGAGAGATATGCTGTACACAGCAGTTCTAGAACTTGTCCTAGCAGTAAGTATATACATTTATGTAACATCTAAATGCAGGAGTACTTTTTTAAAACAGCTTTCAGGAGGTAAACAGTCCCTATTTGCCTATTTCTAAAACAAATATGTTTGCTTTATGTCTTACATGTACAGCTCTCTGAAGGTTTTTGACAAAACTCGAACCTTGTTGGGATGCACAGTTTTTCCTAACAAATTATGCAGCAGTCTTAACAATTCGAAAACGTTGTGAAATTCCAACAAAACATATATACATTGGATAATTCTTGGCATGTATGTTGTTTGCAGGCACACATTGGCTCCCTGCTACGCATCATTTACTTTTTTGTCCATGACAACAATTTTATTTTAAAGTGCTTTAGGCAGGGACTGACAACAGCTGAGTTGCTGAAAAATCTTCAGCCAACAGTTTTTACACGTATCTCTGCTTTGGGTGCTGGAACTTGTATTCTGTCTTTAACACAAGCAGTCATCTATGAGCCCTCACAACTGCTGATTTTCTCTGTTGCTTTCTGAATTTCCGAAAAAGAAAGTACATATATTTCTAAGAATTATGCAATTTTTAACATAAGTAACAAACATTACTTGCCGTAGAGCAATCTGTTTAAAGACTGTTCCTCCCTTCCTAGAGTTGATCACACTCATCAACTCTTAGGGTCTAATTACGAATTTGGAGGTCCTTGGGACCGCCGAACGCGTGGCGGAGGTCCCTGGACCGCCAGACTGGCGGTCCACCCGCTGTATTATGACTATGGTGGTGGGACTGCCACAGAACCACTGCTACCACTGGGATCCTTGATCCTATGGTGGTGGCACAGCAGTCAGAGGCCATAATATGCTGGTGGTGCATTATGGGTTTCCTCACTGCCCTCCTTTTCATGGCGGTCAGCCCACCATGAAAAAGGTCCCCTGGTGCCTCTGTACATGGGAGTGCATGCAGGGGGGCACATGGTGTGCCCCCCACCCCCGTCTGCATGCACCTCCATGTTCCTGCACAGAACGAAATGCACAACACTGTGCTCTTCGGTCCGTGCAGGAACGTGCTTTGGCGTTCCCATTGTGGTGCCTTTCTAAAGCTCACCACCTGGGACCAACACAGCACCACCTGCCAGACCAGGAGGAAACCCCTAATCTGGCAGGTGGATGGCTTTGACAGTGTGGGAGCAGTATGCTTAGTCTGTATTGGAGATTTGTGTAGTTCCTTTAACACAATAGCTGCAGGAATGAGCTCATAGAAACATCCCCAATTGTTAATCACAGGTGAGTTAGGAACTCCCTAAAGACTTCCATAGCTTCCATTACAGTTATATAATTTTCAGTTTGCATTTGGTTACAGATGACATCACGCTCCCAAATCACACTTAATTGGGTGCATCAACTGCGGCCGATCATGAAAATTTATATTTGATAACTGCTGGAAATATTTATTTTCAAAACCAGACACATCCAAGATCATTATAAATTGGCTGCTGAGAGTCCTGTTCCATCAGTGGTGGCCAAAGTGTCAGCCTGCAGTTAATAGCTATGTATAATATTCACACCACTAAAAATGGGCATGTATTTGGCATAGTAGCATTATCAATTTTCCTTGATAGAAAAATCGCTATCATGCCATAAGTACCCGGCAATGACTGCGTCTATATCAAGAGGCTTTTATATATCTACCCTTAGCTACCAACAAGGGTGTAAACACGTCACCTTCTGTGATGTCACTTCCCTCCACAGGTTTTTATTGGGGGGGGTGTCTTTGGGGGGGGGACATTCCAGGGTGGGCTGTGTGGGTCAGGGACCTTGGGAGATATCATGTTAGTAGACCATGCCAATTCTGGATCGAGGTTGAAGGGAAGCTATCATTTCTGGGTCAAAGGACATTGGTATGTGCACTTATGAGTCAGAGGGTGACATCACTTTCAGCTATCCATAAGTGGCATAACGTCTGCATCAGATAGCATGGGTGATATCATTTCTGGGGGCAGGACTTTCCAGGTATGAAAAAAGGGCAAGTCACCTATTCCATGATGTCCAATTTTGAGTGTGAGAGAAGGTATCCCTTTGCACTACTCATGTTCTCTCCCCGCCAACCTGGTATTGCAGTCTATGGTCCTCATACTCGCATGGCTGCTAATTCCTGCTTGGGCACAAGAGAAGTTAATATTTGTACCTGACCAGAACTAGTGCAAAAATACCATGCTTTTTCCCCACACAAGTTTTGTCAGGTAATTCCTGGAAGAATATGTTTGGAAAAATGCTGCAACATTCTAAATTTAGTAGTTTGTAACAGGAAAGACATCGTTTGCACCTTAATCCTATCCTGAGGTGTGGATCTTCAAGTGTGGAAGAAATACCACACCAAGTAAATATCATACTATCACACTCTTTGGTACTGATATTAACCTTGTTCGGTATTCCAAAACTAAGTAATGGCAATATTGTATATACAGCCTATTATACATTAGCCAGTTGAAATAATTTTTCTTACAATTCACCACTGCTTCGAACAATTTAATTGCAGAAACAATTGTTTGGGGCTATAACACAAAAAAGAGATAGGATAGCAAAGTCTTTGGAAACTAAGGAGACGATTTGTGTCCTAACGGCTGCCTCTTTCTCTACCAGGACGGCAGAGTAAATTACTCCGTCACCCTGAGCTGGTGGTTATTTATACAGCATTGTCAGGAACCACCGTCATGTTGGTTCCTACTAATTCATTTCTCTGTTTGGTACAGGGCTCTGTCAATATATCGCTTCAAAATGGGTGTGCGGACCACTGTGTTGGCGGAGAGTGAACTGTGCTGTTGTTGTGATGGAGTTTCTTCTATGCCAACATCTAAATTAGGCCTGAAGTCCCTTGATACTCAATGAGATATTGTAATACCTGCTTTTTAATAGCTACAAAACAAACTTCATTGTAGTTCAGACAACTGTTATCTAACCACAAAATATTATGACATCAGATCCTTTCCATAATTCACGGAGCCGACCTACGCTAAACCTTGTTATTAGGGATTGTATTGCATTGTACTGTAATTGCATTTCTATGGCGCTTAGTCCACCTGATAATACATTTAGGCACTTGATGGGTAACATGCTATCCCGTTACCCAAAGTTAGTGGTTAATCTACTGGTTAATAATCAAGTACATTTGTTGGTTATTGGGTTAGTCTTGTGGTCTGAGAAAACAGATCATTACCTCCAGTTTCTAGTGATGGATTAAGTTAAAAGGTGTTAGGTGCAATTAATATAGAGTACGTACAGATGGAAGAACAAGGGATAAGTAAATAGTATTAATGGGGTTAGAATTTGTGGGAGTGCAAGGTTTCATGCACAGTCATTCATAACCTGCATAAAGTAAAGTAGAGAATTTTATTGCGTCAAAAAAATTATTGTGGAACTTCAATCATAACATTCGAAAAGAGAAATGAAAATAAAGGGAGAATATTCATTTTCACGATTGCAACCCGACCTATGATCGTCATTGGAAGATTCTGCCACTTATCAAGTTATTGGTGCATCTTTGTTAATGTGAATTCATAATTAAATGTAAACAGACCATGGAAATTGGGGGTAACAAACATACCAAGATATCTTACTGGAATAGACGTGGAATGGTGCGTCTGCATCTTAGTCGGTAGAACCATTGATGTACAATTGAATAATAGAGCTTCAGATTTTGGATGGTTAATTTCATATCCACCTATATCTATAAACTCACTAATTTTAGAAAAAGCATTCAAAATGTTACTCTTTTCTGCTGCCAAATATAGAACCATATCATCTGCAAACAGTTTTGGCTTGGCTGCGCCACTTATAGGTGGAAGGATGTCAGAGTCTTTTCTATAAATAGTGAGAAGAGAATTGGTGAAAGGGGAGACGCCTGCCTCGTCCCCCTACTTATGATAATTTGTCTGGCTGACTCAGCATTAATTATTATGTGTGCAGCCTCATTCCTATACTGGTTCCTTAATAGCTGTACAAACCCAATTGGAAAATATTTTTTTTTCAGGATAGTTAATAGTACCTCCCACTGGACTTAATCAAAAGGTTTGTCTGCGTCTAGCATGACGACAGCCTCCTTAATTTTGTGTGCAGAGTAATAATTGATTTCCTGGACTAGATAGCTAGTATTAGTCAAGATTAATCTTCCAGGTAGAAACCCATGTTGATCATTATGGATTACAGTTTGAGCTAGTCGTGCAAGACGTTTTGCTCAAATTTTTGTGAAAAGTTTGTAGTCGCTGTTTAATGAAGTGATTGGGCGATTAAAATTCGGATCATTTTCTAGCTTATCTTTTTTTTTAAGCTGACTACAACAGATTCCTAAATGAATTTGGAATTTTGCTGCCTGATAAGATTTTATTAAACAGACTGACTTTGAAAAAGTCTTATATATTTCTGCTGATATTCCATCTTTACCACAGGCCTTAGTGCTTTGAGAAGAACCAATCGCATTTTCGACTTCCGCTAGAGTGAATGAGGCTAATATAGAGCCTTGCAAGTCCTTTGCCAAGTCTGGCAAAAAGATACTATCCAACCAGCTACTTATTGCCTCTGGCGTAGAGAGTTGCAGGTCAGAATATAGTCTCACATAGTGTTTCCTGAAGGGTAATCAACCCTTTGTACGCGGCTTTTAGTCAGCATACCATTACCAGGCAAGCGTAACTACACTTGCGATGTAACAACGTGTACCATTACTACGCAAGTTGTTACATCTCACGCGTTGTTAGAACGCATGCGTTGTAATAGCTGGCTATCCACATCGTTGTTTGGGAAATTAGTCGCTTCCGTTTCCAAACAAGGACGTGCAGCTCTGATCACGCAGGAAAAAGGAGAATAGAGGACTCACGGTTTACTGAGAAGAGAGGGACCACGAGGAGAGAGAGGTGAGTGGGGCTGTGTAGTTTTTAGGGTCGTGCAGGGGGTAGTCTTTTAGGTTGTAGGCTTGTGGTTCTGTAGTGTAGAGTAGTGTATTTGGGTTTAGGGTGGGGCTGTATAGTTTTTAGGGTCATGCAGGGGTTGTCTTTTAGGTTGTAGGGTTGTGTTTGAGTAGTTTATTTGGGTTTAGGGTAGTATCGGGGGTCCTAAAGGGTAGTGTTTGGGGAAGGGATGTGCAGGGGGCAATGTTTTAGTGTTTAGGGTAGTGATGTGGTGTTTGAGTAGTGGAGGGTAGTGGTTTAGGGTTTAGGGAAGTGTAGGGGGCGTGCAGGGTAGTGTTTGAGTGTAGGGAGCAGACTGGGGGAAGGGGGAGGGACTTGCAGGGGGTAGTGATTTAGGGTTTAGGGTAGTGCTGTGGAGTTTGAGTAGTGTAGAGTAGTGTTTTAGGGTTTAGGGTAGTGTCGTTGGGGGTCGTGCAGGGTAGGGTTTGAGTGTAGTGACAGGAGTGGGGGAAGGGGAAAGTTCGTACAGGGGGTTTTGTTTTAGTGTTTAGGGTAGTGTTTTTGTGTTTGAGTAGTGTAGGGTGGTGTTTTAGGGTTTAGGGAAGTGTAGGGGAGTACAGGGTAGTGTTTGAGTGCAGGGAGCAGACTGGAGGAAGAGGGAGGGACTTGCAGGGGATAGAGATTTAGGGTTTAGGGTAGTGCTGTGGAGTTTGTGTACTGTAGGGTAGAGTTTTAGGGTTTAGGGTAGTGTTGTTGGGGGTTGTGCAGGGTAGGGTTTGAGTGTAGGAACAAGAGTGGGGGAAGGGGAAGGGTCATGCAGGGGGTAGTGATTTAGGGTTTAGGGTAGTGGTGTGGTGTTTGTGTAGTGTAGGGTAGTGTCGGGGGGTTTAGGGTAGTGTCGGGGGGTCGTGCAGGGTAGTGTTAGAGTGTAGGGTCCGGAATGGGGGAAGGAGGAAGGTCGTGTAGGGGATAGTGTTTAGGTTAGTGTAGTGGTATTTGAGTAGTGTAGGGTAGTGTAGTGTTAGAGGGTTTGGGTAGTGTTAATAAATGTTGTAGTGGTATGCGTAGTAATTTAATGCGGTGTAAAAGCATTTTTAGTTCATTTCTAAGCAGTTGCGTTTTAAAAGCATGCAAAGTAAAAACTTGCGAAGTAATGGCATTTACATTGTAATAAAAACATGCGAACTACTGGTTTTGCGAAGTAACGACATACATTCCTTGCTATTGTTTCTTCTCTGCTCTGTATTAATCAAGCCAAATATCTGCCCGCATGCTCATTCTCTTTGTATCTTTTTTCTAAGTATGTATAATGGTTTAAAATTTCTGCTAAAGTGAAACAGTCTTTTAAATTCTGTCTGCCTTGCATAAGACCTTGATTAGTAGCCGGCATGTTTGCAAAAACATAGGCCGACAACGCCTGGTCCAATGCTGATTGTCATCTCACTTAGTTTCCCCTTCGCTAACTGAGATTGTTGTGCCTGGAAAGCATTTACCTCTCCTCTGAAGAAGGTCTTCATTGCTCCCCACCCCACAGTGGCACCCACACTGCCAATTATGAGGTTTTCTATATTTCACTTTAAAAAAGCCTCCAAAGCTTCTGTCATGTTGCCCACCCAACTTTCTTATGTGAACAATGATTTACTGAATGTCCATCTGGGTCTTTTACTCTGCCAATCAGAAATTAATATTTCTATCAAATATTGATGAAGGGTCTGAAACCCCATTGGCAAGAATTTCGGCCCTCCCATGGCAAACGGGTGATAGATTAAGAAAAAAATCAATTTGTGAGACCGAATTAAGTCTCTTTGAGAAGCATGTACACTGCTTATCTTGTGGGTCGTCACTATGCCAGGGGTCTATTAGGCCCAATCTTGCTCTAGCTGCCTAAAAACGTAATAGTTTAGGGTTTATTCTGTTGTTTATTAACCCAAGAAGAGTCCATTTAAATATTAGGAAGAAAGTTGAAGTCACTGCATATTATATAGGATCCCGAAGCCTCTTTTGCTATCTCCTAAATTGCTTCTAGGGCGGATGTTGAGTCCTCAATAGGTCATAGTAACTTATGAAATTAATTATTTGATTTTGCACCACTATTTTAACTCATTTTCATGTTGCATCAAGACCTCTCACTACCTCCAATACCTCACTAATCACTTCTAAAGCGACTAATATTGCTTCACGCTTAGTTGCTGTTCCGAAAGAGGCTTAAAAAGCATGTTTGATATACCCAGGAAACCATAGATGGGGCTATGTGTTCTTAAGATGAGTTTCTTAAATAAAATATTATTTGCGCCAAGTGCACTCACCCGGGTTAGCATTGCTTGAAATTTACTCCTATTATTTACTCTATTGGCATTGCATAAAATGGCTTTCAAAGATCTAGGAGCCACATAACTTATTAAGACCAATAGTTATCCCGCAGCAAATAATCTAGTAGTGATTTCTGTGGGCATGCTACATCCATTCTTTTCTCACCTCGCATTCAAATACCCTATTCCCACCCACCCCCTCTATGAAATTTATTGATAAATTGCAAATAATCATTGGCCTTCTCAACTGAGGAAAAGGTCCATGACTGTCTCTTGAAAAAGACTTTCAGCTTTGATTGCTGGACAATCCCCAATTTGGCGCCATTTCTCTTAAAAATATCAATCATTGACATACATTTTCTATAATAGTGTGCTGCCAATAAAATCATATCAGAAGAAATGTTAGATGAAAATTGTCCGAAGTTTGAAGTACTTTGTCTCTTATGGCCAAGATACGTTCCTTAATAAAAAAAAGTCTCTGAAGTTAACCAGAAAGGTGCTGGTATACTTTGCATTGGGCGACTTGAGGGTGGGAACTCAATGGGCTTTTATGAGTAGTAGCAATAGCTCCCTTTTATGTCCCTCAAATGTTTGTCATGCATACCGTGCAGTATTACATGCAGTATTGAGTGCGCTGTCTCTCTGATGGCATCTATATCTATATCACTCACTAAATCCTGCACTCTCAGGTGGCCCCCATCTTTTCCAATCTTATATCCCCTTACCGAACCTCAAGCACCTTACTCTCAGCTGATCTCAACTTGACCATTATCAAAAGATACGGCTCACTCAAATCGAGTGTATGCCATCTTGGTTCATCCCCTGCAGCTACCTGGATGTGGTTCTAGCCACAGAGCATGACAGGAGTTCTTGTAACCACCCCCTATCGAATCAAGTCCTAACTCTTGACGTAATATTAAACAAATAGAGATTGAGATGAATTTAGTACACTGCACAGAAATCTTTAACTCTTTAGCAGTATGACCAGGGGCTTAAAGTAGATAAGGATGCAAGTCCCATGAAGTGCAGTGGGCACTGACGTTGCTTTATACAGATTTAATTGTTTTTGCTGCATAAGTATGTACAAATCTTCTAACTGCCCCATTTGCTTGGGCAATCTGTGCCTGCCTGACCTAAACAACCTATAACAACATTTGCAAGAGTTCAAGCGACTGGCATGGTAAATGACAATACATTTTATTTATGTTTTAAAAACCAAAACATAAATAAAAGGCATTGTCATTTACAATGCTAATAGCTCAAACTTGCATAAGTGCAAGACCTATTGCATTGCAAATGCTTGTTTATCAAGCAGCTCCCCCAAATATCGGGATACTTTTACTTTCTCCAATATTTGTGCACCCACACAATAGCTCCAATTTAAATCAGCCTCCCTCACCCACTTGCTAACACATGTCACATTAGGTACTTTTATATTGGCATGCTGGTCTAACTAATACATGTAGGGGCATATTATCAAAAATGTGTGATAATCATCGCAAAAGTAACTTAACGCAACCTACAACATCGCATTCAATCGAGGGAAAATTACGCTGTGTCAACTAAGTATTCACAACACGGTGGTAGTCACCAGACAACACGTCAAATGGCCGAGTTAAAAACAACGCCATGCCGCACAAATGTGAAACGCGAATGCAATGAAACCTGCGATGAGGTCAATCGGAGGACAAAAAGCACCGAAAAGCAGCGACCGGCCTGCAAATACCACGCGTCTGGCGGGAAAATACACCATAAAAGCAGAGTAAATAAACCGTGAGACGACAACGTGCGAGCACAATCCCACAGCTGTGGCGCTGAACAAATGACCATTGTCCAAATGAGATAGGCATTTCCCCACAAACAGCCACAATGCACATCGACATGCATCCAGTACGTAACCTGCACCAATGTGAAAACAAACATGGTACTCCCTGTGAAACCGCATCTCCCCCTCACATTGCAGAGGGACAAACAACCCCCCTTGCACACCGACGTGCCATGCACATGACCAAACAAGAATGAAAGCACAGACTAATGCAGGGGCAGTGACTCCCCCTTACGTACATGTTGCCCATGTCATGGGACCTGAGTCACAGGGTGCATCCCTGCATCATGGCGGCACATATCAGAGCACAAAAAAATCCCTGTTGGCACCTGTAGGCCACAAATGACAGTCAAAATGGAATGATGTGGGACACACGTGAAACGCAGAAGAGTGGAATACCGTAACAACTGTGACACACAGAACCAGCAGTCCGAATACATGACACCATAAACAGCCCCACTGCACAGAGGTGACACACCCACCATTCATCAACAAATCCCTCAATTGACAGCACAACATGTCGCACCCACACTTGTCTGAGTGAAGTGCCTGTACAGATGCGTGACATGCTCGCAGGGAATGTGTATCTGAACACATTTATTAGCACATGCAGTGCCTGTGGCAGTCAACGCACTGTTCCATTACAGCGAAGGACCAACACAATGTGACGTCAACCAGAGAAGAAATTGTCAATGATGTAGTCCCTACGGGCTATTCCTGCTGCGGCTGCAGTGGGGTGTGGTCCACCTGCTTCATCTTCATCATCATCGTCCGGTGCATCTGGCACTCGTATCCAATGGGCCTTTGCTACGTACACATATGTTGTGCAACACACAACATGCAACGATCATCTTGCACATGAGGTCTGGGCTGTAGAGGAGCTTACCACCTGTGACATCCAGGCACATGAAATGTGACTTTAACACGCCAAATGTGTGTTTAACGATGCCCCTGGTGCGTTTGTGGGCCATATTGTACTTCTGTGGTAAACAACAAGAGAGGGAGGGAGAAGGATCAGGAAACACTCTTAGTCCCCCAGGGTAAATCTAGTCGTAACAACAAAAGAGTGTGCCTTCAAACAAAGAATGTAGAGCACGACAGAAGAAACCAAATTTGGTTCTCTATAAAGCCCTCACTCACCAACCTGACCTGGGGTTATAAGTGTTAAAAAGATAAAAAGTGTAAAATCGTTTTACACGTGTATCCCTCGTGCGTGGGAGGAACAGAGTTTATTTTAGGAAGCAGCCAAATTTGGTTCTTTATAAAGCGCTCACTCACCAACCTGGTTGGTGACATGCTTCATCATTGGGCCCCACCAGGAGAGGCCGAATGCCAGCCTGGTGTGCTACGACGCCAGATTTACTGAGGCTGGTTATTCGTGTGTGGTGAATAGTGAAGAAGTGAAAGTTAAAAGTGTCACGGTTGTGTCCAAAAAAGGTTTTTATTAAAGGCCAATCGGACACAGTAAAAACAAAGTGTGGGACGACTAGCTGAGTAAATTGTTCAGCAGAGTCCGCTTAGAGGGTGGTCAACATGTTTCTGCCTATGTGTTGTCATTTTAACGGGCATTCTTCAGGACCAAGAAGGTCTTCGGGGTCCGGTACAAGAGGGCTGTTGCAGGCACCAAGTGGGTGTGATGCACTGCGGGCGGTGTGCCATTGTTGCTATCACCCCCCTCCCGAGACCCATGATGCAGTTAAAGGCTGCTTCCTAAAATAAACTCTGTTCCTCCCACGCACGAGGGATACACGTGTAAAAGTTTTTACACTTTTTATCTGCACGCGTTATAAATTTATATAACATAACATCTTTGGCCCATGCTGCCCTAATAGCGACACACACAACAGTTGGTATGTGTGATCCCTGACCCTGAGCAGGCATGCCCTCCCCCATGTACACCTTCAGCCAACCACGCACACCAGAGAAACGCCACATAGCAACATTGTCGATTGCTTGACGGGTGGCAAAGACATTACAACAGAGACACACGCGTCAGCCACATCCTTGGCAAGGCCCACACTGAACCACACCCAGATCCACATGTGGAGGAGCCACACCCCTACGCAGTACTGGCGTATGCCTGTCCACCCCGCTTACATGAAGATACAAAACGGTTACATATCCCAGGTCTACACCACTGGCTGGGGTGACATGGTTGCGTCCACTTTCCACTACACTCCATACACCAGCAGTGTATGTCGACATGGATATGTCTGTGGTCTGCATATTGCAGTCTGGCCAGCAGATCCACACCACACTTGGCATTGTGTACATGCTTATTGATGGGTCACTTGCCTCCTTCGCACATGCCTGGTTCCCACCTCTCCCCACATTCTGCTATTGTGTGGCTGAGGTGCCATGCCATTGATGGCTTGTGTACATGCCTAACCCAGGTTACCACAGTAAGTTGTGCTGTCGTGTCTGGTTGGTAGGCATGTTGTTTGGCATGTTGTATGTGAGTTTGTAACGTGTGCATTGCCAGGGTTGTGAGTTGCATGATTGTGGAGTTGAGGTGTGTGGTGTGTTCATTTGGTACTTACCAACGAGCAGAGCATTTCCGTAGGTGCCATCCTGGGAGCGCTGGTTGATGATGGACTGTCGGAAGATGTATGAGGCATGCACACTGCCTGGGTAGTTGGCAACGACGTTGGTGAAGAGTCTCCGGTGGTCCACTATTGCCTGCACATTGATGGAATGCGTGTGCTTTTTGTTGTGGTAATTGTGTGCAGTGTCGGCAGGGGGCACAAGTAGGACATGTGTGCTGTCGATTGCACCCAACATGTGTGGGAATGCATCTATGGCATAGAAGCCTTGCTTGGTCTCCAGCTGTTCCTGCGCAGTGTGTGGGAAGTATAGGTACTGGGGTACCAAGCTGATGATGGCATCCAGGACAGGTTTGAGGAACTTTGATAGGGCTGGCTGTGAGAGCCCTCCGACTCTGGCGGTTGTTGGTTGGAAGGTCCCAGAGGCCAACAGGCGCAGCACAGCCAGCAGCTTTGTTTGAGGTGGGATGTAGGTTATCCGCTGTGTTGGTACCGTCAGCCTGTGGGCAATGATGTTCAGGATGCTGAGGATGGTTGTCCTTTTGAGCCTGTAGTGGGCAATGACATTCTCTGGTGTTAGGTCTGTGAGGCTGGTGCGTTTTCTGAAGGTTCGCGGTTTGTGTCTGGCCTGCCTCTGTGGTGTTCCGGGGGTGGGTGGTTGGGATCCAGGGGGTGGTGGCGGGCCTGGGGGTGGTGGGTGTTGTGGCCCTGTTGGGGCTCCGAGCTGCATGATGAGTAGCTCCATGGCATCTGTTGTTCTTCAGGTGTAGCTGTGGGCTGGGCTCCCTTTTGTGGTGCCGGCTGCCGTCCGACTTTACACCAGGTCAGAGCAGGTGTTAGTTTCCTGCTGCTAACGCGCCTTATCGCATGTTTTGTGGTTGTATCGCCGATCTTGCTGGTCGTTGAGAATGTTGCGAAGTGGTGTTGTTGCAGCTTTTTGCTCGGGAACGCCTACTCTGCATCTCATTAGCGATAGTTGGCGATGTTTCTTGTGGCTCCTATCGCAGGTAAACTGGTGTTATGGGCTGTTAGCACCAGCTTGTGAATGGGGTGATAAGTTTATCGCGACTTTGACTGCGATGAGGTGCCGTTAACTCGCCAATAGCTCCTTACGAATATGGCCCATAGTTTCTGTATATGGGCATATTAGGCGACTACTAACCTTAGGAGAATCAATGGCAGATTGTAGGAGTTGCTTGCCAAATCTTCGCTATATGAATTAAAAAAGGAAGGAGGCTAAAACTAAACCTTGCTGCACAACTTTGGGTAATGCAAATAATTCTGTTCACCACGCACACACACACCCGACTTCAAACAAGGCAGTTACAACAAGAGAGTGATGTCTCTTTTTGAGATTATTTAACATGAGCTAACTCAAGATGTTTTTTTTCTTATTATTTTGGTTTCTGCACGATTTTTATTTATTTTACACCAAAATGTCCTGATTTAGGAAGCACTTATGTTTTTAGACAGGAGGAGCTCTGAGTAGCTGAAATTATAAACTCTGTAACTGTGCCGAGGTCAACATGTACGATTCATCAGTCCTAGGTCGCTCCTGTGTGAAAAGGTCAGCAGACATTATGGCAACTGTATGTTAGGTTTCATTAGTTTTACACAGTAAATGACCTATCTTGTTCATGGGATTAGAGGTAATTTGTTGTATTATTGAGAGGCACTTATTCTGGAGTAAGAGTTCTAATTGTTGACATTTTACATTAGACTTTCAGTGAAAACTATTGAGTCTTATTGGAGTCTTATAATTTTTGAACGAGCACTCCAAGTTTGTTACTAACCTCCTAAACAAATTTCTTTGTGGTAACACTTTATAAAAAACAGAACATTTTCGTTGCATAAAGTATTTTGAAAACATCCTAAGGCCATAAAGAAATTTGAATATTGAGCGCTTTTTTTCTTCCAATTTCGATATAAATCTAGGAGGGAGTTTTTTTTTTTCATATTTCTGTTTAGTCAACTTTTCAGCCCACTGCATTTCCTGAAACCTGCTTGTGACTGGATATGTTTTGCAAATTCACAAATAATCGAGTTTCCATGCCCCCATCTACCAGGTGGAGCAGCTTGCACAGCCTCTGTTTAAAATCAAGAATGCCGAGAATGAAAGAACAGGCCTCGGGCCTACGGCGTGGGACAGCAATGTTGCTCCTACTAGACTGCTTTTCATGCTCAGCTGGTCTTGGTCCTCAGCATCTATTTTTAGCCCAGCCAGTGGCTCCTTTATCTTTCTGCTTTTATCATAAGCCCCCCTTCATCTAATTGAACATTCGTTGGACTGCTTTCATGACAGAGGGCACAAATGGTTTTCAAATTCTCGTTGTCCAATGACAGATGAGTTACAATTAGAGATCAAGATTTAAGTTTGACTTTTGATCCAGACGTCTGTACGTAATCATTTCTGCTTTGCATAAAAATTAATATTCACATTGAGGGGCATATTCACAAGGAGCTATTGCCGAATTAACGGCACTTCATCGCAGTCAAAGTCGTGATAAATGTACCTCCCCATTCACAAGCTGGTGCTAACAGCCCACAGCACCAGTTTTCCTGCGATAGCAGCCGCAAAAAACATCACCACAGAGGATCCCCGCAACTATCGCTAATGAGATGTAGAGTGGGCGTTCCCTTGCCAAAAGCTGCGACCACATAACTCTACAACATTCACAACGACCAGACAGAACTGCGATAAGAAAACAAAACAGGCTATAAGACGCGTTAGCACCAGGAAATCTACACCTGCTCTGATCTGGTGTTAAGTCGGACGGCAGTCAGCACCACAAAAGGGAGACCAGCCCAGGGCCACATCGGAAGGGCAACAGATGCCATGGAGCCACTGGTCATGCGGCCCAGACACCCAAGAGGGCCACAACACCCACCGACACCACACCCAAGCCGCAACACCCCCCTCCGGGACCACCCCCAACCTCGCACAAAGAAACTGCACACCAACACCACGAATCCCAATACAAATGTTTTGCCTGATGTCACACAAGCAGGAAATACAACAGACCTGCGTGGCCAGAAAATGGAGACTCAGTCAAACAACAATGCAATAACCAACACAAAACACCATACAAAAAAAAGCCCAGACAACCTTTAGGATGAGTCCTAGCGGCTCCTCACTGGACAATCCATAGCACACAGCCTGAAAGACCAAATCCAAGAGAAGAAGATGTGCCATGTGCCCACCAAAGGAAAGAGAGGGAGAGAGCGAGGGAGAGAGACGGAGTGAGATTGAACAAGCAGCGCAAGGCCTCTCGGGTACCTGGCACCACATGCCAACATGTGTGTGTGTATTGCCATCCGTACACCAGGAGCCCAAGGCCAGGTACCAATCACAGTGCCAAAGCCACATCACATCCCTAAAACGGAAGAAGTAGTCAAACAAACATCAGGGTTGAAAGCTCCATTGTTCCAATGCAGAAGGCGGAGGACACCTGCACCTCTGACCTTGGTCCAGAACGCGCCTGGAACACCCTGAGAGAGATGCCATGGCAGACGGGCACGACTCCCACACCACGCATTCCGCAAATGAACTATCCAACTCAAACATACCCCCACACACAGAAGCCCCTGCCTGTGGTACCCACGCATGGGATGCCCTCGACACACACGGACTCAGAAAGCCACTCTCCCCAACGTTGCACACATATTCGAATCATTGCTCAGAGCTGTGGCATATTCTCCACACAACTGCTGCATTTCAGAAGAGCGCCGGTTCCACGGGACGCACCAACGCAATGGCAGGCCACACCGGGCACATGTACAACCCCCATCATGTGGAACAGTACCATGCATGTATGCTGCATTTACTGGGCATACTGCCACTTGCAGTGCCGCGGATCAGTTACCGGCTCAGCTTCCGCCTTGCCTACGTCACCTGCGTCCAGCCCTGGTTCCACTGCCATACATGCACATTCGAGTGTCCCATGGATGTCTGCCTACCCAACACAACTGTTGATGAATTGGACTATGACCTTTTTCTGCGCCCCCTGTTGGATCACGAACAGGAGTGTAACCGAGACAGCTGTGGGATGCCCTGACATACTGCGTATCTATTAGTAGTTGTGCATGGGAGATTGCACAATTCCTCGTGTGCAATGACCACATCGAGGTGCTCCCCTATTGGGATGTGATGCGGATTGGTGAAACGGCATGGGCTGAGCACACCTGCCCGGACCACTTAATGGATTGGCTCACCCTGGTGTTCCTTGAACACGACAATGACATACTATTGGAACACATTGCACATGAAGCTGCATGGGTATTCATGGACGAGTAACTACGTTCCTGCAGCCACATCCGATTGTCACCCACAGCACATGTCCCAACAACTTGTTGCATCGTGGGGATTGCTCACATATCCAACCACAACAGGGAAAATGTCTTTCTTCGTCCGGGCTCTGGATGCATGTGCGTGGTACAACGCATGTGTACACACACCTGTGGAAGTTGATGCAGGTGGACTGAGAGCATTGCCGTCCGTAATGAATGTTGTCCATTTTAGCCCCAACATTTCCTTAACCTCGACATGTACCCATACTGCGTGTAAGTGTCTCAAGCATGTCCCTGCCTGTTGTGGCCGTTTCCTCATCCGTACTGGCACGCACATGCCAATAAACTCAATGCAACTCCACTGGTGTCTAACTGTGAAATGTGTTGTTTGGAATGTCCACTTGTGTGCCACAATGAGCATCGTTACTACACAGGGAGGAACAGACTGACGCTTGTGCAAGGGGGGGGGGTGTCCCTTTGGCAAGCTCCACCTCTGTGAGCCAGACACTGTTTTTGACTTGTTGCTGGACGTCATGTGCACTTATGTGACTACAGCAATGTGAGTATGGCTTCCAACCTCTGACCATGTAGAGCAATGTCATATACCACGCAGCTGTGTGTGAGTAGGTATGTGACGTGAACTTCTGGTGTCACATGTGGTGTAGGACACCACTACTGGCCTGCATTCATTTGGGTCAGTCCTACACACAGCCCTTTTCAGTACATGGACGTGTGCCTACTTTGGGAGTTGTGAGTTTGTTGTTGATGTGCAATGGGGTCACAGCCAGTACTCACCTTCACAGTTATCCAATTGGCCATTTGTCTCAGGGATACACGTGTGCACAGATGTCAGTCACCAGGGTGTACCTCCATGTGCAAACATTGTCCCTACATCCAGCCACAACTCCATACGCGAGAGAACATAGTGATGACACATCTGTGTGATTTTGAATGTTTTATTCACATTCAGGTGATTGACGGAACTGGGGCTGTGCATGGCTATCCAAGCACACATCACATAGAAGCCCAGTGATGTGCCAACCAGAGTCCTTTGGGGATTGCACACTGATTGGGAAGAGGGAGAGTGCAGTCCCCAGCAGGATAGCTGTGTAATTGGCTTTCGGTGATGCAATGGCAGTCCGTGTCAGGGTCCGGGTGAAAGCCGCAGAGTGTTCCGGGGGTCACTAGGAGGTGTTTCCAAGGCCATGATGCATAGGTCATAACCAGGGAGAGACAGGCCATACGGCGGTGATGGCTGCTACTGCCTCCTTCCGCACACAGTAGTTCATATTCCCTTCCTACTCCCCTGATACGGGTGTGTGGCGGGGTGATGGCTGCATCACTGTGTGCCACTAACACATCAGACTGTGAAGTTGATGGGGCAGCATCACTGTGTGCCACGGGCACATCATGGGTCGGAGCTGTGTGTGTCGATGTTCCCGCTGCAGTCAGCTGTGGCTGAGCATGGTGCGGACAGGGGTTGTCCGATAG
This sequence comes from Triturus cristatus, assembly GCF_964204655.1. Taxonomy (NCBI): domain Eukaryota; kingdom Metazoa; phylum Chordata; class Amphibia; order Caudata; family Salamandridae; genus Triturus; species Triturus cristatus. Next base: position 81,322,175 of record NC_140584.1, on the reverse strand, counting down.
GGACTGTACGTGGTCCCTGATGGGACTCAGACACCCACGTAAGGGCATCGAGTTTGGCTGCTATGAGCTCGAACCTCACCTGCAGCTGTTCAGCCAACTCTACCTGGGAAGACCACACACGTATGTGCTCCATGTATTGGTCAGGGGGGCCCTGGGAGACAGCTGTAGTGGTGTGTGTTTCCTGCTTTGTGGTCTGTGCAGATGGTGGGGTCACCTTGAGGCAGCTGGCCTGCCCTGCTCCTGGGGGTGGGGTGCAGAGGATGTCCAGTATCCTTTGGAGGGTATCTTGACATATGTGCAGGTTGTCCTCTAGGTCATCAATGATGGGGTTTGTGTCCTGCTCTGCAGTAGGTGCTGATTGTCCCTCTGAAATGTTAAGGGGAGATTCAGGTTAACAGAGTTTCACATGTATGTTGTTGATTTGCAGATGTTTAAATTCAGACTGCATGCCAATGTACATTGTGACTGTTTTGGAGGAGCTGGCTATTTGATGGCAGTCAGTGTGTTTTCCGAATACATGACGGATGTGTGGTAGTACCCGTTCATTATCATCACACTGTGTCAGGCAATGCCAGGTGTGAGTGGACAGTCACTACACACGAGCGGAACCTGTTGTGAGCTCTGTCCTGTGGTGCTGGTGTTGCACATTGTGCCACATTGCTGTTGTTGCTGATGTCCTGTGATTGCTATGTGTGTGTGCTGCATTGTGGCGGAGTTGGCCTTGCAGCTCTGATTTCATGTGGCCTCTTCCCTTTGAGGTGGAGTGCCTTAGAATTGTGTGCTTATCGGGGCCTGATTTGCTTTTGACTTGGGTCATATGTGCTCTCAGACAGATGTTGTGGCCTGGTGCATTGTTCGTCTGCTGCGTGTTTCGTAGGGCATGGGCTGTGGGTGCACGTGGACATGTCAGTGTGACCTGCTCCTTTATGGATGTGATCCGCACTGGGCTACCTCCATGTTGTATCGTGGGCCGTGTCATTCTTTTGGGCTGCTCCCATGCTATCGGACATACAGTGTTACTTGCATAGTCAGTGTGGGTCACAGAGCGGCTGCTTTGCTGGATTCTGCACATGTGCATGGGTCGGTTGTGATATTGGTGATGGGGGGGCCCTTTGTGCACATTGTGGACGGGGGCCTACTTGGAATTTCTATGTGCACTGCAGTGTGACAAGCCAATCAGGGACATGTTCCACGGTCATTGTGGGTGTGCAGTGTGCTACACTTGATTGTGCATGTGTGCCATTGTGCCTCTCTCCCCCGTCCCCCCTGGCGCTGGTCGTTACTCACCCTGTTGCTGTTGTGTCAGGTAGTATCATGCTGTGTCCAGGCCCCCCCAATCCTGCCACCATCTCCTCACTGCTGACTCTGGCCACCATATGCTCCAGCTCATCCAGCTCCTCCTGTGTCGCAGGGGGCCCACCTCCAGTCGCCGTTGCTGCCTCCCTATTGGCAGCAAGCTTATGTTTTGTCTGCCTTTTCAGATCATGCCAGCGCCTCCTGACGTCCTCCAGTGACCTCCTCGACACTGCGACTTCATTGACGCTGGTGACAATGGCCTGCCATATTTCTGTTTGGGTTGCCAGTGCCGCAGTGGAGGTGCCGAACAGTTGTTGATGGTGTTGGGTCACCTCCGTGACGATGGTCCGGTCTTCTTGTGGACTGAACCCTGTCTTCTTCTTCCTCTTGTCCTTGCCCTTCCCCGAACACGGGGTTTCTGGCTGGTCCTCCGTGAGGCTTGTGGTGTTCGGCTTGTCCTCTGCACTCGGTCCGGGTGCATCCATGTTGCTATGCAGTTTGAATTGGTTTTGGGAATTTTTTTCTTGCTTTTACAGTGCATTGTTCCACCAGACGCGTGGGATTTGCAGGCCTGTGGCTGATCTTCACTGATTTCTGTACCGCGATTGGCCTCATCGCATGTTTTTTTGTGTTCGCGTATCGCATTTATGCGGCGTGGCGTTGATTTTGACAGGGATATTTGGTGCGTTATCTGGTGACTATCGCATGCTACCGCCTTGTTGTGAATCCCACATTGTCACGGGGTTATTTTCATGCGATGGGCTGCGATATTGAAAGTTGCGTTATGCTACTCTTGCGGTAGTTATCACACGTTCTTGTGGATATACCCCTAAATCTCTTAAAAGGGAAACATCTCAGGTCCAATGGAAAGTACTGCGAGTCCATCATCCCTTTTCAGAGACGTAAAAATACATGTCAGCATTTTTGAGAACTGAAGGGCCAGACAAGTAGCCTTCTTGTAATACACAACTTATAAAAGTTTGTTTCGGAAAAGGTAAAAAATGTGGATTTTGATACTCTTGTTCAGATTTTTCTCTTTCATAGCTTTGTGAAGTCGCAAGTTCACATACTAGTAGTTACATCATTGAAATCCTACAAGATGAACTGTGTGTTGGCTAACACAAGTCGAATAATTATTATCCAAAGGTTTCAGTACTGAATTTTCCTAAGATGCTAATATAGTAAGATGGAAACCACCTTTACAAGCTGCTTTTGATGGAGGTTTGGAGTAGGAAGATTCATTTTCCACGAAAAGTCTGAATGGCATCAGAAGTATAAACGAAATGCTTGAGCAGCAGATACATCATCATTGCCTTAATTAGTAATGTGTGTCCGCCTCTTAGAAAATAAAAGCCGCACTCTTTTCCTACCTGTAAGCTGTGAGGGGCAATAGCTGCTTTCTTCCCAACAATATCAAGCGCTAGGCCAACTTAAGGACCAGTTGCCAAATCTTGACTGAACATGGGTTGTGTCCTGCATTTTAAAATCTTACATTTCTCAAACTCAATGCACTCACGTACAACTTTCGCAATCAAAAATGTCCATCGCTGGCCACCAATAATTTTTGCTTACTCTCTCCTTGATCTTTGGTATGCCAGGATGACTTTTGTGAGCCCTGCAAATCAACCACATTCGTACGCTTTCTAGTGGAACTAATCTACCTCCTCTCATCACCAAACCATCTTCCAAAGAAAGTTTATCCGTTACTTGCCAGAAACCTTTTAGTTCATTTTACACCTTATCCCTTCTAGACCATCCATCCTTTATCATACATTCCATGTCCTTCAACTGTGAATCCCTTTCCAGTGCGTCCTTTCCTTTCATTCCTCTTCCTGCACAATACCATCCAAAACTAAACAGACTTTGACTGTCTCATCCCCAAACTCATCTTCCATATCACTCCCACCTTCCTTACCATCCTCATCTCCACACAATCTTCAACAAAGGTCAGAAGTAATGTTCATCACCCCAGACATATACGAGACTGTAAAATCAATTTCTTGTAAGGTCACAACCCATCTTCATATTCTGCCAGATAGGACATCAATATCCTTTTTGCAAAAAACTTAAACCAGAGATTTATGATCGATTTTAATTTCAAAAACACCACCTCACAATAACTTCTTAAGTCTTCTAGAATCCCAATAAACCATCAAAGCCTCCATTTCAATGACATAATATTTGGGTTCAGCTCCACACAATAATCTGGACAATAATGGAATAGTGTTAGCTTTTCCTTCAACAACCTGTTCAAGTACTCCAAGTAAAGCTCTCACATGTCTTGGTCTTCTGTTCCAACTCGGGGCAGACTAGGAGACATCTAGGCACACATGCTGTGTGCGTACTTTGACGAACGTTTGACAATAGGACAGCACCACTCTCCAGGATCGCATGAGTTGTAAAAACGCATGACCCAGGGAAATTCCCAGGAACAGAAGACCGAAACAGGTGAGAGCTTTAAGCCTCACTATTGTGCATGGTGTGCATGCATAAGTCAGCAGGGACACACATAACAGGCCCTGACAAAGGCCCCAGACTGGCTTTGAGCGAAGGACGAAACATGTTGGCAAGACACAGTAGGTTTAGTTGAACAATTGCCTTCAACAAAAACCTCCAAATACTTTTTTATTCATATCCCGGGTAACCTGTGAATAAAGAAAAAATTTAGTTATGTTATGTTATGTTATTTATTCTTTTGTATAGCGCACGGCTACTCAAAAAGAGTGTCCCGGCGCTTTTTTTTTGGAAAAGGAAGGCTGCAACACAATAACATAACACCATTAAAAGAAAAGACAGAATGCCAGACAAATACATGCAAGAAAAAATAAACTACTGGGTAAACAGCCAGGTTTTAAGGCTTTTTCTAAAAGCTAATAGGCTGGTAGCTCCCCGCAGAGTGAGCGGCAGAGAGTTCCACAACTGTGGCGCCAGTAGTCCAAAAGAGCGGCCACCCAGGCGAGCTCTCTTCACGCGCGGAACAACCGCCAAAAACAAAGCTTCCGACCTCAAAGACCGGGTCGGCTGATAGAAGACCAGTCTCTTTTGAAGATACTTAGCTCCCACCGCGTGGAGAGCTTTGTAGGCCAGAGTCAGAGCCTTGAAGGCGATCCGCTTCCGGATAGGGAGCCAATGCAAGGTTCTCAACAAGCCAGATGCACTGGCCCATCTATTTAATCCAAAGATTGCTCTCGCAGCAGCGTTCTGCACCACTTGGAGCCGCTGCAGCAAATACTCTGGCAGGCCCAGGTAAAGAATGTTAGCATAATCCAACCTGGACCCGATCAGAGCCTGCACTGTCAGTTTCCTATGCTCCTCAGATAGCAGGGGAAGGAACCTCCGCAGCATCCTGAGGATGCCGAAGCAGGTGCCCGACACCCCGAGGATATGGGATTTAAATGTTAGCCCCTTATCCATCTTAACCCCCAAATTCTTGGCGACTTGGGAGGAGCAGGACGGAGGAAACATATCAATCGGCCACCAGGCCTGCCAGTCTGGCTCAGTGTCGCACCCAAAGAAGAGTACCTCAGACTTATCGGAGTTGCACTTGAGGCTGTTCAGTTGGAACCATTGAAAAACAGCCCCAAGGCAATCCCTGATACTCTCCCCATCAAAGTCTCCTCCTCTCTTACACGAGAAGAGGAGCTGGGTGTCGTCCGCGTAGGATACGATCTGGGCCCCATACGACTCCGCCAGTGCCGCCAACGGGGTCATGAAGATGTTAAATAGGGTCGGGCTCAAGATAGAGCCCTGTGGGACCCCGACTCCCAGAGGCGGCATCACGGCGGAATCTGGCGAGGCCCAGACCGTTTGCCGGCGGCCGGCAAGAAAGGAGGAAAACCAGCCGAGCACCGTCCCCCGCAGACCTATCTCAAAGAGTCTTGCGAGAAGGCCATCATGGGGGACGGTGTCGAACGCCGACGACAAGTCCAACATCACCAGCATGGCTTTGCCCCCAGAGTCCAGGACACCTTTAATGGTTTCTGAGACCTCAAGGAGCGCAGTCTCTGTGCTGAGAAGAGGACGAAAACCAGACTGGGTAGCGTGCAAGATCTCGTTGGTCTCAAGAAAATTGGAGAGCACAACCTGAACGTGCTTTTCCACAATCTTCGTGAGAGCCGGCAACAGAGAGATGGGCCTATAATTGACCGGGGCCTTCGGGTCTAGGCCTGGCTTTTTAAGCAATGGAATCACCATCGCCTGTTTCCAGGCGAGCGGGACCACTCCCTGACTCAACGAAAGATTCAGCAGCGGGTTTGCTAATGGATTAATCACCTCCGCAACTTTCGCTAATAATTTAGCAGGGCATGGGTCGAGGGGCGAACCCGATTTAAGATTGCCCATTAGTGCTAAAGAGTCGGGAGCCGAGAGCGAAGGGAACACACTCAGCGTCACACCAGGCCAAGCCCGCGGGGATAAAATGGCTTCAGGATCAGTCTGGCCCATGGGCCCAGGCGATGGAAAAGAGTCCTGTATGCGTTGGATCTTGCTCGTAAAAAAGTCAGCAAGGTCCGACGCCCAGGTACCAGACGGTTTTTCATCCGAGGTGTTAGACCATGGGGAGATACATTCTCTCACAATGGAGAAAATCTCCTTGCAGGAGTTAGAAGCAGCTTCTATTCTCCTTGCAAGATACGCTTTTTTTTCCAGGCGAATGTCCCGGTGATAGGCCTTGACCACCGTTTTATAGGTCAGCTTGGCTATAGTATCATATTGTGCCCGCCAAGCTCTCTCGGCCACCTTACACTGCTGCCGCGTAGCCGACAGTGCTGCGGTGAACCAAGGCGCAGAGACCCGTTTCGGTGTCAGGCGGGGTGTCAGTTCCGGAGCAAGATCATTCAGCCTGTCTAGAAGCCAAGCTTGCAGGGTCTCCAAGTCCCTATCAAGATCGCCCGAGAGGGAGCATGGATGATCCACAGCAGCCTGAGCCAGCATCTCTGGGGTCACACGATGATATGCCCTATGGACACGACCCTGTTGCTGTGCCAAGGCAGCCACCGGTTTGACTGTGCCTTTGATCGTAAATTTGGCCAGCAAGTGGTCTGACCATAGTACTGGTATAGTCTCAATCGCCCCGAGAGGGGAAGACGAGAATACCTGGTCAAGAGTGTGCCCCTTCTCGTGCGTAGGTTCCTGCAAATGAGGAATCAGTCCCAGCGGGGCCATAGCCTCAGAAAGTTTAATGGCAGCAGGGTCAGACGGATCATCCATCCGAAAGTTGAAATCCCCTGCCACAATGCAATGTTCCGCTTTCAGGGCCAGCCCCAACAGCACGGAGTCCAGATCTTCAAAGAACGTACCGGGTGAACCAGGTGGTCTATACACGAGTAATCCCTTAACAGATTGATGTGGAGACAGAGTAATAGAAAAAGCGAGGGTCTCTGAACCTCGGATATCCTTCATTGGCAGGATCACACAAGGCGTGCCTTTCTTGACCACCAATGCCACTCCACCACCCCTTCCCTTAGCTCTATCCTTCCTGAAAATGTTATAATCCGGCGGGATTGCCGTAACGACATCAGGATTGGAAAATTCACCCCACCACGTCTCAGTAAGCATAAGGCATAGTGGCTTCACTGTATCTAGAAGCTCAAATATGTCTTGCGCATGTTTGCACGCCGACCTGGGGTTTAATAGCATGCAGCGATAACCCAGTGGTATACCTGTAGATATTTTTAGTAAAATACTTTTCACCTGGATGCCTGCTTATCCAGTTTTGATTTATCCAAGAACTCTCATTCCATCTTTGGTCGATTCCGCTCTGGTGGTACCATCATACCAGGGTGTGGATAGGGACCGATTATGAAGAATGGCATGATTAAGTGAGTTAGGGGCATCTAATCCAATATCTTTGGATACCCAAGAGATTCAATGAAAGAATCGATTTACTCAGTGTAGTTATTCCAGTCGCTCTTTGTGTGTGTGTTTGTTAACTTTGGGAGAGTGCAACTGGTCGTAGAATCTCTCGCTCTCTAACCACGTGGGAACACTCAAACTCCATACTTTTTCAAGTAACTTCCTCATGAGATTGCAGCCTTCAGAAAAATTAGGAATGAACTTGCTGTAAAATTCTGAAATTCCTAAGAATTTCACCAACTCATCTTTGGAACTGGGACTTGGCATGTTTGTATGTTATTGGCCAAACTTTCCTTTGGGTGAATCTCTTCTGCAGGAATCAAGTGTCCCAAATACTCAATTTCCGATACCCCAAACTTGCGTTTTTCATGTTTCAGGGTGAGTCCACTCTCACTCAGTCTGTTAAACACTTCTCTCAGTCTGGAATCATGCTCATCTGAGCTTATCCCATACACCAACACATCATCCTGATGAATCTTCACACCGTTAATTCCTGGAAAACAGCAGAGGCAGATATTAATCAAAATGGCATGCGTACATATTTGTATGTGCAAAAAGGCTTCATAAAGGAAGTTAATTTCTGTGACTTGGGATGCAATGATATCTAATGAAATGCTGAGGTTAGGCCCAATGAGGTGAACAATTTCGCACTCCCCAAACAACACATCATCTCAGTAATGCTTGGCAATGGGTAGGGATTTGCCACCATGGCCGTGTTAAACTCCGGCAAGTCCACACAAAGCCAAACCGTTCTATTTGTTTTTCATGCTAGAACCACTGCGAAACCCATTCTGCTGCCTTGATCTCCTGAATTACACCACTTTTGAAAAATGTGCCCAATCGCTTTTTCATAGCCTCCTTAATCATGAGAGGCACACTACTCTCTTTGCCAACCTTAGGACTCACACTGGACTTAAATTTAATGCAATGTACATAATTCTTTCTGTGCCCCAGCTTTCCTAGAGACATTGGGAAACAGCTTCCTATAGCTGATCCTTTCCAAGAAAGTGCACACTTTTAATTCTCAAACATCTTGCGTGGCAACCCACCCATCCTTCAATCTGACCGAAGGAGTTTCATTTGGGTCAAGATACGCTAAAAATTCCTTTTGATGAAACCAACTGATTAAGGAATCACCTTTCATGGACACATAGATCTTTGCTGGAATAACCCTATCATGCAACTCAACAGTACCCCAAAAATGCCCATTAATTTTATGGGTTGCCCCCCATGCCCCTTAGGTTTGATATCAGGTTTAACAGTTTTACAAAATACGTTAGATTATCCTCAAAGAACTTCCTAGGAATCAGCATACTTTTCAGACCTGAGTCAAATAGCATTTTCACAGGAGAGGAATTTATTTTTACTACCTTCAGTGGTCCATCATCTTTTTGACCCTCCAACAAATTCTTGAGACTCATCACCAGAGTCTTAAAGCACTTCATTCTCATTGTTTGTTTTCCTTTTCTCAGATCTGCAGTAGAATCTAAAATGCCCCTTTCTTCTACAGGTAATGCATGAGTCCTTCTATCCTGGACAATCTTTGAAATTTGCTACATGTCCCACATTGCCACACCAAAAACACTTGATTAGAGGTTTCCTAGTTGGCCTTCTCTCTTGGTTGCCCACAACCTGTTTCCCAATGGCACACCCCCCCTGTAACTTTTGATTTTACAGCATGCACATAGCCTTTCTTTTTTCACCACCCTTTTTGTTCTGGATAACCTCCATACATGCCTGTGAATGTTCACAAGATGTGGCATAATGTGTGAAAACCATCTTTTACCTTTGGCAGGACAACAAAGGTTCCCCAGGGGAGGGAAGGAAAAATGGAGGTGGGGGGCAGGACAATTCTGCATATTATCATGCAAATTAAATATACCACAGATAAATAAACATATAGCACCTCACAATTCAACTTCAAAGAACACAATACAATGAATTACGATCAATGTACACGCGTATGCTACATCGAGAATGATAAACTGTATGCTCTGTGCATTACACTGTGCATTAACTGTGTGTTATAGATGCAGTATGCAGTACATCAAATGTGTTCAAGTCACTGACACAGGCAGTACATGAAACGTGTGTATCACAGATGCAGACAAGGGCTTTAAATATGAGTGTATTTTATTTTTCAATGTGTGCGTATCACTGATGCAACATGAATTTTAAATATGAGAGATTATTATTTTTTTATTGTGCGCATAATACAGATGTAGACACACGTCTTAGAAAGTGATCATATCACAGTTATAAACCCAAAGTAGGTTAAATGGTTAAAACAGACAGTACACTCCTTGTTGCGATAGACGCTGCTCCAATGCATGCAATGTAGCCAGATCCTCTCATGATGGCCACTGACGTGACCTTAACGACATGAGCAACAAAGTAAGAAATAAGTAAAAGGGCAACCAACGCAGCCCAGTCGTTTTAAGATGGCTGTCAACGTGAACGTGGCAACGTGTTTGCATGCTGACCATCAAGATGAAAGACACAAGACGGTCACAGGCAGAGCAGTTTCTAGCCTTGTGTGCAGCACACATCACAATTGCACTGCCTTAATCTTGCTTATACCACTGTCCATAGTGCCAATATCAGCAACACTCCCCATCCCATATACAGCAATATTATTAGGAAATAAACCACACAACACCTTGTTTGTGGAGAAAGTTGCTGCAGGTTTATTTGCATACCAAATATACCAACACCATGTATGCTGGTGCCGCATTTCACTCTTGCTCCAAGCTATTTTGCTTGCGCTTAAATGTCTGCTCACGCCTGGTCAACTGTTAGCACTGCCGCACAGCTGGGTCAAAGCTTTAAACTCACCCAGGGTCCAGTACCCACCAGTACTGTAACACTGATGCGAGGCGGATTGGTAGAGGTCCTGCTTCACTTGTACTTGTCTCCCAAACAGTTTCCTGTGACAAATACCCCAAAAGCCTTGGGTTGCATTCCACCACTTTAGTAGATTGATGTTGGGGTCTCTCTGTTGAATTTGTTTCCGCTCGTCGCCAATGTGAAAATGCCAATAACCAACAGCAGTGGTAAATGGAAAGATCCTTATTTGGAATATACACTCCAGAGACCCCATCCACCAGAGATCTGCAACTCCAACTCCAGTTAACAGCTTTCTCATTGGAACATACACATTCTGAACTAGAAACGTCATCACTTACAATTCTAGTTCCATTACACTGCTAGTTCCAAACATAAGTGCACATGCCACACCTTCTTTTCAAAGGATTATGATCTTGTCTTATACTTTGGACTGGTCAACAATGGCAATAACCTGATACAAACACAGAGACATAAGTGAGGGAAGAGTCTCCACAGACCAGAAACCTAAAAGCATCACAGTGAAGAAATCTCACCTCCTCGCAGAAGTGGAATGTTAAATACACAAGCAATGGCAAAGCCGCAAACTCTGAATATAATATGCTAACGCATGCTGTGTAAGCACTTTAAAGTAAGACAAGACACACAAGGTTGGCTGTATTGAAGAATCCCTTGTATTTATTAGAAACAAAGAGGTCTGCAGTTGTCCTTCATGCAATTCAACACAAGCACTGAAGTGGAGGCAGATAAATACAGCCAATAGCATTAGGTGAGAGATGAATACTTTAATGGCCTGACAGAAGATGTAATTTGTAATGTCGAGAAAGAGCCAAATGAAGCACAACATTATAGGGAACTGTAATGTGCTTTATTATGACATATGCACAGGAGCTCAGGCTGCTCCAACCTTCAAGCTCTCATCTGTCTCTATCTCCCCAACTCCTCCCCTACTGGCTCCCTGCCTACTTCCCTTGCCCTGAATCATCTTTACATGCAGGTCCCTAGTGCCCTCATGTCATCATACCAATACAACATTACATAACTGGCAAAGTCACAAGCCAATGGTAAAAAAAAGGCTGGGAGAAAAATGTTGAAAGGGCAGACCCAAAACCCACTCTTTGTTGCAAGCAGCAGGTCTGATTGACATCTCCTCTGTTAAAACCCAGACAAACAATTCAGCATGGAAACCAGAGGAAGAGAGTAATCACGTATGTACCCTACTCTTTAACATGTTTCCACATTATTTTTGTATTATTCTGTCTCACCGTGTTCCATAGTGCTTTCTCCTTATGAAGAGATCCTCATTTACAAGGCATTGCCACTGCCTTAGAGCGAGGTTTTTACATCATCTTGTGGAATACTTGTGCCTGGTGCTAAGCGTACCATCCTTGGGTTCAAAAACCAGGTCTAATGTCAACATTTGTGCATCATTGCCAACATGAACGTATATGAAAAGATGATGCTTTTCAGACCACAAGAGTGGTAATTGCATCACTTGCACTAGAGTGGAACATTTTAGGACTCACTAGTTTCATTCCTATGTAATGTCAGTTCGCAGCAATGCTGGCAGTGGCGGCTCCTCCTCAAAGGTGGAGGAGCGTCTCCCACTGCTTTTAAGCAGTGACTATAGGAAAAACAAAATGATAATAACTGAATGTTATGATAATTTTATTTGTTCCCGCTGCTTTACGAGTAGGCCGGTGGGGCTGCTCTACTCTCAGTTGAGTGGGGAGGAGTGGTGAGCACACTGAAGTGGGCATGTTGCTTTGGCCGGCTCTCTGGGGCCAGCCAAACAGTCATACGCACTTTCCATGTTTTCCATTCAGGTTGCATTACAGCCTGGGTGGAGAACATTCCCAGACCCCTGTCGGAGCGCCTAACCACGGTGCTCAGACCAATCCCAATGCTGCATTGCAGGGTTGTGATTGGTCAGGGGAGCCTGGGTTTGCTTCCTGGTTGCTCTTCCGACGCGGAGAGGCAGAGACGGGGGACACAGTGATAAGGTAAGTGGTTTTTTATTACATTCCCCTTCCTCCTCCCCTCACCCGCAATCTATGCTGGCTGCCACTGAATACTGGCAGTTTTGCGTTTTGTGCTTTTTTTAGTACTGAATCCACCTTTGCCACTCAATTAAAAGTATAAAACAAGCAATCCAGCGTATAATCCAGACTGGTAGCCACTTCGGAGTTCCAAGACCTTTTTAAAATACAGTTTGCGGATTCTTACTTCTGTGTGCTCTAGTCAGTGACTTGTGGCTTCCTCATTAGGTACGGCTGGAGAAATTATAAACCTATCTATACTTTGGATGCTTATGCAAAAGTTAGAAGTCAATATGTATCTGGTATTTCGGATATTGTGATGCTTCTAGGTGCTAAACTGGAGTGCCCTTCTCCGTTTTGGATGACCTGACTTTAGCAGCAGTGAATTGCAGTTGGCTGGTTCCTCAAGGGACGTTTTCAGCTTGGAATCTCTAATGTAGCCTGTTGTTTTTATACAGTACAGCATTTGCCAACTACTTGGACTCTTAGTGCTGTTATCGAATTGGTTGAAGTTTTCCTTTGAAGTCATTGGCCTTCGCTTTGAGTCAGACTGATAGATTTAAAATGTATTGGTGTTTGTGGGGCTAACCATTGACAGCATGTTATTGTGCTGGTTTGTATGTGATCTCTGGGTAGTTTAAATGGAGGATGATCTGATTGGATGCATGCGCTTTATCTATAGTCATGACGTCTTGAGGTAGCATGAATAGCTAAGATGGATTTGTGTCTTTCAGGAGCAGTGGAAGGATGGAAGAGATAGAAACACTTGGTCCACAATCTTTGCACAGCATGGAGCAAGGAAACAAAGCTGAGACCCCAAATACCATTTCATTAAACAAATACTCCACAGTGAGTAAGTATTTATTTGACATCTAAAATTAATAATCAATCTACTGTTGGGGTGAAAGATTAGGATAGTTGGCAGTACCTTTACACTTCCATCTTGCTAAGCCTAGTGAGGGAAGTAAGCCTCACAGTGACCAGACCCGGGAGTTTGGCCACCCAGCCTAGGGGTTTACACCTTGTTCCCTGAGAGTTGTGTGATTGCTATATCTTGGTGGCACAGGTAGAGGTTGTGGTGGGTGGTGTTCTCCTGAGTGCTGAGCTTTACTTATGAATTAAGTCAGGGCAGAAGGCAGGATGGAAGGTGGTCGGTCCTTGCACTTTGTACTGATGAAGATGAACAGGACTGAAGCCCGACACACATGCGACTCTCAATGGCTTGTAGCAGAGATTTTTATTTCAAAAGTGCCAATGTTGTAATAGAGAAGGTTGTTTCAAAAGTGCTAGAGCTGTAAAGCTAGGCGTTGCACTTCCAGATGCTAGGATAGTCTCTGAGATAAAGAACAACCCGGAAAAGTCTACCAAAGGAGCTCGGAAGTCAATCGATGAGTGGTTAGACATCGGGACTGCAGAAATCGCTATGGGAATGCATGTCAATCAGCAAAAAGTAGTATTTTTCTCAAAGCTCTGGAAACATCAATTTTTCATTTTTAGAAATTAATGCAGGATGTAGATGAGAGAGTCTTTGCAAGCCATGGACTAAACTGAGTTTTGTTCTTTGCAAAAATGACCCTCTTTTTGCTGGAGAGATGGTCTGGTCTGCCAACATGAAATTGTACCACATAACACCTTTCTGAAGCTTTTGGTAATAGTTTTAGTTGGTTGAGCCCTAAGAGGGTGGAGAATAGAATTAAACCCCACACTGGGCACTCAAGGTCTCACTTGAATCATGACGTCAATTTGGGACAGCCGGGCAAAGAAAGTGCTACCCTTTCCTCCCTTTAGGCACCTTAGGCATTGCCCTTGCAACCCCTGGTCTCAGGGTTCATGAAGGTAAAATGTGGCTTCAATAGCCCTGTTTCTTTACTGCCATTTCCAAATGCGTTCTTTCACCACCTCAGATGGCCATTGGGAGTCTGTTGAGGGGCTAAACGTGAAGCAAAGGGAGATGCAATCAGGGTCAAACGCTTCGTAGTGTCACACCCAAAAGGGTTTAGGCCAAATGACGTCCAACTCTGGACCTCAACGTGCTCTTCTGCAGGCTCGCCCTGGTACCTCACTGTGAAGCAAATGGTGCAACATGGCCTTATGTCTTGCATTTGGCTCTGAGCCTTCAGGGCCCTTGTAAGTCCGGTTAGTGGGCCTGTCCTGGGATCATGTGCTAGCTGCCACTACAAGTGGAAGTTAATTGTTCATATATATTTTTTGCTTTTTATTGCGCTATAGATTAGGTGCTTCCACTTCAGCAGGCTATCTTCACTCTACTTTCTTTCGTAAAAAAAACGACTAAAGGTTACCTAGAAGTGCGTTTTGCTTCTTCATTTATTATACCCATCTCTTGCTATATGAAAGGAAACCTCTTATTTGATTGACTGTACCGTTTATATACCCGTCTTGAACGTGTTCCAACATCGATATTGTGATCGTTAATTTACAAAACGTAATTTGCCTCTAATTCAAAATACCGCGCTTTCCAGATCACAGCTCAGACTGTAATTACTGTTCATACTATGTGTTTAACTGAGGGAGATGGCGTCTTTAGTGAGTGATGACAAAGTAAATGCCAGCTAGACAAAGTACACTGATAGCCTGCGGTGAAAAGTCAGTCTGCCGCAACCGCGACCTGCCCTTACGTTTGCCTTGCTTTTTGGCTGGATGTAGGGTGCCTCCTGACTTAACGACGTAGGGTGAGACCTCGAGAGGAATACCTGCTGCTCCACTTTTAACTTTTCAGGAACAGGTTTGTCTCGAAAGGTGGCAGGCTGTCCGGTAATGCAGGCCGCCCGCATGCTGCAGCTTGCACCTCCCCACACGTCTGTCTCCAGGCGGGCACCCTCCAGGCGCATCCTTCATCTGCTTGGGACGGTGAGCGGAGCCACGGCCGCTAGGGATTGTGGATAGGTTCACTTCCAAAAAAGCCTCCAAAAAATGAAAATAAACAAAGCTAAACGCTACAAAAGCCGGCATGGACGCCACATTATGGGCCATAAATGTCTGGACCAAGAATAAGGGTACAGATTGGAACTGCTAGAGAATATGTGGCCTGGGGAACCAGGTGTGGACGTCGGCCCAACATCCTGTGAGTGAGAAACCCACTGTAATGTTGTCGCCAGTGTAATGTTGAGCATCAGGCCCACATGCCGATAAGCCGTCACCTTTTATTGGCAGGGTCACCTGACTGGTGACGCCTGTGGTGGGTGGGTGGGTGAATAGTGTGGGTTACATCATCGGTGGAACACTAGAACGTATCCAGCGGGATACTACACCCACTTCCTTCTTTCTTCCTAGACCCCCGTCCTTACATTTGGCTGTTTGGAGCCACAGGACTAACATCACATCCGGGTTGAGGTGAGTGAAGAAAGGCTGGCTAACTTATACTATGCATTTGAGGGGTGAGGGCGCCACCTCTTTTGTGTCTACTATTTTCTATTTTACGACCTTACTCTGTAAATCTGACAGCCATCTGTATTTTATGACCTTCCCTGAACGATTTACCAAGCTTTACTCTCTAAGAACTGTACAATTAATCTCAACAAGCCACAGAGCCGAGTTTGCATGTCAAAGGCTTTATCTTCAAGATCTTAAATCCTGAGTCTGCAGGCAGTTACGCAATCACGAAACCACACATATAGACGTTGATGAAGTTTACATTATGCGGGCAAAGTTCAAAATGTTGCACTTCCTCAAATCGCAACGCTTACATTTCTTGTCTACTCAAGCCTAAGACAAAGTTTTTCACTTTTTTTATTGCTAAAAAAAAAACCTACAGAATTTTGTTTCACGAGTTTATTCTACAGCGAAACAACGAAAAACCTCTAGGCATATTTTATTCATTTAGCTAAAAAAACATAGGGACTTCTTTAAAGATATGTGCCCAGAGTACTCATCAATGGCATAACTGACATTGGACCAAAGGTTAAAGTACATCCGAACATTAGCTCTATTTCGGGTTGAGTCTTTTTTCCCATTGGGAAGTGCATAGCAGTGAAGAATTGTTGGTCTTTAGCAGGAAAACAAATAATTGACCCCATGTACTCACAGAAAAGTTCAAGTGTGGTGGGAGGTATATTTTACGTCTTTAAAAATAAGCTTTGCATGGCCAAGATGGCGACCGAGTAGGAAGTGCCTGCTCGTTGCTCCGTCTCACCGACTGGGCCCACGGTCAAAGCATAGTGCAGCCGGGTCGTGGGGTCTAGTATTAGCCTTCGCTGACCGGCCCGAGACTTCTGGCACACAAAAGCCGAACTGCGAGGAGAGAGACGCGAATCTGTACCTGGTGGCGGTGCGAGGGAGGCAGCCCTGCACCGTGAGGCTCAGTCGGAAGAATCAGTGAGAGCTGCGGAGGTGGGCGGGCTCTGTGGAGCGCAGCTAGTTGGCTGGGAGGTCGCACAGTCCAGGATCGCGGAACCCGAAAGCGCACTGCGGGTAGAGACTGCACCTTCTTGCCGCACCATACTGAAACATTTTGGAGGCGGTGCCTGGTGCCAGGCAAAGATGGGCCTCGCTGGTGCCAGAACTTCCTGCACTACTGGGCCTAACGGATGGCCTTCAGCACACAGAGGATACTGCGAGTCGGCCAGCCAGAGGTGAGGGGGCAAAAGTCGCCAGGGTGCCCAGAAGAGTGGCGAGTGTACCGGGCCGCACCCGGGAGAGTGCAGACTGCAGCTGGAATCCACATACATCACTGCAGAGAAGGGGGACTGAGGGCCATACACTTCCCCCACCACTTAACCGGACCAAGACAGTGCAAGGCACAGAGTCCACGCAAGCTTGACTGCCTAATGAAGACGGGGCCGCCGGGGGCTGTCGGAGGCTTGCCGGTGTGTCTCCCCCTCAGAGAGGTTCTCATCAGAGGCATAAAGTCGAGTAGAAGGGGGGAGGCGGTCATGGACCAGTGAGAGTCAGTCAAGGCCATTCCTGGTGTGCGGCAGTGCTGTGGTTACGCATTCACCCCTACGGCACCTCCTGGTGTTACAGAGACTCCTGTGGCAGTGTGGACTGTGAGGTGACCTCCTGATCTGTTCTTTGTAGCCGGCGGCCGATTACTCGTTGTGTGCTTTGGGTGCTGGCTTGTTAGGAGGCTAGGGGTCGTGTAGCCTTGTCGGCTGTTACCCGCCTTACAATAGACACAAACCCATGACAACCGGGTCCCCTAACACAATCGTAGTGCACAAGAAAGGTGCCAACATTGCAGGAGCCTCCTCCCATGAGGTGTCCATAAGGCCCACCGATCTACCGGCCTTTTCAACATGGCTGCAGTCAAGGGGAAAAAAGATCGCTCCGTAAAGGACCTCCTTCTCAAAATGGCCAGCACTGGAACAACGGAGGCGCAACACGAGGCAGAATTGTGTGAAGCAGAAGCCCCCCTTACACATTTCTTCATACAAACCCTCTTCGCCACACTACAAGAGGACTTTAAATCAATGGAAACAGAATTATTCCAAGAACTTGGAGAGGTAAGGAAATACGTGGACGCACTGGCTGAGAAAGTCGACACGCTCGAGTCACAAGGCACAAGCAGGGACGAAGAGCTTGGACAGCTCCAAGAGGAAGTCATCCGCCTCTGGGACCAGCATCTTGATGTCCAGGCACACGCTGAGGAATAGAACTGCTTGAGGCGCAATAACATCCTTGTCCGGGGGGCTCGCATGAATCAGAAGGTCAGAACATCACTTCTTTCATCGAGGGACTTTTCAGATCAGTACTGGAGGCCCCTGAGGACATGGTGATCAAACTGGATCGGGTACTCCGAGTTGGTCCGAGAAGACCCCCGCCCGCTCCACCGGCAGATATCCTCGCTTGCGTCCATGATTTCCCACTGAAGGAACGCATATTGCAAAAAGCCAGAGATTCCCACCCAATCCAATACCAAGGGCTTCAAACCACCCACTTCCAAGACTTGGCGGCCTGCACACTGCAAAAATGGAGATCATTTCAGCCAGTCATATCGCACCTCCATGCTAATAAGATTCCGTTCTCCTGGGGTCATCCCTTCCGCCTCATTTTCTGCCATGATGAGAAAGTTCACCAAATCCGATCACTCAGGGAGGCATGGCAACTACTGAACATTAATGAGTACCTGGCAGCAAGCCCAACGCGTACTAACAGTTCACACGAGGGGTGCGACCGAAACAGATGGAGAACAGCGGGCCCCAGCTGGACTCCGCTTCATCCAGATCCAGAGACTACAGCAAAGGAGAGACAGGCAGTCTTGGCATCCCTGGGGGAGGAATCGGCCTTCCCGGCTTGAACAGATCCATTTCACAGACAAATGGCTGAACCCTGGGTAGACAGGGGTTTCTGTGGCCCTGCGCTTGCAGACTGGAAGAGAGAGTGGGCCCAGGCAGGATGGAGAGGCGGGATGTTCCGAGCTGCTTCCACCCCACTCCTGTGGGTTTGACCACCCAGGACATTCAGGAACTCATTTAAAATGTTGTTTGTTTGTTGTTTATGTGTTATGTTGGGTGCTCCCCTCTTCTGCACTCCCTAGACCCGACCATTAGCTTCATTGTGCAGTTATCCCGCCGCTCCGCGACACAGATCCTCCAACTCTGTCAGCATAGCGTCTTCCCCCTTTTCCTCACAAGGCACTCCATAGCCATACACTTTACGGGTATTAATGTCTCAGACACTTAGGATTCTCACCCTGAACGTCAAAGGGCTTAATAACCCTGTGAAACGCTGAGCAATACTTTCTTATTTAGAGAACTCAGGTGCACACATTTGCCTTCTTCAGGAGACTCATCTCCTCCCGGGAGACACACACCGGATTTGCTCTAAAGCATTTCCCCAGCAGCTCTTATCCTCTCTTCACACTAAAACAGCAGGAATAGCTATTCTCATCGCAGTCTTATTTTCTGGGAAATTGGGCCCTAAGCAAGCCGAACTTAAAGCTAGATCTTTGGCATATTCCTTCCAAGTGGATTCACATTCTCTCACAATTGGCTCCCTTTGTGTCCCAAATGACAAACAGGAGAAATTTATCCACACAGCAGTGGCAGAAATCAGCTCATCTCCCGACAATCTGTTAGTGATGGGGGAGATTTAAACCTGACATTCGATAATGCTCTAGACAGGTCAGCTCAGAGACAGGGACAATTCAGATCACTCTCCAGGGACGGGCAATGGAGATTTCAAAGGGCAGGCTGAATAGATATATGGAGAGATATGCATCCCACAACCCGGGACTATACATTCTATTCCCACTCTCATAAAATGTACGCCAGAATAGATTACCTGCTGGGCACCCAAGCCTTCAGATCGTATGTCACACAAGTGGATATACACCCCTGCACCCTGTCTGGCCACTCAGTGGTGAAAGTTTACCTTTCTTTGCCAGCCACCAGGATTTGGCCTCACACCTGGCGCCTACAGGACATGCTACTGTATCTTCCTGAGGTGGTGGAAAGAATGTCTAAAACTATACAGGATTATTTGAAGATTAACGACACTCCCGAGACTCCAATAGCAACCCTCTGGGACGCCCTGAAGGTGATAGTAAGGGGGAAGTTATAGCAATTGCAGCCCTTGACAACAAAACACTTAGGGAGAAAAGAAACCTCCTGACAGTGCAAGTGCAAGACCTGAAGCGCTGTCATCAGCGAACAGGGGTCCCGCGGGTCTGGAGGCAGCTGGCGGTGGCACTCACCCCATTAGCAACGTTAGACATAGAAAGAGTGGAATAAGCTGTGTGTAGGCTGCGCCACACTTTCTATGCGAGAGGCGATAGGAGTGGGAGGTTGCTGGCCAACGGATGTATGACGTTACAACGCACACTATTACAACGCATGCACTTACAACGCATTTTTTACAACGCATAATCCATTACAACGCATGACATTACAACGCATGACACTACAACGCATTTTTAAAAAATACCTTTACAACGCACTACCATTACAACGCATACTACCTTTACAACGCATACCATTACAACGCATAATATTAAATTACATTTAAGGTAAGTATTAGATAGTATAGGGGTAAAAATTACTATTCTAACTCCAGGGGGTGCAACAGTAGGGTAAGTGTTGGATAGTGTAGGGGTAAAAATTACTATTCTAACTCCAGGGGGTGCAACAGTAGGGTAAGTGTTGGATAGTGTAGGGGTAAAAATTACTATTCTAACTCCAGGGGGTGCAACAGTAGGGTAAGTGTTGGATAGTGTAGGGGTAAAAATTACTATTCTAACTCCAGGGGGTGCAACAGTAGGGAAAGTGTTGGATAGTATAGGGGTAAAAATTACTATTCTAACTCCAGGGGGTGCATCAGTAGGGTAAGTGTTGGATAGTATAGGGGTAAAAATTACTATTCTAACTCCAGGGGGTGCATCAGTAGGGTAAGTGTTGGATAGTGTAGGGGTAAAAATTACTATTCTAACTCCAGGGGGTGCATCAGTAGGGTAAGTGTTGGATAGTATAGGGGTAAAAATTACTATTCTAACTCCAGGGGGTGCATCAGTAGGGTAAGTGTTGGATAGTATAGGGGTAAAAATTACTATTCTAACTCCAGGGGGTGCATCAGTAGGGTAAGTGTTGGATAGTATAGGGGTAAAAATTACTATTCTAACTCCAGGGGGTGCATCAGTAGGGTAAGTGTTGGATAGTATAGGGGTAAAAATTACTATTCTAACTCCAGGGGGTGCATCAGTAGGGTAAGTGTTGGATAGTATAGGGGTAAAAATTACTATTCTAACTCCAGGGGGTGCATCAGTAGGGTAAGTGTTGGATAGTATAGGGGTAAAAATTACTATTCTAACTCCAGGGGGTGCATCAGTAGTGTAAGTGTTGGATAGTGTAGGGGTAAAAATTACTATTCTAACTCCAGGGGGTGCATCAGTAGGGTAAGTGTTGGATAGTATAGTGTAATATTATGCGTTGTAATGGTATGCGTTGTAATGGTAGTATGCGTTGTAATGGAATGCGTTGTAAAGGTAGTTTTTAAAAATGCGTTGTAGTGTCCTGCGTTGTAATATCATGCGTTGTAATGGATTATGCGTTGTAAAAAATGTGTTGTAATGGTAGTGCGTTGTAAAAGTTGCGTTGTAAAGGTTGTTCCCCCTGGCCAACAAATTGAGAATTCAGAGACAGACGGGTGGAATCGCTTCAGTGTACTCACATACGGGGGAGTTTTGCGAGTCAGATCACCAGATTGCTGAGACATTCCGCCAATACTATGCAGGGCTTTGTGAGGAGCAGGGACTTCCAGTCGATGGTCCATCCTGGTTCCTGCAAAGTGTGGCTACGGCTCGGCTAACTCCCTACCAGACAGAGACTCTTGAATCTCCCATTCAGACAGCAGAAGTCATTGCAGCCATTTCTAAACAGAAACTATTTAACTCTCCAGGACCAGATGGGTTCACAGCCCTTTTCTACAGGACTTTCTGTCATGTCCTGTCACCAGTTCTCACCAGAGTGATTAATGCTATTGGGACCACCTCACAGATCCCCCCCCCCCAATCTATGCTAGTTGCCTCGGTGGTTGCAATTCCGAAGCCTGGTAAGGGCAAGAAACACTGCGCCTCCAACAGACGGATCTCTCTACTCAATGTGGATCTTAAATTATTAACTGGAATCCTGGCAACACGGCTGTCCCCCCTTCTCCTGGGCCTGATCGACCTCGATCAGGCAGGATTCATCCCAGGCCGCCAATGTGCTGATTACACTATGAGACTATTCCACATTATAGATAAAGCGCAGAGATTCGAACTCGAACGTATGCTTCTATCTGTCGATGCCGAGAAAGAGTTCAACAGGGTGCACTGGCCCTAAAAGAAACCCTCGGCCACTTCGGGCTCCCTGACAGATTTATAGAATGGATTTTTAGTGGTAGCCTCAGTGAGAGTGAATGGCTTTATGTCCTCTCCTTTTCCGATATAAAGAGGGACACGACAGGGGTGTCCTCTCTCCCCCCTCCTTTTTGCCTTTACATTGAGCCAATGGCTCAAAGAATGTTTGACAATCTGCAAATTGCAATAGTGAGCTACGGAGAAGACAAATATATTCTAAGTTTGTATGCGGATGATGTGATTGCATCCCTGGAGCCCCCCAAGTCTCTCTCTCAGCTTCCAGGCTTTAAAATAAACATCCAGAAATCTCAGGCTCTAAGCCTCACACTCAAAGCTAACATGCTAGCAGACTTACGAGAGGTATACCCCATCCAGTAGGCACCGGTTGTGATCCCGTACTTGGGAATACAACTTGTCGCTTCTCTACAGCATACAGTATCGCTGAACTACACTATCCTGCTAAGGCAGCTGCTGGCACACCTCAGCAGATGGAAATCATACAAATTGTCCTGGTTAGGCCGAATAGCGGCAGTAAAAATGACAATATCACCTAAAATTATTTTCCTCTTCCAGACATTACCACTGGAACCCCCTCCAGGTACTATACACTCTCTTCAACAAGAGGTAGAGCATTTTATATGGGCCGATAAGAAATCCCAACTATGCCGAGAACTAAGCTACAGGCTCACCCGGGAGGGTGGACTGGGGATCCTGAATCTCCAGAATTATTATTGTGCAGCTCAGATAAGGTCATTTGTGGAGTGGTCCTACTCTGAATCTGAAAAGCACTGGCTATTTATGGACAGGGCATTGGCCGGGGCGCACCTGTGGAGGATTCCTTTTCTCACTAAGCAAGCTCACCCAAAAAATCTCTATCTCTCGCTGGTCACACGGGCTTTCCTTGCGGCCTGGAATAATGTAGCTGAAAGAAGGGCTTCAATGATATTTCCATCTTCTCTGACCCCCATAGTCATAAATCCAGATTTCTCTCCTTGTATGGGGATTAAGGCTTTCTATTGGTGGACCTAGGAGGGTTGTAGATCTATCGGACACTTTTTGGATGAGACTGGGCCCCTGACATTTGAGAACATTCACCAGCATCAGGGCCTTCCCAAAAACAAGTAATATCGATATCAACAAATCAGGCACTTGATGATGCACCCAAATATCCATCCTCAGGCACAGCGCCACTGGACTCAATTATAGAAATGGATGCTAACCAAATCATCAGACACCTGTCTTTTTTCGGCTTGTACAATCAATTAAGACCCCCCCAACAATTACCAAATCCCTCAGCTGCAGAGATGGGAACATGAGTTGGGCCGGGAACTATCAATGCATGAATGGGAAAACATCTATTACAGAGCCAGACACATAGCTAGAAACATAGCAGGCATAGAGACAGCCACCAAAATAGCCACTTATTGGTATCTTATGCCTTCTAGGCTACACAGGGGGAATCCTACATGAGACCCCTTCTGCTGGCGGGGGTGCGGGGCTCAGGGAGCTCTCACGCACATACTATGGGAATGTCCGAACCTAGCTAGTTACGGGAACAAGTCCTCAATGAGGTCGATATTTTCTTTGATATACAACTTTCCCGCTTTCCGGCCTATATCCTCTTGGGCCGGCCTAACACTCTCATGTTCCCTATCAAATCCCGCATAGGCCGGAAGATCGGCCTAGCCCTTAGGGCAGCCCTCCAAAATATCTTGGAGCTATGGGGTACAGACAGTCTTCCCACTTACACTTGTTGGCTGCACCGCATATGGTATGTCTTAGGCATGCAGCGCATCTCTCTTTCCCTTGCTAACCAAGGGGCATCATTCCCTGATCTCTGGAAACCATTTATAACAATTCTTTTATCCAAATTTAAAGAACTCACATGCCTCATGTATTTACACATTTTTGCGGCTCATAAAACAGCCACCGACGGAACCCCATTAGAGCATATAGACACATATCATTAGGAGGAGGGGCGAGGGGTGAGGGGAGGACGGGTTGGGGAGCAGGGGAGAGGGGTTTAGTTTCTAAGGGTGGGGTGGGGAGGATGTTGGTTTTTGTTAATTTTATAACTGCTATGTGTCTCTGTGTGCACCAATTGTGCAAGATTTTGGTGTTTTCTTTGTACAACTAAACCTAAAATTCGATAAAGAAATTATAAACCTAAAAAATAAACTTCCGCTGTGAGAGTTTGTTTATGAAAAGTAAAAAAACTTGCTGTGTGAGTGCACTGAACCTGGCATACGCACGCACAGTAAAGCTTTAGTGCCTTCAGAACCAGCCACTGTGGTGGGGAACAGAGTACAGCCCACTCATTTTGTAAAGGAGAGGCCCTAAGTCTGCAAACTGGGTTATTCGCTGAATTTTCCTTTAGCAAAACCCATGTTTGCAAATTTCTATCCTCTTTTTTTTTTTTAAACTCGCAAACATCACATAGTTTGTGAACTTTCTCAGATAACTTTGCAAATTAAGCAGAAGTAATGTGCCACAGCTACATAAAGTGTTTGCCTTGGCGGCCCCTTTTTCTATTATTTTATTTCAAAGCACAAATTTGGTATACTGCTACAATGCCAATACACCACTTTTCTCCATATGCAGAAGGATTTGTGTCTTCCTATGGGTAAACAAGGCAAAAAGTGAGTTTTTATAGCACACTTCAGAAAATCACAATCTTCAAACTTCTTTTCTAATTATACAGCAGACCAACTTTTCCTTCAAAAACATTTTTGTAAGAAAAAAGTTCCCACAAAATATTGCTTCACAATTTTTTTCAGCAAAACCTGTTAAAATGTCTAGGCACATTTCTCTTATTCGGCTGAAAAAATAAGCATGCGAAGTAGCGGTTTGCTATGTTTTTTCGTGCAGCATTTAACGCTGCAAGTTTCACCCATTTGCTCCATATCCAGTAGGGTATGAGGATTCTCCTGCTTAAAATTGGCACCAAGTCACATTTTCACTGGAAACCTCCCTTTTGCCAGGTTTTCTCACACTTTCACATATCTCTCAACATAAATGGTCCACAAATATAATCAGCTATTGCATGTGGTATAAATTTGTGGTAGAACTACCCCTTACTTTGTAATACCAGCCTATGGAGTACAGAATAATTTTGTGACAATTCTTCGCATTTTTATGTGTTATTTAGATAATGTATCCCACAAGGAGGAGTGGTTTGCGAGAGAACATAGCTGCAAACCTTATTATGATTTGAAAGTATGTTTGCCTACTCATTCTGTCTAAACTTGTCATGCGTTATGATAACTAGCTCTTTGAAAACAGGAAACTGGCTATGGTCTGTACCACGCAGCTTCTACCACACAAGACCTTTACTACGAAGGCTTTACCACTCAAGTAAGCACCATGCAGGTAAGTACATAATATAGTTTTTAAACTTTACCACACATCCTTTACCATGTGGTGCTTTACCACACAGGAAAGTATATGCATACTGTTTTACAGTATATAATATATAATGTTATTGAAACAAATAAAGGGTTATGGTACAGGTAGAGGTAAAGGGAGGTAAAGGTTAAGTTATGATTTATGGGTGGATAGAGGTAATGGGATGTACGATCATTTTAGGATTCAGGGGTGGGTAGAAGAAAAGGGTGGTAAGGATAATTTTAGTGTTTAAGGGTAGGTAGAGTTAAAGGGAAATATGGGTATTTTATGTTTTAAGGATGGGTATAGGTAAAGGGAGTTAAGGCTCATTTTAGGGTTTAGGGATGGCTCAAGGTAAAGGGAGGTAGGGGTTATTTTAGGGTTTATAGTTGAGCAGGTGTAAAGGGAGGTAAGGGTCATTTTAAGGTTTATGGATGGTGTTGGAGATGGTCCTTTTTGCAGGGTTATCCCCAAACCTTTTGCTTCTTCCTCCTATTTTTTTTCTAACCTGCTGTTGTTGGTTTTAGGACTCGGGGCACTTTATTACTGCTGATCAGAGCTAAAGTGCATAAGCTCTCTGGGTAAATTGTATTATGGATTGGTGTTTCCATGATTGGCATATTTGATTTACTTTTCAGTCCCTAGTAAAGTGCACTGAGTGTGCCAGGGTCTGTAAATCAAATGCTACTAGTGGGCCTGCAGCACTGATTGTGCCACCCACATGAGTATCCCTGAAAAGGTAACTCAGACCTGCCACTGCACAGTCTGCGCGCAGTTTGTAACTGCATGTCGACTTGGCAAGTGCATCCACTTGCCAGACCTACTCCACTTTTTTACATGTAAGTCACCCCATGGTAAGCCCTAGGTACCCCTGTGGGCAGGGTGAAGTGTATGTGAAAGGTAGGACATGGACTGATATGTGTGGCATGTCCTGATAGTAAAATACTGCCAATTTCGTTTTTCACTATTGAAAGGCTTTCTGGCCCGTAGGAAAGAATGGGAGTTAATGTGTAACATCTTATACATATAACTTCCCATTGGGACCAGATAGAAAAATAAAGTTTAGTATGCCTGATCTTTTAGTAAAGGTATTTTTTACATTCTGTGTTTGAAAATACCACTTTTAGAAAGTAGGTACTTTCTTGCTTAGCCATCCTGTGTGCCTCTGTTAGGATGTGTATTGACTGTCTGGCTTTGGAGTGACAGGGGTTGGGTAGGTGCATTCTCTCAGACGGCCACCACGGGTTGATGTGTGTACTGCCTTTCCTGAATGAGTCAGGGCTGGGCTGAAAAAACCTGGGCTGCATTCAGAGTAGCGGGAGGGGTTTTCACTAGCACCTGAATAGGACTGGTCTGCATTTAGAGTGGTGGGAGGAGATTTCCCTTGCACCTGAATAGACCCTGTTTGCCTCTGACAATGCTGTCTCCACCTCCTGCCAGGAAGCTGCACCAAAGAAGACAGAACTGCTTCTGGCTGGGCACAGACCAACTCTGCCCGAGAGGTCAAAGGATTTTGGGCTATAAAATGTGGGTCCCAAACCCATAAACTTTAGAACTCTTTTGGACCAAGAAGACTGCCAAGAAGAAGAGCTGGAGAAGCTGTGAGGAGAAACTACCACTTTGCTGAGTGCTTAGCTGTGTTGGCCTGCACTGGCTGCTTCTGTCTTGGGCAGTGAAAGAACTGGACTGCATTTTCTGCAATCTATTTTTGTGAGTTTCTCCAAGGGCTTGAGGTAGAGCTTGCCTCCTGTTCGAGAAGTCTCAAGAACAGCAAATATTTCAAGTTCTTCTGCCATCAGCATTGAGGATTGTGTGTTTTGTGCTGCAACAGAAGAAAAAGCAACCCAACACTGTCTACCATGCAGCTACTGACTCAGTGATCTGAACGCACCGCAGAGGGGACAGCTGCAACACTGCACCGCGACCCTGGTCTCAATGACGATGCCTGCTGATGCCATCACTGATCCGGTGCTCACACCGCGACCTCTAGGCACCATACTCCACATCGCCTCGCTTCACGGTGCCGCCTTGGTATCCCCGACGACGCTGCTCAACGCTAAAATCAACACCGCTGCTTGCACCATGACCTGCCAGCACTGCGACGAGCACCGCATCACTTCGCACCACCACCCTGGTCTCACTGACGATGCCATCTGATGCTGCCACAGAGCCGCTGCTTGCACCGTGACCTGAGGGCATCGTACGACGCATGGCTTCACTTCATACAGCATCCGACGCCTGCCGACTCCCGCTCTCCTGATTTCAACAGCGGTGAGTTCGATCTGCAACGTGTGTGACTTCGAGGGCCCAATGACACCTGCACCTACCCCGGGAACCAACGCCTGCAGACGCCGTGCTTTCGAAAGCTCAACGAGAGGTCGCTGACACCCTGCATTTCTAAAGGTACTGTTTTGCGGGTCTTCCCAACACCGTAGCTGGCCCGCGACACCGCGGTCAGCCAGAACTGTTTGGATTTGTTTGTTCGCGATGCCGTGATAGCCCTGGACGCAGCTATCAACTTCAATGAACTGTATTTCAAGGTTATTTTGATAACTGAAGATTTCTTTTTTTTTTTTTTAAATAAAATTTATTACACATTGTTTTTGATAACTGAAGATTTCTAAGTACTGTATTGTGGATTTTTATTGTTTTTGGTCTTTTCTTAAGTATATAAAAATATTGATATTTTTCTAAACTGATGTGGTGTCCTTTTGTAGTGGTTACACTGTATTTCTGTTGGTTATGTGCAAATGCTTAACACACTGCCTCTAAGATAAGCCTGACTGCTCATGCCAAGCTACTAAGGGGGTGAGCAGGGGTTATTTTAGGAATGTAACTCCCTTATCCTGTCTAGGAAGAAGGGTCCCTACTTGGACAAAGGTGTGAGCCCTTGCCATCTAGAGACCCCCCTTTCTAACAGATGTGTATAGGTAAAAGTAGAAGGGTAATTGTAGTGTTTAGGTTGGCTACAGGTAAAGAAAGGTAAGGGTTAAGAGGTGGGTAGAGATAATGAGTGGTAGGTATTTTAGGTATTAAAAACAATTAAAAATATATAGTCTAAAAGATAGATAAAACAAAAAAGGAGAGAGACAGACAGCAAATACGACAGTACACTTATTAGTGGTTTGTGGACTAATAAAAAAACTCAAATGTCACACATGTATACAGTTCAGATGTTTTTATCATAATGACTGGCCGGTACACTGGATTTGGACTGCATACTCCATATACACGTATGCTAATATGCTGATATAGTGTTTGTACTATTTGTAGGATTTATATATTTGACAGAATATTTGGGTTTTGATACTTGATGATTATTTGCTTCTTGATGAATTGATATGCTGTCAATGAAATACATGAAATTTGTCACAGAGCAGCGTTGCAGAGAGGTGGTCCGAGGTCATGCCCATATTTACACTTCTCTGCAACGCAGCTCTGTGGGGCTTACTGGAGGTACCTGGTGGACTAGTTGGCCACCAGGGACCCTCAGGATTCAAGGGGACTTAATCCCTCAACTTACAACGTGCCAGGGGGTGCGTTTGCACAGTGGTGCACGGAGGGGACGGGGCCTGACATAAGAAGTGTACAAACATGCTACCTGGTGCGTTGTAAATTGGGGGATTAAGTCCGCTTCAATCCTGAGGGTCTCTGGGGGCCAACTAGCCCACCAGGTATCTTAGTAAGTGCCACAGAGCTGCGCTGCAGAGAGTTGGTCCGAGGCCATGCCCCTTTTTATACCACTTTGCAAATGCAGCTTCTGGTGTACTGCTGCTGGGGCGATGAGGTCCTCTTGTGTCCTGAGGACCTCAGGATACAAGTGGACTTCATCCTCTGAGCACCAGGAACCAGAAGCCACGTTTGCATGGTGGTGTAAAAAGGGGCGTGGCCTCGGACCGCCTCTCCGCAGCGCAGCTCTGTGACGCTTACTGGAGGTACCTGGTGGGCTAGTTAGCCCCCCAGGACCCTCAGGATTCAAGGGGACTTAATAGGGATGTTATAGTTAGAAATTAGCATTTAAAAAACCTTTGAAATTCACTGAAAAAACCATAGGTTTCAGGCACGTTATAGTTAGAAATTAGCATTTAAAAAACTTAAGAATGTATAAGTGTATGAGTGCAGATGATAGTGCTGTATTGATGAGTGACTGCATGTATGAGTTACTGTATGGCTGAATGAGTGGATGTGTGTGTGTAGACCTAGGAATCACTGAGCGGGTATGTACTAACTGCTATTGGTCTGTCTATGGTTTCGATATTGGTAGTCTGTATTTTAGAGTGGATGTATAAAAGGTTTTATTAGGATGTGAGGAGGTGCATCAGATTATCACATGGTTGATGTCATCAGTGATATCATCAGTGATGTCATCAGTGATGTCACTGACCATGTCATGAATAATGTAATATGTGACGTCATCTGCAGTGCATTGTGGGGGTGCGAGTTATGGTTAGCTGAACTAACTATAACAGCAGAATTTCTCTGGTTTTGTATGAGTGAAATGTCCAACTAACTATAACGTCCCTGAAACCTATGGTTTTTTCAGTGAATTTCAAAGGTTTTTTAAATATAAATTTCTAACTATAACCATTCGCGTTTCCAGAGTGGTGGAGAAAAGGTGAGCGTGGCCTCCGAAACACCTCTTAGCAATCCCACTGTGTGGGATTTACTGGAGGTAACAGGAGGAGTAGTTAGCCCCCAACGTCAACCTTGGGGGCCAACTATCCCTTTTATTACCACCAGTAAGTCCCACACAGCAGAATTGCTAACTTGTTATATCAGGGCACGCCCCCTCCCTGCACCACTGTGCAAACGCATTCCCTAGCACGTTGTAAGTTGGGGGATTAAGTCCCCTTGAATCCTTAGGGTCCCTGGGGGCCAACTAGCCCACTAGGTACCTCCAGCAAGTGCCACAGAGCTGCTTTGCACAGAGGTGGTCCCAGGACACGCCTCTTTTTATACCTCTCTGCAACGCAGCTCTTTGGCGCTTACTGGAGGTACCTGGTGGGCTAGTTGGACCCCAGGGACCCTCAGGATTCAAGAGGACTTAATCCCCCAACTTAAAATACAGGGAGAGTTTGCAGA
Source organism: Triturus cristatus (assembly GCF_964204655.1). Lineage (NCBI taxonomy): Eukaryota > Metazoa > Chordata > Amphibia > Caudata > Salamandridae > Triturus > Triturus cristatus. The sequence goes on along the minus strand of NC_140584.1, from coordinate 81,291,887 downwards.
GTGGTGTAGGGTGGAGGCAGGGCCTCCAGCGCGATGCCGCCATTATTTTTTATTTATTTTATTTTGAAGGGGGGCTGTGTGGCCCCCTACTTTTACTATTTTTGGGGCCCTGGGCACCCCATCCCCCAGGGCCTGACCCCTTTTTCTATTTAAAAAAAAAAAATGGGAGGGGGGCAGCGTGGCCCCCCTCCAGAGGCCAATTATGGCCCCGGGGACCCCATCCCCCGGGGCCTGGCCATCCTCTTTATTTATTTTATTTTTGTCTGTTGGGAGGGGGGCCGCATGGCCCCCCTCCTCAGGCCGATTATGGCCCTGGGGAACCCATCCCCGGGGCCGGCCTGTCTGTTTTTTAAAACTTTATTTTATTTTTTTAAAGGGGAGGGGGGCATGTGGCCCCCCTCCTGGGCCACTACTGGCCCTGGGGACCCCATCCCCTGGGTCCTGGTCAGCCATTTTTTCTTTCAGGAGGGGGGCCGTGTGGCTCCCCTCCTAGGCCAATTATGGCCCTGGGGGCCCCATCCCCTGGGACCTGGTCAGCCTTTTTTTCTTTCAGGAGTGGGGCCGCGTGGCCCCCCCTAAGGCCAATTATGGCCCCGGGGACCCCTTTCCCTGGGGCCGGCCAGTCTGGTTTTTTAAAATTATAATTAGAGGGGAGGGGGGCCGCGTGGCCCCCCTTCCAGGCCATTTGTGGCCCCGGGAACCCCATCCACCGGGGCCTGGCCTCACTGTTGGGGACTGTGGGGGGAGCCCCAATGCCCCCACAGTCCCACTGGCTCCCCTCCTCCTGAGGGAGCCGGCATTGCTTTTTCACAAGGGGAGCTGCTGACATGCAGCTCCCCTTGTGGAAAAGCAATTCTGCTTTGCTTCTTGGAAGCAAGTGCAGGTTTGCTGCTCTCACTTCCAAGAAGCAAAGCAGTGTTTGCTCTGGCAGGGTGGGAGGTGGCGGTTCCCAGGGCCATAAAGGGCTGTAGGAGGGGGTCCGCATGGCCCCACCTCCCAATGTGTGCAAAGCCCTGGGGAGGTGGTGGGGGGGCTCGAGCTCACCCACACAGGTTATTTTTCTTTAAATTAGAGTCCCGTGGAAGTGACGGTCCCCGGGGCTGCGGGGGGGCTGCGTGCACCCTGCATTTTTATCATCAAAGCCCAGGGAAGGTGGTGGTCCCCGGGGCGTGTAGGGGGGCTCGGGCCCCCCCACACAGATTATTCTTTTAAAAAAATAATAAAGCCCCGGGGAGGTGGCGGTCCCCGGGGCTGTGGTGGGGGGGCTGCGTGCCCCCCGCAAAACATAAATGAAGCCCTAGGGGCGGAGCCGACTCTTCGTTTAAAAAAAAAAAATTCGTTCATATTCGAGCACCCAGCGCGAATTCGGCTGATTTCTTTTTGGAAAAAAATGCTTTCTTTGGCCTAGGGGGTCAGGGGGTCTGTACCCTGACCCCTTTTCTTCCTTATTTCTCTGTTTTCTTGTGACTCAGTTACCGAGTCACAAGATGGCTGCCAACACTTCCTGGTTTGGAGTGTTGGCAGCCAATCAGAGTGAAGCCCGTGCTTGGGAGGAGTCGCGACTCCTCCTCGGTGCTCGGATATCGAAAGTGTTCTTTTTAAAATTTCTCAGGAACTACTGAACGGATTTAAACAATTTTAAAAAAAGGTCACTTTCTGACCCGAGACCTACCTTGTTGCCAAATTTGGTGCAATTCCGTTCAGCAGTTCGGGCTGTAATTTTGTCTTAAATTTCCTATGGATATTAACATGGGGAAAACACATTTTGGGACTCACCTTTTTTCTCAGCCTCTGCTTGATGAATCACCCCGAAACTTTCAAGATAGGAGCTGACGGGAGGGGACCTACGTTTGTGACAATTTCATGGGGATTCGCCAAACGGCGCCAAAGATATTGGCAAAAGAAAAAACGCTTTTTGAATAGAAACAAGGTCCTAACTATAACTACCTACTGGCGACCGCCAGATATATAAATATATATATATATATATATCACCTACTGGCGGTCGCCAGTAGGTAGTTATAGTTAGGACCTATTATCCATAGGAAAATCGTAACATTCTATTCCCAATAACTTTGGCGCCGTTTGACGAATCTTCGTGAAATTTTCAAAACTAATGGCCCGTTGCGGTCAGCTCCTATCCTAAAAGTTTGGGGGTGATTGGTCAAGCAGGGGCCGAAAAAAAGGGGGGTCCCAAAACGCGTTTTCCCCATGTTATTTCTCATAGGAAATTTTAGACACTGCTACAGCCCGAACTGCTGAACGGAATTACACCAAATTTTGCAAACAGGTACTGCTTGGCTCAGAAAGCGACCTTTTTAAAAATGTTTTTGAGAAATTAAGAAATAAAGAAAGTGATATCTAGAGGTACGGAGGATGCACACACCCTCCCGATCACGAGCTTCATGCTAATTGGCTGTCAACACTCCAAACCAGGAAGTGTTGGCAGCCATCTTGTGCCTCGGTAGAACCGAGGCAGAAGAAAAGTGAAAAATAAACGCGCCAAACACGAAAAGGGGGCAGGGTAGAAACATCCTGACCCCCTAGGCCTGCTTAGAGGGTCCCACAAAGACCCCCAGGGCCCCCCCATTTTATTTAATTTTTTTAAATCGCGGGATGCGTGGAGGATCCGCGGATCTGGCCGCAAAATTAAAAAAAAGAGAAGCGCGGTTTCCCGCGCTTTGTTTAAATAAAGCCCCAGGGTGGGCCAGGTCCTGGGGGCAGAAAAAAAAAATGTGGGGGGTCCCACTCTCCCCCACACTGCCTCAGGGACCGCCACCCCCTGGGGCTTTGCTCAAAGATTTGTGAGGGGCACACGGCCCCCCGCAACCCTGGGGACCGCCACCCCCCGGGGCTTTGATTTTTAACGTGGGGGGCATCCAAGCCCCGGGGACTGCCACCACCCGGGGCTTTTCAAAAGTATTTGCAGGGGGGGGCTCACGGCCCCCTGCAGCCCCAGGGACTGCCACCCCCCGGGGCCTGTACAATAAATGGGTGGGGTTCTCAAAGGCCCCCCCAAGCCCCGGGGACTGTCACCCCCGGGGCTTTTGTAAAATATTGGCGGGGGCACATGGACACCCCGCGACCCCGGGGACCGCCACCCCGGGGCTTGTTTGAAAAAAAAATAAACTACCTGTGTGGGTGGGGCTCAAACCCCTTCACACGCCCCGGGGACCGCCACCTCCCCGGGGCTCTAAATATGCAAATTTGGGTGTCTGTTACGGACCCCCAAGCCCCTGGCACCTCCACCTCCCTGGGGCTTTAACAATGTTGGGAAGGGGGCCGCGCGGCCTTCCGCCTGGAGCCCTGTGATGGCCTTGAGGACCACCACCCCCCCAGGGCCGGCTCCAGCAGTGTCCTGGGGTGCCCACTCCCGGGACACTGCTGTTTGCTATGGCATAGCAACCTGTGCTTTGGTTTTTGGAAGAGAGAGCAGGGAAACCTGCTCTCGCTTCCAAAAACTAAAGCAGATTGCTTTTCCACACGGGGAGCTGCATGTGGAAAAGCAATGCTGGCTCCCGCAGGAGGCGGGGAGCTGGCGGGACTGTGGGGGGGATTGGGGTCCCCTCCACGGTCCCCAACGGAGAGGGCCAGCCTCAGGGGCTAGAAGTGGCCCGGGAGGGGGACCACGCGGCCCCCCTCCTCCAGAATAATGTTTTTTTTAAAACACTCAAAGGCCGACCCTGGGGATGGGGTCCCCTTGGCCATAAATGGCCTTAGGAGGGGGGCCACGCAGCCCCCCTCCAAAAGAATATTTTATAAAATGGCCATGCCCTGGGGGATGGGGTCCCCGGGGCCCGGAATTGGCGATGGGGGGGCCCACGCGGGCGCCTTCCCGTTAATATTTTTTTTTTTTATTGGGGTCAGGCCCTGGAGGATGGGGTCCCCAGGGCCCCAAAAAAGTAAAAAGAAGGAGGGGCTACACAGCCCCACTTCCAAAAAAACAAAAAAAAAGAGATCGTGCCTAGGCCCCGCCCCCTTATGAAAACACTCTGCAAACGCGCCTTGTGGCGTGTTTTAAATTGGGGAATTAATTCCCCTTCAATACTGGGGGTCCCTGGGGTCCAACTAGCCCACCAGGAGCCTCCAGTATGCGCCAGGGAGCTGCATTGCAGAGAGGTGTTCAGAGTCCATGCCCCTTTTTACACCTCTCTGCAACGCAGCTCTGTGGCGCTTACTGGGGCGCGTTTGCACACTGGTGAAGGGAGGGGCGGGGCCTAAGGTGACATGTGTGCAAACACGCACTGTGGCGCGTTTTAAGTTGGGGAATTAATTCCTCTTCAATCCTAAGGGTCCCTGGGGGCCAACTAGCCCACTAGGGGCCTCCAGTAAGTTCCACAGAACTGCGTTGCAGAGTGGTGTAAAAAGGGGCATGGCCTCTGAACACTTCTCTGCAATGGAGCTCCCTGGTGCATACTGGAGGTACCTGGTGGGCTAGTTGGCCCTCAGGGACCCTCAGAATTGAAGAGGAATTAATTCACCAACTTAAAACGTGCCACAGGGTGTGTTTGCACACGTCACCTCAGGCCCGCCCCCTTCACCACTGTGCAAACGCGCCCCCTGACGAGTTGTAAGTTGGGGAATTAATTCCCCTTGAATACTGAGGGTCCCTGGAGGCCAACTAGCCTACCAAGTACCTCCACATGAGACACAGAATTACGTTAAAGAGCACAAACAGATTCTCACACCCACTGTTTGCATGAGCTGGCACCCAAAAACTTATCAGGAGATACTTATACTTAGCCAACATGTGAAATATTGGCATCACAAGAACCCTTTTAGTCCCGTCCTTACTAACCAATTTTCACTTCACAACAAGGATTCTCCTTATATAAATTGTTTTCATGACTTGTCTACTTTCAAACACTTATTATTGGCTTAGTCTGACTCTTGAACTTCAATATGGCCGCCAACGAAAACGTAATACATAAATAGTCTTCTTTCTACTATTTTCACAGGTGAGGCTGAATACTCGAAGTCCGCTTTTCATTTCCATTACACCACATTAGGAAGCAGATATATTTACAGCGACGGCGTGCGGTCTCCACCGCGCCCTTCACTCCAGGAGACGCGAGGAGCGACGTATCTGACAACACGAGCACCATTACGGTAAGGGGACGGAGAATTTAGACAACGCGTACCGGATACACAGAAGAAATTAAAGTTAGAAGCTCGCATTATTAACACTTACCAGTTTCTATGTAAGCAGCTTACATATTTACATGTAAGACTAGCGGGAATACCTGAGGAGATATATAGTAATTTTCTTGACTCTGTGGCACATGCTCTTACTAGGGAGTTTTGATAGGAGCACTACGCATTTTAGAGATTTGTTAGGACGCCAAACTTTGAACATTTACTGACTACCGAGGCGTTTTTAAATACACGATGTCACGTGGCTTTGTAATAACAATTGGAGTCAAATTGACACTGTACATGTGGCAGAATTGTTAGAGACAGGGAACTATTAGTTGATTTTGCAAGTCTTTTCAACGCACCTCTTGATTCATTAAGAATGAATTATAAAAAGTTCTATCATGCAAACACTGCCATATGCATTACTATAAGGAGATCCACTCACTCCATTTAGGTTACTGCTAAGACTGCTACAGATTGCCGATATACGTTCTTTCAACATCAATTTCAGGTTATATTGAATACTGTCAACAGGGACATAACTGGACCCCTGAGCAAACACTACAACAGAATTAGGACGTCGCAAAGAACTGAACCCCCTTTTGTGGGTTGGAACTATCACCACAAAACAAGTAGGTCTTGCACTGCTTTACCTTAGACATGACAAACCCACACAGAGTTTTCCATCCAAGTATTTTATTCTTATTATGTTTTCCACATACTTTCAGGTCACTACAAGAAAGACAGAGGTATTTAGAGGATAAAATCTGTTTGCACTTTGATCACTCACTTGGGTATATAGGTGGGTGCTGTCTACTCACCACTATTTTCTGCTGCACCATCAGGAACTTTGTCTCACACATATAATTCATTGGCTACGTGTGTCACGGTGAAATCACAAACTCATTTTTGAGGACTATCTTTTCCATCTCTTGGATAGCCGCGCGGGCCACTTTGCCCGATCCATTTGGTAATTTTTGGCTCACCACTTTGGTTCTGCCTTTTGCTCTCAAATTGCATCTTGACCACTTAACAAGTAGCGTTTCTGTTATAAACTTCTTCTACACCAATTACATTGTAAGGTGGTACATTGTTTGTTTTTGTTTATTTCACACAGCCTTGATAAAGTCGCGGGAGATTAACCAAGTGCGACGAAACACATGTCGGCTGTCAGAAGAACGTGACAATAAAGATAAAAAAGTCATCTATTTGTACTCAACTGCTTTCAATTGTTGCTTACAGTATGCTATTGTATTATCTGTAAAGACTGTCTACGTGTGCTGGGGATAATTCCTTTTATTGCTGCTAGTCACGGCTGGCAATCCTCTGGGTGGTTCAGTGGTGTCCCTCACCCTTCAGCACTGTTATCAAAATCTATACAATCTACACACCTTTATGATAATTTCCTGAGTGGCGCCACACTCCTATCTCTAACTCCTACCCTGCAATTGTCGTGTTTGCACACATGTCACCTCAGTCTCCCCCCCCTCCCTTCACCAGTGTGCAAAAGCACGGCGTGCCACGTTTTAAGAGGTAGTTTTAATCCCCCTGCCCTATTATGTACTAGGGGCTTACAGATGAGGTCATGTTAATCACAGGGGTACCCCAACGCCTAGTGTTCCCTAGTGTATGTAGGTGCTTTCACTGTATTCTAAGTGTCTTTTAGCATACCACTGGCTCTAGGCCTGGTTAGTCAGAGTCAGTTAACACCAGTACCTGTCTGAAAAAGTTGTGGTCTCAGGATGATTTTGTAACAAGGCCTCTTTCTGCGCCTCTGTTGGTTCTTTCTGCACGTCTTGCTTCTTCCTACACTTTTCTTCATCTTTGAGGACTTCTGTTTGCTTCTTTCTGTGTGTTTTTTCTTCTTTCTTCACATGTCCTACCTCTGTAGGCATAGTTAGAAACTAGCATTTAAAAAACCTTAGAAATTCACTTAAAAAAACATAGGTTTAAGGCACGTTATAGTTATAAATTAGCATTTAAAAACCTTTGAAATTCACTGAAAAAACCATAGGTTTCAGGCACGTTATAGTTAGAAATTAGCATTTAAAAAACCTTAGAAATTCCCTGAAAAACCATAGGTTTCAGGGGCGTTATAGTTAGTTGGACATTCCCCTCGTACAAAACCTGTGAAATTGCCCCGTTATAGTTAGTTCAGCTAACTATAACTCGCGCACCCGCAATGCACTGCTGATGACATCACATATTACATGACTCATGACATGGTCAGTGACATCACTCATGACATCACTGATGACATCTCAAATGACATCACTGATGACATCACTGATGACATCATCCTTGTGATAGAGTGGCAGACCTCCTCTCACCCTAATATAACCTTTGATACACACACTCAAAAATAGAAACTAACATTTTAAAAACAATGGGCACAGCAATACCAGTCACAACACACCTATTCAGTAATTCCAAGATGTACACACACATCCACTCATTCAGCAATAGTCCTATACAGTCACTCATACATGTAATCACTCATCATATGTACTCATACACCTATACATCCTGTTACACACCGACACTCATCCATAGAGTTACTCACACACATAGTCACAGATGCAAACGAAGTATCAAACATCCATTTACTTGCATATACAGTAATACACACACCACCACACTTACTTCTATAGAAACTTACACATACTTACTCTCTTAAGCAATCACTTATAGAAACACATACTAATTATACAGGAACTCTTCCAATCTCTCACTCTCACATATACTCCTTTATATACAACAATACTCAGATATACTAGTTTAAAACATATGTAGTTACTCATAAAGACACCATTGAGACAGTCATTCACTCACTAACACACCCATCCACACACTCATCCACCCATACAGCCCTGCACACATGCTGTCTTCAACACATACAAACAGTGAGTCACTCATTCATGCATCTATGCTCTACGTCCCCCCACCGAACCATACAGACATTCAGACACTCATACTGATACTCAAAAAACCAACCAATAACCTATATAGATACTCATCTAGCTACTCACCAACCCATGCAGCCACGTATACACAAAGTGAGAGACTGATACAGATATTTACATATTTAAACATTACACACTAACCCATGTATTCACTAAGATACGCTTAATCAGCCAGTTATACAATCAATTTTACAAAAACAAATAATCAATTTAGACACTTATATACCCATTTATTCTTCCATCGACCTTGAGATATACATATATAAAACATATTTAATTTTCAGACAAACACACATTCATTGGATGATGTCATCAGTGATGTCATTTGAGATGTCATCAGTGATGTCATGAGTGATCTCACTGACCATGTAATGAGTGATGTAATATGTGACGTCACCAGCAGTGCATTGCGGGCGCGCGAGTTACAGTTAGCTGAACTAACTATAATGGGGGAATTTCACAGGTTTTGTATGAGGGAAATGTCCAACTAACTATAACGCCCCTGAAACCTATGGTTTTTTAAGTGAAATATATATATATATATATATCTACACACACCAATTTTCTCTTTGCTTACGTCCTCTTAAGGATTAGAAACTGGCCACAGCTCACTCAATTCCTTGAGCATGGTGATTTTTATTCAGACAGCGAGAAATCCCTGATTAGGGGTGGGCGGAATTTGCGAAATCCACTTTCGCAAATTATCGCGAAAATGTTAAAAATTATCGCAAACACGCGGAAATATCGCAAAGATGCGGAAGTTTTTTCCCGCATGTTCGCAAGATTTTCTGCATGGTTGCGGCTCGCCAACTTTCCCATTTGGTTGCTCGCGGGTGCGGCCATCTTGTTTTCAGTTGTCTCGCGGTGCATGATCGCGAGAAGAAAGACGTGATCACGCGACGCATGACGTCACTGCGGGCGCGAACTGTCGCGAGACAGCGCAAATGGCTAAAAACAATACAACATCTCATGGAGAACGCGACCGGATCAAGAAAACTTGTGGGCGAACGCAGGGATTCAGGTAAGGCGATCGCGCGCGCGCGAAAATGTATTATTTTACAGCGCGAGCAAGAAACAAATTATCGCCAAGCTGCGGAATGCGGAAATTTTGACATTTTCGCGCTTTCCGCGGAACGCGAAAATGTCAAATTATCGCAATTTCCGCAAACGGAACGAAATTTTAGCCCAGGCCTATCCCTGATGCGTTTCAGTGCTGATTGCTCCTTGCTCACAGGTCATTTTCTACCTGCGGTCACCTGTAGGAGTTATAGTTAGAACCTAGTTTTCCATAGGAAATGCATTTTTTGGCTTGCCAATAACTTTGGTGTCATTTGAGCAATCTTCATTAAATTTTCCCAAAAATTGTCCAAGTAGGTTCTGTGTGTCAATTTGGAGCTGATCCGTGCAGTGGCGACGAAGAAATAGGGGCACAAAATAAGGGTGTGATTGTAATGTTAATTTCCAGAGGAACATGTTGTCGAAATTTACACCAAATTTGGTAGAAAGGTAGATGCTGTTCTATGCTTTTTGTTATTTTGTGCAAATCCGTTCAGTGGTTCTTGAGAAATGAAATCCGGACAGTATAGTGTTAGCCCTGGTTGTGAATATTTCGCAACGGTTTTGCGGTGATCGCAGTAAAATTGCGAGGAGTACGTGCTAATCTGCTAAAGTGTGTGCCAATGGGGATGCTCTGATTGGCTGGATGCAACCTGAACAGAAAGTTGCAGAGATTTTGTAGTGCTCGCAGTTACATCGTGACATGTTGGAGGTCAATCACGAAAATGCGCCAACGGGAATGTTGTGATTGGCTGGACGCAACCTGAACAGAAAGTTGCGTCCACCATTTTATGTATCTGGGATGAGTTGTTGGGCTGAAAACTTTTGGGGAAAGTGAAATAAGGGGCCAAGGTAGAGGTACTCTTACCAAATTTTTGACAAATGGTGGTATTTGTGATACAAGTTATGTGTCCAAAAATAGATTTTTTTAAACGCATGCGTTATTCGCGACATTGCCGCGATCGCAAGCGCAGACCCCCCTTGTACCGTCACAGGTATCGACGTATTCACGACGCTGTGAAAATGGAAGATCAAATTGAAAGAGGAATTTTATACAAAATCCCTTGAAAAATATGATTTTAAACAGTTCTCTGATAGACCCCTAGTGTCTAAAATACTGAAAAATGTGTGCATATATTTGTTTTACAACTTTATAAAAAAAGGAGTGATCATTGTGGTTCCCCATCGTCTTTGCGATACTCAGAATACTTGTGAACATGGAAAATTGGTTTAAAAAATTGTTTTTGTACAAACTCCCCATAAAAATATTACTTTAAACAGTGCAGTAATAAACAACTAGTGTCTAAAATATTGTAAAATGCGTGCATGTATGTGTTTTGCACCTCTTAAAAAAGGCGCGATCGTCACGGTTGCCAAAGTCATCGTGACACTGGGCATAATCGTGAAGACGAAAAGTAGGGTTTTAAAAAGTTGCTACAAATATATGTGTACAAACATGTTCTTTAAGTTAGTAATGTGTTTATTGTAATAGTTGGAATTCCTTTTTTAAGTTATCATTTTTTAATGTGGTGGTGGTTGTTGACTGTTTTGAATTTTTTTTCGATTTAGCGACGTGATTGCGATCATCGAGACATCGTAGTGTATTCAGAAAATTCCCTCCAAAAATCATCTAATGAGAAAATGAACAACATTTTGGGCTCTTCGGTAGCTCTGACAAGAGTATTTGTGTTGAGAGTGTGTATAAAACATCTACATATAAGACTGTATGCAAAGTTTAAAAACCTTTGAAATTCACTGAAAAAAACAAAGGTTAAACGGACTTTATAGTTAGGAAATAGAATTAAAAAAACCTTTGAAATTCACTAAAAAACCCCAAAGGTTACAGGGACACTATAGCTAGGCTGACATTTCACTCGTACGGAACCAGAGAAATTCAGCAGTTCTAGTTAGCTGAGCGCCCCCGCAATGCACTGCTTAAAAATTCACATATTATATCACTCGTGACATGAATGAATGAATATTGAACTTATAGAGCGCTAACTTTGCCCAAGGGCGTCAAGGCGCTATTGCAGGACCAATGTGCAGACAGGATGATATGCTCAGATTGAGATCTGTGTAAAAAATCAGGTCTTCAAGGCTTTATGTAACAGAGAATGTGACACCTGGCCAGTGAGGTCTTTGGGGAGGGCGTTCCACAACTTGGCAGCAGCAGTAGAAAAAGCTCTGCCTCCCCATTTCGCCTTTTTAATCCTCGGCACTGTTAAAAGATTTTTATTCGCAGATCTGAGCTGCCTAGTAGGGACATAGCGTTGAAATATTGCCATAATACTGTCAGGGCCTAAGCCGTAGTAGGCATTATGAGTCAGGCAGAAAGTTTTAAAAAGGATCCTTCGGTCCAGAGAAAGCCAAAGCAGCGTAATGAGAGAGGCCGAGACTGAGTCGTATTTCGGGAGATCCATCACCAGCCTGGCCGCAGCATTCTGCACCAGCTGCAGACGTCGCACCAGACATTTGTTAATGCCCAAATAGAGGGCATTACAACAGTCCAGTCTGGACATTATCAAGGCAATAAAAGCCTGTTTGCATGAGGAAAATGACAGGAAATGGGAGACTTTTCTAAGGATCCTGATTATCCCAAAGCATGTGGAGACAGTCCTACTAACCTGCAGGCTCATAGAAAGGGAATTGTCCACTATGACCCCTAGATTTTTCCCATTGGATACAGGGCAGGGCCAGCTCCCAAGCGTGTCCGGCCACCACTCATTGGACCAGATGTCCTGTTTGCCGCCAAAGATCAAGACCTCAGTCTTCTTCCTGTTCAGTTTCATGAAATTGTCCACCATCCAGGAGGAGACTGCCTGCATACAGTTTCTGAAATTAGTGGCTGAGTCCCTAATACTGTGAGTGATGGACACCATTATTTGGGTGACGTCAGCGTAGGACAACACCTCTAACCCAAATGATCTCACCACTTTGGCCAACGGGGCAACATAGATATTAAAAAGTATCGGGCTCAAGGAGGAGCCCTGTGGAACTCCACACAACAGGGGGTTGGAGGCCGAATAGAATTGGCCAAATTTCACTGTGTGTGCCCGATCCCTGAGAAAGGAAGCCAAAAGCCCCAGGGCCGAGCCCCCGATCCCTGTCTCTCTGAGACGTTCAACCAGCCTCAGAGGAGATAGGGTATCAAAAGCTGCGGTGAGGTCAAGTAGGACCAGCAGTGTGGTGTGCACTGCGTCCACCTGAGTGCGGTTGTTATTGAAAACAGCAGTTAATGCTGTTTCTGTACTGTGATGGCTTCTAAAGCCATGTTGTCAGCCATCAAGTAACTCGTAATTTTTTAGGTAGGCCCTAAGGTGAGAATTTAAATACGTTTCCAGGATCTTGGCCAGGACTGGTAGCAGAGAGATCTGACGGTAATTTTTCAATACCGTAGGGTCCAATGACGGCTTTTTTAAAAGCGGCTAACCACTGCAGTCTTCCATAGTGTAGGATATTGCCCTTCTGAGATAGCTACATTCAAAACATAGGTAAGGTGGGGGATAATTGCCTCTCGACCAATTTTTAACACCTTTAAGGGGCAAGGATCAAGCGGAGAACCAGATTTAACTCCTTCTAGTAGCCGATCTGTGACATCTGGTGACATACAAGGGAACATAAGTTGCCTGGGTGCCTCCTCCATAATAGCACCCTCGTTGAGGAGGAGAGAGGACTGAGTAGGCGACCCCGCTTTAGAGTTGGAGGCTTCCAACAAGGAATAAATATCAGTGATTTTGGTGCGGAAGAAGTCTGATAATCTATCACAGAACTCCTGAGAAAATTCTGAAGGATCTGTGACTGGGGGAGAAATGAGGGAATTAATGACATTAAAAAGATCTCTAGAGGATTTAATCGACTGTAATCTTTGAGTAATATAAACCCTTTTCCTCCATAATAGCCGCTTTATATTCTTTCAGACACTGTTTGTGCAATTCTCTACCCATCAGCGCTAAATCTATATGCCAAAGTCTCTCCTGTTTACGGCACACATGACATGGTCAGTGACATCACTGATGTCATCACTGATGACATTTCAAATGACATCACTGATTACATCATACAGTGACTGTGAGTGTTTTTTAAAAGTTTGAGTGTTAAATATATGTACCAAGGTGTATTGGCGAATCAGTGGGTGTATGAGTGACTGTATGGATTAATCAGTGGATGCGTGAATGATTGTATAAGTGAGTTATTAGGTGTCTCAGTGTCTCATGTAAGGGTGAGTGACTAGGTCGTGTGAATGTCTGTATCAGTCTGTCAGTTGGTATCTAAGAGGCTGTATGGATTGGTGAGTGGGCACATAATTGGCTGTATGGATGATGGATTAATTGTCTGATTACCTGTATGGGCGTATGAGTGTCTGTTTGGGTAGGTGAGGGTGTGTGTGAGACTGCCTGCATAAATGAGTTAGTGGGGAAATCAGTGGCTGTATGGGTTAGTGAGTGCATCTTGGTGAGGCTGTAAGGGTGACTGAATATATGTATGGGTGTGTAGATGAGTGAATAAATGTGTCAGTGGTATATGGGTGAGTAACTACATATGTGAAAGGCAGTATAAGTAAGTGTTGGAGTAGATGAGTGACTCTATGGGTTAGTGAGTGAATGCATGACTGGCTATATGGGTGAGTCTGTTATTGTGTCACTAATTGTACAGGTAAGTCAGTATGTGTTAGTATGTGTTAGTATATGTGTTGGTAAGTAAGTTTGTGTGTAACTGTATGGGTGAGTAAGTGCCTGTGTGAGTGACTGTATGGGTGAGTGAATAGGTGTGTGAGTAGCTAAATGGGTGAACAACAGTCTGTCAGAGGGTGTATGAGTGCATACGTGGATATATCAGTGGCTGTATTAGTGAGTGAGTTGGATTATGAGTGGTTGTATGGGTGACTCACTGGATGTGTGTGTAGACCTATAAATCAGTGAGTGCATAAGTGGATATATCAGTGGCTGTATTAGTGAGTGAGTTGGATTATGAGTGGTTGTATGGGTGACTCACTGGATGTGTGTGTAGACCTATAAATCAGTGAGTGGGTGTGTAAGTACTGGTATGGGAGTGTCAATGGTTTTGAGAATGGAAGTGTGGAAGTTGGAGTGAATGTATGTAGGGTTATATGGGGGTGTGACTGGGTGCGTCAGAGATTCTGCAGGTGATGTCATCAGTGATGTAATGTGTGATGTCATCAATGATGTCACTGGCCATGTCATGGGTGATGTAATATGGGAATTCATAAGTAGTGCATTGCAGGGGCACGAGTTATAGTTAACTCAGCTAACTAGAACTTCTGAATTTCTGTGGTATTGTTCGAGTGCAATGTCACCTTAACTATTACATCCCTGCAACCTTTGTTTTTTTTATATATATATATATTCACAGAAAAAAACATAGGTTTCAGGGGTGTTATGGTTAGCTGGACATTTCACTCGTACAAAACCATTGAAATTCCCCCGTTATAGTTAGTTCAGCTAACTATAACTCGTGCCCCCGCAATGCACTGCTGATGACGCCACATATTACATCACTCATGACATGGTCAGTGACATCACTGATGACATCACTGATGACATCTCAAATGACATCACTGATTACATCACTGATTGACATCATCCAGTGTCTGGGTGTTTCTGTAAAGTTTAAATATGTTTATTATATATAGGGAAAAGCATATTGAAGAATGAGTGGGTGTGTAAGTGTGTGAATGGATGATTTTGTAGGTGCGTGACTGACTATAAGTGAGTGATTAAACACATCTTACTGAATGCATGGGTTAGTGACTAAACTGTGTGAATGTCTGTATCCGTTTGTCTGTTGGTGTGTAAGCGGCTGCATGGGTCTGCAGATAGCTACATTCAAAACAAAGGTAAGGTGGGGGATAATTGCCTCTCGACCAATTTTTAACACCTTTAAGGGGCAAGGATCAAGGGGAAAACCAGATTTAACTCCTTCTAGTAGCCGATCCGTGACATCTGGTGACATACAAGGGAACATAAGTTGCCTGGGTGCCTCCTCCATAATAGCACCCTCGTTGAGGAGGAGAGAGGACTGAGTAGGCGATCCCGCTTTAGAGTTAGAGGCTTCCAACAAGGAATAAATATCAGTGATTTTGGTGCGGAAGAAGTCTGATAATCTATCACAGAACTCCTGAGAAAATTCTGAAGGATCTGTGACTGGGGGAGAAATGAGGGAATTAATGACATTAAAAAGATCTCTAGAGGATTTAATCGACTGTAATCTTTGAGTAATATAAACCCTTTCCCTCCATAATAGCCGCTTTATATTCTTTCAGACACTGTTTGTGCAATTCTCTACCCATCAGCGCTAAATCTATATGCCAAAGTCTCTCCTGTTTACGGCACACATGACATGGTCAGTGACATCACTGATGTCATCACTGATGACATTTCAAATGACATCACTGATTACATCATACAGTGACTGTGAGTGTTTTTAAAAAGTTTGAGTGTTAAATATATGTACCAAGGTGTATTGGCGAATCAGTGGGTGTATGAGTGCCTGTATGGATTAATCAGTGGATGCGTGAATGATTGTATAAGTGAGTTATTAGGTGTCTCAGTGTCTCATGTAAGGGTGAGTGACTAGGTCGTGTGAATGTCTGTATCAGTCTGTCAGTTGGTATCTAAGAGGCTGTATGGATTGGTGAGTGGGCACATAATTGGCTGTATGGATGATGGATTAATTGTCTGATTACCTGTATGGGCGTATGAGTGTCTGTTTGGGTAGGTGAGGGTGTGTGTGAGACTGCCTGCATAAATGAGTTAGTGGGGAAATCAGTGGCTGTATGGGTTAGTGATTGCATCTTGGTGAGGCTGTATGGGTGACTGAATATATGTATGGGTGTGTAGATGAGTGAATAAATGTGTCAGTGGTATATGGGTGAGTAACTCCATATGTGAAAGGCAGTATAAGTAAGTGTTGGAGTAGATGAGTGACTCTATAGGTTAGTGAGTGAATGCATGACTGGCTATATGGGTGAGTCTGTTATTGTGTCACTAATTGTACAGGTAAGTCAGTATATGTTAGTATGTGTTAGTATATGTGTGGGTGAGTAAGTTTGTGTGTAACTGTATGGGTGAGTAAGTGCCTGTGTGACTGACTGTATGTGTGAGTGAATAGGTGTGTGAGTAGCTAAATGGGTGAACAACAGTCTGTCAGAGGGTGTATGAGTGCATAAGTGGATATATCAGTGGCTGTATTAGTGAGTGAGTTAGATTATGAGTGGTTGTATGTGTGACTCACTGGATGTGTGTGTAGACCTATACATCAGTGAGTGCATAAGTGGATATATCAGTGGCTGTATTAGTGAGTGAGTTGGATTATGAGTGGTTGTATGGGTGACTCACTGGATGTGTGTGTAGACCTATAAATCAGTGAGTGGGTGTGTAAGTACTGGTATGGGAGTGTCAATGGTTTTGAGAATGGAAGTGTGGAAGTTGGAGTGAATGTATGTAGGGTTATATGGGGGTGTGACTGGGTGCGTCAGAGATTCTGCAGGTGATATCATCAGTGATGTAATGTGTGATGTCATCAATGATGTCACTGGCCATGTCATGGGTGATGTAATATGGGAATTCATAAGTAGTGAATTGCAGGGGCACGAGTTATAGTTAACTCAGCTAACTAGAACTTCTGAATTTCTGTGGTATTGTTCGAGTGCAATGTCACCTTAACTATAACATCCCTGCAACCTTTGTTTTTTTTATATATATATATATTCAAAGAAAAAAACATAGGTTTCAGGGGTGTTATGGTTAGCTGGACATTTCACTCGTACAAAACCATTGAAATTCCCCCGTTATAGTTAGTTCAGCTAACTATAACTCGCGCCCCCGCAATGCACTGCTGATGACGCCACATTACATCACTCATGAAATGGTCAGTGACATCACTCATGACATCACTGATGACATCACTGATGACATCTCAAATGACATCACTGATGACATCACTGATTGACATCATCCAGTGTCTGGGTGTTTCTGTAAAGTTTAAATATGTTTATTATATATAGGGAAAAGCATATTGAAGAATGAGTGGGTGTGTAAGTGTGTGAATGGATGATTTTGTAGGTGTGTGACTGACTATAAGTGAGTGATTAAACGCATCTTACTGAATGCATGGGTTAGTGACTAAACTGTGTGAATGTCTGTATCCGTCTGTCTGTTGGTGTGTAAGCGGCTGCATGGGTTTGCAGATAGCTACATGAGTGTCTATATGGGTTATAGATTGGTTGTCTGAGTATCTGTATGGGTGCCTGAGTGTTTGTGTGGGTAGGGTGTTTGTGACTCTGTGCTTAGATGTGTGAGTGGGTGATTCACTGGGTGCATGGTTTCAAGAGTGCATCTGTGATGGACTGTATGGGTTGGTGAGTGGGTGTATGGTTGTTTTAGTGAGTGAATGTATATTTCAGTGGTACATGTGTGAGTAGCTACATATGTGAAAGGCAGTATATATGTGTGTTGGAGTACATAAATGGCTATAAGTGAGAGTGTGTGATTGAGAGTGGCTGTTTGGATGAGTGTGTGCTTGTATCATTGATTGTATAAGAGCGTAAGAATGTGCTAGTATTTGTATGAGTAATAGAACTGGTGTGTGTATAACTGTATAGGCGAGTAAATGGCAGTGTGATTAATTATTTGCATGACTGAGTAGGTGTGTGAGTACGTCTATGGATGAGTGGCGGTGTGTGAGTGTCTATATAGGTGTATGAGTGCATATGATAGTCCTGTACTGAGTGACCATAAGTATGTGTGGCTGTACGGGTGAGTGAGTGGATGGGTGTGTAGACCTAAGGATCAGTGAGTGGGTATGTAGTTATTGGTGTTGAAGTGTCTATGGTTTTGAGAATGGCAGTCTGTAATTTAGAGTGGGTGTATCAAAGGTTATATTGGAGTGTGAGAAGATGCATCAAATTATCACATGGATGATGTCATCAGTGATGTCACTGACCATGTCATGAGTGATGTAATATGTGACGTCATCAGCAGTGCATTGCGAGGGCGCGAGCTATAGTTAGCTGAACTAACTATAACGGGGGAATTTCAATGGTTTTGTACGAGTGAAATGTCCAGCTACGAGAACACCCCTGAAACCTATGTTTTTTCTGTGAATTTCAAAGGTTTTTTAAATGCTAATTTCTAACTATAACGTGCCTGAAACCTATGGCTTTTTAAGTGAATTTCAAAGGTTTTTTAAATGCTAATTTCTAACTTTAACGTAACTGAAACCTATGGTTTATTAAGTGAATGTCAAAGCTTTTTTATATGCTTGTTTCTAACTATCCCTACAGAGGTAGGACATGTGAAGAAAGAAGAAAAACACACAGAAAGAAGAAAAAGAAATGCAGAAAGAAGCTCCAGAAGTCCCCAAAGACGAAGAAAAGTGCAGGAGCAAGGAAGACGTGCAGAAAGAACAAACAGATGAGCAGAAAGAGTCTTTGTTGCCTAATCATCCTGTACCCTCAACGTTTTCAGATGGGTACTGGTGGTAACTGAGTAACTGACTAACCAGTCCTAGAGCCAGTGCAATGCTAAAAGACACTTAGAATACAGTTAAAACACCTACATACACTAGGGAACACTATGCGTTGGGGTACCCCTGTTATTAGCATGTCCTCCCCTCTTAAGCTCCTAGTATATAATAGGGCAGGGATATTAAAACTACCTCTTAAAACACGCCACGGGGTGTGTTTGCACACTGGTGAAGGGAGGGGGGCTGAGCTGACATGTGCAAACATGCCCTATGGCCGTTTTCATTTGGGGGATAAAGTCCCCTTGAATCCTGAGTGTTCCTTGGGTACAACTAGCCCATCAGGTATCTCTAGTTAGCACCACAGAGCTGCGTTGCAGAGAAAATGGGCACGGCCTGGGCCACCTCTGCAACGCAGCACAGTGGTGCTTACTGGAAACACCTGGTGGACTAGTTGGCCCCCATGGGCCCTCAGGATTGAAGGGGAATTATTTCCCCAACTAAAAGCGCGCCACAGGGTGTGTTTGCACACGTCACCTCATGCCCCGTCCCCTCCCTTCACCACTGTGTAAACCCGCCCTGTGGCCGTTCTAAGTTGAGAGATTAAGTTCCCTTGAATCCTAAGGGTCCCTAGGGTCAAACTAACCCACTAGGTACCTCCAGTAAGCACCACAGAGCTGCGTTCCAGAGAGGTATAAAAAGGGGCGTGGCCTCTGAACACCTGTCTGCAATGCAGCTCCATGGCACATACTGGAGATACCTGTTGGGCTAGTTGGCCCTCAGGAACCCTCAGTATTAAAAGAGAGTTAATCCCCCAACTTAAAACGCGCCACAGGGCGCGTTTGCACAGT
Source organism: Triturus cristatus (assembly GCF_964204655.1). Taxonomy (NCBI): domain Eukaryota; kingdom Metazoa; phylum Chordata; class Amphibia; order Caudata; family Salamandridae; genus Triturus; species Triturus cristatus. Next base: position 81,272,401 of record NC_140584.1, on the reverse strand, counting down.
GGTGAAGGAAGGAGGCGTGGCCTGACGTGACATGTCTGCAAACACACCCTGTGTTGCGGTTGAAGTTGGGGAATTATTCCTTCTCAATCCTGAGGGTCCCTGGAGGCCATCTAGCCCACCAGGTACCTCCAGTATGCGCCAGAGAGCTGCCTTGCAGAAAGGTGTTCAGAGGCCACACCCCTTTTTCCACCACTCTGCAACGCAGCTCCGTGGTGCTTACTGGAGGTCCCTGGTGGGCTAGTTGGCCCCCAGGGACCCTCCGGATTGAAGAGGAATTAATTCCTGAACTTAAAACGAGTCACAGGGTGTGTTTGCACACATATCACCTCAGGCCCCGCCCCCTCCCTTCACCACTGTGCAAATGCGCCCTGTGGCGCGTTTTAAGTTAGGGGATTACCCCCCTTGAATCCTGAGAGTCCCTGGGGTGCAACTACCCCACCAGCTACCTCCATTAAGCGCCACAGAGCTGCGTTGCAGAGAGGTGTAAAAAGGGGCGTGGCCTCAGAACACCTCTGCAACGCAGCCCCCTGGCACATACTGGAGGTTCCTGGTGGGCTTGTTGGCCCCCAGGTACCCCCAGTATTCAAGGGGAATTCGTTCCCCATCCGCAAACACACCGGGGGGCTGAAATGAGGCGGCGTGGCCTCCGCCGCGATGCCAGTATTACTTTTTTTTTTTTTAGAAGTGGGGGCTGCGTAGCCCCTCTTCTTTTTCTCATTTTTTGGCCCTGGGGACCCCAGCCCCCAGGGCCTGCCCCCTAATTTTTTTTAAAAACATTTAAAATTTGGGAAGAGGGCCACAAGGCCCCCCTCCCGAGACCTTAATCAGCCCCGTAGACCCCATCCCCTGGGGGGCACCCCGGGAAACTGCAGGAGCCGGCCCTGGGGGGTGGCAGTCCCCAGGGCCATCATTGGCTCCGGGGGGACTATGCAGCCCCCCTCCCACCAATTTACAAAGCCCCGGGGGGTGATGGTCCCCGGGGTTGGGGGGGCCCATCACGGCCCCCCCAATTTACATATTTAGAGCCCCTGGGAGGTGGCGGTCCCCAGGGCGTGTGGGGGGGCATGAGCCCCCCACAGGGTATTTCTTTTTTTTTTAAATACACAAGCTCCGGGGGTGGCGGTCCCCGGGGTTGCGGGGTCCGTGAGCCCCCCACCCATTCATTTTTTAAGCCCCGGGGGGTGGCAGTCCCCGGGGCTGGGGGGGCTGTGAGCCCTCCCACATATTTCCATAAAGCCCCAGGGGGTGGTGGTCCCTGGGGGGCCCCTTTGGGCCCCCAAACCCAATACAAGCATACCCCCAGGATTTGGCCCCCCGGGGGCAAATTAGCAACGAAGCGCGGGAGTCCGCGCTTCGTTTTATTTTTTTTATCGGCAGGATCCGCACACCCAGCGCGGATTTTGCGATTTAAAAAAAAATATATATATATATTTTTGTGGGACACCCTAAGCAGGCCTAGGGGGTCAGGGTGTTTCTACCCTGCCCTCTTTTTGCATTCTGCGCGTTTTTTCTTCTACCGAGGCACAAGATGGCTGCCAACACTTCCTGGTTTGGAGTGTTGACAGCCAATTAACATACAGCTCGTGCTCGGCAGGGTGCGCGGATCCAGCGCGGCCATAGATATATATGTGATTTTGATTTTCTCAGGAACTACTGAACGGATTTACACCATTTAAGCAAAAGGCTTACCAAGGTCTACCTTTCGGCCAAATTTGGTGTAATTCCGTTCATCAGTTCGGGCTATAGCTGTGACTAACGGTCCCTATGGAAAATTGCATGGGGAAAACACGTTTTGGGACCCCCCTTTTTTCTCGGCCCCCGCTTGATGAATCACCCCGAGACTTTCAGGATAAGAGCGGACCGGAGCGGGCCACTAGTTTTGAAAATGTTTGCGAAGAGTCGTCAACCGACGCCAAAGTTATTCCATATAGAATGTTGCGGATTTCCTATGGATAATAGGTCCTAACTATAACTACCTACTGGCAACCGCGAGTAGGTAATATATATATATAATATAGATAAAGCTTGCTCTCTCAACTTCCAGCCGGCGATAAGAGAGATCCAGACTCCAATTATGGGTGGCAAAAAAGTTTTTTATTCTTCGCACAAAGCCGTTAGGACGCGTTTCGGACAACACAGTGTTTTTTGCCTCCCATAATTGGAGTCCGGATCTCTATTATCGCCGGCTGGAAGTTGAGAGAGCAAGCTTATATTTGTATATATATATAGTTATAGTTAGCTGAGCTAACTATAATTTGCGCCCCGCAATACACTGCTTATGACCTTGCATATTACATCACTCATGTCATGGTCAGTGACATCACTGATGACATTTCAAATGACATCACTGATGACATCATCCAGTTACTGTGAGTGTTTCTAAAAAGTTTTCAGTGTTAAATAGATATACACCAAGGTGTATTGATGAATCAGTGGCGTATGAGTGCCTGTATGGAATGATTTAGTGGGTGCATGACTGACTGTATAAGTGAGTGATTATACATGTCTCAGTGAATGTATGGGTGGGTGACTAATTTGTGTGAATGTTTGTATCAGTCTGTCAGTTGGTGTGTAAGTGGCTAAATGGGTTGGTGAGTAGGTACATGACTGGCTGTTTGGGTTATTCATTGGTTGTCTGAGTACCTGTATGAGTGTCTGCATGGGTGGGTGAGGGTGTGTGTGGCTGCCTGCATGGATGAGTAAGTGGATGAGTCAGTGGCTGTATGGGCTTGTGAGTACATCTATGAGGGGCTGTATAGGTGAGTGAGTATGTGTATGGCAGGGTCAGTGAGTGAATGGATGTTTCAGTGGTATATGGGTGAGTGTTGGAGTATAAAAGTGACTGCATATGTGAGTGAGTGATTGTGAGAGAGGCTGTATGGGTGAGTGTGTGCTTGTGTCAGTCACTGTATAGGTGAGTGAGTATGTGTTAGTATCTGTATGAATAAGTGAGTTGGCGTGTGTATACCTGTATAGGTGAGTATGTGGTTGTGTGAGTGGCTCAATGGGAGAGTGAGTAGGTTTGTGAGTAGTTCTATGGGTATCAAAGAGTGGGTCAGTGGATGTGTGGGTAGATATATCAGAGGCTGTATTAGTGAGTGAGTTGGTGTATGAGTGGCTGTATGGGTGACTGAGTGGATGTATGTGTAGACCTATGAATCAGTGAGAAGGTGTGTATGTACTGGTATGGTTGTGACAATGGTTTTGATGATGATAGTGTGGAAGTTGGAGTGCGTAAATGAAAGGTTATATTGGAGTGTGAGTGGGTGTGTGAGAGATTCTGCTGATGATGTCATCAGTGATATCACTGACCATGTCATGAGTGATGTAATATGTGATGTCATAAGTGCATGATGTCATAAGTGCATTGCGGGGGAGCGAGTTATAGTTAGCTCAGCTAACTATAACTGCTGAATTTCACTTGTTTATACAAGTGGAACCTGATCCTAACTATAATGTCCCTGTAACCTTTGTTTTTTTCAGTGAATTGCAAAGGTTTTTAAAATTCTATTTTCTATGTCTAGCGGCCCTGTAACCTTTGTTTGGTTGAGTCAATTTCTAAGGTTTTTTAAATGCTAATTCCTAACTATAACGTTCCTGTAACCTTTGGTTTTGTCAGTGAATTTCTAAGGTTTAAAAAAAATTATTTTTCTTAATTGTACCATCCATTTTTTTTCGAGTGACCCTCTAAGATTTTCTTATTTTCTTTCTATAATTGGATATTGTGTTTTATACTTATATTATATACCACTCATTTTTTATTTGGTATGTGTTTATCAGAAAGTACAATAATAACTGTTTTTATAGAGTCAGCACAACATTGTCGCACTTACTGTGGAGAATCTGTGATCAGTAAATACATTTTACATAGTGAAAAATATACTTAAAGACATTTTTTAAATAAAGTTTGTTTAAATATTTAATAATAGATTGTTTTAATTTTATGGTTACCCTCACTTTTTGCCTTGTGCTAAGTTGTTATTGACTAGCCTGAATGGGATCCGTGACTTTGCCGTTAACCGCAACAATCGCTCCTTTTCCATAAAGTGAAAACACATACATGCACACATATTACAGTATTTTACACACACTAGGGGTTTATTACTCTACACTTCAAACTCATGTTTTTCTAGTGTATTTCTAGGACAACCACCTCTTAAACCTATTTTCTGTTTTCGTTGTGAGGCCGGTGTAGGAAAGTAGGATCTGCTTCTATGGTTACCCTCACTTTTTGCCTTGTGCTAAGCTGTTATTGACTAGCCTGACTGGGATCCTGCTAACCAGGACCCCAGTCTATCTGCTTTCTCCCTTAATTGTTATGTTCAGTACGAGTTCCATTATGTTAATTGGAACTCGTAATACGGTGGTCAGGATATCCATCACGTTTGTGATGGAGTAACCCTTCTGCCAAGCTTGTTATCAGGCCCTTAGTTTGAGGTTCTGTTAAGGAATGCTTGGGTGCTTAAGTAGGTTTGTGAGTGTGTGCATAACTCTTTGAATGCATATATGAGTGGATACATGTCTCTTTGAATGGTTTGTGAGTGAGTACATGAGTCTGTAAGTGGGTCTATGAATGGAGGCATGAGTGTGTGAGTGGTTCTTTCAGTGCATGCATGAGCTTATTAGACATGTAGAGAGTTACTCAGTATATATCTGAATGACTATGTCAGTCCTTACTTGGGTTTGTCTTTACATTTTTATGGAAGTATGTTGGTATATGAATGCCTCTCTTATCAAGTTTATGGATCTCTAAACTAGATTTACGAGTACCTATAAGTCTGAGTAAGTCTGTGTGAAAGTGACTGCATGACTGTGTGATTTCTTGTGTTATTTGTTGTATGAGTAAATAAACCGATATGTAAGTGACTGTATAACTGTGTGTGTGTATGCATGAGTGATTATACAGCTGAGTGACCGGGTGTAGTAATGCTTGTATAGCTGAGTATGTGGGTGTTGAGTGGCTGTATGGTGAGTAACAGACTGTATGAGTGGTAACATAGAGGACTGATAGGGTGGAAAAGTATTTCTATTAGTGACACAGTGAGTGTGTCAGTAACTTAAAGGATGAGTAAGTGATTATGTGACTCTCTGTATAAGTGAGTTAGTGGCTGTGTGAGAAGCTATATAACTGAGTGAGAGGGTGTATACATTTTTATATAAATGACTAACAGGTTGCTCTGTGTCTGTATGACTGAGTGGGTGTAGACGTTGTTGTATGAGTGAGTGATAGGGTGTGTGAGTAAGAGTATGGATAGGTGAACAGATGAATCACTGGTCTCATAAATGTCATAGGAGTGAGTGTGTTAGTTACTCTACTACTTTCAGTGAGTACCTGGGTGTATTAGTAGATCTGTCCTTTTGCAGATGGGAATGTGACTTGTAATGTGAATGTCAGACTGGATGGATAATTGGCAATGATTTGATAGAATAGTTGTGAGTGACTATAATTTGAAAGTATGTGTCTTAGCTTTTGAGCACTGGTCATGGGCTACCTACTACTTATATCAGGGGTGAACTCTATGTAATAGAAGAGAAACTTAAGGCTTGGCAAATATATTTTAAAGTCAATTTAACCTACTATTAAAATTGCACACACCGGTTCAGCAGTAGCAGGCCTGTGACATGTTTGTGCAGTACTTGTCTATATGGTTGGTTTGTTAATGTTAGTGAGTTAGTAGATATCTGGATGAGTGACTTAGACTCTATTTCAATGTGTCAGACTATTTGAGGAAGTATGTTTGTATACGACTACCATTTTTACTGTCTCTATGGCTCTGTAAATATCAAGCTAAGGGCAAGCATGGACTGCTTAACAGTTATGACAGAGAGTTTTGGAACACGCAAGTGTGTGTGCAGAAATGTCTTCCAGTAGGCCTAGACACATGTGATGTATCTCTATATTTGAGTGAATTCGTAGGATCTATTGTGCCTGAGGTGTTGAGTGTATTAATGGCTATATTGTTTTATTTATAGGCATTTTAGTTGCAATATGACTGTGAGACTGAATGTATATCTGACTATAGGGGTTTGAGGAGATAGGTGAGTGCCTATGGCTTAACTGCTACATATCTTAGGGGTGAGTTGTATATAATAGAAGAAGAGTTTAAGGCTTGGCAAACACTCTTTAAAGAGAATTTTGCCTACTATTGATATTGCACGCACAATTTCTGCAGAAGCAGGCGTGAGGCATGTTTCAAGCAGCAGTTGTGTATATGGCTAACTTGTTAGTGTCATGAACCCACGTTCTTAAAACAAAGGATGTGATATACTCGTAGCAAAAAACCCACCCCTAACCCGTGCATCCTGCACTCCAAATAGATATTGTGATGTTTGTGTATGTTAGTATCACAATTGAGAACGATAGGTATAATGTATGTTGGTTTTATCAATGTTTGTTGAAAGATCAGATCGATGTTTGGGCTCCGCTCGCAAGCTGTGAATGGATATGTGCAAGGTAGCGCATTGCGAGAATTATGGAAGGAGCAAAGAAACACTCGTGTTTAAGTGTTGCTTTGCCCGAGTTCAACAATAAAGAGGAAAGCATCACAAAGACATTTACTCGTTTCCAGGCTTGCTCGCGCTGTGTGAAACGCAACACAGCGTGAGCACGTTCTACACGCGCTCATCCCTACGGACGTCTCTGGGTGTGGCTGAAGTATTTAAAGCCACACCCAGACTCTGGAAGATGCTTAGCCTTCCGACTCTTCAACCGGAAACATCGCGCTGAACTCGTCACGCTTCAGATCATCACTTACCTTCATTTCGCCACTCCAGCTTCCTGATTTTCACCACTCCTGCTTCCTGAATCTTCATTTCACCACTCCTGCTTCCTGAATCTTCATTTCTCGGCGTGATGGGACCTGAAAAGAGAGCAAGGAGAATTAAGCTAAGTGCATATTCTTATTACTTCTGGCGCCCATCGCAAGAAAGAGTTTTTAAGAAAAGCTAACAATTTTTGGACACACCGTTGTTAATTAAGGATCAAAGGAACCAAGACTTCTAGGGAACAAGACTTATAAAGCTACAGAAAAATGTAACAAATGTTTAGACCTCAAAGAAGGTGTTGTATATGTGTTGCTATATTTGATCCTTTTTTCACTTAGAAAAGCTTGTCGTGAAGAATAAAAGAAACAGAAGGTTACAGAAGTAAGTGAAAAGGGGCATAGGGGACTTTAGGGACGAGAAGCAGCTCAGTTGATTTAAAAGTGCAGAATTACTAACAGTGGCTATATTGTTTGCTCGCAGATTTACTACATCATACTGCTTAAATAACACACATCTAGCAGAGAACAGGGAAAGAACATCGGGCTCCCTCCATCTGACAACAACTCAAAACAACACCAGATGTCCCTCACGACAACTTCCTGGATGCGAAGCCCTACTCTGTAGATCACAGGTAGGAATCTTTGTAGCTATAAAGTAAATCTAACAGAACTAAAGAATCATTGTAAAAAGACTATATTACATTTGAAGACTCTTCCTCGCTAAGGAATCTTCTTGTTGCCTCGCAGGTCGACTACAGGAACTTCATTAGCGTCAGATTCCGGCCCTGCTCCCTAAATCCTATAATTAACCTGAAGAGTGCACTTGGTATCTCGGGTTGCTGAATAGAGTTACAGGGAGTTTGGCCCATAGCGTCTCTGCGAAACATCACCTAGCACCTTACAGGTAAGAGTTTGGAGAACTCAGGTAAGAGTGCTTGGTATACCTGACAGTTAGTGCTAGTGATTCAGTAGATATCTGAATTAGTTTTTCAGTCCCTATTTCATTATGTTAGGAAATGTAAGGAAGTATGTTGCTGTCTTGCTACCTCTCTTGGTATCTCTTTCGCTTGCTAATTGTGTTGGGGTATTGAGCTGTGAGTGTAGAACTGCCTATTTTGATTGTTTGACAGAGTGTATTGGTGGCTCTATCCTTTTGGAGATAGATATGTGAGTTGCAATGTGAGTGTCAGACTGGATGTATAACTGGGCATATAGGTCTGTGCGTGTAGTTCTCAGTGCCTCAAATTTGAAACAATATATATTAGATTCCAGCCCATAGATCACTGTTTTTGGCCTACGGGCTGGCTACTTTAAAACTTGTGAAGTACTCTTTGAGTTCAGGTGATCTACTGGTAAAGCTGTAGAGACAGGTTCTGCAGCATGAGGCCAGAAACATGTTAGAGAAGGCACTTGTCTACATGGATGACTTTTTAGTGCTTTTGACGATATCTGAATGAGTGTCTCAGTCCCTATTTGCTCGCGTTTGCATATTTAGGGAAGTGTGTTGCTATATGACTATCTCTGTTAGTGTGTGTATAGCTCCCTAAATGTGTTTCTATAGGGGCAGATGGATTACTTAGTGGGGGTGTGAGTGACTATTGGGGTATGTAGAAATGTGTCCAATTGGCCTAGCAACATATGATGTATCTTTATATTTGAGTGAATGCCTTAGTGCTACGTGACTGGGTATGTTAGTGCCTCTATCCTTTTGTAGATAGGTATATGATTTGCAATGTGACTATCAGGCTGGATGTATAACTGAGAATAGGTGTCTGCCAGTACAGATGTCATTCACTAAAACCTGGAAGTATATGTCTTAGGTTTAAGCAAATAGCTCACTGCCTATGGCCCACCTCCTGCCTTCCTTATGAGTCAGTTATCTGTAATAGAAGAAGAGTTTAAGGCTTGCAAAGTACTCTTAAGACTCAATTTTGCCTATCAATAAACTTGTAGGTTTTGCAGAAGCAGACCAGAGACATGTTAGAAGGTGTCTGTAATTAATTGCAGTTGTCATTGACTCAAATTTGAAAGTATGTGGCTTGGGTTTTGAGCACATAACTGACTGCCTATTGCCTTCTTACCTTAGGGGTGAAGAGGGGTCTAAGGCTTGTGAAGCATTTTTGAAAGTCAAATTGGGCTACTGCTGAGCTGCACACACAGGTTTTGAAGAAGCAGGCTTAAGACATGTTTGAAGTGGCAGTTTTCTATATGGTTGATTTATTAGTGTCAATGGCACATAAGATATCGTTTCGTTAGTCTTTATTATCGATCAATTTCATCAAAAAAAGACAGTTACAAAATAAACATTACATACAAGATAAGGATTAAGAACTATTCCTATATAACACAAGTAGAATAAAATCATGAATAAACACAGCTCTAAAGTCTAATGCCTCCTATTTCTGATAATCCAAACCCAACCCAAAAATTTGGCGACTGCAACTACGATGCATTCGCCACTGTCATATCTCAGGATTCTTAGGGCCTCAAGCCCCTGTCTAGTGCCCAGATTGCGACATATAGGTTTAAGCCATTTGGCCCGGGGGGCGGCATAAGCCGGGCAGACAAAAAATATATGGCCCACAGATTCGGTACAATCTGTACACCAACGGCAGGAATCGCAAGTCTCACCCTTCCAATTTTTAGTGAATGATTTGATGGGTAGGCTGCCAACCCTCAGTTGGTGGTAAAGTTTCCTGTCGCTGGGTCTGGTAATGATGTCCCAATAAGCTTCTAAAAGAGGGACATTTTTCTGCACAAGAAACCTGCCTGACAAAGACTCCGCTGGAACTAGGGATAGTTGTTTTTGACGGACCATTGACCAGTAAAGGCTTTTAAAAACTTTTTTAGGAGGGAAAGGATTAGTAGCCGGGTCGGTCCAGAGAATTCCCAGGCCCATGGATTCCAATAGTGAGCTAACTTGCTTGAACCACAGGATGTTACCGGCGCCCAGGATGGAACGAACGTCCAGAAATGTCTTTGCATAGGGCCCTAATTCCGGGACCGTCCATAATCTCCTCCAAAAAGCCAAAGGTTTAAACCTGGCAATGTCATCAAAAGAATAACAACCAAGATCCAGCAGGAGCGGTTTCACTGGAGTAGAACAAGGGAGACCCGTAAGGATCCTGAGAAATTTGTGTTGTGCCTTGACCAGTGGGGAAAGATCAGCAAAACCCCAGAGTTCGGCGCCATAGAGGATCGCAGAATTAATCCTGGCATTATAAATTTTAATGGCTGGACCTAACATTTTCATCTGGGATTGTTTTTGTTCTTTAACCAAGCACCCTGAGAGTTGGGCACATTTGAGGGATAGGACATCTATTTGTGGCCTCCAGTTCAGCTTATTTTCAAAGACAACCCCCAAGTAGGTCATGACATTAGCACGTTCGAGTAAGTCATTGTTCATAGTCAGATGGCCTTTCACACATTTCCCTTTATTAAAGACCATGTATTTAGTTTTCGAAACATTAACTAACAGGTCAAAGTCAGAGCAGAAGTTAGCAAATACGTTCAAAGCCACCTGTAGCCCAGACAAAGTCTGCGATAGGAGTAGGGTGTCGTCGGCAAACATGAGGAGTGGAATTTTAATACCACCCAGCATGGGGGCGTCCGTAGATGTAGAAGAAAAGTACTGCACAACTCTGTTAATGAATAACAGAAACAGAGTAGGTGCAAGGACGCACCCTTGCCTGACACCCCTATTGACTTTGAATCTATCGGTGACCTGTCCTTGGTTCCCCCAACGTACTTGTGCGAAGTTATTTTCATGCAACCTAATGACAATATACAAAAGGTCTGCAGGCATCCCTAACTCTGCTAATACCGCCCAAAGTTTAGTCCTATTGACTAAGTCGAATGCTGACCGAAGGTCAACAAAAGCGGCGTACAAGGTAGCGCCGCAAAGATAAACCATTTTCCAGACGATCAGTTGAAACTTGAACGCCTGGTCGATGGTACTTGTGCAGGGTCTGAACCCGGCCTGCAGGGGCGAGATGATATTCTCCTGCTCTATCCAAGACTGAATTCTTGCCAGGATCATCCTTGCTATGATTTTTTGAACAGAGTCAATTAAACTGATCGGGCGGTAATTCCCCGGGCAAGAGCGATCACCCTTCTTAAAGATGGGCAAAATCTCAGCGCCCTTCCAGGATTCAGGAATGGCAGCCCCATTGACTATAGCAGTTGCCAAAAGTGCGATGTAGGGCACCCAATTGCTATGGTCAGATTTGAAAAGGTCCGCAGGGACACAATCTATACCCGGTGCCTTGCCACTAGGAACCCTGGATAGAGCCAACTCGACCTCTTTACAATCAAATTTAAAATTCCGAAGAGAGGGCATGACCTGGGAAATAGGAAAAGCGGTCACTTCTTCCAGATTAGACTCCGAAAACTGACTTTCAAAGTGCGACACCCAAATATCGGGGAGTACATGATTTGACGGGACCTGCGTGCTCGGAGAGTTGCCCCATTTCACGATGTGCCAAAACAAAGTCAGATTTCTTTGTTTGCTAGCAGCCAAAAGATTGCTGAGGGGCACGTTTAGAGGAACCAGATGTACCCCCCTTGGCCCACCCCAACTTCCGGACCCCGAGCAGGCGGAACATTTGGGGCCAACAGGAGTCTTATTCGCACAGCCCAAATTGATTGGATTAGTTGACAGTCAATCAACCCCTTCCAAAGAATTCAAGGGTGCAAAGTGGTTAAACAATGGAAGATGAAAATCCAGTCCGGGCGGGCAACGAAAGCCTCTGGTGACCCTTTCCCAACCAGTAGACAAGACACAAGGAGTATCACATGGGTCACAGGAGTAGAAATAGGACAAGTCCACGGTGTGTATTCCAGTGGCTCTCAAGGTGTTAGGAAGGGAACATATATGACTCACCACCCTGGGGTCCCGAAAGTTAGTAATTACACAATCTCCCTCCACATTCTTTACCCCAGTACCCAACCAACTCACCCTGCGTACAGTCAAAATCTCAGCACTTATTCTGGACGGCAAAGGCCTATTTCCATTTAGCCAGTGAATTCTCTTTGTTCTTCAACTCGCTATGAGACTCAATCTTTGCCTGGGGGAGCCTTGGAACGCCAAACAATATAACAGTATGGGGCAAGGACTCTGGGGGAAGATTAATACATGGGAGTTTTAGAAACGGACCTGCACCCTCAGAAGAAGGCTGTCTTGTTGCATTATTACTCTTATTATTAACAACGTTACTATCTGATTGGATAGACGTGACAGCACTGGCAGGTATGTGGGTGACTTCCACAACTTGTTCATTGTGAACAAGAGGGAGGGAGGGAACACTAACCAAAGGGGTAAGGCCGTTTGAAACAATCCCTGTTTTGGCAGCTGTGGCAGAAGTTGGTAAAATCTTTGGGACAGGAGGAGTCGCTGTAATTTTCTCCAATAGAGTCGTGTTAGTAAGCACCATACTCTCTAATTTCCCAATGGAAGTAGAGAGTTGCTTGACTCTCTCATGTAGGGGTAAAAAGAAAGATTTAAGCGACTGCTCCAAAAGCTCAGAGAAGCCAAAAAGCAGAGGGTTGGCATTGGGCAAAGTAGCAGAGGAATGGGAGGACGTAAGACTCCCAACAGGAGGAGATGTACTGCAAGACGGATGGGAATGGGAATCAGAACGTAGGATGGCTGGTTTAAACGTTTTAGACACTTTTGCACGTTTACCCTTAGGGGGCGCTCCCACACGTTTTCTTTTCCCATTAGTAGGCTGGGACTTACTACCCAAGATCGGAATGGCTATACGTGGCTGCTCAATAGGGGGCAAAGTGGGAATAACACTAGAATTTGTAGGTAAGCCACTGGGTTCAGGGATAATTATGGTATCTGAAATATCTTCCAAAGAGCTATGTATTGATATATCCGACATCCCAGGCACATTACTATGCAACAAATCAGAAACAGATGGCAGTTGCCTACATTCAGGGGAAATGGCTGCCATGATGTTACCAAGGGACGATCTCTTTGCTGATATTTCTAAGGACAGTCGTTTTACTGTTAAAATGAGTTCTTGTTCAAGGACCCGTGCTGCTCTTGTGATAAAATTATCAAGGGTCCCTGATACGCAGCCCCCAGTACTGCCCTGCACGATCTTCCTACCGGACCTTAGGGATGTCATCCTCGGGTATTTCAAGCGTACAAAATAGGGGGGGCAACCAATAACAGTAACAATGGACCCTGGATATACAAACTATTTGAATGACCAGTAATCACATTTGATTTAAGAGCAGTAAAATAACGTGACAACTACAGTACACGGCTAGCAACCTAACTTAAATATAACAGGAACTCACAGTAGGGCAAACGTTTGTGCGCATGAAATGACAACCTTGGGGGGGTGGCCCGTCCCGTCCACTCCCGGCCTCGAACGGCAACAAACGGCCCGCTCTTTGCCCGGTCTTCGCCCCGAGCTGCGTCCCGCACGCGTGCCGCTGACGCGTGTGCGCGGAACCTTCCTAATGAAGGGAAGAGGCGTGGTGGAGGAGGAGCCAGGTGGGGCAGGTGAGTAATCGCCGAGCAGCCTGGTCCTCGCAGTCCCGCATGAAACAACAGTCCAATTAAAAGCACCAACTTCCCCTTTCAGCAGCGTTTCATCAACTGCGAGCGTGGAGATGTAGCAGAGTTTGAGCCCAATCGCTTTCAGTAAGTCCAAAGCCTCCGAGCGGCACCCGCCAAGCGGGGGCCGCGAGGCGTAAAATAGCAGGTGAAGGAGGAGCCGGGAAGAGGAGCCAGGTGGGGCAGGTGAGTAATCGCCGAGCAGCCTGGTCCTCGCAGTCCCGCGTGAAACAACAGTCCAATTAAAAGCACCAACTTCCCCTTTCAGCAGCGTTTCATCAACTGCGAGCGTGGAGATGTAGCAGAGTTTGAGCCCAATCGCTTTCAGTAAGTCCAAAGCCTCCGAGCGGCTCCCACGAAGCGGGGGCCGCGAGGCGTAAAATAGCAGGTGAAGGAGGAGCCGGGAAGAGGAGCCAGGTGGGGCAGGTGAGTAATCGCCGAGCAGCCTGGTCCTTGCAGTCCCACGTGAAACAACAGTCCAATTAAAACCACCAACTTCCCCTTTCAGCAGCGTTTCATCAACTGCAAGCGTGGAGATGTAGCAGAGTTTGAGCCCAATCGCTTTCAGTAAGTCCAAAGCCTCCGAGCTTATTTTGCAACTCTGATGTGTGATAGGGCCACGGGCTGGAAGGGCCCATTGGACCCGGCGGCATCGACCACCATTCTGCTGCCGGCCTTGTTACATGTCAACATTGAGGACCCAGCGGGAGAAGAGGTGCGATAATCCTCAGGGCGAGAAACCGGCCTCCATTTTAGTTTTTAAAAAAAAGACTGAAACCGAAGCTCTCTGCAGCTCTGAATGAGTCTCTTAGTCCCTATTTGAGTGTGTTTTTGTATATTTAAGGAAGTATGTTGGTATACGGCTATCACTGTTACTGTCTCTTTGGTTCTTTAAATTTGTATCTAAGGGAGTGCATGGACTGCTTTGAGGGTGTGTTAGTGAGTATACTGGTATGCTATTCTGTGTGCAAAACTGCCCCCAATAGGCCTACATACATATGATGTATTTTTATATCTGATTGAATGTTTAGGAGCTATTTTAAGTAAGTGCAAGGGTATATTACTGGCACCATCCTTTTGCAGATTGATACATGAGTTGCAATGTGACTGTCAGACTGAATAGATAACTAGGCATAGGAGTTTGAAAGTGAAGTTGTCAGTGACTCAAATTTGAATATATATGTGTTAGGTTTTGAGCACTGTCCAAGGCCTAACTACTGTCTAAGTTATGGGTGAGTTATATCTATTAGGAGAGGAGTTTAAGGCTTGGCAATCACTCTTTAAAGTTACATTTGGTCTACCACTGAAGCTGCACATACAGGTTGTGCAGAAGCAGACCAGATAGATGTTTGAAGCGGTGGTTCTCAATATGGTTGACTTGTTAGTGTTAGTGACTCAATAGATATATAAATAACTGTCTCAGTTCCTATTTGAATGTGTCCTTGGATATATAACAAAGTGTGTTGCTATACAACTACCAGCCTTAGAGTCTCTGCAGCTCTCTAAGGGCCTCATGTAGGTAAATAAATTTTACCGGTTCTAAAATACCGAGCCGTACCGAATCGGTAAATTAGAATCGGTAAGTAATATGTAGGTAAAAATTCGGTAACAGTTACCGATTCGGTAACATTCAGTAATCACGAATCGGAATTCACCGAATCGGTAAATACCGAGGTGGTATTTACCGAATCGGAAAATACCGAGGTGGAAGTTACCGAATCGCAAAATACCGAGGTGGTAGTTACCGATTCGGAAAATACCGATTCGGTATGTACGGAGTCGGTAAAGAAAATCACATGACTTGACGAAACAGCGAATCCAGTGCAACGACAGCCCACCCAACCTGGAACTGCCCACACCCAGGCAGGTGTACTCAATTAGCCGAAGTGGCCACACCCAGGCAGGTGGACATAATTAGCCGACCCTGGAGAGGCTTGGAGTGCAGAGGAGAGGCAGGGAGCAGTTGCATGTGCGAGCGGGTAAACGAACAGCATGTCCAGCCAGAGAACACAGAAAGACGGAGGGGAAAGGAGGAGGAAGCTGAAATTTAGCCCCAAGGAACTCCAGGTGCTGGTGGAGGAGGTCGTGAAGCAGCACCAGAAGCTGTTCGGCAGGCAATCCCTGCAAGTGCCTGAGGTGGAAAAGCGCAACATATGGCTGGCCATCCAGGCGCAGGTCAATGCTGTGGGAGTGACCCACAGGGACATTGAGGTCCTCAAAAAGCGCTGGTATGACCTGAGGATTGTAACCAAGAGGAAGATGGGCGACATCCAGAAGGAGGCCAGCCAGACCGGAGGTGGAACCAACAGGGCACCTGCCCTCACCGAACTGGAGGAGCTGGTGGCGGCCACAATCGAGCAAGAGAGCGTCGTGGGTCTTGGGGACGCCGACAGCTCTGCCAGAGCCGCAACACACCAAGGTAAGACGAAAGCACAGCAATGTATCCCCCCCTACCCCATCCCACATCCCCCAAATGTGAAACGAGAATCACACTGCAGTCCACACGTGTCAGTGCAGACAGGCAATGCATTTCGGGAGATGTAGTCAGGGCAACACTAACCATGACGTAAATGTTACAGGGCAACAAGGCATGTCACGCACTCGAGGCACAAGGAGACAGGGGACATGTTGGAATGTGAAATTATTTATTGTGCCGCTTGCAATGCAGCCCTTCGGGGACACTGAGCCAATGTTGTATTTCTGTCCACAGATGTGACATCATGCAGGACAGGGCATGCTGCAGGAGAGACGGCACCACGGCAACATCAAACACCTCCAGCCAGCACAAGTACAGACCGGGGAGCAGGCCCACTGGCAGCCGCACCACCAACACAGCCAGCATCGCCGCACACAGAGCCAGCATCACCTCACCCAGAGCCAGCATCACCACCACCAGAGCCAGCCTCGCCACTCATGTTCGATTCACCGGCCACATCTCCGCTTGCATGCGTGAGACAGAGGAGGCGTCCAGCAGCCAGGCTACGAGCCTTGGACACCTCGTCAGACGACAGCATGGGCCCTGAAGACCGCACCGGGCCCCAGGAAGGGAGCCATGCCACTGTGCCCCACACCTCACAGGCAGCACAGACGGAAACAAGAGGGCGCCGCAGGTCGCGTGTCCAGAGTCCACCAGCACCCACTGACGGCCATGGTGTCTTCTTGGGGCTCGAGGGCCAAATGTTAAAGCAACAGCGCCTGCAATCAAAGGCAGTCATGTCAGTCCAGAGGCACATGCGGGTGATGAAGACAAGCATAGTCAACATGGACACAAACATTGGCGGCATGGCTGCGGGCATTCGGGACATGTCCCAGTCTATCCAGCAGTTGTGCAGCAAATTAGATGCTGACATCGAAGCACGGCGCCGGGAACGCCAGAGAAGGGACACTACCAGCAGGGCACTCAACCGTCTGGCAACTGCCACTTCCCTACTGTGCCGGCGCTCTGTGACGATGCAGGAGGGCCTAACACAGTGCTGCAGCGACCTGTCTCGGGGGATGGTGCAGGTGACAAGTGCACTAGGGGTGCTATTGACGAGTCAGGCGTCGACAACTGCTGCAGGGGATCCTGCGGAGAGCATCGACACCACCAGCAGCATCACACCCCCCGTCCCAGAAACACGCAGGAGCAGCAGGCGGCTTGGGGTTGGCTCTAGTGAGGATGCACAGGCCGTGCAATCCACCACTGCAGCGCGTATGCGCAAACATTGATGTCGCCCTGCCTAGCCACTTCACAATGGGTGACGTAACCCTGGACATACACCCTTGTATAGATGATATATTGCCAGATTGGCCTGATCATGTGTTCATGGCGTGGTGCCACATTAAACTACGTCATGACTGCTCACAACTCGCTGTGTCCCCTTACTTACTCAGAAATAGTTGGATGTGATCTCTGCCCGTCTCTCTCTCCCATCGATTGCAGTTGGCACTCTAGCTGCGTTGCCCTCTGGCTGGCCTGACTCATCCTCGTTGTCCTCAAAATATGTTAGTTCCACATCTGTACCTTTTTTCGTGGCAAGGTTGTGCAGCATTGCACAAGTGGCAATGATCTTGCAGCAGGTGATGGGTTTGTACTGGCGTGCGCCTCCGCTCTTGTGCAGGCAGCGGAACCTGCTCTTCAGTAGTCCAAACGTGCGCTCCACCACATTGCGTGTTGTTTTGTGTGCCACGTTGTATCGTCTCTCACTCTGGGTAGCTGGGTGTAGGTAGGGAGTGAGGATGAATGACCGGCATGCATATGCACTGTCGCCTGGATGGGTGAAAGGGAACCATCAGTAACATGCCTCTATACACTATGTTTGCATGTTTCAAGGGGCGTCACTGTGACTTACCTAGCAGGTATCCCTCTCCGAATTCTCCGGCACTCAGTCGTGTGTAAATCCCACTATTCTGGAAGATGTAAGAGTCGTGGGTGCTCCCAGGAAACTTTGCAACGATATCTGTGATGATGTTCCCTGCATCACAGATCACCTGCACGTTGATGGAGTGGGTGGACTTCCTGTTCCTGTAGATGTGCTCTGTATCTGCTGGTGGACAGATTGGGATGTGGGTACCATCAATACAGCCGAGGACATGGGGGAACTGTGCCATGTGATAAAAGTCAGTTTTTGTTTTCTGCAGTGCAGCCTGTGAGTTCGGGAAGCTTATGTAGTGGTGCATTCTCTGCATCATGGCATCCAGGAACTTCCTGAAGAAACGGGACAGGCAACTTTGGGATACCCCACCCACCGCAGCTATCACCACCTGATAACTGCCGGATGCCAACAGATGTAGGCTGCAGAGCACCTGCACATGTGGGGGTATGGCGTGCGCCCTTCTAACTGGCTGGTCCAGGAGTGGGTGTAGGTCCCTGATTAAGTCCATGATGGTTTCGGGGTGTAGCCTGTACCTCTCATGTATCTCTGCATCAGTCAGCTGTAATAGTGTGATGCGCTGTCTGTAGATTTGTTCCTCCCGTCGCCACACCCTCAGTCCTGCTGCCTGTAGACGTAGGCGCCTTGCAATGACGTACATAGCGGCCATGTTGTCCACGCTGTTGAATTTTGGGTTTGTTTTTATCCATTGTTGATGGTTACCACCTGCTTTTAGTCCGTGTTAATTACCGACTCTTAATTACCGATTTTAATGGATTTCTTAATTACCGACTGCTCCTACATGTCATTTTAAATTTTTACCACTTCATATTTACCACTTCATGTTTACCGATTCGTTAATTCTGTATTCGGTAAGTATGAATCGGTATTTTAGAATTCGGTAACTATGAATCGGTATTTACCGCCTCATATTTACCGAAAAGTGGTTTTTGGACTCCTACATCTCACTTGTCTGTATACCGGTCGGTAACGGCATATTTACCGAAAATCGGCCGTTACCGACCGGTATTTCGCTACCTACATGAGGCCCTAAATGTGTATCTAAGGAGCAGCATTGATTACTTTCAGGCTGTGTTATTGAGTATTGATGTATGCAACTGAGTGTACAGAACTGCTCCCAGTAAAGCTAGATACATATGATGTGTCAGTATATCTGAGTAAATGCTTAGGTGCTAATGTGACTGAGTAGCTAGGTGTATTAGTGTCTCTCTGTAGGGCTACATACATATGATATATCTCTATATCTGAGCACTGAATCTGTAACCAAGACTGTGTGTGAGTGCAGTATGAGTGAGTAAATGGGTGTTTTAGTGACTAAACAAGTGGTGTTGTGATACACTGTGTGAATGAAGCAGTGGGTATGTGAGTGTTTGTAAGAATAACTGTTTGAACGAGATGTTGTGTGAGTGACTGCAATTTTGCAATTTCACACTGAAACGTGTACTTACAAAATAGGTCAAAGAATGTTATGAGAAGCTGTAACAAGACCAATTATGTTTAAAAACATTCTCCATGGATATCTCTGATCAATATGTCTGTGGTAGAAAACATATTTTGAGACATCTTAGAATGTTGAACTGTAGCCACTATTAAAAACAAAAGGACAGAAAAATATAATATTATGTGATCTTCAAAATTGCAACATTATAACAATACATATTTCTTATACTATAAGACTGTATTGCAATGTGATAAAAATATCACTTTCCATTTTTTACTGTTCTCAGCTTTCATACTACTTCACCATGCACAGTGGTATGTATGTAGCATCATCTTCGAACAGTGGCAAAAACATTTGTATAGATTATGCAAAAAACAAAACAGAAATGCACAGTACATCATTGTAAATATGTCTTGCTATGCTTTGCACTCATCACATTTTGATAATCAGTTGTTATTCCTAGACTTATTCCACTAATTAAGGAAATGCATCTGAAAACATTTTCTATTATTATTATACCTGGTACAGTACTACAAATAAATGCATGCAACACTTGAATTTTGAAGATCTCTTTGAAAATATCACCTCTAGTAGGCCGAATGATGGCTAAAATACTGATGATCCATGCTGATGAAATCAATAAAACATTTTTTTGCAGCAATAGTACGTAGAACTTTGGTTGAAGGAAGAAAATATAACAATTTCATACTTCCAAAGGCATTTTTGTTTCAATCGAAGGTTGCTATAATCTCATTCTGTTCTTCCTGTTTTAAACTTTAATTAGACACTGTTATATATACATGTTTTATGAACTCCTTTTCAGAAGATAAAAGGACTGTTGTATTGTAGACTACTTTTGAAGGACATCACTTTGATTAGGCCAAATGATGCCCTTAGAACCTTGGTTGAAGAAACAAGAGATAAGAATTTCGAAGTTTGAACGACAGTTTAGCTTTGACTTTAAGATTGCTATCATTGCAGTGCGTCAATCCACTGTCACTCTTTAAATAGGTAGTATAGTGTCCAGATGCTATATTAAGTCCTTCATGAAAGATGATAGCTATTGTTGTGTAAGTTCTTCCAGAAATTGATATCTGACCTTCTTTGAAGTTTGTAATTTCGGTTTCCAATTTAGATCCATCTGCTATGCATCATTGTAGCGGTAATATGAGATATTTTCCACTTCTTTGTATTTGCAACGTTGACATAACCTCTGATCTACAATGTGGGCAGTTCATATTTTGGTTTGCTGTTTTAATCAATCTATCAAAAGGCACTATTTTGCAATATGGTATTGTTAAGTATAGGAATTGCTCAGCATTTATTTCAGTGGTATATGTAAATAAGCAGTCTTCACAGTCATGGTCCCATTTACAAGTTATCCCAAATAAGTCATCAATATTTACTTCTTCTTCTTTAAAAATTTTAAGCATGATCATTATAAATTCCCTTGTATCTTGTAGGATGTTGGGACAAAAAAGTACTTATCTGCTACATGTATCCAAAAGATCTCGAATACCTGAAACAGAATGCATTAAACTTCTGTCACTGACTAAACGTTGGAGTAAATGAAACAGTGCAGAACAGAAACTGTCACATTTCTGTTCAATTTGATTAACAAGATGTGGTAAGTGAAGGGGGTTTTAGACCCCATCACCACAATGCTCAACATTTGCTGCAGTTTGGAACCCCACAATTAACTTTTGTTCTACACAGGGAGGGGGTGTTATTGTTACATTGACACAGTGCTATAGTGATGCTTGCCTTGTGTAGGCCACACCCAGTTTTTGGTCACACATGTGATGGTAGTTACATTTTATGTTCAAAGTCATAATCACTGTTGTGGGCATTTGTCACAGACTACACACTGTTGTCATGATGTTAGGACGGATGTATTTTGCTGGCATGCCTAATGTTGGTGTATGATGGATGTCTGGCGCATCACCTATCCTATGGGTGGGGATGGCAGGGGTGATGGGCAACAGGTCCCCTATGGGTGGGGGTGGCAGGAGTGATGGGCAACATAAGCCCTATGAGTGGGGGTGGCAGTAGTGATGGGCAACAGGTCCCCTATGGGTGGAGGTGGCAGTGGTGATGGGCAACATAAGCCCTATGAGTGGGGGTGGCAGTAGTGATGGGCAACAGGTCCCCTATGTGTGGGGGTGGCAGTAGTGCTGGGCAACATAAGCCCTACGTGTGGGGGTGGCCGGAGTGCTGGGCAACATAAGCCCTATGGGTGGGGGTGACAGGAGTGAAGGGCAGCATAAGCCCTATGAGTGGGGGTGGCAGTAGTGATGGGCAACATGTCCCCTATGGGTGGGGGTGGCAGGAGTGATGGGCAACAGGTCCCCTATGGGTGGGGGTGCAGGAGTGATGGGCAACATGAGTCCTATGAGTGGGGTGGCAGTAGTGATGGGCAACCCCTATGTGTGGGGGTGGCAGTAGTGATGGGCAACAGGTCCCCTATGGGTGGAGGTGGCAGTGGTGATGGGCAACATAAGCCCTACGAGTGGGGGTGGCAGTAGTGATGGGCAAAAGGTCCCCTATGTGTGGGGGTGGCAGTAGTGCTGGGCAACATAAGCCCTATGTGTGGGGGTGGCCGGAGTGCTGGGCAACATAAGCCCTATGGGTGGGGGTGGCAGGAGTGATGGGCAGCATAAGCCCTATGAGTGGGGGTGGCAGTAGTGATGGGCAACAGGTCCCCTATGGGTGGGGGTGGCAGGAGTGATGGGCAACAGGTCCCCTATGGGTGGGGGTGCTGGAGTGATGGGCAACCCCTATGTGTGGGGGTGGCAGTAGTGATGGGCAACAGGTCCCCTATGGGTGGGGGTGGCAGTGGTAATGGGCAACAGGTCCCCTATGTGTGGGGGTGGCAATAGTGCTGGGCTACATAAGCCCTATGAGTGGGGGTGGCAGTAGTGATGGGCAACAGGTCCCCTATGTGTGGGGGTGGCAATAGTGCTGGGAAACATAAGCCCTATGTGTGGGGGTGGCAGGAGTGATGGGCAACATAAGCCCTATGTGTGGGGGTGGCAGGAGTGCTGGGCAACATAAGCCCTATGGGTGTGGGTGGCAGGAGTGATGGGCAACATAAGTCCTATGAGTGGGGGTGGCGGTAGTGATGGGCAACAGGTCCCCTATGGGTGGGGGAGGCAGGAGTGATGGGCAACAGGTCCCTTATGGGTAGGGGTGGCAGTGGTGATGGGCAACATAAGCCCTATGAGTGGGGGTGGCAGTAGTGATGGGCAACAGGTCCCCTATGGGTGGGGGTGGCAGTAGTGATAGGCAACATAAGCCCTATGAGTGGGGGTGGTAGTAGTGATGGGCAACAGGTCCCCTATGTGTGGGGGTGGCAGTAGTGCCGGGCAACATAACCCTATGGGTGGGGGTGGCAGGAGTGCTGGGCAACATAAGCCCTATGTGTGGGGGTGGCAGGAGTGCTGGGCAACATGAACCCTATGAGTGGGGGTGGCAGTAGTGATGGGTAACAGGTCCCCTATGGGTGGGGGTGGCAGGAGTGATGGGCAACATACCCCCTATGAGTGGTGGTGGTAGTGGTGCTGGCCATGCAACCCCTATGGTGGCCTGTTGCTAATGGCCAGGATATGGATCCTCTGGGTGTGTGTGACATTTGGCGGGTACGTGTCGTTTGTTTGTGTGGTGGGTGTCTGACTTACCGTCTGCGCCGTCCACTTCTGTTCCTGATCCGGTCATTGATGTACAGTACTGGTATGACCTGCGCGATGGGATTCATGATGTGTTCGTCTCGTACACGCTGCTTGTTGCTCCGTCTCGTACCCGTTGCAAGGTGTGATTTGCACATCGTACTTGTCCGGCCGGAAACTGCTGTGGATACTGCTTCCGGGCGACTCGGTTCGGAGGTACGGCTCGGACGGAGAATGAAGCTTGAATCACAGCCTACGTGTCGGTCGGATCTGTGTCAGTTATGAGCATCGTACTTCATCGCCTGGACAGACCGGCTCCGGGTACGATTCGGTCGCAAGGTAAGGCTACGAACAGCTCTCGGAGAGCTGTTCGACCCGGATCGGAATCGACCCCAAAATTGTCGAGATTTAAAATGATTTATGTGTTCTCTCCAGAGCATACTTTATAAGCTTCTTCCTAGTGAAAAGTAATGTTCTTGGAATAGGTGATTTTTACCAGCTGTCTTCAAAATACAAGGACTAAAAAGACACTGCTCAGTCTTGGTATATTTTTATTGTGCAATCAACACAATTACACACCTTTATTCTTAATTTTTATTTTATTATTATTCCATTTAGAGATATAAAAGTACATTTTTTAGTTATATGCTAACCAGCTCTACCTTGCCTTGATTTTCTTCCACACAATAATTGGTCATATAGCAAGCTTGTTAGGTCGATCCTAGCACCACCTCAACATCATCACAGCACCACCTCAACATCAGCTCAGCACCATCCCAGCATCAGCACAGAACCGTCTCCACACCATTGCACCACCACCAGTGCAGCCCCTCCTAAGATGCAATTCAGCACCAACATAGCACCACTTTGATTTCTTCATTGTCGCCGTATAATTCGTGGGGCGGCCATGGTCCTGTGCTCGTGTCTATCTGTGGCAGTGTTTTGATATTATTTGTCTCCAGAAGTCAGGCGTGTGAGGCGGCAGTCAGGCAGCCAGGAGTGGAGCGGAGCTGAGAGGCGGTGCTGCAGAATACAGGGGCAGCGAGCCACCACCACCGAAACGCACAAAAAAAACGGTGGGAGTTTGAGCGGGAACCGAGCCTGCACACCAAGATCCCCAGCGGCGAGTAGAGAGCGAGCTCCGCCGCCATTAGGAGCGGCCGCAAAGTGCGAGACCAGGGAGGTGGCCCTGCTCGCTCCAGTACTCCAGTGCTCCAGCGCTCCAGCTCGCAGCAAAAGAGCATTGCCAGAAGAGTGTAAAAAACGCATCCTAGCAATGTTGTTTGTTTTTCTTTTGCTGGGTTTTGTTTCTACAGTACAGTAATGTTCTATATTGAACTTAGCTTGTCCTATTAGCAGGGCTGCATTGATCACAAGCTTCACTATAGAAAACAACCAAGCAACTAAGCTAACCAGTACCTTGACCGAATTCCAGCTTCTACATTAAGGGCATATCGGGCAGTCCCAAAGGCAGCCTTCAAGGACAAGAGACTGCCTACGTCCTCAATCTCACCCAATTCTCATCTTTCATAACCTGCCACCGCAATAGGTTCTCATATTGCTGCGATCGGCCAAAGTCAGCCACAGTCAGCAGCCCGTTACCCCTCGACCCCCGATCCCTGTCTCCCAAAGCTCCGGTCAGGCTTGGCAGGTCAGGTTTGGCATCACTTCTTAGCAGGGCCCTCAGCCGGGGCATCAGTTCAGATAAATCTGCCAGAGCACTTTGTCCCGGTGCAACACCAACAGTACTAACAGCACTAATAATACCAACTACCAACAGTACTAATAGTACTAACCAGTACCAACAATAATCAACAGCAACAACTACAATGACAATACCAATACAACAACAATGCCATAACAACACCATATTGCGACAAACAGACAAACATGAGATCCGGCAAAGAAAGGAGGTCTGTTACAAATGTTATCAACAACAGGAAAAGGAAAAATAAGATTTTAGGAGAACCAATCAAAAGTCAGGCTACTACATCTATAACGCAGGCATCAATGGATACAGCAGCCCACAAGGATTCTGGTACACTGGTGGACATAGACGGGGTAATGAATAGACCAACGCCGTCGCCAGTGAATCCGCATAAAAACTATTTTCAACCCAAAATATACTCCAAATTTTCATTTGTGAAAGATGCTGGGGCAGTGCTGAACCTCAGCATTAACAAGCAATTGGGCCTCCCTTCTCCATTACTTCCAGAAATGGAAACTCCAATAGGCAAGGGCACACCGGCCAAATCTGCCAAGGAGACAGCGTTGAAACACTATACAGCACAAAAACAGAAGAAGCAAAAAAAGAAAAATCAGATCAGGAGGGGGCACAAGCAATAGAATGGAAAGGTCAGCAAAATGTCAAGCACATTGATAATACATTGAAAAATGGAACAAGGAAAAAAGTCAGCTCACAGGAAACCCGCCTTCCTCTACCCTTGCGGAGGCTCTAAGAATATCATCAAGAATACCACTGGAGCCAGATATTAAAATACGGACCCGCCAGTGCGCAACAACTCAGGCAACCACAGCACTTTTGGAGTCAAAAGCTTTCTCACTCACCTCCGACACAACTTCGGCAGGCATTGCGGCCATCACTACTTCAGACAAACTACCAACCAAACTAATGGAAATAAAGAACCTACAACTGAGTTTGAACGCCACAGCTTCCAATTATACCAATGAAAGAACCAACGTAACACCACAGTATAGCGGGGACCAGGAAAAGGCATCAAATAACATCAACATTAACACTAAGTCGATAAATCCAACTCTCTCCGGACCGCAGTCAGAACTTGCGCCCATTACTTCAGGCAGGAGAATAGCGAAGGGTGGGGATGAACAAGGAGAGGCCCCGGAAGAAACCCCAAATCGCGCAGCCAGCAACACTTCCTCCCTCATAACTGAAGAAGGGAAAACCTGGTCACCACATACTGCTCTGAGGACAAAGGCGACACAACACTTCATTTAATTTAATTTAATTTAATTGTGGGTTTATAGAGCGCTAGAATCGACTCCCGGAGGAGTATCTCCGCGCTTCGACCGCTGGGGAACCCGTCCTGGCTCACCCTGAGAGATGGTCCCTAATGGGTATCTCTAAGGTGCGACCAAGCATCCCCGGCGGTCTGGGGGGGCCGTTGTGAAGATGAGGCAAGCTAATGCCCAGAGTTGCCGAGTGTGGTCCCTGACTGGAGTAGGCACCGAGGCGAGAATTATCGAGCCCGCTGACCCTGGTCCACGACCCTGCCGCGTCGGGATTCGAACCCTGGTCCCGGGCCGTCCTCTGCTTACGGGTCTGCCGCCTCTAACCAGTGAGCCACACCTCTCCACATGACACAGGAAGTGCGACAAGGGAGCCGATAGAGCAAATGCCAATTTGAGGGAACAAAATATGGGCAGCCCTCCTAAACGCCATGCAACTTTCAACAAAGGCCATGGAATATCACTCGGATAAGATGGACCTTAAACTCACCCTTCTCGACTGTCGAGCCCTGCATGTTACAAGCATCAATAGTAAGCTGTCAGAACTGAACAACTTCATTAAAAGATCCCAAACTGAAACAACAATAATCCCTCCAAGCTGCAGCTGCCATCTAATTATCGACAAGCATGCAACACTACCTGCAGTGATGGATGATCTCCTTACGGACCGAAAAAACATAAATGAAAATAACACAACAAATAGTGGCAAATTTAAACCTAACAAAAGCAAACATACAAGTGAGCTCTTAAAAAATATGGCACTGCCTGACCAGGACAAAAAGAGTGTACCAAACAAGACAAGTATGGCAATGCCCCGGTTGCTCCCTCCGTGGCGGCTAGAAAGATCTGTGGCCAGGAGTAGAAGTGGCACCCGGGTCGGGACAACAAGAGGAACTAGGGACCCGTGAAGGTCTCCAACAACAATGGGTTGATCAGAACTCTAGCAGCTGCAACAAGCAGACAAGCCAATCTGACGAAGGGGACCCATCGCAGAACAAGTGGCAATCGGCCAAACAACGCAGGAAACAGAGGCGAAAAGGGAGGAACAAAAACCCATCCATAAGATCTTTCTTTCAAGTAGCAACAAAATACCCGAGCGGATATCAGTCAGAACAAAGAGTAAGTGGAGAGCCATCAAACCTTCAGTCTGAGCTGATTGCCTCCGGCGCACCCCGCCCAAAAGGGACAGAACATGTAGGAAAGGCATGTTTAAGTGAATATAAACATCCAGAAATCACCAACTCAATTGAACAGGCGGAAAATAAACCGCCAACAGAAAGGGGAGCCTCCCCTGCGATAACAGCAACTGCCAAGGCGTCCACCAAGCCAGTAGAAACAGCGGATGTCAAACCAAATGTGGAAATAGCAAATAGAACGGGATCAGATACACAGCAAACCCTAAACGTAGGGCAGAGGAAAAAAGAGGCAAGTATTGAAACAGCATTAAGAGCGGAACCAGAAAAACAGCCATCCCTAAACGATGGGAGAAGAGAAATGGACCCACGCTGCAGGACCCCTCCAAACAACTCCTGACGGGAGACATCCAAGACAATTCTGTTCATCCCAGAGTATAAATCGGAAGGACGGGGCGATATCCTAAACAGAGGAAACATTCTCTGAATACTAACTGCCATCAGCAACCCGGCCGGGATTGGTTCACAAGACCTGGAATCTGTAGAATTTGAAACGTTTAAACATCTGTCGGAGCAAGAGGTAACAAAAACAGCGTGGGCAACCTGGGAAATAGCGGAGAAAATTCTTAAGGAGGAGCACCAACTAGAAGCCTTGGGGATCCGACTAATGTTTCACCACGCAGTCGGTTATCCAGAACCACTACTTTGACTCCAACAAGAGCCTATTGACAGCAGGCCTAGCAATAAGGGAAGTTCCGGGCCCACTAACTCTGCGTTAAAGGGGGCACGCAGTACCTCTGTAGAGGCCATGGAGAGCAACATCCCTAACACCCTGAGTTCACGGGACAACAGTGGAAAGGATATTTCAAATTATTAGACCTGGATAGCAAAAGCTATAAACACCAGATCGGAGAACCCATGACAGAGACCAGATCAGGAAAAAAATATTCCAAATCTAAAACTATGCTCCTGGAATATAAATGGCCTGGTAACCAAATCATGGAATAAGGCCCTACTGACGTACCTCCAACAATTCGATCTAATTCTCCTCCAAGAAACGTGGCTGGAAGACCCATTTCACCTGCAAGGTTATAAAGCAGATCATCTCCCAGCAACAAGAAGCTCGAAATTTGGCCATCTGAAAGGAGGCCTTACGACATACGCCTCGATCAAGACCATAACAACCGTTAAGGAGCTAACAAGTAAAAACACCCCAACAAACAGAATAAAGACAATACAGATGGAAATAGCAGGACTCCAAGACAATCAACAGTTAATACTTGTCATTATCTATTTACACACTCGCAAAAAACAAAACGGCGCAAAACTCCTGGTTGCCGAACTAACAAAAATACTTACCGAAGAGGCAACTTTAAACTACATCATCTCAGGAGACTTTAACATGTTCCTTTCAGGGTGTGCCGACTTGGCAGAAGACCGACAATCAGCATGGGGGGTCCCACTCTGAGACGAGTGCAAGTGGGGCAAGCAAACTAAGATCTCTAAAGACCTGTTGAATGATCTAGAAAGTCTATCCCTGTTATCATTAAACAGTTGATTCGCAGGGACCGCCCTCAAGCTGCAACCTTCCACAATGCCTTCACAAATACCGCAATAGACTACACCTTTTCATCTCTATCACTTTTCAGCTCAATAAAAGATTTCAGGATAAAACGCTGGATTACAGTGATCAGCAACCACAAGAGCTCATACTCGCCGCTCACGGAACGGCACTCACCCATCCAATTGTTGATCCAACATCAAAGGTCACATTAAATCACAGGAGAATCAAATGTAAAATGAGCTATCCAGGAAAACTTTTGTCAGTACCAAAAACACGGTGGTAGGAAAGCAAACTGGTGTGTGGGAACAGCATAACAGCGCGGGAAAAATGTACCAAAAGCTTTGATCCATCTAACTCCAAAACAGAGTCAACGAAAGAAAAAATAGGGTCGAAAAGCAAATTGGAAGCATTCTGCAGGCCAGCAAGCAATCCAAGAATCAATATTTCGACAACTCTAAATGCCGAACTGAGACAAATAAAGAGCGAAATGAACAGAACACTGCGCAGTCTCTGGCAAAATGGTCCATTATCATGTGCAGTTTGAACTCAGGAGGCTAAAGGCCTGCAAAAACAAAATCATCTGGCAAGTGAAAAAGGAAAATGCTGACACATTATGGGCAAAATTGCTACACGACGCAAATACCAACAACCGTGGTAGGTTTTGGCACACAGTCAACAGTATAGAGAACCCAATGACCCCAGGAATAAATTCTCATTTTACGGAGGACACATGGGCAAAGTACCTACAGCACCACTTCAACACGGAAGCAGGCAAAATCAAACATGATACATCAGTGTGCCAACGCAACTGGCAGCCTCCAAAACACCAAGGTCTGGTACTCGCTCCCCTCTTCTCAAACAAACAGATTACGAATAGAATCTCGAAAAGCCGAAAGGAGGGAGCGCCCGGGCCCAACGGTTTGCCACCAATTATTTGTAAGCAGGATCCAAATTACTGGTCTGAAGCTCTACTACCCCTTTTTAGTAATATCATGGAAGCTGAAAGAATTCCAGATTCTTGGAAGGGATCAATTATTTCTCTGATCCACAAGAAAGGCAGCAAAATTGATCCGAAGAATTACAGGCTCATCGCACTAATTGACATCGAGGCCAAATATTATGCAGGCCTTTTATTGGATGAACTCACGGTGTGGGTACTGGAAAAAGCCCTAATTCCCATCAATCAAACATGCTTTCAAAAAGGCATGGGGACTTCAACAAATATTCTTGCTCTTTCGCTTTTAATAGATGCTACCAAAACCATCAACAAGCCACTATTTGCCTGCTTCATCGATTACAAAGCTGCTTTCGACAGTATTGACAGGGGGGAGCTCTGGGCTAAACTCTCCGGGTGGGAAATAGCTCCAAACCTCCTGAATCAGTTAATTCTACTCCACTCTAAGACATGGGTCCAAATTAAGCTGGGGTTCCGGCACTGTCTGTCAAGGAGAATACCAACCACCAAAGGGCTGAAGCAGGGCTGCGTCCTTGCCCCGACCCTGTTCAACCTCTTTGTGTCTGATTTCTCTACTGAGCTGGATAACTGCAACCATCATGCTCCAAACATGGGTAGCCTAACACTTTCAAACTTGCAGTATGCCGATGATCTTATACTGATCAGCCGAATTCCATTCGGCCTGCAGCACCTAATAAACACAACAAGCAACTTCGCAGACAAGAACGGGTTAAGTATAAACTTTGAAAAATCTAAAGTCATGGTATTAAACCAGCGGAGTAACAAACATCAACCCCGATGGATGATGGGGGTCCAGCTGTTGGAGACGGTCGATGAATACAAATATCTGGGAATAATCTTCTACAGGAAGGGCACGTACCTCAAACAAAAAGCGGCTGTCAAAGGTAGAGGGACCCTATTGGCAGTTGCATTAATAAACATCAAGCACAAAATAACCGGCCCCAATCTTATCCCTCTACTAGAAGTGCTTTGAGCTAGGCTTTTACCTACAATCACTTATGGTAGTGAATCGATAAGAGGGAGAGATGAGACCACTTTGGATAAGGTGGTCTCTAAGGCCATGAGAATAATATTCAATCACCCCCAATACACTTCGCCAGCACAAATAAGGCTAGAGTTCGGCCTCCAAAAGCAGCAAATAACACTGAAAGGTGCCTACGCCAAATGCTGGCACAAAATAAAGGGAGCCGAGTCCGGCACATTGAACTCACACTTATGGAAGGAGATGATAAGGAAAGAAGGCAGTCTTGCCATAGCGTGCCTTCAGTCAGCAATTAGGCTTCTTGCTTCACAGGACATATGGGAAACCAGTATGCCCTACAAAAGCTTTAAGGATCTTGCAAATAAATCAGCAAAGATTGTATCCCTTGAAGAAGACAAAGCAGCACTAAGCAGGAGGGCTCACGGATGGTTTGTAATTCAGAGTTACTCGAGGTGCAAGCCACAAACATACCTAGGAACAGGCTTCTCGAGACTCATGAAGGAAAGTTTTTTGCTTCTGCGGTTGGGAATCTTACCCGTTAAGAGGCACCTCCCTCCATGGAAACGCACAGACACAACTAATCATTGTAGACTATGCGGCTACACCAAAGAGGATGTCTTACACCTACTGTGCATCTGCATCGGCTTAGAAGAGAAACGAAGACCGCTATTAAAGCCACGCCTGATTGAAAGTCAAATACGAACATGTAGGCCGGCGGTGAAAGCCTGCTGCAAGGGAGGCGTCGTGCGGTTGGCCGCAGCTTCGTCTGCTTTATGAGCGCAGTGTAAACAAAGCTAACCCCGGCAGTACTCCAATAAATCGGTCCTCAATCCAAGCCTATCGATCTCTGAGTTACTTGTTGGAATCTTTCTTAAAAGAGATCTACTGTGGTACCTACTGTTTACAACTGCTACTCCTTGGGATTTTAAATAGTCTTTTATCTGTGGGTCATTAACTGTGACATAAAAACTGCTGATTGCAACTGGCAAATATGCACTTTTGGATGAGCATCTTTAGACTTCCATGCTAGTTCAGTCATGACTCTTAAAGCCAATTTTATAGAAATACGCACTGCCCTAGAAACTCTTTAGGAGAATGGCCCCTAAATCTGACACCTTGGACTTTTTCATGACACCCATCGCACCTTATTGCTCGTACTGTATCCCAGTTTTTACACTCTCCTTGTAATTTTATGGATATATTGTAATTTCGAAATGAATTTTAACTAACTCTTCTATTACAAAATGGGTCATTTTATGCACTTTGCACACGTGTTTTAATATGTAGTTGATTGCAAAGGTTTGTATTAAGCAATACACAGATTACTTACTACTTTAGCAGTAGCGCATAACCACCTCAGCATCAGTGCAGCATTACCTCAGCACAGCACCAACTAACTCCAGGTCAGCATTACCTATGCACCAGCACAGCACCACCACCTTAGCATGACTCAGCACCACCTCAGCATGACTCAGCCCCACCTCAGCAGCACTCAGCAACATCTTACTATCACTCAGCATCACCTGAGCACCACCACAACACCACCTCAGCATCAGCACAGCATCATCTCAGCATTAGCACAATACCAACTCCTCATGAGTGCACCACCACCACCATCGTAGCACCAACTCAGCATGAGCACAGCACCACTTCAGCACCAGAGCAGCACCACTACCTCAAAACCAGCACAGCACCAGCTCAACATCAGCACAGCACCATCTCAGCATCAGAACAGGACCACTTCCGTATCCGTGCACCACCACCAGCACAGCCCCACCTCAGCACCAGCGCAGCACCACCTCAGCACCAGTGAAACCCCACTGCAGCACCAATTCAACATCAAACCAGCACCACTCCAGCATCAGCATAGCGCCAACTCAGCATCCCTCAGCACTACCTGAGCACCAGCGTAGCACCACCACCTCTGCATGGCTCAACACCACAGCATCACTCAGCACCACCTTAGCATCACTCAACACCACCTAAGCATATCCTCTGCACCAGCACACCACCACCTCAGCATCACTCAGCACCACCTCAGTCTGCTCTCAGAATCTGGCATCTGCAAATTCTCCCCTACTGTCTGTCCGCTACTCATGTTGTAATTCAGGTACTATTTCACAACATTCACCCTCCCGTCATTTATGCCCCCCTCCATAACAAACAAAAATCTATAAAAAACAAGCATTAGAACAGGCAGGAAGACGCTACCAGCATTGCACGGACAAACAAATAGAAGACATTTTTTTATGTTAATTCTTTTTTAATAGGGTCATTCAGTTGTGCATAATGTCTTCTTGGTTATATGAATAAAATAACAGAAATGCTTATAACACTTTTTTTATTATAACTTTCCAACATGCTGCACAGCAGCCACCTTCTCTACAGCATAGCTTAAAGTCATTGGCAAAGCCAATAGCTCTGGCTAAACACATAAAACCCCAAAGGCGAGACCTATTGGCTATGCCAGTGCTTGTTTTAGATAGGTATGATAGTTGTAGAATAGATGTGAGACTATATGTAATACTGGGCATGTGAGCCTGTAAGTGGACAAGAAAGACACTAAAACTTGAAACTATATGTCTTATGTTTTAAGCACATATCTCATTGCCTTACCCTACTTACAGTCTAAGTGAGGGCAGTGATTTATATGGAGTAGAAGAGGCCCTTTTAAACTTCAAACACTGATGTAAATATCAACTGTGCCTAGCAGTAACACTGCACGCACAAGCTGGCCAGTGGCAGGCTTGACACATGTTGAAAGGGGGAAATGATCTGTATGACTGACCTCCTAGTGTCAGTTCCTCAGTATATATCTCAATAAGTGTATCAATCCCTACTTGAATGTGTCTTTGCATATTTAAGAAAGTATGTTGTTAGATGACTGCCTTTCTTACTGAGTCTATGGCTCTGTAAATGTGCATGAGGGGAAATGCATGTATTGGTTACTGGATGTATTACAGGGTATTGGGGTATGCAAGTCTGTATGCAACTGCCTCATGTAGGCCTAGATACATAAGACCTGTGTGTGGTTTGTGTGGGGGTGAATGTTAGAGTGAATGCTGTAGTGCCTTCGTGAGTATCTCTCTCACTCTGTAAGTGCCTGCATCCTTTTGCAAATAGAGTTGCAGAATAGGTAAGAAATTGCATGTAATGCTGGGCACATGAGCCTGTAACTGCACAAGAAAGACACTGAAACTTGAAACTATATGTCTTCTGTTCTTACAACATATCTCACTGTGTACAGCCTACTTACAGTCTACCTTAAGGGTGACTTACATGTAGGTCAAGAGGGCTTTTTAGATTTCAAAACATGTTACAAATATCAAGTCTGCTTAGCAGCAACACTGCACACACAAGCTGTTCAGTGGCAAGCCTAAGATATGTTGAAAAGGCAAGTGGTCTGCATGGCTGACTTATCAATGTCCGTTCCTCAACATTAATCTGAATAAATGTGTGAGTCCCTACTTGGTTCTCTCTTTGCATACTTAAAGGACTTATTAGTGTTAGTTGCTTAAACATGTTTATATGAGTGTGTCAGTCCCTGTTTGGGTGTGTCTTTACATATTTACGGCAATATGTTGGTACATGAGTGCCTTTCTTATTCACTCTATAGATCTTTAAATATCTAAGGAATGAGCTGCATGTAATGGCTACTGTGTGCCTTAGAGAGCAATGGGCATGGATCTGTGTGTGCAACTGCCTCTATTATGCCTCATCACATAAGATGTGTGTGTGTGAGTGGATACTGAAAAGTCCCTGTCCATGTCTGACAGGTGGGCAAGAGTCTGTAGATCTTTAAATATCAAAGGAATGAGCTGCATGTAATGGCTACTGTGTGCCTTAGAGAGCACTGGGCATGCATCTGTGTGTGCAACTGCCTCCATTATGCCTCATCACATAAGATGTGTGTGTGTGAGTGGATACTGAAAAGTCTCTGTCCATGTCTGACAGGTGGGCAAGAGTCTGTATTCTTTTCTAGATACCTATGTGAGTTGCAGTACAGGTGTGAGACTGGATGTATAACTAGATACATGGCTCTGTACGTGCAGATGTGAGTACCTGAAACTTTATGTCTTATGTTTTAAGTACATACCTTACTGCCTTTAGCCTTCTTATAACCTACCTTATTGGTGAGTTATAAGTAGTACAAGAGGACTTTATAGACTTGGGAACATATTTTAAATAGCAACTCTGCATAGCAGTAACACTGCACACACAGGCTATCCAGTAGGAGGCCCAAGACATTTTGAAAGGGCAAGTGGTCTACATGACTGACTGTAAGTGCCAGTTATTCAGTATATATCTGAATGAGTACCTACTTAGGTCTTTCTTTGCAAATTTAAGGAAGTATGTTGGTACATGACTGCCTCTCTTACTAAGGGGCTGATTGCGAGTTTGCCGGGCCGTGGTCTGCCATGCCGGTGGTCTGACCGCGGTGAGCTTTGTGGTCTGAATGCCCTATTACAAATTGGGGGAATGGCTTTATGAAGACTGCCATTGAACTGCTGACACCGCCACCCCACTGCGAGCGTGGTGGTGGCAGGGCAGGCCAATGCAGCTGTGGGAGGCTCAGACCACCAGTGAAACTGCCCGCCCAATTACGAGTTGCCTCCCTTCCAGTGGCCCGACCGCCAGATCTGAGATGGGGGAAGGGAGGGATATAAGGATGAAACTCACCTCCACACATCATGTGCCACAATGGAGCCAACCTTACCCTTCCTGTAGCTGCTGTACCTGCTCGACCATGTTCAAAACCCACTCGGAGGTAAGTCACACAACTACGTGTTGCCATTGACTCCTCTGCAAAACAATTCCTCGCCATGAACCAGGCAAGGAAGGTGGGGCCCCCAAGTATTTCACACGTATCAAGGAACCCTGGGTGGGGTATTTTTATAACGATCGTCCAAAACAAAGCTGTAGGATGCCCTCCCAGGCCCAAACACTGGCACTGCACAGGCACACCGTACACAAATGGGCAATATTCAGCTTTTCATTTAATGTGATAGTGATGTCTTAATAAAAAAACAAAAATTCACAACACCACCTCCTCTACAATACCAAACCTATCAATGTCTGTCACACATAACTCTTGCCAGTTGTCACTTGTCTGCCATGCCACTACTGATCTTCACTAGTTGTGCAGCTCCATTTCACAGGTCTTGTTAAAGTCACATTGAACGTATTACAACTATCAAGAGGTCTTGGTATTTTAACTTTGACCAAGATGCCTTAGTGACTATGACAGGATCAAAATGCACACGTCCCTGTTCCTGTTGTGAGGTCAAAGAAACATTAGCATGGATGTGTCCTCAAGTCACACACCTTCTCAGCTAGAGCTCTGTAGTTGACTATCATTGTCAGTCAATGGTATTACATAGAAGCAGTGGGATCAAAATTCTAAGGGCACAATGGAAACACTCTCTGCAGGACACTTATGCCTCTATACGGGGATCCCTGACAGCCTGGGGCAGTGGGCTGCAGTTCAAAATAGCACGTGCCTCACAAACTCCATGAACACTGGAGCTGGGAACTGAAGAATTTCAGGGGCAACAAATAGAATAACCAAATGCCAGGCATGTGTAGGCAATGGTTAAGGGCAAAGGATGGGACCTAACAGCTTGAGCCGTTGACCTCGAAGCTGGGGAACTGGGTTCGAGTCTCGGCAGGAACGCTCAACATCCTATGATTCTGGGCAAATCACTTAATCTCTCAGTGCCTAACA
Source organism: Triturus cristatus (assembly GCF_964204655.1). Lineage (NCBI taxonomy): Eukaryota > Metazoa > Chordata > Amphibia > Caudata > Salamandridae > Triturus > Triturus cristatus. The sequence continues at coordinate 81,236,219 of NC_140584.1, read as the reverse complement.
AAATGAATGTGTCCGTCTGTAACGCAACGGGTGCTCATGTAAAGCACTCTGCTACCTTTGGTTCCAATTTGCGCTCTATGACACTCCAATAATAAAAAATAAATAAATGGGTAAGGCCAACTTATGAAAGCAACCTCAGCACCTGCAGACTCTGGTACACATCTAGAGGAATTAGCTGAAAGGTAAACTCTGCAAAATGGACACAAGTCCATGTAGAAATACACAAAGGTATGACAAGTTGACACCCTCCCTGTGTCGATAAACAAATATCTAACTTCTAAACACCTAACACATACCCAACCTACATCTTAGGAAAAAGGGCAAGCTAAATCATGTTGACAGTGGGCAAGCTGAAATACTTCCAAATGGAAAATCACACAATGCACTGTCAACTCCATTTGCTTGTCATCCCCTATATTCAATCAATGAACATGTCCCCTCGTCCCCTGCAACTTCAGAACAGGTGCAAAGGTCAGATCACACACACCACTTTGAAAGGCTCACCAATTTTGGTTAAACTTACACATCTGTAGTTGCACGTACTTAAAGAAGCCACAACAGCTAATAGCATGAAATGTCTTTGCAGGACGAATGTGTCATCAAAAAGTAACTTTATTTGTGTAAAACAGATGAGAACAAAGGCCAATGGTCAGTCCAACATGGCCCAGTACAATGCTTTACCTCTCTACTTGCCTAACATGACACTGCCAGGTAATCCTCCCAGGAAGGGGCATCTAGTGGGCAGGCCAGGCACCTCAAAGACATAATTAGGGAGGGCTGGGGTCAGTATTGGGAGGGATTGGTTCAACTAGGGTGGGGCAGTGGCTGTGGCAGAGGGATGGGAAAACTGAGGGATATCCATGTTAGCCTCAGGAGGTGGGATGAGAAGGGGTGGACATTGGGAGGTAGAGGGAGTGTATTTATGTGTAATGTGTATCTCTGTTGATGATTCTGGTGTGTGTGTGTCTAATGTCTGTTGTGTTTGGGCTGTGTCTGTTGGTACAGGCCCTGTGGGTATGTGTGTGGTGGGGCTGCTGAGGGAGGTGAGGGTCTGTTCAGGGGGTTCATGCCTGGACTTCTTACTGCTTGTGTGGGGGTGTGTGTTGCATGTGGATGTAGGTGTGAGTGCAAGCTTATATTTGAGTGTACTGGGTATAGGTGTGAGTGTGGGTAAAGGATTTTGGGTTGGGGAAGAGGCAGGAGATGGGGTGGAAGGCTGGGGTGGGGAGAGGCTGCTGTCAGTGAGGGGGCCAGAGCCTGAAATGATCTCTGTCAGACAGTCATGCCACTGTTAATGCCTTCCAGGTACTCCAGCGAGACTCTGCACTCCTTAGGGAAGCGGAGCCAAACAACTTGGTAGGGAGCAGTAGTGAGGGTGGAGATGGGACGGGGTGGTGGACATGAATGGTGTGAACACAGGTCCTGTTTGGTCCGACACCACCAGAGAGCTGCTACTGGAGGCCAACTCTGAAGATGATGATGTTAATTCAGCCTCCTCCAGGGAATGCTCCTCACCCTCTGGGCCACTGCCTCCATTGGTGTCAGAGGCACTCTGGCTAGCTGCATCCCCAACGTCATCGGCACGGTCTCCTTTGCTCCCCCTGGTTGATGTTGAAAAGACAGTTGAAATACGTGAAAGACATCGGTGTTAACTCAATGTTCGAACAGATCACACCATTAACCTCATCAAATATCATAGATCACTCCAACCACAAGATCTCCTATAACTTGCATGATGACAGGATGGCCCTAAGTTTATTGTAAGCAGCTGCACAGATATCCATGGAACCAGACCACACCTATGGCTAGAGACATCCCCACTCCACATTGGTCTTGGTGGGAACACCATCCTCAGATTGCATGTCTACAACTCAATTGAACAGTGAAAGGCTTAAGAGATTCAGGTAAGCTCTAGTCGATGAAAATGAGGTGTCAGCTGTGGCCAAATGGGAAGGTACATGACACTATCCAAAATATGTTTCACACACAAATAACAATGTATCACAGTGAACACCAACATAGTCCCACACCTATTCTGCATTTCACTCCCTGGTGCATATCTTCAGTCAGTGAAAGCACCTTCAACAGTGGACATGTGTAGTCCACATTACTGTACACTCCCACATCAATGCTATTGAGGAACAGTTTGTGAGACACAACTGTAAGTGGACATACCATGAAATGCATAGCGTCAACATTTGGCCATGACTAATAAGAGAGATCAATATCTCTATGTATGTCAAGCAAACCCTCCCATGTCTACATACTCCTGTCTGTGTGTATACATCACTTGCATTTCCAACATGAACGAACATTGTCCTTTATACATTGTCCAACAAATAAAATGTGGAGGCCTCTCATTCTTAACCTATGTAGACCCTTGCATCATGGATCATATCCTTGTGCAGATGATAGCACAACACAAAATGCTACACATGCCATCATGTGGGCCTTTATACAGATGGCGCCAGTTTTGTTTGTCATATTACAATACTATACATACCTCACTTACCAAGGCCATGTATGGCTCATTGTCTGCATCCTATGTGCACTGTATGCCGTGTCACATGTCAGAGAACCCAGGACAAGATACGCAGTATTTGTGAAGCATCACTCTTGATACAAAGAAGACACGGGTTCTGTGTGGGACAACTGACACACACAACATCAATGTGTAGGTAATATGTCACATTACTCAGCCATGTGCCTGCACAACTCTGAAGGTTGACATGTGACTTAACTCACCTTTGAATATGGACCACAAGACATAAGTGTTGCCCAAACACCATGCACCTACATCAAGACCTACATGTGCAACAACACCAATAATCCTTAGAACATGAGTAACCTAGAACGTTGAGGGAGAAACTGCTGCTTGTAAAAGGAGGAAAATGTTAATGCACAATGTCTGACTCACAATACTCGCCCCCTCCTAGCTGCTGTTGGGTCCTCAACTGCCCATCAAACACCGACTAGGACACCATCAGGAAGCCAGCTATTAGGGGAGTCAGGGTCCGACATGTGTCACTACCAAGTTGGGAAGACTTCCCCAGCTGGACCTCTGCGATCTTCCTGGTGCAGCGTCTCAGGTCCTCCCGCCTATTCCTGCAGTGGACGCTGTGCTGGTGATAGACCTGAATAGATACAAGAAATGAAGTATGATATTGTAACTGCAACTAAACCAATAAATGCCGGCCTCAAACACATTTTATAGACACCTAGCACAAGCAAGTAACAAATCTTAATACACTACATTTGTTCTCCTAACATGCTTAGCACCACTTATAGGGGTATAGACGCTTTGATAGTCATTAGCGACTATCCTCAATCCTTGTTTACTGCATCGACGAAGACAGCCCACAATCATCAATTAGGCCAGGCCATCCCCCATGTAGTCTGCTGTGAGCCACTGTGGCCCACACCATTCAGACCTTCTGAAGGGCAACCTACTTGTGCACGCTTGTAACTGCCTGGGCCATTAACTATATGCATATGGTACATACAGCCTGACACCAGAGTACATAGTGATACCAAACACAAAGGTCACAATGATAGGGCTTGCATGTGTTACACTGACAGATGCCACTGACAGATACCACTCTGGTATAGTCTGACCATGTGGACTACAGAAAGCAATATCATACAATGTGTCACAGATTTTGAGTGGTTGCGACTAGCATCACAGAACATACCTCCTGCCGGATGTATGATGTATTCACGCAAGCCTTTACAACACAGGCAATACAATGAACATATCACTACCACACATTCCATTACAATGCAAGTTATTACAACGACTTGACTTAGGGAAGCGCTGGACTTTGGAATAGTATATTTTACTATTCCAAGTCCAGTTTGCACAACAGTAGGGAAGGTGCTGGATTTTAAAATCCAACAACACGTTCCCTAAAGCAAGTCATTGTAACGATTTGCGTGGTAATGGAACGCTTGGTAATGACACGTTGGTTATAGTGCCTGCATTGTAATAGCACTGTGTAGTTCTGTCTGCATTACATATGCTGTTTCCCCTCCTGCCACAATATGCACTTCCACAGGGATGACATCTACAAACTTTAGAATACCCAGATGCATATGTTCCCTTCTAACAAGCTGCTGAACCACTAAAGTCTATTGTCTCACACATAAGCAACTTGCAGGACAGGCAGAATGTTACTTGAGTGTTAGGCCTGTACAAAGCGAGCAATAGGAAAAGTAACAACACACTAGTGGAAGTGAATGCCCTGACCTAATTAAATCACATTCATCCACAATGTGGGCCAACTAAAAGAAGTCTTGGGTCAGGGGCTGACCTCAGACAACATACAGAATGTACAACATGGCCAGGCAACCTGGAAAAATAGTGGGGGGAAGGGTCTCCTTTTGGTAATATCCAAGGATCTGCAGGACTACAGGTGGCTAAACCTGTGACTCACAAGGGCAGGCCAAAGGACTGTGCCTCTCAGCCTCTGCCATGGGCAATGATGGGCACTATTCTGCATCATCCCTTGTTGTCAGAAAGTGTTGTACTGACTTGTGCCTGCTTAACTGTTTAGTTGAAGTTGTTTTCCTTTTGTGAGGTAGGCAATATGGCTGCAGTTGATGACATCCTCCCAATATTTGTTGCCTATTGTGTGTGATCTTGGCAGATGTATTCCCTCCTGACATGTAGTGAAATTCTGAAAGTGTATATGTGTTCACTGACCCTGTAGAACAGAGTCATGACTTATTCGCTATGTGTGACATCTGGTCAGTCTATTATTTGTACAATGGAATAAAGATGGTGTAAGGGCAGACACATGAATTCATGTGTTGATGTGACATGGTAGTGGTCCAGATTTGAACATTGTTAACATACTACGTGTTCATACATCGAGGATGAAAGTGAATATGTGTTCACTGACCCTGTAGAACAGAGTCATGACTTATTCGCTATGTGTGACATCTGGTCAGTCTATTATTTGTACAATGGAATAAAGATGGTATAAGGGCAGACACATGAATTCATGTGTTGACGTGACATGGTAGTGGTCCAGATTTGAACATTGTTAACATACTACGTATTCATACATCGAGGATGAAAGTGTATATGTGTTCACTGACCCTGTAGAACAGAGTCATGACTTATTCGCTATGTGTGACATCTGGTCAGTCTATTATTTGTACAATGGAATAAAAATGGTGTCAGGGCAGACACATGAATTCATGTGTTGATGTGACATGGTAGTGGTCCAGATTTGATCATTGTTAACATACTATGTATTCATACATCGAGGAGTCCCTATTGATGAAATTGCTAACTTCACATGATAATACCATCAACTACTTATGTGTGAGAATCACAACATGAGGCATTGCTTTGGTGACGTGTGTATTTAATTACGTGAACTATGCAAAAGTTAAAGTATAGTGAGGACCTAAATGTTCAATCTTCAGTCATGGTGGATGAAACCATTGTGGATGGAATTCTAAATTTTCAGATAGGGAAAAGTGGGCAAGATCAGTCAACAAAGTGAATGTGTACCACACACAGGAAGACAAGACATTAGGGGTGAGGGGTTTTGCTGGAGGTGGTGGTATTTTTGCCAACCTTTGTTCCTGGAGTCTTGCATGGATGCCCCCTCTTTCTGCCAGAGGTGGGATCTAGAGCTGCTTAGTCAGGGGCCCTTTCAGGTGTATCCTCCTCTGTCAGGGCCTCCCTTCCTGTGACTGCAGCAGATGTTGATGCTCTGAATGTACTAGGGACTACATGAAGGTTCAGATGCAGGTGGAAAAGCCGTGCAGAAGGTAGTGTTTATGTCCTGTAGCACCCATACCAGGGAGCCACTTCCCTGTGGAGGCCGGCCACCTCGGTGCAGACCCCAGCCATCTCAGTGTGTAGTCCCACAACCTTAGTGTAGATGCCGACCACCTCGATCTGAATTCCAGCAACTTCCTGGTATGCAGCATTGTGCAGCTCCTTCATTTCCTGCAGTTATGTGATGACCTGTCCAAACACATTGTGGGAGTCCTGGTAGAGTCCCAGGACTTGTGTGATGGCAGCCTGGGTGTCGTAAGCTCAGTGGGATCACTTTGGGGGCCCACATATACCCTCCCATGGCGGCTACTCTCACGGCACAGTGCCCTTGGGACAGACTTCACCCTCCCACTGGGTCCTGGCTCCTCACTGTCTGGGGTAGTGGTAGCCATCTGAGAGTCCAAGACTGATGGCAGTGGATGGAATTGACTATGCTAGGTGCACTGTTTGTGGGACCTTCGGTTAGCTGGGTTGATGTCACTGTAGTGGGAGGTGTGGTTGTGGGCACAGTGAACCCAAGTGTTGACGTCTGCCCAGGCTGATAAGATGGGCCAGGGCTGTCCTTGATGTCCACTGCTTCATGAGCACTGACATCACTGAGGGCTTCTTCTTCTTCCTGGGGTAAAGAAGGACTCTGTTGTCTTTCCTGCCTCTGCTCAGATGCAGTGGTGGATTGACCTATTGAGAAATGAAGAACATAGTCAATGCTAGAATTCAGGTATGTACATCCACATTGTTTGTGTTAGGTTAATTCTGGACCTGGAAGGGCAAAAAAGTTAGTGATTACTTCAGTAAGCGATTTGAATGGAGTTGTATTTGGTTACTAGGCATTAAGTGATATTCAATCTATGTGTCTGATTTCATAAGCTCATTGGATGTGATTCTATATGTTCTTTTGGGTTTAGGGATTGACCTGGCTTCTCCAACACTCACCTACACAAACGGTGTAGTCTTAGCATGTATATTTCCCTATTCCAAAGCCTATTGATGTAGAATTCGGACAAACAGGCAGCTTGGTTGTATAAGTGGCATAGTAAGTTTTGTTGTACATGGGTGATCCATCAAGCAGGGGTCAAGAAAAAGAGGGGTTTAAAAAAAGTGGGTTTCCAGTTTTAATTCTCACAGGGACTTTGAGCATGACTACAGCCCGAATTGCTGAACGGAATTACACGACATTTGTCAGAAAGCTAGCTTTTGGTCTGAGGTTGTACTTTTTGTAAATTGGTCCAAATCTGTTCAGCAGTTATTGAGAAATTTAAGGAAATCCAAAATTAGATATTTGCGATTGCAGCAAATTTGCGAATAATAACAAGCTCATGGAGAGAACTGCAGGGCTCTGATTAGCTGCCAGCACTTCAACTCGGAAGTATTGGTAGCCATCTTGGGACTTAGCTTCCCAAAGAAAAACATATAAAAAAAGAAAAGGGGGCAGTGTAGGAATACTCTGACCCCCAAGCCTTGGTCTTGGGATCCCTGCAGTGCAGAAAAACATTTTTTTCTACTTTTGCCGCAAATTTTAAATAAAAACAAGTGCGGTCTATACTAATGTCCCCGGGGGGGGGGCAGGTCCCCAGGGCAGGCACACATATTATAAAATAAAGGAAGGGGGGATATGGGGCCCCCCTCCTAGGGTATTTTTATGCCCCAGGGACCACCACCTACTCTGGCTTATTTATCTATTGTTGGGGGGGCTACGTGGACCCCCGTGCCCGGGGACCACTACCTACCCATGGCTTTCTTGTTTTTATAAGAAGTAGGGGGGCTGCACAGCCCCCCTCCCGGCCATTCTCGCCCCTGGGGACCACCACCTCATAGGTGGCCTGTGCAAATAGAACAAGGGGGACCACTTGTTCCTCCTCCTGGACCCATACATAGCCCTGGAGACCATCACCCCCCCAGGGCCGGCTCCTGCTATATCCCAGGGTGGCCACCCCTGAGACATAGCTGTTTGCTTTTGCTTCGTGGAGCTTAGACAGCACCCACCAAGCAAAAGCAAGCACTCCAGTTCTAGTGGGCGGAAACTGTCACAGTGTTTCCGCCCGCTGAAAGTAGAAGTTTCATCTCTTGCCTCTCAGATGTGTGGGAAGGAAAGAGATTAAACGATTCCTCCTGCATGGAGGGTGCTGCCTTTCCAGCACCTCCTTTCATCCAGAAGCAATGCTTGCTCCTGCAGGAGGCAGGGAGCTGGCTGCAACTGCAGGAGCCTTGAGACTCACCTGTGTCCCCATTGTGCACACTGGGTACCAAGGTATCCTGGCTGAAGAGGGGTGAAACCCCGAAACCGGTCTTAGGATGCTTGTTTCCAGTCCAGGGAGGACCTGGCTTGGCAGTTTGGGCTGGACTGTTCCCATGAGGCACAGGGTCAAGACTGATTTGCATATGGTTGGGTTCAAACTGGAATGGCATGGTGAGCAAAAAAACGATGGATTTAGGCCCAGATCTCTGTACTGGAGTGAATGTATTGGCCGAAATCAATGTGGCCTCCCCTCCCCATTAAAAATGTATGTATTTCAAGGCTGGGCACTGGGGGATGGGGTCCGCAGTGCCTAAATCGGCCCAGGGAGAAGTGTCACATGGCACCCTTCCCCATTGTATTTTGACTGGGCCCCGGAGCCCCAGGGCCAAAATCGGCCCGGGGAGGGGGCTGCATGTCCCCTCTCCCACATTGAAATGTGGTCAGATACTGGGGATGGGGTCCTTGGGTCCAAAATCCGTTATTAGCGACACACAATATGCTTTTTCTGTTGGACAGGTTGACTGACTATAACTACTGGCTTTATATCCTAAGGGGGGGAGGGGGCGGACATTGACAGCTCCCAGGGGCGATGTATGACTCCAGGAGGGGGGCCAAGCAGCCCCCTTTCTTTTATTTGCACAGGCCACCCTGGGGATGTGGTGGTCCCCGGGGCCGTAAATGGCCCAGGAGAGGGCCTATACGTCCCTTCTCCTTCTTATAAAAACAAGAAAGCCCCAGGAAGGTGGTGGTGGTTCTGGGAGGGCGGGGGTTTGTCTATCTATCTATCTATCTATCTATCTATCTATCTATCTATCTATCTATCTATCTATCTATCTATCTATCTATCTATCTATCTATCTATCTATCTATCTATCTATCTATCTATCTATCTATCTATCTATCTATCTATCTATCTATCTATCTATCTATCTATCTATCTATCTCTTTATTGTCTACTACTGGCGGTCACCAGTAGGTAGTTATAATTAGGATGTCGTTTCCATAGGAGGAATGATTTTTCATTTGCCAATAACTTTGTTTTTTTTTTACAAATTCCCACAAACTTTTCAAAACTAGTAGGACACTCATTCCAACTGCTGTTTTGAAAGTTTCATGGTGATCCATCAAGTAGAGGCTGAGAAAAAGGGGGTATCTCAAAGCATGTAGTCTCCCCTGTCAATTCCCATAGGAGAATTTAGACACGACTACAGCCCAAGCTGCTGAATGCAATTACACAAAATTTGGCAGAAAGGTAGCTGTTGGTCCAGAAAGCAACCTTTTTGTACATTGGCATAAGTCTGTTCAGTAGTTCTTAGGATATTAAGGGAAAAAGACGGAGGTATGTATATTGACCTAGATCCTCCATGGATTTAACAGTCCTCATGCTGAAATCTGATTGCCTGCCAACACTTCAAACCAGGAAGTGTTGGCAGCCATCTTGTGACTCAGTTTGAGCTGAGTCACAAAAAAAGTCAAAAAAAGAAAATGGGACAGGGTAGGCATAACCTGACCCCCTACGTCTCTTGGGGAGGGGTCCCAGAGGCAAGCTGGATCTGCGGCTCTTGCCAATTTTTTTAAAAAAAGGAATGAGGGACCAGGTCCTGAGGGCATTTACAAATAAAGCAGGAGGGCACACGGGCCCCCCTCCTGGGGTTTGTAAATTCCCCAGGGGACCATCACTTCCCTGGCGCATATGCATGGTTATGGGGGGCCTCCGGAACCCCTGAGGCCCGGGGATCAATACCTCCCCAGGGCAACTTGTTTTTTTTTAAATTGGAGGGGGTCTGCACAGCCCCCCTCCTAGGCCACTCTGGCCCTGGAGACCACCACCTCCCCAGGCAGGCCCTACAAACATGAAAGGAGGGTGCCCACCCATCGACAAAGCTGTTTGCTGTGGCTTGGCGGGAGTCACAGCCAATTATCCGCTTCCAGCGAGCTAGAGCTCAGAAATGCTCTCGCTTGCTGGAAGCCGAGTAGAATTGCTTTAAGAGACAGGGAGCTGCATGTTTTACATGCCCTATGTCTGAAAGCAATGTCGGCTCCAGGAGGAGGAGAGGGGTTGGCAGGGACCTTGGAGGCATTAAGACCCTGCCTGCGGTCCCAGTGGATGTGGTTTACGGGCCGAAATTGGCCTATGGAGGGGGGCTGCACCAACCTCCTTTTGAAATAGGCCAGGCTCATGGGGATGGGGTACCCGGGCCGAAATCAGCCTAGAGAGGGGGGTTGCAACCACTCTCCCCCCAAAAAATAAATATTACATTGAAGTGGCTAAGCCCTGGGGGAAGGGCTCCCCGGGACCGAAATTGGCCCAGGGAGGGGGACTGTGTGGGCCCCTTTCCCTATTACAAATAGGCTGGGCCCCGGCAGATGGGGTCCCCAGGGCTGAAATAGGCCCGTGGAGAGAAGCCTTGCAACTCCCTTTCCCTGATAAAATAAAAAAAAATTAAAAAGGCCATCCCAAGGTAAATCACCGGAGGCCCTGCCACCTTTATCAAATACTCTACAAAGAGGCCTCCTGGCACACAACTGGTTGGGGGATGAAGTCCCCATGGCTGCTGAGGGTCCTTGGGGCCAATTACCCCTCCTGATACCTCCAGTAAGTCCCACATAGAGGGATTGCTAAGAGGTCTTCAGAGGCCATGCCCCCTTTCTCCACTACTCTGTGAAGGGACCACCTGGTGAACAACAGGTTAGGGGATGAAGTTCCCTTGGCTTCTGAGGGTCCTTGGGGCCAACAACCCCTCCTGATACCTCCAGTAAGCCCCACACTGCAGGACTGCTGAGAGCTGGCCAGATGCCTGTCCCTTTCTCTCTCTTGGCACACTACTGGTTGCAAACTAAAATAGTAAGCATCAGTGGCAGACCATATACAATAAGAGTCTTCATTAATTCAGAGAATATGAATGTGGTCTATTTAATTACCTGCTTCTGGAACCGACGCTACATAGGGAGTACAAATAGACCTAAAAACTAGAATACACGAACATTACAGAAATATTCACAAAGATGTCAAGTTTTCACTAGGGGAGCACTCTGTACATCAACATCCGCACCAACTTACCTCCACTTAGTGTGGGAAACTAAAAGTAACAAGCATTTGCAATGCAATCGGTCTCGCTTTTGGGATGTTATAAGAATTTACTGATTCAGCACATTATCGCACATTGCTGCAACGTTAAAACTCGCCACTACCACCATTTCAGGCTAACAGCATTACAGACAGATTGTTCTTATCACGTCTAAGATGGTTTTCCTCCTCTTTAAATCGTTAAACCCATGCTAGAACCACTAAGAACAGTCCAGCCCAAACTGCCATGCCAGGATCTCCCTGAATTCAAGCATACCATCCATTGCTTTTTTTAACACTTTATTTTATTCACCAACAGCAGCAAGGATGCCAATTTCATTCCACACAGTGCGCTATCTTTGCAAGTGCAGAATGTGCGCATGCAGGTGCTCAGACATGTTCCGGAATACCGTGCGACTCTGCATGAAGAGCTATATGAAATACAATTACATTACACACACACACACAGAGTGGTTGGTGGCAGGGGCTGTAACAAATGTGCAAAAGCTGTAACAGCCACGTGCAAAAACTGTGACTGAAACACATGCAAAAGCTTTGACTGAAACACAGGCATGCACTGTGACAAGCGAAAGCTGTGACAGAACATACAGGAAGACTGAGAGAAACTGCACAGGTAGGAGATGTGAAAGAAAGTAAAACTATTAAGATGCAACTCTGCCCCAGTACCATATCCTATCAATGTTTTTTGCCCCTTCCTTTGCTTTTCAGTTAACCATGCCCTTTGCTTTAACTCACTTTACCAGCACTACATATCAAACAAGTGTGTTTTCAAATTTCATTTCCAAAGGTTTTTTTCTTCTAGTCACAAGATTTGAAGTTTCTGAATAGCATCAGGGGTGAAATTCCCTGCACTTGTTAGGCCAAAAAGACTAAGTGGTGTGCTTGATTTACAACACAGTTTTGCAGTTGCAAACCCTGTCGTTTGAAAAAACACAGATTGTACAAAACCACTACAAGGGGTTCAGCAAAGCTCCCCAAATTCCAATTAGGTTAGTGTGTGAAAAGGACGTTCCCTTCCTAATTACGCGCCCTAATGAGATGTATTAATGGCTTGTGACAGCAACTGCAGATGCAAACCACCTATGAGATACAGACATGTAAATACTTTGCAAAAACACAGATTCCCCTTTTAAAATTGTTTCAGGTGGGCCTCAAGGGGGCAGGGTCCCTAGACAGCTGTCTAGGGATCACTCTATAATTCACCTGCTCTCTTCCCAAATATATATTTTTTTAAAGCAGCCAAAGGCTTCTAAGGAACATGGGCTGCTTTAAAAAAATATTATCCATTTGGAAATGTGAGGCAGGGATGGAGGTTATCTGTCCCTTGCAGAAGAAAAAACAGCAGAAGTTAGAATCCAATTGGGAGAGATTAGTGTACGTATCCAAAACTCTTCAAACATAACCCCCAATATGTTTGGAGTTCACTTGAATGCGACAACACACAGTTAACGTTTTTAGGGGACTTTCCAACAGAATATGGTTTGATTCGGCCCTCAAGTTTGCCTCAAAGTATTTCACACCTTCGAGCCCTCGACTACCAGAGATCTACTACTTTAGTGTTTCATCCTCTTGAAGGCATATTAACAGTTGTGAATCAGAGGTTCCTGGTTAGTATTTGAAGTTGAAATCCTACCCCCTTCACCGCCCCCAAAATACTGACAGAGCTACATGCTGGCCCTAACATCATGGACACCAAAACTATAAGCGAGGCAAAGTTCACTTATTACTACTCGTGATATAGTGTACTCATTTCCAAAACAGGTATAGTATAGCACACTCATTCCCACCAGAGGCACAGTACACTCACTATCACCAGAGATGGCAGGTATTCACTACCACTAAAGGTAGAGTTCATCCACAACCACCAGCAGCTCATCAACACTACAGACAGATTGCTATCACTACTGCCACCACTATAGGCTAAGGACACTCACTATCACCAGAGATGGCAGGTATTCACTACCACTAAAGGTAGAGTTCATCCACAACCACCAGCAGCTCATCAACACTACAGACAGATTGCTATCACTACTGCCACCACTATAGGCTAAGGACACTCACTATCACCAGAGATGGCAGGTATTCACTACCACTAAAGGTAGAGTTCATCCACAACCACCAGCAGCTCATCAACACTACAGACAGATTGCTATCACTACTGCCACCACTATAGGCTAAGGGCATTCACTTCTACTACAGGCAAAGTGCGCGTACCACCAGAGCCACCACTATGGACAGAATGCACTCACCACCAACTCAGTTAGAGAGCAGTCACCATCACCACTGAAGACAAAGCTCCCTCACTACAACCACTATAGGAACAGTGCCCTCATCAGTGCATACCGAGTGCACTCACCACCACCACTGTAGGCCATGCACACTCACCATGCTCAGTCTAGGATCGCTAACTCCATAGGCCTAGCGCGCTCACCATGATCAGTATAAGTAGAGAGCAATCAATGCCACCAATAGACACCACGCGTACTCACCAAAACCACCAATACTGACCCAGCACACTCGTCACTACCACCATTCCAGGCTAATACCATTACAGACGGATTATTCTCTTCCTTCCTAAGAAACTTTCCCCCTCTTTAAATCATTGAACCCATGCCAGGACTACATATGCCTATCCTAAACCTCCCCTAGCTTTTTTTAACCACATCTTACCATTATGTGGATTTTATTTTGTATGGCCACCAGCACCATTCCACAGTGGGTGAGCCAGACCGAACTGGAACAAACACCAGCCTTAACAACATGCGGAAAAGCAGATAGAAGGAAACTCATAAATCTTTTTAAGTATCCATTCATCATGCCCCACATTCTTGTCTGGAAGACCAGCCTGGCATTACAGCTCAGCAAATCAAGTAGGAACAGTGGCCGAACAACGATCCTGATGGTAACAAATTGCTAACTATTGTGTGCAGAGGTGCTCGGTTTGGCAGTACGAAGTTAACTCTTATTTTGGGTGATAGAGTGAGGAGAGAGAGTTCTGAACATGCACAAAGCAAGTTAATGCAAGGAAGGCTGGGCAGAAAAAAACTGTATAGTAAACCCATTCTACTTAACTTTTCAAAAACAAGAAGGTAGGCAACATTCATCAGGCTGTGAGAGACCCCCTGTCTGCGAACAGCACCGAACAGCGGATCGGGATCTCCATGGACGTCACAGAGAGACAGGCAGAAGAAAAGCACAGGAGGGCGCGTGCGCTGTCTACGTATAAAAAATATTTGCATTTAAATGCGGGACCTATTGCATTTCAATGAAGTGGCCGGCGTCGCCCCGGCTGTTACAAAAGAGAAAGGTAGCATGGCGCACTGAAAGTAAGCAAAGCACGTCATGCCTGCAGCAAGGGAAACTCAATTAAAGAAAATTACACACTTAATAACACATACTGTGTAACAACCAAAGTAAAGGGGTCAGTCACCATGGGAGGTTACAGATGAAGACAAGGCAGTAGTAAGGAGGGACTAACAAGCCTCTTTACGAATCAGACACCAGCATTTAGGAAGGACACTGACAGAAGCCAATGACAAACATGGGTGGAGAGTGGACGGAGCTTCTCTTCCCTACTCCACTACAGCAGTCTTGCTGAGCAACGCATGTGCGCTGACTCAGGCTCGACCTAAAAATGAACCAACGAGGGGGCGACACCAAATTGAAACTAAGACAACATGAGCGCGCCCTGATCATCCGTTTTGACACAGTACAGCATGGCCTAAATGCAGATGTAGAATGGCATTACTGAGGACTCTGGGACAATAACATGCAGATAATGTATGTGATCACCTCAAACATAATGAGAGACTGAAAGCATTAGACATTTGAACAATACAACTATGCTACTTGCATATGGAACAGAATTATACAATTGTTGTATAGTCAGAACGAGTCCCGTCTGGATTAGTCTCCTTCATTTCATTTACTTTAATGCATATAACATTGACAGATATGAATGATTTAATTTTTTTCACTGATTATCTAATCAGTTAGATCGTATAATCCCTTCGATGTATTATGGCACATTACAAATTCCCAAGAGCATTGGCAACTTGAGTGGTGCCACTAGATTTCACCACAAGCAAGTATAAACAGTTCCCAAACTAAAAAATTGTCTTGCTCCCTCGCTGCAAGATAGCGACCATCTTTAAAAATCTCACCTAGTGAAATCGACAATACTGACCGGTTATTTTTCTAAACATGACGATCACTTCCCCCGACACTCCTTCCTAT
Organism: Triturus cristatus; assembly: GCF_964204655.1. Lineage (NCBI taxonomy): Eukaryota > Metazoa > Chordata > Amphibia > Caudata > Salamandridae > Triturus > Triturus cristatus. Next base: position 81,220,865 of record NC_140584.1, on the reverse strand, counting down.
ATTTCCATTTTCTAGTTCTTAACCTCATCTTCTGCTCAATCATAATAATAATATAGTGACAGATAGGCATAGTCAATGCCATTTTCACATACAATATCAGAGACCTCACTTTCTTCTTCATTGCATTAAATTAAGAAACCACATAACGGTTAAACTGCTTTTATTAGTAGAGACCTCAAACCCTCTTTTTCTGGTTGCAATAAATTAATAGATATATGTTCTAGTCACCAGGCATTATTCTCCCAGATTGTGGCCCGACGCAATATTATTTTCCCATTTGCAGTAACTAAACTTAAAAGGCGGATTGTATACACTTATCACAAGATGGCACCCTAGCACCCCGCCACAGTGCGACCCTTGAACGGACCGCGAGGAGGCATTTATCCCAAGACTATGTGAGTACTTGCCTGAATCCGAACGTTTAACTAATCCCTTAAATTTTGTGTTAGAATCACTATTAACTGTCTGACAAGAACTCGGGTGAATTTGACCACGTCTGACTAGAACTGGGGTGAATTTGGTCACATTGGAACGTCCATTGGATGAGTTGTGGTTTCCTGCCACAATGATTGACTCATGTCACTAGGATAGTTAATATGTTTTCTGTATATATTTGACCCAGTTTAGACCGCAGGTCTTTGTACTGTATAACAAGATTGTGTCAAGATGTACCCCCTTATAGTAAAAACGCTGTAAACCAGGTTATTGTGTTTGCCAAACTATATCAGCTATCATATCCAGAATGTGATTATCAGCTAAACACAATGTGTGCAAGGGAATAGGTGCTGAATTTGTTCAAGTGACTAATCAATTACTTTTTAATTCCTAGGTAAATACACATACAAATACACAAATAACAACATAGGTATTGTATGGATGAAATGTTCTGCACATCATAAGGATCAGTACATTAAGGCAGCTAAATGCGAATGACAACGCAACCAGCATAGGACAAAAAGGGATGCATAAGCTATCAATACTTGTGAGCTTATTAAAAATATTCCAGATAAATGGCAAAGTAAAAGCATTACAGCCCATAATGGTGACAAACTGCTGTAAGTCTTATAACCCTCCAGTTTGTTAATCTGTCGAGCAATTTCAATGTAGCATGGTGACAATGCAAATCTCCTGATGCATGTAAATCAATATTTGTCTAGATACTTCTAGTTGCACAGATTAAAGAAGGCCTAATCTAAATGCGTTACTTGCTAAGGTATGACTACAAACCTATTTCCTTATAACATTCCTTCACAAAACAAATGCACTTAGAATACTAACCAGTATTATGAAAATATCAGACTATGTTCATGTGATCTCCCTTGTCCTCTTTTGCCCTCTCTGTTCCCCCTCTATCCCCCTCTTTTCTCCATGTTTCCTCTCTCTCCTGGTCTTTCCTTCCTCAGTTCCCCTTCTCCCTGTTTCCTGTAACCTTCCCGCTCTATTACCATACCATACCATTCCCTTCTCTTCTTTCACCTTTTCCTTTTTCCTTTGTTTTCTCCATCTTTTTGCCCCGCTCTGTGTTTCCTTCCTTGAATTTTTCTCTCTTCTGTTATTCCTCCCATCTGTTTTTCCTCCCCCCTGTTTTTCCTCCCTTCTGTTTTCCATCTTCCTGCTAATACATTTTGTTATTACTAATCTCAGGGTATCTATTATCCAATATACACCTTGCCTTGCCAGCACCCACTATTTGGCAGAACCTTCTTTGGGGGATATACTCTTTACCATTCCACTTATCTGGGTAATAGTAATGATAATAACACTTAGAGGAATAGTGTCTAAGGGAAATATTGTCAACGACCTGCCCACGTTCTAATCCCCAAATCTGACAGTAACAACCAAAAAGAGAACTGGGAGTCCAAAATTTATAAATAGAAGCACGAAAATACGAGAGCGTGTATATAAGGAATCAATACATGGAATCTGAGAGCAGAGGCTGGATTCCCATCAACCTTATTATCGTGATCAGTATTATCATTTGGTCATCCACCCATTTGGGAGGTCTGTCTCTTGATCATAGAGACTGCCCCCGTGGGGAGCTCTCTTGCTCAGATCGAAAGGTGGGGCTAGACTGAACGATAAAGAAAAGTAATGGTGTCTATAATTGGTGTTCCTATGTAATTCGCGCAGTGCAAACAATTATGATAATGTGATAGGTGAAATATAAAAAAGAGTTGTGGGGAGAAAAACACTTATTTTAATTGGACAAACTCCTCACACCCTTATTAAAAACAGTGCAAACATAGCAGTATTAACAAATAACTGCTAATTACAAGGTCGATATGTTTCGGCCATACGGGTATATTACCCACGGCTTTCTTCAGGACCTATATTCGATAGAGTATTGCTACTGCAACTTGTACTCACACCCCCCACAGTAGTGTGTGAAAAAAGAGAAATGACACAGTGAGTTTACTCAAGGTTGGAATCAATACAACCTTACTTGGTCTCAATCCTCCGATTCAAAGGTGCAAAAGTCACTTAAAAGGATAAAACAGTTGTCGTCAACACCTAAAGTATTAAAAGTGCTTCCAAAAAAGAAAAAATGTACGTGTATAACCAATCATAACAAGGTTCATATGTATATGGCTTACCCGTCTTGATCGGGGATTAAACCTCACCTCACCTGGAACCTTTCTCAGGGATATGAGGCCCCGCTCTGTAATAAATGTAGCGGAGAACGGGTCCTTAATAAAAACGAATTTTAATAATTACTAGGCCCTCTATTTAATAATTCTATACTCAGGTAAATGAATATAGCACATAATGTCCATGCAGGTGCACCTTTAAATGCTCCAAAAACCAGTCTCAACCCAAAATTAAGATTTGTTCTTCAACTTGTTGTGTTCTGTATAATGAAATGAGATGTTACTAAACAATTTAAAGTCTATGAACAGTATGTTGTATCAATCGCAATCTGCAGAGACTAATGCAAAGCGTTGCACAAGATAGTCTTTAAGACCCTTTTAGCGAAATTACTGCTAGAGTCAAGCCCGAAGAATGTCTGGTAAAGGGGCCACCCACTGAAAATCCTCATCGAACTGTGTGTGCTTACCTGTCTGTCATTGCCGCGAGCATCTTCTGAGTCAGGGAAGGAGGCAACAACCGGAACAGGAGCCACGCTTAAATAGTCTGCTACAGCGCACCTGGTACTAATCATCACTCACTCGGGTCACGGTGGTGTTGTCAGCGTTACGTCTCAACTATGCTACAACGCCCTCTCACGCAAGGATTGTAGGGAAGGGGCGGTTTCTAGATGAGACGTCAGGGACTACAGAGTGACGTCAACTTTTAAACAGATGTAGTCGGGTTAACAAAAAGTCCTGCCATCAACCATTGTTGTAAAAAAGAAAGAAGAAGAACAAAGAGAGACCGCCGCATCCTCATTATATATGAGTTGTGTATGCTAATACTTCCAAACAATGCATTGCCAGCTAAATGTATATCGTCGTGGTCTTAGCTTCAACAATTATGATGGAGTATTTATAATAAGCAAAAATGACGTTATACAATAACATCAAGCATTGGGAAGTGCACTACTACGGAGGGACAGGATGGTCAAGACTACGTTAATTCGAGACATTACTAGTTCGTACTGATAAAGTCAAAATAATTCTGATATCAATACAATGAGGGCTACTCACTGGTATCATAGCCTATACTTTAATAATCCAATGTAAGGCATCCTCAAACCACAGACCCTACATCAATTATGACGCAGATGTTCTGAGGATAGTGTCTATACAGGAGCTGTTTAGTTAGAAGTTCTGCATGGTCCTTGAAGCTGTTTAAAGTGGAACAGTTTCTTCGAACTCGAAGAAACTGTCCATAAGGCAGATTGTCTCTTAGCGCTTTAGGATGTTGACTATCACAACGCAGTAATGAATTGCGTAATAGTATTGATCACAATATGAACATGAATACCATAACACACTGATGAGATTTTCTCAAAAAGTACCTTTTAGTCTCAGCACGTGGAGAGAAGGGTGCCCCCTCTCACATCACTTAGAGGTGAAGATCCTTGGGACTATAGGACCCTCAATTATGCTCACCATTGTTCTTCCTTTTTTCATTTTCTTGCATCCTTGAGAAAACTCCAGGCTTGATTGACAGCCCTAGGGGGCGAAACATGTATTGGCTGCATAGTTTTTATCTAGAAACATTCCAAGTGGAATATTGTTATGTATACCAGAAATGGAAGAAACTGTGCAATAAAAGAACAAATTAAGAAAGTTGAAAAGTCATCTTAATTCCTATAAAAGGGAGAGCACCTTGAATTGTTTCTCAAACACAACAGACAGGTCGCAAAGAGGTCTGTACCTCTCAGAGTCTAAAGGGAATCTGAATAAAGCTAAAGTGAAATCCGCAATTTTACCTACAAGAGAACCTTTGAGAATCCTAGGTCACGTCTCATTAATTTCCATCTTCAAATGACAAAACTTGGCATCTGCACTCAAGATGTTCCTTTGGTCCACTCAGTAGAATGTCATACAATTCTCCCCATCTCCCTCTTCCACTCGAAGAGTAGTCCTTCCTTCACTAGTTAGATCTTCTTATCCTTTCCAAAAGATACTCCTTTTGAGTCTCACTGTCTCTTTCACAGAATGTGCCCTTATTTACCATGAGCTTATGCAACTGCACCTGCAGAGGAGAGAAAAACATTGCATCCAAACCAAGCATGTGACATTCCCAGTGCTTAAGGCCTCTGGTCAACTTAGTAGTGCAAGCATCTCAATACGCATTTAAATGTATGATTCCAAATATATATACTGCTACAATATAGATATAGAGCACTATTCAAATAGACAAACTTTCTTTTCTAAAATAAATGCAGCGTACTATTGAAATGAATACGTGAATATATAAGAATTACAATGTTTTTCAAACCACACAAATGCAAATATGTGTAAGAACTGCATCTCGTTGTTACTGTAAGGGAAAACATTATCATGCACACTCATATAAATATTGAGATTACACAGTAAATGCACTTTCTGTAACTATTCTAGCGCACTACATTACGTTAATAAGGTTATATCACACGAGTACATACATCCATATACAAATATGTGGCCTAATTACCATGAAAGGATTGAGCAAAAATTATGCTGCAGCTCCATCCAACCAACACTCACGTTTAGTCTCTCTTTAAAGTGGAGTTGTTTGTAAATGGAGGTATGACCATTGTATCTGACCACAATTGGATATCACACACACCACTATTTGGTCACTTGTGCCCCTTCAGCAGAGTATGTCAGCTCAACCCTTTCTTTTGATGGCTTCTTTCAATAGTTTGATTTAATGGTAATCGTTCCAAAGGCAAAGCTCAAAAGCAATGCTTGAGAAGTGGAATTATTGTGCTGATATACCATAACTATTTTGTTATACTTAAAAACCTAATAAAACATTTCATGTAGAGAAATAAACCTTTGCACAACAACGTGAAAATATTTTTGATACAATTTGGTAAGAATGTTTAGACCTCTACATTCGCTAAACTGTTTTGTATGCTCTTTCCTACCCATTTTGATTAGGTTTGCTAGTAACATATCATATCTAGTCCTATCGCTTGACATTCCATTTATTAGAACTTATATTCCATAGGATGTAGTGACTGAATCTCAGAACTGTTCTTACTTGATCCCCTGTTCCTAGCTTTTTCTCCTTTCTAATACTCTCCTTCACCAGAACCTGCACATTTTACTGTTTCTTCTTCTCATATTAAGACACTCTGGTTGATTTATTATGTCAACGTACTAGCCATACTTGAAGTTTAAAATCTTCTAGTAAATCCGTTTATGTGTTACCAACAAAACCTGTCTAAGGTCAAGTTCTATCTATTTTTAAAATGTTCTAAAAAATTATATCACAGAATACTTCAATTACGCTCGGTTGCAACAGCCCTTCGTGCATGTGCAGATGCAGTAAATAATACGAGTTGGCAAAACATCCAATCGGTCTTTTCTTCTTTTCGACTCTGTTCACAAATGTTGAAACAATCAACTGCACATCCTGCTGGCTTCATGGACACATTTTAAATCTGCAACAATAAAAGTAGAGAGGCATTCAAAAACCTGCAATCCACATTAAAAAAGTATTGGGTCTGAGTTGCACATGATTACATCCGTCTTTCTTAGGTGACTATAGTCTTAACTTAAAATGCTGTAAAAGTGTTCAGACTGGTGTCTAGCAAAGGAAACTGGCATAGCAAGCTTGTAAATTCAGGCAGAACAGCTTTCGTCATAAAGTTAATGATCTTTTTGACATATATTCGCTTTTCTTTTGAAGGATAGCAGTTCGAACGTGTGATTTACGATCCCATTAAATACATTCCACATATTTTAACTTTGTGTTGTGGGGTTGTCCAACATGCTCATTACGAACCAAGAAGCGCCCAAGGCCATAAGTGGAGATTTGTCTACTCTTAGGAATTCCTAACTATTAATGATATGTAGTATTCCTCATTGAGGAAATATGATGTCTTCTTAAAATAGTTATCACATATTTGTGAGACTAATGAGAAGGTTTCACTTCAATGTCCAAAATCTCAATTTTACAATTGGAAATGCAATTACTATATGAAATCTATGTCAGTAAATTTTCCTATATACAATACAATATTTGAAATTGGCAACCAACAAACCAGGGCAAACACTTTAACCAAGATAAGCCAGAACTCAACGGGAAAACTATGAAGCCATCTCCTCATTTTCAATGGTGAAATCTTAGAAATCGAAAAAAGAAATTGTGATTGACAAAGAAAGATTACGAACCACCATAGACAAAGATCACCATTCAGTTGCTACATCTCCAGCCCTAGTGGAGAACCTTATGACAAACCACCCCTCCAAAGCCAAAAATCAAGCTTTCAGGAGCGAGTTCAAAACACTTACTGTGGAAGAGATCCACAAGACCTTACTGTCTATGAAACCAAATTCTTATTTAAGCGACCCCATCCCCTCCACTACACTAAAGGAACTCAGTCACCTCTTTGCACCCATACTGACGGAGATAGTATATTCATCACTAAAATAGGGCATTTTCCTGGACTGCCTAAAGACTGGGCAAGTTGAAAAAAGATCAGACCCTACAGCCCATAGAAACTTTTGTCTGGTATCAAATATTATTTTCTGGCCAAATTGTTAGAAATATGTGTGCACAGCTAATATCAACAGCATATTGATCAATTCAACCTACTCTACACATTTTAATCAGGATTTAGACCAGGGCACAACACAGAATCAGCCATTGGCACATAATGGATGACACCCTTAAGATGCTGGACAACAATGATTCATGCCTACTCATCCTCCTAGCCCTCCCATCGGGATTTGACACGGTCAATCACTAAAATTGCTACAAAACAGAATGAGGCTTTCTGGCCAAGTGCTTTCCTGGTTCGCATCCTTCTTGCAAAACTGCTCACAAAGAATTAAACTAGGCTACTCATTCTCCGACTCTGCACCAGTAAGATTCTCCGACTCTGCATCAGTAAGATGCGGAGTCCCACAGGGATTGACCATTTCCCCCACACTCTTTTACCTATATATTGAATCTCTAACGGAATTCCTCAAACAATTGAACCTTGCATATCACATGTACACAGATGACACAGAATGATACTTAAAGATATTCTCCCTTGAAGATGTCATCCAACTTAATAATACTCTAGTAAAAACTCAGTCCTGGCTAGCCCAAAACAACCTTTCAAAATCAAAGAGAATGGATCACGTGTACCTGCAAACAGGGCTCAATGTGTTTTATCCGTAAGTACTCAGCAGAGTACTTAAAAAACCCTCATTCACGTAGGCAGGACGTATGGCAGTTTATCTTGATTCTCCGCCTTTGGTATTTACGTGACAGCATCATCATCGTGTCTCTTTCTGTATGCTTCTTCTGTCTGGAGGGAACCACTGGTTTTTACAGTAGTGATCAGAAATGTATGGCAAGTGAAGGGTGCTCAAGTGAGGAGTACATTTAAAAAAATCATCCTCATACTATCAATAATAACTTCTTTATTCCATCTGGTGTATGGGAGGATTGTATAAAAAAGGGTGTGATTTGTGCAGCGACGGATTGATTATGAATCTACCGCACTAACTGTGTCCAATACGATGGTCGACATGTTTCAGCCCCTTTCAGTGCACTAGTGGGTCGTCGGGCTTTCTTCAGGACCTAAAATGTGTGGGAATTGGATTTTTGCCAATTCAGTGCAATTTGTATCAGAGTGAATACTCTGAGGTTAAGGTCGATTGTACCTTATGAAGTCCCCAGTGGGGCTTTGACGGACTGTTGGCAGCTTAGTCCCTGCTCGTGTGCAGGGTGCACGACTTGTGCTGACGCTGCTCTCAGGGTCAGCACAAGTCGACCTTAACCTCAGAGTATTCACTCTGATACAAATTGCACCACATCAGGACTTCGAACTAGCGGTACAATCATTAGTGGTCTCCAGACTAGAATATAGATGTGTGGCCCTTTCTGGACAATCCAAATTGAGAACAACTCCTCTATAAGCGATCCTAGATGCAGCAGCTAGACTGCTAAGAGGCAATAGATGCTTTGACCATATTACCCCATCTCTTAAGTCTCTCAACTGGCTCCCTCTCGAATCCAGAACTCAACTGAAAATTGCCTGCCTCACGCATAAAGCCTTACATTCTAATGAACCCAGGTGCCTGGCAGAAAAGTTTTGAATCTCAGGAGGCAATCTCTCTCAGGCTAAAAGCCCAACAGATTCAGAAAACAAAAAATGTACAACGCTCCTTTTAGTATCAGCTCCTAGGATTTGGAACTCCCTACCAACCAAGATTCGGTCAAACCAATCGATCCACATTTTCAAAAAAAGATGTTAAAAAGATCCTAATGAACAGATTCCTTTCTTAAAGTCGCAGTAAGCTTGTCCTCTTGAATGCAGTGGATGCCACAATGTCACTAATTCCAATACTGGACAGAAGCACATCCTTACCAGCAGAACGCCTCATAAACATTGTTTCCCCGGGTTACTGGAAAGGATTGAGCTCCGAGCAGACGCAGGACATCATCTTGGAGAATCAAACATAGTGCCTCATAAACAAATTATGGCCCTTTATCAATATCTCTATTACAACATACCATATACTACTAGCGGCTTTAGCTTTTATTCTAGGTTTTTATTAATGTATCAATTTCTTCCGGATGTACGTCGTTACAACGCACACTTTTACAACGCATGCACTTACAACGCATTTTTTACAACGCAAAATCCATTACAGCGCACTACACTTACAACGCATGACACTACAACGCATTTTTAAAAACTACCTTTACAACGCATACCATTACAACGCATAATAGTAAATTGTATTTAAGGTAAGTATTAGATAGTATAGGGGTAAAAATTACTTTTCTAACTCCAGGGGGTGCAACAGTAGGGTAAGTGTTGGATAGTATAGGGGTAAAAATTACTATTCTAACTCCAGGGGGTGCAACAGTAGGGTAAGTGTTGGATAGTATAGGGGTAAAAATTACTATTCTAACTCCAGGGGGTGCAACAGTAGCGTAAGTGTTGGATAGTATAGGGGTAAAAATTGCTATTCTAACTCCAGGGAGTGCAACAGTAGGGTAAGTGTTGGATAGTATAGGGGTAAAAATTGCTATTCTAACTCCAGGGAGTGCAACAGTAGAGTAAGTGTTGGATAGTATAGGGGTAAAAATTGCTATTCTAACTCCAGGGGGTGCAACAGTAGGGAAAGTGTTGGATAGTATAGGGGTAAAAATTACTATTCTAACTCCAGGGGTTGCAACAGTAGGGTAAGTGTTGGATAGTATAGGGGTAAAAATTACTATTCTAACTCCAGGGGGTGCAACAGTAGGGTAAGTGTTGGATAGTATTGGGGTAAAAATTACTATTCTAACTCCAGGGGGTGCAACAGTAGGGTAAGTGTTGGATAGTATAGGGGTAAAAATTACTATTCTAACTCCAGGGGGTGCAACAGTAGGATAAGTGTTGGATAGTATAGGGGTAAAAATTACTATTCTAACTCCAGGGAGTGCAACAGTAGGGTAAGTGTTGGATAGTATAGGGGTAAAAATTACTATTCTAACTCCAGGGGGTGCAACAGTAGGGTAAGTGTTGGATAGTATAGGGGTAAAAATTACTATTCTAACTCCAGGGGGTGCAACAGTAGGATAAGTGTTGGATAGTATAGGGGTAAAAATTACTATTCTAACTCCAGGGGGTGCAACAGTAGGGTAAGTGTTGGATAGTGTAGTGTAATATTATGCGTTGTAATGGTAGGCGTTGTAATGGAATGCGTTGTAAAGGTAGTTTTTACAAATGCGTTGTAGTGTCATGCGTTGTAAGTGTAGTGCGTTGTAATGGATTTTGCGTTGTAAAAAATGCGTTGTAAGTGTAGTGCGTTGTAAAAGTTGCGTTGTAAAGGTTGTTCTCCATTTCTTCCTATTTTCTGTTCTTTGTTTATATGTATGCTTCTTTAATCATTTGTACAGTGCTCTGATACCTTCGGGTCACGTTTGCACTTTATAAAACACCATAAATAAAAACCAATAAAATAAAAAAATAAAAAAATTCACATCATCAGACAGGTACATCATTTCTTTAAAAAAGTTATTGCCATCCTTTTTTGGGTGTGATCCAATAAAAAGGGTCCACATACTTACTACCGCCTTTTTACCTGTCTTCAGAGAAGGCGATTTTATTATAGTCCTGCACCTTCTCTCTTTGCGAGGTCAGTATCATTTCTCATCCGATTAGGGGCATGGCCTTTGACAGTGGATCTTTGGAACTGGCCCATCCTAGAAAGCCTTGGCCAATTACTTCCTGTGGACCTGATGGCTTCCAGGTGCTGCTGATGCTCATGTGGTCAGTTTGGTGGTGATTCCTTATTATGGGTAGGACCTTTGGCCATGGAACCTCATTGTTTTTTATTGGGAGCTGCCTGACCTTTTCCTTGAAGGGGTACTCCTGCTGTGTTGCAAGTGGGACATCTCTAAAGTTCTGGCAATGGATCACCAATTGCTTTCCAGGCCCAGAACGTCTACCAAAGTGAGCACTTCCTCCCCTTCCTGGATGTTGTGATGCACTTGCAGTCTGGTGGGGTGAGTGCTCGCTTCTTGTTTTTGTTATTGTGTGTTTGCTGCTACAAAGAGCCTTTATCAAATGTCCACATTGTCAGGAATGTTCTTGACCATACTCATTACTTGAGCCACGTTAGCTGTCCTGCTCATCATTTTCTTCCAATGATATGCAACAGAATGCATGAATCATCAACTATGGGTGCCTTTCACTCATCTATTAACAGGTGTAGAGACAAGTCATTTGTCTCTGAGTATGTAGCCACCTTTGCGTCGCTTCAGGATCTGAGTTGTCTCTCTCTCACCATCTCTTTCGCTGATCTTATTAAAGTGTACTGTTAAAATGGTGATCACCTATGTACAGTTGCCCGTTGTTATGTTTACCTCCTAACTACATTGTCTCCAGGCCAACTTTTACTTCTCACAATGTCTTGGAAAATGTCTGCATGTAGAACCAGAGAGGCCTTGTCATGGCACTCTTAGTGCTTCAATATGCCCCAGCCTTTGGCACCAACTTCCAATCCACATTAATCAACCACCGGAGAAACGATGGCAACCCAGTGCAATTTTTAAATGTTTTTATCCTGGCAGGGTCTCGGTAGCCCTCCTCTCTTCTGAGCTGCTTTTTCTTCCCTGATGGCTTTTACACGGTTTATCCAAGTTCCTGGTTATATTCATCTTGGTTGTGTACCCTCTTTCACTATTCATATGGACCCATAGCGACCAATTTTTAACCCATGCTGATGAAAACCAGATTGTCCTCAAGCTTGAACAGGATCAGTCGGAATCACCACACTTTTGGGGCTAAATTTGGGAAGAGAATTAATTACATTCTATGTCAAAGGGAGGTCTGCTCTCTAAAGACTGAACACGGTAAGTACCAGGACACAGCCTTGCATAAGGTCATTACCGGTAGGACTCTTAAGCGTGCCTTACCATAAAATCCCTTGGCCTAAATGTTGGTAGGGAGTGCCTGCAGTATTTTCAACAGCGTACCGCCTATGTAATTTATATCAAAGTCATACATATTATATAACAATGCATGTTTTTCTTCAGATAAATTCCTTTCTTACCTAGTAAGCAGCTTGCCATGATGTTACAGATTGTGAGAGGGGGAAAATGTAGCTGCCTGCTATCTAATGAATCAGATGTTGAAGTATTAGTTTAGCAAAAAGTGACCCCTTGTGCCATTCTGAAATTGCTCGGAATAGTATAAAGTCCTTTTCTGTACAATGGGACAATATAACTACCTCATAATGAATCTGGAACTGCAGCTGTTGCCATACGTTCCTTAAATAATGGCACTAACACACCAGCCCTAAAAGAAGAGTTTCATTTTATAATGTCTACAAGTATAATACAATATCCTGAAACCCTAAATTTCTTTGGGAATAAAATAAGATCATTATTCATTTTTAAATTACATTCACTGAACAATTTAGTAGGGGAATATGGTTAAATTGTACTAAAAAAGAGGTATCAATCCAATCACATATCTTGGCTTTCCATTCCTCATATAATGAACAGTCTGGTTCAAAATTAGATTTCCCTCTCATTTGAGCAACTAAAGACCGAAACACCTGACATCTTTCTCTGATACCAGAAACATAAGATCTACTTATTCCTGGTGTTGACTCACTTGGCATGTGGAACCGCCTCTGATAATGCCTCTTTGACTGGAATACAAATCAGATCGCGAGGCACTATACTTATTTTTACGAACACAGCAGCCTCCTTTTAATTCTGCCAAACATTTTCATCACACATTTGCTGTTAAAAAAAGATGCTAATTTTGGGTGAGAAAGCAAAAGGCACACTATATGATGAATGGAATGCAGAACAAATCAAACATTCCACCCCCCCCCCCAGTCAAATGATCTGGGTTAAATCCATCGTTCTTTTGCTCACCATGCCACCCTAGTTTACACCCAGCCATATTCAAATCAGTCTTGACCCTGCTCCTCATGGGAACAGTCCAGCCCAAACTGCCAAGCTAGGTCCTTCTGGACCAGAAACAAGCATCTAGGACCAGTTTCCAGGTATCACCCCTCATCAGCCAGACCAATATCATTTCAGGATTGGGGCTACCCGACAAGTAGGTGGCGGTCCCAACCTCCAAATTACTATCCGACTGCTGTGTAGGCTGTCGGAAACATGACTTTTTGCATTGAGGCTTGTACTGCGACCCAGAAAAGGGCTGCAGCACAAGCCACAATGCAAAAATCCATGTTTGGAAACACCCCTGCACCATGTGCCAGCTAACACATGGTGCATGGCCCAAGGGGCATGGATGTTTTGGGTGGTGCCATGGGTGCCCCCCGGGCCCCATAGTGCTGGACTAGGAGGGACACGCACCTGCTAGAGGCCCCAAAGTCTCTTTTGGACTGCCTATCTATGGCGGTTCGACTGCCATACTAATGCTGTCCCAAAGGGACACCATAATCCCACCAGCAGTGCCTGAGAAGGCACTGCCCCTATTGTAGGGTATTACATTCCGACCAAGTCGATCCGCCTGCTGCATCTGACCGCTCACATCATAATGCTGCAGTCTTACTGAGCCACCAGATGTCGGACGGACTGCCAGTGACAGGCCGTCGGTGGCGGTCCGTCCTACATCATAATCGGGCCCTAAATGTACATACCTTAAACATCATTAAACTTTAACTTTTTTTTTATTAAAGTGTGGTGTTGATAGAACAATGATGTTAATTCATATTCTCTATGTTTCTAAATACCAAATCAGAAAGTGAGTGACTTTTGTGATTTCAGCTTGTGTTTAGATAATGACAAGAATAATACAGGCTGAAGTAATATTTTCAACGCTCTTCTATGCTAGGCAATGTGATAAAATTGATCACAATAAATCTTGATTTATAACATTAAAGTGTTCTTTATATTGATATAAAGGGAATAACAACACATCTTTGCTATGCAACAGTATCTGATGTTCCTTATTTTACTGCTCCCATCCGCTTCCGGCTTTACAGTTTCAAAAATGGAATTGACTGTGGATTAAGAATCTTATTGTACACTAGCAGCCTGCCCAAAATGTTGTCTACCTCATTTAAAGAAGATGCCTCCACTCTGGTCATCAAAGAATATTACCATTATGATTTGCTGTAATGTGTGGGACAAATACCAAACCCCAATACACTTAAGTGGCTATGCCGTGACCAAGCAAAGGACACTGAAAGTCCCCTTTTGTGGGAGAAACCCCCTTTACGTCTCCTACAAGTGAATTCCAATTTTCATATTTTCTGCCTTGTATAAAGTAGAATCAACCCTGGATTACCCGTGGACTGGTCTGCTCTTGTTGATACTCCATTTTACAGCATTGTTATCTTTGCTTTGTTTATTACATGGTAGTTCCTTCATATAGTTAAACTATCAGATATGCCAACATCATACTCACTTATGCTATTCCATCAAGCAAAAATCCCATCCCATAGGCTGAGGCAAAATTCAGTTACATCAGCGTGTCTGGCATAATTTTGATTATTTCGCGTTATGCTTGTTACGTGAAATTCCTGGAATTATGCCATCACGCCATACCGTGTAATTTTTCCACGATCACTGCAAAATCAGTAAGGCAGGAGCAGAGGAACAACTCAAATGACCACAACACGAGCAGCTGTCATTGGTGGTTGTGTTTTTCAGGCTGTTTTTGCAAGGACTCGTTTTGTGCGAAAATATAGGTCTAAATGCCAGGTTGTCACGCTCAATTTTGCAGAATTTTCCCAATATTTCGCATAGCTATGTAAAGGCAAATGAGGTGAATTTCAACTCGGTGATGCAGCGAGCGCAAGGTAAATAGTTTTATTTATTTAATTCCTTAATTTACTCCTGTCCATTGTATATCCAAGTCCACTACCCCCCCACCCTCCCCCTCCCCCACCCCACCACGAATTATGAACCGCTAAAACATTAGTAGCACAATCTGGTCTACAATACAAATGTGTATTGTCATCTGGGGGCCCCTACAAGGAAATAATTACTTAGGGAACTTTACAGTGGCGGCTAGCAGGGAACGGGGGAGGCGGGCTGACAGAGGGGTTTGAAAAACAAAAAAAATAACACTTATTTTTTAAATGGCTGCCGTCTCGCTGTTGTGATGCTGCCTTTCTGGGTGTGGTCCGAACCAGGAAGCACCCAGGCTCTCCATAGCCAATCACAATGGTGCAATGCAGCATTGTTATTGGTCTGAGCGTTGTGGTTCAGTGCTCAGACGGGGACAGGGAGCCTGTTCATGTTCCTCACCAGGCTGTACCTTACAACCTGGAGGGGAAGATGCAATGGGCACATGACTGTTTGGCCGGCCCAAGGCAGCCAGCAAAGCAGTCCTACACACTTAGAGTGTGCAAACCACTGCTCCCCCTGTGACCCCAGCCCCGCCTGCCCTAACCCAGCCCCTTGTAAACAAAAATAAAATGATAATAACGAGGTTATTATCTTTTTTTTAATTCTGCTCTTCGAGAAGAGTGGTGACGCTCCTCCACCTTAGGGGAGGATCCGTCCCTGGAAATGTATTAACATCAGTTATAACAAGCAACTAAAGCCAATACTTATCTCCTATGAGAGCTACTGGTGTTTGCATGACGTTTAGCCATGCTATCTAGAACAGCGCGGTTCCTGGGCAGCATGGCTAAAAAATACGTTTTTTTTTAAATTTTAAGACGTGGCCAACACTAATGTCTTTTTTTATTAAAAAAACAAACACAAAACAAATAAACAGGGGAGTGAGTTGGGGAGCAAAGAAACACAGAGGGAGGGCGGGAGAGAAGGACACGGGAGAGGAAAGGATTGAACAGACGAGAGACAATGGGAAAGCTCATGGACACAGTAGCGTAGGTGGGAAGTAAACGGAGGATGTAAAGGAGGTGCTGGCAAAGCAATTCGACCAAGGAGGGCAGACAGGAGAGACTGGGAATGCCAGCTGACAAAGAAGGGCTGGCGGTAGGGGCAAGGGAAGCAAGCTGACAATGGGGGGGAGGGTGGGGGCTGGGCAGTAGATGGTGAGTAGGAGAGGGATGGGGCAGCAAGCTTCCAACAGAGAGGGAATGTGAGTGGGAGGCTAGCAAGCTGACAATGGAGGGTGGGCAGGAGGGGATGGGCATCAAACTGGCAACAGCTCGTGAGAAGGGATGAGAAAACACATGGACGGTGGAGGGTGGGCGGAAGAGGCTGGGGAAGCAAAGAGGCAATGGAGGGTGGACTGGCATGGACGGGGTGCAAACAGTCAAGGGTTGGGGGAAGCAAGAGCAGCAAGGGAAGGTGGGCATGAAGGAAGTAAGAATTGTAACTGAGGGAGGATGAGAGAGTGGAACATAGAGGGGAGAGATGTACATGAAGGAGACAGCTGTAAAACACACACTCTCATAGAGTGCTTAATAAAGCAGTATCTGAGAAATGAGCAATGGAAAGACACAAGTAAAATGCCAATGCTCCAGAGAAAGACAAACACAGGAAGAGGAAGGAAAGCCTATGGAAGCTGATGAATAAGAAGCGGATAAATGAGAGTGAAACCGAAGCTAACCAATGGTAATCAATGGGGAGGAGCTAAGCCCACTGTCAGCTAACAAAATGTCTCGCAACTTACAGAGCATGTGCTGTCTTAAGAGAAACCTAATAATCAGCAGAGGCTCTCAATAACTTATAAAGGTGATCTAAAGTGCAGTAGGGGCACAGATTTGAAGCAGAAATCAAACAGGAGTATGGCTATCATACCTCTTGATAATGACATCCAGCTGTTCCTGGAAGTGCAGGTGCTGAAGAAAGATGACACTACTTAAGGCTCTTCGATCAATTAATCCCTGGTACATAAATGCGTTTTTGCACCTGCAGAAGAAACAGCCACTTGCTCCATCAACGAGACAGAGTCAAAGATAACCTCCCACAATTCTACTTGTCATTTCATTGTGAAATTACAATTCTCCTTTTCAGCTGGAGTATGGGTTTGGATGGTTATCCCTACACTAGTCTTATTGACAAAGTGACACCAATCTTGCAGCACCCTGATAAGAGCACACAATCCGTATGTGCTTTCAGGGTATGGCGAATTAAGTATTGAGTGTCACTCGTAAGTTTTTACTTGAGCTCAACTACATTAACTACGTAAGTGAGTCCGCACTGGACACAATATACAAGTAATCTACTTGAAGGGACGCGCATATAATTTCAGACAGCACCAGCACTTTTGAAGGACTCCATGTCCCAGGTTGCCACGTTGCCAGGAGGGAGGAGACAACTGCCGCCGGCGCGCTAAAAAGCGCGGAGCAACAACGCGGCGTGGGACGCGCATATCATTTCAGACAGCACCAGCACTTTTGAAGGACTCCAAGTCCCAGGTTGCCACGTTGCCAGGAGGGAGAAGACAGCTGCCGCCGGCGCGCTAGAAAGCGCAGAGCAAAACACAGCGCGGGACGCGCATATCATTTCAGACAGCACCAGCACTTTTGAAGGACTCCATGTCCCAGGTTGCCACGTTGCCAGGAGGGAGGAGACAACTGCCGCCGGCGCACTAAAAAGTGCGGAGCAACAACGCGGCGCGGGACACGCATATCATTTCAGACAGCACCAGCACTTTTGAAGGACTCCAAGTCCCAGGTTGCCACGTTGCCAGGAGGGAGGAGATAACTGCCACCGGCGCGCTAAAAAGCGCGGAGCAACAACGCGGCGCGGGACGCGCCCGGGCCGCGCCCGGGCAAAGCCCAGGCCAAGGGCGGGCCCGTCCTTGCCGTCATCGCCAGAAAGAGGCAGGGCAGGGCCACCGCCCTAACGCTTAGGCCCCCGCACTTAACTCGGACTGACGTACAAGGTACTGTGATTAATTTTTTCTTTTGAGCGTTCCTCCATCCATTAGTGGCCAAAGACTGAATGTTCATATACATTGGTGTGACTTAACAAATTGTAATTTACAACATAAGGACTCTTGCTGCTAGCATATTTGGACCTCATACCTTTTGGTATATGCACGTTTAATTTCTTTTAACAGTATCTTTAGAGATTTTTGTAATTAGGATATTTTAACAAGGAGTGGACGATATTTGTAAAATTCATGGGCAGTATTTGCATTGTTTTTATTTGGATTGTCTGATATTTTATCAAAGGATAAAATACTTTGTATTTTAAATTTTAGTAGGGCTGAGCAAGTGTTTAGCTGGTGCATCGGTTGGGTGCTCACTTCCTTGAGTTTCTTTGAAATCATAGCCCTATAAACATCGTAGGCAAACAAATAGCTCATAATGGGGAAAAGGAAGGAGGCGGCGAGTCATACATTGAAAGCACCAAGTAAACATAGGAAGATTAATATGACTCTGTTGAATTATTTAAAAGGGGCTGTCAGGGATATAGAAAGACAGATTATCTCTGTGGAGGAAACACTAAACATTGAAACAATAGACCCATTATTATCACAACAAAAGACAACGGATAACACTGTGCCGAGTGATGTAGGGGTGGTAGAGAAAGATCTCCCCGATAATGTTATCCATGTGCAACAAAAAAATGGGTGCATTCAGGACATTTCTGATGATATTTCTGTTGAGACATTAGATAGTGATCTTTTACCTCCTCCAAATAAAACCTGCAAATTACCCAATTTGAAGTTAGTAAATAACATTGCAGAAGACGTAGTTGTAACTCACCTGATTTCTACTTCCATTCCCAGACTAACCAAAACCCACCCAAAAAAGCCACAGGGGAAATTGCAGGGCGCTAAAAACAAAATGCAGAAGGAAGTGGGCATTGTAAGTGCCCGAGGGGGAAAAAGTCTTGTAGTGAACCTATATGCGAACAGGTAAATTTGTATACAGTTATTAAAGACCTAAAGGAGTTTGTTACACAAACAATAAATACTCTTGCGAGCAGGCTGGACAAAATAGAAATAGGCCTGGATAAAGTTTTAGCGGCCCAGTCCAAGGCCTTACAAGAAAAGGGTGCAGTTAATCAGAAGTCATTAGGTGCCTGTGAACATCCAGAAAAGGCTGTTTTAAAAAAAGCAACTCCCTGGTTTGATAAAAGAGTATCAGTGGTAAGTGAACAGGGTGGCTGCCAGGATTTGTATCAAAATGTACCTGCAATAACATTAAATAGCACCACATTAGACGGTAAGACACTTAGGCGCAAAGAGTTGGGCGTGGAAAGCCACAAGTCTTGTGAAAAATGGAAGGGTGGGGAAAATACAAATATGGTGGTGGATAACGTCCCTGGGGCGAGGCACAGAGTTCAAATACTCAACCTCCCACCGGCTGCTATACCGTACACTATCATCTAAGCTAATGCTCCTAAACTAGACTCAGCAGCAACGGAAACTTGGCCCACCCTGAGAAACAAAACTATAAATTTGTTGGGAAATAGGACAGGAGTAGTATAGGTTGTATACTACTCGTCACCATGTATTTTCGCTAATTGGATGTGACAGGTGGCCACGCCCCTTCGGTCCGTGTTGCCACGCCCCTTTGGTCCGTGTGTCTATATTGGACGCGTTCCAAGTCTGATTTTAATCGGGGTTTTAATCGGTCCTTATAACGTATTGATAAGATTATAGCATTTTATTGTTTTATAGGTCGTTATTTTGTGAATCATGGCTTATAAAATGATACGGCGATGAAATCAAAAAGCGTATAAAACGATAAGTTAGGATTTGTGAATCAAGGCTTATAAAATGATACGGCGATGAAATCATAAAGCGTGTAAAACAACCAGGCATGCCCGGGCATGTCTTGCTTTAGGCATGTTTATGGGGGACTCAGTACGTATAAATCGACCAGGCATGCCCGGGCATGTCTTGCTTTAGGCGTGTTTATGGGGGCTCAGTAATCGGATATATGGGGTGCAGCTACGAATTAAAATGATATTTTATACATTTCCCATCATCACATTATTGAAAAGAATAATAACGCGTTTTAGAACAAATTGCTTTTATTAAATGTAAAATGAAAGCTCGGAGAAGTTTTATTTTGGGTCAATATTTACAATTTAATTGAAACCATTTTTTACATAACAGAAAATCACATTTTATGTAATTACAGTTTCATTATATGGAATTACATATACTGACAGCATTTAGTGACAATAGAAAAAAAAAAAGAAAATCAAGCTTATAGTTGAATAATGAGGTAGAGGTAGTTATCAAATATAATATGCACCATTGCATATAAATCACAGTATCAACAGCACACATAAAATCTGCGGAAGTTACATTAAAAAAAGGAATCACAGCATATTTTTGGTACCCGGTAATAATCACAGATAGCTATAAAACATTTGTAAAGTATAGAAAACACATAGTCAAGCTTATAGTTGAATAGTGAGGTAGCGGTAGTTCTCAAATACATTATAAACCAAGACATATGAATCACAGTATCAACAGCAGACATCAAATATGCGGAAGTTACATAATTTTTTAAAAGAGGAATCACAGCTTATCGTTGTTAACTTATAATAATCACGGATAGCGATAATACATATATAAATATAGAATTCACATATTTAAGCTTATAGTTGAATAATGAGGTAGCCGTAGTTAGCAAATACATTATGCACCTTGGCATATAAATCACAGTATCAACACTGAAAACAAAATGATGTACATAAAAATCAAGAAACCATAGCGTATTAACATCAACCAGTAATACGCAGTATGGCCACCGGGCATAAAATTATACAAAAACTATATGTTGTGATACAGATGAGGTATTTACATAAAAAAATATTTAGTTACCCAGTAAAAAGCATAGGTCTCTATTATAAGTCACGGGTGCTAAACAGACAACCATGGCAATCTCGCGAAGTGTTTTCTTTTTTTTGGCGGGAGTGCTTGGCCGTGTGTTGTTACGGGTTCGTGAGCATTGTCAGCGGTATCACGGAGGGCAAGCGTCGGTGCTCTTCGAGGGGTCAGTGAAAATGGTGATGCGGGGGGAGAAGGGATAACAAATGGTGCAACGGCGTTGTTCTTTAAATCTTCTAAGTGGATACGATGACCACCATTTCCTAGCACCGATGTCGGAATGTTCAGTTCTGCTAGGCTCTGCATGAAGGCATCCCAACCGACAGGCGCTTTATTATTTGCAAAAGAGTGTGTTTGGGTGGCGCCTCTGATCAAATCATGCAGGTTTGAACCACGTATAACATTACCTTTATAAAGAAGTTCCCCCTTATCATTCCAGAAAGCGATGTCTTTATTTTGATGAATTTTATTAAGAAGTAATTCTGCTTTCTTTTTGTGCCGGGGGTTAACGTTGTCAAGGATTTCATTAACTAGATTAAAGGCGTGTGATTCTGGCTCTCTGACCGGTGAAACGGGTGGCTCTTGACTTTCAGGCATGAATAAAGTCAGGCCCTCTTTTTCCATTTTACCATGATGGACAAAGTTCAGATACTTTTGAAGGATAGCGGTATAAAGCTTAGCTTTCTCGTGCACCGGTAAATCACTACGATGAAGAATTTCGCGCATCTCAGCGTCCAACAGATCCGTGGCTGATTTTCTAATGTCGGTATCGGCGCTTGGGGGACTCCGCATTCTGTCTAGCTGATGTTTAGGAACGAGATACATTTTTTCAATGTGAGCCATCACCGGCGGCGCAGCAGGCCCGAGAGAAGCGGGATAGCAATGCCTAGCAGCGATCCTATGAAGCCCCCAGACTGCTTGACAAGACTTTTTTTTGTTTTAATAGAGATCCTCTTATTGCTCAGTTTTTTAACAAGATTACTTTTCTTTTTAAGCACTCGGATCTGTTGAGGACTCAAAGGGACATTGCCCTTCAAGGTATTTAGGGCTATCTCCGATATCGCTGCTACTAAATCGTCAGACGCGGAGCATAGAAGAGCTTTCCTTTGTTGTGGGGATGATGAAACCAACAGTCTTAAAAGAGCTAGATTGCGCGCTATCCGGCTGGACATGGTCATGAGTGTGTTGGAGCTCTAAACTGGAGCGCTGCTTTTTATTTATCTTCTTTTTATAGCCGGGTAGGACTTTTTTAGAGTATAAGCAACAGGAAGATCCGGTGGGAAAAGCCCGGTCCTTAATCTGTAATCCTCCGGCGTGCCGGCGTTTAAATCTACAAAAAGATACCCATAGGGGCTCTGAGTGGCGTCCTCAAAGGCTTCTAGAAAGAAACTAGAGCGACCCGGGTACATCTGTCTGGCTAGAGTCGTTATTTGAAGCTTGTCTCGGGGGTTTTTGAAAAGCACCATGTACTTGGTGTTCAGAGCGATGGTTCGTGAGCTCTTACCTTGGCAGAAGACGTTTTGCACAATGTATAAAATGCTAAGATTACGATGGTGAACATACTGAGTAAAAGCTTTTTCAATTTCACCGCTGTCACAAGCAGAGGCCATTAGATCATCTACAATTAACATATTAACACTAGAGGGTGGAAATAAAATGTCATCATTTAAGGCGGCGGGGAGCCCCTCGACAAATTTGAGGTGTGGAAGCTTTAGCGCGAGTTCTTGATAGAGCCGCTGCCAACAGGAATAGGCCCACACTACGTTGGTGGGTGGCTGGGTCAGCATTTGATGCGCATTTTCCAAAAGTTTTTTTACAAAGTAACTTTTACCAGAATTGGAAGGACCTGCGAGGATGCATGAGAACGGATGTTGCAATCTAATATCCATACTTTAAACAACCTCTAATAAACTATACACACCAAAAGCGGAAAGTCCTTTTTCTCGCTAGCCCCGTGTTTACACAGAGGCTGCATAACTCTTAAAAGCCGTAGGGCAGGGTTTTATAGTCCTCTTTAAGAACGCGCTTATCATATACAACCCTCAACGTTTTGCGAAGCGGGCGTGTCTCAATATCCCAACGTTTTTTAATTCTCACAATGCAGGGGTGCTGCACTACTAAGCTTTCATCTTCTGGAACACATTCACCTCTTTCGGCGTGCTTGGCATATTGAGTGACCAGCTCTTTTAAGTTTTGAAAATTTACTTTTTCGCGGTTCTGAACATTGAGGGTGATCCCCTTCACCTTCAAGCAGATTTTACCGCCTGATAAGCGGTAACCGTAGGTTTTGGGGCCGGCTGAAACAAACTCTGTGATGTGTTCATCGGGAGGTGTTTCGCTAGTGAGTTCCCCCAGATAGTCACCCACCGGAGGGTTAACATCGCCCTTTTTGCTCACA
Organism: Triturus cristatus; assembly: GCF_964204655.1. Classification (NCBI taxonomy): domain Eukaryota; kingdom Metazoa; phylum Chordata; class Amphibia; order Caudata; family Salamandridae; genus Triturus; species Triturus cristatus. Next base: position 81,197,667 of record NC_140584.1, on the reverse strand, counting down.
AAAATCACAGAGTCTGTGTCGTGGTAAAGACAGCGGTCTTGAAGCAACTCCAGGAGCTTGTACAACTCCAATCTAGCATAAGCGGTGGTGAAACTGGCAATAAATATGTTAGCGTTGCATGAAGGCGGGTAATGTTCTTTGGTATACCGCCAACACACACAAGCGGTATCATCATCTATGAACTCGCAAGATGACACCTCGCAGTAGGAAGTAAAAAAGTACTGATCAAATTCATCCGGCTCTGTCACTAGAGTAGTTTCTGAGCGGTCTTCTCTCTGCCCCAGTTTTCCCCATAGAGAGTTGAGAAACAGTTTAGCAATCTGTCTTTTAGTGGGGTTCACGTGGATTTTATTAGAGCGCAATCGAATACCCTCTTTCTGAAAATATTCCCTCCGGTACTTCTGTTTCTCGGCATTATCACTACACCACTGGGGGTAACCCGAAGCTTCTTGCTTGTCTCTAAGGTGCAAGTTGATGTAGTCGGTAAACAGATCACTAGAAACATTTTCAAAATGCCATATCTCATAAATGCGATCTATCACATAGCCTTTTTTCAGAGCTACATTCACTTCTACAGTGCACCAGGTGCCGGTCAGAGCACGTTCGTCATCAGAGTGATCACACCGGAAGGTCTGTCTGGCTTCTGTGCAGGAGCGGCACAGGGTAAATAATAGTTTTCCCTCGAATCTGTAAGGAAGCACCGGGAAAAAAAGTCCTCTAGGCGGACGAATTCTACATCTGATTAGACCGAAATACATTTGAGGGGCTCCAAAATCTTTATAAAGGATCTTAGGATGTCCCACAGGGTAGACTTTTGTCTTGTTAACAAAGGGGTATAAGCTGGTAAAATCATAGTAAAAAATCTTTTCATCACCAGAGGCCTTTCGATAAAGAGTAACGGCGTTGGTTCGTCCTCCGTAGAGAGAATCACGCGGTTTCAAGGGCTCGGGTAAGTCACGATCCTTGATAAAAGTCTGCAGATCTAGATTACATGTTAACTGCTCACGCCACGCGTGTTCCCAAATACTTCTGACGTTGAAGCCGCGTCTTTTTAAAAACTCCTGTTTAATAGTTGTGCGGTTAAGCAACTGACCATATGTACAACCGGTCATCTTGTTAAAATCGTTTCCGGCGTAACAAATTGGACAGCCGTGAAAAAAGCAACCATTAAATTCAAAGGCAGTAGGGACCCCGTCAATATTGGCATAACCATCTAAAAAATAGGACCCAATTTTAAGCTCCCCGCCCCTCAAAGCGTGACGGATGGTGATTTTTTCACTGTATTCCAAATACATCAACCATTGAATAGCGGGTGTTGAGAATCTCTTTTGCTGTCTGTGATAATTATCACGAGGTAGCAACGCTAATGTGTAAGGTTTTAAAAAACAAAATCTGAACATCGCCAAGCAGACTGAAGCTAAAGTGATGTACTGAAAGGGGTCGATGAAGTCAACATAGGCATACTCATTGGCCTGACCCGGGTTCACCAAGATTTGCTTGCTAGACATGGCAATGACGCCTTCTCTAAAGCGGATACACGCCTCTCTTAAAATGTTCACATCTTGTTGGCAGTAATGAGACAGCTCCTTCTGGAAATCAAACTCCCGATCTTTGTTCGATTCATACCAGGACACAAATTCTGTTTTCTCAGAGGGTGACATATAGTTTACACCGTAAAATTCTGCTGAGGGCATAGCACCAACGTATTTTTGGTTCTGCAAAGTGTTAAAGTAATGCGGGAAATACCCTTTAGACTCTTGGAAACCCATTGCCTGTGGAAGTTTACTGAGTTTCATGGGCAAAAAGTTTATAGAGTCTATAAACCTGATATTGAGTACTTTGGTTGTAACGCACATGAGCTTTCCTCCCTGAGTGATCAGTGACATTGCCACCTTTTCAAGCACTAGAGCTTTCACTACAAAATAACAGTCATATCCTTTAGAGAAATGTGCGAGAAAACTATAGTTTTGAAATCGGGGTGTAATGAATGTGTTGATAAAATCATTGACGCATGTAGGACCTGAAAACTCCCAAGTAGGCTCACCATTAATATGTCTGGCAAAAATATAATTTGGCTCGTGAATGATATTTTCCTGACGGCACTCCATATCGTAGAATATATAATCATTTGTTTTGGTCGGCGGTTTGAGTCTGCTCATAAAGCAGAGATGTGAATCAAATGAAAACACCCGGGCTTTACAGACACCGCATTCAAGGCCTTCGCATTCATGACTTTCGGGGCCGTAGAGACCGCACGAATCACACAACTTTTTGCTGAGACAGCTCACCTCCCCCGCCACGGCTAAAGCACGATGACGCTCTAAACACTCCGAAGAACGACAAAACAGTCGACACCGCGGACACCTTTGGAGATCGTTGGCAATGTCATGGCAATCGTTCGTAACGCACGCTTTGCAGAAGTCTGCGCACGAGTGATTGTATTTGTGGGTATAGGCCGAATGGCAATATTCGCAGTAATACCTAGCGCCGAGGAATTTTTTTATATCTTTCACACCGTAAAAATGGCTTTCATGTAAAAGAACAAACAGAATTTTAGATTTGTTGGCGGTACCGCTGGTGAAATAACGCCAGCCGCCTTCGTGATATAATACTTTAATCGTCACACCCAAGTAATTTTCAAATGCTTCTATGTCTTGCAAAGAGACATCCGTATCTGGGGGGATGTTTAGGGCATCGTGCATTAACTGTGCCTGCTCTGTCAACGTTCTATCCGTAGATTGACCGTGAGCCAATAACCCTGCCAAACACCCCGCCAGGCACAAATTTCCAGCTGTGTTGTTCAAATCAATCAACCATCGACGTTTCTTTTGAATGATCTTAGTAAACAATACAGAATTTAGAGCCCGTCTGGCACCGCCGCCCCTACTTTTTATCACAGTCACAACAAGTGTTAAACTTTGTGACCCCAGAATCTCTGCATTGCTATTCATCATGTCAACAATTTTGTTTAAGAAATCTGAGGCATCTAGGTCGTGATGCGGTAGCCTGCGAGTGTAAAAAGAGTTAGCCAGACCACCGCCGCTCAGGCGAATTTGTACATAATCGTTGGGGCCTATGTCTGGGGCCATTTGGTCCAGCAGCAGTTGGATAGAGTTAATAACCGCTTCTAGGGCCAGTCTAATAGAATCTATGAGATGAAGATTGACAAAACGAAATTCTTCATAAAATTCTATAGCTCTAAATTTTTTGATAACTCTTTGATATTGTCGCACGCTTTCTAAAAACACCGGCGCAGGGTTGTTACTGATGCTAGAATTATCGCAAGCGACGGCTGTTCTCTGAGGTGTTTGCTCTAACTGCGTGGGGCTCGGTGGTAAATACCCATTGTTGCTTTGAATATTACGGCGTATATTTCTCAAATGGTTTTTGGCTCTTTTTAGGTTTTTGGCTAACCGATTTCTGACTACTTTAGCGGCTAACCATTTCTCTTTACGTTTGGCGACTGTAGTTTCAGACCTTCTCGGCGACCTATGCTCTTTGGGGGTCATTATCAGTTTCCCGAGTCGAGACTCAAGGAATCAAGGTTGGCTTGGGCATCTGCTAAAATAGATGCGAGCGAAGTCTGAGTATTTTGGATCACGTCCTCTACTGCTAGTTTGACATCTGTTATGCCGCCGATATGTCCGGAAGCTTCCTGTACACGTAGAACATTAAAAACGGATGAACTGACGGGTGCAGAGTTCAAGCCTAATCCTTCTAGGGTATTTATTAGGGGAAAAATGGCGTAAATTGCCTGAAGTACAGCCGCGTCGCTGGGAAGTGAAGCTTTAACAGCAGCAGCAGCAGCCCCACTGCGGGGGTCAAGTGGTGTCTTTATCTCAACGTTAAGTGGTTTTTTGACACTTAGGACATCATCTATGGCGCGCGAGGAGACAGAGGTCTCGAGCTGATTTTGAGCAGTTACTAAAGCAGCTGAAAGTGATTTCTCTAAATTTTGCTGTATACGTACGATGCCAGCTTTGATGCGTTCAATGGCTTGTATCTGAGCTACTGTATCACGATTACTTAAAGCAAAAATAATAGCTTCGCAGATAGATGCTGTGTTAAGAGTGCTTCCCCTAAGGTTTGTTATTAAAGGTAAAATATCGTGGCATGCTGATGTTACTGCGGTAATGTTTAGGGGTGGTGTGGGGTTATGTCTAGGAGCTTGTAGCGCCGCTGCGGACGCCCCGTTTGCTGCAGCACTGTGGGCAATTTCAGTCTTTAAATTATGGTGAATAGCACCTGGTGCGAACCTTACTGGGGGACTGGTGATGGCTGGTCCTCCTCCTATTGTAACATCTGTGTGACACCCCCCTTGTGAGCGTGGGTTCTTGGAGCATTCGCTGTGTACAGCTGGCCCTGCTTTTGATCTGTTTTGTTGAACGGGTACATTCGCGTTTTCCCCCCAACAGTCATCATCGTCAAGCAGCGAAATTATTTCTTGTTCATCGGGGGGAATAATGGCGTTTGCTGGTTGCGCATGCAAGTTCTTTGATGGTTGAGAGTGAGACTTGGGGGTAGGAGTAGGTGGGGGGTGCACTAATACCGGAGTATCGCTGCAAGGGTGCGTTGTGACACCTAGAATCTGTTCTGAATTTCGGCTGGGGAGAACGCGACCAGGGGTAGGCGTGTTTGAATTCGAAACCTGGAAGGTCTGTAGAGTAGCAGAATTGTTATCATTAGCATTCGCTTTCCTATTGCGCTTTTGATCACCCTTTTCTTTACAGCCAGAGTGTCTCTTTCTCAAACCGCCACCATTTACAGACACCGGTGGAAACTCATGCAATGCAGGCCCCCCAACAGTACTCCCCCCAAAACCACCCTGCAATGTTTGTGGTGGCCCTCGCCGCCTCGCTTCTTTACGCTTCTGACCTTTGCTTTTCAGATCGTCAGGCGGCAACCTTGAACTCCTTTGTACAACCGGTTGTTGTGTATTTGATTGCTGCACGTGTTGGATGGAGATTGCATCATCAGTTTTATCTAAGTAAGAGCAAAAAACACAATTTTAATTCAAGCAATGAACAGTCGGAAGAGTCCTCAATAGTCATCAGTGCTACAACTAGACTGAGAGTGGCAGCGCAAGCACACACACACACACACACACACACACACACACACACACACACACACACACAAGCACACACACACACACACACACACACACACACACACGCACAAGCACGCGCACATCAGCATGGTCTATGGTAGAACATACTACCAGTAGAAAAGAGAATTAATTCTTACCAGCATGCGCGCTGAAGCCGCAAATTTGACTGGCTGCGATAGGATTAGGGCCTTCAAGCGCAGTGTCGAATAAAAGTGCGTCTGCCGCCTCGGCCACTTCCTGCGAAGACAAAAATGCAAACAGCTGTAACACATTTCCTATATCGGTTTAAATTAAATTACTTGAAAGCACCGCTATACGTATTTACAAGCTCATGCAAACAAAAGTACACACACACACACACACACACACACACACACACGACCGCAGAAATAGACCCAGACCTTAGTTGTCAAATTAGCTGCTTTTCAAGCCGCAGCTCAACCCCGGCTCGCTGGCCCCAGGCTATATAGTGACATTATTTAAGACCTCGGGCGTTATTAAATCATGATCTGTAAAGCAAGGAGGCGGACTAGTCCTTGACTTAAAAACACGGATCAATGAGCAGATAGTCTTTGAGGTAAGAGCATGTGCAAAATCTAAACACACCGAGAGTCATGTCATATTTCCTATTGCTTAAAATGCCAGCTGCTGTAACAGTACTAAAAGTCTTTTGACGACGACGTGAAAAACTGAATTAGAACCACATGCTAGAGCATTTCAGACGGGGTCCGGCAAAACAAAAAAAAAAAAAAACGCAAACACACACACACACACACACACACACTTTTTGTTTTTTTATGCATCTTTCACGGTTCCTGACTAGCAGTTACAGTTAATTCAAAACACCCCGAGTTTCACCTAATTTTATCTATTGCTTAAAACCTTTTGACAGAGGAGCGAAAGACTTAATTAGAACCACATGTTAGAACATTGCCCGGGACTTCGGTCTAATTCGTCTTAGTGTGACAGTCTGAGCCGGAAAAAAAGCTTACATCCCTGATAAAAAAGCATTTAACCTTTGAGAGATGACGCTAATAGAAGCGCAACTTCAAAAAGAGCTAGAGGATTATATAAAAAACATAAAACAATCTTCTTACCAACAATTCTTGGTCCTCAGACATGTTCATAAATGGAAACGGTGCTCAGTCATCAGGTGGTGAAATCTTTCAGGGGCTTCAGCTTTTCAAGCGCCCGATGTGGTGGGAGAATGAAGGTGTCACCAGCGCCGTTGGTTGGAGCGTCGTAGCTTTCCTGAGAGCTCCAGCCTGAATGTTCTTGCAGACCTCACGTTTTATACCCAAAACCCGACAGTTTCCCGCCACAATTCACAACGGTACAATCCACTAAGCATTTCAGGTTGAATATAAACAGCTGCGCGTTAACGTGGCAGCTAGTTGCTGAAAAAAAGTCAGACTGCCAAGTAAAGTTAGGCCCCCCTTTTTTTTTTATTCATATTTTTTGCAAACCTCGACCGGACACTAGGCACCATATGCGTACAATAACCTGTCTAAGCATTTCAGGATGAATATAACAGCTGTGCATTAACGTGGCAGCTAGGTGCTGAAAAAAAGTCAGACTGCCAAGTAAAGTTAGGCCCCCCTTTTTTTATTCATTCATTTTTTTTTTGCAAACCTCGACCGGACACTAGGCACCATATGCGTACAATAGCCTGTCTAAGCATTTCAGGATGAATATAACAGCTGTGCATTAACGTGGCAGCTAGGTGCTGAAAAAAGTCAGACCGACACGTAAAGTTAAGGGCTTTTTTCATGCAATTTATTTAGATACATTTTATATCACAGAGTAAAAATGTTCGGTACAAATATGATTTTAAAAGTCCAATGAGAGCGTAAAATAGACCTTGTGGATGTCTGCTAGTTATCATAAACACTGTAAACATGCATATTATCAGTGAATGAAATACAATTTTGCATCGGTCTGTTATTTACACGGCCTCTTTTCAATCTGCGTAATTGCCTCAACACAAACCTTGTTACTAGAGCATCATTTGCCTTCAAATCAGCTGAATACATTTTTAAAATTATTTTACAATAGTAGATTATTTAATAACACACGAATTAAACAGTGTATGATTTAAACTGGTAATATAGGAATGTACAGCGCTATAAACGATAATAACGATAAAAACATAGATATTTAACACAATGCTCTCAAAAACTCGTGACGTAGAATCAATATTTGGATTTTGCTAGCTATGAACGGTACCAGTCTTCTTACATCCTCCCCACGCCCCTTCAAGAAGGCTCGACAAAACAAATCAGATATTGTATTCATGAAATTGAAAAACTGTTTCTTATTCAGAGTAGTTCCTAGGGTGCAAAATGTCCGCCTGATATAATTGTCGATGCAATCTTCGAGCACGTCGTCAGCGCCCAAGAAGATTTTGCTCTTTTCAACGTCGTAAAAGCCTCTAGGTTTCTGACCCAGTTCTTTTTCAAGCTCTTCGATGATTTCACATCGCTTGTTACGACATAGCGCGGTCGGGCGAAACACTGGTTTGGGGTACGCCATCTTTGCTCTGATCAGAAAATAAAAAGCGTCTTCCAGGCATCTAACGCTCGGTCGCACGCCGATCTCAACCATGTGTCGAAACACACTTTCCTGCAACGGAAAAACACACATACATAATAGTAGCAATCGCGAAGATCATCATGTTTTCATTTACTCTACATTAAGAAATGTCATGTTCCTCGGTTTTAAACTCCTGTAAAGATACTTGATCTTAAAATATCTACGGTAATTCTTCCTTCTCAAATGCTGTTTCATTATCAAGCGTATGTCTTCATCACCCGCTTCATACATACTTTTCACATGCTCTGATGGGGACTGTACTCTCTTAATATACTTTAAAACATTCGCAATCATCTTACTACAATCTTCGGGTACTGACATTTCTTTCAAGCCATAGACCGCCCCCATCGTCGCCATAATCTTATAGGGGTCCAGCTTGTAACATAGTTTCCGTATCAAACTGTCTTCATATTCATCACCCGTCGTGAGACAGTCGTGATGCAACTGACTCGGGTCGTCAATTTTACAACCTTCGCATTCGTCGTACCACCCCGCCTTTAAGCACAATTTTATGATCGCGGCTATCGCTGTCAAAAGTCCGCGATATCGATCCGTGCTCCAACTTTCACCACGACAAAATTGTACAATTGCGTCTAAGCGCTTACAGCTGCAGTTTTTATGCGTTACGGCAAGTTTTTTCTGTCTTGAGCAGCAGAGACATGAAAAACGTAGCGATGGCTGTGTGACTTCCATAGTCGTGCTAGCGGTTTTGTCGCCTGGGGCTCCTCCTCCTCTCTTTTGCTGATAAAAAGAAAAAAGGGGTTTTTCGACCTCAGCCTTCCTCACAACTACACGCCTCATCATCACACTCTTAAACACCCCAGAGGATTTGCCGAAAAATTGCGGTTCGTACTTACTTTTCGTTTTCCAACTTCGCACTTTTCTGTTTCGTTTACAGATTCTTCTCCGGAATCCATCTCTGTACAGTCGCTGGAGTCCTCGGGTTCAGGCTCTTGCAGGTCAATACCCTCGTCATCTTCACTTGGTTCCGCTCTTCCACCGCCGTCTGTAGCATCGGAGGTATTGCTCGCCATTTTAGCAACGCCACCAACCGCCTCTTCGCAGGCTCCGGTCTCGGGCTTTATATTCGGCATAGCCGCTGCCTCGACGTCTGTCTCGGGCTTTTTATTCAGCATCGCCGACGACATCTCCGACGTAGTACCCGCAGGCGTTGTTGGCGCGCAATTTTCCTTATCACTATCGTCGAGTTCTGCAGCGTCGTCTGCAGCATTTGCCGCTTCCTTCAGCATCGCTGTTATAGTTTCTCCAAGGGGTCCCGCTTCCACGCTAGAGCAAGACATTCTCAAAGTTGTCTTAAAGCTCGAGCTTTTCTTTGTCGGCAAAAAGCGGGGGTTTCTTAACACACGGTCCTCGGAATGCTGGCTTATATCCTCTGTGAACATACTAGACACGCCCCGCGGTATGTTTGTAGACTCGTATTTCACACTACCCCCACTTCTTAGCAACCCTCCTGCATGCGTGGTCGATTCATACGTTTTTGATTTCATCGCAGTATCATTTTATAAGCCTTGATTCACAATTCCTAACTTATCGTTTTATACGCTTTATGATTTCATCGCCGTATCATTTTATAAGCCTTGATTCACAAATCCTAACTTATCGTTTTATACGCTTTTTTTTTTTTTATTTATTTTTTTTATTTCATCGCCGTATCATTTTATAAGCCATGATTCACAAAATAACGACCTATAAAACAATAAAATGCTATAATCTTATCAATACGTTATAAGGACCGATTAAAACCCCGATTAAAATCAGACTTGGAACGCGTCCAATATAGACACACGGACCAAAGGGGCGTGGCAACACGGACCGAAGGGGCGTGGCCACCTGTCACATCCAATTAGCGAAAATACATGGTGACGAGTAGTATACAACCTATACTACTGACAGGTTTAACAAATGCACTTTTTAGGGAATTCAAGATGGTGAGGAGAATTGATTGGCTAGGCAACAGCAGTAAACTCTATGAAGGAGACTGCATAGTGCTCTCGTTAGGATCACCAGCTCTGGTTAGAGAAATCTTATCGAGAATACATCACTCAAACCAAACCGATACTAGTATCGAAGTTCGCCAATTAGACTTTCTTTTATTGCTCGTCAACTACAAATATCCCCGAAAATCATGGTCCTCATGGTTGGAATAGGGAAGGCTTCTGCTATAATTTAGCAGTGTCAAATAGATTTGGGCCCCTAACCACTTTGGACGAGAATGAATGACAACTAATCAATAGGTCTCCGCCTAGGAAGATGAATCTTTTTACCACTGAAAAACCAGGCGTACCAACCATGCAGGACTTGATTTTGGTCGAGCAAGCGGATGAAGGGGAAAGCATCCCAATTAGGAATAATGTTTCTGAGGGGGTCCTTATGGTCACAACTGACCATCGGGCAGGAGCATGCAGTATCTGTTTTTGGAATGTTGCAGGATTACAGAACAAAGTGAACGACCCGATCTGGCTGAACTTTATCAGTAACTTTGACGTTCTGTGCCTACAGGAGACCTGGGTCATTAACAATGTACACATTAATGGATTTAAAACGTATCATACACCCACAATTCAATCACCTAGTGGACGGCCGAAAGGGGGGCTATGTGTCTATGTCTCAAATATGCTGGGGGCATATAATATCGAGATGGTGAGTGCAGAAATCTATTACCAAATAGTCCTAATATATATGGATTCTAATAGTATATTGGCTTTGATTAACTTTTATAATAATGTGGATAAGGCCCAGCTGGGAGTCATATTAGAGAAGCTTAGCGAGGATATTAGTAGTTTAAAACTAAAAGGTGATATTGACTTCATTCCTATCTGAGGCGGTGATTTTAATATTAGCTTGTGCCCATTTGCTGAAATAGGGAAGTGTGGCTTAACTTTGGATAAGGATGATCCCCCGATTAATTTCCAACACTCAGATAAAGGAGAGTTGTTTAATGATATTATGTTTAAACATGACTTTGGATTTTCAAACCGCTTATGCATGCCTAAGGTGGATTTTGGTTACACATTTATAGGTAGAGGTGCGAAATCAATTATTGACTTTATTATTATGCCAAACTGCCATGCAAGTCACGTGAAGGGGTATAATATTCATCAAAATGTTATGAGTGACCACTTGGCAATTAGCGTGAACATAGTCATCTCAAATAGTGCATTAAGGAAAACTTGCAATAACACAGCATGGGTGCAGAATATAGAACTGGGAAGGAAAAATGGTTATGCAATCCGCCGGACTAGCCGGGACTCAGTAGAGTTAAATAAAGAAATAGTCACAAAGGCATTAGATCCAATTCTAATATGTTTAAGTGATAGCCCAACACATGATGAAGTTTTAAAAGCTTTTAATTGTATTACTGAGATGGTTAAGAGCACGTTGTCAGTGGAATGTAAAGGCACAGGTAACTTTATGAAGGGATGGTTTGACAAAAATTGTACTAAAAGCTATTCAAATTTAAAGCGCGCCCTACACAGAGTGATAAGAGATAATAGTGAGATCAGGGCCTGTAGAAAGTTGTGTAATGCAGCCAGGAAAAATAGGATGAACGAGTTGAAAGATAACGCGTGGAAGAATCTTAGCGAAGCTGCTGAGAGTAAAGATAGCCTGAAATTCTGGTCAGCAGTGAATGCCCCATTCCTAAACAATAATTTGGACGTACCATCAATTGAGGTGGCTATTGAGGAATGAACCTGGATAGACTTTTTTACAAATGTCTACTCGAAACAGAGAGGTATAGACGAAGTAGACCAGAGTCAAGAAATAGAGAGGGCAAAGCAGAAATTTACGCCTATTCACTTGCATATTTCACTCCAAGATGTTAACGCGGCAGTAAAGGCAAGCAAGAGTGGCAAGGCTCCCAGCCCTGATGGGACACCAATTGATCTTTATAAGTCAAATATGGAGGTATGGGGCCCTATTTTAACTAGGGTTTTACAAGCATGCTGCGAAAATGGATTTATAGGTACTTGGTCTGAATCAATTATAGTTCCTATTTTTAAAAAGGGTGAGCGGGAGAATCCTGCTTGCTACTGTCCAATATCTCTGTTGGACTCTTTAATGAAGGTAGCAGGCAGGATTGTTTTAGACCGACTACAAGCATGGACTGAAGAAAACTGCATTTTAAGTGACGTCCAATATGGTTTTAGAGCTGGCTTAGGAACCAACGAGCAGATTTTGAACCTTAGCATTTTAATTGGTAAATATACCCAGGCAAAGCCAGGGAAATTATATTTGGCTTTCGTTGACCTCACAGCTGCCTTTGATTGCGTAATTCATAATAAGCTGTGGTAAGTTCTTAGCGAATTAAAAGTCGACCCTGTTTTAATTCAGTTTTTAAGACAGTTATATTCTGGAGCCATTGCAAGAGTCCGTTATGGAACAATGGGTGAGTGCACTGCGCCATTCAAGGTGGAGAGGGGCGTAAGGCAAGGCTGTGTTTTGGCACCTCTACTGTTCTCATTATATACTAATGCTTTGGAACAGGAGTTGGTGTCACACACTAGGGACCTACCAACTGTAAATTCGCGCCCGATAGCCTCTCTCCTCTATGCTGATGACGCGGTACTTATGGCCCGCACCCAGGTTGGCCTACAGACGGCGCTCTCCTTTTACAGTAGTTTTATGGGTAGGCTTGGTTTAAAGCTGAACGCAAAGAAAAGCTTTGTTATGTCTTGTGGGAGAAAGAAAAACAATTATAGAAGTTACCAGGCGGGGGGGAGTAGGGTGGAAACCATCAACTCGTTCAGTTACCTGGGTGTCCTTTTCAACAGAACCGGCTCTTGGACTCCGGCTGTCAAGGCCAGGAGCTTACTTTTCATGAAGTCCATTGCGGCCTTCATAAATTTTACTAGAAAACTGGGGAAAAGGCCACCTGAAATCCTATTAAAATTTTACCAAGCAAAATGCGTGAGCATAGCAGTTTACGGGGCAGCCATTTGGGGTTTCCAAGAGTGCACATCAATTCAACGTATTGAAAATGGCTTTTTAAGGTTCATTTTAGGAGTCCCAGCAAGTGCCCTAGTTTTTAATTGTCACAGCGAACTAGGAGTTGCATATATTTCTGATTTCATCAAAGTTCAACCGATTCTGCTGTGGCATAGAGTTTGGACTTCGGCTAGTACTGGCCTTAATAGGGAAATAATAATGAATGCCATGAGATTAGATAATGCCGACAAAATTGTTTGGCTTAAATATGTAAAAAAATGTATGCAGGACATTGGACGCCCAGAGTTCTTCACCTCGCCCGAAAATATGAACCTTATTAATCGGAAGGATTTTAAAAAAGTTTGTATGACCCACCTAGAAGAAAATAGGTTAACTCTTGAGATGAAGAAAAGTATGGTGGTTAAACATCAAATAATCACCATAACATGTGACATCCAACCATATCTATTATGTGTTGTAGACGGATATGATAGATATTTGTTAACAAGATTTAGATTTGGGACTTTCCATAGTCTGATTACCCACCCAGCCATTGATGATTGGTCAAGGGAACTTTGCCGATGCCCCTGTGACAATATCTCATTACAATCTACATTACATGCAATTTTATTCTGTAAATTTTATACCAATGAAAGGCGCAGATGGTTAACACCTTTATTAAAACAAGGAGGATGGAGGCAATGTCGCCCCGCCCTTGTGTACTTACAGATGTTGTGAAATTTTTATTGCATTGTTTCTAAAGAGTGTGTTTTGGACTAGGAAACGCCTAAATAACTAAAGATATGTAATAGGTCGGAATTATCTAGGGCGAGATGGCTCATTTCAGGAATTATAGATTCCTTATATGCACTTCATGAATTTTTAGGAATGTATACCCACGAGATGTGTATTGATGAACTATACATGTAATTTATGCTGAAATACTTATTCTTTTTAATATGCCTGCTTTTATGATTTTAACCCCTTCAGTGCCCATGACGAGCTGGACTCGTCATGGGCCGCGGTGGCGCTGTGCCCATGACGAGTCCAGCTCGTCATAGACCCCGCCCGCTAATGCAACGGCCGGCACTGGGCGGGGAAAGGGGCGGGCACTGAAGGGGTTAATGTCTAAAATCGAATAAAGCTCGTTTTGATTTGATACTTGAAGGTAGCTTATTTTGTTTTTAATTTGGTGGATCAGAAGAGCTCTGCTCATGAATTTGGGTTACTTCCTCATGATTGCGTAAAAGATGCTTGTCTGACCCTCTCATTCATCACATCGCTGATGTGGTACTACTACATTAAACAATAGAAATTGTGTAATTCATTATTGTCAGCCTTTTGTTAATTGTGACTGTTTGGAAAACACGGGCAAAAAGGTGTGGTAATGTTAACACAGAGTTTTCCACATTTTTCAAGTGTATGTCAATATCTGTAGGGCAGAGGGATGGATGATCTAACTGGATGATCTAACTACCGCTACATTGTTTTGCTTCCAAATGCAGGATAGCATTCTCCATGAGGCTAAAAGCATTTAAGTTAGAGTCTTGGCCAGATCGGTGTTTTAACGTGTGACCGTGCAAACACATCAGACTACAGTGCACGTGTCTTTAATTCCCCTTAATTAAGAATCTTCCCAACATTTGAGAGCTTACTTGTGCCCCTTTAGGAATGCTTTACATGTATCCAGGAGACATTCGTTTTATGAGAGACCATTGTTTGTAAAGTCTTTGTTTATAACATTCAGATATTTGGAATGTTGAATAGTTTTGTTCTCATGCATCCACTCGGCCTGATAGGGGTAGATTCGGACCACTGATGGTTGAACATCTCAACTTCTCCTGAGCATCTGGCATTAAGCGTGGGATCATTATTTGAAGCTATAAAAATAATCTTCTTACCTTTTTAGGGGCATTTCAGCCGAAAAGCGGCGATAATTTTATCGCTATATCACGCGATTGCGTGAATCCTTGCCTTAGCGCCTGTTTACTGAACGCCCAGCTTTGCATCTCTAATAAGATGCAAAGTGGGCGTTCCTTCCCGAAATAACTGGAGAAATGTAGCTAACCGACATTTCTCCAATTATCAAGGGAATCGCTAACAAGCATAGCGATAAGAAAAGGAGCGCTAACCATGGTTATCGCTATTTTCCTTACGCCTGCCTTAGTTCTGACTTAGCCATGTAATCCAATGGGAGGTAGATTACATGGCTATGACCACCCTGCCCTATCAGCAAGGTATCGCTGGTCACAGTGCGATTATCGCTGGATTTCCAGCGATAATCACACTGTTTTCAAGCTAACGCTTGCATTTCTATCGCTTTGGAGATAAGCGTTGCTGATAGCACGCTATCTCCGCGATAGAAAGCAGCTATTGCCTGCGATAATTATCCTAGCGCTAAGTGCGCTTAGCGATAATTATCGCCGGCCCTTGCTGATATGCCCCTATGTTTGTTTTCGCTGTCACTCTTTAACACAGCAAAATAGAAGAGATCTTCGAAGCACAAATCAAATGACTTGAGCCTACACCTATGAGGACTTCTTTTGGGTGGATAACCCTTGCGGTCTTACCATAGCAATGTAGTTCAGTGTAAACTATTTATTTTGGCTGCCCACTGTGGGCCATAGACACGATGTGTAGTTTACAGACGTTTTTAGTGCGCGACCAGACAGAGTGTAGCTTCAACATGTGTCAGGCTACGTAGTACTCACAGTAAGTATCTTAAAAGGAAGACATCTTTGCAGGATTTACATGTGAAACAAAAAGCACTCGCAGCTTGAGAAATGTGTTTGTGCTTAGGAAAAACACAGCTTTGGTATCAACATTTCTTAATGGTGGCACAGGGATATTGGTGAAAGGTACTATAACAATCCTAAAATTGAATGTGGAATAATATTCACATTTGCTCAGGAATGGTCAGTCATATGTAGGACAGAGCCGCAGTGAATGCTCACAATCTTTTGTATTCTGTTTTTAAGCATTTTTATAATAATACAAGAATGTTGTTTCAGAGAAAATTTAGACAGCTCCACAGTAACTTGTAAAATGAAAAAAGAAAATGTACATATATTGTACTTGATGTAAGCATTGTCCGAAAGAAGCATTGGTTCGGCGGATTGGAAAACCATCTTTTGGGAATAGATGGGAAGAAGTTTGACACCACGGCGGTTAGAGAATATTTGCTCCTCTTCCTGAAATAATTTTAGACAATTTACATTTTAACCAGTGGAATGACTGCTTTGAGGCTGAGGAACTTTTATCACGCTATTTTCTTGATCATTCAAAGATTGTTGTAGAAAGACAACGATTTTTTATCAGAAGGCACCTGGGTCATGTGACTGTCGATAATATGTTGCAGAGTTATGCATTTTAGCTTCATGAGATATTGAAGGATTAATTGCACAGTATTGATGTATTCAGATTGTGGTTTATTATTCTCGTTCGTTCAGCAGTTCAGTATACTTTTTTCGGCTGACATAGCCATAAAAAACAACAACACAGTAAAACATGCTGTTAAAATACAAGCAGTACAATTTGTGCATCAATAAGATAAGACAAAAGCACAGTGAGAAATCAGTAAAAACATACAATTCAAATATGAGCAGTGCAACAATACATCAATAGTGCAGAAAAGTGCAATAAACGCAGAGCAGCGCTAACTATTTACCTAGACATTTAAATCTCTCCTAATGCTAAGGGAGTAACAGTAGCTGTTACTTGATTATTTCGGTATTAGTCTTCAAACATTATTATAAAAACATCCATAAACATATTCTAAAATCATGACTAAAACTGAAATGGAAATAATTAAATAGAAGTAAAATACACATTTCTGCATACATACAAGCAACATTGGGTAATAAACGATCACATTTCAACCCCCTGGACCCTTTCAAGTTATATTAGCAGCTCTTTTAATGACTGTTTTATTGCAATTAAAAATCATCCTATTGCACATACAACATTTAAAAATCTCATATTTATCAACAGGCTGGATGCTTATAGGATTAATAATCTTATAAGCAATAAAAAGAGGTTTTAAGAACTCCTTTCGTTAATCTAGGAACCGCAAACAATCCAATAAAATATGTGGGCCGGTGCATTTTACTTTCAGTCCACTTGTGCACCAGCCCTGTTCATTTCTCAGTGCAGCTTTTGTCTTCATATCTGCACTGCATGGATTAAGTCCAACCCTAAAGTTCAATACGGCATTCCTAAGATTAGGGCTTGGCAGAGACTCAATACCAGGGAACGTATCATCATTGCTACAGTCTTTTTCCCAAGAACTGTGTGGACAGTTTACTCCCCAGGTAGAGCAAATCCTTCTCTCTAGCGCTTTTACTTATAATAGTTTGTAGCTCTTGCTTTGGGATCTGCTGCCCTAACTTCGATTTTTCAGGTGCTAATGATAGTTTGTGACGCCCAATTCAGTTTACTTTTCTCTATCTCCTTTTTTACAAAGATGTGATATGTTAAGGATCCCTTCTCTACTCAATCTCTGCCAAAAATGGACTCCTCCCTCTCCATGACCCGCCAGACCAACGCCGTTGCCTCCACTAGCTTCAACTGCCTTCGCATCCTCTGTAAGACCTTCAAGTGGACCCCCCCGACTGCAGAAGGACCGTCACCCACACACTCATCACCAGCAGACTGGACTACAACAACGCCCTCTATGCTGGAATCAACAAGACTCTTCTGCACAGGCTCCAGACCATCCAGAACGCCGCAGCCAGACTAGTCGTCGGGACACCGCTGTAGGAGAGTAGGATCTGCTTCTTATAGTTACCGCCACCTTTTGCTGATGTTGCACTGTTTTTCGACTTTAGTCTGTCTGGGACCCTGCTAACCAGGACCCCAGCCTAGATGCATCCTCTGTAAAATTATTACCAGTACTTTAGGTACACTCCAGATTGGATTCTGCGGTACCCTTATAAGTCCCTAGTATATGGTATACTATGTACCCATGGCATAGGTACCCCAGAGGCCTACCAGGGGCTGTAGTATGTATTATGCCACCCCTGAGAAGCCTTCCAAAATGACACCACAGGACTGCTACTGCAGCCTGGGTAAGATGTTGCATGCACCCCTTACTGAGATATAGGTTCACTATATCTCTCCATATCACTGCACATATAAACCTATCAGTCACCTCTATGGCAGCCCTTATCAATCCTGAAGGCAGGGTGCTGGGTTTTATGTGAGAGGGTGCCCATGCATGAGCAGAGCCCCTCTGCAGCCTTCGGAACCTTTATTCGGGGTTGTTTGAGATGCAGCCAAACCATATACTCTTAAGTGCATTATAACCAAACGGTAAATGCTAACTTTGGGATGGCTGCACAGAAACATGTCGTGTTTGGTGTCAAACACCTTGGAATCATACCAGTAACTGGTGTGGGAGTATGATCCCACCCTTCTAGAGGGAGAGACATGACAGCACTGGTATACCCGGTGCCAGCTAACAGAGCCCTGGCATCACAAAATGGATGCTGCCAGCCACAGACACGAGTCTGCCCTCTGGCTGCTGGACGAAACTCCGGCAGGGGAGACCTGGACAATAGGTTTCCTGTCACAGGGAGGTGTCACCACCTCCCAGACAAGCTTTAGTGTATTGGGGCTGGGTGGGTGCACTCCAAGAGTGCTTTGAAGTCTGCACTGGGGGCACATTTGGTGTCCCTGTGCATAGTCCAGCTCTAACCAGTTGCAGGGGCTACAAGCCCCTGATCTGGCGTGAAACTGGACAAAGGAAATGGGTGTAGCCACCCCTCTTTCCTGACCCTCCCATAGGTGGGTCCCTAGAGCTTGTCCCACCCCTTCCTTGGGTATAAGATAGGAACCCCTGGCAACAGGACTTTAGATGACGCCTGGATGAAACTCTGATACTGAATCCTGGAACTTCGACAATCTACATTAAACTAGATGACTGAAGAATCTCCCTTGGTGTAAAGGAGTTACTCCCCTGCAAGGCAGGCACCAAAGATGCATCTGATCAGTTTGCATCTGCGAAGCTCCTGCCGGAATCCGAAGAATTTTGCAACACGGGAGGTGGTTTTCTGTGGTCTTAGAGGTTGATCAGTAACCACAGCAAGTCTGAGGCCCATATCCCTTGTGGCGACCGTGCAACTTGAACTCCTGGACACCGCATCACTTTGCAGAAGCATCAGCTTTCCAATGACTCCTGCAGCTGAGCTTTGGGTTACTTGTAGCCCTGACCCAGAGCAGCATTTGCACCAAAGATTGCCCACCTACACTCCAAGAGTGTTCCGTAAGCTGGCACTTTGTGTTTTCTCTTGCGGTCCCTTTGCGATCCCTGGTCCGTCGACTGGTGGATCCCTGTGAAAGCAACTTTAACTTTAATTGGGCTTACCTGGTTGCTCCAGACGTGCTCTGACTCTCAATTGCTTGCGGAGTCCCCAGGACCTTGCTGGTCCGCACCGAAGCATCTTTTCTCTTCCTGCGTGGATTGCTGCTGCCAAGGCTTGTTGGGTCCAATCTGGGCACCAACACTGCAGCACTCGACATCCTTTGTGGGACAGCTCGAATCCATCTCCTGGTTGTCATCGACACCTCCTGGTCCTCGTGGCTGCAGAGTCAAGCTTCACCTCTTCGCACCTCTTCGCATCTGAAACACCCAACATTGGTGGGCATTCGTCTATCATGCCCCTGGTCAGTGGCAAGTAACCCAGACTCTGTCCCCTCTGCTTTCAGGTTCTTCTGATCTTCGATCTAGGCTTGGATCACACCGGAAACCTTTCTCCTTCCCGGCAGCAGCACTTTGCAGTACATCGCCATTGAAATCAACGACGATTCCCGACACCATTTGACACCTATGCACCCGGCTTCCCTGGGTGAGGTAACTTGAGTACTCCAGTGCTCCCGTGGGTGCTGGCCCTAGAACCCCCTAAGTTTAAAGGGGTTTGCTCAAAGTCCTCTCCCTAGTGTCCTTAACTTCTAAAAATCCAACCATGACTTTCCCATAGAATAGTACGGGGCTCGAGGCTGTGTTCTCACACTGCACACGTCCCCCGTGGGTCTCCTGTGTCACTACCTTGGGTGGTTCCTTGGAGTCCCAGTGATTCTACGTGCTCTAGGCACTGTGTCTAGTCAAGTTGTGGTTCTTATACCACTTTCTTAATATATGGTTTGGTCTGCCCCTAGGGCCTATTGTATATTGTGCTATTTACTGTCGTTTTAGAACTGTATTATTGTGTATCTTGGACTCTAATCTCATAAAGAGATTAGTAGTGAGTGTTTAGAAATAAATACATACATTTTATATGTACCTTGTGTGGTTCTCCTTTCATTTAGTAATTCAAGAGGTTATAATCTGGTAAACCAAGCTTCTTTGCACTCCTTCAAGACTTAGCCTGACGGCTGCTCTCCATAGCTACCACTAGGATACCTTTCAATAAAGGTTGTCTTTAAACCTATCATCAGTAAGGGCTGTTTGGACTGGTGCAAGGTGCCCACTATAACTAGTGGACAGCATGTGCCAGGCCAACCTCTCACATTGGTGGCAGCAGTGGGATTCAAGCTTGCTATTGCTTTACCAGATACTGTCTTTGAGTGACTAACTGAAAACCACTATAGGTACATAGGTACATATCAATCAACTCTAGAATAAAGTAAGTTCTATTGAACTTGGAGTTGGGTTAGCAAAGGGACCAGCACACCCCTTTTCCCCAACTCAAGAGAGTCTAGTAGCTCCCACTAGGTTAGGTAGGTGCAATACCTCACTACACTAGTATGTCTTCAAGGCCTGAAGCTAGTGGCTCCTTGAGTTCCAAGTATGACCATCTCACATTCGTGGAATTGAGAAACATGTGTACAGCTAGGAAGTTTAAGACAGGGAGGAGTGCAAACACTCAATGTCACATGGAGGCACTGTTGTTAGATGACCTCAGAAAGACCCCAGGGTCTGATGAGGTAGGCAAGTTGGGTGGGGCAGCAGAAGAGGAAAGGCCAAGAGGTGACAACACCTATGACCAGGACTCTGAAGCTGACCAGGAGGAGCAAGATGATTCTAACCTGGAAAATCCAATCCATCCTGAAGGTGAGGAAGAAGGCCTCAGTGGCCCTCTCTATACCCCACCTGGAAGGGTTGGTGGTGTGCCAAGAAGATCAAGATCTCCTTCTCTGGAGTCTAATCATTCTGGTGCACATCGGGGGCCTCTGTCTCTCATAGGACCTTTTTCCCCTAGAAGAGGGAGTCCTCTTATGAGAGAAAATGCAGACTGATCCAGTTTGAGCAAGCTAATGTTAGGATAAAGAGGGAACAGTTAGCATTGGACAGGGAATCCCTGGAGCTCCAGAGAGTTTCATGATGGCAGCAACAGTGTCCCTAGAGGTAGAGATCATACTCATGACCATAGGAATCTGAACAAGATTGTCCCTCCCTACCAGAGTGGGGATGACATCACCAAATGGATAACTGCACTGGAAAGGGCCTGTAAAGTACAGAGGGTCCCTCGGGAGCAGTGGGCAGCAATCCTGAGGCTCTCCTTTGCAGACAGAGGGATAGACAAGCTCCTCACTGTTAGAGAAGAGGATGCTGACAATTACAGTCTTGAAGAGTGCACTGATAGATGGGTTTGGCCTAACCACTGAACAGTACAGGTTGAAGTTCAGAGATACCCAAAAGGCACAGACTCAAGACTGGGTTGACTTTGTAGATTGTGCTACTAAGGCTCTGGAGGGCTGGTTACTTGGCAGTAAAGAGTGTGATTTAAAAAAGTTATACAATTTGATTCTGAGGGATGAGATCCTTAATAATTGTCAAAATCAGCTGTTGCATCAGTACCTGGTGGACTCTGATCTGACCTCTCCCCAAGAATTGGGTCAGAAGGCAAACAAATGGGTCAGAACAGGGGTAAGGCAGAAGGTTCAGAACCAAGGTGGTGACTCCAAGAAGCAGGATTCCAAAAACTCTGATAAGGGTGGGGACAAGGGTAAAGACCAGAAGTCTTCTCGAGGGCCCCAAAAATCAGCATCTGGTGGGGAGTCCCAATCCAACAAAGGAAAAGGCCAAAAGAAACCATGGTGTAAAATCTGTCAACAGAAAACCCATTGGACAAGAGATTGTACCAAATCCAAAGACTCAACTCCAGCTACTGTTGCCCCTAAGGAAACTGTTCCCCCTAGTTCAGCTCCAAGTGGTGGTACTCAGAATAAGGGTGCAGTAGGGTTAACCCTGGGTTCTGAGGTGGACTGGCATAGTCAGAGTTCCAACTCAGGCTGTACTGATCTGTGATGGAGGCATGGATATGGCCTCCTTTGTGAGTCCCAGTAATCTGGGCAAATACAGACAGCAGCCTTTAATTAATTGATAAGATGCTTTGGCATTCAGGGACACATGAGCAAGTGTCACAATGGTGACAAAAGATCTTGTGGCTCCTGGGCAGATCATACTTAGTGAGATGTACCAAGTGACCAATGCTAGCAATGTCAGGATAGACCATTACTTGGCAGTTGTTAATTTCTCCTGGGGAAGTGTAAACGGCCTTAAGAAAGTTGTGGTAAGTGCAGACCTCCCTATTGAATGCTTCCTTGGCAATGATTTGAAAACTTCAGCTTGAGCTGAAGTGGAGCTCAGGACTCATGCAGAAATGTTGGGAATCCCTGCACATGTGTTTGCTGTGACCAGGTCATAGTCAAAAATGTCAAAAGCTCTTAGGGGATGCCAAAATGAGGCCACTTTTTACCACATGGTATGGGACTGCCCTGCTGTCAAATCGGTATGGGAGGGGGCCACGGCCAAGCTTCAAACTGCGCTGGGGAAAACGCTGGCCCTCACGCCTCAGATGGGCCTACTTAATATATGGGAGGCTACGGACCTCACGGAGATCGAGCAACAGATGACAACGCTGGGCTTCACCTTAGTCAAACGTGAAATAGCACGCCACTGGGAGACTGCAGGTGCACCATCTATGCGGGTATGGGTACAGGAGTTGGATAGATGCATGATAGCAGAAAAGGAAGTGTTCATAATTCGAGGATGCCCCAAGAGGTGGGATAAGAAATGGAAAGCGTGAAATGGGTACCGAGGGAACCTATGTACATCTCCGGTGGTGGACTTAGCACTAAGGAAAAATGAACTCAGAGAAATGTTAAAATTGTAAACGCAATTCATTATACTTTACCTATGGAAAAAGTGTTATATGGTGCTGCTGGCACACATGTTGCTCTGTATGCGATTAAGGCAAAATCAATAAAAATGTTATTTAAAAAAAAAAAAAAGTCAAAAGCTGAACTGGCCCTGGATCCTGGAAGAATGGACCAGGCGCCTCCCAAGAAAAGGAGCAGCAGGGGTTAGGCAGTGTCTTCCCCTCTGGCTCAGGAAGCAGATCAGTCTCTTGAGGGAGATGATCTCAGCCCTGAGGAAGGAACTGTCCCAGATGAGTTTGAACCTGATCAGGTTGAGTTCTTGGGGACAGGGGGCCCTTCCAGGGCAGAACTGATCCAGGAGCAGCTGATCCGCCCTTCTCTTTAACCCCTCAGAAAGCAAGCTGCTGATGAGGCTGCTGGGAATGCTAGTGGAACCCATAAGATATATTGGTATGATGGACTCCTGTACTCAGAGAGTAGAGACCCAAGGAGGTTGGTTATACCTCTGAAGTTCAGGGGCTTCCTATTAACACTAGCCCATGATAATCCTCTAGCCGATAACCTGGGCCAAAACAAGACTTAGGACAGAAGTGTCCCTCACTTTCATT
The DNA here is from genome assembly GCF_964204655.1 of Triturus cristatus. Lineage (NCBI taxonomy): Eukaryota > Metazoa > Chordata > Amphibia > Caudata > Salamandridae > Triturus > Triturus cristatus. Next base: position 81,174,309 of record NC_140584.1, on the reverse strand, counting down.
GGCCCCACATGTCTGAAGACACCAAGGAGCTTTATTGCTCCTGTGTCACCTGTCAAGCCAGCGGGAAGGCAGGTGGTACAACAAAGGCCCCCTGATGCCACTACCTGAGGTGGGGGTTCCCTTTGAGAGGGTTGAGATTGACATAGTTGGTCCCATGGATCCTCAGACAGCCTCTGGGCACAGATTTATACTGGTGGTGGTGGTGAATCATGCCACTAGATACCCAGAAACCATTCCCCTTAGGACCACTACAGCTCCTGTGGTGGCAAGGGCCCTACTTGGAATCTTTTCCAGAGTGGGTTTCCCTAAGGAGGTAGTATCAGACAGGGGTGCAAACTTCATGTCTAGTTACTTGACTGCTATGTGGAAGGAGTGTAGAGTGAATTATAAATTCACCACACCCTATCACCCACAATGCAATGGTTTAGTTGAGAGATTCAACAAAACCTTAAAGGGCATGATAAAAGGTCTCCCAGAAAAGCTTAGGCACAGATGGGACATACTTTTGCCCTGCCTTCTCTTTGCCTAATGATAGGTTCCACAGAAGGGGGTTGGTTACAGCCCATTGAGCTTCTGTTTGGACATCCAGTTAGGGGTCCATTGTGTCTGGTGAAGGAGGGATGGGAGTTACCTCTCAAACCTCCTAAACAGGATATTGTGGACTATGTACTTGGTCTCCGCTCCAGGATGGCTGAGTACATGAAGAAGGCAACTAGAAACCTTGAGGCTAGCCAGGAATACCAAAAGGCCTGGCAAGACCAAAAGGCTGTGCTGACTGTTTACCAGCCAGGGCAGAATGTATGGGTGTTGGAGACTGTGGCCCCAGCAGCTCTCTAAGACAAGTGGAGTAGCCCCCATAAAATACTTGAGCAGAAGGGAGATGTCACCTACCTAGTGGACCTAGGAACTCCCAGGAGCCCACATAGGGTGCTCCATGTTAACAGGCTCAAGCCATATGTCGACAGGGCTGACATGGGCTTGCTCATGGCAACTGATGAGGGACAGGAGGAAGAGAGTGATCCACTCCCTGACCTGCTCTCTCAGAACCTTGATGATGGATCAGTAGATGGTGTAGCCTTGGCAGGCAGCCTCACTGTCCAGCAACAAACTGACTGCAGAAAAGGTCTCAGCCAGTTTAGACATATTTTCTCACTGACCTCAAGATTACCTGGTGCACTCATGAAGTGGACACTGGGTACAGTATGCCTGTTAAAAATAAGATTTATAGGCAACCTGATCATGTCAGGGACTGTATCAGGGCTGAAGTCCAGAAGATGTTGGATTTGGGAGGCATTGAACCCTCAGACAGCCCTTGGGCTAGTCCAGTGGTCTTAGTGCCCAAACCTCACACCAAAGATGAAACAGGAGAGATGAGGTTTTGTGTAGATTATAGGGGTCTCACTGCAGTCACCAGGACTGATGCCCATCTAATCCCAAGGGCAGATGACATATAGCTACTTTGGCCTCAGCCAAGTTTCTGAGCACATTTGACTTGACAGCTGGCTACTGGCAGATCAGACTAGCTGATGACGCAAAGCCAAAGACAGCATTTTCTACCCCTAGTGGGCATTATCAATTTGTGGTGATGCCCTTTGGTTTGAAGAATGCACCTGCCACTTTCCAAAGGTTGGTGGATAAAGTCCTTACAGGCCTGGAAGCCTATAGTGCAGCATATAGATGATATTGCTGTCTTTAGCTCCACCTGGGAGGATCACCTGGTCCACCTGAGGAATGTGGCAGGTGCATTCTTCAAGGTGGAGCTAAAGACAGCAATATCATCTAGATATGCTGCACTATAGGCTTCCAGCACATGAGCCAGCACCTACGAGGCCTCCACTGGCTCCCCGTTGAGAAGAGGGTCACATTCAAACTCCTCACCCACGCCTACAAATCCCTCAACAACATCAGACCCAAATTCCTCAACGAGAGACTTTCCTTCCACGTACCCAAGAGGAACTTCCGCTTCACCGACCTCGCCCTGGCAGAGGTCCCCCGCATCCGCAGAAACAGAACCGACAGGAGATCCTTCTCCTACACCACAGCCAAAACCTGGAACAAGCTCCGTATAAAAATCAAACGCTCCCCGACCCTGCACACGTTCAGGAAGGACCTAAAGACCTGGCTCTTCGGCTGATCCGGAGCTGACCCCCCCCCCCCCCCCCCCCACAGCAAAGCAATCTGCCTCGTACCTCACTTCCCTTTTTTGTCATTGCTCATAGACTAAGGCAATGATCTATTGTTGAGTGGCCCTCCTTAAAACCATCTTGCTCTATCGGAATTAGGTTGTTTATTAGTTTTATTATTGTAACATGAATACTGAAGAATGCCTGCAATGCTGCAGGAATCCAAATGTAGCAGATGTTTTCGATATAGCTAATAGTATTGAACATTTTGCGATGGCTTCAAGGGAGCTTAGTAAAATTGAGAGATTAACTTCTAGTGTGGATACCAGAGTAGTTTCAACATGTGTGGATCAGTATAGGACTGATGTGCGATGGAATGATGAAATTAGTAGCAGAAACCGTTACTGCTTTAGATGTGGTCCTCGTTACCATTTAGCTAGCACAAATGATTGTCTGGACATCAAAGGATTTGTAATAAATGCAAAAAGGCTGTCCAGCTTGCAAAGATGTGTTGCACTTCTCAAACCATTCTTAAAGTCAACAGAGTTTAAGATGACAATTTATTGGGGCTCTTTGAAAAAATGTAATTTGGTTTTAAATGTTAGGTCAGAAGTTATGCCTTTAAAATAGGCTAAATGGGATCCTGTATGAGACATTATTAAAGGGAGTGTGCCTTTGAATGTCACTGTAGATGTTGAATCTCTGATAACTATTATTTTGAACAAGCTGTTTTCCAAGGAATGGCATGACAAACTTTATTTCCCTCTTGCATCAAGGTTCTACCCCTCCAGGAAACCAACATTGATATCCTGGCTTATTGTATGGGAAATGTAAAATACAATGATAGAATGGTTCATGCCAAGGCATATGTTGCTAAAAAGTATTATAGCATTTTAAAGGTGAAGGAATAAAAATGCCTTTGAGACGGTGTTGAAACCAGGGACATTTTTCCCGGTTTCAGCGGTGGCTGATTGCTTCAAAACAGATTTTTCAGGATATTCCTGAAACCCATAGCAACGTTTTCATTGAGGAATAACATGTGTTAAGGTGTGAATGCACAAAATAGTTTTGCCAAAAACAGCTGTTTCTGTTTCTCCTAAAGTTAGAAATGTACCACTCATCATACCAAAACAATTGAAGGACGTCTGCAGCAGTTCGTTGTTGAAAAACGTATTGATAATATTAACTGTTCAGAATGGATGTCACCTATTATAATTGCAAAAATATTACGCAAGATTGGTCTCTGTGATGATCCTAGGTCTCTGAATATGAATATTTCAATTGGTTGCCAACCACTGCTTAAAATTTGTGAGATGTTAGTGCAGTTAGGAAATGTAAGATCATTTCTAACCATAGACTTAAGGTCGGCATATCATCAATTGAAATTGCTGAAGAATCCTGCTCTCTAGTCCCATTTATCACTCCTGTTGTGACTTATTATGCCAGATGTGTGTCATTCAGACTAGCTTCAGTTGCATCTGTTGTTCAGAAATACATTTTCCAATTGTTGCAAGAAGTGTGAGAGGGGCTTCAAGCCTCCCTAGATGACATGTTGATTCATGTTGGCCCTCTGAAAGAACACAACTGAGTTTTTGGTCAAGTTTTGGAAATTTTGGAGGTTGATGGATGAAGAGTCAGAAAAAGTGAAAGTTCTTTACTGACACTATGAAAAAGTTGGGTCATTTCAGTGCTAATGAAGTAAGACCAAAAGTGGATTTGTCCAAATCAAGCACAGATGTTCTACATCCACCAATGTTGGCCAATTGAAGTCATTTCTTAAAGTATTCCAAGTACTATTAGTGAGTTGTGAAGTGACTTACTGTGCTTACCAACCCTCTGAAAAGGTTACCATGGAAGGATGAACAGTTCACATCTAATAAGGCTGCAAAAGAAGCTTTGACTAAAGTTAAAAATTGATAGTTGAAACGCCTGCGCTCAACCCTTATGTGGGGGCGAGTTGTGTATTATACCTGTTGATGTCAGTTCTGTCAGTGTTGGTGCTGAAGAAGACACTGTTGCTTTTGCCTCGATCTGTCTTAAGGAGACTGAAATGTGTTACAGTATAATAAAACATGGAGCTATAGAATGTGTTTGGACTGTTGAACATTTTAACACCTATGTGTGGGGACGCAAGTTTTTTGTGTACTGACCATAAACAATTAGTTTACTTTCAGTGGGAGAAGTTTATGGGGAGGGTGTCTCCAAGATTGGTTGGATTATTTTCAAGGATGCAGGAGTTGCATTTTGAAAGTCAGTATGTTTCAGGGAAAGACAATTCAAGAGCTGATTTCTTGGTAAAACTTCCCGTGGGTCTGAAAAGCAAATATTCAAAGAATTTGATTGTGTGTGTTATAGGTCTTCTTGATTGTCTTATGTCTTTGAGGGACATGTTCCCCATGGAGGAGTGGGTAAGTGTCTCACAGGAGGATAAAATACTTTGTGAAATTAAAAAAATACAACTCAAGGATGGCCTAAATAAAGATATTTACAGGATGAGCGATAGAACTTTGCCAAATTCAGGATGAGTTAAATATTGAATACACAATAGTGCTTGGAAAAGACTGTGTGTTCTGATGGTGTGTAAACACCAGATTGATCAGTAGAGCTCAGGAGTAGGTTCAGAGATTGTTCGAAATGGGGTTTCTGGTTGGATAGGGTATGCACCTAAGCCAGGCAGAACCTACCACTCTAGTCAGGGTAAAGGAGTTACACACCCAAGATAACACCTGCTCACCCCCTTGGTAGCTTGGCACGAGCAGTCAGGCTTATCCCGGAGGCAATGTGTTTAGCGGTTGCACAAGACACACATACACCAGTGACACCACAAATACACCACAAAAGAGACTCCACACCAGGTTATGAAAAATAGCTCATACATTGTATATAAACACATAGACCACAATCACATAAATCACTTTGCCAACTAGGCAATTGTCATAAAATCACAGGTAGTGTACTAAAATAAAGACTTATTAGTTTGCACATGTTATAAAAGCATCTTCACTGTACATAATCTGCTGGTCCTGAAATGATACTTGATTCTTGTTAACATATCCTAGCAAGGTATGAACAAAATGAATCATAACATCAGGGCATGAGTATGAAACAGTTGGTTAATGCACACAAACACATGTATCACCAATAATGTGCATACCTGAAAGTGCAAGCATCAGAACAATCTGCATCACTACATTAGGGCATGAAATTCAGCAGTAACACCCATGGATGAAAATCCATGGATCTGCACATGTCACCTTAATTACATGGATCATAAAACATCCCCATAAGAATATAGGTTGCAGCGCATCTGCATGCCTATTATGGGTTATACGGTAATCCAACCACAATTGAATGGCTCAGAAGCACCTACGTGCATATTATCCATAACACGGTAATCAACCAAGGTTTAGGGAAATCCTAGGTTGGACCTCCTTGAGGTCTCACCCCGTCCCACCGTCACAATTCAGTGGCTTCGAGGTATTTAGATGGGGGAAGACACAACTCCGTATGGTTCGGCGGAGAGACCTTCCTGGGTCCCCAATGCACCTAGCAAAATTCCCGCAGCCTCCCCATCCCAAGCAGAACTGTTCTGGGGACGTAGCATGTCCGACATCCTACGGGGCTTCTTGATCCCCTGCCAAGACACACATGGGCCTGCATCTGGGAGACTTCCTGGAGTCTCCTACTTTGGGATGACGAGAGGACTCGCAGGCCACTACCCATGAATGTGTGGCTCAGCAGTCCGGCCTCCTATTGCTCTCCTCGCTCAGCCTCAGCGAGGCCCTGAAGCTGCCCGATCTCCTCATAGGAAAGCCAGAGTTGCTTGACTTCTTTCCCTTCTGGCAGGCCGCTGATGTCATGGCAAGGGGGCGCTGGTGAGGGATTTCCCCGGGGGGGGTGCCAGAAGCGACACATGACTTAGTGGTGCCTCCAATCAGCTGTGTTGCTTGTTGTGCCTTCCTTGCAGATAGGCAATCACCACTGGCTGAAGTTACACACACCAGTGGATTTTTTTTTGTAAAGTTAAGTTGCGCTCCTTTCATTTTTAACAAAAAGAACAATTGATGGACAGAATGCAGAACAATGTCATACATTCACCCCAGTACAGAGATCTGGGCCAAAATCCATCATTTTTTTGCTCCTCTTGCCATTCCAGTTTGAACCCAGCCATATGCAAATCAGTCTTGACCCTGCGCCCAATCGGAACACTCCAGCCCGAACTTCCAGGCCAGGTCCTCCCTGGACTGGAAACAAGCATCCTAGGACCGGTTTCGGGGTTTCACTCCTCATCAGCCAGGATAGCTTGATTCCAGTGGCATGGAGAACACAGGACCCACATCTGGGCATACCCATCCCACTCGGGGTGACAAATGCAAAATTGAAGGGTATGCCCAGGCACGGGTCCCGTGCTCACTACACCACTGGATTCAAGTTAGCCTTGCTTATGAAAGATGATACCCTGAAACCGGTCCCAGGATGCTTATTTCCAGTCCAGGGAGGACCTGGCTTGGCAGTTCAGACTGGACTGTTCCCACAAGGAACAGGGTCAAGACTGATTTGCATATGGCTGGGTCCACACTGGGGTGGTGTGGTGAGCAAACAAATGATGGATTTAACACAGATCCTTGTGACTCGGGGTCAATATTTGCATTTTCCAGCATTCCGTCCTTCAATTGTTTCTTTTGCATATGTCAACCTAAGTGGGAAGGGTATGCCCAGACGTGGGTCCCATACTCACTAAACCACTGGTTTCATGCTAGCCTTGCTTATGAAGGGTGATGCCCTGAACCTGGTCCCAGGATGCTTGTTTCTGGTCTAGAGAGGGCCTGGCTTGGCAGTTCGGACTGGACTGTTCCCACAAGGAACAGGGTCAAGACTGATTTGCATATGGCTGGGTCCAAACTGAGGTGGTGTGGGGTGAGTAGACAAAATATCGGAAATGTAATATCGATATACAGAAATATCGAAGTCAAAATATCGATGGAACAATATATCTCTGTCAACAATATCGATGTAAAAAATGTCGAGATTGTGATGTGTAGTAAAATATCGAGGTATAGTATATCGAAAGACATAATATCGTGTAGTAAAAATATCGAAAAAGTATAGTATTAAGTTACTTTGTGATTTGTAAAAAATTATTGTTTAGAAGTGTCAGCAAATGTTTATTTAAGTGTATTAAAAATAACAATTTTCTTTCTATTAATATAATTTTTTAAATTTTGATATATAATTTTAGGAGCGGGATGTTGGGTTTATAGGGGATAAGGGTGGGGAGTGTTTTAAAAAAATATATTTGAAATAAAATATTTTAATAAATTTTTGTAGAATTTAAATTTAAATTTTGAACAAAATTCAATTATTTAAAATTTAATTGTGAAAAAAAAAATTTTTAGTGGGATGTTGTGTATATAGGGGTTAAGGGTGGGGAGTATTTTGGAAATAAATATTATATTTAATATTTTAGGATATAATTATTGAACTATTATTAATATAATTTTTTTAATTTGGATATATAATTTTAGGAGCGGGATGTTGGGTTTATAGGGGATAAGGGTGGGGAGTGTTTTAAAAATATATATTAGAAATAAAATATTTTAATAAATATTTGTATAATTTGAATTTAAATTTTGAACAAAATAGTAATATTTAAATTTTAATAATGAAAAAAAATATTGTTAGTGGGATGTTGTGTATATAGGGGTTAAGGGTGGGGAGTGTTTTGGAAATAAATATTAAATTTAATATTTTAGGATATAAATTTAGAAATATTATATTTAAAAAAAAATAAAAAAATTCAAATGTGTTTTTAAATTTTAAATGTGAAAATTGTAATAATAAAATAAATGTAATCAGTGGGATTTTGGGGTTATAGGGGATAAGGGTGGGGAGTGTATTAGATATATATTTAATATTTAATATTTAATTAAAAAAAAAATTCAAATTTGGTATGAAAATTTAAAATTAAAAATTTTAGTAATAAAATTTAATAATTTATGATATAAATTTTGAAATATTATATTTAGAAATAAAAAGATTTCAAATTAGTTTTAAAATTTTAAATGTGAAAATTGTAATAAGAAAATAAATGTAATACGTGGGATTTTGGGGTTAAAGGGGATAAGGGTGGGGAGTGTTTTAGATATATATTTATTATTTAATATTGAATTCAAAAAAATTTAAATTTAAAATTTTGTATTAAAATTTACAATTAAACATTTTACTAATAAAATACATTTAATAAGTGGGATTTTGGGGTTATAGGGGATAAGGGTGGGGAGTGTTTTTGAGAAATATTTAATATTTTATAAAAAAAAAATAGAAATTTAATTTTTGGGTTTAAAAATTACAATTAAATAAATTACTAATACAATAAATTTCATAAGTGGGAATTGGGGGTTATAGGGGATAAGGGTGGGGAGTGCATTCAAAATATATGTAATATTTTATTTTTGAAAAATATAATGCAAAGTTCTAATTTCTTAATAAAAGTAAATTTTAATATTTCTAATAATAAAAAAAATTCATAAGTGGTATTTTGGGGTTATAGGGGATAAGGGTGGGGAGTGTTTTATAAATATATAAAAAATTTATTATTCATACAAAATTATTTCCATTTAGAAATGTTATTTTAATTAACATTTAACAATTTTAAGAAGATAATTCATTTAATAAGAGTGATGTAGGATTTATAGGGGATAAGGGTGGGTAGTGTTTACAAATTAGTAATTGTTTGAAAAAATCTAACATATATAGTAATCCTAATTCAATATAGATTGGAGTGGGAATAGTAAATTATTTATGGTCACTGTCCAGCACCTACTGTAATTTTTTATAGACTGTAGTGGGAATAGTAAATTATTTATGGTTACTGTCCAGCACCTACTCAAATGTATTATAGACTGGAGTGGGAATAGTAAATTATTTATGGTCAGTGTCCAGCACCTACTCTAATTTATTATAGACTGGAGTGGGAATAGTAAATTATTTATGGTCAGTGTCCAGCACATACTCTAATTTATTGTAGAATGGAGTGGGAATAGTAAATTTTTTATGGTTAGTGTCCAGCACCTACTCTAATTTATTATAGACTGGAGTGGGAATAGTAAATTATTTATGGTCAGTGTCCAGCACATACTCTAATTTATTATAGACTGGAGTGGGAATAGTAAATTAGTTATGGTCAGTGTACAGCACTTACTCTAATTTATTATAGACTGGAGTGGGAATAGTAAATTAGTTATGGTTAGTGTCCAGCACCTACTCTAATTTATTATAGACTGGATTGGGAATAGTAAATTATTTATGGTCACTGTCCAGCACCTACTGTAATTTTTTATAGACTGGAGTGGGAATAGTAAATTATTTATGGTCACTGTCCAGCACCTACTCTAATTTATTATAGACTGGAGTGGGAATAGTAAATTATTTATGGTCACTGTCCAGCACCTACTGTAATTTTTTATAGACTGGAGTGGGAATAGTAAATTATTTATGGTCACTGTCCAGCACCTACTCTAATTTATTATAGACTGGAGTGGGAATAGTAAATTATTTATGGTCACTGTCCAGCACCTACTGTAATTTTTTATAGACTGGAGTGGGAATAGTAAATTATTTATGGTCACTGTCCAGCACCTACTGTAATTTTTTATAGACTGGAGTGGGAATAGTAAATTATTTATGGTCACTGTCCAGCACCTTCTCAAATTTATTATAGACTGGAGTGGGAATATGAATTTATTTATGGTCAGTGTCCAGCACCTACTCTAATTTATTATAGACTGGAGTGGGAATAGTAAATTATTTATGGTCAGTGTCCAGCACATACTCTAATTTATTGTAGACTGGAGTGGGAATAGTAAATTTTTTATGGTTAGTGTCCAGCACCTACTCTAATTCATTATAGACTGGAGTGGGAATAGTAAATTATTTATGGTCAGTGTCCAGCACCTACTCTAATTTATTATAGATTGGAGTGGGAATAGTAAATTAGTTATGGTTAGTGTCCTGCACCTACTCTAATTTATTATAGACTGGAGTGGGAATAGTAAATTAGTTACGGTCACTGTCCAGCACCTACTCTAATTTATTATAGACTGGAGTGGGAATAGTAAATTATTTATGGTCACTGTCCAGCACCTACTGTAATTTTTTATAGACTGGAGTGGGAATAGTAAATTATTTATGGTCACTGTCCAGCACCTACTCTAATTTATTATAGACTGGAGTGGGAATAGTAAATTAGTTATGGTCAGTGTCCAGCACCTACTCTAATTTATTATAGACTGGAGTGGGAATAGTAAATTATTTATGGTCACTGTCCAGCACCTACTCTAATTTTTTATAGACTGGAGTGGGAATAGTAAATTATTTATGGTCAGTGTCCAGCACATACTCTAATTTATTATAGACTGGAGTGGGAATAGTAAATTTTTTATGGTTAGTGTCCAGCACCTACTCTATTTTATTATAGACTGGAGTGGGAATAGTAAATTATTGATGGTCACTGTCCAGCACCTACTCTAATTTTTTATAGACTGGAGTGGGAATAGTAAATTATTTATGGTCAGTGTCCAGCACCTACTCTAATTTATTATAGACTGGAGTGGGAATAGTAAATTATTTATGGTTAGTGTCCAGCACCTACTCTAATTTATTATAGACTGGAGTGGGAATAGTAAATTATTTATGGTCACTGTCCAGCACCTACTCTAATTTTTTATATACTGGAGTGGGAATAGTAAATTATTTATGGTTAGTGTCCAGCACCTACTCTAATTTATTATAGACTGGAGTGGGAATAGTAAATTATTTATGGTCAGTGTCAAGCATCTACTTTTATTTATTATAGAGTGGAGTGGGAATAGTAAATTGTTTGTGGTCAGTGTCCAGCAACTACTCTAATCTGTCTGGTATTTAATTTAATTAAATTACATTGATATAGTAGTTATAAAAATATATTTAAGTGAATATTATTTGTATTGTATTTTTATATATTGGATTTGTAGTATTTAATTCTATATTTATAGTTTAGGATAATATATACATGTAACCTTTTAATTTGATATGTTTGGAATATTTAATATTATTATTAGGAAAAATATATGAATATTTTGTATTGGAATAATGGGTAATGGCATTCTGTAATTTTAAAATATTGATTGATTTGTAATTTTTTATAAAATAATTATTCTATATGTTAAATATTCATAATAGAAGATTAATATTAATAATCAGAGAAACACAATTCATAAGACAAGAACATGGTTTTTATTGTAGTTTTTTAAATTTGTTATTGTTTATTCATTTGAGTAAGATCATTCAGAAATAGTATTATTTACATTGTAATTACATTCAAACATATTGAATATAGGTCAGAACAAATTTTATGTACATTAAGTATATTTTCAAACATTTTTAAGTAAATTATAAAGATTATTAATAATGTTGTACAATGTAGTGTTTTAAATTAAAATTAACATAGCAATAGGTTTTGTAAATCTTTATACAAAACTTTTAACAAATATTTTCATATATAAACATTTTAATATTTGTAGTACAAACATGTTATACCTTTTTTATTAATATTAATATGTAAAATATTAATATTAATTATTTTTACAATGTTTTCGAAACAAACATCTTTTTAACATAAATAAAATTTTAGCATTTATGCAAAAAAAAATTTAACAATTTTTCATACATTGTTCTGTAGTATTATCTTTTTAGAAATTATAATAATAAATATTTTAAATTTTAAAATATTTATTTATATAATTTTACAAATTAGGAACATTTGTTGACAATTTGTAGGTAAATTAAAAAAATAGGTATATTTTTACTAAATAATATACAATATTTGTGTGTGAATTTACTGTTGTACCTGATTTATTTAGGGCTTTTTAGTATAGTTAAATGTTTTATTATGTTTTGGACACTCTATTTTGTAACCGGGTAATGTTGTTTTGGGTCATTTGGTTTGAAGGGAAGCTCGCGGTTGGGAGTTACTTCGCGTCCTGAAAGGTAAGGTTTGTTTTATGTGTTTTAGATGGTTTTAAATTTACTTTTGAGCCTAGTTAGATAATGTTTAGTGTAGCTGTACATATATTAGTTATATTTGGAAATGTTATGTGTTAGAGTTGCGTGTTGTGTTTTTACGTGTTTTTAACGATGTGTAGGCATGTTTCGAAAGTTAGGTTTAAGGTGTTTAATGTATATTTAGAAGTGTTTTAAATCTAGTATTATTGTTAGTACGTGTTTATGTGTTGTTTTATGTGGGTGGGAATGTCAGTTGCTTTGTTTTTACTATTTCTTTTCTAGGTTATTCGTTTCGGATGGACTCTTTTTTTTTTTTTAAAGAAGTGTGTGTTCGTTTTATTGAACAATATGGTTTTTACACTACTTTAAATGTTTCGGTTTTCATGGATCGTTTTTTAATATTTTTAGCTATTTTCGGGTTTTTCATGGATTTTCGAAGGATATTTGGTGAATGGCTTATGGATTTAATCGCCAGTTGTATTTTTGCATTTTTTTTTGGGAACCTTTTTTTTAATGTTTGGATTGTGTAAGCAGGAAATGGATTTTTCAGACTTTGGAATAAACGTGGTAAGTTAATTTATTATTATTTCTTGTGGGTGGGTATTGTTTAATATTATTGTTCATTTTTATTTTATTACAAATATTATTAATGTGTGTTAATATATTTTTGACAATATGTATAAATATGTTACACACAGTAATTATTTTTGTAATAAGATACATATATTTTATGTGTTTGATATTATTGAAAATGGGTAATTAGTCATTTATTTGTATTTGTACTTTAAAGAAGTGTTTTAGCTATGATGTTTAGGTATTCTAGGCCTTTGGTAGTAGGGTACAATTTTACTTGTTGCTCTAGATATTTATACATTTGTTTAGTTTGTTTTGAGGTTTTTGGAGTTAGCTGAGTTATGGATTGTTCCATTCGGAACTCTTGATAACTCTGTTCTTTTTGTAGGCATGATATAAATCTTTCTAGTGTTGGTTTTGTTCTGCCTGTTGATTGTAGGAAGGCGTTATGCCATCCTTCAACTGCGTTATTAGTTTTGGATTCTCCATTTAAGGTGCTTCTATATACGTTCCACCAGGGAATTAAGAATTTAGGGTTTCTTCTGTGGCCAGATCTATGTAGTCTGCCGACCCATGTATCTTCGAAATAGTCCAATAGTGAACTTAGTTTTTCTTCATTTTGTTTGTAGAAGGCGCTGTCTATTAAAATGTTGTAATGTTCTGTTACGTCTGTGTCAGGTACATAAGCTAGTGCTATGAGTTTTTTTATTTGATATGCAAAAGATGAATTAGTTGCATATTCAATGCTTAGGGCTGATTTTTGCATGTGTCTCCATAGGCATTGATTAAAATGATAGTAACAGCCTTGTATGGAGGTATGGGGGTGTGTTTTTAATATAGAATTAATCATTGCATGTTCAAAATCTAGGATTATTTTTTGTGGGGAAAAGTCATTTGTTTTTTGTTTTATTATATTTAATAGTTCAGTGTATGTGGAGTTATGTTTGTTTGGTAATAATGTGTAAATTAATGGTATATTGCAATTGTGATATATGACATGTATTGTATATAGTTGGAAAAATGGTTTGGGACATATGGTAAAAGTCCCATCCATCATCCAGTTATGTGATTCTTGTAGTTTACAGAGATTATTAGCTGTTCCAAATATTATTATTCTTTTGTCATTGTTTTTATTATCAAAAATGACAAATGGTTCTTTGTTTAAAGTTATACTTTGTTCTGGACTTAGAATAACTTCACTGTATGTGTGAGGAATTGGGGTTGAAGTAGTAGTGTTTTTTTTAGTACGTGCAATAGTTCTTTTGAGTGAAGTTACAGATGGCATTTGTGTAGTAGCAGTTTTAGGAATTTTGGGAAGCTGCTCTTTTAAAATTACACTGGTAGGTTTTTGAGAACTTGTGCTAGCTTCCTTTATAGTTTCTAAAGCAGATCTGACTTCTATTTCAGTAATGTTTGGTGGGTGGTTATGTTCTCTAGTGTATAGTACTGTTGTTTGTCGTGTTGTAGCACGCCCATAGCACTTATTAGAGTAGTATTTAGTGCATTTCCAGTTAACTTTTAAACCATACACTTTTTCCTGTGTGTAAGTGTACCCCATATAGCATAGTAACATTTTTCCCTTCTGGCTTGTTATGAATTCAGCTCCTTCAGTCATTTTGATGTAGCTTTATCTATGAAAAATATATATTATAGTTATTATATATGATGTTATATTAATTTTCAGTAGAAAAAAACAAGATTTAGTTACTATATACTTACAAAGTTGGTTTTGATGTGTTTGAGTAGAATGCTCCTGATTCTTTATTTGTGGGATTTTCCTCTAGTATTTTCTTTGTCTGGAAAAGAAAAGGAAATGTGTTGTAATAATTGTTTCTATATTTTTATAGGGAATGGTTAGGGGATTTGCAATTGGGATTTAATTAGGGTGGTATTTTAATCTATTAGTTGATTTTTGGTTGTGAAATACTTACTTTTTAGTTGTATCTTTTTTGGTGCTGTTCTGTATTTTCTTAGTTTCTTTTGGAGTTTCCTGTAGTGAAAACATGAAATAGAAAGAAGACATTAATTTATTTATAGTGTATGTATATTGTAATTACAATTTATTCTATTTGAGTCTTCATGAGAATAATATAGTTAACTTACTTTTGATAGTTTTAAACATTTCCTGTATGTTGATTTTCTTATATCTGTAGTTGCAATCCAGTCGATTTTCCTCTTCATTGAATTTCGTTTTTTTGGTTTTGGACTGTGAATGAAGTTGAACTTCTTTTTATAGTGCTTTGGATGTTGTAATATGTGTTTTATTGGTCAGTTTGAATTCGGAGTGTTTTTATTGGTTAGTTCGAATTTTTTTTTTTTTTTCTGGTAGTTAGTTTCCTAATAAGGAAAAAGCTAATTAGTGGTTTTGTGGTGTATTATTCTATATGTATTTTTCTAAACATTATATTATGTATTGGATGCATGAATTGATAAAGTATAATTTAATAATATAGTTGTTTAATGTAGGAATGTTGTTAATAATGTTTTAGTAAAGAGTTAATTATTTAAATCCATTTTTAAATGTAGTAAATATATAATTGTTTAATAATAATTTTGTGTAGAGATAAAAGACATTATTTGGTGTTTATGTAGTTTGATTTTAGGTTTTCATTAAATGTTATATAGTCGATATTAGTAAAATGGAGATATTTTAGTGGTCGATATTTTAGTTTACGATATTTTGTTATGAAGTATATGTATATTATTGAGCATCGATATTTTAGGATTTCGATATTTGTGTTGCCGATATTTTGTGTACCTATATTTCTGTAGTTCGAAATTGTGTGTTCGATATTTTTGTAATGTTTTAAATAAGTATATGATGTCGATAATAATGTGATCGATTATTTTGTATCGATATATTTGTAGGTCGATTTTTAGTCTTTCGATATTGTGTCAGTGATTCGTGGTGTGGTGAGCAAAAGAATGATGGATTTAACCCAGATCATTGAAACTGGGGGTCAATGTTTGCATTGTCCAGCATTCCGTCCATTAATTGATTCTTTTGCATATGTCACCCTAAGTGGAAAGGGTATGCACAGATGTGGGTCCCGTGCTCACTACACCACCGGATTCAAAGCTAGCCTGGCTGATGAAGGGTGATGCCCTGAAACCGCTCCCAGGATGCTTGTTTCCGGGCCAGGAAGGACCTGGCTTGCAGTTAGGACTGGACTGTTGCCACAAGGAACAGGGTCACAACTGATTTGGATATGGCTGGGTCCAAACTGGGGTGGTGTGGTGGGCAAAATAATGATGGATTTAACCCAGATCCTTGTGACCTGGGGTTAATGTTTGCATTGTCCAGCATTCCGTCTATCAATTGTTTCCTTGTCGCCTTTCATGTTTAGGGCCAAAAGAGAGATGCCTCGCCTAAATTCCCTCAGGTCGCCCTACACATGCACTTGTTAGGACATCTTGAGGCACACAGTGCTCCCCATGGACTGGTCAGAGGAGTAAAGTACTAACTATGCGCGTCCTTCTTTTTTAAGGTAGAAAGGACAGTTCAGTCCTTGCTCTGCACAAGAGAGAAGCAGCAACTGCAAGCCGACCCACCCCACACACATCAAGGGGCAGCACTCCTCACACAGCTCTCCCAGCTCTTCTTCCAGGCCGGTTCCTTGCTGATCCAGAAAGGATCTCTTGAAGTCCTTGATTTCCCTTAGACTTTCAACAGGAGGCAAGCACACACAAGCCCTTGGAGATCTTCATAAGCAGGATACCACAGCAGGGCAAAAAGAGTCATTCCTTTTCCTATGACCACAGATAGAAGCAGCAGCAGGCCAACCCACCCCTCACACAACAGAAAGGGTAGCGCTTCTCACACAGCTCTTCGGCTCTCCTTCTTGGCAGGGTCCTCTTGTTTCCTGAAATGATTTAAAGTCCTGGGGGTGTAGGTACAATACCTATACCCCATTTGCTCATTGTAGTCTTTGTTTTAGAGTCCCTGAGCTCAGTACGAACCAGTTCTGTCCTTCCTGGTCCAGCTTGAACACAGGGGTTGGAGACAGCATTGCGCAAAGGAGGCACAGCCTATTCAGGTGCTAGGGAAAACTCCTCCCACCACTCTAAATGCAGAAAGGTCTATTCAGCCTGGCTATGAGTCACCCAGGAAAGCCAGGACACACCTCAGCCCCCTTGTGACTGTCTAGAGTGAATGCACATCTCCAGCACCTGTCACTACCAAACCAGACGGTGAATGTGCAAACTGGCAGAGAAACACTGAACGGTAAAGCAAGAAAATGCACACTAAAAGTGGCATTTTCCAACACACAATTTTTGAAACCACCTTTGCTAAAAGGTGTGTTATTAAACTCTGATTTCAGGCAGCCTAAACTCAATTTCTCTATCTTATCCCAATGTAAACTTACACTTGTAAGATAATAACCCATGACACCCTTTCAATAGCGAGAAACTAAATTGGCTGTATTTCAATATAAGGACATTTAAAACACACCAGCCCATGCCCTACCTTACGCATGCACTGCACCCTGCCCACTGGGGTAGCTGGGGCCTACCTTATGGGTACCTTACATGTGATGAAAGGGAAGGTCAGGGCCTGGCAAGTGGATGCACTTGCCAGGTTGACAGGGCACTTAAAACTTGCACGCATAGACACTGCAGTGGCAGGTATGAGACACATTTACAGGGATACTCATGTGAGTGGCACAACCAATGCTGCAAGCCCACTAGTAGCATTTGATTTACAGGCCCTGGAACACTCAGTGCACTTTACTAGGGACTTATCAGTAAATAAAATATGCTAATAAGAGATAACCAATCATACTCACTTTTTACGCAGAGAGCATATGCACTTTATCACTAATCAGCAGTGGTAAAGTGCCTACAGTCCTATAGCTAACAAAAACAGGGTCAGAAAAACAGGAGGCAAAAGGCTAAATGTTTGGGGATAAACCTGCAAAAAGGGTCATGTGTAACAGAGATTAACTGCCACTGAAGATTAGGAGGTATTGTTGGTGGCTGGGCCACGGCAATTCTGTTCATTTGTTTATTGTATCATTCAAAATACTCCTTAAGGGTGGTCTAGCTCTCCCAGATGTGCTCTGGTACTCTTTCGCCTTTCAGTTTAAAAACATATGCTCTTTGCTCACTAGTATGGTTGAAACCAACTGGGGGAAGATTTTGAGCGTGATGGCCAGCTTTGAGGAGGGGGGGGGGTTGGATTTCTCTATAAGTTTGGGGCACCAAGGTTCTTTAAGAAGGTTCGTCTAAAAAGTTTAAGAACAGCACTAAATGTATGGTATAGAGTAAGAGTGAAATGGGGGATCGGTTATTATTCTGACTTTGCTCCCATCTGGGATTCTCCCGGGTTACCGTTATGCCTGCAAGACAGTCTTGCATCACCTATCAAGAAGGCAGGAATTACGATTTGGTCTGACCTTATATCATCTGACGGAGTTCTTCCTTGGGAGGTTTTAAGATAAAAAATAGGCAGTTCCTTCGCTAAATTAAAATACTTGCAATTGTGCTCTTGGTTTATAGCTGAGAAGGAACTCATAAGTGGCAAATTGGAAATCGAATACCGTCTTCAAAATGGAAAGCCTATAAAAAAGGAGGTCGGACACTGGTATAGGAGTCTGCTGGATGTTGACGATGTAGATATCCCTCCATCTCACCTCATTTGGAACTCATCCGTTCTGGGCGATATAGCTATTGACCTGTATGCCTTATCCCTTCAAACCTTATACAAGTATGTCAAGCCAGCCTCTCTTAAAAAAAAACATTTTTTTGTTATCAACAGACTGTACTATACCCCGAAGAAAATAGCGAGATTTGCCCCTTGCTCCTCTTCAAAGTGTCCAAGATGTGAGTTTGCCGACGCGGACGACATACATATATTCTTTGAATGTGCTTCTTTAAGAGGATTTTGGAACAATGTAGAGCGTGTCCTTGAAGTCATTTTTCCTTTTTTTTTTAACAACAAGTTTTATTTGGTCATTTTGCAACAACAAGCAGTGATCTTGTATTGGCTTGTTGAAGTAGTCGGACAAGATGCATATCTATAACCATTTCCATGAAAGTAATCAATCCCTGCGGAATATGCAGGTAAAATAAATGTAAAAAAAAATATATATTTTTTCCCTTTTTTTTTCTTCTTTTAAACGATATGCAGACAGTGGGCAAGTATCGGAATACAGCACATAATACAGCAGGTATGAAAAGCCCAGACCAGTAAAACAGTAGTACAAGCATGCAGCAAGAACTAGGATGACCCCCGACAGCAGATGGCAGATCCCACTCAGAGGTCCTCCTCAGGGAGAGGGGGTAAGTCTCTCCCACGATATGCCCCCCCACCGCGACCATATCTTACGATGTTTCCGTGGGCAGCCCCTGGCCTTGAACAATGCAATTTCAGCTCCCATGCATCTGTCCATTTCAGTCTTCCATTTGCTGAGAGGATGCCTTTCATCTCTGTGCAATGTCGCGTTTGGCAATAGTAAGAGCAAGGAACAAGAGGTGTTGCTTATATCGATTCCCCCCAATATCGTCCGTAGAGTGCAACAGAAACATTCGTGGGTCCGATGGGAGCACCCACCCCAATACCTCTCCAAGACATGACCGGATTCTGTTCCAGAAGGGCTGTAAGGCAGTGCAAGCCCATACAGTATGGAAGAAGGACCCCTCACCTCTGCCACACCTCAGACATACTGGTGATTGAATAACTCCCATTCGCCACAGTCGTACTCTTGTATAATACACTCTATGTAAGTATTTGAATTGAATGAGCCGATAATGCGTAGAGACCGCCGCGCCCCTAGGGCTGGCAATCGCCTCTGCCCAGTCATCGTCAGTCAATTCTGGAATATCGGCCAGCCAGGCCAGTCGGGTCTTTTCCAGCGTGGTGGGAGTGTGATTTGTCAAAGTTTGATAAATTTGTCTAATTTTATGCAGGCCGAGGTTACCCATCAGCAGGCATCCCTCTAAGGGCTGAAACTTCGGGAGGGACTCCACGTTTCGGATCTGGGGGGTGAGTGCGTGTCGGAGCTGTAGAAACTTAAAAAATTGTGATTTGTGAAGGCTAAACTCAGTCTGAAGCTGTTGAAATGATTTAAGAGAGGCACCCCTCCACACATCTCCAAGGGTCGATATCCCTACCAAGTCCCATCCCCGGAACCCGCTCAGTGAGCTAGCCGTCTTGAGATAAGTGCCTTGCCACAACGGGGTCTGTCGAGTCAATCGCCCCTTCCAACCCGGTCGTTGCCCTCCATAATTGTATGACTACCCTGCCAGCTGGCAGTAAGTGGTCCAGCTTCGTGTAACTATATAACAAGTGGAGAAGAGGGACGTGTTCCATTGCGGCCTGTTCTACAGCGTATGCAGGGTCGGTAGGGGAGTTATACCATAACTCAATAATCACGAGGATGTGAGACGCGACATAGTAGGAATAAATATCCGCGGCCGCGATCCCCCCACAATACGTGGATTGCGCACAGGTGCGGAGCGCCACACAAACTGCTCCACCTCCCCAAAGGAATTTATTTTGTATGGCATTTACCTGAGTAAACCACGCACAAGGAATGCGATAAGGGAAATCTTGGAGGCGATATAGAATTCGAGGCAGGGAAACCATTTTAAAATTGGCTGAGCGCCCATAAAGGGATAGCGGAAGAGCCGACCATATTGCCATTTCATTTTTGAGACTGGTTAGCAGTGGGGTGATATTGTGGGTCCAAGAGATCTTAGGACATGGAGAAATAAAGATCCCCAGGTACTTGAAGCCGTCTGTGGCTCTAGACAGCTGCGCAGCCCACGACTCGCGGCCCTGATGTCCGCACACTGGGAAGAGGATAGATTTAGCTGGATTGGCGTGAAGGCCAGTGGTGCTTCCAAAGACTCTGAGAATTTCCAATGTCCGGGGTCCAGAGTACCAGTGGTCTGTCATACAAAATAGAACATCATCCGTATATAATGCTATGCGGTCGGATCTTGAACGGGACCACTCAAACCCTCTGAGCACCGGGTCACTTCTGACCCAAGCCGCCAGGGGCTCTACTACCAAAGCAAATAATAATGGGGAAAGTGGGCAACCTTGACGTGTGCCCCGCCAGATCGGGAAGGGGTGGGATCGGTGTCCTGCCACGCGGACCGATGCTGTCAATTCAGTATGGAGTAGGCGTATGTATGTCAGGAAGCGGGGCCCGAAGTTAATTGCCTCAAGTAGTTGGAAACGATAGACCCAGCTTAATGAGTCGAATGCTTTGTCGATATCGGCTAATAGGAGGGCAGCTGGGCGACCAAGGGTGGGGGCCGCGGCGATAGCATTATGGACTCTCCTGATATTATGTCTAGTGGCCCGCTGCGGCATAAATCCTGACTGATCGGGATGTATCAGCTCGGTAATGCACCTCCGAAGATGGTCAGCCAAGACTTTCCCTACCAATTTGGGTTCAAAGTTTATGAGAGAAATTGGGCGATAAGAAGATGGGTCCTCAGATGGTCGGCCCGGTTTAAGAAAGAGCACTATCTCCGCGTGGCGCCAATTGCTAGGTAATCGTGCCTTGTCTAAAGCATCTAAGATGGTAGCCAATAATGAATGTCCTAGAAAGGGCATATGGGATCGGAGAAATTCCATTGGGAAACCATTTGGGCCCGGGGCGCGACCCGGACGGAGCGCGTTGCGGGCTCCAGTCAATTGTTCTAGTGTTATTGGAGTCTCTAGAAGGTCTCGTACGGAATCAGGGAGTCAACGGGGTGGAATGTCTCTAAGAAATTCTGCGATAAGTTCAGCAGAAATTTGCTCTTGCCTGGCGTAGAGGGACATAATATGGATCGCGAAGACGTCGGCTACCTCCTCAGGCGACGTATATAAGGACCCATCAGTATCGCAAACGGGGGGCACAACAGCAGGGGCGCCATTTGCTTGGCACAGTCTGTGGAGCATTTTACTGGACTTATCCCCCCATTGATAGATCCGGTGTTGGGATGACTCCCAGATCTCTTTGGCCTCGCCCAATAGGTATTGGCGCAGTTATTGCTGCGCTAGGACTAGGTTCCGGCGAATGATGGGGCAGGGATTGGTGTTGAGTTGAGAAGAGAGGGACGCCTGGCGTGCTTCTAATGCGTCAAGTTGTTTGCGCCGTGTGCATTTCTCGTGTGTGCGATAGCTAATTTCACAGCCCCGGACCGTCGGCTTCCCAGAGAACAGTGTTCGAGGGGGCAGAGGGACTATTATCGGCTAGATATCTAACGATCGAAGTGTTGAGCATATCCTGGTAGGCCGGCCTGCGGAGGTACCACGGGGACATTTACCAGCATAACGGGGGCCTGCGAGAACATGTGCGGAATTGCATTATGACCGGGGATTGATCAGAGAGACTGCAAGGTCTATATTGTACAGCCGAGAATCTATGGAGAAAAACTCGGGGAACAAGAAAATAATCCAGGCGGGACTGTGACCCATGGACCGCCGAGAGATATGTGTATGCGCGCTCAGTAGGGTGAAACTCCCGCCAAATGTCAGCCCAGTCCATCGTAGACGCCAGAGTAAACATTTGGTCGGGCCCAGGCAAGGTGGGGAATCAAGGACGCGCAGGCCGTCCAAGGGCCCATTGGTATTGTTCCAATCTCCTCCCATCAGGGTCAGTCCCTCCGGAAGGGAACTCCACAACCCCAATAAGTTGTCAATAAATGTGGCACCTAAGGGGGGAGGGGCATAAATGCTACCAATAGTGATCTGTTCACCACACACTGTGCCCATGACAAACAGGAACCGCCCTCTGGGGTCCGCCCTATGTGTAATGTATTTGAACTGAACCCTGCGATGGATTAGTTCCGCCACCCCCTGGAGCCCACCATAAATCCTGCATGATATATGTGACAGAAGCCAAAGCGGGCGAGGCATGGAGCTTTCGTCCCCATTAAATGAGTCTCCTGAAGGAGCAGGACATCCGCCTCATACCGCTTTGCCTGGAGTAGGACTGCACCCCATTTCACCTTGTTAAGTAGCCCCCGGACTTTCCAAGACACCAATGTTAGGTCGCCGGGAAGGTTTCCGTCACCCGGTGTCATAAGAGTGAAGGTACACACTGACTGGAACTAAAAACACCCGCATAAAAGACAATATGGAAAACTCCCACCGTCTGCATATATAAAAACCAATAAACTGTATTAACCAACACAACCAAGAAAGCATTCCCCCCTCCCCCTGCCCGACACCACCAAAAACAAGGAGCCTCTGTCGCGGTGTACAAAGCTGCGGACCCCCAACGGAGAGTTCCCAGATATCACACCAATGAATCCCACCCCACTCAAAAACGCATGAATTCATTTTTTGAATTAAGCTTAAATTGAACCTAGCATTAGTCTTTTTTGGTATGGGCAATGAATCTACAAATTCGCTTTCTAGTGCACAAATGGGTTTATTCTTTTGTTTGATTTTAATTGCCCGGAGGGAGATCTGCAAACTCTGGAAAGACTCTAGGCCCCCGTTGTATGAGAACTGGTTGGGTGCTGCATTTGATATGGCTCGTTTAGACCAGAGACATTTGAATGATAACAACCAAAATATTTGGTCACCACTACTATCTTGAGGTATCGAAATGAGGTTGGTCTAACGTTTTCTTGGTCCAATGATTACACCAAGCCTCCTACAAAGAAGCTGTCCTGGTTTGGCCCAAAGCCAATGCAGTAACAGAAGCCCGGGGTGCCTAGGTCGGAATGGGCTTTTTGTTTGTTTTGCAGACGCTAATGGTGAGATGAGGACTAAAAAAAAAAAAATTCTAACAAAGAATTGGTTATGCAAAACACTATTTTCAATCATGTTGACTTTCCCCAAAAGGCATGGGAAATGTAGCAATTGACTTTATGGGACCCATGCAGGATTTGCTGAATGATTCATATTTCAGTTTTGGTTGACTATCATTCCAAATGGGTTTATTATTCAATGCTGGTGAAACACACAACTTGCATAGTTATTATTATCTTGATCAGTGGTTTTTAATATAGGTAGGCATCACTGTTGTGATTCTCTCTAGCATAATTAGCCGTAATTTCCACAAAATTGCTTGTAATTATGCATAGTTGTGTGAGAAGCTTAATCCAGCATTTACCCCTCTTTTCTTAATGCAAAATGCACCCTGGCATCCAAAATGGGCTAGATGATGCATGTTCCACTCATAAAATAGCACTAAATGCAATAGGACATGAACAGCATTAGCCGGCGTAATTACTGAAATTATTCCAATTACTCCGGCATAATTTACATTTCACCCATGCCTAGTTTTTATTATTAATGGTTATCCCAATATATTGTTTTCAGATATTGGGGCTCAATTTGTTTCATGAGGAATTATCTATTGTTCACAGAATTAGACATCTCACATTGGTATGATCAATAGAGTTAACAAAAAGTGATGATGGACAAAGTGCTGAAACCTTTCAAACACTCACCCCCAATCACAGATCTGGGATGAATCCATCATCATTCTTTAGCTAAGTTTGCCACCTCAGTTCAGACACAGCTATATGCAAATCAGTCTTGACCCTGTGCCTCATGGAAACAGTCCAGCCTGAACTGCCAAGCAATGTCTTCCCTGGTCCGGAAACAAGCATCTTTGTCCTGGGGTGAATGTATGACATTGTACTGCATTCTGTCCTTCAATTGTTGTTTTTGCATTTGTCACCCCGACTGGGACGGGTATGCCCAGACGTGGGTCCCGTGATCTCCATGCCACTGGAGTCAAGCTATCCTGGCTGATGAGGGCTGAAAGCTCGATACCGGTCCTAGGATGCTTGTTTCCAGTCCAGGGAGGACCTGACCTGGTAGTTCGGGCTGGACTGTTGCCATTGGGCGCAGGGTCAAGACTGATTTGCATATGGCTGGCTCCAAACTAGAATGGCATGGTAAGCAAAACAACTATGGATTTAGGCCCAGATCTTTGTACTGGGGTGAATGTATGACATTGTTCTGCATTCTGTCAATGACTGTAGGAAGTCCTTCCTGCCTGTTGAGGGAACAGGTCTCCAAATTGTTTCTGGGGTATATCCAAGGAAATTGTTATAGAAAGGATTCTGTTGGCTTATTGAAAGTCATGCGTAAAGTGAAGTGGGTGCAGGAGAAAAGTGTGAGGGAAATGTTTGTATATTACATGAAGGTCTGTGATGATGTTAGAATCCATATACTTGATATTGTGAACAAGACTAAGGTGCCAATTCCGATCCGGTAAAAACCGGGTACGAACCGTCGGACGGAGCCTTTTCTCCGTCCGACTCGTACCCGGTGCGAAATCCATCCGAAAATGCAAGTACGATTCATACGGAAACACCATTTCCGTACGATTCGAACAAAACACCGACCGAACAGAAACTAAACACAATTCCGATCCTGAAAGGAGCCGACGTGACGTCGGTACGCATCCAGCCTACGTTTCACGAACCAGGAAGTACGATTCGAACCGACGTCATCCCGCACGGAAAATATTTACCGGCTGCCAAAAACTGCCGGGAAATCAGGACGACACACGCAAGGAGCAGCTGGACGCGACGAACAGACATGGACCCGAACCTACGTGCCATCCCTGCCCTCCTAGCAGTCCACCTGGCGTACAGGAACCGACGCAGACGCCGCAGAAGGTCAGCACAACAACCAGGGGCAAAGGGGGGGGCAGGGGCAGGACACACAACACCAACACATGGTACCAAATCACACATGGCCTGGACATACCTGACCATCAGGGCCTGGTCACTTCCAGGGGGTGGGGGCAAGGCCAGCAACGCAAGCGTCCGCCACAACGGAAGTGGATGGTCACGCGAACCGGTACGTACCCTACCCAGGCCGCAAGAGCGTGGGTACGGAACGTACCACGCGTCCCCCTACGTCACTCCAACAATAGCGGTACGGCCCGTACCCACGTCAGAAAGGCCTTGGTACAGCTCGTACCAGCATTGCTGGGGTCATGTAGGGGTACGCGTGGTACGACCCGTAGCCACGCCCCCAAGGCCTGTGTACGGTGCGGACCCCACGGCCCGCAACAATGGTGGGACGCACCGTACCCACACACCAAAGGCATGGGTACGGCCCGTACCCAGGCACGCAGAGCGTGGGCAGGGGTATGTACGGACCGTACCCCCACCCGTGGAAGTACGGCCCGTACCCCCACCCGTGCATGTACGCCCCGAACCCCCACTCGTGTATGTACGCCCCGAACCCCCACCCGTGTATGTACGCCCCGAACCGCCACCCGTGTATGTACGCACCCAAGCGCCACCCGTGTATGTACGCCCCGAACCCCCACCCCACCCTGGTATGTACGCCCCGAACCCCCACCCGTGTATGTACGCACCCAAGCGCCACCCGTGCATGTACGCCCCGAACCCCCACCCCACCCTGGTATGTACGCCCCGAACCCCCAGCCGTGTATGTACGCACCAAACCCCCACCCGTGTATGTACGCACCAAACCACCACACCAGCCGTGTATGTACGCACCAAACCCCCACCCCAGCCGTGTATGTACGCACCGAACCACCACCCGTGTATGTACGCACCGAACCACCACCCGTGTATGTACGCCCCCGAACCCCCACCCCAGCAGAGTATGTACGCCCCGAACCCCCACCCGTGTATGTACGGACCGAACCCCCACCCCAGCCGTGTATGTACGCACCAAACCACCACCCGTGTATGTACGCCCCCTAACCCCCCCCAGCCGTGTATGTACGCACCGAACCACCAGCCGTGTATGTACGCACCAAACCCCCACCCGTGTATGTACGCACCTAACACACACCCCAGCAGAGTATGTACGCCCCGAACCCCCACCCGTGTATGTACGGACCGAACCCCCACCCCAGCAGAGTATGTACGCCCCGAACCCCCACCCGTGTATGTACGGACCGAACCCCCACCCCAGCCGTGTATGTACGCACCAAACCACCACCCGTGTATGTACGCCCCCGAACCCCCCCCCAGCCGTGTATGTACGCACCGAACCACCAGCCGTGTATGTACGCACCAAACCCCCACCCCAGCCGTGTATGTACGCACCGAACCACCAGCCGTGTATGTACGCACCAAACCCCCACCCCAGCCGTGTATGTACGCACCGAACCACCACCCGTGTATGTACGGACCGAACCCCCACCCCAGCAGAGTATGTACGCCCCGAACCCCCACCCGTGTATGTACGGACCGAAACCCCACCCCACTCGTGTATGTACGCCCCGAACCCCCACCCGTGTATGTACGCCCCGAACCGCCACCCGTGTATGTACGCACCCAAGCGCCACCCGTGTATGTACGCCCCGAACCCCCACCCCACCCTGGTATGTACGCCCCGAACCCCCACCCGTGTATGTACGCCCCGAACCGCCACCCGTGTATGTACGCACCCAAGCGCCACCCGTGTATGTACGCCCCGAACCCCCACCCCACCCTGGTATGTACGCCCCGAACCCCCACCCGTGTATGTACGCACCCAAGCGCCACCCGTGCATGTACGCCCCGAACCCCCACCCCACCCTGGTATGTACGCCCCGAACCCCCAGCCGTGTATGTACGCACCAAACCCCCACCCGTGTATGTACGCACCAAACCACCACACCAGCCGTGTATGTACGCACCAAACCCCCACCCCAGCCGTGTATGTACGCACCGAACCACCACCCGTGTATGTACGCACCGAACCACCACCCGTGTATGTACGCCCCCGAACCCCCACCCCAGCAGAGTATGTACGCCCCGAACCCCCACCCGTGTATGTACGGACCGAACCCCCACCCCAGCCGTGTATGTACGCACCAAACCACCACCCGTGTATGTACGCCCCCTAACCCCCCCCAGCCGTGTATGTACGCACCGAACCACCAGCCGTGTATGTACGCACCAAACCCCCACCCGTGTATGTACGGACCGAAACCCCACCCCAGCCGTGTATGTACGCACCAAACCACCACCCGTGTATGTACGCACCAAACCACCACCCCAGCCGTGTATGTACGCACCAAACCACCACCCGTGTATGTACGCACCAAACGCCCACCCGTGTATGTACGCACCAAACCACCACACCAGCCGTGTATGTACGCACCAAACCCCCACCCCAGCCGTGTATGTACGCACCGAACCACCACCCGTGTATGTACGCACCGAACCCCCACCCCAGCAGAGTATGTACGCCCCGAACCCCCACCCGTGTATGTACGGACCGAACCCCC
The DNA here is from genome assembly GCF_964204655.1 of Triturus cristatus. Classification (NCBI taxonomy): domain Eukaryota; kingdom Metazoa; phylum Chordata; class Amphibia; order Caudata; family Salamandridae; genus Triturus; species Triturus cristatus. Next base: position 81,146,402 of record NC_140584.1, on the reverse strand, counting down.
ACCCGTGTATGTACGCACCAAACCCCCACCCGTGCATGTACGCACCGAACCTGCTATAAGAATGGGGTGTGCAAAACACCCCCAGCAGTGCCCAGACACAGGAGGGGTGGGTGCAGGGTCCTCCCAGCAGTGCCCAGACACAGGAGGGGTGGGTGCAGGGTCCTCCCAGCAGTGCCCAGACACAGGAGGGGTGTGTACCTATCACTCCCAGCAGTGCCCAGACACAGGAGGGGTGGGTGCAGGGTCCTCCCAGCAGTGCCCAGACACAGGAGGGGTGGGTGCAGGGTCCTCCCAGCAGTGCCCAGACACAGGAGGGGTGTGTGCCTATCACTCCCAGCAGTGCCCAGACACAGGAGGGGTGTGTACCTATCACTCCCAGCAGTGCCCAGACATCGGACAATATACCCCATCAACAAGTTCAGTGACCTACAAGGGTGATACCCCAGATGCAGGCGGAGCCATCGCTGAGCCAGCATGGCTATATTGAAAGGCAACCCTCACACATCCAGGAAATGTAGACACAGCACAGCACAGCATTTGGGAGACACCCTGCAGGAAAAATGGCCTGGGCCACAGAGGACGGAACACACCTTGGGACAATGTCACCATACAGTGAGAGCAAACATGACCAAATACCATTTGCAGAGACCTTTGTGATGGCACGCAGATGGCAGGGTACACCCCATGAGCAGCACACTCCAACATTTCACAGACCCCTAACACATTATCACCACCCCAACGCAGGGAGCACCAGCACCAACAGCAAGTCCAGGAAAGCATCAGTGTGCAAAACAAAAAGAAAAGGCTTTATTCAGCAGGAAAATATATCAGAGAAAATGTCCACTATGTACAAGGGCCATGGGCCAGCCCAGCAGCAATGTCCGGGGGGGGGGTACACATCGGGACGTGTGTCCCCTAGCTTGCCTGCACAGTTCACAAGTCCATTTCATCCACAGAAGAGGGGGCATCAGGGGGGAGGGTGGAAACAGGCACCGCAGGGACAGGAGGGGAAAGGGTAGGTGTTGTGGGTGCAGGGAGGGATGAATCTGCCACAGGGGGGGTGCCAGCGCCAAAGGTGGAGGACAGAATGGCGCTGCACACGTCGGCAAGTTCCCCCAGCGACTCCCCCGTACCCAATCCAACCACAGGCCCCAAGGAGGGGGGGGGGGCAAAGGGATGGGTCGCAGCGCCACTGGGGGAGGGTGTGGACAGGGTGGGGGACTCAACTCCCCTGGCCGGGTCCCGCCTCCACCGCTTGCGGGGTGGTGTCATCCTGGGGCTGGGGGGCACACTCGCAGTGGATGATGCTGTCACTGACTGTTGGCCAGGAGAGCTAAGGGGAGTGGATTTGGAGGGAGTGGGTTGTGTGGAATGCGGACTCCCACTGTGGCTGCGTGTTCTACGTTTCCCCCCCGACCCAGTGGGTGTGCCTTCCTCACCCTGTGTGTGCGTGACAGGAGGTGTGCGCTTCGACTTCCCTGGTGGTGTGGTGCCTGTGTCTGTTGGGGTGCGTGCACGCTGACGTCTGGATGTGCGTGGGACAGGCACGGGAGTGGGAATTGTGGATGGGGCAGGGGTAGGGGGTGTTACGCAGCGCTGCAGGAGATCCAGTGCTGCAGTCAGTGTGGAGTCTATGGACCTCAGCAACTGCCGTTGGTCAGACTGCGCAGCCGACATGCCCTCCATGTATGCCTCCATCTGGGTCAGCACCTGGGTGTGGGCATGGAGGACATTTAGCATCGCAGTCTGACCAACCTGCAACTGCCTCAGGATGTCCACAGACTCCGCACTCACCGCAGCAGTGGTGACAGGGGCAGGGGGTGCGGTGCCTGGCAGGAAGGAGACATGTGGGGACCGAGCACGGAGGGAAGGGCCACGAGCATGTGGGAGGCCGGTGATGGAACCTGAGGTGGCGGGGGGATGTGGAGGGCTGCCATCAGCTGGGGGGGCAGACTCCGCCACCTCTGGGAGCTCAGCCTCGGACCCGTCTGCGTCATAGTCTGTGTTGGCAGTCAACAGGTCCTCCGCCTCACTCCCTTCGGCCTCCGTGCCACTCCATGTGCCAGACAGGACAGCACTGCTGGTACTGGTGCTCAATCTCTCCTCCCGGTCCGTGCTAGTGTCTCCTTCCGTGTCCCCCGGCGATGCTGTGGGCAAGGTGAAGAGACAGGAGAAAATCAGACACCTGTACACTTATGTCACATGAGTCAAATATACATAGGTCACATTGCATAGCCTGAAAAGCAACAGGAGTAACACCTACAAAACAATGTACACATGTAGGCCATGGAACACACAGTTTTTCTACCCACCATGCCACTGAGACACAATGGAGATCATGACACAACAGCAAATCACTGCACCTGAAATTTTAGAGAGGAGTCAGCCTCTGGGGACAAATGTGCACAGCACCTGCACCACACTGCGTCGTAAAAAAGGGATGAGCATGAATCATATCCATTTACTCTTGCCGCATGCTGCAAAGGCAATACATGAAACCAGGCCACACATGACAGGGTCACTGCACCTTGAGCGTATGTCCAGTCAAACATCACACACAGGCTAAACCCAGCAAGGAGGATGAAGCTTCTGACATGTAGGCCTTGTACGCACAAACCACCCACACCTGAGACAATCTCATTGAGACGGAGAAAGTATGTACACCTCTTACTCTGGGATGGAAACACATGGCCTCCACTAATTCATGACTGTAAACACACAGCCCCTGGTGGCCATGTCCACACATCATTGACAGGCAAACATCATCAGATTGTCTCAACAACACACAGAGGTAATGCCCACTGTGAGTATGCACAAGCAAAATGGGTCCCCCTGTACAGTGGACACATGTAGCAACCTGTAGGTCCTAACAGTTGAGCCCAGGGTACAATGCCACCCTACGCAACCCATGGCAAAGACACAGTGAATGGCCATATTGTTGGATGACGCACATGATACCTAGGAAGAGGTGCCCCAGGGCACAGTAGTGCCCACACTCCTCCATGGTCCAGGATGGACATGACTGCAAATTAAGCAACCGTCCCTGCACTTAGCAGGCCTCCCACTCAGGCACATCATGTCAGAGGGCACACAATTGGACATGCATGCTGGAAGGCTGTACATTTTGGAGACACACCCCTATGTCGTGATTCACAATCAGTGCCAAGTGACATGGACACCACAATGACTGAAATTGGCCATGGCACACGCAAGGTCCCCATACCTGTGGCACATCACCCCCACACATGATGCTGATAGCATAGGGCACCTGCATGAACTGCCTGCATAAATAACCTTGTGCAAGAGTGGCGACAGACCAGGGAACACATTGCAAGGAGGGGAAGGGAGGGAGTGAGAACAGCACTGTGCTACTTTGTGGAGAAGTTGACGCACTGCACAATCAAACCCTGGCAGTGTATCCATGCAACTGCACACTTACATTGGCTGGGGACACACAACTGACACACATGTACCTACCCCCTTCCTGCTGCTGCCTCTCCTGTAGGCGCCTGTCCATATCGGGGAAGACCACCGCCAGCACACGCTTCTGGATGTGGGTCAGACGACGGCGGCCACGGTTCTTACGGCTCTCAGGTGAGTCCCCCAGCAGGAGCCGTGCAATCCTCCTCGTCCAGCACCGGATGTCCTGCCAGCGTTTCCTCACCTGAGACAGGCTCCGCCTCCGACCCTCTGTACCCCTCACGGCACTGACGGCTTCCCTCCAGATCTCCCCCTTGGCAATGGCGCCTACCTGTGAGGATGCAAAAGAGAGAATACATTAATCCACATGAGCAAAGACACAGAGACACACATATAGAACAATCCTCATTATGAACAGGCCATGGTATGCATGCAACTAATTGCACCTTTGTCATAGGGACATTATCCACTGTGGAAGGCCAAATGCACTACGTGCCAGTGGAAGCACACGGGTGGCATGAGGGGTACCACACACTCACTGACCAGGGATCACACTGTGCCTCACAGGCTACACCAGGATTATGTACAGCACCTCACAGCAGTCACCTGCCCCAGCACACTGATGCTACCTCAGCAGAGTACACAGACACACACAGGTACAGGACAATCACATGGCATTGCCAACTGCGGGTACACACCTCACTCTGCCCATGTGCCAGTAGACGGGGGTGTCACAGGTGTGGGGCTGGCTCAGCACGGCATGCACACAGCACTGCTCCCTGCTCACATCCGATGGCCAGGCCATATCCATCCCTCATGCTGCTTGTGTGCAACACTCCCCATATGCACTCACCCACATGACAGGGGACTAACACACACACCAATGTGCAGGGGACGAACACGGCCTTTGGACACTCACAGCACAGGTACACTGAACAAACACACATCCATGGGTACTGACACCTGTCACACTGGGGGGAACACAGGATCACATCAGGACTGTGGAAACAACATCCCCAGGAGGAGTATGCAGGCAGAATGTGGCATGCACCTTGCATTCATTGTCACAGTAGGCACTATGCAAGTGAGGAGTGCACACAGGAAACACAGCATGCTCTGCATGGGTGACATGAGGCCTTCCACACCCTGGGACCCACTCCAAACAACAGTGCATGTCTGTCACACATGGACACAATGCCAGAAGTCACTGTCACACAAAAGGGGCACAGTCTAAGCTAGTGGAGTCTGCACTCACCTGAACCCCTGGTCGACCATACAGGCTCTGGAACTGTGGGAGGATCACATCTATCAGGGCAAGGTTCTCCTCCTGGGTGAATGGCTGTGACCTCTCCACAGTCCTGGACATGGTGCCAGAGGAATCACTATCAGCAGCAGTGGTCAGGGATGAATGGATGTGCAGGCAAGTGCTCTCTCATGGGACCTGGCTGCCTTATATATGCCTGGCTGGCCTGTTCATGTATAGGAGTACAGATTGATTGGTCAGTCACATTAGCATCCTACGTTTCATCCAATCCCTTCAAACCTACCCCAGTGTGTGGCTTTGCATGGTTTCAGTTTTGATAATGATGTCAAGTCAACATCCACATTGCAACAATGTAGATTCTTTCAAACTGACTTCTGCTGTGCACCTGGTGCTCAAATTCAAAAATTTAACTCAGTCTCCATGGCAACCATCAGGCATTTAGGCCCTTATACTTGTCCCTCATGTGTCCCCTATGTGTTTTCATACATTTACACACAGGTACGGTGCGTTCCACGCCCTAGGGCACCCCACAAGCAGTGATACCGACCGTACATGCGCTTGTACGGTCCGGATCACAATATGGGCGCTGGCGTATGCGTACGCCACAGTAGTACGGACTGTACACGCGCTTGTACGGTCCGGATCACAATATGGGCGCTGGCGTATGCGTACGCCACAGTAGTACGGACTGTACACGCGCTTGTACGGTCCGGATCACAATATGGGCGCTGGCGTATGCGTACGCCACAGTAGTACGGACTGTACACGCGCTTGTACGGTCCGGATCACAATATGGGCGCTGGCGTATGCGTACGCCACAGTAGTACGGACCGTACAAGCGCGTGTACAGTCCGTACTACTGTGGCGTACGCATACGCCAGCGCACATATTGTGATCCGGACCGTACAAGCGCGTGTACAGTCCGTACTACTGTGGCGTACGCATACGCCAGCGGCAATATTGGCCCAGGGACCCTATACACGCGCTCCGAGCGTATGTACGGTGCGTATAACAACTGTCAGTGGTGACAGGCGGCACACAGACAGGAATGGAGCGGACAGGTATTGCCAAGGGTGGACACCAATGCATTGTCTGTGCAATACCACCTGTGTGTGACACAGGTGTGTCAGGATGTGATGTGGCACTTTACCCCTGAGGTGTGGGCAAAGCACATGTACGATGAGCTGTGTACACATGTCGTGTGTGATGGTGCGCATTGTACCACACATCCCCTGCACTCCTTTGACATGTGTGCATGTCGTACACACTAGTGGAGCCATGAGTCACTTGCATGTCCCAGTCACGGACACCCGCACCTGTCCCCTGATGCCAGGTACACGGAATATTACATATGACACGTGTATGGCTGCGTTGCATGCTGCAACCATGTCATGTGTGTGGCATGTCTTTCCATGATTTTGCTGTAGGTGTGTGATTCAATGTGTCAGCAGTTGCTGCTGCCAACATGTGTCTGTGTGTCGATGGGCATGGCACACTGTTCCGCACACCAGCCCACATATGTGATTTGCCATGAGGTGTGTATGTATCCAACTACACGGAGTATCAACACAAGTACATATCCACATGCTCCCTATGTATGTTCTGTCTCGACATGTACTCCTCAAAGGCAATGTGTGTGGCCTGTCCTATTCCTATGACATGTGACCAGTGCATATCGCATCCAACTACCTGTCTGTACCATACGCATACTACCTCTGCACATGTGTGGATGTCTGTGAATCCTGTGATGCGTGTGCATGTTCACTTACACTGGCCCACAGCTAGTCTCATGCCATGTCATCGTGATCTTGCCCCCCTCCGTTAGTGGCTGTCCCTTGGTAGGAGTGTAACCTGACTGGCGTTCGTGTCCAGGAACTGTGGCACAGACCTGACTCACAACGTGGCATATGTGTATTGGCTGTGTAACATGTGCTCAGTGCATTGACGATGTTGTTGTACAGTGCTCACTCTTAGGTGTTCCTTCCATTTCACTGCAGGGCTCCGCCTCTCCCTCGACGTATGCCAGACATTGCTGCCCTGCATGAACGGGACTGTATACGCCGCTACAGATTCAGCCAACGGTTGATTGATGAGTTGACTGGCCGGCTGGAAGCACAACTCCTCCCGCGCCACAGGTATCCAAGTGCACTGACACCCAAGTTGAAGGTGATGGCAGCCCTACATTTCCTTGCCACGGGTACGTTCCAACATACCATTGCTGATGTCGGGGGCATGTCCCAGACGATGTTCAGCCGTGTTCTGCATGATTTCTTAGAGGCCATGTTGGTTCACCTGGATGAGTACATTAAATTCCCAAATCGTGAGCAGTTGACAGATGTCAAGCGTGAGTTCTATGCCCTGGGAGGGATGCCCCATGTCATTGGGTCCATAGATGGGACACATGTTGCGTTGGTACCACCACAGGCACAGGAGGTGGTGTATAGGAATCGCAAACATTATCACTCCATTAATGCCCTTGTGGTGTGTCTGTCCAACATGGTGATTTCACATGTCTGTGTTCGCTTTCCAGGATCAGCACACGATGCCTTCATCATGAGGCGTAGCAGGGTGCCAGAAATGATGCTGCAGCTGCGGAACGAGCGAGCATGTATTGTTGGTGGGTAGACTCTGGCAGTTCTGTGTTTGGCGTCATCTTCCAATCTCACTGCCTGTGCTGACACACTTCTGTCCATGATGTTTCCTTGTAGGGGACGCTGGCTATCCCAACATGCCATGGCTGATGACGCCTGTCCGCAACCCCAGCACGGCTGCCGAGCACCTCTACAACAACGCACATGGGCGGACCAGGAGAGTCATTGAGAGGACGTTTGGACTTCTGAAGAGCCGATTCCGGTGCCTCCACAAGACCGGCGGAGCACTCCCATATGCCCCGGTGAAGGTGTGCAAGATCATCATCGTCTGCTGCATGCTGCACAACATGGCAGTGGAGGAAGCTGTTCCACTCATACTGGATCAAGATGACCAGGACCATCCACCCGTGGAGGATGAAGGGCTTGGTGACGGGGCAAGTGATGTGGAGGAGGAGGAGGCTGTGGAGGACATGCGGAGTCGGCTCATACGCAACTTCTTTGCTTAGTGGTGAGTTCCAGTGTCTGAGTGTGCACGCATTGGGCCGTGTGTGGCATGTGTTGCAATGTGTGTGTCCATCTGCATGTCTGCCAAGTGAGTCAGTGGTGTGTATTGAAGTGTCACTCAAGTGATGGCGCAATGGAAGGATGTTGTCTGAGGGTCATCATTGTCACCTGTCATGTTAACAACATGATACGTGTTAAGTACATGCTTGCGGATGTGCTCCTTTGTGCTGAATCCTTGTGTGTCTCTCTTCCACAGGTCCATGTGCATGCTGTCTGCTGGTGGCATTGTTGTGCTCCTGCTACTCCTCATGAACACAGCGACATGTGCTGATTCAGCGTCACATGCACGGGCAAGTGTTGAAATCTCCTCAGGGTAAGGGATGCCTCACGTCGTTTTGGGTGTGTGAATTGTTTGTAGTCTGTGTGCACTTCTCCGGTTCATGTGTGTTCCATTTGCATACATGGTGATCCTACATGGGGAACATGACATGGGGCAGGCTTCACCTGGAGCCATGCTCAGACTTGGTGACTGTCATGTGGCAGGGGATTGGGGATTGTGATGAGGCCATCATTGTGTGTAACACTGGCCTCGGAAACATACAGGTTGCACCGGGTTGACATGGTGTGTGATTGCCCCATCAGGGCCTCAATGGTGTATAGCGGCCTCTCCGTGGCAGCAGGGGGTGTTTAGCTGTTATCCGTCACTTGTGTGCCAGGTCAATGGGATGCCAGCATCTGTGTTGCAATGGGGGGTGCCAGTGTTGCTCCCACATGTACATCCACATGACCTGTGTATGTGTTGACAGAGTATCATTGTCATTCCAACACACATGACTAATAAATTTGTCCCTCTGTCTCCAAGGTGCCTCTTCCCTGTCAATGGTGCCCTGTTGCCACTGTGCGTGCCGCAGGTCTGGCATAGTTTTCATAGGTGGTGCATATGTGTCTATGTGTAGAGTGACAAGATGCTAGGGGTTTGTCAGGGAGTGGGAACTGTATTATGCACAAGATGCACAGTTCCATCCACCTCAAGGCAAGAGAGACCATCCCCCAGGGAAACTACAACATCTGTGTAGAATCCTACCCTGCAGTCTACGGACATGTGCCTCACGACTCCCATGGTACTTGTCCATATCCGGAGTGCATCTGCACAGCTCTGCTACTGCGTCGGGCAACCAGGCCACATCAACGTCCTAACGGGATGGGGGGAATGTTTCACAGCCAGCTGCAGGATGACCTTCTAGATCCACGCCCACACTCATGATGCAGCCCACAACCCCAACACAACCATGTGGCACAGTGATCCTAAACTGCATTCTGGCATCTCCATGCATCCAACCTTGGCCTAGCCACCATTCTCAACATCCGCCTGACGCAAGCATGCTGCACATTGTAGGGACACATGTCTAGACATACCTGGGAGCGGCAAGCCAGGTCACTCCACATGATCCCTGACCTCTGCGCATGACTGTTGCTCCCCTGAATGTGTCTGTAGCCACAGTTGTGCGGGAACCACTCAGCTGGTTGGGCCCAGCACAGGTGAGTTTGGTACTCCATGTCTGTATCAGATGAGACATTGGGACCCATGTGTGTCCTGGGCAAGACTGCGACCCCACGGTTTGGATGGTTGGAGTTAATTCTGAGATCAGGCATGCTTTGACTGTACGACACACACATGTATTGTAATAATGTAGAATCACGGCATCATCTTGTAAGTGTGATTAATTTATTTGTGGTGGGGTACGGGTTTGTGGGGATGACAAGAGGTGCACAGCGGGAGTGTAGAATCCAAAGTTCACTGGGGGAGTTGGTATCCTTGTCGTAGCAAAATGTCAGAGTCCATGCCACAGTCTTCGTCAACATAGGTCAGACAGTGACCAGCAAGTCCATGTGGCAGACAATGTCATGTGCTGCTATTGGGCCAGAGGGCCAGGTGCCAGGCCAGGTGACCTGGGAGATGGTGATGTTCTGCTGACTCTCACAGTCTTTTTCGTGGACGACCCACCTTCCTGCGGGGACCCTCGGAAGCAGTCCGTGACGATGTCTGTGACGCTCCGTCGGATGAATCCTCCTCCTCCTGATCCCTCCCTGTGTCTGGTAATGGCCTTCGCCTGGTGCCACAGGGAGGGTTGCCCATGTTGTCGGCAATCCGACGGAGTACACCGGTCATTTGGGTTTGCACCGCCACGAGCTCAGCCTGTCTATCCTCCATCCTTCCTTGGTGTTGCAGTTGACAGGCATGTTGCTGGGACTGCAGGGTCTTCATCTCCTGGAGGGTCCCCTTGATGTCATTGAGGGTGGACGCAATCTGGTCCATGCCCCTGGTGTCACGCCGGTATGTATCCAGGATGTTGCTGACCTGGGACACTACCGGGTCCTGAGCTGCCTGGTCAGGTTCGCGCCTCCGCCGTCCTCCACTCCCGCCACCCCTGCCCACGTGCACCTGGCCTGCCGTTGTGGGTGCATCGGGTCTCCGGGACCCCTGAGGGATGGCATCTGCGTTGCCGCCTGCCTCCTCCTGGGTGCCCGGAGGACCGTGTCCCTCCTGGGCAGACTGGCTGGGTGGTCGTGTGCCGGCAGGGCTCCTGGACGTCTCCTGGGATGTGGCAGGAATGGGGGTGGTGGTTGGCACAGTTGTACCTGACGCAGGTGCTGCAGGTGGTTGGACACCAGAGGGGCCAGGTTGGTCTGGGTCATCCACGGAGTGGTGAGAGTCATCGCTGGCGGTGGGGTCATCATCCCGCGGAGCCTGGTCCTGTGTGACTTCCCCCCCAGTGTTGGGGGGTGTTCGTCGACGTTGACCTGTGTGTGAGAGAGACAATGTTGACAGTGTCACATGTGGCATCCATGTTGCATGCATTTCTGATTTGGCACTCTTCCTCTGGGTAGTTGGATCTGTCCTGCATTCCTCTCACAGTGCACTTGTGCATGGCTATGTCCCTTGGCCACAGCTGTCAGGGCTTTACGCATGTGTGAGACACAATCTTAGTTGATGCATCTATTTGGGTACACAGTCAGCAGTGTGGTGTGCGGGCGTAGCGAGCCATGCAGAGGCGCCTTACGTGTTGCACTGTACCTGGCCAAATGGTGTTTTGGCAAGGCAATTTGATGTTGCAGGTAGGGGACTGAAGCATTTGTGACAGGGTTCTTACCGACACGGTGGGTGGGTATACTGGGTGTGTGGTTAGGTCTGTGCCTGCAGCACGGATGGACTCGTGCACAGATTGACACATGGACCGGTCTTCATCTACGGAAGGGGGGGTTGAGGCACTGCCAGACCTGGTCTGCATGCACACAGTCCACCGGCTGACGAGTGGACATGGCCACACCACCCAAGGGTGATTTAGTCTCCCTGTGTCTCCCTTCCTCCCTCCCTCTGTCACCCTCCTCCCTCCCTCTGTCGGTCTCCCTCTGTCACCCTACTCCCTCCCTCTGTCTGTCTCCCTGTGTCCCCCCTCTGTCTCCTTCCCTCTCATTCCCCCTCTCCCTCCCTCTCTTTGTCACTCTCTGTCACCTCAGGCCAGCTTCCTGGGCACACACAGTTAGCCGGTCTTTGAATGGCCATTGGCTTGTTCATGTGAGTTAGTCCCTGTTCTCCGGGCACCCATTGGGCAGTGTGTCTGAGTGTAGGCTGCTGCTGTGGCGGTGTGTGCTGAGACTCTATCAGAGCGATGCATCTTCATTGTCTGCTGTTATGTGCAAATTGTGCCTTCAGACCCATGGCATCCTGCATGGCAGCCATCATTTGCAGGCAAGACAGTACTGTGTGGGTACACACAGTTTGTATGGCTGTGCCCTGGGCCATATGGGCTGAGGGCATTGTTGTGTGCTTGTGAGTTGCTCAATGTTAGTTTTGCTGCCCCCACTCCCAGCATCGACCACATCCTGTGTTGTGTTGGTGTATTGTGTGGCCTGTGACTTGGCATGGCCCTGATTGATGCATGGGGCATGGAGGTGCCAGTGGCATGTGTGTGTTTGTGGAGTGTTGTTGTGTCCGGTGGTGGCTTGGGGGGGGTGGCATGCATGATTGATTGTGTATGGCATCCCCCCCATGTGAGGTGAGTTGTTTGTGTACTCACCAGGGTCTGGGAGTCCTGGCAGTCCGTGTAGTCCCTCCACCGCCAGCGTGGACATCACCTTCTCCTCCCAGGGATGGTATTGTACCGGTCTGGGGGGCGGCCCTCCTCCAGTGATGTTCCCCTGGTTGTGATTGTCAGTCATCTTCCTCTTGACCGTCCTCCGCAGATCGTACCACCTGGATTGGCACTCGTGCCTGGTCCTTCTGGTTGTCCCAACAGCATTCACAGAATCGACGATCCTCTGCCACATGGCGGTTTTTTCGGATATGCTGGTCTGTCTGACCAATGTCCCAAAGAGCTGTGGCTCGACTCTGAGGATTTCGTCGACAAGGATCTCCAGCTCCTCCTTTGTGAACTTTGGATTCTTGGTGGTGGACATGGCGTGGGGTGTGGTTGTGGGGGTGTGGGTGTGGATGGCTGTGGGTGTGTGGGTGTGGTAGTGGAGGTGTGTGTGTGAATGTGATGAGGGGGTGTTTGTGTAGGTGGTTGTGTGAAGGTATGCAAGTGTGAGGTTCAAGTATGGTGGTGTGGGTCGTCTGTGGGCTCTGGCAGCAGTGGGTCTGTTGCAAAGGCTCATGGTTTGTGTGTGTGGTCCATTTTTATTGGTCCATTTGTGGGTGTGGCTGTGTTTGAAATTTGTGTGGGTGTGTTATGAGGAGTGATTGAGTTTTGGGCCTCTGTTTGGCAGTTTGGCAGTTGCAGGTGAGTGTATGTGATGTTTGTGGGGTTGTTGGGCCTGTTTGGTGGTGTGGGGAAACTCTACTTGACTCTCCTTGTGTAAATATGGTTTGTCCGGGTTCAGTACGTGTTTTTTTGGCGTCAGTACGGTCCGTACATGCACTGGTGGGGGTGCGGTCCGTACATTCCCTGGTGGGGTGGTGGTTCGGTGCGTACATACACGGCTGGGGTGGGGGTTTGGTGCGTACATACACGGCTGGTGGTTCGGTGCGTACATACACGGCTGGGGGGGGTTCGGGGGCGTACATACACGGCTGGTGGTTCGGTGCGTACATACACGGCTGGGGGGGGTTCGGGGGCGTACATACACGGCTGGTGGTTCGGTGCGTACATACACGGCTGGTGGTTCGGTGCGTACATACACGGCTGGGGGGGGGTTCGGGGGCGTACATACACGGGTGGGTGTTTGGTGCGTACATACACGGCTGGTGGTTCGGTGCGTACATACACGGCTGGGGGGGGGTTCGGGGGCGTACATACACGGGTGGGTGTTTGGTGCGTACATACACGGCTGGTGGTTCGGTGCGTACATACACGGCTGGGGGGGGGTTCGGGGGCGTACATACACGGCTGGTGGTTCGGTGCGTACATACACGGCTGGGGGGGGGGTTCGGGGGCGTACATACATGGGTGGGTGTTTGGTGCGTACATACACGGCTGGGGGGGGGTTCGGGGGCGTACATACACGGCTGGTGGTTCGGTGCGTACATACACGGCTGGGGGGGGTTCGGGGGCGTACATACACGGGTGGGTGTTTGGTGCGTACATACACGGCTGGTGGTTCGGTGCGTACATACACGGTTGGGGTGGGGGTTTGGTGCGTACATACACGGCTGGTGGTTCGGTGCGTACATACACGGCTGGGGGGGGTTCGGGGGCGTACATACACGGCTGGTGGTTCGGTGCGTACATACACGGCTGGGGGGGGGTTCGGGGGCGTACATACACGGGTGGGTGTTTGGTGCGTACATACACGGCTGGTGGTTCGGTGCGTACATACACGGCTGGGGGGGGGTTCGGGGGCGTACATACACGGCTGGTGGTTCGGTGCGTACATACACGGCTGGGGGGGGGGTTCGGGGGCGTACATACATGGGTGGGTGTTTGGTGCGTACATACACGGCTGGTGGTTCGGTGCGTACATACACGGCTGGGGTGGGGGTTTGGTGCGTACATACACGGCTGGTGGTTCGGTGCGTACATACACGGCTGGGGGGGGTTCGGGGGCGTACATACACGGCTGGTGGTTCGGTGCGTACATACACGGCTGGTGGTTCGGTGCGTACATACACGGCTGGGGGGGGGTTCGGGGGCGTACATACACGGGTGGGTGTTTGGTGCGTACATACACGGCTGGTGGTTCGGTGCGTACATACACGGCTGGGGGGGGGTTCGGGGGCGTACATACACGGGTGGGTGTTTGGTGCGTACATACACGGCTGGTGGTTCGGTGCGTACATACACGGCTGGGGGGGGGTTCGGGGGCGTACATACACGGCTGGTGGTTCGGTGCGTACATACACGGCTGGGGGGGGGGTTCGGGGGCGTACATACATGGGTGGGTGTTTGGTGCGTACATACACGGCTGGTGGTTCGGTGCGTACATACACGGCTGGGGTGGGGGTTTGGTGCGTACATACACGGCTGGTGGTTCGGTGCGTACATACACGGCTGGGGGGGGGTTCGGGGGCGTACATACACGGCTGGTGGTTCGGTGCGTACATACACGGCTGGGGGGGGGTTCGGGGGCGTACATACACGGGTGGGTGTTTGGTGCGTACATACACGGCTGGTGGTTCGGTGCGTACATACACGGCTGGGGGGGGTTCGGGGGCGTACATACACGGGTGGGTGTTTGGTGCGTACATACACGGCTGGTGGTTCGGTCCGTACATACACGGCTGGGGGGGGTTCGGGGGCGTACATACACGGCTGGTGGTTCGGTGCGTACATACAGGGCTGGGGGGGGGGTTTGGTGCGTACATACACGGCTGGTGGTTCGGTGCGTACATACACGGGTGGGGGTTCGGGGCGTACATACGCGGGCGGGGGGTGGTGGGGTGTTCGGCGCGTATGCGGGCACATGTCTCCATGGTTGCTATGGGAGTTCGGTTCGGACGGTGTTTTTTGCGTACGGTTGTGAAATGGGGAGGACGGGAGGGATCGTACTTGCGCAGTCGGACTTTATTTTTCCGCACGGTGGGTTTCTCGCCCGGGGACGTGTCGGTGACTTTTCCCGACCCGAGGACGTGTGGGGAAATCTTCCCAATGCGATTCGTATGGACTTTTTTCCGTTCGAATCGTACTTGGCAGTTTGTACGCTACTTTGACGATTCGGACGGAAAAAAATCCGGATACGAGTCGGACGGGGAATTTTTTTACCGGATCGGAATTGGCACCATAATCTAGTTTTTTCTCAATTACTCCTTCCCCAAAGTATCCAGTGGGTCTGTGAGAGTAGAGAACTATAAGAGGTGGACTAATACAAGTGTGGCCAAGATTAGGTATCCTAGAATCTTTGGGGAAGGTGGATGAAGCAAGCGTACTAGTTTCTGGTCATTACTAACCCTGGACAATATAAAGAAATTATCTTGTTTCATTTGCAGGTGTGGATAAATATTATTGTCCAGTATGGATGGCATGTTTGTTTTTCATCTTTCCTTTCAATTCTTCTTCTTTTAATTGATCTTGTTGTTCGTTTTTTTGGGGAGGAAATTTGTTATGACAGGTCAGTGCTTATATTGTCTTTATCTACATTTATAAGAAATTTGGAATGTTCAAGGGTTTTGAACTCCAACATGGGTATTGTTGTAGGTTTGATGTAGGCAGATTTGGTCAAATGATGATTGAGTGACTAACCTTCTATTGAATATCTGGCATCAAATGCAAGCATCTGTGTTGCAATAATAAATATTAACTATCAAGGTTTCATCTTATCAACTTGTGTTCTCTATCTTCATGCAGCTTAACAATTAGATTATGATTTATCCAATTTAAGATGAGCAATTCTTTCCATTTCCGAGGTACGTTCCACAGACAAGTGCTTAGCCCTTTCTGCATTAGTGCACTTTTTCCACTCCTTTAAATTCCTGCATGTACTTTTATTATACTAATGAACATAAAATGGGTGTGCATTTTGAATTGGTGCACCTTAGACTTTCTGGTTCTCTTTTTCCACCTGCCTTACCCTCACTCACACCAGAGTTTAGGTCACCCGCCAACTAATGTCAGTTTATACCCTAGGAAGGAGAACCAGGAAAAAAGGGAACATGAATACTATCATTTAATGGCAGCGCATGCTTAATAGGCAAGCTGGAAAATATGCATTTGCACCTATCAAACCACTAGCATCTTGCTTGCATTCAGAAAAATCTCAAATCAGCCCACAGCAGGGTTTGCATAGCTTCTAGGGATGCAAGACTAGTTTCCAATGCTTAAAATAGTTCATCCATTATGGTCTGTACTGAGTACATAAACTTATACAATATCCCTCCTGGGCTGCTTGCACTTTTCTTGCATTTCATTAACATCGCACTTTCTAATCCATAACTTCTCTCCTTTTCCTAAAAATTCCTCATCCTTATCCGGTTTATGCCTTAAACATCTTCTACCTCCTTCCAACTGGATCTTTCAGAAAAATACAAATACAGACTTTAATTTAATGTTTCTAATGCAAAAATGTCTGACCTGGTGGATGAGCTGAGTCCAGGGCCATTCCCTATCAAAGTACCCTTATGGAGAACTCTAGATCCAACCTTTGGCATGCCATGGTCATAGAGTGGAGTTTGTCCTGCCTGTGCTGCTATTTGTGGTCAAGTCTTTGCAAATTCAATATCGCAGCACAAAGACTGTCAAAGGAAAGTTTTGCATTTGGATTGGGTTTGCAAAACATATTTATTAATAAAAACAGTTATCAGAGAAAAATTGAACAAAAGTCTTCCCGGCTTTCAGTAAGGAGCAGAGCTCCTCTAATGGAGGGCACTAGGGGATCTCCTGAAGCACACACTTTTATGCTCAGTTTGAGAAATTTGAGGACTATGGCCACAAGGATTTAAGTTTCATTTTCTAATAACCAGGTACAGACATTACGTTATGTAAAACAGAGAACTCAGAACAAGTGGCCTCCAAAAGCATCTACACATGATATTTACATCCACAGCACATTGATACCAAAGTTCATGCTTCAGGTGGCAGGATGCACGTCATGCCTTGCTAAGATGTGAACGTTTCCTGATAATACTTTAATATGGCTTTCTTTACTTTAGCTCTTGCTGTGCTCTAGAGTACCAAATGTGCTGAAGAGAATTTGATTCAAGTCCTTGGTCTGAGCATCACCCCATGACAGATACATTATTGATAATATTTTCTTCAGATTTTGTTAACTATTTCTTTGTTAAGTCAACTCTATTGGAGCTACTCAAAAAGGTAAGTTACACTTGTAATTAATTTACATGTGT
The DNA here is from genome assembly GCF_964204655.1 of Triturus cristatus. Lineage (NCBI taxonomy): Eukaryota > Metazoa > Chordata > Amphibia > Caudata > Salamandridae > Triturus > Triturus cristatus. The sequence continues at coordinate 81,129,349 of NC_140584.1, read as the reverse complement.
ACGTTTACTGTTACACTTCTAAGTAACTTTACTACTTTTTTGGTATTCACAAAGTCTGAGAATAAAGTTACTCAAAAGTATAGACATACATGTTTCTATCCCTGAAAAAGAGAATGTAACAAAATGCTTAGCTGTAACTGACTGTTAAAAAACAAAAAGAAGTAGCGACTCTAGCACCACAAATGGCCAACCCCTAGCTTTCCATTACCCTCCCAAAGAAAATTATGGAGGCAGGACTTAAACATAAACCCCATAGGAAATTATGTTAATGTAATTATGTAAAGTAGTTTAAACTATCAATAAATATAATTTAATTAACTATTTTACTTTTTCCTATATTTTACTATGCAGCGATCTCAGCCACCAGGGAGGTGATCTCACAATGATAAAATACAGGGATACTTTACCACAGGGAGATCTCCACACCGACTACAGAGTCTCCCTGTGGTAAATTATGGGGAAGAGTACAAATGTTTATTCAAGTTGATAAAAAGATCTTATGTAAAATATGAATGTAAATTAATTTTACATATTTATTTTTAATGTAGATCTAAGAAAAATGCAACAGCATAATAAACTACATTTTGAAATAAATCTTAAGTTAATGTAAATATATTAAATAAAATGGATTTGTTTCTCAAGCTTAAATTAAAAAAGAATTCAACCTAAAGTACAAAAAAACAATTATTCATAAATAATTTTTAAAAGTGATGTATGGAATTAATTGAAAGAAATTTCATTATATTTTATAAAAATATTGTTACATTAATTTTCAAATGCAAAAAGGATGTTAAAATATTTTATATTAATAAACATCGATTTTATTTTTATACTTTTTCCAAATTAAATTATAGTTATTTATTTATTAGTTACTCTCTATTCTCCTCTTTTCAAGTAAGCATGTCCCATTTTCCAGGCACTCTCCTGTACCTCCTAAAACATTCACTTAAGTGTCTCCATAGTCGGAGGGGAGAACTCGGCACGGAAAAATAAATGGGAGGTGGAGGCATAAACTCTATGGGCCTAATTATGATGTCGGGCGGATCGCCACCGACAGGCCATCAGTAGCGGTCCGTCATCACATCTGAGGCAGCCGTCTGGCTGCAGTTTCGGATATGGAGGGAAAGACAGCCGCCTCCAACAGACTCAAGGAGCCCATCGGGAGGCGGTCGAAGTCTAATCCCTTCACCGACGTCGGGATTAGTATGACATTGTCCAACAGCCTTTGTATGGCGGTCCGACCGCTATGAAAATGCTGTAGGAAAGTGACTTTTGGGGCCCCCAGCAGGGCCCCCATCACCTGCGGACCTCTGTTATTTGGCACGGGGTGGCATATGTGGTGCCCTCCCAAACATTCTTGCACATGGTGCCTGGCACAGGATGCATGGATGTTAAAAACATGCCTTTTTCTACTATGACTAGTGCCTCGGACCTTTTTCGTCTTCAGCACAAGCCACAATAGAAAATGGCATGGTTACGACGGTGGTAGTATCATAATTTGGCGCGTGAAGCCGCCGGCTACATGCAGGGCAATCTCCATCCCAATATGATCACCGCCATCATAATGAGGGCCTAAATGTAGATTTGAGTATAGAATTTTGTACTTCTATTGCAGTATTACAAATTGTACTACCAAATTAAGTTTGTGAATAGGTCCCTAGTCAAAGTGCAGGCTTGCTGGCTTGCAATAATTTCAATGAACTTTAGCTATAGTACTTTTGTCACTGTTGTCATTTTGATGTCATTAATTGGTAAAGCTTGTGCACCCTTGGTTCATTTATTGCATTTTTAAAAGCAGGATTCATGACGCCTATTCCAACCAGATACGCAGACTTGTTATTTTGAAATTGTCACATAAATACAGTTAGCTTGGCTTGAGTTTTATTGTACTGCACCAAACACACTTTTTTGTTTAGAAATTGTACACCTTTGTGTCTTAGCCAGTTTAATTGCTGTCCAGCTGGATTGAGAGTTTTGCCTTTTCAGAGATGGCTACTGACAACCTTCACACACTTTGACGCAGCTCCATATATTCTTGAGGCAACATCAAATATTGGCTTATGAGGAATATAGTGCTCTGGTTTCTTTCTGCAAAATGGTTTGATGTGCTTTTAGCTTGTTCAATTGTCGTCGGAGAGGAGGGTTTCTGGATGAGTGTCACTGATGTATGAAGATGTTTCCGGAGTTTTGTTGTAACAGCTTACCAGTATTGCTTATGCATCTAAGTAATGAGGCAGATCCCCACACCTGGGTCTGCTTTCTCACGCCTGTGTGATAGTAATACCAGTTCGAGCAAGTGGAAGGGGGAGAGAGGAATGGGGAAAGAAAGCTAAAATTGGAAAGACATTACTCTGTGCTAGATCACTGACACCTTCCAAGTCTTTCGGTCTGATTCTATCTGGTTCAGCATTGTTTTTTATGGGGTATGAGCACCAGTTGAGGCTACATTTGTCGCACTTATTACTACAAATTAGAAAACAGCAATCATCAATGGCTCTATGACAGAACAATGAAGTAAACATTTGCAACATGAGAAGATCTATGCCAAACATTGGCATTTAGATATCTTGATCTAGATGAATAAGGAACTGCCCAATCATAGCTGGGTCCGGGGTCAGAAGCATATGTACCACTAAATGAAAACAGACACAGGTTACCTGGGAGTATATTAAACTTTAAAAACCCAAAATGTGATGGAAGGAATGCTTGCAATTTGCCTAACCACAGGCACTGGCTGAGGACTTGGTTTCGACCTCGTCTCACAATGCTAACTGGCAGACTTTTGCGGTCTCTATTGCTGCTCTTATTAAGTCCTCCTGCTCACTAAAAGTAAACCTTCTGTGCTGTGGTTTACAGATAGCCTTAGACAAAGTTGTACAAGACAAGAACGGAAATGGAGGAAGGAGTATAGGAAGGAATAAAAAGAAAAATACAAACAATGTATTAACGACTACAAGTCCTTACTATCCAAGGAAAAAGCATATAAAATGTAATCTGCGAAAAACTCAACAAAATAATTATTTCAGGTAGTGTCCAAACTTTACTCTGTTCTATGTAACAATCAAATAATCATACACCAGGATTTTTGTAACTGCTTCACGAGTTTCTTCCATGCTAAAGTGGAACAGATATATAATAGGTTTGATCACAATCAAATTTGTCCTCAGGAAGAAACCAGTCAGCCAGTTTCAGACCCAGGATAGGTCACCTTCACATAGTTTTCTGCCATCACTTGTACTGAAGTAATGATGTGAATTCAAGCTGTTAAATCAGGACCAGCAATGGACCTGTGTCCCCCTGTACTAACTAAGCTAGCCCTAGAAATTATTGCTAAGCTCCTTACCAGCATCTTCAATGGCATGTTTAAGGCAAGGCATTTTCGCAAGCAATGGAAAATCCCATCTATTTTGCCTCTGATAAAAAAAAACCAGTCCGAATCCTATCTATTTAACAACTGCCACCCCATTTTGCACCTTCTGCCCCTGGCAAAGATTGTAGAAAGGACGATGAATCAGCAGCATATGCAATTCGTACAGAAAAATCAGATGTTAGATACCACTTAGTTCATCTTAAGAAGCAGTCATAGTACAGAGAAAAGCTCTGATGATTAAAACATCCAAAGAGATTTGGACCACTTTGGACAAGGGAGTCAGTGCAGCCGTCATCCTACTCGATCTTTCGGGGGCCTTTGACACGGTCAAGCACAATTTGTTGGTTGGCCGTCTCCAAGCCATCGGGATCGAGGGGACTGTACTTGCCTTACTGAAATGTTTCCTCACAGGGAGTACGCAAACAGTGGCTCTGGACCAATTAGGTTTAGACCACTTCTCATTTCCATGTGTGGTCCCCCAGGGATCCTCACTTAGTCCAACATTTTTTAATGTTTATTTGACATCCCTAAATGGATTGTTTGCCTTTGAATTAACATCTTATGCAGATGATACACAAATTGTGGTATCGCTCTTTGCCAAGGACAAAGGCACAGGTGAGAGATTTCAGGACTGCATGTTGGCCATTAGGAACTGGATGTATAAAAATTGCTTAAAACTTAACTAGGGAAAGACTTAGGTCATCCTCTTTGGAAATCAACCTTCCTTTTGGTCTCAATCTTGCTAGCCGGAGGAGCTAGGAACTCTGCCTGTTCCGTTAAACAAAGCCAAAAATGTAGGAGTTGTTATGAATAATTAACTTACCTTTGGTGCACAGGTGAATGCAGTTACCCCATATATTCCTGCTTAGGCAAATAAAACTGTGGTCACTGCTTTGATTTTATCAAAGGTGGATTACTGCAATGGCCTGTATCTTAATATGCAGCACTAAGATAATAATAAACTGCAATACCTCCAGAATGCAGCGGCTAGACTGCTCGCACTGATCCCCAAATTTAGATCTGCCTCACAAGTCATCCACAATCTGCACTGGCTCCCAGTCAGGCAACGTATCAAATGTAAGGCTCTTTGCATAGCCTATAAGACCCTGCATGAGAATGGTCCAGACTTCCTGAGACAAAGTCACAGGAGGCATGAGCCTACCAGAAACCTGTGCTCCTTTGGAGCGAACACATCCCTAGGTTTAAACATACCAATTGGGGAGGGCAAATGTTTTGTGACATGCACTGCCAAAGCATGAAACAAACTTACCCGCTACATTACAGTTATGCCTAGTCTACTTTACTTCAGGAAGGAACTTAAAACATGGCTGTTTGTCTAAATACATTTTATTCTAAGCCTACTCAACAGAGCCAGCACTAAGACATCTCAGGGTAATCGTGCGCTCTAAAAAAACATAACATAACAAAACAATTACTCTGGGCAGCTTTCTAACCCATCTTTCTTTTGCCCACCAAGGTACCTCAGATTTGGCCCAGCCACATACAAACCAGTCTTGGCCCTGCTCCAATAAAAGCAGTCCAGCTTGAGCTGCCAAGCCAGGTCCTCTCTGAACTGGAACTCAAGCAACCCAAGACCACATTCGGCCCCAAGACCAGAATGCTACCCAGAGCGACTGCCAGTGGTTAGACAGACTTTTTGCAAGCATTTCTCCCATCGCGTTTTGTGTGTTTGATGCAATGCCCTAAATGGGTTCCATGCTCTGAGATTTTGAAAGTATGTTTGTCTAAACACATTTTCTAATCAAAATTTAATTTATATTTTAAAATGTTATTTATCAATTTTAAAAGTTTGGAATTTTAAATATATATGTACAGGTAAAAATGTTGTCTGATTCTGGTAATGTTTTAATGCTACAAATGTATTTTATTTTAGCTACAAATGTATGTTTTAAATGTTTTTATTTCCTTAATTTTTTTTTTAAAGTAATTATTATTTATTTAATTTTATCTTTATGCTGTGGTATTTTATGTATATGATGTGTTTACAATAACTAAAAAGTAAATATTTAAAAATGAATTATAATTTAAATATTTAGTAATTGTATATTTTAAATCATAAATTAATATTAATGTTTTTTAAATATTTAGGGGCATATGTATAAGCCCCTATCACCATTACAACGTCATTTTTCCCAATGTTGTGGTGGCGATAGGGGCATAGCCTTATTTACAAGGCAGAGTTAAGCCACTTAACATGGCTTAACGCTGCCTTGCAAATAAGGCCCCCTTTTACGCTATGTTTAGCGTGAAAGGGGTGGGCAGTGGGTGTTGCAGTGGGTGTTCCACTGCAACACCCATTGATTTTGACGCTGCCCCTATGTACAAGGGCAGCATACATAGGAGGCAGCACCGAAATTAAGACCAGGGAAAACCTGGTCTTAAGTCGGGGAAATAAGGAGAAATGCATTATTTATTCTCGTTTTTGCTTTTTCCTTGTGTGCTGCCTTGAGCAGCACACATGGAAAAAGCAAACTGCCACGGATTGTTTATCTACAGGACGGTCCCCCTTCCTGTACATAAACAATGTGTCAAAAAATGCAATTTTGTGATTTTCATGTGTGCTGCATGAAGCAGCACACATACAAGTGACAAAATGGCATTTTAGGATTGATTATGTGTCGTAAGGGACACCTTCCTACACATAAACAATGCTCCCCTGCATGCAGACACCCTTGCACTGTGGTACAAGGGTGCCTGCGTTGGCGCTACACTGCTGAGTGTAGCGTAAGCGCAGGGGGAAACGCAAGGCTGCACCATATCCTCGTAAATATGGTGCAGCCTTGCATTGCAATGCCTTGCATTTCTGAAGTGGCGAAGTGAGGCGTTAAGCCATGACGGCTAACGCCTCACTCCGCCACTTCCTCGTACATATGCCCCTTAGTTTCTTAATAAAAATGTGCATTCATTATATATTTTAGTTAAATGTTAAATGTTTATTTTATGGACTTTTTATCAAAATAATGATTTATATTATTTTTATTGGTTTCATGTTGGGTTTATAGGGAAATAGGGTGTTTTTTATATTTTATTTCATTATTGTATTTTTATTTGTAAAAAGAAGCTGCAATTTGAAATATAAGGTTTAATATTGTTTTCTTTTATATTGTTAACACTTTTATTATGATGTTAGATTATCTAATATTAGTATAATGTAAAATTATTTTTTATTTGCTGCAATTAAAAAATATTTTGTTTCAGTATATGCATAGGTGTTGTATGTATACAATGTGTTGATTGTTAATTAAATGATGGCATTTGAATAATGTGTTTATGTTTTTTAAAAAGATCACAATTTGTTTAATTTATAAAATAAATATAAATTAAATGTATATATTGTTGGTTTGTAATTCTCCTGAGATTTATATTGTTAGTAAAGATGTTGTAGAAAATTAAAATGCTCCAGTTTATAAATTATATTATTTTTATATGTTCCAAATGTGATGTTTTATTTTATATTGTCTATGTTTAGTTTTTTAGAGTATTAATGCAAAAAGTAAGTATGCATATTTACTTGGTTTAAATTGCTATTTATCATTTTGAATAATAATGTGCTGATTTGCAGGAATAGTAAATATCACACCTGTATTGTCCCACACCTCCCTCAAAATGGTTAAGGTTGGAGTGAGAATAGTAAATCTGACCTCTTTAGTGTCCAACCCCTTCACCAAAACAGTGTACATTGGATTGGAAATAATACATTTGACCCGTTATATCCAACACCTTCACTAAAATGGTTTAGATTAGAGTGAGAATACTTAAATCTAACCCCTTTAGTTTCCAACACCTACCTCGAAATGGTTTACATGAGAATGGGGATAGTAAATGTAACCCCTTAGGTGTCCAACACCGTCCCCAAAATGGCTTAGATTGCGACGCTCCGGCGGCGCAAACTACAAAATCATGTCTATGAGGTCATGCAAACCCACTTTGTTTGGCTTTGAATGGCTTCATAGATATGGAGAAAGGCAAGGCAGCGCAAATTGCTGTATTGCCTTACTCTGCGCAAGGGAGGCGCACTATGGACATTGCGATGGGTTTCTCCACTCAACATCCATTGAGTATGACGCTTCCTCCGATTTACAAAACCATGTAAACCTGGGTAGGCGTAATGAGGAGAAATAACTTTATTCCTCCTCGTTTTTTCCTCTATGTGTTAACTACTTTCTGCAGCACACATAAAATGAGGAAATAGCCTCCCAGGATTGTTTTTGTGCATGAAGGTCCCCATTCCTGCACAAAACAAGGTCATGGTGCAAGGGTGCCTGCGTTGACACTAGACTGCTGAAATGGCGCCTGCTTAGGGGGAAAGGACAGAAATGCGCCACATTGGATAAATACAATGCATTCCTGCCCTTTCACTTTGGTGTAGCACGGAGCAAAAAGGTAACTTGCTGCACTGCCCTATGCCAAATCCCCATAAATGAGGGCCTAAGGGGCACCTTCCTACACAGAAATAATCCTGGGAGGCTTTTTCCTCTTTCTATGTGTGCTATAGAATGCAGCACATATGGAAAAAGGAAAATCCGATGAGAACTAAAGTTATTCCTCCTCGTTACACCTCCCCCTGGGGAGGAGTAAGGTTTAGGTGCATCCCTAGGTGTACATGGTTTTGTAAATCTGCGGAAGCATCAAAATCCATAAGTGTTGTGTGGGAAAACCAAGTAAGGCATGCAGCGATTTGCACTGCCTTGCCTTACTCCATACCTATGAGGCCAGTCAAGGCCTCGCAAAGTGGCTTTTTGCGACCTTATAGATATGATTTTGTAGTTTGCAGAGACGGAGTGTCACAAACAGTGATGCTCCGGTGGCACAAGGGGCTGATAAATATGCACCACAGTATCCAACACATGGTTTAGATTGCAGTGGGAATAGTAAATCTTACCCTTTTAGTGTACATCACCTTCCCAAAAATTGTTTAAATTGACATGGGAATATACATCTTGCACTTTAAGGGCCTGAGCAAGGCCCTAATTACGAGTTTGTCAGACTGAGACCTGCCAGACTCGCAGGGTGCGGCGGTGGCAATCCATCCAACGCAGCACCGGTGGTCTAACTGCCCCATTACGAGTTGGGCGGTCGGACTACTCTGGAACTGCCAAGGCCGCCAGGGAACGGCCGTTTCCTGGAGGTGGCATGGTGGTCCGGAGGCCGCAATATGCTTGGTTGGACCACCGCCGTCCAACCAAGCATATTATGATATTCCTCTCCTCCAAGGTATGCATGGAGGTTCTTAGTCCGCTCTGCCAAAAGTCGTAATCAAGCCCACAGTGTCTGATAAGGAAATAGATCCATCACGAGCACCAGCAGCAGGAACACTTCTGAGACATGAGAAACTGACAACCAGTACAGAAGTAACAGAAAGAAACCCAACAACAAGTCGATCAACTTTTTTATCCATGGGCTACGATTGTAAACAACCACCAAATTCAACAGTTACAAAAATATTAACTACGAAAGGAAAGCCCGCAGAGCAAAAGGAAAAACCAAGAAAAAACCAGAGGAGTCAGGACAAAGTCTAGTGATCAATATCTCATCAGTAACACTTACGTCTCAACAAATGGCAGTGGTAAACAAAAAAACGTCTTTCGTCTATACATATAATACCAATGCTCTGGAAAGTGACGTTTCTTTTTTCAAATTTATGAGGACTCTCAGATTAAGACTTTTTTCACAATTGTGTAACCTCCCATAGATAACACAGTAGAATCGAAATTAATGGAATTCAAACCCAGAAGTATATTTCAGGCACCAACATCCCACAGAATGCTGGACACCTTTGAAATATTGGTGAAGAAAAACTAGGTGAGTTAAACTTCAAATCGAATAAGAAAGCACATTTAACCAGAAATGAGAAGAACATTTTGCAAACTTTAGCAGAAAATAAAGAGTTCGTATTCCATTCAGAGGACAAAGGTTGTGCATTGGTAATGATGGATGCTGATTTCCATACATCAAAAGTTAATGACCATGTGAATGGCCCATCAACATACATGGAACTGGAGAAGGACCCTACTATAGAATTAATTACAACTTGTGCTAAAATACTAAACAAAGCAGAGGAATTTGAATGGATCAGTTCATCAACTAAAGCATTTCTAACAACTTTACATCCATGAAGACCGCAGCTATATATGCTACCTAAAATGCACAAAAACAGCGTAGATCTACCATTTTGACCAATAGTGTCAGGTTGTAATTCATTATTTGAACCATCGGGCAAATATCTAGACACCTTTTTGCAATCCTTTGTACAAACATGGAGCACATATATACAAGATACCACGGATGTTCTTGGCAAGCTGGAAGATCTTCCTCAAGGTGATAGAAACAACTGGTAATATGCACCATTGATGTGACATCATTGTATATATCTATTCCTCACCAAGAAGGTTGAGAAGCCACAGAATGGGCACTATTGAGACAACCAGAAGTGAAAGCGCACAAAGTCTTTGTGTTAGAACTTTTACATTTTCGCCTACACCACAGTTATTTCAAATGGAATCAGAAATGTTTTCTTCAGTTAAGAGAACTTCAATGGGATTAGCCGGGCCACCTGCATATGGTAATACGTTTATGGCAACGTTTGAATTTGAAAACATATTGGTAAAAACTTTACAGCAAGAAAATGTGGTGATGTATTGTGGTTTTATGTAGGTGACATCTTTCTAATCTGGAAGGGCTCTTCAGAAGAGTTGAAGCACCAGATTTGTGATTTTAATCAATTTATCCCAGGATTCAATTAACCAGTACAATCAGTAACACTCAGTTATCATGTTTTGGATGTGTTGATTAAATTGACAAAAACAGGAATGATCACTAGTGTATACAAAAAACCTACAGATAGAAACAATACATTGCTGTTCCAAAGTTTTCATCATACTAATTTAATCCAAAACTTACCGTTCTCTCAGTTCCTGAGAATTAAGAAAATACCTTCGGATGGAAGACACAGAAGACGAAGTCATGAAGATGGAGCGGAAGGATTTACTGCAGAATAAACCCTAAGACAAAACTGATCGATTGGTGTTTGTATCCAAATATTCAACCAAGTCATTGGTGATCAAAAAAATTATCAATCACAGATGGGAACTATTAAAAAGTGAACCATAGTTTCAAGGTTTATTTAATCCAAAACCACTGCACGCATACACCGGAGCTAAGAATCTCAAAGAATTTTTAACCATGAACACAACGTCAAGAAGAGTACACGGAGCATGAACCAAGTAATGCCACAATTGCATTCATTGCAATAATGTCGTTACTGGAGATACCATTACACAACCAAGAACAGGAGATACAATCAAACTCAACCATTCAGCTGCCTGCAAGGACAATAATGTAATATATAGCATTAAATGTCAGTGCAGCATGCTATACATTGGTAAAACAGAAAGGAAGATTAATAACCAGAAAACAGAACACAAAAGTATGAATTGTACTCAAAATGTCAACCAAATTTGGCCTTGCATTGGACTGCACACAGACACGCTGTTGCTCGGTTATGATTTCAAATAATAGAAAAAATACTTAATATACCCGGACGAAAGAATCCCCAGGTGCTTTCACAACAAGAAGTCTATTGATTAAATGTTTTGAGACAATGTCCTCAAAAGGACTGAATGGCAAAATTGATATGAGTGGCTTTTTGTAAACAGAGACACACCTCATGTTGAGTTACACACCATATTAGTAAGAAACCAGTAATAATCCTGCAAACAGAGTAAAGTGAGTCTTAAAACGAACATCTTTATTATTCTAACGTGGTGCTCCTAAGCTTATTAACCTAAATACACACCGGGTGAGTCTGGTGGTGTTGGTTCTCAACTAAACTAATATATTTCCATTTTGGTTGTAATTTTGACTTTTTGGAATTTGGTTGCTGGGAGGTCGGAGTAAAACTGTAGGAATGGTGACTATCAGTGTTTGATTGTCATGAAGGCATATTAGTATATAAGACTCTAGATTGATTTTCTAGTTTATCAGAGCACAATCAGAGGAACATTTTATCCTGAGCGAATACTTTATACTGAGTCTATATTTTACCTAGTTTATTATTAGTAAGGCAGTAATACACTAGTACATTGATAATGAGGTTGTTTATACAAACTTGAGCCACACCTAAGGGCCTCATTACGATGTTGGTCAGAAACTGAACTGCCCGACTCCTTGTCGTATTCGGTTCCAACTGACTCATGGTCGGCGGTTCTGCCCGACCGATTATGATGCTTCCAAACACGGTTCGGAAGGAATTTCATAGACTTCAATGGGAGCCTGTGTTCCGACCGACAACACAGACTCCTATGGGGAAAATGGGTGTGTGCGGAAAACCTTGCACCCTGTCGCAGGCACCCCATGGTGCCTACCACACTGTGTATGATTTTACAGGGTGGTCTATGGGGTACCCCCTCGACCCCAAACCGGAGGACTCAGGATGAAGGGGGGCCTGCTAGGGGCCCCCAAAGTCAGTTTCTGACAGACTTTTCATGTCGGACAGACTGAGTCGGAAACGCTGTTCGTTGAGCTGTACGAATCGTCTCTGACCGACTCGGATTCTACGAATGCCGGTCGGGACCGATATGAAATGACCGAACGGTTTCCCTTCAGACCGCGAGCATCATGATCGGTTGGTCAGAATTCTTTCCGACTGAGTCAGGCGGATGGGTTCTGACACAGTCGAGGGTAATCCGACGGTCGGTCGAAGGCTTTCCGACTGACATCGTAATGAGGCTCTTAATCTAATGTAATCGGTTGTGAGGTGCAACCAAGACACAGGAACTACTGCTTATCATCCTGATTGACATTCTTTTGAAACTTTCGGGTTTATCATCATTTTGAGATTTTCACTCATTCAAAAATGGAGGCTCTGTTTCAGAACGAATAGTGAAAACACACCAGTCCGGTTTCAGAACGAATAGTGAAAACACACCAGTCCGGTTTTGATTTTTAATCAGGAAGACGTGGTCAGCTCAAGTTTCGAATACATGAATTGAGAATAGCATCATTAACACGTTATTCGTCCGGTTAAAGATAGGGAAACAAGATAGAGGACCTCGAGAACGGAGACAGGTATGCAGCATTAGGCTGTATTTCGGGGCATATTTCCTGCCACGTATGAAAGTGTACAGATCATTTTCAATCTTATACTTTGATTTGTATTTCAGTGAGGAACAGTTACCTGCATATAGAGGTCATTTTGAGCAAGGCGTGTTTGATTCTTTAATCTTTGAGACGCAGAAAGTAAGCTATACAATTGGGGATAGGAGATAGTAATGTAATTTATTGATAATTTATTTCATAGATCACAAGCTATTTTTACTAAAGGAAGGAGAAATGAGTAAGTTTATCAGGTGCTACATATTTTTCCGTTTAACAGCACGCCTGCGCAACAAAGGAGACTTGCTTAGGGCATAGTGGTGTTCAGCTTTCTGACTAACTTGTCACAATGGTTTGTCATTATTCTCATTTATGAGTAGGTAGGAGGTTTTGCTAACTTTTTTTAAAATCCCAAACAACTGTATCTGTTTACACAGTTATTGTTTGCATGGTCACATTTGGTATGAGACATTCAATCAGGAAATCTTTTAGAAATCTTTTAAATTTGAGAGGTACAGTATTTGTTCACAAAATCATTGTTTGCATGGTCACACTTAGTCCTAGGAATATGTAAGGTTTTTGTTGTGAACATTTCCAGCTTGTTGCATTATTGTTCTTTTTGTTTAGAGAAACCCCCAAAAAAGTGAGTGAATCCCGAAAAAGCATTGGGCACACCGCTTTTTTATACATAACACAATAATTGATTATTGTTATTAATTCAAATGTAGATTACAAATGTGATTATAAGTTACAGGATTGGTCTGTTTTATAATAAGGACAAGGGAATATCTTGGCTAAAAAGGATTGGAAAAGAAAATCAAAAACAAGATTAAAGCAAATGTACCAAATATGAAAAACAAGTTTGTGAAATTATAATATGTTAGATGATATATTTGCAAAGCTATGCTCATTGAGTCCGAGACAATAGTAGTTCTTGACCACACTAGTATTTAAGACACACACATGATAGACCGCATACGTCACAGTGAAGCACGCAAAATTGTTAATAGGAATACACAGAGAAACAATAAGAAAAGAGAGTGCACAATACAATTTTATTTTTACACAGCCTTGTGTGCCATGCCAGCCATACACCGCATAAGATATAGGTAATTCACCCTTACTGCAGGCGTTTACCCCTAAGGCAGGGTGCACTATATCCTATGTGTGGGGATATCAGCATAAGCAGATATGCCCCTACAATGTCCAGTTTATTCTGAGATGTTGTAAGTGAACAGGGAAGCCATAAAGAGTACATGGGCTGGATACCTAGTCAACCCGAGTTTTCTGCTCCATGATGGCATCACTGAATTCTAAGATGTTTGGTACCAAACATATTATCTTAAAAAATCCTCACTGATGCCACTGTTGGATTTATTGATAAATTCACACAGGTGACGCTTTTAGGAGGTCCCCTGAAACTTAAGCAAACAGTAGTGGAGTCGCTGGCCTGTTTTCACCAGTCTGCCACCACCAGACATGTTTATGACCTCATGGGGTGAGAGCAAGCGCTCTCAGAGGACAGAAACAATACCTGCTATGGGCGAGAGTGTTTCACACATCCTCCAGGACAGGATGGCCTTCCTGGTTAGGAAGCTTCAAAGGAAACGCCGTGTTTGAAATACAACCCAGATACTGGGGGAAGCAAGCCCTCTTTCCTGCTTCACTTTTGGTGGGAGTAAAGGCATTAAAATTAGTCAGATGAGGAGGAGGGTCTCCCCTCAGCCTGAACCACCCCTAGGGCAGGGCAGGCGAGGTGAACCCCTCTCCTGAAATTCCACCATCTTGATATGGTAAGAAAACCTGCAATCAGGGCTAGGGTAGTGCCTCTTCCCACGGTACATTGTCACTTGATGGTGTAGACACCCTAAAGGTAGATAGCCCATTGGATATTACCTGTCTCCCCTTGTAACACCCCTGAATTCAGTACTTAGGGGGCTCCCCAAGACCTGAACATCAGATTAATCGGACCAAAAAAGACCAGGACAAAGAAGATGATAACTGAAGCCCTGCTGTAGAAGAAAAAGGCGCCAAACCCTGCCAGCTGCTCCAAGGATTCCACAATCACAGCCTGTTGTGTTGTCCTGAATCTGCAAGGACTCCAAGAACCCTGGACCACCTACAACATTTGAGAAATCACTGAGAAGCTCCCTTGGAGTGAAGGTATCACTCCCCTGCACACCACAGGGACTGATCCCTTTAAGTCCAGTTTGTTGACTTGCTGCCCCCTACGACCTCGAAGCAGCACCAAAGCAGGAAGAGGAACAACAACTTCAGAGGGTCATATCTGCATCTTCGCCAAGTTTGGAGGCACCAGGATCTACTGGTGCCATGGCGTACCAATATCCAGGGTACTGGACCTCAATGATAAAAACCAAGAAGAAGAGTCCACTCCGGACTCCCAAAACACCAGAAGCAAGCATCCATTCAGGCACATTGAGACACCTGAGACCCACTTTCCCAGTGGCCCAGCTGTCCCAAGATCACCTCTCAAAGTTGCCTGTTCCTGACCACAAGGACCATAAATACGCACAACACCCGGCTAACATGTTCGCTCTGCACCCGTCCTCACCGGCCCCAGCACCAACTAACTAGCTCTGCTCCCATGATCCCCAGGCCCTTGCGACCTCTTCCCTCCGTGGAGACTCAGCGGACTTACCTGTAACTCCACTGGTTCAGTGCATTTTCAAGTGGCCCCCTTCGGCTTTGGGCACCAGTTTTTAAGACCCTCAGAAATCTACTCCCGCCCGATCTAGGATGCTGCCAAACTACTCCTGCTGGAATTTTGGACCTGGTCTTAACTTTGACCTAAAATAAGAAGGTAAACTTCACGAAAGCATTGCCTGATTTTGTATGCATTTTTCCTCTTTTTCCCCATTGTTTCCTATGGTGAGTATTTGTGCACAAAAGTGATATTTTCTCAGAACTTGGAAGAATTGTAACTCCGAAAGTACTTACCTAAGAACAATGTTCTTGGTTTTAAACAATACATAAAACACACTTTATTTTAAAAATTGGTCTCAGATTTATTCTTGAGTGTGTGTGTATGTCATTTATTGCCTCTGTGAGTAGAACGATTGCTTAGCACTACCCTCTGATAAACCTAACTGCTCGCCCACACTACCACAAAAAGAGCATTACAATGATCTGCTTTTACCTCTGTGTACCATTTGGGGAGCCTCTGGACCAAGGGTCTCCAACAAGTAGCTTGGGAGCTACTGGTAGCTCACCAGTACCTTCAAAGTAGCTCTCTGAGGTGAAGTCAAGCCCTGTATCAATTTCAGAGTAGGTGCCTATTAAAGAAGGCAGCACTGATCATCTCAAGATGCTAAGAGTGACGGCCAGCCAAATTTATCACAGTAACTCATACTAACACTCAAACACACACTGTGCCAGCTTATAGGACCTGCTACATGACAGTCTGTATCCAATCTCAATATAATTAAGCCACAAGAAGATTGACCATGTTACAGTCCCTCCTTTATCAGTCGCAACATGTGTGTGAACAGTGCACCATCAAAAAAGTATGGCAGCAGTAGCCTGAGCTGTAATCAGTGCTGACCCACCAAAGTGCGGGGCTGCAGGAGTCAGAGTGAACATTTGTCAGTTAGAGGCATGATCAGCTCAAGACCTGAGGAGAACAGGGTATGATCCAGACCAGAGTAAATTAAGAGATTCATCAACATTTATGTGTGTGCCCATAATAAACACTTTTGCTTCCTGAAACTATCCCTGGTGCCAAGAACCACCAAATTAAATATGCTAGCCCCATCATAAGAGTGTTACATTTGGTATAGGTGTGTCCATTCTTGACATAATAGTGCCAATGGCATAATTATGGTCATCCTTGACTATTTTAGTATTTTTGGTCTAGTTGTGGTATGCTGGCAGCCATCATAGACCTACTCTGAGCATGACTGGCCAATATGTACCTATTCCTGGCATATTAATGGTCACGACTGATATGTGGTCTTATCCCTGATCCTTCTGGTTTCCAGCCTTGGCACAACTGTGGCTCTAGTTTAATGGTAGGCATTACTGGCATAATCCAGGCATCCGTGGTGCTATGGTGAGCATCCATTATGATATAATGGGGTAACCCACAATTTTCCACGGGCCTGGGTAACGACTGGTATAGGAAACAACGGTCCTAGACTTCTTTAAATCTACACTTCAGTTATGAAAAACATTTGTTAGTCAAAGGGCTTCCGGTAGATATAGAATTAGCATTGTATCATTAATGTACCACCATTTTCATTACAATGCAAACACGTATATCCTCAAAAGACACAAAGGCACAAAATATCGCTCCAATAGTGACTGTTTATTATTTAGTTACTTTTATACAGATCACCATATTCAATGCTCCAAGGGGAGTGTGAAAAAGGAAAGTGCTCATGAGGTAGGACAGATATAAAGGAGGGGAATCCAAAAGGCAAATTCAATAGCCAATCAATTACACATTGTGGTATCCTTAGTAAAACTGGTCGTGGTTCATAGTGGCACCAGTTTTACAGATAGGCCAGTCCCTTATGAATTTACAAATATTCATTTCATGATGTTCTGATGATGCACAGAGAATATCCATCTGTGAAAAGGCAGGCTGGGATGATATCAGGTACAGGCCCACTGGGGGAGAGTGTCGATGTTTCGACCCTGGTGCAATGAGGGTAATTTATATCCTCTGCAGGGGGGTCTTCCTCAGGACGGAGGCAGGGGAGGCAATCTAGGGTGAGGTACAGTCAGGATACAGCCCCTGAGGAAGACCCGCCTGCAGAGGATATAAATTATCCTCATTGCACAAGGGTCGAAACGTCGACACTGCAGCCCCCCCTCCCAGTGGGCCTGTACATGATATCATCCCAGTCCTGCCTTTTCACAGATGAATGTTCTATGTGCGTCATCAGAAAATCATGAAATGAATATTTGCAAATCCATAAGGGACAGGCCTATCTGTAAAACTGGTGCCACTATGACCCACGACCAGTTTTACTAAGGATACCAGAATATGTAATTGATTGGTTATTGAATTCGCCTTTTGGATTCCTCTCCTTTATATCTGTCCTACCTCACGAGCACTTTCCTTTTTCATACTCCCCTTGGAGCAACCTCTTTCTCTGTTTGGAGCGTTTATTATGGTGATCTGTTATAAAAGTAACTAAATAATAAACAGTCACTAGTGGAGCGATATTTTGTGCCTTTGTGTATTTTGAGGATATACTTGTTTGCATTGTAAAGAAAATGGTGGTACATTAATGATACAATGCTACTTCTATATGTCCCGGATGCCCTTTGACTAATGAATGTTTTACATAACTGAATTGTAGTTTTAAAGAAGTCTAGGACCATTGTTTCCTATACCAATGGTGAGCATCCATGGCATATGACTGTAATACCTGGGAATTCAAAGTAGTCTGTCCATATGAGGCATTTGTACATGGGAGTACATGATGATATTGACAAGCTGATGTTTTGAGACTGTCCATTTCTCAAAAACTGAAAACTGATATTTTAAGGCATTTTTAGTTTTCAAAAATGGGGTTTCTTCTGGTAAATTGAGTTTGTTTGCCCACAGTGGAAAGTAGTATTAGATAGAAAAATGTGTATTTTCAGAAACTGGTGAATGATAATTCAAGCTGAGCTGGGGAGACGTACTGCTGTGCTTATGTCCTTTGTGCCACTGGGCATGTCAAGATTTGAATAGGGGAGGCATTTTATATTGAAGAACTTTTTCCCAGCATTTCTGCTGGTAACCGCACCTGGTATACTTGGGTGGTAACTACTGAAAATCTTGCTTTGGGTGGTCATAGTGTAGTCACTATTTTACAGGTATACAATTTGCTAGTAGCTCGGGAAGACTTTCCTTGAGTAGAAGTAGCGCTCACTACAGAAAAGGTTGGAGACCCCTGCTCTGGACTCTGCATAGAGTATCACTTTTTTGTACACTATATATAGAGCCGGCTTCCTACATTTGGTGGTTCCATGGTGGGAAAGAAAACTTAGCATCTGCTGGAACCACTTTGTCAATATGTGACCACATGGGTAAATCCAAAAATTGTCTTTAGCTTGTCAAATTTTTAATTGGTCTATTTTTTTCCAAATCTCTCAAATTAACTTCTAGGGTGGCCTTGGTTTAGTCCCTGAAACAAACTGTTTAGAAAGTTAAAAAAATCTGTACTTTAAGACAAAGTATTTAGTGTGTAGTTTCTTTTCTTCATAAAATGATCCCAACTTTAGTAACATAATGCCTGAAACCAATAGCGAGGGTCAGGAGCTCTACCTAACCCCTTGCCTAGACCTGACCAATCCTAGATGTATGGTCCTCTGTAAAGGCTATGGTATCAAAACAGGTAAAAGCCCAAAAAAGGAATCTCTTCAAAAATTGATAACTCAGTTTGAGAAAGATCACCCAGACCTGGTAGCCCAAGTTTTAGGACGACGATAATGTCAATTAAGATAATACTGAGGATGGACATTAGTCAGTCCTGTCAGATACAGCTGTGACCTCCTCAGATGAGGATCTCATGCTGGAACAGTTGACCAGGAGACTGAACTTAGCGTCTCGGCTCCTAAAAATAGAAAGACAAGGGAAAGAGATGGGCCTAGGACCTAACTCCAGAGGCACCACACAAATAAATTAGGAGGGTGAAGGTTGTTATGACTCCAAACTCCCCAAAGGGATTGTCCCTAAATATTCAGATGGTGATGATATCATTAAATGGTTCATTGCATCTGAGAGGGTTTATATGGGAAGGAAAGTAGCCAGAAGAAATTGGACTCCTCTCTTGTGGGAACTATTCTCAGTGAAATGCAGGGATAGACTCCTGACATTGCCTGAAAAAGATGCTGAGCCGTATGACTTCATGAAGGGCGCCCTGATTGAGGTCTTTGGACTCACCACTGAGGAGTAAAGAATAAGATTCAAGGAGACTCGAAAAACCCAGAGTCAGTCTTGGGTGAAATTCGTTGACTTTTCAGTAAAAACACTAGGTGGTTGGTTAACAGGTAACAATATGAATGACTTTGAAGGGTTTTACAATGTATTTATGAAGAAACATCTTTTGAGTAATTGTTACAATGAGAAGTTACGTCAGCATCTGCTAGAACTAGGGCCACGTTCTTCTCTAGAGTTGGGGAAGAAGGTAGACCACTGGGTCAAAACAAGGGTTACTAAAACTACCACTAATGGGGTGACCAAAAGAAAAATGCCAAACAGACTCCCCAAAAGTTAAAGATGGTGACAAAAAGACAAAAACAAAAAGGAGTCTTCAGCCGGCTCCCGAAAACCTGTTTAGGAGGGTGGGCCCAGCAACTCATCACAGTTCAAGGTTGGTTATCAGGGTAAAAACTGGGGTCCTGAGAAAGCTTGGTGTTTTGATTGCAAGCCATCCAGACACCGAACTGGAGACCCTAGCTGTAAAAACAAAAATAATGCCTTTAGTCTACCTGCAGCAAATGCAGATGGAATCACAGGTGAGCCCTGACCAGATCAAGGTGCTCTCTGAGGTAACTCTAGTCTCAGAGGAAGGGATGGATGTAGATACACTGGCTGTCTGGCCCAGTAACCTGGAAAGATACTGACAAGAGCTAAATATTAATAGGATTCTAGAAGCCCTGGAGGACACTGGTGACCGCATCACCATGATGGCTGAGTTGGTGGTGTCCCCAGGTCAATATCTCTTAGGACAAACCTATACAGACCTCAATGCTGACAATAAGGCTAAATGACATCCACTGGCCCTGGTGACCTCAGATTGCGGAGGGGTTAGTGGCCTCAAAAGGGCGGTAGTGTCTTCTGCTATCCCTGTACATTGTCTGCTTGGAAATGATTTGGTGTTATCAGCATGGGCTGAGTCAGAAAAGAAAACCCATGCAGCAATGCTGGGGTTACCTGAATGGGTGTGTGTATAAAAACTAGAGAACAAAGCACAACTCAAGGTGAAATAGCAGTGTTGGAGCCTTAAATGACAGCCCAACCTTCTAAGAGAAAAGGCAGGAAGACTGGAGAGCCTGCTTCAAAACAGACTCCAGACCAAGTCCCCTCTCCTCAGGAAGCAGACGTGTTAGCCCCAGAGGGAGCTGAGCCTCAAGAGCTTGGGCCTTACACGTCAAAGTTCTTAGGACCAGTAGGACCCTCTAGGGAATATCTTTGCCAGGGCCAGAGAACCTTTCCCATTTTTGAAAGACTGAGGCAGCAAGCTGCTGTACAGGAAAATGGAAGTGTCAGTGGTGCCCACAGGACCTCCTATATACTAAAGCTAGAGACCTCAAACCTGGTGCCACTAGGAGAGTGGTATTGCCTCAGCACTTTAGAGGATTTCTCCTAACATTGGCCAATGACATATATATTTGAGAGCTTGTTTATAACCAAGAAGGGGAGTCCTAACTCTGATCGAACTCTATTTATACAATGGTCCCTTCTCCATTATTTTTTTAAAAAGTCAGATAGTTGTAAAACATCAAAAAATGGCAACAAATTATCATTGTATTTATTCCTGTTGTATCAAATGGGGATGATAACAAGAGTATTCGGCTGTGATTGTTACCATGCCAAGTGTGTCTTGCTGTGTAAACACGTGGGGTGCTATGAATCAGAACTTTCCCTATTCCTCATGCTAAATTTATGCAGAATATATATGAGAATAGTTAGAGAATATTACACCAAGGAACATCATTATTTAATCCTCTGGTGTAACCAGATCGTTTATAAATCCATCTTTGCCAAATTTCTCATCTCTGCGGAGACCTGTTCTAAAACTAACCATCTCATGTCATTGGGGATATGATTGGTTGTTATGAAGTGTTCCACCATCTTGGTGGTGCTGTGTCTACATCGTATTGTGCTCCTATGTTCCACGATACGTGTGTTTACCTTTCGTGTTATCATCCCTGTGTAGTTAAGGTTACATGGGCATACAATTAGGTAGATCACTTGTTTGGTGTTGCAATTAGTATATTTTTTCAACTCCCATGGGGTATTTAGTCACAAGTCTATAGTTTTGGTTGCTGATGGCAGATGCCAAATGCTACATTGCCAACAGGGGTGATGGCCTATGATTCGTGGGAACCCCAGCATGGTGTCCACTGTCTGTCCTGATGTTTGTTGTTGTCTAGGTCTTGTGTGTACTAGACTGTCACTAATGCTTTTTGAGCTCTTGTGAGAGAATAGGGGCTGATCCCATTGTCTGACTCCTATATTCAGACTTCTCCAATGACATTGAATTATTTTTTTTATTTGGTTAGTTGCTATGTTGTATGTGGTGTCACACATCAGGGGGATCTGTCTTGTTGCATTTTGTGTCCTCCAAAAGTACCTCTCAGTTCTGGTTTCTAGTTATTTTTTTATTTCTCTATCAGTTGGTCAGGGTAGTTTTTAGCTTTTTTGTCAAAATTTCTGCCTGTTTTTTGAAGTCTTTTGTTTTGCTACAATTGCATCGTAGGCAGAGAAACTGACCACAAGGAAGATTCTTTTTTTTACCAATATCGGCAACCACTTTCCGAACCCTGGTGCCAGCAACAAGTGATCCATTCCTTTTTGATTATTAGTACTTTGCTGGAAGCCGAATGGATCACAGCCTCTTCTTCTTCCCTTCCCCTGATTGTTACATAATTAGCAGCGCACAGCTGTGGGAATTTTTTCTTTTCCAAATATACCTGTAAAAAATGTTTTTACAAGGCACAACTTGACCTTGGTAATTAACCACCTCGGTCTATTTCCCCCTTTGGTCAGAAGATGGCAGAGAACTTAGGCTTAAGTTACTCTATGGACGAGATTAACGCCATCCTCTCTGCACCCTCATCTTTTTTACAAGATGGAGATCTCTCACAAACTTTAGCACAAAACAATGACTGGGACTCATTATCCGAAGACAAGAAAGAACAAGTTAAAACTGCCATTCATGGCGTTATCATGACGGAGTACCTCCGCGCCAATGCTGCACCCAGAGGCCTCTGGGTTCATAACGCACCAAGAATTTTTTTACAGGACTTAGCCTTCAGTAAAGATTGGTCAGCCATTTCTTGGAAGTGTACCAGAGACTATCTTGTCCTTATAATCAAGACTGCAACTAGACTGACTGAAGCTCTCACCATCAAGATCCAACTAAGCGAGGCAAAACTAAAAAGTATGGTACACATCACGGTTTACAAAAAGAAGTTAGAAGAAATTAACCGTGAGATGAACGAAACTAAGGAATACCTCACACAGAGCAAGATTCAGAAACTAAGCAAAGATTTAAAACGATTTTCTATGGAAAAAAATGCATCCGTACAGTAAAGATGACTACGAGGCACCCAACTACCAGTCAGACAACGAGTCCAGTGGCAACTCTTCTAACAACTCAGATTATAATTATGAAGAGACCACACAACAACATAAACAAAGAGGCTCTAACAGACGGCAACAGAGACGGAGACCGAACAACTGGCGTAACCCCCCGTTTGGGGAACACCCACTCCCTCTCTTCCATCCCTTTGCGCAGAATTACCAAGGCTGGCTTAACCCCTACCAAGCAGCACCACCACAACTAGGACCTTTTATGGGACCCTACACTCAGCAACCTTTTTTAGGGAGAGGCCGATCCAACCAGAGAGGAAGAAGGAGAGGCGTCACTTGGACAGACCAGGAGAGGCAAATACTAACCAGGAGTATGTCCAACATGAGCAAAGAAAAACCAAGCACGAGCACGACTCATTGATATTCAACCTCTCCGATATTACCCTCTCGGAAGAACAACAAACAGTGCTTAATAAAGGCCTAGGCTTCGTACCTACTCCACCCCTAGACATCTTCAAACTACAAAGCGAAGTGGCCCAATTCTGTAGAACTCTTAAACTGAAGGCCTTTTTCCAAGATAAAGAAGACAATACAAACATAGGAGATACTTCTTTAAGACCCAAGTCAACGTTCTGTCCTGCAAACCATCAAATTCCGGTTGAGATTCAGGCCTTTGAACAAGCCATCATGAAAGAGATCAACGGTCTTGGTAAGTCAGTCAAGAAACCAACCGTACATGAACACCACAACCTCAGAAAAGAAAGCCCTAGAAGAACTCAAATCACATCCCAACATCGTAATAAAACCAGCTGATAAAGGTGGAGGAATAGTGATCTTAAACAAGGAGAACTACCATGCACAGTGCCTTGAGTTGCTATCGGACAACAAGTTTTATAAAATAATCTCTGTCGACCCAACACCAAGACTACAAAGAACGATCAATCTCATGGTTGAAGAAGCTGAGACCAACAGCTGGATCTCCAAGAACGAAGCCTCCTTCTTACGTACCCCACTTCCTCGAACACCATACTTCTATTCTCTTCCTAAAGTGCACAAAACAAGACAACCACCACCAGGACGTCCAATAGTCTCTGGGATCGGTTCAGTTCTCGAACCCCTTTCTCAGTTTGCCGATCATTTTTTAAAACCTATGGTTCAACGCACACCCACGTACCTTAAAGACACTCGAGATCTCCTCAATCTCCTAGTAGACCTAAACTTTTCAAGTGAGACAATGCTTCTTGTGGGACTCGATATCGAGAGTTTGTACACGAGCTTACCACAACAAGCTACACTCAACACTCTCGAAAATCTACTCTTCGAACACGACTGGCCATACCATACACCTAGGCATTTCGTATTAGAATGCTGCAGAATGGCTTTAACCGAAAACTTTTTCGAATATGAAGGTACCCTCTACCAACAATGCCACGGTACTTCCATGGGAAGTACCTTCGCTCCCAGTGTGGCGGGTCTTTACGTGAGCAACTTTGAGAATACCTTCATACATAATGACAAAAACCCATTCCTTTCCAAAATTCTTTTTTGGAAAAGATATATAGATGATGTCATCATGTTCTGGGACGGCACCACTGAGACTCTACAAGAATTCCATGACTGGCTTAACATCCAAGATCCTTGTCTTAAGTTCACTTATACTGCAGATAAGGAACAGCTTGACTTTTTAGATCTTACTATATATGTAGAGAACGATACCATCAAGACAAAAACTTACTTTAAACCAACGGCCAAGAACAGCTTACTGTCATTCAACAGCTTCCACCCACGCCCTCTACGTGAAAACTTGCCCTACAGCCAGTTTCTTCGACTCAAAAGGAACTGTAGCGAGCTCAGTGAGTACAAAACACAAGCACAAGATCTAAGCATCAAACTCAGTAAAAGAGACTACCCTGTGAAAGTAATCAAAAAATGCCAGAAAAGAGCAAGAAACCAACCACGGGAGAGTCTTCTAGAAACGACTTCTAAAACTACTACAGTAGACAAACTGACTTGCGTCATCACATACAGTATTGTCACTAACTCCTTGAAGAAGATCATCAACAAAAACTGGCGCATCCTCACTTCAGGCACTTTGAACTGGCCCAAACCCATGTTCGCAAATAGACGAACCAGGAATTACAGAGACATTCTGGTACATACACGTCCACCAGATCCCAGGCCCACGATGTCCCAAAACACCTTGTGGACCCTACCACCTGTCACTGGCCACTTCCCTTGCGGCAACTGTTCTGTATGTCATCTCACAGAAACCACCAAAACCATCGAACTACTGCCACAAATGACTTGGACATTAAGACAACACACAAATTGTAATACGAGTCATGTGATCTATATGATTACTTGCCCGTGTAATCTCAGATACATCGGGAGGACTTGTCGCAAAGTCAAACAAAGAATCTGCGAACACAGGAGCAACGTAAAATGCAGACGAGGAACAACCAAACTGAGCAGTCATTTCATTGATCACCCACACACAGTGAACGACCTCAAATAGTTAATACTCGAAACCCTTACTTACAGAACACCCAATGCAGAAAAATTACTTTTCGAAAAAGAACAAAGATGGGTCCACCGCTTGAAGACCAATTTACAAGGACTAAACGATGATATTCCTTGGTTAAGCGTTTAACTGAGTATTCGCCTGCCAATACAGACAGACATGCCATTAAAATAAACATTTTTATATTCCTATTTTTTGCCACATGTCGACAAAGGTATCACCAGTATTGCGAGGTGCTAATACCTATACAAACCACGCTTTTGTTCTCTGTAGTTAATACTGCCTTTATGTCTTTTTATCTACACTTGAGATGAACTTCACTTGAAACACGTGGGAATTTAACACCAATCCCCATCTCAATAAAGTTTTTCTAAGAGACCGTTAGTCCTTTTTCCATCACACTTGTTTCAGCATTTAAGCCCGCCTCCTAGGAACGTCCCGTAAACAGGAAATCAGTGTCAGCACAAGTCGTGACTGCACCAGAGCCGCGGTACGAGGAGCACCTTGGAAGACACGTAACGTTATCGAGCACCTTGCTATGCTCTACATTGTTTGTACTTGTCCTTTTCTTTCAACAGCAATATCGCTGCCTTTTCCGCCCCACGGAGTTCTAAATCGGACCCCCGAGGTATTTCACAACTTGCGCATGCGCAGTACAGCGACTTTGTGTTTACCGCATTTACTTTCCGTTCTTGGCTGATTGACCATTGCTACTGTTTTATGGCTCGATGTTTGCATTTAACTCTGATGTCATACTGGCACTGCACAGAGATAGCTCTTGTTCACGCTTTATGACGTCCTGGGCATAACCTCATGATCATCAATGGGCCACACTTAACATTGCTCACGAATACTAATTTCGCTATAATATGTGTGCTACGTTTTTTTGCTAATGATTTGAGGCTCACTGTACGCATTTAACCCAATTTTCTGACATGACTAGAGGTCTCTACCTCTTTATTTACAGCAGTATACCTCTTTATTTACAGCAGTATGCCACATTGATATCGAACGGCGACAGCTCTCCCTCCACATATATTTACGCTTTATGACGCCCTAGGCATATACTCACGGTCATTTAACGACTAATTTCACAACAATAAATGTGTTCTCACCATGTTTCTACTAATACTTTTAATTGTGCTAACTTTTAAATCACGTCTATCAAATAGACGGTTCGAATCTCCACTTGCCTATGAAAGGTGTACACCGTTATGTATCTAAAGATTTGCCATCTATAATTGCTTCTGTATTATGCTTGCAGCTAGACACTGGTTAAAACGTTACTAACTAAGGACATATGTGTCTACCTTTCCTCCTCCCTCACTATACATAGGTATTAACCCTACTGAAGTCCAAGCGATTAACTTAGGAACTTCCCACAGATATTGGATATTATCCACTTTCACTTCACCTGAGGTCCTGAAGAAAGCCCCCCGACCCCTCTTGGGCACTCTAGGGGCTGAAACATGTCGACCGATCACTCAGACTTTTAACTGCAGCGGACACATTACCCATCCTTTCTGCAACTAATTGTTTTTTAAAAAAAATTTCCCTGCGCCTAATAGAATAAAATTGAAAACAGGTAGTCAGAGGAATTTTTTAACTTATCACAAACACCTGAGCACTCCTCACATTTTTTGAATCCCTTTTTTTCCCTGATCACTACTGGAACGACCAGTGGTTCACCTCCGGGTTGGAGGAAGCATGGGAAAAACTCGATGATGATGCTGTCACGTATCTAAACATCAAGGCGGACAACCAAGATATACCGCCCACGAACTAACTTACGTGATTGAGGGTTTTTTACCAATATCGGCAACCACTTTCCGAACCCTGGTGCCAGCAACAAGTGATCCATTCCTTTTTGATTATTAGCACAAGGAAGATTCTCCTGCAAAGGGAGCAGATGAAAACTATCAAATCTCAAAAGATTGTTTTTTGCTGTAGGTTTCTGGTACAAGTCTGTATATAACCTGTCCTCTTCATTTCATATTTCACTATACTAATTCCCCACTAACCCTTTATGGGCTCCAGAGTATCGTGCTACTCGCTGAAAAACCGCTTCAACACCTCATGAGGGGTAGCAAGCACTATATAAATGCAAACCTTTTTGCCTCTTCTATCCCTCCGCTACCCTTCTCTATCCAAAAAACTGAATAACATATCCACCACTCAAATTACTTTTATATTTCACTATAATAATTTTCAACACTAATCTTTTATGGGTTCCAAAGTAGCGTGCTACTCGCCAAAAAAGCACTTTAACACCCCATCAGGGGTAACAAGCGCTATATAAATGCAAACCTTTTTCCCTCTTCTATCCCTCCCCTACTCTTCTCAATCCAAATAACTGACTAACATATCCACCACTCAAATTATTTTCATATTTCACTATACTATTTCAACACTATTCCTTTATGGGTTCAGGAGTAGCGTGCTACTCGTCAAAAAAGCGCTTCAACACCCCATCACGGTTAACAAGCGCTATATAAATGCAAACCTTTTTCCCTTTTCTATCCCTCTGTTATCCTTCTCAATCCAATAACTGACTAATATCCACCACTCAAATTACTTTCATATTTCACTATACTAATTCACCACTAATCCTTTATGTGTTCCGGAGTAGCGTGCTACTCACCAGAAAGGCGCTTCAACACCCGTCAGGGGTAACAAGCGCTATATAAATACCAACCTTTTTTCCCTCTTCTATCCTTCTGCTATCCGTCTGAATCCAAATAACTGACTAACCTATCCACCTATCCACCAGTAAAATTACTTTCATATTTCACTATACTAATTAAACACTAATCCTTCATGAGTTCCGCAGTAGCTTGCATCTCGCCAAAAAAGCGATTTGACCCCTCGTCAGGGGTAGTAAGAGCTATATTGATGCAATTACAATACAATACAATGGAGTTAGCCAGTGGCTGAAGTGGGCTGAACCATTGCCCCATGCTGTATGCTGTAGTGGGCAACACAAAAATATGAATGACACAACAGCAAACCAATAGATGAAGATAGCTGGCTGATGGCCCTTATTTGTAAGTATATTATATGTAATTTTAATAAAATCAAAAGAGAGTTAAAGCTTATCATAGCATGCACATAAATGTGTCTTTCTTCAGTTCCTCTCCTGTACATATAGGGCTTAGTTGAAATTGAAATTAAGGGGGACACTTACAAGGAAATGGCGCAGAGCAGTGCTGCTAACAATTTATCAGCACTGCACTGCGCAGTTTAAAAAACAAAGGGATGCAAAGTATTTACAAGAATACGGGAGACCCCTGTGTTTTTCCTTGTGCTGGGGCTAAAAAAGCTGCCCAGCGCCACACAGACACCTCTGCATCATAGTGCAAGGAAGCCTACGTTGCAGTGATTATTGTTTATGTAGAGGAAGCGACACCTTCCTGCACAGAAATAAACATTGAAGGCGATTTTCTCCTTCTATGTGTGCTGCAGAATGCAGCACACAGAGACATAGCAAAACGAGGAGAAATAAAAGTATTTCTCCTTGTTGCGCCATTAGTGTCGTTCATTCTTGGCGCTGCCTCAGATTTACAGATTCTTCTAAGTCTTGGACAGCGTCAAAAAGCAATGGGTGTTGTGGTAGAACGCCCACAGCAACACCCATTGAATGCCCCTTTCATGCAGATACCTGCATGAAATGGAACAGCTTAACGCTGCTTTGCAAATAAGGAGCAGGGCATTGCGCCACTAGAACGTCGGAAATAATTACGTTCCGTTGGTTCCATCTCCTTGTAAAAATGCCCCTAAGTATGCAGTACTGGTTGTGGGGTTTTACAGGCCTTGACAAATTACATTTTCTTAACTACTTCTACCACTTTATACTGACCCCAACTTGAATGTTGCCAACCCGTCACTTTTATGTTTAGAGGAGTAATATTGTGGGATTGCTGTTCAACGAACAATGGGTACAGGGAAACCATAAGGCTATGCTCTCAGCATTGCAAGTAATGTTTCTCTCTATCTTTCACAATTACACATAATTACACATAATTAATACGTGATTAGATACCTATACATTCTGTTTTGGTGATTACATCAGTTGTTCAACTGGTGTAATTACATTTTTATGTAAATGGCCATAGATAATTTAGTGCATAATGTGAGTCCCGTCTCTATGTGAATGGTAAATTGCAGGCCAAATAACAAGGCGATGTTGGTGTTTCACAGGGCTGGGAATGTGCGGAAGAGACCCAGTGGTGACCATTCATGAGAGGGAGTAAAGCAGGAAGCAGTCACTGAGTGAGGTGGCACCCGCCAAAGGTGGCTGCTCACTCACGCTTAACAAGCCACCACATATACAATTGTGGCACCCTTGGGAGCCCCCTAGTTTACCCAGATGTTTAAGTTGTCCTGAGTTAACATGGGCAGCATGTACAGATTGTAGCAGATAGAGAATGGGCCATAGTGAGGGGAGAAAGACAGAGCTGGAGAGACAAGACAGAAGAAAAAACAGAATGAAAGAATGTCTATCAAGGCTTAGCAATAAATCACAGTGCAAGAACAATATGTTCTGCCTGAACTATTAAGTAATTCAAGCAACAACAAAAATGTTACATTTTGCCTATAGTAGAATTCGCATCTGTAAAAGAAAGAAAGAAAGACTGGAATGGAACAGAGACTGAAAAACTGAGATTCAAATAAGCAGTTCGCACCTACTTGCTGACACGCAGTTTGATCGTGAGTATCCCACCAGGTTAAACGTTTTTGTTTTCACAGGATTAAATACAATTTCAGGGAAATTATACAAAATTACTTGCATGGTACGAATAGCAAATGCGTAATGTACTACTATATTTTAACATGAAATCTATTCTTGTTTCCATTTTGGACACAAGTACGCATTTCGTGCTAAAAATAGTGCCAAAAACACAAGTATTGTGAAAGACATAAAATTGAGTTCTGGTCATTCCCGTTGTTCTCCTGCTACTGTGCTATAATTTTGCCACAAACACAGTGTAGTTGCACGACATAGCGCAATGGCTTTGTTTTGGGAATTTTGCATTACAAGACTGACACAAAATTTACTTACACCAGCGTAATTAAAATTTCAACAAGGCTTGTTCTGTGGCTTTTTATGTGACCAGGATCTTAGAAAAAGATGTACTGATATTGAAAGGCTTCAAGAGCTCAACAATGTATACTGGTTATGGCTGGAATTTACGTAAAGTGCCTAAGCTTAATACCGTAAACACACTCCTGCTAAAGTTTATCATTAATTTAAATAAAAATTACTAATATTTTTTCAAAATTAAAAAGTATGTATATGGATAATTTTACATCACAATTAATAACGTTTTTTAATTTATTTAACATTAGTTTCTACGGGGTATTTTTTTAAATATAAAATGTAGTTAGTTTACTGAAAGACAAAGTTTAAGAAAGTTTATTACAAGAAAATGATAAAGAAAATGATAGTGAGGGTTTTATTTTCAAATTATTGCTTAAAAAGTTATATTTCTAAATGAAATATGTAAAAACAAATTAAAATCTAACAAAAATTTGAACTTAAAAAGGTAATGTTTTGCAACTTTTTAACTGTACTATTTCTACATCAATATTGATTATTTCAAATTATTTGATATTCATATGTTACATTGAAATATTTTAAATAATAACTTTTTTTAGCAGAAACTTCATTAAATTTTCCTATACTCTCCTAGAGGGCATTCTCCACCTAATGGTGGAGATCTTCACCAACAATTGAAAATGTACTTATTGTAACTTAACACTCATGGGGCCTGCACTTTTCTTTTACCTGAAGTAGTGCCACAGTGGTACTACTACTCACATACTACAAAATGCAGTTCACAAACCAGCAGTTGGAGACCTCCGCCTCTGCCTCGCCAACCATTTCTGTACAGCGATATCTGCAAGGGTGGTGGAGGTCTTTATACTTGTAGGTATATGAATTATTAGTATATATGGGAGGTACAAGGGTGAGTGGAGGGTATAATTGGGAATAATTAATACAAAATGGAAAAGATTTCTGGAAATTCAAGGTGGGGAATACAAAGGAACATGCTAATACAAATCAAACTCTCACAAAAAAAGAAAATTTAAATTCACAAAATACACTTTTGAACTTACTTCAGCCATCAATGTGTCATTACAGACTCTTTTGTACTTCAGCCCAACCTTTGATTAGGAAATGCACCACACATAGGGAGTTATTCCGATGTCGGTTGGACGAGCATCCGACCGACATCGTTGTGGAAACCGGGACCGCCCACAAGGAGTGGGCGGTCCCGCTGCCAGTATTACAATGCGACCACCTTCACAGCAGTCGCAAAGTGTATATTTTCTATTGTGGCTTGAGCTGAGGGCTGCAGCACAAGCGACAATCGAAAGTATACATTTTTAAAACATCCCTGCACTGTGTGGCAGGTACATGGTGCAGGGATGTTATGGGAAGCACCATAAGTGCCCCTCAGGTCCCATTGTGGAGGGCCAGAGGGGAAGGGGGCCCTGCTAGGGCACTCAAAGTCACTTTCCACATGCCTTTTCAATGCGGGGCGAACTGCCATGAAAGGGCAGGCGGAAAGGGACAATGTAATCCCTACGGCAGTGCCTGAGCAGGCACAGCCCCTATTGTAGGATTACTGTCCGTCCAACGGTCCCTCCGCCTGCTACCTCCAACTTCAGACATTGTAATGCAGCGGTCAGACCGCAGCAGTCGATGTAATTTGGATCACAACCTACAAGCCGTCAGTTGTGGTCTGACCGACATTTGCATGACCCCCATAGTCACCATCTTGTATTGCAACACACTCCTATTGAAAAATATGGAGGTGGGGACTTAAATACCACCCCATAGGAATTAATGTTAAATACATTAAATTAGTTTGACATTTAAAAATGTTTAAAGTGCTAAATAAGTGACAAATTGTACGGTTATTTTAAATTAAATTATGTTATTAGGTTGCAAATTACAAAAGTTGTGTCACTGTCAGGTAATTTAAGATGTTTTCTTATGTTAACACTATTAAAAAAACAGAGCAACTTATGTTCATGGAACACTTTTGCAGCTAGCTTAAGTGACACCATGGCATAATTTACACCAATTGTGTAATTAACAGTTTAGAACATTATTATAACAAAGGTGGTATTTCTGGCAGCGCTTAGCGCTTTTTAATATTATTCCGTATTTACGGTGCAAATTGTGTTTTCGGACCTGACATATAGCGCTTACCCCCACATAAAAGATAATAAGCACCGCTGTTGGGAGCGGACTCACTTAGCTCTCTGGACACACTTTAGAACGGCGTCCGCCATCTTGGGTGAGGCAGGGACTCCTCGTGGTGACACTCGGCCAGCGCACTAGTTTCGCAGACCGGACTCCACGCCCTACTTAAAGCTCGCTATGACGATGCGCAGCGGAGACGCGCAGCGGAGTCGCCGGACCCACGCCGGAGTCCAGCCAGAGTCCTGCCCGTCTGGGCTCGTCCGGGCTCAGACGGGCTTAGGGCATGGTACTATGTCAAATTCTCCACTATTGCGTATCATCTATTCACGAGATGAGTTACTTGCATTACGCATTAATCCCCCGGAAAAGTACCCTGTTACCAACTTGGGTGCGCGGATACTCCCCCCACGAGGATTGGACGCATTGCTTCATCCTCCTCCTGATACAAGTACTTTACTATGGGGCATGCTTAATTGCAGGTCACTTCCGTGTCATGCCGTAGAAATTAACATTCTTATTCAAGAGCACGAACTAGACATCTTGTTTCTGTCGGAAACGTGGATTACTTCTAGTTCTGATGCGGACATTGTACTTGCCCTCCCTCCAAGTTACCTTATCGGTCATTTGGATAGACCTGAGGGACGAGGGGGTGGACTTGCCGTTATCTATCGTGATAACCTTAATTGCAGGGTCTGGAGGGGCTTGGTGGCAGATTGTGAGAGTTGCCACTTTTCCATACAGGTATCACCAACGGTTACATTGGCTGGCCTGCTGATTTACCGACCCCCGGGTAAGGTCGGCAACTTCGTAAGCTCTGTGATGGAAACGGTCACCCTCTTGGCAACATCCACATCTTCCTTCATTGTGCTAGGGGACCTGAACCTGCACTTTGAGGACACTGCGGATATGATCGCGGCAGACCTCAAAGGAGATCTATCTGCTTGTGAGCTCCGGTTAGTCAACACAGGAGCCACCCACGTGAAGGGCCATTTGTTGGATCCGGTATTTTCGAACATCCCTCGGCTGAGGGCCAGACCAGCTCTTCCGCTCCCATGGTCAGATCACTCCTTAGTGTCGATGGAATGGCAAATCAATCTGCCCTCTAAACCGACATTTCAAGAGGTGGTAGTGGACCGTATATGGTCCAGACTACCGATCGGTGACTGGACTCAGGCCCTGGCAAATTCACAACCCGTAGCTGAGGCAGACCCGATTCAAGGAGATGCTGACCTCAACCGATGGTTGACTGCCTCGCTTGATGGCTTCATACCGGTGAAAACCCTACAGAAGAGGGAGAAACGAGTGGGTTCCGCCCCCTGGTTCACGGCTGAGCTCCGCCTGCTTAAGAAAGGATGTAAGAAACTGGAAAGGGCCTGGAGGAAGAAATTTGATGCGGCCAGGCGTAAGGACTACTGGACAGCGATGAGAGCCTATAAAGCGGCCCTCCGCCTGGCAAAAGCACAATTTTTTGAGGAGCGAATACAACTTGCCTCAAACTCCTCCAGGGAGACCTTTAAGGTGGTGCAAGAACTGCTAAAAGTTCCTGAGCCAGCAGTCACCCATGACCCTGAGAGGTGTAAGGAGTTGGCCAATTTTTTCCACACTAAAATAGTAACAATACTAGACTCTTTACCCCAGGTTGCTATATTTCATGGGATTCAAGAAGAACCCCTCCCTGTGGGGATAAAAGAGTGTCCTTTCTCCCTTGACATGTTCGGCCCAGTTTCAGAAAGTGAAACATTAAAAGCTATAGTTTCCATAAAAAGCGGTTCCCCCATGGACCCTGTCCCTTTTAAAATCCTAAAACAAGCGGCATTCGCTGTGGTTGGGCCCATTACGAACTTGATCGACGCCTCCTTCTCTCGTGGTCTGGTGCCACCCACCTGGAAAAAAGCCGTGGTCAAGGCTCTTCTAAAAAAATCTAACCTTGACGCAGCTGAGCTGGCCAATTTTAGGCCCATTTCTCTGTTGCCAGGTCTCAGCAAAATTGCTGAGAAACTTGCTAACCATCGACTGTCCAACTTTCTTGAGTCAAATGGTCTGCTCCGAGACTCGCAGACCGGCTTCCGTCCCGGCCATGGCACCGACACGGCCCTCCTGGCGGTCGTTGAGGAATCGAGGCGCATCTTAGATTCGGGAGGATCAGTGGCAGTAATCCTCCTGGATCTGAGTGCGGCATTCGACACCGTTGACCATCAGGTGTTGACCCAACGGCTATCAAAGGTGGGTGTGGCAGGTGTCGCCCTGAAATGGCTCTGCTCATTTCTGGAAGACCGTTCCTATCAGGTCTGGGAAGGAAGCAACAAGTCTCCATCTATTTCTCTCCAGTGGGGGGTGCCGCAGGGCTCGTCCCTGAGCCCGACATTATTTAATGTCTATATGGCCCCCCTGGAGGATGTGGTGACCCCTTATAACATCAAAATCATCAGCTATGCTGATGATACTCAGCTTGTGGTCGCCCTTCCTCAACTGGTGGAGAACCCTGACTTGTTGTACTCATGTCTGGCGGACGTCCACACCTGGATGAGCAGTTCAGCCCTGAAGCTGAACGGCTCTAAAACAGAGATCATGCTGCTTGGAAACAAAGCGCCACCACTGTCACCTTCATGTTGGCCAAGCTGTATGGGTGACTTTCCAACCATGAAAGAGGAGATCAAGAGCTTAGGAGTCTGGCTGGAGCAAGATCTTTCCCTTAGAACTCACGCCAAAAGAACTGCGGGAGTCTGTTTTGCCCTGCTGCGGGCTGCGCGGAAAATTCTTCCGCTTCTTCCTTTTCCATCAAGGAAGTTGTTGATTCAGGGTTTGATAACATCTCGCCTTGATTACAGCAACAGTCTGTTTCTGGGCGCCCCTGAATCGACTTTTAACAAGCTTCAGCAGGTGCAAAACGCGGCAGCTAGACTCCTTATGGGTATCCCCCGAACAGAATCCGCCAGACCCGCTCTCAAGGCACTGCACTGGTTACCGGTGCGGGAGAGAGTACAGTTCAAGGCACTGTCCATCGCCCATAAAACACTCCAGGGCGGCGGGCCTCTTCTTTTAGGGAGCTTGGTAGTACCTTATAAAGCGAATAGAGCACTGAGGTCTGACCAGAGGTGTCTGCTCCAGGTCCCGAGAGTAAAAAGATCACGCACGGGAGGGAGGCGATTCTCTGTGCATACAGCAATGCTCTGGAACTCCCTCCCATTAAAACTCCGAGCTGAGACCTGTACCCTGCGTTTTCGCAGAGGCTTGAAAACACATCTGTTTCCCCTGTGAGTCGCTATCTTTATTCCATGGTCCCACGGTTGATGCACTGTTCATAGCGCCGGGATGCCCCAGGGTAGCTGTGCGCTATATAAGTTTTAATAATAATAATAATAATAATAATAAGGAGGAACCCTTTTTCAAACACGCTAAATTATATTTCCCTGATACCATAGATTCCTATTCCAAGCACCTTGTGACATTTGGGATGACTACAATCCTTTGCTGCTGTCAATATTTCACAGCTGTGTATATTCGCTTCACAAACCTGCACATAAAATGACAATTACAACCGGCACATACGTGACCCCCATCAGTCTGTGTGCTCTTCAGAGGGAACAAGGATGGCATGGGTATGAAATCTGAACATGTTTATGAACTTATGAAAGGCATTGTGAGAAACTTACACTGCCGTCTGCCTCAACTCCGTAGTTCTCAATTGTGCCCAGACATGTGAGTCATACTCACGCTGAACCCACCAAGACACCTAGACATGACTCCGTTCACATATGCACTGCACAAGCCTCATATGTTAGATGAAGAAAACTATGTAAGCACAACATTTGGAAAAACAAATAGGCTTAGGCAAGGCAAGATAAAGAAAAACATCTCAACAGAGGCTGCATTGCTCAATTTGAAAAGGTTTTTACGGTGATTGTTGAGAGATCGATTATTTTTGCTCCTAAAGTTAGCAATCCTTCAGAAAGTACGTTTTTTTATTTAATGCTGGATCTGAGCACTGCCAGGTCTCATCAAAGTCAATGCTCTGGCTATAGTCTAATTGGTTAAAGCAGCTACTGTTCACTGTCCCCAGAGCAAACAGAGAAGTTCTTTCCTTAGAATGGAACTCCCTACTGACAGCCTCTCAAAGCATAAGCCTTAGAATAATAGACTTAGCTGGACACCCACTATGATTACCCTGTCACACAAAAATAAAGTGTGCCAATTCATTGCTGGTTATCCTTCAAGCGCTTGGAAGCGGTGGAATATAGTGTTGCAGATAGATGTGAATTTATAAATATTAACATAAATGGACACCCCTTTGAAAAGGCCTTAGGAGGGCAAGAGGGTTCCCTAGGGAGGTCCTAGCCTTCCTGGCCTCTAGAATTTGTCCAGTTAGAAGCACAACTGTTTTTTCTTTCAGCCTGCTGCAAAGAACATGTACCATGCAGATCACAAAGTGCACTGCTTTAATGGGGGGACCATGATGAATGGTCATTTAATGTCAGCTATAGATGATGGATCCCTGAACAGTGTCATGTATGTGCATGTTTGCATTGTGCTGAGGGGATTACCAGGTAATTATTCACGCAGCTCTCTGATGGATGTCACATGCGGTTTTTCTGAGTCCCCAGAGAGATCATGCAGTCTGTGTGTTCTCTTTTGTACTGCCAGTCACTGCCAATCACCAGTGTATTCAACTGTGTAGTCTTGGACCGTGTCATGTATGTGCATGTAACTTGCATGATCGAGGTAACTATTAGCGGCGATACTACGTGTCTCTCGGACCTCTTTCAAGTGCTTGTCGTCCTTTTTCCCCAGCAAACCTCCCCCTCCCCACCCAGGGGCGGCAATCTGAGGGATAGCCCCGGGCTCCAAAAGCTCTAGCTACGCCTCTGCCCATCAGGCGCTGCTTGTTAGGTCTGAGGAGTTACTGACACAATCCAGAGTGAAATGATGAACTGTACTTGCATCTTCAGAGGTTCCGGTGTCCGGTGTCCCTGGACACGGCCGATGCAGTCCGCAGGGCTCGGAAATCTAAGGGATTCGGGTTGTGTTTTTCTGGTAAAAGGGTTCCAAGATGGTTGTTCAAACACAATGAGAGTACAGTGAGAGGGCAATGGGGAGGGGATGTGACTAGAGGGGTCCATTATACTGGTTTCATAATCATAATGCACACCGGACCCCGCTATTGAAATAAAATAATGTGTCGCTTTTAACGTGCAAGGTTTTGGTAGCATGAAAAAAGTTAACGAAAAGGGGTACCGTAAAAGCTCGTCCACGGCGAAGGTGGACTGTTGTTTTCATAATAACAATGGCGGAATAATTTCAGTACTGAATGCTGAACACCAAAGTTTCGATCAAAGATGTGTATGAGCGAAGACTAGTGACCCACACTGTAAGCTTCAAATGAAAGCAGTCCTGCCAATGAAGTTAAGAGGTTGATTTGTGGCGATGGAGACGTTTTAAGGCATGGGCAAAGTGGGCTCTGGCCCTGGGTCCCAGCCTTTCATGGGGGCCCCTGATAGAGCCAGCTCTGTTCTGCAGTCTTGCCCTGATGACGTTGAATATTTCTTAACCAGATTCCTTGAAATAGCCGCTTTCCTTTAGTTTATTTTGAATGTGGGTGATGTGTGACAGTCTTTTACAGACATTTTGCAAAGAAAAGTTGTAAATATGTTTCATTTAACATCTATTAAAAAGGTTTCTTTTAGATCAATATAGGTCCTCACACATGAGAAGTGGGAGGGAGTCACATAGATTATTTGCTGTAATATTAGTGAGCTGCTGCTGTGTTACAATATTGAAAACACACATCACTATCCCTGAATATTAGATGTAAATACAATTTGAATTTGGACAAGTGCACACCTGCACTGTCAGTGACCTAGTTAAAGAGGGCATGAAAGAGCAGAAATTGGTTCGTAAATTCAAAACTGTTCCGAATAGGGGCCCCCAAACTATGTTTGGCTCAGGGCCCCCAAAATCCTTAAAACGTCCCTGGCGATGAAGGCTGTTATTGCGATCGTATCTGCAAAATAACAGATCATAAATATAAACCAATTAAAATATTAAGCCGCATGTACGTCACACAAACAATTACAAGGCGAATCTTCGCTGGGTGCTTTGTTACTTGTGTTCGTCTTTCCCTAATTGCTGTTTAGGTGCAAGTGTATAGTTTGGCAGTGTTGTGTCGGTGAATATACTCAGAAGTCTTCTGGGACATGCAGTAGCCTGCAGCCTGTCCCTGCACACTGGGACATCTTTTACATGTCAGTGCCATTCATTGTGCAGTCTTTCTGCTATGAAGCGGTTGTCTAGTATAAGAGGCATTTGTTGTGTTTCGCACACAGTCCACACCCTGACTGTACTCACCCTGGCTATGTAGTGAGTGTGTAGCATAAGCTGCATTCGTTATGTGAATTTGTAGCATATTTGACAAGCAATGACAGCGCAATCCAGCTTTACCATATGGGAATTGCATAGCCAGGGAAAGAGATGAAACATAAAGGCTTGTGCTTGTACAGTGTGTGTACGTAGTATGTGCACGATGATAACACTTAGATTATTCCCTCCTATGTAAAGCATTTTAGGTGCCATGTAGAGTGTACCAAGCCTATACCAGGTAGTAATTGTGTAACTTTAGGGTGAACGGGCGTCCCGAAATTGCCGGGACACACCTGATTTTCTTCCAGCTTTCACGGCAGATTTTGACAAATTTAGCTCATGTCTTGGTTTTTTAGAGACTGCAAACGGAGGGATATTGCTTTTTAGGTGCTCAGAGTCAGGAAGAGTTTGCAGCTCTTATCAAAACACAACTGAATTAACATCAATGAGGCTGGGTTTAACAGTTGCTTTTAATTTAATTTCTTAGTGCCTCGTTGTCTGTGTTTCTGAGTTGAGGCGCACTGACATTTAAGTCATTTTCTGCCCCATGACTAATGTAAAAGCGTAGTTCTTCTCTGTCACCTAAAAATGTCCCCCGGTTTTGCTTTTCGAAATTTGGTTGCCCAAAGTAACTTGAGTGGGCAGTGCTCATTATAAAGTAGTGACCTAGCAGCTGTGGATGCCATACATAGAGTGCTTAGAGAGGGGCTCGAACATCCTGTGATTTGGGACAAATCACTTACCCCCCCTTCATAAAATGAATGTGTCAGTCTATAACGCAACTGGTGCTCATGTAAAGCACTCCGATACCTTCGGTCGAGTTCACGCTTATGTATAACTGCAACAAAAACAAGCATTGGAAATGCAATAGGTCTCGCCTTTAATTAAGTTAAAGCCATTTGCTTTGCTATACAATACCATAAGCAAAGCAAATGCCTTTAACTTAATAAAAGGCCCGACCTATTGCATTTTCAATGCTTGTTGTTTTTTGCACTCCATCTCGGTTTTTGCTGGCCTTTTTACAGAAGGAGGTTTCTTCACAGATTTCTTGTATTGTGCGTACCAACACATTAAAAGTGCTTGTTAATATACTGATTTCATGCCCATGGGTATTTTTTAATTCACAGAATATGCAGGATTTTAAAACGTAAACTAACTTCTTGTCAGTAGTCTGCCTTCTGTTTCACTTATGGTCTTGCCTTCAGTTCTTATGGCTCTGCCTCCACACGTGCACAGTGCACTGCCCTACTCTTCCTGGTTTTGTTTGTTATTGATTCTTGGCCAAGATCACACATTGTCTCTGCAGCTTCATGCGAGCCTTTTGTAGACAAATGTTCCATTGCTTGCTTCCAGTCACTTCTTCACACCCCACGGACTCCATCCTTAGGCTTTGCTCATGCATTTTGTTGACTGATAATCTTCAACCACCAAAGAAAACAAGCATTGGCATAGCCAATAGGTCTCGCCTTTGGGACCTTATAAGTGTTTAGCCATGCAACAGTGGCATAACTAAATACTTATAAGGTCCCAAAAGCGAGACCTATTGGCTATGCCAAGCGGCCGTGCGGCCGCAAAAGTGAAAGTAATCGCGGTAAATCACGGCGCGCGCGCCCGCGCACATGCACTGTAGCTCTAGGCTGGCATGGTAGCACTTTTTGGAGCCCTCTCAATAAGTCTCGCCAGACCAGCGCATGCGCTGGGTCAGGCGAGACCTAAAAAATACACAGCACTATCTGACAGCCAAGGGCGTAACCTGAACCCCAACCTCCAAGCAGTTAGTCAACAGCGGTAAGTGCACTGTGAAAATCCCAACTCCAGCGAGAAATCAGCACGGACAGTTCAATGAGTGAATTTAATCCGATTTGTTATTGAATTAAAATTTTAGGTTAGGGATCATTATTCGATTTTTAGGTCTCGGCTGCGAAAGGCTGCGCTTGCGCAGTCTCGCTCCGAGATTTAATGAGTTTGAGTGACTTTGAGAAGAGGGGCTTGAACCCGCCCCTCTTCTTCCCTGTTCTCCATTGGCTGGCCTAGTAAATGCTGGCCAGCCATTGGAGAAGAGGTCCCGTCACTCTAATCCTGCCCCGTCCTTTTCGGATCGGGGGGCGTGTTTTTTGCGAGAAGTCTCAGGGAGGAGACAACAGCAAAACACGCCCCCCAATCCGAAAAGGACACTCCCTTTCTCCGAGGCATTTTCTGCTGTGCCTCGGAGAAAGGCGGTGGTGTGTCATCCCCGTCCACTTGGATATCCGTGCTAAACTCACACTTCTTCACTCGTATAAAAGATAGTGGAAAGGGTTTCGCAAAGTCAGTCAAAAGTGCAGCCTGGTTTTAGTCTTAATAAACCGTTCGGTTAATCGAAGGATTGTTGGCTTCGTTTATGCAATTTTAGAGTAACTGTAGACTCGGAAAGGTGCACGTGTTTTGCTAACGTTATTTCTTGAGATGTAAACAGCGTTACTGGAGATTAAGGCAGTCATTTTCAGCTTTTTAAAAATACACTTATGCATACGTGTAAATAAATGTGCACATGCATATATGATGTGACTATTCCAGCTACACATGCAATTTTGCACGCAGTCCTTGAAGACCCGCAGGGCGGGGGTATATGCACGCTACCGTGAAAAGGGCACATACGTGGCAGCGCATTCCTGCTCCACCCCCACCTTCAATACAACCTCTCCAGAGCCGTGGTTTCCCCTCCTTCTGCTCGTCCACGATGCGGGAAAATGACCCATCCTCGCAGCCTGCAGTGCACCATGGAAACTGCTGTTTTTTGTGGAAACGGTAGCCACAGTAAAGTTATTCGACTCTGTCTCCTTTCCTTTGAAAACAGAATACATGTATGTTTGGTGAAACAAAACGAAGTTAGGGATGTTTTAGATCTACAGCGTCGACAAGATGCCCGGTCGAAATTCAGACTTTTGGCTTCAGTCGAGATGTGGGAAGCTGGTTTTTAACAGTCTGTTTTCATTAAATGCAGCATCCGATAGTTTATTTCAGTGCGTTCAGTAGTGGTATTCAAACTCCTTAATGCCCCCCAGTGTTAAAAAAAAATCCCCAAAACTGTACCCCCCTCCGGAAATTTTCACAATGTGATCATCAGCAATAGGGGCGGGGAGGTTTGAAGAATATTCAGAATCCATTCCCTTTTGACACCTACTCCCAGCCAGATATAAATAACAACAAATGTTAGTGATGGCCAATTACTACTTGTTTTTTTTCTCAGCTTAAAACAAAGCACTGTTCTTAGCCTGATGCTTCTTTTAATCACTGCCCCCCCCCCCTTGAAGACCCCTGGGGTACAGTAAGATTCAAGCCTTTGAAATCCAACAGGTGCTAGCCTGCTGTTTTATGGTCTGGCTTTGTTTTAATTAGGCAGAGTTTTATATATTTATATACATATATTACATTTGTCGCTATGAGAGGAGACTTGCTGACTTTACACTCCCATGTTTACGGTGACCCATGTGTTATAAAGCCCAGGGAAACGCAGGCTCTGATGCAGCATTGCCGGGCTCGTGCCGCCAAATGAGTAGATTAATGAACAC
This sequence comes from Triturus cristatus, assembly GCF_964204655.1. Lineage (NCBI taxonomy): Eukaryota > Metazoa > Chordata > Amphibia > Caudata > Salamandridae > Triturus > Triturus cristatus. The sequence continues at coordinate 81,086,950 of NC_140584.1, read as the reverse complement.
CAGTATGCCGCACCATGCTGTCGTGGAATGCAGTTTGCTAACATGGCCAGCCTTGAAGGGGTCTCCCCCGTTTGAATTATGATGTACTTGCAGGCAACATTAGCAATGCATTGTGGGAACAGTAGTCATGCAATGAGATGTTTGACTTGACATTTTGTTTTGAATTAACAAAGTGGCTGACTACGTACCCTGGCGGCTACACCATTCACCATCTACTCGGGCTGTTTTATTTTACGAGCGAACGCAAGGAACCGCACTAGACTGTGATGCGGGTGCAAGGGAGGGAGGTACGCAACCCCGTCTATGCTGAACATTCCATCAAGCCTGTTTGAAAGTTTAGAAACGGAATATGACCCCACAACTAGTTTTGTGGGGTCTTACCCGGGCTGAATATGAGTGAATTGGTGCCAGCATGTCACCTCTAGCTGTTATTCACTGCATTGCGATGCATAGGCAATACGAAGTGTAACTATGTGACCAGCATGACGATTTAGACATTATGGCCTCGATTTTTGGATATTGTATAGCAACATGAAAATGTTTATTTTTTAATTATGCTGGTGTTTATTTACATTGAATCTGCTGTACTCGAGTGGTGTGGGTAACACTGAGTGTACATTGACAATTGTTGATGCATCACGATATGCTTCATCAGGGTTTCCCACCAGTATAAAAAACACTTTTGATTCCGTAGCGCAACATGATACCCCACGGAGCGAGTTAGATTGATGAAATGCACTGGCCGGGTGATTCGCAGAAGCAACGCTTCCGTTCCGTGTACATGATGGAAGTCTGTGACTCTGCGCCTAAATACTCCTTTCTGGCGATTTGTTTTCCCTCAGTACGATGACTGTTTTCCAGTTCGTCTGCATTTTAGCATTTGTGGTTTATATAGGGCCAATCACTGGGTTAACCGGTTTCTAAGCTCCCCCAAGGCGGACAGATGACATATGGAGACAAAGGGGTCTTCTCTCGATCGCACATTTGGTCTGGAGGGGAAGCCGAGATTTGAAGTCTGGCCTTCAACTACATTCATAGATCTGTTTGGTCTTGAGCCGCGCCCTCAGGGCAGCAATAAATACGATATGGCGAGAGGCTAAAGTGCAACACATTAGTCCCGTGTTATCCTATTTGGGGAACTTTCAATATATCCCAAAATATTCTAGGTCTGGGGCTAGAATAGTAAACAGGGCGATTTTGGGGACTGTAGCACTTTACCAAATATGGCAGAGGGGCAGTCACAAGGGAGGTGCAGTAGGGGTCATATGACACAGACCCTGCTTTTTTGCTTCAGGGCCAGGGCTTGAAGTATTCTGGGTCCTGCCGGTGGTCAGCGCAGACAATTCTAACAAGCATTTACAATGCAACGGTCTCGGCATTGTTAAAGTTAGAGCTATTGGCATTGCTCATCACATTATTTTTGTTTATGTTTTTAAAACATGTAAAGAAACGGCATTGTTATTTACAATGTCAATAGCTTAATCTGTGTGTGGGTGCAAATGCAATAGGTCTCGCATTTGAGAGTGACTAAGCTATTGACATTGTAAATACCAATGCCGTTTCTTCAAATGTTTTTAAAACATAAACAAAAAAGATGTCATGAGCAATGCCAATAGCTCTAACTTTACTGATGCCGAGACCATTGCATTGTAAATGCTTGTTTAGCTTCCTTCCCTTTAAGCTCCTCACTGTGTACCTTCCTCCTCTGCGTGCGATGACCCAGTTCTGTGGGAATCTTACAAGAGGTCCAGCTTTGTGAATCCTTCCAGATGGACTGATATAGGCCTCTCACCCCATGCTATGTTCCCAAAAGCTATCTAACAGAGCTTGAGGACCGTTGAAAACATTTAATTCATATTGTACTTTTGTCACTGAGGCCCCTGGCAACTCTCTCTCTTGCTCCCTTTCCTTCTTTCTCTTTCTTGCTCTCTCCCCTCATTCTGTCTTTATCTCACTTCTCCTCACCTGCTGAAAACTGTGACCTCAAGAAACGGCACTTACCCTCTTTTTCCTCTCCTTTCCTTCATTGCCGAAAATGTCGTCTTATTTTTAGACATTCTTCCCTTCCAAAGTGCAGCCTCAGGACAGAGAAATAAAAGCAAAAATGTGTTTTCAAACAAAACAAAGTGACTGCAAAGTGATCATATTGGTTTTAGTCACATCCAAACACATTAGCGCTACTTACAGAGTTTGCTATTGAAGCTCTACGGGGCATATTATCAAGCACGGCGATAAAATTATTGCCGCTTTAGCGGCAGAAAACCGCCGCTAAAGTGGCGATAATGGGCTTGATAATAAGCCCTTGAGAATTCCAATAGAAGCCCATGTTGACACCAGAACATGGGCTTCTATTGGAATTCCCAAGGGCATATTATCAAGTCCATTAGAGCTGCTTTAGCGGCAGTTTTCTGCCGCTAAAGCGGCGATAATTTTAACGTCGTTTCTTGATAATATGCCCCTACTTTCGTTTTCTCGTCATTCTTTCAACAGCATTGGGACCAAGGCATGCAGCTCTCCCAAATGCAGTTCTAGTTTTAAGCTGCTCGCAGATTTACTGAAGGGCCTCTGACCTGACAGACTGGAGAATTTCGCTATACCTGTATGAAGAACTTGTCTGCTCATTCTGAAAAAAAAACAGGCCAGAGGCTTGTGCCCATCAGGGCCAGTGAAAGATTAAATGTGTACAGGAGCAAATATTAAAAATGCACCTCGCTGCTCTCTTATTTTTGTCTGTTCTCACCTCTCTTCTTGTCTCTCCTCTCCTCTTTCTCTCTCTCTCTCTCTCTCTTTTCCTTTCATTCTGTCTCTATCTCGCCCCTCCTCACCTGCTGAAAACTGTGGGGCAGATTTACAAGCCCCTTGCGCCACTTTTGCGTCACTTTCCCCATGTTAAAAGTAACGCAAAAGTGGCGCAAGGGGCTTGTAAATCTGCCCCTGTGACTTCAAGAAACAGTGCTTACCTTCTTTTTCCTCTCCTTTCCTTCAGTCGTCCCCCTGTGAAATGGATCCAAAAAAGAAAAAAAAACACATTGCAGAAAATGCCGTCTTTTTCCTTTTCAAAGTGCAGCCTCAGGACACAAGACAAAGTTGCTGCAAAGTGGCCAGATTGGTTTGATTCACACTCAAACACATTAGCACCACTTTAAAGAGTTTGCCAATGAAGTGCTTCTTTCGAGTTGTACAAGCTATTTTCGCTTTATAATCCCTAATGTGGCAGGAGGCAGCAGGCAGCTATTACATCTGTACAGATAACGTAGTGATGTGTTGTGAGAAAGTGCCCTCTTTCTTGCATGGTATGCCCCCACGTGTTGCTGAATTGCTGATGTACTTTGACTGAGTGTGCCCTGGGCTCCTGCCAATAAGGTACCCAGGGCCTGTGTTCCTTCCCTAAAACTGCATTAAAGCCTAAACCCAATTGGCATCTCTGGTCACATGTCAGCCCCTGGTAAATGATACCATAGGTACCCAGGGCACTGTGACCAGAGAAGGCCCCTAAGGGCTGCAGCCCCAATTGTGCCGCCCTTAGAGGCCCTGTATCCTGGCACAGACACACTGCCTTTGCAGGCTGAGTGTCTGGGTGCAGAACAAAACAATGAGACGACATGGCACACATCCCTGTGTGCCATGCCCACAAACCACTGCCCTGGCATACATAAGTCACCCCTCTAGCTGGGTGCCCTATGCCAGTAGTGAGGGTACAGGTGCATGAGCCCTGTACCCCTACAGTGCCCAGGTCCATTCCTGGGCCCTGTAAGTGCAGTGCTGCCCTTAAGAGTATATGGTGCTGGGAGATTGTCATTACGAACTCCTGTGTCGAGAGCTTGCTGCTCTTGGGGGCCTGAAACAATGCACATACTGGGACGAGGTGCCAAGCCTCCTCCCCCAGGATTGGCAGGGTTCACGAAGGAGAAGCTTCAAAGGCATGCCGCCTTTGTGAGCTTCTCCAGACCACTTGCTGTACTCAGCAACTGGTCCCCTCTGGTTCTACCCCTCACTTTGGGCGGGAGACCCGGAGGGAAAAACAAAGTGAGGAAGAGAGGTGTGCCCATCTCTGCCAACTCCACCCGTAAGGTGGGGGAGGTGAGGTGAAGCACAACCTTGAGTCCCCGGGTGTACCCACCCCAGGGAAGGGTCCCATTGGTCCCTGCCCTTTACCTACCTGTAACACCCCTAAATTTAGTATTTAGGGGCACCCTGAAGCTTCCTTCCTCAGATCCAGCAACCACAAGAAAAGAAAGAAGAAGGACGAGAAGCCGTGCAGAGCTAACAAGAGGATGACGCCCATTGACTTGGCCCCAGCCCTACAGGCCTGTCTCCCCTCGAACCTGCTCCTGCCAAAGCCCAGTGTGTCCAGCGGCCAGCAACCTCAAAAACCCTGGAGGACCTGCCTACATTCCCTTTCCAAGCTGCTTCTCCCGAGAACACTGGACGTGTTTGAACTGCAGCTTCTGGTGCCAGCCAGAAACCGCGAATCCAGCACACTTTGCACCTGCCGAGCCTGGCCTGTGTTTCAGTGAACGAACACCACGAGGAGGTCCCCCCGGCGATCCTGACCTGAGATCCGGCAACCCCTGACCTGCCTCAAGCCTCCAGACGACGTCTGCAGCCTCAATCCAGGAGACCCCCCCTATCGCGACCAGAGCGGGTAAGAAAATCCGACGTCTAAAGGCACCCCTGCACCCGACGCCCCATGGCCTTGTGTGCCCAACCCACTGGTGCCTAACCATCCCTCTACATCCCAACATACCCCTCGAAGAGTGGTGGTCACTCCTGGAAGATCTTCGTCCCCGAGCCTGCAGTGTTTCTTTGACCCGGAGAATCTCCATTGAATTAAACAGGGCACCCGACCTCAAAACTGCACCCTGCACCCGGCTGCCCTAGCGCCGCTGAGGTTGTCCCTTTGGTGCTAATTTGGTCCCCAATGTGCCCTGAGCTTAACCCTAGTTGCTTTGCTCCCACAACACTGTGGTCTGCTTGCCAGCAGCCACCAACCGGAGTCCCCCTATCCCCCATAGGATAACATTGGGCCTCAACACTCTGCACCCAGCCGCCGAGTGCCGCTGGAGGTTCAACAACCGTGCATCACTGACCCTGGGAGACTCCTGAGTCTAACCCCAGAACCCTAACTCAAAAGACCGATTATTTACCTTGAAACCGATAACTCATTTTTCCTCATAGGATAACATTGACACTTTTTCTCTCAAAAGGTTTCTGTGTCGACTTTTGAAAATTGCAAATATTCCTTAAAAATCAGCCGATTAACCAGAATGCATTTTCTCAACTGTTTTCAGGAAATGTCCCGGTGCTGAATCCAGGATCCAGCACTGAGTAAGGAAAAGTAACGATAACCTAACTTACCTGCTAAGTGAATTTCCTCCCATAGGATAACATTGGTGATTCTATGAGAAAAAGTTTCCAAGTGTCAACCTTTGAAATACATTAATATTCCTAAAAAATCATACCTTTAACCAAAACGCATTTACTCACCTGTTTCCAGGAAATGTCCCAGTGCTGAATCTAGGATCCAGTCCTGTGGTTAGAAAAGTAATCTGAAAAGTAATTAAACTGCATTTTACTTAAAACGCCCATTCAATTGAATGTACTATACCTGCAATGTGTTGCAATCTGCTTTCTTAAACCTGTAATCAAAACCAGTACCAGTTATACTGCAATTCTGAACTGTGTTCAAACAAGACAATTACTACTGCAAAGTATTTATATGCTTACCTGTACCAGGCTTGCTTGGTTCTAGAAATAAAACAACAGTATATTTTTTTATGCAAAACAATTGTCCTAGAGTTCAGTTCTTGAGTGTGTGAGACCATTTGCTGACTGAGTGTGTACATCAAATGTTTCACACTGTCCTCTGATACCGCCTTACTGCTCGACCAAGCTGCCACTTTAGAGAGTAAGGTTCTAACTAACTGTAACCTCTGCCAAACCTCTCGAGACTCTTGGACTCTATACACACTGTACCTCACTTTGGTGCAGTATAAATAGAGCCAGTTTCTTACATGTGTGTGCTCACAGCCAATAAAATGGCACCATATTTTTCCTGTGTGACGGAGACCTTTTTTTGTGGTCAAACAGATAACTAAAGAGGTCATCGCGCCACTCAGCTGATGTGATTATTTTGTGGAATCGCGAAATTCTGGAGGGCCTGTCTTGTGCTTCTTTCCACATCTTCTTCCAACAGATCCATGTTTCTCTCACTAGCCAATCTCTTTCCCTTCCCCCAGACTCCAAGTTCCTCTCGCTCAGCTATGTTGCTTGTCCCGCTCAAATTCATTGCTAACCCCACCTAGCCTGTGGTAAATTTGTAAAAAAAAAAATAAGTGCCGGGGCTCTCATCAGGAGGCAGCATGCACCGGTCCATTTCTCCTGTTAGCGCCGCTTGAAACAGAACCAACTACTAACCAAGAAAGTGTGAGGAGAAGATGTGGCATAATGGCCGGAGTGGGAACCATGTTTGAGTCTCGGAGTCGGCTCAACATTCTGTGATTCTGGGCAAATCCCTTAATCTTCTTGCACCTACTATAAATGAATGTGTCCCTAACTGCTGATCATGAAAAGTGCTGGTGTTGATAATTAAGTGCCGATGCTGAGCACCAGAAACCACCTGCTTAAATTAAGCACTGCACCTAGCCCTCTATGTTGCTTATCCCACCCTGCCCTCTGAATTGCTTTTGCCCCCATGTTGTTTCATCCCTCAGAGTTGCTTCCTTCCCCAGGCGCGTCCTTCATGTTGATTCCCCTCACTGTGCAACAAAAGCTGAAAACAAAACGCTTTCATGTTACTTTTCTTTATTAGGCCTTGGCTAGCATTGCAGCGCATGCGCTGCTCGCTTTGCGAGGCATGCAGTATACACTATAGTGGGGAAGCTTCGTGGAAGCTCCGCCCACTCTCCACCCATATTTCTTATTGGCTTATTTCCTCGATGCAGCCTTCCGATAGGTTTTATGTTTGTTAGTCCCGCCTCATGACGACCATGTTGTCATTTGTATCCTGCCACGGCTACTGGCTCCTTTACTTCAGGCACTATTTTGTTCCTCTACCCTGCACCCCCTCCCACAGTCCGTCCTTCTTGGCCCCTCCCACCTGCACTCCCATTTGTGCACTTTCTTCGCATGCGCATAGCACCCCCCCTGCCAAGCGCTGTCTGTTTATCCAAGGCTGAGTGCTAGAGTCAATATCTCTGGGGAGGCAGAATTATTTTGTTGCCCTACCTCCCTCTCCCTCAGTCCGTCCTTCTCGGCCCCTCCCACCCGCACTCCTGTTCGTGCACTTTCTTTGTGCGACGCACTTGATGAGCTCCAGCAGCCCTCTCCTCATTCTTGGGGGCTGCCGACCCCTGTCCTAAAAGAGAACTGGATCTGAGAGTAAACAGTAAGTCAGGCGTGCTCCCCGGAGCACAGTGTCGGCACTTCTGCTGATGCGCGTCAAAATTAGTTTTCAGACTCATTGTAAGTCTCCTAAATCAAAACTCCCTCTCGCCTCTCCTCTGAGTCCATCAAATGGGAGCCTCTATTTTATTAAAGGCTGCAGTGGTCTGCCAGGGACTGGCCGCGCCTGATTGACTGGGCGCACTCTCCACACACAGGACTGCCGCAGCCCCCCATCCCAGAGAAACCAGAGCCCGCGGGGCAGAGAGGCTCGGATTATAAAAGGTATTACGGGCGGCAGAGATAACAAGCAGCGCTTTGTCTGGGGTGTGTTCACAGCATCCTTCCTTTCTGTTTGCCAAGAAGCTAAGTTGACGGCTGTTCCTTGAGCACACCCAGAAAGAGGCAATTCAAAGTAGCTCATCCCGCCCTGACACCCTAAACACCGCTGCAAGTTAACTCCTGGAGCTTCCTGAGCCACAAATCACAGGCTCTCTCACCTCAGGCAGATGCTGATACACTATCTACAGTAATGGGGCTTGATTTCACAATAACAAAAAAAAACCCAGAACGCAAATGTTTCACTTACAGTACTGTGAATACATGTAAACTCAACGGCTTGTACGGTTACCTTTCTGGAAAATATTGTAAGTACCACTGAGTCAGGTTTCACGATGTAAGCATTCCAACAGATTTTTGAGAGTATTGGTGCTGAGCCCACTTTGATTTCTTCTTTAGTTCTTTCTTCGTTCCATTATTGTTATATTCCTCCCCTTCTTATTTCCTCTTCTCATTTTTCCGTGCTCTTTCTTTTCTCTTTCCTTTCTCTTTTCTTTCGTTCTTTCATCCCCTCAGTTTTTTAACTCCCCAGAACTTCCTTCCTTCCTTCCCTTGCTTTCCTTCCTTTCCTTCCTTCCTTCCTTTCCTTCCTTCCTCCCTCCCTTCCTTCCTTCCCATAACACAATTCTGTCCTTTTTCCTACCTTTCATCTACACTTTACCCTTTCCTCTCCCTCCTCTCACCCATCTTTAGCCCCTTCATTTCCCTCCATTATTTTTTCATTTCTTCCCTTTTTCTCCGCCTCTTCATCCCATCGTCCCCTGTTCCTTAGTAGACGCCTCCACCCACCTTCTCAACCTCTCCCATCCACCCATACTCCTTACGATCCGCTCTATTTGCTTTCTTTCTTTTCACCTTAACCAGACAATCCGCCTCCAGATTGCAGGCACACTGCACAATCACTATATTCATAGGAATAAGTACTTTGACACAGTCCTCTAAAAGGAGCATATTCTAGGCTGAGACAATATGTAGAATAAAGAGGCATGGCTAACGCAGCACCGAGCTATTAAGCTGGTGATCCGGATGTAGGGTGACCAACTGGCATTGGTGCAAATTCAGGACAGTGAGTGTAAAAATTCAGGACAAAGGGTCAAAATTCAGGACACAAATTCAGGACAGGAGGTCAAAATTCAGGACAAAACGTCAGGACAATAGGTAAGTTTTACAGACACATCAGAGGAGGTGGCGCAATAGTATATAAGTAAGCCCAGCCATGTCCAAACATATTCAACCATTTGCAAACCTATCCATCATGGATCCTTCCATCTATCATTACACTCATCCATCCCTTTATCCATCCTTTCATCCATCCATTATACATCCACCCTTTCACCCTGTCCATCTGTACACTCATCCATCCACTCTTCTACCCATCCATCCATTCATCCATCCAGCCATTTACCCTTTCACCCATCCAGCCATCCTTTCATTTACTCATCCATCCACCCAGTCACTCATCCTTCCACCCATCCACCCTTTGTCATCCATCCATCCTCCCTTTCTCTCTCCATCGACCCTTTCACTTAGCCATCCTTCCTTCCATCCATCCACCCACCCATCAATCTACTCGTCCACTCATGAATCCATCCATTGACCCTATCACTCATCCATCCTTTCTCTCATCCATCTATCATTTCACTCCTTCACTCAACTATTCATCCTTTTGTCCATCTACCCTCCCTTTCACTCACTCATCCATCCTTACATCCGCCTTTCACTCATCCCTCCATCCATTCACCCTTGCACTTATCAATTCATCAATCCATCCATCATTTCACTCATCCATCCACCCACTCACTCATCATCCACCTTTTCACTCATCCATCCTTTCACTCATCCAGCCACCCTTTTGCCCATCCAGCTACCCTTCCATCCATACATCCAGCTATTTACCTTTTCTCTCATTCATCCATCCATCCTCTCTCAGTCATCTATTCAATCTTTCATTCGTCCATTCACCCTTTCACTAATTCATCCAGCCATCCACCCATCCCTTCACTTACTCACTCGCTCACCTTTTCATATTAATTTTGAGCTGAGCCTTTTTGAGAAGAGGCCCATCAAGAACTTCACCCTCGCTGCAGGAGCCATTCCAGGACTGGGACAGAAGCCACCCAGGGCGGAGACGGGATCCACCACAGGGGGGGACAGGAGCCATCACAGGCGGAGGGGGGGGACAGGAGCCACCACATGGGGGGACAGGAGCCATCACTGGGGGAGGGTAGGAGCCATCACAGGAGGGGGAACAGGATCCACCAGGGTGGGCACAGGGGTGGGCATGCAGTATTCTAGTATCATCGTGGTCTCTTCCAGGGTGGGGTAGGGCTCCTCACCCCCTCCTGGACAAGACAACGAGAGGACAGGCTCTCTTTCTAAAATGTTAGCTTTGCCACCCCCACTGTGATGTACAGTACTTAAAGGAGATACTGCAAGAGAACTGATTTAACTGATTGTCCTCCATATTTTGTTAATCAGTGTTGGTGTGATTGTGCCATTTCTTTATTTTATTACATTATAGACTGCATGTTTGAAGAACCGAGGTTTGCTTACAATTTAGTAACAGTAATTAAGCTCTGTGAAGAGAACCACGTGCTGCCTCGGGGTAATCAGGGCCGGTTCTAGGATGTTTGGGGCCCTGGGCAGGAATGGAATGTGTGAGGCCCCTCTAAATTGCAGAGACATGATGCATTCAGGGATGTTTGCATCTGAATAGATGCCCCTGCTCCTGAATCTGCAGCCCCTCCCTCTCAGTCACCTTCAAACACCTCTTAACAGCTCATCAAAGGCTGAAGGTGTGAGGGTCGCCATCCCGCTGTGCCTCTCCACTGTGCCTCTCCAATGCTGCTGCGTATCTGAGCTTTGGTACTGCATCGGAGCATCAGAGTCAAGCAGGGTGGTGGGTGGAAGCTGTGCCGGCTTTAGGGTGGTGCGACCGGTGCCCGGTTAAAATTACGGACAAATGGCATCCGTTAAAGAATCCTTCATGGACAACGGACAGACGGCGGAAATTACGGACTGTCCGGGAAATTTACGGACGGTTGGTCACCCTATCCGGATGTGTGTCCAGGGCGTAAAATAGCAACAGCGCTCCTCGGCTGCAAGCGGAGCATGAATTGGAAATAGTAGCGGCACGGGCATGGCGCGGGGGCGTGGGTAGGCACGGACGAGCGCGAGGGACTGCCGAGGAAGAAGGGTACCCAGGGCTTTAAGTGGGCCGTGTCTCACCGGTGCTGGGCACCGGCAGTTTTTTAAGGGGGGGCTTGAAACGGGTCTCAATCGGGCTCTGTTTTGTGTGGCACAGGCGTTCCATTTTTTTTCTGGACCGCAGTGACAGCAGGCACATCGATGTGCGCGTGCTCACACTGCTCACTTCTCACTAGTCATGCCAGGTGAGCGATATAGGGGAAGGGAAATCCTTTAAAGAGAGTCATTTTCTCTCAGGATTTCCCTTCTCTTTTTGAAACTCAGGAGCAGCATCATTGTCGTGGTGTCACCAGGGCTTTAAGTGGAAGCTTTTTCAGTATTATATACAAGCCATCATTGCTGCCTATTTACCATATGCAACTAACAACCATTGACAAAGCCAATAGTCCTGACTTGTTGTAGGTATGATGTTACTGGTTGCATCATATATCTGGGTGCAATGGCAGTCGTGCGGCACACTATGCGAAGCACAGATTTTTTCGCTTTAGTGTTTTTAGCCACGCCCTTAAATACATTGACCACGCCCCTTTGAGAGACCCCCACAGGTTTTTCATCCCACTTAAAGCCCTGAGGGTACCCCAGACCTCCTCTATAGCGAGAGAGGTGTGCTGTGCTGGGATCGGAGGGTGTGTGTGTGCGAGTGTGTTTGTCTGAGTCAGGATGTGTCTGTGTGTGTTTTGTATGTGTGTGTGCCTCTGAGTCGGTGTGTGTGCGGCTGTGTGTGTGTGTGTCTGAGTCATTATGTATTTGTGTGGGTGTTTTTGCATGTGTTTGGCTATGTGTATGCCTCTGAGTTGGTGTGTTTGTTTTTGCATGTGTGTATGCCTCTGAGTCGTTGTGTGTGTGGGTGTGTTTGTGTGTGTGTCTGAGTCAGTATGTCTGTGTGTGCGTTTTTGAATGTGTGTGCCTCTGTGTATGCATCTGAGTCGGTGTGTCTGTGTGTGGACCAATGCACGTGTGTGCCTGTGTCCATATACGCATGTGGCTGGGTCTGTGTTTGTGCCTGTTTGTGTCTCTGTGTCAGCATGTTTGTGTGTGTGCTTATAGAACTGCATACCTTTATATTCTAACTGTATACGTACCACAGGCCTCCATGTTAAACAACAGTAGATGTTTCAGCATCCAAGATAATGTGATGCATAGCTAAATACAGATAAGGTCCCAAGACGAGGCCGGTTGCATTGCAAATGCTTGTTTTTGATTGACCAATCCACCTCAGATCACTAAATAAAAAGAAAGAAGTTCCTGTATCATTTTGTAGGTGCTTGCATGTGTGTTGCATCAGAGTACTAAATGAACCAGACAGATGCGTGTTAGTGCCTTTTATGTTTACCCATTTGCCATGCTTCACAGCATCAGGGATGAAGTACACTAAAAGCCTAAAAGCCATTGACAAAGCCAATGGGACTGGAAGGTGGGACCTATTGGCTTTGCCAATGCTTGTTATAAAAATACTAACCAGCTCTAAAGTGAGTGCCAGATGCAATCACTTCGAGGTAAGCTGGCAGTCTGCACTTTGGACTTGTAAAAATCGTGAGGAATGCGACACGTCAGGCGCTAAGAGAGTGGGGTTGTAAAAATGGATATAAACACCGTTATATAACATTTATAGAGACAGTACACACTAATTTCAAGCGCCTGAGAGAACAAGGTGTGAAGAACCTTTTTATGGCGTTTATCTGAGATTGCTACTGTGGGCTTTGGATGGCTCACAGTCACACGCTGATAAGCAGTGTTATGTGTCAGTGTCTCTTGTGTAGAGTGGCATGCTGCCATAGGTCTCTTCAATGGATGGGCTAGCACAGATGATGCTTAGGGAACCGCAATGGACATGTGTTATTTTGGTTAAGAGAGGCCTTTGAATACATGATTGTTCTTCAGTTTGCACAATCCTTCTTTTGCCAATAACTCACTACAAACTATGACAGGCAGTATAATTGTAATAGAGAAAAAACACAGGGAAGAAAGGGATCCCTCACCAGCCAAGGATTTCAGTTCATATTTGTTACATATCACACTAAGACATTAATCCATGTGTTTAAATACTTAGTAACTATTTTAATTATATTCACAGCACACCTATGTCTATATATAAAGGTCACAATCACAAACATATACATTTAACAACAGAAAGTTGATTCAGGTTTACAGAGGCAGAATCCTAGAGATGTTCATGTTATAGCTTTTTTACAGAAAATAAGCACTCATTGGTATAGTTCATGTCGTTCCTTATTGAGGACTATAGTCATTCAAGATTTGGAAGCGTATGAGTCCATAGATCCTTTCAATTATAAAAAAATAAATTCCAAAACAAATTAGTTTCGCACTTCTCAATGTAGCGTTACTTGCCAACACGTTTTGACTTCTGTGGTGTGGGAAATGACTTGAGGTCTTCCTCAGGAAGGTACCCTGCCTTCACTTCACAAAAAGAGAAAATCGTTGGGGATGATTGAAAATCTTTTGGTATCTGAGGAGGTAGGGGGTTGGCATAAGAGCCTGTGGAGAACACGTGGCAGTTTCCTTGACAGTGCTATGACTATGGTAGATTCTACTATTTGATACTCTTTCTGACTTAGCAGAAATTGACGGATTTTACAGTCCAGTCTTACCTTACTGGTCTAGTTTAAGGCCTGGTTTAGCGGAGGATGAATGTAAGGTATCCCCCAAAGCACAGCAGATGTGGCGATCACTCACCGCTTCATTCTTTTGCCTAGTTTACTGTGGTGGAGCCGCATCAGACCAGCTGCCCAGTGTTGGGCGTCCAGCTCAGCAGCTTTTGCTCGGTGCAAGATCACTTTGCAAACCGCTGCAGTGATGGACACAATGCTCTTTAACTGTCCTGAATGTGGCGGAAGAACGCTCTCAGAGAGTCAGGGCCATAGTTCATGTGAGTATTAGAAATATAGCCCTAAATTCAGGAGACATTTCCAGGACCTATATTTGTGCCAACAACGTAATTACTCGAGACCGCTACAGTGGATTTCCTGACATTTTTATTCCAAAGAATCCAAAGCCGACAGGCCCTGCCATAGGGACACAGCCCAGACGCAAAAGTGTCGTCCTCTAGATGGAATGCGCCCCCTTCAAGTGGTTCTTCCACCATATGAACTGATGGACAGTCCAGCTTTGCAGTGCCCTAAGTGGTTAGATGGAGGATTTCACTTCCAACTCATTGGCAGAGGGAGATCCCACATAATTAAAGCTTCCCAACCTGTCTGCAATATTTGCCCCATAATAACCACTTAAGGGAACAACCATGGTAAAAATGCCACCATATATAAGGTGGGCAGCAGAATTTCCACCAGGCTATGTGACCACTGGGAATGTATCCCCACAGTGTTGTTTTATTATCAGTACCCACATAACAGGTCTCCATGACTTACCTAATTGGGGCACTGCGTAGTCTGAGATAACCATGAGAAGCAACCACCATCTTTCATGATGCAATTGTTGCCAAACAGGGTGGTAGACCATTTTCCCTGGACTGGCTGGGTGCTCTGCCGCCATTTGTGCAGCTATTCACACTAATCCATGCCAGACTCAGTGGCAAAGCCAGAGGATACTCAACCAGCCAGACACATGTCATCTGGTGGTATCATAATAGGGTGATAGAAGAGCAACAATTGTGGACACCTACAAATAGACCAGATTTACTAACATTTAGTGCAGGCAATTTTGCAATGCAGAGGTGCACAAATGATAGGGTCGGTCACCTTGTGCACTCAAAGTGTTTTTTTGCATCAAAAGTTGGCATATAACAAGCCTAAAACAATACTGCGTCGTTGTTACAATTACAAAGTGAAATTATTATGTGGTATGGCAGGGGCACCTTACCATGTAATACTATAACAATACACAAAGATGGACCCCGGGAACTCTCACTACACGTTATTTCAGTCCTGATGGAGTGGCAAAGAGCGGACAGGCTGCTTAGAGGAACATGTGTTAAGCATTTCACATCACCAACATAGACGATAAGTAATTGACACGATTCAAGAGAAAACCAACACCTATTTTTAAAATTAGCTCTGTCTTATACATATATTTTTAGACATCAAAGCAAAATCAATACATACAGTATAACTGGAGTTATCTATTTTTTAAACCATTGAATAAATCAGTACTTTGCAATGTGAAAACATTAACATTGTCGTCAGTGGGAAAAACACATATATACAATCGGTTACTTAGAGGGTAAGTTCAACGAAACCCACTCAGAGTTAAGGTCTCTAGAGTCCCTAGACCAGTTCCAACAACTAGCAGGATTTTACCTGGCTCAGGGGAGTGGGATGCAGAGTTGCACTTTAGCTGTCAAATGGAGCCTGTCAATCAGGCTTGCGGTATTGGAAATTTACCTCAGCAAAAAGGTACTTGAGGGCGAGTTGAGCAAAACCCTTTGGGATTTAAGCAAGGAGCAGGCCCTGGACCAGGAGTCTCCAGGCAGATCCAATCTACCTTGCTCAAGGGACAGAGCTGCAGAGGTGCTTTTGGCTATCCGTG
This sequence comes from Triturus cristatus, assembly GCF_964204655.1. NCBI lineage: Eukaryota > Metazoa > Chordata > Amphibia > Caudata > Salamandridae > Triturus > Triturus cristatus. The sequence goes on along the minus strand of NC_140584.1, from coordinate 81,071,521 downwards.
GTGCTGAACTGGATCCGCGGCCAGAGGTGCTAATGGGGGTGCCAAGAGAGGGTGAAAACAAATGCAAGGTCTTAATGATGGAGCCACAGGGGTAGTTGGTCATTCGTGCAGGTGATTCTCTTCTCGTGAAGCACTGAGTAAAGCAGGTTGTAGTTGAACTGTCCACCAACAAGCTTTGGTAACTGCAAGCACTCCGGTTGAGAAAATCTTCACCCAGAGGACCAGGGGAACGTTGTAGAAAGGGGAGCCTTGCTGAGGGTCAGGACTACAGTCCCAGATGCCACCTGCCCAAGGACTTTGAGCGGCCATCCTGGACAGCTCCGGGAACAGGACTTCAAGGTCGTGGACTTAGCAGCTTGTACCTGCCGACTGCAGGGGACTAGTTCCTCTAGCCCAAGGGAGTTCTTGTGAAGTCTGGAGTTTGCAGAGGGGTTCACCTTCCTTTTGGAACTGGCCTCTTGCCTTGGTTGAGGTGAAATCCAGCAGGTGCAGGGTGGCTGCCATAGGTGCAGAGCTTAGCGCCTCTCTTTGTGGAGTTCTGCCTTGTTTTGGAAACCGATTTTTTTCTGTTATCACATTGGATCTAAGGTTCTGGTGTCTGGGGTGCCCCTTAAATTCTAGATTTAGAGGGTGTTAGGGGTGTGAGGACTAGTAGCCAATCAGCATCTAGTCCTGCGGCTACTCTACCCCAGCAGTGACGACATCCTGTGGGTGTATGTCACTAAAACTAGTCAGAACCTGATTTCTCACGTAAATTCAAGATGGCCAAAACCATTCTCGACTGTACATTTCAGATGCAACACCCTATGGTCTGCCTTGTGGAGGTGGACACCTCCTGCATAGCTATTTTCCTGCCTACCCATGAAAAACAGTGCCTGGGGCAGGGGGAGGGGGAGGCTTTATCCACGAGGGGGGGGGGGACAAGTTTCTGTGTCCAGTGGAGCCAATGAAGTCTTTGAGACTCACCGCCTTACCAGTCTAATCACTAGCCATTTTGTGTGGGTGGAGGTATTACCGCCTGCTCACACAGGTCAGTCAGTCAGTCAAGAATGCTTTATTCGACAACTTAATGTCATAAAAGTAAACATTACATTCAAAACTACATTTAATTTTAAAAAGAGGCCATCCTAATTTCAGCTGGGTAGCCAACTCATAACAATCCATGCGAAAAAGGAATTTTGTGAGCAGGATTCAAAAATGCAAATGCGCAGAGAGTGTTAAAATACAAAACTACAATTATCTTTTCCTATGATCCATCTTATGATGCTAAAGCTTTGCTAAGCATACAGAACAAATTTTTTATAAAGTGCAGTTAAACGAGCTCATAAATTAAAATAACACATTTTAGTCCTCAAGATAAAAATTCAAAGTTCAAAAGGGCAAACATATTAAAACACAAAACTTCAAGTTTCTTTGCCTATAATACATCTTAAAGTGCAAAAGGTTTTATAGAGTACAAAGTGCTAAAGGAATATACTCCAAACGGGGTAAGCTACAGAAATTTCGTTCCTAACGGCCATATAGGGTGCCAAGGGCTGCTCTACATACAATATAGAAACGTTATATAAAGTGCAAAGTGCATATAGGACAAACTCAAAATTTGATGATGATCTCTAAAATCTTAACACATTATGGGCCTCCATATAAAAGCACATTTTAAGCCTTAATATCAGTTTAAAAAAACAATTTTTTTCCTACGCCTAATGGCTCCAGTTAGGAAAATTGCCACTCCAAAACAAACCAAGGGAGATGCTAACATCTGAAGATACAGTAGGGCTGGCTTGGTTTGGACAAAGTGACAATCTCTAAGCAGTAGTAGTATAAATTTATTGCGTAAAAGGACATAATAATCACAAAAAAAGACAAAATGAATAATATCCTGTTCTGAAAAATTGTCACACTGACATGGTTTCAGAGTGCCAGGTTTGGAAAAACCCTGAGGTACAGATAAAAGCCATGAGCCATCTGCAGACAAAATCTTGTTAAGATAAAATGATGGAAAGGTTTGCCAACACTTAATAAGTAAGGTTGGACTTGATTGTTCATAGATAATGTGACATAACGTCTTACAGATGGTTTTTGCAGATCCTCCTCTTCCCTCAAACCTTGGCGCTTAGACAAAAACTGCAGTCTAATATTTTTAATTAAAAGTTTATCCATGGGTTTGGGGCTTAAAAATAAATCAGGGCGACCTAGCCAAGTTGTCAGTTCCTTTAGATACCTAAACCAGGGGAGGTGTTTGGCTCTATCTAATGCTAAACAGTCAGTAAGTATTATTTGATTTAAGGTTATAGTGGCACTTGCCCAAATTCTGAACCATCGCATTAGTGGAGCCACTGCAATCTGATCTATAATGTATCCCATCCCTAGTTCTTCATGTATTATGTAAGTGGACGTGGAAAACGGAACTGCCAAAACCTTACATAGAAATTTGTTTTCCTCCTGCTGAATACCCCTCCCTTCTATGTATCCCCAGATGTCACTGCCATAGGTTGCCATTGAAATGCATTTTTCCTTGTATATCTTCATCAGGGCTGCAATGGGTTTGGTCCCTAGTTTTTTAGCAAAATTTAGTGTAGCCCCTGTAGCCCTTGCAAGGGATTTTTTTTTTGCATAATTTGTGGGCACCATGACGCGTTTTCGTCAAAAAGTACCTCTAAGTAAGGGAAAGTTGGGACCTTTGTTAGCTCTATCCCTTTACAATAACATTTTTTCTTGTTTTGGGAATTTTCAGGGCCAATGGACATAGTTTAAAAGTGATAGGAGGCCCATTGATGTTCTTGCTAATATAACCGTGTCATCTGCATATAATAATGCAGGAATCATCTTGTCGCCAAATCTAGGAATGTCTCTACAGCTGGCTATTAGGGAATATCCCAGATTGTTTATGTATAGTGTGAATAAGAGAGAGGCCAGAATACACCCTTGGCGTACCCCTCTTTTCACATCCCAGGTAGATGTCAAGTCCCCATTACTATTATACCTAACAGCTGCTGTAATATTTTTGTGGATTGCATTTAAAAAGTCCACCAACTCTGGTTCGAGGCCCATATCCCTCAAAATGGACCACAACTTTGATCTGTTGACACAGTCAAACACTTGCGTTAGATCCATAAATGCCAAATGGATTGTTCCATCTTTTGCGATGGTGTACTTGCCCACCACTTAGTGTAGGTTTAGACATTGGTCCAAAGCCCCTTTACATGGCCTAAGCCATATTGCAGGTTGGAAATGATATTTCGGTCGTCCAGCCATGTCTTTAAACGGTTTAATATGACTTTTCCAATGGTTTTGGCTGCTGAATCTAAAAGTGAGATTGGCCTATAACATATAGGCTCATCCCTTGCACCCTTTTTAAAAATAGGAACTATGACTGCTTTCCCCCAAGATATTGGGTATCCCTGAGAACACCCAGCATTAAAAACATTAGTTAAAATGCTTGCCCATACAATTGGGTCAGCTTTATATAGATCGGCCGGTACCCCATTGGGGCCTGGGGCCTTTCCACCAGCTGTAGCTACAATGGCATCATAAACCTCTTCTACCCTGATGAAAAGTGATGTGCTCATTTGTCCACCTTCCCTTAACTCCTTTGTTGCTATCAAATATGCATCGCTAAAGATGTTTCCAAAATGTGATACCCATTTATCTGCTGGAACCAGGCAGTCAGTGTTTAAAGTTGGGGTTTCAGAACGGAATGGGCTATTAACTACCAACCAAAAATTTGCACTGTCTTTCAATATGCTTGATTGTTGTAGTGCGTCCCAGGCTTGGTCTTTAAGCTCCTTCTTCCTATTTTTAAGTGCTATCTGATATGCTTTCCTTTTATCCCTAATTTCTATTTTATCTCTCGGGATCTTTTTTAGGGCTCATATAAGGTCCGTGTGTTTTGCCAAGCATGCTCCATTAAACCATTTAACAGCCTTCGGGCGTCTAGATCCGCCAATAATTGTGAGATCTGATTGGATCTGTTTTGTTAATTTCTCGAAAGCTTTTATTGTGGAGCTATCCCATTTGCCAGAGTCTAAGCAAAGCTCAATTTCAGGAGCACAGACTGTATATAAATTGGTTAAAAAATGTTCTGGAGCTATCCTTTCCCATTTTAGCCTGCAAACCTGATCTTTAGTACTGATATTAGTGTTTGTCAGGCAGGAATCTGATTCTGCCACTTTAGTGGTAGGAAGTAGGATGTTAACCCCAAGCGGGTTATGGTCACTTAGACTTGACCAATTAACCAATAAATCCTCAGTAAAAGGGACTAACGAAGCAGACATTAAAATGTAATCAATAGTGCTAGCTCTGACATTTCCTATATAAGTAGGTACTAGGGACATGTTTTCCGGCTGTGAGAGACAACATAAGTTTTGACTTGATAAAATACTCTCAACAAAATTGCCTGAGGATGTGTGCTCAAAATGATGTAAGGGTGAGTTAAAATTTCCCTGATCCTTGTTTGAAAAACATTTAGAAAAGCATTGATGAGTATTGAAGTCCCCAAGAATTATTATTAGGCCTGGGCGAAGCACTACGCTACGCTCGCGTAGTTTGCGAAGTTCGCGCTACTTCGCACTACGCGAACTGCACGTAGCACAGTGCGAACACGCGTAGCGTAGTGTTGCGTAGTGCTGCGGTCATTTTTTGCTTGCTCGCGACCGCGAGCAAGCAAAATGACATCCTGGCGAGACTTTTTCCTTGTTCGCGATCGCGAGCATGGAAAATAAACCTCCCGGCGAGATTCCCAACGCGAGAAGGTCAGGTTTCTCATTGCGAGGGGTCGCGTATGCTCGCGACCGCTCGCGATGAGAAACTACCAGTTCGCGTTGAGAAAGCTGCAGCTCGAGTAAAAATCTACTCGAGCAGCAGAAAACTACAGCTCGCACTGTGCAAGATGCCATTTTCAATGATTGCACAGTGCCGGTTGCTTGTCCGCACTGTGCAATCATTGAAAACAACATCTTGCACAGTGCGAACATGTTACTTCGCAGTTCGCGAAGTGCTACGCGTAGCTCGCGTAGTGCGAACTTCACTTTGCGTAGCTTCGCGAAGTGCTACTTCGCGAACTACGCCCACCCTTAATTATTATTTCAAAATAGGCTGATTTACCCTCCTCATAATCTTTCAAAAAGTCTTTTAAATCTTGCAAATGTTGCAGCTCATGACGAATTATAAAAATGTATCACTAACACAGTCGGCCGATCCTTAAAAGACAGTTCCACTGCCAAAATATTCTGAGAATTACAATTAACCAAACATGTTTTACAAGAGAGTTTGAGTGAAAACATTAAACAATAAACCTCCTCGCACTCTGCCCATGTTTGACGGAGTGGCACATTTATGAAATGAGGTGAAACCATCTAAATAAAAACAGTTGTTTGCGTCCCAGGTTTCCTGAAGGGCAATAATAAGGTGTAAAGCTAGAACATTTTCCCAACATAGATTTCCTCTTTTAGCCCTTATGCCCGCTATGTTCCAGGAAAGAACTTTACCATACTTGGCCCCCGTGATATTTTGAGATTGGAGAGAATCTGGGACTGCAGTAATTATGGCAGCATGAACCTCAGTTACTGATGTTGATACATTTGTGATCCTATTAAATAGGGAAGAAACCTGTTAAAATTTATCACCTTGCTCTAGTCAGCCATTCTCATCCAAATTTCGGCAATCTGCCAGGGCTTGAAATCTATTGTATAATGGCAGCTCATTTCCTACCTTGCTTATGTTTACCGGGTTCCCTAACTTTCGTGGTATTTGCCATTGCCCTTGTATAAAACCTCCACACTGTCTTGGGGGGTAAAAGTATTGTAGTGAGACTACATTTATTTGGGAATTTAGATTACTCTGGGATGCACTGTCTATTAGAATCTTGTCTTTCTCTGGATCTTTAAAATTTACAACTATGCAATCTCCTACACCAGCCTTGTTAGTTTGTTGGCATATCCATCCCACTCTTCTGGCCATTATAATGCCAGATGATCTGTATTGGCCATGTACAACATTTTTTGTACACCATTGGGTCACTTTGTGAATTAAGTCCTCAGTAGTTTCCCTAGTTTATTGGGAGAGAGGGGGAACCTCTAATAAAACTACTACTAACGAAGCCGATGTAGGAGGTAAGTCAAGGATACTTCGATTCGCCACTTTAGGTATGTCGTGAGTAAACTGACTACGTATTGGTAAGGATATCCTATGTGAATCCAGGGGTCCTTTGACCTGCGCTGTCTCAGCATTCTGGGCTGCAGATTCTGTTACTACAAGTGTATTTAACTGACTTGGGCCACTTAATCCACCATTACTCCCTGGAATAATGGGGACGCTTAAGTTTCGACCAGGTAGGACGGGTTCAGTATGAGTTTGAGACTTATTTTGCAAAACATTTCCACCCCCTGCCCTACAGGATTTGACACAATGGACGGAGAGCTAATGTTACAGTTGATTAATACATTTTGAACCAACTCCTGTACTTTTTCTATTTTTTGTGTTTTTGGCACTAAGAGAGCATTCATCATACGTTCCTTAAAAATAAAGAATCCAATAGCTGCCCTTGACCTAGATCAGATTGTGAAGATAATTGAGTCCGCATTTGTAACCGTGAGGATTTCCTTATAGGCTTATTACAACCAGTTTGTTTTCTCTTTGGTGGCCGTAGGTCCGGGGCCCATATTAGCCTCAGAGTCCCCTTGTTCTCTCTCCTCGCTAATATTTTGGCTTTGGAGACATTTACTTGCCTCAATGGATAGCCTCCGCTCAGTCAAGGCTATGTCTTGCGTGATTGCATGTGCGGCTTTGGTCAGAAAGAAATCAATTTTGCCTGCCATGCATACCCCCTGGGCGCCCCCTTGTGTAGTGAGTGTTTTCCTTTTACCCATGACGGATTAGATCACAAAAGAAAACCCCAATCTCTGTTCACGGCCCTCTGTAAAATACTTGAGAGTATTTATGAGTTCAGAAAACGAAGTGGCTCAAAGTTACCTTGCTGCTTTAACTCACTGCTGTACTGGGACTCAAACTTTCATTAGCTTCAGGGCACACTTCACATATTTCAGTCTGTAAATGGCCAAGATGTCTGGCCCAACCCGGCCTCCTCCGGTCGCTGACAGGCCCGCCCTTTGCCCGGGCGCGGCCCGGGAATGCCCGCGCATGTCCCGCGCTGCGGGAGGGCCGCTGCGACTTTATTGCGCCCCCCGGCGCGGTGACGATGCTGCAGGAGCGCAAGGGCCTCTGGGGGATGTAGTGTTGTTGGGCCATTCCCCTCACGGCCGGGAAAGAAAGAAATCCAGCCGTTCCCCTCATGGCGGCAGCGGAGGCTGCTTTCACAATGGCCCCAGTCTGATTCTCGTCCCGCACTCAAAGCCACCTGCAATCACATGCTAGGATGTTTCTCACAGACTTACATCAAGGCTGTCGGTGCATTATCTTGCTCCAGGGGCTTTCCTTGTACCAGGCCAATGATGCACTGTGGAATCTCCCCTTTCTCTCCATCTTTGAGTGGTCGGCCGACACACCAGTACATGTGTCTTTATGTTTCTATTTCCATGCAGTTTCCTCTCCAGAGAAGAATTATACAATAGCTCAGGAAGAAGATAGGAAGCAAGTGAAGACAAGTTCTGTGAAGGAAACCCCAAAAGACATAGCTTTGTCTCTGGCCTCTGTGAGCGACACATACTCCCCAGCATGAGGTCAAACCTTTGTCTTTGTGGCAAACCTTCGAAAAAGCTTGTCAAGGCATGAGAACACTGGGTTCACTTATTGGATACTGTCTAAAGTGCCAACTTAGTTAATTCTGGTTAAACCTCTACACTATCACCATGTATGGGGTTAAAACATGAAAAATGAAAGAAATTAGCCAGGCCATCATGGAGTTGGACATATAGGTAATGCCAATATGCCAACCCATGATATCCGACTGACCACCAGTCACTTGCGGTAGAATTATGTTTAGAATACTACCACAGGGCAATATATGTGTGCACATATATTTCCACACCACATATGATATAATGCACCCTGCCTCCTGGGCTATAGGAGGCCTACCTTAGGGCTGACTGACATATAGTAAATGCTGTGAGGTGACCCTGTCACACATGGTTTGTACAGGGTCGAACTCGAGCAAGCAAGCTGCTCATGCAGACATGCAGACTTCCATTTTACTCAGGTCACTCAGGGTGGCACAATAAGTGCTGCAACCCTGGTACCTATTTTAGATTCCTGTCATGGGTACCACTGGTACCATATACCTGGGCCTTACAGGGGTATAAAAGTACTTCCCAATTGGGTGTCCCATTTCACATTTACAGTTTTAGGGAAAGAGCACTGATGTTGGACCTGGTTAGCAGGATATAGCACACTTTCAGAACAATTACCACAGCATCTAGCAGCAACAAGTGGAGGATATCTGCAAAAGAATCCAGTTTACCACAGTGGTGTAAAGCAAAAACCCTGATAGTATATAAAAAGTGGGGATTCCTGCTATTGCATGAAAAGTGGTTACTGATATTGCATAAAAAGTGGGTGGACACTGCAATGACAAGTAGGATTTAATGGAAACTCAACCTACCCTGATCCTGCTAAAATCATGCAAACGCCTGTAATAACCTTAAGAGATGAGTCTGTATGCTGATGCAAAGTCATAATCATTTTTTTGTGCTTAATAAAATGTTAACTTGCCACATTCTTAAGCACTAATTATATGCATGAACATGCACTTTTGTACTTGGGTTTAGTGAAACTAGTGATTACCATATTTTTGTTTTTGTTATAGTTGGGATATATGCATTTTAACATTGGCATGAGTGGTCCTAGGCGCCTACTCCATATTGAAATAAACATTGTATTTCTCCTTGCTATGCATAACTAAATTAAAAAATGGTATTCTTTGTTAGCTTACAGTATGAAGGTCATAGTGTAGAAATGAACTGGTTTGGCCGATGATTCTCAGCACCTGCATGTGTTCGGAGGCAAAGTAGGTGAATACTCCTTTGTGAGATATCATGAAGGCCATGATGATGGAAGAAGTTGGCATTGTATTGATTGTGATTAGGAAGCTGATACCAAATACAGCTGGAACACTGGGGGCCTGACTCACAGGAGCCTCCGCAGTCATGGTGGAATCTTCATAATGAGAAATCGCAGTGCAGAGATTCCGCCATGAGTGCGTAGTCTTTGCCATGACTGCAAAGGCTCTTTGTGAATCGGGCCCTGAGTTTTGATTGGTTCTTATCTTACTCAGTGGGAACCTGTAAAATGTATCTCTTAGACTTAATTTCATGTTTTAACTGAGTTAGTTAGATCACCTGCACCTGTCCTCCTTTGCAGGCGGATGATCTCTCTCTCTCTTAAGATGCAAAGCTCCTTATATTCTTGCTCATAGCCTTGCTTTCTAGAGTAAGTACACTTACCCTTCCAGTTTGGAAAATTGGAGGTGTTCCAGCATTCCCGAAACAGTTGCAGTGTCCAAGGAGTGTGAGTAAAGTTGGGTTATGTGCCTTCAGTTGTGTGTTGTTGAACATTGGGGTGGTTGTGGCCCTTATCCATATTTCTTGTGTATATAAAGACAAATAAGCTTGTTGATGTAGTTGAAGTTTGGTTAGCGGACTCGTCGTATTCTAGGATCTCGGGATAGAATTTGTTGCACTGATTGCTGTGGAGAGAGAGTTGCTGCAGGGTGCTGTGAGTTGCGTCATAGGGTGCTGAGCTATTATTGGTTTCTTGATGTGTGTGCCTCTCTGGGATTGGTCTCTACGTCAGAAAGTGCTATGCAGTGAGTGGACTGTTTAGTGGTGTCATGCTGAGATTGGGTGTTAGTGCTGTTGCGCTTTGGTTAGTGATTTGTGGAGAACCGACGGGTATTTCGATTATTGTTCAGTGACTTTTTACTGACTTTTTGCAAGATTACAATTTTCAAAAAATTAAGGGCTTTATTTGGTGATGATGTGAGAATCCCTGTCTGTGAAGGTGAAGAGGGCCCTTCTGAGGGCATGCCTTCTCATTGTATGACAACAAATATTGGTTTGCACATGTTTATTTGGCTTATACAATGGAATAAGATCACTGAGACAGAAGGATCCCTCCAGTTTCGCCCATAATATCTTTAATCTGCGAAAATTGAGAATCAGAGGTGGGTGCTACGTGAAACGATACTCCCATCTAGATGAGCCCACAATGAAGCCTTGACAGCCTTGGAGTGGGCAGCACATATGAAAGAGAAAGACAAATATCAGAATAAGGAAAAATAAAAGTTATGAGTCAGATGGGGGCGAGACTGAAGCAAAATCCGATGAAACTTATGTCAGCGATTCTAGTGATGATCTCTTAGATGACTGGTTGACCTCTCAATCACCTCTCTATAATGTAGTCCAGAAAACTGGGGAAAGTCCAGATGCAGTTGCTAGTGCACCTGCTGAGCAGAGTCTTCTTGATGGAGAATTGGCTGGTACCCTTCCACCTCCACAGTTAAAGCCTATTCTACTCCTGAATCAACAGGTAACACCTATTCCACTGTCTGCTCCATAGATAATACCACCGATTCCACTTCTAGCTCCTCAGGTAATGCCACCAATTCCCTTTCCACCTCCACTTCCATGTTGCCTGTAGTTACCACGGCCACTGTTGTAAGTCTGGGATCAATGCTTTTCCAAGAGATGAGAGCAAGGTCCCGACGAGAAGCAGCTCCGGTTGTGTGCATGCAGACGGTAGAGATTGAAAGTCCCAATTTCTGCTCATCAGAGACTGGCACCCTTTTAAGAATGCTAGATGTGGTAAGGTTGAAGGTACATATGGAAGAAATCCTTAAGGGAACCATTGACTTGTTATTCATTCAAAGGTGCAATAAGGAAAAGCTTTTGTTTTTTTGCAAGGAAGCAGCTAGGGGTGCTTGCGTGACACATAAGACTCTGGAGGTGATAGCTACAGAATTTAGGATTGGCCTTTCTAAAATTACTACCCTAAATAAGAAAATTGAAGATGTTCATGACAGCAGATGCACTTACGGACATGCAAATCCTGGGCTAAAGCTGCAATTGAGGAAACTAGTCAGTAACATTTAACTGTGGAGTAATACCCAGATATTTAGGGACAGGTGGGCTGAGAGGGAAAGGAATTTGCAAAATTGACTTTCGCAAATTATCGCGAAATTGCTCAATCTCCACGAGCACGCGGAACTTTCGCAAAGATGCGGAGATTGCTTTCCCCGCCCATTCGCGATGTGTTTTTGTGTGCTTGCGGGGAAATATATCTCCAACTTGCCCATGCGGTCGCTAATGGGCACGGCCATCTTGCTCTCGATGCTTATTTCCTGTTCCGGGTCGAATGATGTGTTCGCGATCGCAAACTCTCGCGGGATAGTGCAACCGGCTACCAACAATCCAACATCTCGTGGCGCACGCAAACGGATAGGAAAACTCATCGGCGAACGCAGGGACCTGGTAAGTCGCGACCGCGCGCGCGAGAACGTACTTTTAAAGCGCAAACAAGAAAAATACTTCCGTTTCGCGGCAGATTGCGAAAGTTTTGACATTTTCGCGCTCTCTGCGGAACGCGAAAATGTCAAAATATCGCAAATTCCGCGAACGGAGCAAAATTTACCACCCAGGCCTACTGGACACCTAGCTTGCCACTTACCTGTGGCCTCCAGTTCCTGCTTGTTCCAGACTGATCCAGTTGCCTGGGTTTTCCTGCTGGGGTTTTCCCGACTGGGTTTTCCCACTCACGTTCTTCCCGCCAACAAAAGCACCACTCACCCCAGGTCCTTCCTAATGCAGGCTGTCGCAAGACCGCATCGCTGGCACACCAAAGGCGTTCCAAAGGCAAGTTCATCTGCACCAGTCTGTGCCTGGACCATGCCCAGCGTCATGACCCCTGGCCCTGCCGCCACTTGAAAATACACCATCGGTAAGCTCTACACCCTCGACCCTGGATGTCGCAACAAACACTGCCACTGCACCGACCGATGGTAGGACCTTTCAGCTGCACCCACTGCCACTTCTCCTCCCACTGCACACTACCAGCTCCGCCCTAAACCCACCAGACACCACCTGAACAAAAACACCAACTCACATGCGCCCTTCTCAACACATGCTCATTATGCAAGCATTCCACTGAATTTAGGGACCTCATTGCCACCATCATACCCTATATCGTCTTCCTCACTGAGACCTGTCTCAACCTCACATCTGCCGCAGACATTGGCACAGTGATCCCCAATGGATATAAAATCACTCACCAGGACTGCACCAACAAGCCGGGAGGTGGAACAGCCATCTTACACAAAGAGACCATGCAGTGTGCCACCACAACCGACAACACCACCACCCCACATCTTAGGTAGATTCCTTGGTTACAGTTTCTATAGAATACCTTGTATTCCTTGTATAACGCAGTCCACACTTCGTAGGATCTGAGATCAAATCGTCGACAAAAATGTCGTAGGTAAAAGAAGTTTTTGAGTTTACTGCGAAGTGTATGCGTTCTGAATTTTTGCTTGAGATTCTTCGTCTTATCAGGTGTACAGCGCATTTTGCGCACTATAGGGTTGCCTTCCCTTGAATTGTATTGTGGTTTGCCTGAGACACTTCTGTCCTATCACGCGTACAGCTTTGTTTTGTACTGTTGTATTGCCGGTGACTTTTAGTCATGCCTTTTGCATAGTTTGCATGAGTGCCTGAGACGTCAGGTGTACAAGAGTGTTACGTATGTTGCCTTTATACGGTAGTTCATGTTTCACGTACACTATTGTGTGTGGCGTACTTCCTTCTCTTTTGAGGAAAAGGGATGGGTGAGTGTGTTTTCATTGTGATTTGTTTGATGATTATTTGTTGTTTCATAATTTATCTCATTTATGTTTATGCCTTATCTCTTCAGCAATGTTTATTATTTGATGTGGTTAATGCATATGATGATTTTGCATCCTTTATATCTGCGGAAAGTGCTGTTTTTATATATCTCATGATATTTTCCTTGCTTTTTGCTTCTGTGTTTTTTTCTTCTTGGTTGGATGCTTTCTTATATTAATTTCTTTATTTCTGTCATTTGTTTCTGTAAGAAAAGGGGATATGTTGTGACTCGGTTGTCCTCTTTCTTTTTCCTTATTCCCTCCTTTCCCACTGCTCAGCCAGGATGAGTGCTGGAATGTGTGTTGATGTCATAGAATGCTTGGTTACGTGTGGAGTGCCAGTTGGTGGATGCAGCTGAGCAGCAGGGAGGCTGCTCTTGGAAAGGCTATGTTACAGCTATGTTACATCTACGATACATCATCCTTACCATCTATCCTCAATTGTAACAATCTAATAAACTACCTTCTTGAAACCTACCACTTGGCTACATTCCGGACTTCTTTTACCTATGACAGCATGCATCAAAACCAGGGCTAACAATAGCAAAGAACTTTTCAACATAGTTAAGGTATTCTCCAACCCGGCTGCCAGCGAAAACAACATCATACCCTCACAGGAGCTGTGCGACAACCTCACCCACTTCTTCCACAACAAGATCACAACCATATACAGAAACTTCAAACCCCAACCCACACTTATGGACTTCCTCGACAAATAAGCCACCACTGTAACCGACATGAACTACACACTGACCACATAAAACATCCACTCTGGAGCTCTCACAGACTCATGCCTTCACCACATCTTCAACCTCGGACACCAAAAGATCAGCCATGATCTCACCACCCTACACATCACCTCTATCATCACTGCAGCATTTACCAATGTCTGGAAACATGCCCAATCTCACTGCTCCTATTCCCAGAAAAGGTACTGGAAAAGGCCATCAACAATCACCTCATGACACACCTGGAACAGAACCAACTGTCCGGCTTCCATAGCAATCACAGCACCAAAACCGCCTTGATCGCAGCCACCGACAACATCAGAACCCTCCTCGACAGATGAGCAACAGCAGCTTTGATCCCCCTTAACCTCTTGGCAGCCTTCGACACCATATCCCAACACATGCTGATTGAAAGAATCCACACATCAGCATCCAAGGGAATGAGCTAAGATGGATCACCTCCTTCCTCACCGGAAGAACCCAGAGGATCCATCTCCCACCTTTCACCTCTGACCTCAAGGATATCACCTGCGATGTCCCCCCAGGCTTCAGCCCCATGCTCTTCAATGCATGTATGACCCCGCTGACCAACATCATCAGCTACCACGGTCTCAACATAATTTCCTACGCAGATGACACCCAAATCATCCTCTCACTCACCGATGACCCCAACACCAACAGAACCAACTTCCTCAGATGAATGACAAACATCGCCAACTGCATGAAGAACTGCCTGCAGCTGAACACAGACAAGATGGAAGTACTGATATTTGGCAACAGCAGCAACAAATGGAACAACTCCTGATGGCCATCAGACCTAAGACCAGCATCAACTCCCTCCGACCATGCCAGAAACCTGGGAATCATCTTTGACAATAAGCTCACCATGAAATCACAGATCAATGCTTCCTCACTCTACACATGCTACGTAAGATCTTCAAGTGGCTACCCTTACACATGAGATGCACCATGACAAAGGCTCTCATCAGCAGCTGACTGAACTACAACATCTCCTTCTACATAGGAATCGCTGCACACCTCCTACAGAGACTCCAGACCATACAAAACTTTGCAGCCAGACTCATCTACGCCACCCGGACGAGCTCCCATCACGCCCCACCTCAGGTAAATCCATTGGCTCCTTGTACAGAAAAAATACCAATTCAAGCTGCTGACCCACGGACCCAAGGCTTTACACAACTAAGGACCCACATACATTAACCACCGCCTGAAATTCCACCAACTGTTGAGAAGACTATGCTCAACCTCCCTTTCACTTGCCCATACTCTCTGCATCTACTGAAGCAGAAGTGGAGGACTCTCCTTCTCCCACAATGCAGCAAAGATCTTTAACAGCCTTCCCACAGACTTCTGGACCATCACCTCACTTCTGCAATTTTGAATGGCCCTCAAGACTTGGTTGTTTGAATAAGCCTCCGGGACCTGCAAATGTCTGGATACCCTATGGTGTGATTAGCCATGCTTTATAGATCCTGATTGGTTGATTGAGTGGTATACTCAAGTTAACAGATTTGTGAATATCGAGAAGGTATGGGAGGATTGAATACCTTCTTTGACACTGTGGTGCCAACTGACATGTGGCATGAATGTAAGGTGTCTGTGCAGTGACCTAATGCCGAGCTGTCGAGGGATAATGAAACTCATGTTCCCTCTTCAGTGGTTATCGAATTATAATCAGTTGATAAATTTCACCACAAGGAGATTGATTGCCTGAAAATCTCGAGAACTATTCAGGAATTTAAAGAGTCAGTGTATGCCTATTATGAGAGGCTTATGCAGGCAGGTGTTTCATCAGCATAACCGCATCAAAAATCCAAAGTGGGGGGGATGTTAGCAATTTTGTGTCCTATTGTGTTCTTGACTTGTGCCCATTGGTTACCTCGCACGTCCCTCAGAACATGATTTGTTGGCTAGCAATTCTTTAAGTGAAATCTTGCTGTATGCAAATTATTGCAGTGATGATTTGGAGGTGAGACAGAAAAGAATACAATGAGAAATTAATTTTGGCTCAGACATAGCTAGAGCAGAAAGGATTTCAGAAAGGCCCCAATTTGGGAGATTCAGGGTATGGGTCTGGAGCTGGTAATGGAATGCAAAAAGATGCATATACTGGTGGTGGTCAGATGATGCATGGTAGATATGCTGTCCCGCACTGTAGAGGGTGAGGGGTGCCAATTGACCTGAATTCAGGAATTGATATAACCATGTTGAAAAAAACAATGCTGTACCATTTTTGTAATGAATTGGGCCATTGGAAATGTGAGTGTACATCGAACCCCAATCAAATGCTGTTTGATGGGCAGGGACCAAATGAGAATGTTATGCCAGCTCCAAAAGTACCTAAGCAAAGTCCTCCAAATCCTAGTCCTAAAATGCCCAATGTCCCGTTGATACAGCACAACCTGAATACCCCGAGGTTTAATGCCAACCAAACTCCAGAGCACAGCAAAACTCTTTCCAGAAAGTTTCTAGCCATTTCTGATCTTCGATTCCTTCAGAGATCCAGGGTCAGATTAATCACACCTCTGCTGACATATAGAGGTCCCTGTTTGCTGAGGCTTTGCCAAGCAGCTGCCTAACACCTCCATAAGGGGAGTCCAGTCCCGTCCTACATTCTGCCCCACCAGGTAATGGGGATGGATCATATTTTGGGGGGATTCTTAGCTATACATACTAACACACACCCTAGATGCAAATAGATTAGGGATTGCCTAGTAGGAGTACTCCTGGTTGCTACCTTGTTTTATATGCCTGCATATATACACAGTTTTAGCATCATGGTGGAACTGTACCTGAAATGTACTCTTTTGGTGCTCGTAATCACTTTTATATGCTTCTGTCACCTGATTATCACAGCACATGTATCCTATGCAAGAATCATGTTGGTTCAATAAATATATTGGAAATGTCCCATTGTCTATTCTCTATATAGTTTTCTGAGAACAAGAGCGCTCGAGTGACTGAGAGAAAGGGTGTTAGATCTGTTACCAAGATCCCTGAGGTGTCAGGTTTGTCATGTTCAGTGGTTGCCAGAAACCATTCGCTCCCTATTTAGGTTAGGGGGCGTATGGTGGCACTGTGAGCTAGCTAGCCTCTAGGCCAGCATATACTAAGGCAGGGGTCTCCACCGAGTAGCTCGGGAGCTACTGGAAGCTCACCAGTACCTTCAAAGTAGCTCTCTGAGGTGAAGTCAAGCCCTGTATCAATTTCAGAGTAGGTGCCTATTAAAGAAGGCAGCACTGATCATCTCAAGACGCTAAGAGTGACAGCAAGCCAAACTTATCACAGTAACTCTTACTAACACTCAAACACACACTGTGCCAGCTTATAGGACCTGCTACATGACAGTCTGTATCCAATCTCAATGTAATTAAGTCACAAGGAGATTGACCATGTTACAGTCCCTCCTTTATCAGTCACAACATGTGTGTGAACAGTGCACCATCAAAAAAGTATGGCAGCAGTAGCCTGAGCTGTAATCAGTGCTGACCCACCAAAGTGCGGGACTGCAGGAGTCAGAGTGAACATTTGTCAGTTAGATGCATGATCAGCTCAAGACCTGAGGAGAACAGGGTATGATCCAGACCAGAGTAAATTAAGAAATTCATCAACATTTATGTGTGTGGCCATAATAAACACTATTGCTTTCTGAAACTATCCCTGGTGCCAAGAACGACCAAATATATATGCTAGCCCCATCATAAGAGTGTTACATTTGGCATAAGTGTGTCCATTCTTGACATAATAGTGTCAATGGCATAATTATGGTCATCCTTGACTATTTTAGTATTTTTGGTCTAGTTGTGGTATGCTGGCAGCCATCATAGACCTACTCTGAGCATGACTGGCCAATATGTACCTATTCCTGGCATATTAATGGTCATGACTGATATGTGGTCTTATCCCTGATCCTTCTGGTTTCCAGCTTTGGCACACCTGTGGCCCTAGTTTAATGGTAGGCATTACTGGCATAATCCAGGCATCCGTGGTGCTATGGTGAGCATCTATTATGATATAATGGGGTAACCCACAATTGTCCACGGACCTGGGTAACGACTGGTATAGGAAACAACGGTCCTAGACTTCTTTAAAGCTACACTTCAGTTATGAAAAACATTTGTTAGTCAAAGGGCATCCGGTACATATAGAATTAGAATTGTATCATTAATGTACCACCATTTTCTTTACAATGCAAACAAGTATATCCTCAGAAGACACAAAGGCACAAAATATTGCTCCAATAGTGACTGTTTATTATTTAGTTACTTTTATACAGATCACCATATTCAATGCTCCAAATAGAGAAAGAGGTTGCTCCAAGGGGAGTGTGAAAAGGAAAGTGCTCATGAGGTAGGACAGATATAAAGGAGGGGAATCCAAAAGGCAAATTCAATAACCAATCAATTACACATT
The DNA here is from genome assembly GCF_964204655.1 of Triturus cristatus. NCBI lineage: Eukaryota > Metazoa > Chordata > Amphibia > Caudata > Salamandridae > Triturus > Triturus cristatus. The sequence goes on along the minus strand of NC_140584.1, from coordinate 81,053,533 downwards.
GTGGTATCCTTAGTAAAACTGGATGTGGTTCATAGTGGCACCAGTTTTACAGATAGGCCAGTCCCTTATGGATTTACAAATATTCATTTCATGATGTTCTGATGATGCACAGAGAACATTCATCTGTGAAAAGGCAGGCTGTGATGATATCAGGTACAGGCCCACTGGGGGAGAGTGTCGACGTTTCGACCCTGGTGCAATGAGGGTAATTTATATCCTCTGCAGGCGGGTCTTCCTCAGGATGGGGGGAGGGGAGGCAATCTAGGGTGAGGTACAGTCAGGATACAGCCCCTGAGGAAGACCCGCCTGCAGAGGATATAAATTATCCTCATTGCACAAGGGTTGAAACGTCGACACTCCCCCCCAGTGGGCCTGTACATGATATCATCCCTGCCCTGCCTTTTCACAGATGAATGTTCTATGTGCGTCATCAGAAAATCATTAAATGAATATTTGTAAATCCATAAGGGACAGGCCTATCTGTAAAAATGGTGCCACTATGACCCACGACCAGTTTTACTAAGGATACCAGAATGTGTAATTGATTGGTTATTGAATTTGCCTTTTGGATTCCCCTCCTTTATATCTGTCCTACCTCATGAGCACTTTCCTTTTTCACACTCCCCTTGTAGCAACCTCTTTCTCTGTTTGGAGCGTTGAATATGGTGATCTGTTATATAAGTAACTAAATAATAAACAGTCACTATTGGAGTGATATTTTGTGCCTTTGTGTATTTTGAGGATATACTTGTTTGCATTGTAAAGAAAATGGTGGTACATTAATGATACAATGCTAATTCTATATGTCCCGGATGCCCTTTGACTAATGAATGTTTTTCATAACTGAATTGTAGCTTTAAAGAAGTCTAGGACCATTGTTTCCTATACCACTGGTTAGCATCCATGGCATATGTCTGTAATACCTGGGAAGTCAAAGTAGTCTGTCCATATGAGGCATTTGTACATGGGAGTACATGATGATAATGACAACCTGATGTTTTGAGACTGTGCATTTCTCAAAATCTGAAAACTGATATTTTAAAGGCAGTTTTAGTTTTCAAAAATGGGGTTTCTTCTGGAAAATTGAGTTTGTTTGCCCACAGTGGAAAGTAGTATTAGATAGAAAAATGTGCATTTTCAGAAACTGGTGAATGATAATTCAAGCTGATCTGGGGAGACGTACTGCTGTGCTTATGTCCTTTGTGCCACTGGGCATGTCAAGATTTGAATATTACTTCATAAGTCAAGGGGAGGCATTTAATATTGAAGAACTTTTCCCCAGCATTTCTGCGTGTAACCGCACTTGGTATACTTGGGTGGTAACTACTTAAAATCTTGCTTTGGGTGGTCATAGTGTAGTCACTATTTTACAGGTATACAATTTGCTAGTAGATCGGGAAGACTTTCCTTGAGCAGAAGTAACTCTCACTACAGAAAAGGTTGGAGACCCCTGTACTAAGGGGTACGTGGAATCAGTCTAGGCACTACATCCAAAGTGTATGTTGTCTACAAATGGGCATATTCTATGGATTAGTGGGAACTACATGACACTGGTTGCCCCTACAGTTAACCCTATCCCTGCTCTCATAGAAGAGCAGCCTAGTTTAAATGGTATAGAAGAGCAACATGAGTTTTATTTAGAGCTTCTGTTCAGAAAACGGTCCAATGCTCATTTTTTGCATAACATTTTCTTCAAGCTGTTGCATGGTTATTCACAACTAATAGATGCTAAAGAGTGTGATGTGTGTGCTTATTTGCCAACGTCTGTAATTAGCGGTATGAATTACCACCATATTCTATTAACTTACTCCCAAACTTGTAGCATTATCACTAGATTGTTTTCAAATCAAAGTTGTTTAGGTGATCAAGTTTTTAATGTTGACAAACCCATAAATATGGTACCGATGTTTAGAGCATTGAATTAATATTCTGTAGTAGGAGCTGTAAGCGAAATGGGATACATTTTGCATGGTAAGACACCACTGTCTTGTTATAAAGGGAATCTTAGTTTGAAGATGAATAGGGATGAAAAGTATTTTATGGAAGAATTAGAGTCAAGAAGGGAACAGATTGCAAGAGATTCATTGATTAGCAAGGCTAGTGGTTGGGAAACAGAAGATCAGAAAAAAAGACTAAGGAATGGATCCTAGATTGAAGGGAATTTATGTTTTATAAGGTTGAAATGGGGGGTTAAGAATCCACTAGAGTTGGGATTGAGTAAGTGTATACAAAAAGTAAAGGTTAAATATGAATATATTTTGGATGGAAGAAACCCATAGTTCCTGGAGTGTAAGATATATGTGGCCCTACTGCTTATTTTCAGTTGCCTTGCGTTAGTGTTTCCAAAGGTACACTGTGTAGACAAATTAGAAGACAATAATAAAGCCCCTCATGGGAGACCTGTTCATAGTGCGTCACAAGTAGTGTATAATATTTTTTACTGCTTTCATTCCTTTTGTTGCTGTGATTTTGAATGATGTGAAAATTAGAAAGTTGTATACTTTGGTTGATAGGCTGGCAGCTGATTCTGTGAGTGGATTAAGTGACATCAATTCAGAATTGGTAGACATGTAAGCCATTGTCCTTCAAAATAGATTAGCTTTAGATATTTTGATTGCAAAAGAGGGCGGTGTTTGCAAAGTTTGACATGTACAAAAATGCTGCACCTATGTGCCAGACAAGAGCAAGGGAATCTACATGTATGTGAAGAATATTCCCCATTTATCTAAAGACCTGCAGGAGTTAGAAGAGACAGGCACTTGAGAAGAAATTGGGAAAGATTTTTCTGCCAGTGGTAGTTGGCTTAGTGGACTTGGATGTGGAATAGTAGGTGCTATATTATGGCCTTTATTAATTATTGGGTTTGTGTCATTTGTTTGTTCCTGGTGACAAAGGGATTCAAACTCATGAAAAGGTAAAATAATGAAGAACAGTAAGATGGAGGTAAATCAGCTGAAGGTAAAGGATTGAAAACAAAGAGTCAAGACATAGAGAAATAGTGTTTTATCAATGATGAGTTGAAGGAGTCGGAGGAATCTAGACGTAAAAAGAAGCGGTCAGCAAACAGATTCGGAATTGTTGTGAAGGAAAATAGTGGGTGTTTTACATAATGGCTCCCAAGGCCATTTGAGGGGAGAATTGATGACCCAAAGTCATAATTATTTATTTGTCCTGAATAAAATGTTAACTTGCAACATGCTTAACCACTACTTATATGTATGCACATGCTATTTTACATTTAGATTTCGGGAAACAAGTGATTTATATGTTTTCATTGTAGTTATAGTTGGGAGATGTGGATTTTAACTTTGACATGAGTAGGTCACCTAATGTTGTATTTCTGCTTGCTGTACATAACTCTTTTTCTGCTTCAGGCACCAGAGTCAGTGTGTTCTTGTTAAAAATGTTTATTCTTTGTTAGCTTATAGTTTGGCGGTTGTAGTGTAGAAATGAACTGGTTTGGACAATGTTTCTTAGCACCTGCATTAGATTGGAGGCAAAGGAGATGAATACTCCTCTGTGAGATATTGTGAAGGCTGTGATGATGGAAGAAGGTGGCATTGTATTACTGAGAAGGAGGCCGGTACCAAATACAGCTGGATTATGGGCCCGATTCACAAAAGTAATCTGAGACAAAATCCTAACCTTACGACTTTTGGTATAGAGAAAAAGCATTTAGGAGCAGTAAAGTTAGGAATCCCATCTTTACTACTCCTAAATGCCTTTTGTGAAATAACAAAAGTCATAAAGTTAGGATTTTGTCTCAGTTTAGGTACGACTTTCGGTATTCACAAAAGGCATTTAGGAGTAATAAAGTTAGGAATCCTAACTATACTACTCCTAAATACCTTTTGTGAATACCGAAAGTCGTAAAGTTAAGATTTTGTCTCAGTTTAAGACTAGTAAAGTTAGGAATCCTAACTTTACCACTCCTAAATGCCTTTTGTGAATACTGAAAGTCGTAAAGTTAAGAATTTGTCTCAGATTACTTTTGTGAATCGGGCCCACAGGTTTGTTTTTATTGATACTTATTCAGTGGGAACCTATAGAATGTATCTCATAGACTTCATTTCATGTTTTAAGTCTTCTAACAGAGTTAGGTAGTTAGTCTCTCTCTCTCTCTCTCTCTCTCTCTCTCTCTCAATATTCTAGCACCAGTCTTCTGTGAAATTAGAACAACAACTATAATTCCATCATCCTGGAAAGGATCAATCATAAGTCCGATCTACAAAAAGGGGGCCAGGAATGACCCTAGAAGCTATCGCCTCATAGCTCTAATTGATACTGAGGCGAAATACTATGTGGGCCTTATTTTGGAGGATTTAACAGCTTGGGCAACTGAAAGAAACATCATCACAGTAACCCAAACCGGGTTTCGAAGCGGACATGGAACCACAACCAACATCATGGCGCTAACCCTTTTGATAGAAGCGGCGAAAACCACCAAAAGCTCCCTATTTCTAAGTTTCATTGATTATACCGCCGCATTCGACAACGTGGACCGGCACAAGCTTTGGCAGAAACTGAATAAATGGGGAATTCCAGGACCACTTTTACAGCAGCTGGTAATGCTCCATACCAACACTTGGGTCAGGATCAAACTGGGATCTGGGAGGTTTCTTTCCAGAAAAATTCAGACCAATAAGGGACTGAAACAAGGCTGCGTCCTGGCCCCAATGCTATTTAACCTTTTTCTAGCAGACCTTCCCAGAGAGCTTAAAACAATTACATCTCACGCACCACGGCTGGGAGAAACATTATTGTCCAACCTCCTTTACGCCGATGATCTGGTCCTCATCAGCCGGTCCCCTATCGGCCTCCAACATCTTTTAGACAAAACAAACGAATTTTCCAAAGTTAACTCATTAACAATCAACCTAAACAAAACCAAAATAATGACAATAAACTACCATAAAAAAAGGAAATGTCTATGGCGTTTGGATAGCCAGAGGCTAGAGCAGGTACTCACCTATAAATACTTAGGCATTATATTAGACTGCAATGGCTCCTTTAAACAACAACTAGAAGCCATTCGTCGGAAGGGCACGACTTTTTCATTTCGATAAAGCCACTTCAGAAAGCTCTTCCAGACAGGTCCCTGGGTCCTCTTCTGCAGGTAATAAAAGCTCGCTTACTACCAATGCTTACCTATGGCTTCGAATCTATGCAAGGCAAAGACGCAATAATATTGGACAACACCATCAGTCGTGCATATAGGGCAATATTCCACCTTACCACCTATTCGTCACCAGCCCAAATTCGCCTCGAGTTCGGATTACAAAAACAAACAGTGGAGAGAAGAGGCGCATACATAAAAAGCTGGTGGAAAATTAGAAAAGCTGAACAAGGAACACTAAATGCACATCTCTGGACTGAACTGATAAAACGAGACAAATCCCCAGCAAGGACCTACTTAATGGAATCACTGGTCATCTTGGGTCTAACAGAACTGTGGGAGTCTCCAACTGACGCCGGTACCTTCAAAAGAGTGGTAACCAAAGTCACCAAGGCGATCTCGTTAAAAGAGGACAAGGCAACTTTAGCCAAGAGAGAGCATGGATGGGGGGTTTTGAAAGACTATACAACTCTCACACCACAACAGTACCTAATAATGGGTCTCACACACAAAACAAAAAACAAGTTCCTTAACCTCCGCCTAGGTAATATACCCATAATGCCACATTGAGCACCCTGGAAGAGGGATAAAACAATAAATCTTTGCAGACTATGCCTTTCCGGCAAGGAGGATCTAATACACTATCTGTATTTGTAAAAACCTTTTGGACATAAGGCGTTCCCTGTTCCGGACCCTTTGGAATCAGAGGAGGATAACCAGCTGCAGACAGGCCGTGTTGCTCTGTTTTAACCCCACGGAAACCCAACTAAACTGCAGAACAACAAAAAAATGTGATATAGTCGCGGGCAGACTCAAAGAAAAAACGGGACACTAATAGACTCAAACTATGACTTTTAAAACTTTTTAAAGATTTTAAACAAGTTGATATTTCATTTCATTTTGTTCTTTTTAAATCCAAACTTTTAGCAACGATATTATTCCATCAAGTGTTTTGAGTTTTTATTAACTGTGCAATAAACTAAACCTTAAACCTTAAACCTTAAACCTCTCTCTCTCTCTTCCTTCCCCCCCACCCAATGCTTCTTATATTCCTGCACATAGACTTGTTTTAGAAAGAAAGTATACTTCTATACTGTGATTGGAAGCTTAATTTGGTGCTATTTGCGATTCTATGCCTACTGACACCTGCTGCTTAAAAATGACCCCATTTTAACTGCCACTTTAGGTTACCATGGACCATTTCCCTTAAGGGGTACTGAATCGGCATCTAATCAGCTTCTTCTTATTTTTTATTTATGAATTTGTTTTTAGAGTTTTATATAGCGCTAACGTGACCCAAAGGTATCAGAGTGCTTTACATGAGCACCAGGTGCGTTACAGACAGACACATTCATTTTTTGTTAGGCAAGGGGAGATTAAGTGATTTGCCCACAATCACAGGATATTGATCGTCCCTTGCCAAGACTCCCTAGTTCCCCAGCTATGAGGTCAACCACTCTCGCGCTAGGCTACATCCTCTCGTTAAATAACTGAACTTTGATTCCTTTCTTTGACTTGCCTGGCTGATTTACGACTATACTGTGATCAGGTGATTATAGAATTATGATTGAATTTACCAATTTGAGGTTGTAACTTAACTAATTGGTTAATAAACTGTCAAAGTTTGCAACCCATTCCTCTCTGGGGCAGAATATGCTTCACTGTGGTTCAAATGCTAAATGTAATTATTTCAACCCTATGTTCGAGAGCAATGTCTCTCTGAACATGTGGAGCACGACCAAAGTCTGCGCCTAGTTTGCGCAGTGCAAATGGCATCCTTATGTTCCTGCACTATCAGGGGTGGGCAGCAGAGTGTCATTTTTCTGCAAAAAATATGTGTAACTTTGCAGGAGTCCCACATATGATCACTGGCGTAACGAAAATTGAGGGGGCCTCCCTGCAAGGAACGTGAAGGGGCCCCCTCCGAGCTCAATCAAGAGCTCTCCAACAAGAGTGCTGTGCTGAGGGGGCCACCTGGAGCTTGGGCCCCCCCGCACCGTGGGTGCTGGGGGGGCCTGTGTTACGCCCCTGCATATGATGCTATTCTCCCAAGCGAGCTTGTCTGTGTGACGATTGCTGTCAGGAGTTTGCCTCGATTATGAAAATCAAGCAATATACTCCACGCAGGGAAGACGTGTGGCGCCAGGGCGACTAACTCTGGAATCTGGGGATCACGGTTCGATCCCTGGTGCCGGCGGCAGATTAGCCCAGCACCATGTGACTCTGGGCAATAGCTTGGTTAATCTTCCCTTACGGCCCCCAGCGCCTAGAGACCCTTAAGGGTGATAGTTCGCGCTTTACAAATGTGGATTATTATTATTATTACGCTCGCAACCTTTAGACCATTGACCCTCGCGTAACACCAGCAGCAAGGTATTTGCATATGCACCGCTGATTACATCATCAGGGCACACATGTTGAAAAGATAACGTTGTGCAATGTTTGACCACCCACAATGCACATGCAATTTTCACGCAGCATAAAGTTGTGTGAATTTTAGTAAATCTGCCTCTTGGGTTTTTCGAAATAGGTAACCTCAGACCTTCAAGTTATTAGAAGTGCTTTGCAGAACAGCTCTTGGATCAGTCATTTGCATCCTTCCATGCACTTGCAAGTTTAATACATTAAGTATTATTACCTCAAGGAAGGGAGATTTGAAAGGTTCCAGAACTGGCACTTAAAAAGGAATATTAAACATTCCAGTTCACGTTTTAGGGGTAAGTAATTAACGCGTTTCAAATGCACAAGCTGCTGTTAGCATTTAAGGTTAGTCGTGTAAATGATTACATATGTATCAACATATTGGTGAAGATCTATCGACGTTTTAAAACATTAGCACATTGATTAAAAATATTAGTTGTGCAAGTGTTTCCTTTACAGGTAAAACGTCATAGTTCACTCGTGCGTGTCCCACTAGGAATTCACGAAAAGCAAAATGCATAAGATGCAGTCGCACAGGTGTCACCTGTGACCTTCAACTGCTGCAAAGTATCCGGGACTTCTGACTTGGCATTTTGCATTTAAAAGTGTACAAGTGGGTCTTTTCAGAATGTAAGAGGAGCGGCCATGACGTCACAATGTCACTGAGGATAACAACCACAGTGTTCTACCTTTGTGGGTAGCTACAAACAATTTCAATGCATTTCACACACTTTTTAGTGCAACACGTTTTACTGAACTACAGGAAAGAAAAAAGACAACGAATAGAGGGGCTTATTTACAAGCCTTTTGCGTCGCTGGTACGTCACATTTTTCCATATTAAAAGTGACGCACCGGCGGCGCATGGGGCTTGTAAATAAGCCCCAGAGTCGGGCACGTGAGCCGTTTGCAGATATGACATCGTTGACACTACCACCGTCTCCGTTTTAAGGGCACCTGTGCAATTGTGAAATGTTTTGGTGTGCTAGGCTAAAGAACCAGAAGATGTACACCTTTGACCTTTCTCACCGGTTCGCGTGACTGGGGCCCTGCACTGACATGATGATCAGACGCCGTACAATCTGTCCTAGCAATCACTAGCTGCCACTCCCGTAAACAAACAGCACTTGCCCAACCCAGTGATGTAAAAAGACACATTTGCATATCTAGGTACAACGGCGAGCGCTGTCGGGCGGAGATGTAATTGAAATCTCTGCATAAAATAAATGTCTTTGAGAGGTTTCTGTCCGCTAATGATGCGGCCCGTCACTAGGTAAGCAGCCAGACATTTCTCACTTTGATTGCTTTCCCCAATCACGCGTGAAGGCAGCCTACCCCGGCTCCCGCCCCGTGAGCAATGCTTGTGCAACATCAGTCGCTCCTTAATCATTAACTGGAACATTGTGTCTCTGTGTCAAACAGAAATAGATGCTGGCAGTGGCGGCACAGAGCACATTGCAAGAAGTCGCCTTCATTACTTACTACTTTTTCAAGTGTATTGCAGAGCCATTTTTGACAAATTTGAAAATCTTCTTGGCCCTCATTACAAGTTAGAAAAATAATGGGTTGAATATTCACCACATGAGTAATAATATATTTACCACGCGTGGTAAATACCTCATATTTCGACTTTTTAACTTGCAAGTGAGATATAACTTGCGGAGTAAGTACTTAATCAAATGTCGCAGAGTTTGCCTTTCTCGCGAGCCTTTATCCCCCTCCCATACATTTCGACAGGTTTGACCAACAGGAATTTATCAGGAAACAACTGGGAGCAGTGCTTAATTTGTAAAATATTAAGTGCCAGGGCTCTGACCAGGAGGCCACTGCAGCGTGCACCACCCATCGCCCCTGTCATCACTGCCAAAACAACTACTAACCCACTCTCTTGCATGTAAATGCGACAGTAAAGATTATTCCAGGTCCCCAAAGCTAAAGGAATGGCTGGGAAGGCAGGTATTAGTAATTTTTTAATGCATATTGTTTCCCTAAACAGCTGTAATACTGCTCCTCTCTAAATTACATGAGCAGCACCACCTTGTGGCAGACTGCCTTAAGTGTAGTGTTGACAATTAGGTGCCGGTGCCGAGCACCTGAAACCAATTAAGTGCCCGTGCTCAGCACTGGAAAGCTCCGGCTCAAATTAAGCACTGACTGGGAGGTTGTGATAATTCTGACACAAAACTCGCAATCCCGATATCTGTGCCAAGAGTCCATGGTCCTGATTTTGAGAGGGTAGGTGTTTTCAACCCCTCGAGTTGGTGCCTTTAACTTATCCAGCAACTTTTGGATTGTTCTATATCTCACTTTTCTGTCAATTTGGCAGGTTAAAACATGGTGGAACTTAACAGCGGAAAAAATGTAGGTATTTACTGTACCATGTGGATTTTGGTACGGTAAACTGCCAAATCCTCGTGTTACTCCCATAAAACTTGTGATAGATGCTATTTATTGCAGATAATAAATAGCAAACACTGCAGAATGATTATTTATGAGGTGTGATAGATAGCACCTTGATTCTGACAAACTCAGAATCAGCGCCTATGATTGAAATAGCACCTTCCTTATCGACTTATTACCCTTTCGGGAATGCTGGTAACATACCATTGTTTGTTAAATATATATTTTTAGATGTGGCGCAGTGAGGGTAGATCCTATTACACCCCTTGGTCCCAACGTCTCGTGCACTGCCTAGGTCATAGGAAACAGTTTTTTTGGTGCTAACCTGTCTAGAAGATCACTAGTGTGTCTGCATTTAGCGCTCAGTTCCGCCAAAAGCAACAGACTGGCTGAGTTTCATGCAGGGATCCCCATTGTTCCCCAAACTTCTCTAGATACACTTGTTCACATAGGTGCCCCATCCTGGCTAGCAGTTCAAACACGGGTATCAATTCATGCTCAGTTCACTAGGTGGCCAGTTTCAGGCGCGCAACACCCATTGGACTCGCAGGGCTTCAGCCCCCCCCCGTCGTGTGTGGCAGCCCGGGATGAGACAGCTTCCCGGGCAAAAAAGCAGCCGCACCCGAGCCCTTCACAGGTCTTTTAAAGACCATTTGCATGTTAATGAGGCCTCGCTGTTGTTTCACCCCTTCTAAGAGCCCCTGCAGCCCCACTCTGCCTAGTGCTTATAGTTCAGCCCCCCCCCGAAATTTTTGCTCAGCCCCCCACGAAATTTGGCTCTAGTTGCGCCTAGATCCTTATTTCTCATGTTCCAGATATAGAGGGGACCCTATGGCCATCTCGCTGCCGACAAAAGAAGTGAACTCATGCACAAACACACACCAGCAACCAGATAACCAGCTCTCTGCTGCATATATTTCATTTACACATAGCTACAGCACTCTTTTCCACATTCAGTCAGGCCGTAACTGTCATCTAACACTGAAGCACAAGTATCTTAATACACAGTACATTTGCACCATGACTGTGGTACTTCTCCCATCCTAAATCTCTCTAGGGGGCAATACTCATTTTCCTTATTGAGCTGATAATGAATTAAATAAGAAACATCAGTGTCGGTGAGCTTATGTGGATGGTCTGGAGCCTACCCACCCCCTGAATAATGGACCAGATGCTCACATAATTGATTTTCACCAACTAAAATTGGTGTCACTGTGGTGGTGATGTGTCATGGTTGGAGTCCAAAAATCAAAGTTTCAACAACTCCTTCCCTTCCTAACTCATATTTCAAACTGCAAACATGTTGAGAAACTAGGACATCCAGGGGAGTCTGGTCGCCGGTGACTTGATCCAGCCTTGTGATGTCTCCTCCAACATTAGTGTTGTATTCTATTTCCATAGTTACTTGTTGGAATGTACAGGGGGATTCCAGCTGATCATTCGAGGTCCGGCAGTTATGCGGAGACCTCTGAAGTAGGCTGGTGTGTTGGGACTGTGCTGTGTACCTTTGGAGAATAAGGAAGTCAGTAAACATCTTCATGCCTTCGTGGATTCATTGAAGAACCCATTCTTACAATTAGGTACCCAAAGATTCAGCCTTCTCTACCACATGCCCTGTATGTAAACATTAACCAACTTTTGTTGCACAAGCTTCAAGTCATCTGGAATGCGGCTGCATGCTTGGTCTTGGGGGTACTCAAAGATGCCTTAATCAGGGAAGGCTTGAGATCTCTTCATTGGCTGCCATTAAAGAAACTAGTCTCTTTTAAAGCATTATGTTTAACACATAAAGCCCTTTATTTTAGGAGTTTGAGCTATCTTAGGACAACCCTAAAGTGGTATGTTCCCAGGAGATCTCTGAGATTTGCGGGATGCCATATGGTAATGGTTCCACGATGCATGAAAGTCAAGTAGGGGAAACACGCCTTCAGAGGCTTAGGAACTCTCTTCCTGATCTCATTTGGAGCCAGAGTTCACTCTTGATATTCCGCAAGCAACTCAAAACGTGGCTGTTTGCGAGTTAGCTTAGGTGGGGACTCTTTTGAGACTGTCTGTTTGTTTGTTTTTTGAGGGGTCACGGGACATTCTATCTTTACTCTTGTTTAGCGCTTTGATACCTTTTGTCTAAGGTGCTTTAGATATACCACAAATACAAATACAGAAGTTCTTTCTGTCCTAGTGGCCTGCAGAAGGAATTTCACATTGGACCACAAACTGCTACCCTGTGCCCTTGAGAGGGGCCAAGACTGAAGCACTACTCTGTGGGACCCTTCTGTTTAGCACCTCCTCTCAGTTAACACCACATGTTACACAGATTGTCCAGAATATTCACATATGAGCCACGCCACCACTACCCTGGAAGGAGCTCCATCAGTTTCAAACCATTCTTAACACATCCACCCCTTGGATCTTTCTTGTCGTGTCAAGGGGCTCACTGGTGACTACCCTCTTAGAACTCATCAACTCTGGTACCTTTTAATGGTCTCACAAACACAAGTAGGTACACAAATTCACACAAATATTCAACTACGGAGAATCGTATGACCTGTAATAGAATGTCATGTTATGTTATGCTATGCCATGTTTTGCTGTTAGTTGTGGTTTGGTACAGCGATTTGCATAACAGGCATTCATTGTGACCTTGTCCTGAGGATTCCAACACCGACCTGGATCATCAGTAGTGTTTGAGTGGTCCAAACACTGCTTTCATGTTTAAAGTTGTATCTGTGTCATTATGGTTAGTGGTGTCAATAGCGAGAGGTCTTTGCCAATTCAGATACATGCCCTCTTGGAGGGCTTATATTTTAATGGACTGACTGTGATGTTGGAATAATAGTCTTCTGTGTTAGGGTGCAATTATGAATTGTTTTTGTGAAAAGTGGGTGGAAAAGTGGGATGCTGTTGCAAATTCAGTGAGTTCAAATTATATTGTACTTCAGAGCTTTGTGCTTTGTTCTTTCAAATGTATTCCCATGACTGGTGTGATTGTTTGTTATTCAGGTTAGTACAGTTGTGAGCTTGGTGAAGAACAACCATAGACTATCAGAACAGTATTGAGTATGAGATCAATATTCTGTCTAAACAATCTGTCATTGCGAGCTTGCTGACACAATACCACATGCAGTATTTGAGCTGTGGAATGCATCCACAGCGTACTGTCTAATGCGCTATGCCTAAACTTTATGTTGTTGCTTGGAGGGGGTGCTGTTGTGAGCATGGTGATACTCAACTATGTGATGTATGCAGGAAGATACTTTCTTTTACTTATTCTTTTGTGACATGTATTTCAGTATCTTTTACAAAGTCTATGTTTATGCTATAATGTACTTGTTTGTACAAAAAAAGTGTGAGTCATATACATTTTTGTCAGGAGTTAGAGACACTAACTGCATCTATTGTTCCATGATCATTTAAAAAAAAAGGACACAACCCTCACTCACACAAGGTGGCATAGTTCATCATGGAGCTGCTTTATCCTCAAGGATGACCATGAAGATGGACCTTATCCTGGTTCTTTTATTTATTTATCTAGATGAGCATAGTTGTTACTGCTGTTACTTTCCTTTATATACTTGGTTGTTTATGAGATTGTATAGTGGTGGGCATAGAGTGTACTGTCTCCCCACTTTAACAAGATTAAAGAGCATTGGTAATGCAAATTGCTGACGCTTATTGTTACAAGCAAACTAGAACGATTGGCATTGCCAATGCTTGTTTAAAGTAGTCTTCAATGTCTGTCAAGATTGACGTTGTATCGTCCACATTTCTGCTTCAGTTTTCCTAGCTTCCTAGCTTTACTAGGTGGCAATGAAATGCAGCAAATTTGTATTGTTTAAACATGGCTCTGTTTCGTTAGATGGAATGCTGCTTTCAGAGTATGACAAATGATAAACCTACCCAAGGCAAAACCGAAAAGCTCATATGGTTGGATGAAACAAACATATTGAGGAAAAGCAAAAATGAGAGCACAGCAACTGACACTGACACACAAGCTTTCCAATCTTGAGCAAGATTTGGCTCTGTGGTGTATTGTATACAATGTGGTCTGCAACAGGCAGGTGGAGCTGTTGGAAGCGAGACCATAAAAATGAAGGTGGGCTCTAGGACTGTACGTATTTTAACAGATATTCAACAGTCTTCTGCCAAATTCCCTGTTAAATCTTGTGAAAAGCTTTCATCCGGCCTTGGGACCCTGTAGGAGAAAACTAAACTCTTTGGTTGTCGTAGATTCTATTTGGAATTACATAAATCATATCATATAGTACACTACAGCACTTCCTGATGTCAATCTTGGTGTTCCTGGATCTATATGGAAACCTGTAACAAAAATCACTGAAACAGCAGGTTTCCTAATTAATAAAATTTGATATTACTCACAAAACTTGAATTTGTATCTCTGATTTTGTCCCTAATAATAAAAATCATGAGCCATATGTCGAATCCACATGCCTTTTATCAGATGTGTTTAAAGAATTGGGAATCCCACAGTCTAACAACAAGCTTACTAGATATGATTCTCAGCATACATGAATATACTTTGCCACTCCAGTGATGAAGGAGCCTGTGGTTCTTACACAAATTTTAAATATGCCTTTCTGTACCCTTTCATTAATATTTAGCGATCTTTGAAGTTTCACTGTAGCAGCAGGGCTTTGTTGTACAGATATGGTATCTGAAGCAGCAATAGTATATCTATAGTTTGTGCTCTCACCGTTCAGATTCAAGAAGGGGTATTAGTGACACTTTTGCCAGTGGGAACTTCCTCTTGACACATGGGTTATTCAGATGATGTCTAACTTGGTTAATCCATGATTGACAGTCTTCTCTGTGCACTTTTTAGGCCGAGCCTGGGCAGCGCATGCGCTGCTTTGGAAGCCACGCTGTATTGGAGTATGTACTTGAAGCCCCGCCCACTCTCCGCCCATATTTGTCATTGGCTTGTGTCATTGTCCTTCGTAAATGATGGCTTATGATTTGCTATTAGGCTTGTTAGTCTCTCTTTAGTACTGCCTTGTCTTCATTTGTAACCACCCATGAAGACTGGTCCTTTTAATTCAGTTGTTACACGGTACGTCTTCTTTAGTTTGTAAGCACTATTTTCTTTAATGAGTATCTCTTACTGCAGAAGGGCAGGGGGGTTTCTTGTGCGCAGTTGTGACCACCGGCTTGTTTATTTATTAACTCGTAGCAAACGTGGATCTCTTCAGGGGCCATGGGAGATAGAAGGGGGCAACTCAGCTGTGCCTTAAAGCATTTGGAATGCAATAGGTCTCACATTTGCGAGAGTTTAACCCCTTGAGTGCCCATGACGAGATGGTCTCGTCATGGGCCGCGGTTGCGCTGTGCCCATGACGAGACTATCTCGTCATGAACCCCGCCCCCTAATTCAACGCCCGGCACAGGGCGGGGAAAGGGCGGGGCACACAAGGGGTTAAGCTATTTCAAATGACAATACCTTTTATTTATGTTTTAAAAACCAAAATAATAGATAAAAGGCATTGTCATTTACAGTGCCAATAGCTCAAACTCATGTAAATGCGACACTTATTGCATTCCAGATGCTTGTTCCGCTGTGTCTGTGAAACTGTGTCTAAAGGAACTGATCAGATAGCTTGATCGGTTGACCAACTGCAGTCAAGGTCCGTTTAAAAATTGCAGGTCATGTCCTGTGTCCCAGAAAGTCACCGCCCACTTTAATGCATCCAAGGAATATTACTTTACTTGGTTGACTTGGAATAACAGTAGTGGAACTTCTTGGGCTATAGGGATCTGGTGGAATTCTCCTTACAAACAAACCTACATTGTTAGACATACAGGTGCCTGTTGCTATGCCTCTTGACTTACTTTTGTGTTACTTAATTTTTTTGTGCAGATGCATTTATTAGTATAAAACCTCAATTTAAAACAGCAAAAGAAAAAATCACATTGCGAAAAACAAAACAGCTCAACACAGCCTGATCTGGCCCATCCATTGAGGAATTTTCCATGTGGTCACAGAAATATATTGATAAGAGGCACCACTTCTTCATTTGACCTGCATACACACTTTTGATCACTGCATGTCCTGAGTATGTGCATCTCCTCAGTCACTGACCAGTTCAGAACATCACTGAGCCATTCATAGCTGCCCTTGCTTCTTCTGACACTGCAGACAGTGTTTCTGGTCACAATTACATTGGCACTTTATCTGAGTAAGCTTCAAACTCTTTGTGTTACTCTGCCGTACACACCTTTTTCCCAGACAAGCTGATTCTATGGACAACAGCATCCTTTTTGCCTAAAGTTGTGATGCAGTTCCATGTCAGTCAACACATCACCTTGCCGGTGTTCAATGCTCCTTCACACCCCTCTAAAGAAGGAAAAGCAACTCCACTGTTCTTTGTTCAATTTATAGTTGACCATGACCTGAAGGATAACAACTCTAAGTCTTAAATCATGCAAGTAGGGGCCTGCTCCAGCAGGCCATACACCTTCAGGGTTGGGCCCACACCAATTCCAAGGTCGAGCAGGTTTTCTTATCTGGTGGTATTACTATACGATAAAATGAAATAGGGGCCCCAACTTACCTGCAAACAAAACGATCTTACCTGGGAGACTGTAGCCATATTTAATGTTGCCTCTGGACTGGGAAAAAGACCGGTGGGGGCTCTTTTGAAGCTTTACAGGGCCAAGTGTATTTCAAAGGCACTTTACGGCAGTCAAATCTGGGGGTACACTGCCACAGATGATCTTCAAATCGTGGAAAATAAATTTTTGAGGCGACTTTTATCTATTCTTCAGGGTACTTTCTCTTTCACTGCTCATGAGGAGCTATGTATGACCTACATCACCGACTAGGTAGCATTTCGCCCTGTGTCTCTCTGGTAAAAAATCTGGGCTGAGAAGTGGACCACATTAAATAAAGCGATCCTAAAAGATTGTGTGGATCTTGACCACACCTCTCTGTACCGTGGCTGGAGTATGTTGAAAATAACTGAAAGAGCTTGGTGAGAGGAGATCTCTACACTAATCCCAATGTGACTAACAAGAAGAATCTGAACCTTATCAAGGTGGCCTTCTATGAGTATCAGTTTATGGCAAGGGAGGAGAAGGAGCTACAGAAGCCCAGCGTACGTATCTAAATCATGTTAAGGACCACCCATATGGTGGAGCCGCACTTACTGGGATTCATAAATTCATATGACTTCTTTCTTCTGACCAGGATCCGGTTCGATGGAATATATCCACAGGACATGGTTCATTTTACGCTGTTTTGCCCATTTTATGATACCCCTAGGAAGACCTTTTTAATTCCCATTTTGAAAACGGTCAATTTTAGGCAAGTACGACCCGCTTTTATTTTTTTACAAAAGCTGTCCAGTAGCACTGTTTTTTAACTGCTGAATTTTAAAAAATCTGCTTTCAGGCTTAGGGCTAGCTGTGACTAACTAGCTTGATTCCCGACACCACGCGCCTTGCCTGTTCATCTTGCTTGTTTATTCATCAACCTGATTATATGCGAGGACCTACTGTATGACCTAGAGTGATTTGTTTATCTGGCACCATTGGTGTGTTATTGAGCCTTGGTAACTCTGTAATTTTTTCTTGTAAATAATATTGTTAAACCTGGTATGTCCCCGTGTGGATCATATTTATTATATTTTATATTTTAACTTGTGCTTTTATTGTTTCAATACATGAAATCGGATAATGATTTAATTGATTGATTGATTGACTCCACTGTTTGGACCCCAAGAAAGCACTCAGATTTTGTTTTGATTGTAACAGAGAATACCTGGTGGACGATCAGTTTAATTTCTTTTTGGGGTTCAATGGGTTGAAAGAAGGCAAGGTCTTGCAGAAAGAAAGAACCATCTCCCATTGGATCGTGCTTTGCATTAAGCTCTGTTATGCACTGTCCAAAAAGCATCCTCTGGAACGACTGCATGCTTGTTCTACTAGTGCCAAAGCTACTACCACTGCATTTGCAGGCGGAGTCCCTGTCCTGGACACTGCCAGGCGTCTACCTGGGGTCCACCCATACTATCATGAAGCTTATTGTCTGAACAGCCTGGTTTGTTGAGAGGGGCATTTTGCCCACTCGGTACTGCAAGATTTTCTGGTATGAGGCCATTCACAGACCCACATCCAAACAGGTAATGCTTTGGTATCTATTCAAAAGGTAAATAATCTGCGGCTCAAAGCTTCTACCAGAAGAACAATTTACTTACCTTTGGTAATGCTCTTTCTGTAGAGACTCTGTCTAGCTGCAGATTCCTCACAAACTGACTCATCCTCTGCCTTGTGTGATTAAACTCTGTCCATTAATACTATGCAGAGTCTAGGAATATGCACGCTGGTCACAACCAATTTGCTATTGAATCTTGTTGTGTAGTTCCTAGGAATCCCCAGGACCTGTGCGTTTTGGATGACCTAAACTGAGGGCTTGGTGTCCAAACCACATCCGGACACCCCCAAAGGATATGTCAGCCATTAGACCAACTATCTCTACAGTGCCACTACCACCCCCCTGGGAAAACAACGTTTACCCTGAAACTTTTTAAACGCAGGGAATCACAACGCGGTTGTTACAACGACCGCGTTGTGATTCCGCATACCATTACTCCGCAAGTCTGAACAACGACTTGCAGAGGGGGGGGGGAGGTGTTGAATTTAAAATCCAACACCTTCCCTAGTGTCCGCACAGACTGGAGTTGAAATAGTAAATTATACTATTTCAACATCCAGCGCCCCCCCCTCCGCAAGTCGTTGTTCCGACTTGCGGAGTAATGGTATGCGGAATCACAACGCGGTCGTTGTAGTGACCGCGTTGGTATTCCCTGCGGGATAAAAGGCTGCGGAATAACGTCATACATTCCCCCCCCTGTATCTTACAGTGGTGTAGGTAGTTTCTGGCAACCACTGAACATGACAACCCTGATTCCTCAGGGATCGTGGGAAACAGTACAGTACTCTTCGCTCAGCCACTCGTGCTTACTTATTTTCAGAAAATACACAGGATGGCGATTAGCATGTTTTCAATAAGCATTTATTGGTCCAGCGAGAATCTTGTGTAAAACATATGTGCTGCGACGATCAGGAGACAGAAGCATACAAATGAAATCGCAAGTGCCAATGTGGTAAACAGTAGATATATTACTACCATAGTGCTAAGAAGATGAACATATACAGTTCAGATAAACAGTAGCATGTGCATGCTCCTATAATGCATGCCATATGCAATGTTGCCTAAATGTACATAGCCTAGATATGTAGGTGTAGCATGCATATGTGCATGTAGCCAAGAATCCCCTAGGGAAGCTCCAACCCCCTCACCTGATGATAGAGAACGAAGGACCCTGTCTCTGCTCCGAGGATGACACCCCACAAGGGATGTCAGACCACTGAGTATCGAAGATTCCGCATGCAGGACCCCATGTCAGTGTGGAAGGAATTCTCCTCTAATTTGCAGGGGGGAATAAGGGTCTTATATACAAGAGTGGTCACTCCAGGGTTTCTTCTAGAATCAATATGTTTTTATAACAATGCTAAATGTTTTTAAAACAATCATAAATGTTTTCCAAACAAATGTGATCATGCACAGTGGGCTGTTGACCAAGGAGGAAAAAAGTGGTGACCCTTATACAGAATAATTATGCTGTGCCCCGGGACATGTTTATGTACATCAGGTACAGCATTATTTTGATAATATACTAAGAGCCTGTTCACGAAGAGACAGGGCTAACTATTAGGTAAAAGGTCACCCCTCAGAACTGTTATTGTTGTGTAGATGGAACAATGTATGTAAAAAGGGGCATACATGACAGGACTAGCCTACGGGACATGACAGTCTCTGCATTTAGGGTGCGCACACTGGCGTCAGTGTGCGAAAGTGGCACCTATCTGCGGATTTCCTCCTGCCTCCTCAGTATTTCATAACCCTATTTTGAGGGTAATGGATAGCAAAGGCCCCAGTGACAGAAACTCCTCTGGCTCCAGAATAAGGCCCATCACGCACCGATGTTGACATCTCAAGAAATTATTGCAAATCGCGAGCCAAATATAGGGTGACAGTTCAATTGCCATTTATGGTGAATCAGCCCTATGAAAGACTACTGTGTAAACTGTTTTCGTCTTTCTAAAAATGTGAATTCACGTTTCCTTGACATTTTTTGGGGCAAATGCAGCATGTCAGAGACATCTGAAATATGCTTATTCAGAATGCAATCCCACTTTACGGGTACATTCCCAGTGCCCACTTGTATTTGCAGAAATTCCTTCATACCAGGTCAATGGTTAAACTTTCTTCATGTAGCAATTATCCCCTTCCTCCTCAAAAAGTGCATCCTGCCATGGCAGGGACAGCAGCTTCTGTGGAAAAACCAACGGTTACCATAGTGACCATCTTTAGATATACTTTTTTTTCCCCAAGTGAGGTGGCGAAGGCATCCTGTCCTTTGATCCCATGTTTTCACAGATATGCATTTCAATAGAAGCCTTCAATGAGAAACTGAATTGAGAAACTAAAGTCAAAATCACTCGGGTTCAGGCAGTTACAGCGCTGCCGAGCGGCCTGGAGTCACACACATCCAGTTTGAGTTCCATGATCTCCTTCACATGTTAATGAGTATACGCACACATATACACTTCAATATCGTTTCTCACTGAGTGATAACTAGGGACACTGAGCACCTTTTATGTGATACTTTATTGCTGTTCATTACATATTATTATATGAAGGATATTCGTTGAGTCACATTTACTGTGCAGAACAATTCTTTCGGCTCAGAAATGTGTTACACTGTGTATCAAAAGCAAACCACTGTTTTGCTTATACGTGGTGGTAAGTGAAGTAGTGCTTGATGCTAACACTTTTGAACATGAAAGTAGATTTGTGGCTGTGGTAATGTGTAACGAAAACAACTGTGCATATTTGTTGTGATGGTGTTTCTTGTGCTGTGTTTGTGCTGCATTGTGTTATTTTTTACTGTAGTTGTCGTGTTCCATTCTTTTTTACAGTCTTGTAATTTTGTGCATTGTTATGTTTATGTTACGTTGTTATTTTGCTTTGTGCTATGTTTTGGTGACGTGATCTGTAGTAGCTTTAAAAACATCAATAAATGCTACTACATTTCTTTCCAAAACAGCACTTTTACTTAAATTCCCAGTGACAAGCAGCCATTTACCAATGATAAGTGGTAAAACGTTCTTCAGCTATTTAAGACTCCAGTCAGCCGAACACTGTGGCACAGGCCATGCCTTAAATTTTCATTTCCAGTGCTCAGTTTTATGTGGTGGGGTCCTAATGTCTGCACCCTGTCCGTGGCTTTCATTTTAGTCAGTCCAGGACTGAGCGTGACGGTCACCCGACATCTTCTTGTGGGCTAGCTGGGTGGAGGCGGGTTTTGTTGCTTGGGGCCATGCCGACCGACCTGTCTCTTGCCTGTTGCACCTGCAGCACTGGTGCTTTACAAACAATGCAAAACAAAGGGGTTTAACGTGTGCAGGTCAAACCACGCTTGCTTTAAAACCATTACCTTTTTTTGCATTCGATTGGTTGCTGCCTCTTGCACGGGTCATCCGGAGCACTCTGAACTTCAGGGCTTTAGGGGGAAGGTGGTGAGTCGGTCTTCTGTTGCTTGCCTCAGAGAGTTTAGTACATACATGACACTCTTCAACGTTTAAAATAATGTATTTTCGATTTCGAGAGACGACCACAAGGGAAACTTTACTATTTATTTAGCTTTCTCTTGCTGTTGTCTCTCGAAATCCCCCCTCCCCCCCAGCCGGCCCCACCGCTCTTACCGGCAGAGGCTGTTTAATTGTGTTCTCATGTGATGATGAAGGAAAAGGAGACACTGTGAAACAAAGTAATTGCCTAGGAAGACACAATTTGTCCAATTGGTAGTCGCCATTGATGACAAGTTTCCAAGTTCTACATTGGCCGATTTCATCTTTACATGTTTATCTCTTTCTCTCTCCCATTTTAGATCAAAGCTTTATGTTTATT
This sequence comes from Triturus cristatus, assembly GCF_964204655.1. Lineage (NCBI taxonomy): Eukaryota > Metazoa > Chordata > Amphibia > Caudata > Salamandridae > Triturus > Triturus cristatus. The sequence goes on along the minus strand of NC_140584.1, from coordinate 81,031,609 downwards.
TTTTTGCAGGACTAAATCAGCGCTCCGTGTTAACTACATCTGGGCTATGCTATGCATGTTTCACAAGGATTAGTGGTGGTAATGTTTAGGGACGGGAAGAACAAACTCTTAACCTGTGCATTAAGACCATTTGCTCCACATAGACAATGACCAATCCTCATGAAATTTTCCAAACAAAGTGGCAAAGTCGGTTCTGTGTGTCATGGAAAGTTTGGGGATGATCTGTGCAGTGGGGACTGAGAAATTGGGGCATGAAAAAAGGGTGCGTTTGTAATGTTATTTCCCATAGGAACGTGTTGTCGAAACTACAACCCGAACCACTGGATGGAATTACACGAAATTTGGCAGAAAGGTAGATGTTGTTAGGCAGGTTGTGCTTTTTGTCGTTTGGTGCAAATCTTCCAGTAGTTTTTGAGAAATTGAAGCTGAAATTTATAGATATATCTCTGCCCGTAGATATTTCTTAGTGGTTTCACGATTAATCATGAATGCACACGGCAACAGGAATTTTCTGATTGGCTGGACGCATCCTGAACAGAAAGTTGCAGCCACCATTTTATCATCAAGGAATGGTTCCCGGGGCTGAACATTTGTGTGAAAGCTAATATAAGGGGTCAGGGTGGATATACTCCGACCCCATGTTTGAGAAATGGGTGTGTTAGTAATACAAGTAATGTGTCCAAAATAGATTTTTTTAATTGCGCGTGATAATCAACATGACGACTACACGACCACGAGCGTGGTCCTTCATGTACTATCATGGGGGCGTCCCAGCTATCGTGACAACATCTTGAATATTGGCAGAAATATAAAAAAAGTAAATTATTAAGACGCATTGTTATCGAGATATTGAGATTCTGATTAATGTTTTATAGAGTTATTTAGATAGTGATTTATCTAGTGTAATGGTTAGAATTAATTATATAGTTATCTTTTTTTAATATTGTGGTGGCTATTGAATTCCTGCTTTTGCTTTTCACTTCTGCAACGTATTCACGAAGATCGTGAGTACAGTTGTCATCGCGATCTCCGGCCTCACTGCGAAAACGGTGTATAGTAATAAACCCCTAGTTTGTTCAAGACTGTAATATGTGTGCATATATGTGTTTTTCACATTGTGAAAAAGACGCAATCATCGCGGTTAACAGCGTGGTCGCTACTTCCCGAATAACCATGTAAATGGAAAATAGGTCTTAAAGATGGATTTTAAAGCAACTTAGTACCAAAACATGAGTTTAAACGTGTTTTAAAAAAAGCATGTATATAGTAATATGTATAGCTCAATTTTTAGAATGGATTTTTTTTACTTATTATTTTTGGATGTGCTGGTGGCCGTTGAAAGTCTGCTTTTGTTTTCTGTTCTCGAGATGTCGCCATGACCATCGTGACGTTGTCACAAAGATTCCCAAAAACTGGCTCTGACAATCGCCTTTGTCTTGATTGTGTGTACATGAGAGCTACATATAAGACCGGATGCAGAGTTTTTGGTTACTTAGAAACACCCTGTTGCATTCATCTGTAAGGTTCACTCCATCATTTCTATAAATTCCATGCATGCCAAAATGCAGATTGCTATTATAGATACAGCCCATGTGATGGTCTCTGAGGAATGCGGAGACAGTTTAATTAACATGTTTCCTAGCTTTGTCAATCTGTGGACAGAATTGATTAACCAGTTCCATTTCTGTCTTTGGCATATGTTAGAGTACACCAAGACAGTGTGAGGGAAAAGCGACAACAGTTCTGCAAAGGTTTCCTTCATTAGGATTTCCAGCCCTACTCCAGTCAATGTGCCTAGGTCATTGCCACCACAGTGCACAATCATGAGGGGAGGAGCTTGGTAATCCACAATAGATTTAACCAAAGCCATCAACGGATGAAACTTTAACTCTCTCTGGCTTAACCAAGTAATCTCCACATTTGGCAAACCAAAGTTCCTGTGAATACCTGTCTTTTTGCAGCCTCTTTAGTCCAATAGACATAGTTGTGGCCCACAATCCACACTCTAAGCATTTTAAAGTGGAGGAGCAATAGCAGTCAGGAGAAGGATGAAGCTGAATGAGGTAGTTTTCCAAATGAAAAGCAGGGGGTGTTTAAATAAAAAAGATATATTTCATTGGATGCTGTCAGCATGAAAGTGAATGAAATTAGGTAGTGTGTTGGATGCTTTAGCAAGAAGTCCTATTATTGGCAGTTGTTTAAAAAAAGAAATGTAATACAGACATGGATATGCTTTTGAATCTGTGGATTAAACCACACCTGCTGTATCTCATTTAGGAAGTAGCATATTCCTTCTAGAATATGCTGTGAACTTGTGACCAACTGGTTCCACTGGGTTGCTAGGTACACTGAGCTAAGAGTGTATTGGGGGTGAGGTTGTTAAAGAGACAGAACATTTTCTTCAAGCTGAGGAATTATGACACAGTTTAAGTAATGGCAGACTTTAATTTCGAACTCAGGGCTATGTAATAAACTGTTGTGCAGTATTTAAATAAAAAAAACCTTAACCTAAATATCGGTTTGGACTCTTGTTCTTTCCTGATTGCTCCGCAATGATCGTGAAAACATCGCGAACACGTGGAGACAGGAACCTCATTTTGAAACAAAGGGAAAGTGTTAACATTTGCTAACCATTCACAAATGGAGATATAGTATTCTAAAATGAAAGACATGATTTCATTTGCTGTCTTTCTCATTATCCTATAGTGGAAAGTTGAAGAGTCATTCATAGTTATATAGTCATATCCTATGCTTAGTTTTTACACATTTTTACAGTGTTAAAACTATCCAGAAAGAGCTAAAACAACGATATTATCTACAAACTCAATTCACTAGTAAGTATATAACTTTTTAATTATTTAAAAAATTTATATTAGAAATGAAGATGTCTATGGGAGTTTGAATAAAAGGAGTATCACCGTGATATGAAAAAAATATACCAGATGAACTATATCTGGCAGAGGTTATTTGTTTAAGATGTTAATACAGTTGAAGGTTAACACGAGTAATGCCTTTAAAAATGACAACGTTTTCAATGTTTAAGTATCATGTGCAGAACAGAAAGATCTATGTTATTTGGGGGAACAGTTGGAATACCATGGTCTAAACCAAGAGTGTTCCAACCCCGCAACCCCTACAACGCATGCCTTAACCACGCATATGCCTTAACACAAGCAGGAAGAGATCGCAAGTGAGGTAAGTGGGGCTCGGGGTGGGTTGGGGAACTTTTATGGGCTGGGGGTTAGGGGTTGTTTTGTGGGGCTGGGGTATGGGTCAGGTTGTTTTAAGTGGGGCTGGGGGTGGTTCGGTGTTGTTTTAAGTGGGGCTGGGGGGTTGGTCCGGGTAGTTTGGTGGGCTGTGGGTTGCTCAGGGGTAGTTTTGTGGGCTGGGGGGTTGGGGTAGTGTTCTGGACTGGGGATGGGTCAGGGGTAGTCTTCTGGGCTGGGGTTTCAGGGCTAGTCTTCAGGGCTGGGGGATGGAGATAGTTTTCAGGGCTGGGGGATTAGGCTAGTTGTCAGGGCTGGGGGGTGGGGCTAGTTTTCAGGGCTGGGGTCAGTGTTAGTTGTCAGGGCTTGGGGGTCAGGCGTAGTTTTTAGGGCTTGGTCAGAGTTGGTGTAGTTTTTTTAATTAGGGGTTAGGGGATTAGGCCTCAGGGCAGGGGGAGAGGAATGGGTAGTTGGGGTTGTTTTAGGGGCTTAGGGGACGGCGGGGCAGTTATTAGGGCTGGGTCAGGGTTAGCCAGGGTCAGGTTAAGGGACAGGGTTAAGGGACAGGGTTTTAGGAATTAGGGCAGGGGAGGACACAGTGTGGGGTTTGGAGGCGGTAGGGGTGTTTTCATCTCAGGGTGGGAGGAGGCAGGAGGAAGTTAGTACCTTAGGGCGGTGGGGGGGTGGCTACCTTAGCCAAGCATACCCCATTAACATATATGCCTTTACCACTAAAATTTGTGGTAAAGGCATGCATGGTAAAGCAATGCGTGGTTAAGATGCAGTTGTTATTCAGACTGCGTTGTTTAGGCATGCGGGGTTAGGGATTTCGTTTTTCCGTCATACAACCTGTTATTTGCATTCTGGGAACTGTAGTACTTTTAGTTACATTATTAGATAGGAGTAGTTTAGTCATGAATAAAACATAAGAAAATATGCTATGCCTTTATGTAAATTTTAAAGTAGTAATACTTGTTAGATATGTAGTAGGAAGTGTTGTCAATGTGGTTTTTAACTTTTATGACCGGTTTGCATATGTAGAGATGGTGAGATATGGTTTTTCTGGTTGCAGATAATTATATGTATGATGAGACTCTTCAGTTTACTTAAAGCTGCTGAGAACTATATATTTTTGGAAAGATGACCCGAAGGTGTATATCTATCATGAAATCACATATGTTTACATAGTGATCTGTGTTCTTTAAGGCTGTTGAAAATTTCATGTATATTGTGAGGGTGGTGTATTTCTTTAAACATGCTATGTTTAAAATTGAGGAGGGTTAATATCGCAGAATGTCTCTTGTGAGTCCAAGTGCTAGCTTCCCTTGGCGTGTAACTTCTCTTTAAGAAATGCTGAATATATCCTTTTTTGTTTAACATCTGTTTATTAAGTACAAGCAAATAGAAGGTACATGTCTCAGCGAAAGAAAACAGTGGTGGGATGGCATCATAAGCTAGGTTATAAGTAGGTTATCATCTCAGGATCGACCCAGCAGAACAGCCCTTTCCCCACAAGCCCTGGTATACAGATGCATTTTAAGGCATGGGGTCCTCCCAAGTCACAGGCGGTGGCGCTAAAGGACCGGGGGCAAGGGAGAGACCATGGGAGAGACAAGAGTACAGCAGCCAAATCAGGGTTTGATCTTAAAGTATAGGAATGGCATAGCACTTCAGCTGGATAGTCAAAAGGGTCTAAGCAACCATGGTCCCAGCAAATATGAAACCCCCACCTCGCAGGAGGGAAATACCTCGCACTGCGACAATACTAAGAATCTTTACCATACATAATATAAGAGGAAACATACAACAAAGAAAAGAAAAGAATCAAGAGTCAGAAAAGAGGTAAGCACAGAAAGAAAGAGAATAGATCAGTTAAGGGTGCGCCCCTTAGGAGGGGGAAGAGGGAGGACGGGGGTCAAGGGTCGATGCGCCATGGGGGTGAGGGTGGCCTGGGCCTAGCATGGGGGCCAGTGACCCCAAGGGCAAGGGGACCCGGCTGCCCGCTTAACCGGGCTGCTCCGGGGATTCCAACCTCTGACCCCAGGAGAAGGGCTCCAGGGAGTCATCAAGCAACTGTAGGGCGTGCAACCTGGGGGCATCAGGCGGGAGTGCTCGGTTGAAGTAGCTTATAAGTGGCTACCAGATGCGGTCAAATCGTGTGTCTGTGTGATTGAGGAGTTCCGTGAGTAATTCTAAGGACAAGACGTCCCACAGCCGAAGGATCCAAGCGGCAATAGGAGGAGAATGGGGCCGCTTCCAGTAGGAGGCAATGGATTGTCTTGCCGCTCCCAATAGATGAAGGATTGTGTGCCAGTCCGCGGAAGTCATGGCCTTCAGCGTGCCGGGCCGAAAGTCTAAAATCGCTAGTGGCGGGGAAGAAGGGATCGGGAAACCCACAACCTCTTAAATGTGACTTAGGACCTCCTCCAAAACAGCACCAAACCCGGACAAGACCACCAGATGTGTAGGTAGTCCCCTCTATCATTCTGGCATCTCCAGCAGAGCAGAGGGGAGTTTGGGAACATCCGATGGAGACCGGGGGGGGGGTATAATACTATTGTGTCATCAGTTTGTATGCTGATTCGCGCTGAGGCATGCTACGGTAGACCTTGGGGTTCTCCCTCAACAAGGGAGTCCACACCTTCGGAGAAACGTCAGCGGCCAGGTCAGAGGCCCAACGCAGCTGGTAGCCATGAGGTGCAAGTTGTTGAGAGTGCTGAAGGACAGCGTAGGTTTTGAAATTTAGACCCCTTGACCCCTCAAACCTACGAACCAAGGACTCAAAGGGGGGAAGCTGTCAAGTCGCCTCCCGGATATATGTCGGAGAGCTAAGCCAATGATGCAACTGGCAGTATTGCATGCATGCTTTCCGAGAGATGGAATAATTGTTTGCACTGGTCAAAGGTACGGAGGGTGGTGCCCCGAAAAAAAAACCTGGATGGCTCGCCGTCCCTCCACGGTCCAGGCATCAAAAGCCTGAGGTTGCAGGGCAGGAGGGAACGTAGGGTTACGCGTTGGGGGGGTGTTGGGGGAAGGAAACGTTGTAAGGCCCCGGGGCACTGCCTATTTATCCCAGATCTCCAGGACCATTCTCGGAGTGGCTATGTAGGCACTGCAAGGGCGGGCCCCTCGCGAAAGCCAGGCTAGTTCTCACAAGGGTCTACAGGACACCGCCCAGTCCATGTGGAACCAGTGCTTCTCGCTTTCGGGGACAATCCATTCAGATATAAACCGGAGATGACAGGCCCAATAATATTCCATCAAATTGGGGCAGGCAAGGCCACCCCGAGATCTGGGAAGCATGAGAATTTTGTGAGAGAAGAGAGGGCAGGATTTTCCCCATATAAATTTAGTAAAATCGCACTGCAGGGCCAGAATATCTGCATGTGTTATGGGAGTAGGAAGGGATTGGAACAGGTACAGAATTTTGGGAAGAAGGGACATTTTGATGGTGTTGAGTCGCCCTAACCACGCCAGGGGGACCTTCTCATCTACGCATTTCCTCTCGTATGGACTTCCGATATCAGGGCCAATTGGATGAGGTTCAAGACGCAAGTGTAGGAGTCAGGTCCCGGCCCACATAGCGAATCGACTCGTCAGTCCACTGCACCGGGAGCAAGTTCCGCAGCCCCTGCACCTCCAGGGCCGAGAGCGTAAGATTAAGAGCCTGGGATTTCGCAAGGTTTAGCCGATAGCCAGAGGCAGCTTCAAAGGACCCCACAAGCATCGCCACTGCAGGGAGGGAGGTCGATGGGGAGGACAGAGATAGGAGAAGATCATCTGTGAAAAGAGAGGCTTTATGCTCCATTCCCCCCATGGGAATACCCCGTATGTCTTGGTTGCGACATATAGCAATAGCCAGGGGCTCAACCACAATGGCGAATAATAAAGGGGAGAGCGGGCACCCCTGTCGGGTGCCGCAATGTTTAGGAATAGGGGCCGTGGTGGAACCAATAAAACGAATGCGAGTGGTGAGCTGCACATAGGGAGCCATCAGTTTAGAAATAAACCCAGGTCCCAGACCAACCTTCTGGAGGACCGCCCTAAGAAAGCACCAGTCCACGCGATCAAATGCTTTTTTGGCGTCCACGGAGACCAGGCAGGCAGGGATAGCTCTGAGATGCGATTTCTCCACTAGATGGGCTATCCAGTGAATATTGTCCGCACCCTGACGGTGGCAGATAAACCCTACCTGGTCAGGGTCAATAAGGCCTGGAAGGTGGGGTTCCAGTCCATTCGCCAGGACTTCCATGAATATCTTGGCATCAGTGTTTACCAGGGCAATACGGCGGAAGGAGGCAGGCGTGGTCGGGTCTTTGCCAGGCTTGGGGATAAGCACTAGGCTTGGAGATAAGCACTATTTCCGCCTCATTTATCGTAGGAGAAAGGCCTGAGTGATCAGTAAAGCTATAAAAAAGATGAAGCAGGTGATCCCGCAGTTGCGTGTAGAAAACCCGATAAAAAGTGACCGGCAGGCCATCAGGGCCCGGGGTTTTGCTTATCGGGAGCTGTTTTAATGCTTTAGCAATTTCCTCATGGGAGATAGGCTCATCAAGTAACTTCATAAAGTAGGGCTCAAAAGAGTGCCTGGGGCAAAAATCGAGGAAAGCAATGACCGAGTCCAGGGGGCAGGGAGCCTGCGCATAGAGATCTCTATAGAAGGCCTCCAGTGTGAGGCCCTTGTCCACCTCCGAGATGGCCCAAGAGTCATCCGGTCGCTTGAGCTTCGCAATGTGAGATCGGGCAGTCTGGTCCCGAAGGCGCAGCGCAAGGCATGTCCCAACCTTATCTCCGCCCATGTAAAACCTATGTTTAAAGTTGACTAGGAGCCGTTCCACCTTATTGGAACACTGTAAGCGTAATTGACCGCGAAGGGCAGCAAGACGCCGCTTGTTGCAAAGGGAGGGACGTGCATAGTCTTCGTGTTCCAAATCTTTAATATCCGGGCGATGGATATTGAGGTGATAATCTTCTAATACTAGCTTTGAAGGCGTCCCAATGGACATCCTCGAGGGTATCAGAAAGAGAGTTGGATACAAAAAAGGCCTTGATCTCCTTGGAGATGTCTGCCACATCCACTGGATCCCAGAGGGCCTGAGGGGGCAGCCGAGGGAGTCGTTCTCTACGGGCGTCAGGAGATTGGATCGTGAGCAAGACATGTGCGTGATCAGAAATAGATATATCAGAGAATTCTGCGTTGCACAGCTCATGAGCCAAGGGAAGCGAAAGGAAGAAATAGTCAAAACGCGATTAGGAGTGGTTAACATGAGTAAAAGAATGAGTAATCCCGAGAGTCCGGGTGCAAGTGTCGCCAAGTGTCAACCAGACCGAAGTCAGTAATGGCATCCCGCAGTTTCGCTGACATCGCCCCGGCAGCATGATGCGCCTGCGCAGTACAATCCCGCTCGGGGTCCCAAACCAGGTTGAAGTCACCTCCAAGGATAACAGTGGTAGAAAGGGATCGAAGGAGGGCCCCAAGGTGTAGGCGTAGAAATGCGTCTTGTTGTTGGTTAGGGGCGTAGATGTTGACAAAGGTGCAAGAGCCCCGGCCTCAGACCATGTGAACCTTAAAAAATCTCCCCCCCTCGTCGGCCGTACATTTGGGGGATGCCTCGCGCTAACCAGACTTTAAAAAAAATGGCCACCCACTGGTTTTGCAAGGAGAACATGCCCAATATTTGATGGGATACCTAGGGTGTGACATGAGGTGAGTGTCGGTCGTGAGTAAGTGGGTCTCCTGCAGGAAAACCAAATCGAGGACATGCTGGAGCAGATAGCGCCATATCTGATGCCGCTTGTTAGGGGAGTTCAGCCCTTTCACGTTGAGAGAGAGGAAAGTAACAGTGTTCGTTATAGTACAGATAGGGAAATAAATCGCACCCCATCCACCCCGCCAGAGCCCAGGTCCTCCCAAGCACCAAAACCGGGCAGGCGCACCCCGGTAAAATTCAAAAAGATAACCCCCAAACACTGGGAGGGGTCAGCCCCCCAAGGTCGTGCCTCAGGGAAAAAGAGACTAGTGGTCGAGAGTGGTAACAGAGAAGATGAATAAAGATCAGGATCAGAGGGCCAACTGAACCCACATAGCCATGAAAGACCCCTCAACACACCCCCAGAGGGTTGCAACAACACTGCCTCCATCCAAGGCCCACCCAGAGGAAAGCAGTACAGAGGAAAGAGGGAAAGGAAAGAAAGAGAAAATAGAGAAAACAAATAAAGAATCGGCCAACTGGGCCAGATCAATACAGAGTCTATCTGGGACAGCCCGGGATCCCGAAGGCAGGCCATTCCAGAGAAGTCACTCTCCTGTGGGACTCCGAAGTGGGGGGACGGCAGACACACAGGAATTCAAAAGTCTCCACTGTCTGTATTCCGTGAAGTAGTGGACAAAGCAAAAATCAATCAAGCCACCAGGCCTGGGCTGGGAGAATTGCCAGTCATAGGTCAGAAATAGAGCCATGGTAGAGAGCGTCATGTAGCTGAGGGCGGCTAGTTCGTAAGAGATGGGGAGCCACTCAAGGAGCGAATGTGGCTGATGATATCCTGCTTGGCTTGCGATGATTCGAGCCCCTGTGAGCGGCGTCTGGATGTGGGAGGAGGAACTGTGGACCACTGCAGTCGGAGTGTGCCAGCCAGGCGTGCAGGGGAAGATGAGAGGTCATTAGAGTCCACAGGAAGATGTGCCTCCCGCAGGGACCAAAGAACTCGCCGCCTACCCTCCCAGGTGAACATCAGGGCAAAAGCTTAACCCCACTGATATTTAACCTCAAGGTCTCTCAGATTATCCGTTACGGGCTTGAATTCCTTCCTCCGGCGGAGTGTAGAGGGTGCGAGGTCTTGAAAGATTTGTGTAGAAAGTCAGTTGTAGGAGATTGACTTAACCCCATGCACCTTCCTATGGATGGCCTGTTTGTCTGCAAAAAAGTGGACTCTCGTTGTGAGACCGGCCTCGTGGCGTGGGCCCTCCCGACCAGCAAGCCACCCTGCAACCGCACCAATCCTCGATGTCACAGACTTCCGGCCACCAAGGCCCAACATCCCGATGGCCGGCCAGACCCCCAACACGCATGCCCGGCCGAGAGAGAGTGAAACCCCCCAAACCAGACCGAGAGGCGCCGACCCTGTCACACCTCTGGTCTCTTCCCCGAGGGAGCTTTCGATCGACCCCCAGGCCCCCGGTGAGCGGCCGCCTCGCCTGCTGGGTGTCTGGAGTCCCTCCCGGACCCACCTGAACAGATCAAAGGGCTGAGCGACAGGAAGCCCCGACACACCGCCCCCAGGCGCCCCGACCCCTCTCGGCGAGGACTCCGGACTTCAAAGAGGAGGGGAAGTATAACAAGGGGTGCGGAAGGGACGGGAGGCAGAGAAGACCTGGACTGACGAGAGCCTGCTGACCTGGTCGCGGCTCGATCGCTCCCCGAACCGAAGAACGCTACCCGAACTCTGAACCATCTGAGCCCTGCTGACGCCGTCGCGGCTCCCCGAACTCTGAACCATCTGAGCCCTGCTGACGCTGTCGCGGCTCCCCGAACTCTGAACCATCTGAGCCCTGCTGACGCTGTCGCGGCTCCCTGAACTCTGAATCATCTGAGCCCTGCTGACGCCGTCGCGGCTCCCCGAACCACGAACCTCCGGTGCCTGCTGAGTGACTCGCGGCCCTCTCCTCCAAGAGAATCGGCAGAGATTGCCGAGAGAAGCAACTTCCCCTCAGCTCGAGGATTGAGAGCTGTGAGCCGGATACTCCGCAGAGACACTGACACAAAGACTGACCCGCTACCCCTTTACCCTCCATCACGAGATCACCGCCGCTTGTGGCACTAATTCTGCACCTGCCTTCCGGATCATAAAGATCCCTTACACTAACGATAAAATCGATTGTCTTACGAAGAACTACTGTGTCGTGTCCCTCTATCAGAAGAGAGTAAGCGCAGCGTGTGCAATCCTAGGTACGAGACCCTTCCAGGAAGGGCCTCCCCGCTCTTGCTCGGCCTAACTCTGGGAAAGGTGGGTCTCCGGGTGGTCAGGAACGCCTTCCGCAGCCTCCCCGGTGAACGCCTTCCAACATTTGGTGGCAGGAGACGGGATCCGAGCCAACACCTAGAGATCGTGCAGTAAACGGCTGACGCACTACCAAGAAGAAATGGAAGGAGAAACCTCCCTAGGTGCCGCAGGTACCAACACGAGCACGACATTCCGAGAGGACCAGTTGGAATCTTATACGCACCGAGAACTGAAACAATTTTGCAAAGACCTTGGAATCGCTACCACCGGACTAAGAACGAAAGAGGACTTCCAGGGAGCATTAAAAACCTGGGTCGAGGCGGGAGCTCCCCGGATACAAACAGGAGGAGAGCCTCCTAACGAACCACGACGCACCCCGGGGAGGAACGGCGCCCCCGAGGGGGGCCTATCCCCAGAGGAACTAGCGGACCGAGAAAGAGGTCGCAACCACGAACTAGAACTAGCCAAATAAAAAATCGAGGGAGAGCTAAAACTGGCCGAAAAGAAACTGGTGGTAGAACAGTTACGCCTACAAGGAGAACTCGAGGAAAAGAAACGACAAAGAGAACACGAAGAAAGGAAACTCCAACTGGAGCACGAACGTAGCCTGAAAGAGATCGAGCTCAAGGCTAAGAATGCAGAGGCCAGACCCTCGGAAACCCAACCCCTCTCCTCCACCGTGGAACCAAAGGTCCACATCCCCAAGGATGTGGTGAAGGAATACTATAAGAACGACGACATCCAGCAATGGTTCAAGGCCTACGAAGTCGCCATGACCTCCCACCGAGTCCCGCAGAAAGACTGGGGGGCTGGGCTGTGGGGCCGGTTCCTGAGCGAGGGGAGAGATACCCTGCTGGACCTGCCCTCCACGGTGATGAACTCCTACAGTCACATGAAAGAGGCCCTAGTAGCCAGATATGGGCTAACCCCTGAAATGTACCGGCAACAATTTAGAGACTGCAAGAAGATACCCGGTACCACCTGGGTGGAGTACGTGAACTTTTACAGCCGGGCCTTGGACGGGTGGATCAAGGGCAGCAAGGTCTCCACCTTTGAGGAGCTGTTCGACCTAATCGCATGGGAACACTTGTCCGCTAATTGCTTTGTAGAGTTGCGCCAGCACCTCCTGGACAGCAAACTCACAGACCCTCGGAAACTGGCGTCGAGGCTGACCGGTGGGTAAACACCCGGGCCTCCCGGGGTCCCGTGGGAGACTACGGTCGCCACAGTCAGGGACCCCCCACCAGAGGGGCGGAGGGAATCAAGGCCGGCCAAGGGAACTCCTGGGGGGATCCCCGCTCAGCCCCCCCAGAGGACAACCTCCGCTCTTTCCAGCTCCACCTCCGACCAGCACCGGGCCACCTGTTTCCGCTGCCAACAGACCGGACACTATGCCAGCGACCCTCAATGTCCCATGTACCAACGACCCGCCACGACAACCCCGCCGGCTCGACAAATGGCCTCCGTAGCCCTGGGGGAAGAGATGGAAGACTCCGAAGAATGGGAACCAGCCGCCATGGCCTTGGTCTCCCTAGGGGACCGAGAGATGGTCCCCGGAACGTCCCTGCCCGCCAACACGAAGAAGTACCGACAGCAGGTGACGGTCAACGGTCACCGCATCGAGGGCCTCCGGGACACGGGGGCGAGCGTCACGGCGGTTCACTGTCACCTGGTCTCGGAAGATCAGATCCTGCCCGGCGCCTTTTGTCCCGTCATATCATCAGACAATTCCGAGAGCCTCTGCCGGATGGCCCTAGTTCCCTTCGAATGGGGGGGAGTCACCGGGGAGTTGAAGGTGGCACTCCGAACCTCCCAGCCCGTAGACTGCCTCCTGGGCAACGACCTTGAGAATTCCCCGTGGGGACAGGTGGAACAAAGAGCCCATCTCGAGATGATGGGCCTACCCGAATGGGTATGCGCCACCACGCGCTCGATGACTCTCAGAGTGCCCTCCTCCGAGGGAGGGGAGGCCATGCCGCTGAACACCGCCACCATCCCCGAGGTCCAGGATGGGCCACCCGAGCCCAACGACCCCCTTCCGGACGAAGCGACCGTTCCCGACGAGTGGTCCATGCCTCCCGACCCCGAACCCCTGACTGAGCTCGGGGACCTGCCGGAAATGGCCCAGTGGCACTGCGAAGGAGGCCCCTCCCGAGAAGAATTCTGCCAAGAACAATCCACCTGCCCTTCTCTCATTGGACCCCGACAGCAGGCCGAGGCCCAAGCAGCAGGCGACCGGGCCGGCACCCACTGGGTATACTGGGAAAACGGCCTCCTGTACAGCGAACAGAAGTCGGCCGAGTTGGGATCGGCCCGAGTACTGGTGGTACCCCTGCGCTTCCGAAGTCTCTTCCTGGGCCTGGCCCATGATGTACCCCTGGCCGGACACCTAGACCAAGATAAGACCTACCAGCGACTCGTCACCCACTTCTATTGGCCCAAGATGCAAGCAAAAATGTGGAGGCCCACTGCAAGTCCTGCCTCACGTGTCAGGCCAGCGGAAAGAGTGGGGGGAAGCGCAAGGCTCCGCTACAACCCTTCCCCGTCATCAGTACCCCTTTTGAGCGGGTAGGAATCGACATCGTGGGACCGCTGGACCCCAAGACCGCCCAGGGCCACCGGTTCATCCTCGTCCTGGTGGACCATGCCACCCGCTACCCCGAAGCCATCCCCCTCCGCACCGTGACGGCCCCCGTGGTAGGCCGTGCCTTGATGGGGATCTTCTCCCGCGTGGGGTTCCCCCGCGAAGTCGTGAGTGATCGGGGCACGAACTTTATCTCCAAATACATGAGGTCCCTATGGCAGCAGTGCGGAGTATCGTACAAGTTCACCACCCCGTACCACCCCCAAGGGAATGGCCTAGTCGAGCGCTTTAACAGGACACTAAAAGGAATGATCATGGGCCTCGAAGAACCCCTACTCCGGAGATGGGACGTCCTTCTCCCATGCCTCCTGTTCGCCTACCGGGAGGTTCCACAAAAATCCCTGGGATTCAGCCCATTCGAACTGCTATACGTCCACCCCGTCTGGGGACCCCTGAGCCTGGTCAAGGAGGGTTGGGAAACGACTCTCCGGGGGACCCCTCCGGATGTGTTCCGATACATCTTGGCGCTCCGCAACCAGACCCGGAAATTCCGAGAACTCGCAGAGGCGAACCTCGAGGCTAGCCAGGAAGAGATGAAGCGCTGGTATGACCAGAATGCTACACTGGTCGAGTTTCAGCCGGGCCAACAAGTCTGGGTCATGGCCCCGGTGAAACCCTGCGCCCTCCAAGATAAATGGACTGGACCCTTCAAGGTGGTCGAGCGGAAGAGCCAAGTCACCTATCTCGTCGATGTGCAGTCCCCGCGGAACCCCCTCCGGGTTCTCCACGTGAACCGCCTCAAACCCCACTTTGTGAGGACGGAGTTGAGTTTACTCCTGACCACCGACGATGGGGCCGAAGAAGACACCGAGCCCCTTCCAGACGCCCTGGGGGCGAAAGAGACCGATGGTTCCGTGGAGGGGGTGAGACTGTCAACCGCCCTCACAGCCCAACAGTCCGACGACTGCCGCCAGCTACTAAGGCAGTTCGCGGACCTCTTCTCCCTAACCCCTGGGGTCACCGACTGGTGTGTCCACGACGTGAACACCGGCGACAGCCCGCCAGTGAGACACCGGGCCTACCAGGTCCCTGATCGGGTCCGAACCTGCATCCAGACCGAGGTAGCGAAGATGCTGGCCCTCGGGGTGATTGAACCCTCCGACAGCCCCTGGGCCAGCCCGGTAGTCCTGGTTCCAAAAGCGGCTGCCCCTGGTGTCGCCCCCGAGCTGAGGTTTTGTGTGGACTACCGATGACTCAATGCGGTCACCCGAGCGGACGCTCACCCTATCCCCGCGCAGACGAGCTCATTGACCGCCTCGGGGCCGCTCGCTACCTCAGCACCTTCGACCTAACTTGTGGATACTGGCAGATTGCCCTCACCGAGGGAGCCAAGGAGCACTCCGCATTCTCCACCCCGGATGGGCCCTACCGCTTTAGGGTGATGCTGTTTGGAATGAAGAATGCCCCGGCCACCTTTCAGCGGCTGGTGAACAGGGTCCTGTCCGGACTAGAGGGGTTCAGCGCAGCGTACCTCGACGATATAGCGGTATTTAGCTCCCAATGGACCAAGCACCTCCAGCACC
Source organism: Triturus cristatus (assembly GCF_964204655.1). Classification (NCBI taxonomy): domain Eukaryota; kingdom Metazoa; phylum Chordata; class Amphibia; order Caudata; family Salamandridae; genus Triturus; species Triturus cristatus. Next base: position 81,016,235 of record NC_140584.1, on the reverse strand, counting down.
TCCGACAAGTCCTGCTGGCTCTGCGCCAGGCCGGCCTCACCGTCAAAGCCAGCAAATGTCAAATTGGGCAAGGCTCCGTAACATATCTGGGGCACCAGGTGGGAAGCGGACAGGTCGCCCCCCTCCAGCCAAAGGTCGACGCCATCTTGTCCTGGGAACCCCCCACGACCCAAACGGAAGTCCGGGCCTTCCTGGGCCTCACCGGTTACTACCGGAGGTTTATTAAGAACTATGGCAGCATCGCAGGCCCCCTCACAGAGCTAACCTCCAAAAAACACCCCAAGAAAGTACAATGGACTCCCCCATGCCAGCAAGCGTTCGACGCCCTAAAAGCCGCTATATGCACTGCTCCGGTGCTTAAGGCCCCCGACTACGCCCAGGAGTTTGTGGTCCAGACGGACGCCTCGGAACACGGCATCGGGGCAGTCCTCTCCCAGTTCAACGACAAAGGCATATATCAGCCCATAGCCTTCATCAGCCGAAGGCTGCTGCCCCGAGAACAGCGGTGGAGCACGATTGAAAGAGAGACCTTCGCGGTAGTCTGAGCCCTCAAAAAGCTACGGCCCTACCTGTTCGGAACACACTTCCGAGTACAAACAGATCACCGACCCTTGCGGTGGTTGATGCAGATGCGAGGGGAAAACCCCAAGCTGTTACGCTGGTCCATCTCCCTCCAGGGGATGGATTTCACTGTGGAACATCGCCCCGGGACGGACCACGCCAACGCGGACGGCTTGTCCCGATTCTTCCGCTTCAGCGAGGAGAACCCCCAAGTGGATGGGTAGTTCTCCCCGCCTTTCAGCTGGGGGGGCACGTGTGAGACCGGCCTCGTGGCGTGGGCCCTCCCGACCAGCAAGCCACCCTGCAACCGCACCGATCCTCGATGTCACAGACTTCCGGCCACCAAGGCACAACATCCCAATGGCCGGCCAGACCCCCAACATGCATTCCCGGCCGAGATAGAGTGAAACCCCCCAAACCAGACCGAGAGGCGCCGACCCTGTCACTCCTCTGGTCTCTTCCCCGAGGGAGGTGTCGATCGACCCCCAGGCCCCCCGTGAGCGGCCGCCTCGCCTGCTGGGCGTCTGGAGTCCCTCCCGGACCCACCTGAACAGATCAAAGGGCCGAGCGACAGGAAGCCCCGACACACCGCCCCCAGGCGCGCCCGACCCCTCTCGGCGAGGACTCCGGACTTCAAAGAGGAGGGGAAGTATAACAAGGGGTGTGGAAGGGACGGGAGGCAGAGAAGACCTGGACTGACGAGAGCCTGCTGACCTGGTCGCGGCTCGATCGCTCCCCGAACCGAAGAACGCTACCCGAACTCTGAACCATCTGAGCCCTGCTGACGCCGTCGCGGCTCCCCGAACTCTGAACCATCTGAGCCCTGCTGACGCTTTCGCGGCTCCCCGAACTCTGAACCATCTGAGCCCTGCTGACGCCGTCGCGGCTTCCCGAACCACGAACCTCCGGTGCCTGCTGAGTGACTCGCGGCCCTCTCCTCCAAGAGAATCAGCAGAGATTGCCGTGAGAAGCAACTTCCCCTCAGCTCGAGGATTGAGAGCTGTGAGCCGGATACTCCGCAGAGACACTGACACAAAGACTGACCCGCTACCCCTTTACCCTCCATCACGAGATCGCCGCCGCTTGTGGCACTAATTCTGCACCTGCCTTCCGGATCATAAAGATCCCTTACACTAACGATAAAATCGATTGTCTTACGAAGAACTACTGTGTCGTGTCCCTCTATCAGAAGAGAGTAAGTGCAGCGTGTGCGATCCTAGGTACAAGACCCTTCCAGGAAGGGCCTCCCCGCTCTTGCTCGGCCTAACTCTGGGAAAGGTGGGTCTCCGGGTGGTCAGGAACGCCTTCCGCAGCCTCCCCGGTGAACGCCTTCCAACACGCGTGATAATGTCCAGGATAAAATCGGAGCGGTTGCGAGGGACAGGGACTCGATGTGCTCTGTCAAACATAGGCAGTGAGGTGCCTTCACCCTCCCGAATAGCATGCAGGAGTTCCACCGTGTAGGTCAAGAAGTCTTTCCCTTCCGTTCCCAATGGAACACTTCTGATACGCAAGTTGTTCCGCCAACTGTGATTATCCAAATCCTCCTGCTTCAATTGTAGGGTAATATTTTGGTCCTCAAGTTCAGCCACTTTCTTCCAGAGGCTTTTAAGGTCTTCTGTCCTGGCATCCATCGTCCACTCGAGCCCATCAACTGTGTTGCCTATCTCGGTGACCTCCTTGCGAATGTCTTGAAATCCGGCCTTGAAGTCCTGCCGAAGGGAATCAATCTCGTCCTTAATTTCTTGCAGAAAGGACGACATGAATACCTGGGTGATTGGTACCTCTGAGATGGACGACCCAGAGAGCACTGAGGAAGCGGAAGAGTCCTCCTGAGCATGGAAGGTCGACTTGGACCAGAGGGAGGTAACCGGATTCTCACGGGCAGCCGCAGAGTCAGTGTCTTTGTTGGCCATGTTTTTGGGAGGCATGGCAGCGAAGATCTGGGGGACCAGTAGCTCAGCAGTGGAAGACAGAAGCTACCCCAGCCGGTGACGGGCTCTGGAGGCAGCGGCAGCAGAGTGTCGAAGGGCTGAAGACCCACACAGCATGCTGTTGGCTAAAGCTGTCAACACAAGGTGCAGGGCAGACACCGAGGGCCTCCAAGCCAGAGACAGCAGGGGGGGGGTCACAGAAAGCCAAACTCCTCCAGGCAGGAGATAACCTCCCAATCGATGTGAAAAGATAGTTGCTGTATACACCAGAAGGCGGGGTCCTCCCACAGACAGTCCCCACGATCCGTGAACACCAGGGGGAAACCTAGCCAGGAGCCAAGCCAGTCTCGTCAGGAAAGGGGAGGCTCCGTGGGCTGGAAATAAGGAGGTAGTCTCTGGGCCTTCACCAAGGGCCCCACAGATGGCGAGGCAGTGCCCCACTCAGCACGATCTCTCCAGACAGTCAGATGCTCCCTGAGCCGCTCCAGATGAACTCCCTGGCAGTATGGGGCAGAGGGGCCAGGAGAAGCAGGCCGGACAATGCAGGGCAGGCCCCCACAGCATGCACCCTCATTCAGGATGTGTCTGCAGCCTCGCTCCCCAGGCACAGGTAATATCACTGGAGCGGGAGCCAGGAGACAATAGGCCGCAGTCTGGGGCGGGGCGGCTAGGCCCAGTGCCGAAATGCCGGATCCAGCGGAGTCAACCCAGCTGCCGGCAAGCGGATGATGTGCCTCCCCAGTACCTGTGCTCCAGGGGCAGCGGCCTGCCAAGCGGGTGTCCCTCAGGACATGAAGGGGCTCCGCCGCCATTGAGATCAGGCGGCAAAGACAGCAGGAGGGCCGTTAGCTGTCCCATCAGGGGCCGAAGGTGGGGGGGCCCAAACAGCGTTTCTGGGCCAAGAGCGGCTCAGCAGTGACGTCCAGCACCCCCCCACGGGGTTCGGCCTCCCATAGCTCCCGGAGGCAGGGCCACTAGGCTTCCAGTCAGCCGCAGACACCGCCGATACACAAGATGGCGTCAGGAGAGGGCTGCTTCGCGGCGGGACGGAAAACTCGGTCCCGCAGGATCTTCCAGGCAGCCCCTGCTGAAGTAATTATAGCCGGTGGAGCCCCACAGCTAGTCAGGCATTCCGGTCCGCTAAACAGGCCCGGCAGCCACGATTACAGCAGCTTCAGGGCGCGGAGACTCGGCAGGACCCGTCTTACTCCATGCGCACCAAAGCCACACCCCCTGAATATATGTTTTAAAGATAGAAGAAATATTTGTGAAATGATGTAGGTATGCCATTAAGAAAGGGTTTTGTGCTTTGAAATAGTGAGAATTTTTGTTTTCAGTTTTAGAAACTTACAGATGCATGTGGACGCTGAGTAACAGAGCAGTGTAAGCTCTTAGAGAGCCATGTATGCAAGTATATATCAAGTTATGTTATGTTATGTTATGTTATTTATATTTTTATAGCGCACAGCTGCCCCAGCAAAGGGGCGTCCTGGCGCTGTGACAGATGCTACAACATAACACACAATAAAAGAAAAGGAAATTAACCAGACACGGGAAACAGTAAAGTTATAATCGCCTGCCTGAAGGCGAGCAGGTCTTCAAGAGCTCGGATGTGTACCGGGAGCGAGTTCCACAAACCTGCCGCGAGCACCCTAAAGGAGCGGCCACCCATTCTACTCAATTTAAAGCGCGGACAGACCGCCAGGTGAAGCCTCTCCGATCTCAAGGATCTCAAAGGAACATAGGGCGTGAGTAGGTTAGCAAGTGCCGGGGGCGAAGAAGATTTCAAAATTTTAAAGGTCAGGCATAGCGCTTTGAACTGAATTCGCTGTCTGACCGGGAGCCAATGTAAGGCCGCGATGGTACCAGACACTGAGCAATGTCTAGGGAGGCCCACAATGGCCCGAGCCGCGGCATTTTGCACCCTTTGGAGCCTAGAGGCCTCCTCTTGATTCACCCCTAACAGCAGTGAACTGCCGTAGTCCAGCCGAGATAGTATAGAGGCCTGGACCACAAGCTGTCTGGTGGGGGGATCAAAATACTTTAAGACCGGCCTTATTCCCCGCAGAATGCCATAGCACGTGGCAGCCACCTTCTTAGTGTGGTCCTTGAAGGTGAGCGCAGAGTCCAACCAGATGCCTAAATTTCTCACTCCAGAAGCTGGAATGGGAGTGACCCCCAACTCTGATGGCCACCACTGGTTACCCCATAGCTCAGCATGCTTCCCTAATACCAACACCTCTGTTTTGGTGGCATTTAACTGAAGGCAGTTGGTGCGAAGCCAGCTTGCTACTGCCAACAAACCTGCTCGAAATTTGGGGGCCTCCACCTCAGGGTCTCCACTAAGTGTCACCGCTAGCTGTGTGTCGTCCGCATATGAGGCCATCGTAAGACCCCACTGTTTAACGACACCAGCCAACGGTTTCACATAGAGGTTGAACATAGTAGGGCTCAACGAGGATCCCTGTGGTACCCCCAGCTCCAGGGGATAAGTGGCAGATTGGCCAGGTGGTATGGCCACTTTAAAAGAACGATCTGATAGAAAAGACCGAAACCACTGGAGAGCGAGATCAGTCACTCCCGCCTCCTGTAAGCGTTGGATCAGTATATGGTGGGACACAGTATCGAAGGCAGCGCTTAGATCTAATAGTAAAAGCGCTGCAGTGCGACCTGAATCCAGAACCTGGCGTAGATGTTCCGTGATGTAAAGTAATGCCGTCTCGGTACTGTGTCCCGACCGGAAGCCGTTCTGACTGGAATCCAATATCTGGTTGCGAGCCAGATGCTCAGACAGAACAGAGTTGACATGGGCTTCTGTTACTTTGGCAATCCAAGGCAGCAGGGATATGGGTCGATAATTCTCTGGCAGCCGGGGGTCAGAGTTGGCTTTTTTTAGTATAGGAGTAACCACTGCCTGTTTCCAAGCCGTGGGGACCATTCCGCTGGACAATGACATATTGATAAGATTCAATATGGGGTCACGGCAGAGTGGGGAAAGTGTGTTAATTAAGGCTGGCTTTAACGGGTCCGAGGGAGAACCTGACTTGACCCTGAGGCTAAGCCTATCAAAGGTCTCAGTAGTCAGTTCAGGTAGCATTGCAAGAGTCTCATATCCCAACGTATCGGGGACAGTAACCTCTCGGTTCTGGTGGAGTGTGTCAAAGCTTTGGTAGATTGTTTCCACTTTCTCCACAAAAAAGGAGGCCAGCTTATCACAGTGGGAATCTGTGCAAATCACCTCTGAGGTGGATCTGTTTTTCATAAGATCCTTCAGTATCTTAAAAATCAGTTTTGAAGGGTTAGGGCTGGTGGCAAATTCTTGAGCGTAAAATGGGGCTCGTGTTCTGCAAATAGCTCTATGATAGAGCTTCAGCTCAGTAAAATACCGAGTTTTCAGAGCAGGGCTGTAGGATCTTCTCCATTCCCTCTCTGTTTTTCGGCAGGCTTTTTTTAGTTCTGCGAGTGAGTCATTATACCAAGGACTAGGTGTTTTTGTCCGGCCTTTCGACCACCGTAAAGGTATGAGAGAGTCCAAGGCATCGGTGATCCAGGCGCAGAACTGTTGGTAACCTTGTTCCACATTAAAAAAGATGCTCAGAGGTTTCTGTTCCAGTATGCTATAAAACTCCTCAAGCCTAAGCTTATGCCAAGGCCTTTTTAGAATAGGTCTGTCAACAGCTTTAAAAGGCTTATCGTGAACCGGACAAAAGGCTTCTATAAGCAGATGATCAGTCCACCCCATCAGCTTCGGATCTGACAACCTTACCCCCTCAAGTGTGGAAAAAAAGGGGTCCAAAATATGGCCCCCTGAGTGGGTTGGAAGGGTGACGAGCTGAGTGAGTTGAAGAGCTTCGAGGTTCGCCAGCAGAGTGCTCACCGTAGTGGATGACCCATTATCAAAATGGATGTTAAGGTCCCCCACGATGTTGAAATTGGCACAATCAAGTGCTATAGGACCGATCATATCGGCCAGTGCGGACCTGAAGACAGAATCATTGCCCGGAGGACGATAAATAAGCATACCACTGAAAGTGAATTGGTGGGAAAAAGCAACTTTAAAAATAGCACTTTCACATGCAGGTAGCCCCGACGGTTTCCAATCAGCTGGAAAACAGGATTTGACTGCCATGGCAATACCACCTCCTCTTGTGGTTCTATTGGAAGTGAAGACGGTATAGTTCTGAGGGAATGCAAGATTCAATATGGCAGAATCCGAATCCTGCAGCCAGGTTTCTGTCATTAGAAAGACATCGGGGTCCTCTTTCTCTAGCAGATCATAAATGGACAGGTGATGTTTTACCAGCGACCTAATGTTTAAGCACCAAATACGAAGATCTCGAGATGCAACACACGGTCGCGTGACAGGAATAGCATCTTCCAGGGAACGGATTTTAGTAGGGCTCTTAAGAGACCAGCCTTTGCAGGCACAGCTATAAGGGCCGACTAGAGGGTCCACAGGCTTGCAGGCACTTCCTCTGGACAATCGCCTTATGGACAGCAGCTCGGACCGTGTGTAAAACACCATACCTACCGGAATCGGCGATACAACACCATGACGAGAAACCGAGCCTGCCCAGCCTTGCGCTGCCTCGACGCGGACGAGCGCAGACGGGCAGGACTGTGGCACGACTCCGGCTAAGCGACGGCGTCCACACCTGCGCGTCCCGCTGCGCGGGAGAGGGGAGCTTTAAGTAGGCTCACCAATCCCAGCGCGAGCGCGAGGACGCTCCAAGATGGCACCCAAAGTTGCAATTACAGCCCTACCCAAAATGGCACCCACAGTGAACCACCCCCGAGATCCAGGCCCGCCAAAACGGCAGTGAGGGAGCCAATTATGTGCGGAATGAGGAGGGGGCAAGACCCAGCTAAAAACAAGGGAGAAGTGCAGCAAGGTAAATTAAAACAAATAGACAAAAAACGGGATTTTTAAAAAGCAAAGCGCCAGCAGCAGCGCTAGCAACAGCAAGTGCGCAGTAGAGTAAGCATCTGTCAAGGCCGGCTCAGAACTGAGTCCGCCTTAAGTAGGCTCACCAATCCCAGCGCGAGCGCGAGGACGCTCCAAGATGGCGCCCAAAGTTGCAATTACAGCCCTACCCAAAATGGCACCCACAGTGAACCACCCCCGAGATCCAGGCCCGCCAAAACGGCAGTGAGGGAGCCAATTATGTGCGGAATGAGGAGGGGGCAAGACCCAGCTAAAAACAAGGGAGAAGTGCAGCAAGGTAAATTAAAACAAATAGACAAAAAACGGGATTTTTAAAAAGCAAAGCGCCAGCAGCAGCGCTAGCAACAGCAAGTGCGCAGTAGAGTAAGCATCTGTCAAGGCCGGCTCAGAACTGAGTCCGCCTTAAGTAGGCTCACCAATCCCAGCGCGAGCGCGAGGATGCTCCAAGATGGTGCCCAAAGTTGCAATTACAGCCCTACCCAAAATGGCACCCACAGTGAACCACCCCCGAGATCCAGGCCCGCCAAAACGGGCCTGGATCTAGACTCATTTAATCACCCAGTCACTGCATATACACTCTTCCAATCATGTAGGCTCTATATACTCATTGAACTACGCAAGCAACACCCATGTGTTGATCCAATCACCCAGATATAGCAATAGAGTCATGTGAATACATAGACACTAACTTTGCCGATTTGGAACCACCAATGCTGTTCCTACATACTCAGGGAATCATGCAGGAACTACCTATATTATGAGAGAATAACCTAGGCATTATCTATGCACTCAACCAATCATCCAGGGAATGTCATTGTAGTCAACAAGAAACACATGTATTTACAAGTTTTAGTGAGGAAAATGCACACTTTTAGAACCATCTCTTGAATTATATATGTAACCTGTCACACACTGTTTGCACGTAGTTTGACAAATTAGTTAGCTATATGCTGTGATACAGATTAATGTTCAGACTTTTATATGCAGTGTTTCTCAAAATGTAAATCTGACACATCTAAGTAGAAAAGTATTGAAACACTAACTGAACCAGCGACACAGTGGTAGAGAGGCACAGAAGTAGCTCTTATGTTGTATTTTTAGAATTGCAATATTGAGACACTGTGTGTACTTTTACACTTAAGTCGATGTTTATTTTAAAATTGAGTACATAAGGGATTAAGTGGTCTTTTACCGTGTATAAATGAGAACTGAGATATGCTGCAGGTGTGTTGTAGGAGAGGGTGCTGTATTATAAAAGGTAACTAATAAATTAAGTTTTGTGTTTTTGTTTGGGTTTGGTACATTGAAGTAAGTGCTTGCAGTTATATAGGTAGGTTCATTTATAGAGTTAAAACTGCAACATAACATAAACACTGTTTTTGTATGATGTGTGAGCCAGCAGTAAAGTAGTTGGTACATTGGCTAGAAAAAGCTTGAAATATAGTTATTTTCTTTACAGAAAAATATATGCATAATAGCAGACAGAATGCCTACAAATACTCAGAGGAAAAAAGAACAGAAGCAACTACATTATCTAGCAGAGCTGAGACACAAATGGGGCAAAATGAAGAAAAAGTGGTGAACACAAAAAGACCTATTGGTAAGAGGACTAAGTCATTGCTTAAAAATATACTTTTGCATGGTAGTGTGGGAGATGTAGAAAAGGTTAGCGATGATGTGCAGTTTCGTTTCTTTGGTCCTGAGCAGAATTCTAGGGAAAATGAAGAGCTGATAAGAGGAGGAGCTGCAGAACAGGACTCAGATATTACAGTTGATATTTTGTAAAAATAGATTACAAAATTTAACACAGTGTGGTCTCAAAAACCGGAGTATGTTTGTGTATGTTGTTCACACACTCACTGGAAGATTCAAACACATACTGTTGACTTGTATTTAACAAGTGAAAACGTAAATAATGGTAACTGGCACAAGTTTGCTGTGTTTTTATTTGTAGAGGAATGCTTTGACTTGCCCATACTGCAAGATATATGTTAGTTGTGGTACAATAAATTAGAAAATAATAAAATGAAGACCACATAGATATTAGATACCCATTTTGTAAGATAATAAAATGCCTACTAATGAAGAAAAACTATGAAGGGCCAAAAATAAAAATAAATCAACATTTATGATTGATTCTTAGCAGCATTGTAAAGGGCTGTCATGGACTGCTCTTCAGCACTCACTACAACTCCTCAATCCATGCAGTATGATGCCATCCAGGAAAACTGTGGAGCCAAATTTTGAAGTTCAGATTGGACCTCTGAAGGGACTCTCTGCCCTGGTGTTGTTGCTGTTGCTATTGAAGTTGAGGGTTCTTCAGCCTTGCCTTGCCCACTTGCTTCTTTTACACTATTGCTAAGGTTTGCTTTTTGATGGTAAAGCATGGACGTTGTCCCGCAAGAATATTTTTTATTTGTACCCCTTGACAATGTCATGTGACATATTGTGCATTGCGCAAATCTGCTCACTATGAACCCCTCTTAAACAATGTTCAAGGTAGATAAATGGGCGTGTTCTTCCTATTTTCTTAGTTGAAAGGTGTATTATCCAATGATATTCCTTTATTTCGCGGTGACATAATTTTCTGTTTATTTTTGATTTGTTTGTGTGATTTTTGTAAAGTTTTAACATTTTTTGTTTTTTTTATGGTAACAAAATTGGCAACTAGGACAAGAGGAATTCGAAAAATGCACTCTGAGAAATGTGCAAAAAATGTAAAAGGGGAGAAAAAATTAGCATGTATTATTTTTTGCAGCATTGCGAATAGCTGTAACATACTGCTCACCAGCGCTTATCACAATACTACAGTCAAGGCAATATGAGGCCATTCTTGAAAACTCTAGAGCCATATCTGTTATAATAGTCTGCACCTCTGAAGGGACTTTCTGGCTGGGTATTGTTGCTTCTGCCACTGATGTAGGTGGTCCTCCAGCTTCCCTCTGGTAGATCGCCAATTGGAGACATTTTCGATTATAGGTTTTAAGATAATTTAAGATGGACATAGTCCCACTTGAATATTTTTTGTTCGTCCCTTTAGAGATGATTCCCCATGAGTTTGGGTAACAATGGATAGTTTGATGTTTGTTTGGAAGATATGTTGTGTTTGTGAGTTCAGATGTTGAAAGTTATTTTTTGAAACTGTTGTTGTTTAGAAATATGTTGTTAGAATAAAGTTAAACAAATATGTTATAACAGATAGACTCAAACTGTGTGTAAAATATGTCTATATATCTGTTTTACATGTTGTCCTTTGTATTTGTGACTACTGATGTCATTGCTACCTCCGGTGTTGATGTGAAAAAGGAAAATACATATTTGATGTAGTTATTATGAATACAAAGGGAAAAGTTAAATTAGTATCTTACTAAATAGCTACACTGAAACTTTATGTAAAATATGTCTATAGATGTGTTTTACACTTTGTCCATAACACCCAATATTTGCAGTGTGTCCTTGGCAATTGCACTCATAGAATCACACAGGCACTACCTGTGCAATTATCAAGAACGTCCTTTATCCACCACTCTGCAAACATGCCTCCTGGCACACTACTAGTTGGGGCATGAAGTACCCTTGGCTATTGAGGGTCGTTGGGGGCCAACTACCCCTCCTGTTACCTCCAGCAAGTTTGCAAAGAGGTCTTCGGAAGTTACGCTTCCTTTCTCCACTACTCTGCAAACACATCTCCTTGCACACTACTGGTTGGGAAATTGAGTTCACTTAGATGCTAAGGGATCTTGGGGACCAAAAAGCCCTCCTGGTACTTTATGTAAGTCCTACACAGTGGGATTGCTGAGAGCTAGTCAGAGGCCCGGCCCCTTTCTCACCACTCTTGAAACACCACTACTACTTAAAAAGCCATAGAAATTCACTGAAAAAAAACAAATGTTACAAGGCCATTATAGTTAGGAAATATAATTTAAAAATCTTAGCAAGTCACTGAAAAAAATAAAGGTTAGAGGGATGTTATGGTTAGTCTGACATTTCACTTGTACAAAACCAGAGAAATTCAGCAGCTAAAGTTAGCTGAGCTAACTATAACGCGTGCCCCCGCAATGCACTGCTAATGACCTCACATAAGACATCCCTCATGACATGGTCACAGTGGGATTGCTGAGAGCTAGTCAGAGGCCCGGCCCCTTTCTCACCACTCTTGAAACACCACTACTACTTAAAAAGCCATAGAAATTCACTGAAAAAAAATAAACGTTACAAGGCCATTATAGTTAGGAAATATAATTTAAAAATCTTAGAAAGTCACTGAAAAAAATAAAGGTTAGAGGGATGTTATGGTTAGTCTGACATTTCACTTGTACAAAACCAGAGAAATTCAGCAGCTAAAGTTAGCTGAGCTAACTATAACGCGTACCCCCGCAATGCACTGCTAATGACCTCACATAAGACATCACTCATGACATGGTCAAAAACTTCACTGATGACATCAATGATGACATCTCAAATGCTATCACTGATGACATCATCCACGAATCTCTGGCACACCCACTCATACCCCATATAAGCTATCATACAAACCCTCTAGCTTTCACACTACCATTCTCAGACCCATTCAGGCACCCGTACCAGTACAAACACAGCTAGTCATTGAGTAATAGATCAAAGCACACATCCAGTCACTCACCCATACAGGCACTCACACACCCACTTTCTTAATAAAACAGCCACTGACATGTCTACTCATACAGCCACTCAAATACTGAGTCAGTTACCCATAGTCAGTCACCCACCTACTCACCCATACAGTCAATCACACAGCCACTTACTCACTCATACAGTTACTAACATATACTCACTTACTGATACATATACTAACACATACTCACTCACCTATACAGTCACTGATACAAGTATGCACTCACCTATACAGCCACTTGCGTATTCACTCCCTCACCCATACTGCCACTCACATACCCCATTACTCACCTATACTGGCCTTCACATACCCAGTTATTCACCCCTATACCACTGACACATGCACTCACTCACAACACAACCATACTCACACTTACTCATTCACCCATACAGCCTTTCACACACATACTCACTAACCTGTAGAGCCACTGACTCACACACTTACTCATTCATACAGGCAGTCACACACCCCTCACCCCCCCACACAGACACTCATACACCCATACAGTTACTCAGACAACCAATCACTCACCCATACAGAAACTCACATGCCCACTCACATACCCATACAGGCACTTAGATACCAACTGACAGTCTGATACAGACATTCACACAACCTCGTCACTCACCCATAGATTCACTGAGACACCTAATCACTCACTTATACAGTCAGTCATGCACCCACTGAATCATCCATATAGGCCCTCATACACACAATGACTCACCAATAGACCTTGGTATAAATATTTAACACACATACACTTTTGCAAACACTCAGTCACTGGATGATATCATCAGTGATGACATCAGTGGTGCCATTTGAGATGTCATCAGTGATGTCACTGACCATGTCATGAGTGATGTAATATGTGATGTCATAAGCAGTGCATTGCGATGGCACAAGTTAAAGTTAGATCACTAACTATAACAGCTAAATTTCACTGCTTTTACACAAGTAAAACCTGAGCCTAACGATAACGTCCATGTAACCTTTGGTTTTTCATATATATATGCACACACGCACACATACAAACACACAATCATATATATATATTACCTACTGGCGGTCGCCAGTAGGTAGGTATAGTTAGGACCAAGTTTCCATAGGAAGACCATTTTTTTTTTTGCTTATAACTTTGGCGTCGTTTGATGAATCTTCATGAAGTTTTCCAAACGAATTCTTTGTTCATATCAGCTCCTATGTGGAAAGTTTGGAGGTGATACGTCAAGGGGGGGCCGAGAAAAAAGGGGGGTCCCCAAACGTTATTACTCCATGTTAATTTCCATAGGAAACTTTAGACAAGGCTACAGGTCGAACGGGTGAACGGAATTGCCCCAAATTTGGCAGGGAAAAGGGTCTTGGTCTAGAAATTTGGTGTAAATCCGTTCAGTAGTTTTGAAGAAATATCAAAATTTACAGATATCGATATTTGGGAATTCTGCTATCTGATTGGCTGAGGCGTTACGAGCACGAGCTTGCTGCTTATTGGCTGTGAGCGGTGCGAGCGGTTGCAACTAGGAAGTGTGATTCTGTTGAAACGAGTAAGGGCGAAAAAAGGCGAAAAAAGTTGGAAAGGGTAGGAGCACTGTAATGTCTGTGGGGTGTTTAGGGTGTGCTATACAGGGAGTGTGAAGCAAAGTATTTAGTCCTACCGGTGTGAAACCGTGAGCTGAGTGCTTAAACTGATGTGCTGAAGTATTTATCCCTACCGGTGAAAAGTGCTGTTTTGCGCAGAGTGAGATGGTGCTGAGGTGAGGTGCTGGTACACTCGGTGATGAAAGTGTGCGCCTAAACCGTGAGCTGAGTGGTGTAAACTGATGTGGTCTGGGCACTGTAGCATACTGGCCGTTGTAGGATAGCTGTGCAGGTGGTGTTGGTATGCTTTTAGAGTATAGCGGGAGTGGGAAGCAAACTACTCACTGGTACTGGTCTGAAGTCTCAGGGATGAAACCATGAGCGTAAGCCGTGAGCTGATTGGTGTAAAGTGATGTGTGTGGGCACTGTAGGATACTGGCCGCTTTAGCATATCTGTGTAAGTAGTGTTAGTATGCGTTTATGCGATACAGGGAGTAGGAAGCGAACTACTCACCTCTACTTTCTGAAGACTCGAATGCAGTGTTTTAGGAAGCAGGAATAAAGAAATAATCGTGAAGAATATAATGCAGAATGTTGCAATGCCACAGAGGAGCAATGGTGAAATCAGGTGTGTCTAAGAAAGTGGGTGTGTGTAATAGGAAGGAGTAATAAAGAAATAATCGCGAAGAATATAATGCAGAATGTTGCAATGCCACAGAAGAGAAATGGTGAAATCAGGTGTGTCTAAGAAAGTGGCTGTGTGTAATAAAGCGATGGAGTCTGAAAGTTATATAAAGAGTGTCTTTATTTAAGTGCCATAAATGGATCTACTTGTGCAAGAGGTAAGGCATTCAGTTGAGGCAAATTCCAACCGCTTCTGCTGTATTCAAACGTAAGCTTCTGCATCAGTGAATTCCACATTACATGTTACAGTTCCCTGTGACAAAAACAATACCTATTACACTTGAATGACTCTGGTACTCCTTTGTTGTAACACAAAATTATCAACAGTAGAACAGTCAGCAATCTCTTGTACGGTAGATTCAATCTGGTGTGTGTCAGAATTGGTAATAGTTCTAGTCAAATTGGAACTTTGAGGAGGAACACAAAATTGTGCTTTTGAGAAGCACATTAGGTACCCTTCTTGTCAAACCATACATTATTGTCTTCAGCTCTTTAAAAAAAAAATTCTTGTGCAAAGAGCTAAGGCACCGAGCTGAGGCAAACTCCAACCGATTCTGTTATATTCAAATCTGAAGCTGCTACATTAGTGAATTCCACATTACATGTAACCGTTCCATGTGACATAAACAATAGCTATTAGACATGAATGAGTCAATTCTATAATGAAAATAAAGGTAGGATACGATTAGCACACTGTACCAACCAGTTTCGAAACAATGTCGTGTTTTGTGATGTTGATCTCCAGCTCGTGAGTAGAGGCTGAGGATGAGTAAATTTGTGTGAAAGGGCTTCGTGGATAACAGGCAGGCAGAGAGACGTGTGCACAAAGAATAGAGAGGGTTTAAAAATGGATGTCGGGTTTAGGCTAATTTAGGAAGTAAATAGCGTATTTGGATAGGCCATACATCACCCATCCCTGGTTAGACTGGAGATGTAAGGGGCAATAATGAAAACAGAGTTCAAATGCCTGAGCATACTTAGAAAGTTATTATATGAAAATAGTTCAATTGAAGTGTATTAAAAAAATTGAAAGGAAAAAGTCAAAAAAGTTGGTAAAAATCAATCCAAGAAAAACGTGAATTTCTTACAAGTCTTGGAGATTGCAGTCCGGAAGTTCTTCAGCGGCTTGAGATGCGTAATGTTCCAAGCGGTCATTGTTGCCATCGTGTGAGAAAAGGGAAGCGATCCAATTCATATCTTCGAAGGGACAGTATTGTTCCTCGAATGTTGGAGTGGCAATTTGAATTGGCAGGCAATCTGCGATGTTGTCAAAGGTCGTACGTTGCAGTAGATCTGCGCAGAAATCCCATTCTGCCACAATACCTTTTTGCGTTGCATCCACCATTGCTCTACTGCCTGAACAATCGAGTTCATGGTTTTCAAGATACTCCATTACCTGCTGGATATCGGGAGCGATTGTTGGGATGTTGACAAGGCATACATCCATTCGCCGGTCGAATGGGCAAGTTTTGCAATAGACAGATGGTTGGACGCACATTGGATATGTGTAAATAAATGTCATGTTGTAGCTGGCTCCGATAATAGATAGAGGCAGGCAGCCGAAAAGTAGTTCCATTTTTTCACAGTATTGATGTAGCTTCGCGTAGAGGCGTATTTTGTCAGAGATGCTTGTTACCACAGGGAGCGCAGTCATTTTTTACAAGCAAAAATAGTAGTATGATGGCCGCAAAGAGAGCGAGAATTTTGGGCACTATTCCTGTTATTCCAGAGATGATTGAATGAATGAAGTGTGGGATTATACCAAAAAGGCTGTTTGAAAGGCTGTGAGAAGGCCGGAGGAGACCATATTAAAAAAGTGTGCCAGACCTTGAGTGTGAGATGTGTTGAAAATTGGGTAACAATTCACAAAGTGTAATGGGAGGTTTGAATTTAAAAGGGACTGTATTTTACTGGAAGTTCGTGCTATCTGCAGGCGATACATTTCTTTTGCAGAAGTGAGGGTCACTTCTGTTCTGAAGAAAAGCGCTTTAGTTTGGTTAGTTTAATGAAATCTGTTTGCAAAGTAGGGATTCAAGGCCAAGTTGAAGTTTGGGAGTTAGTTTGTGTGGGTGGGAATAGACATTGCTACAGGAAGTTACTCGGTTTGAAACAGTAAGGACATACGGTATGCCACCTCACATTCCGTAGGAGTGCATGTTATTGAGAAGCACATAACTGCTGTTAGCAAGCCTTGTGAATGTTGGTGTGATTGTGGGAGTTGGCGTGCTTTCAAGAAAGCAGGCAAGATTGGTGGCTGTAAGCTGAGAAGCATCGTGCAGTTGGAAATTCTTGCATAGTAATGAATGACTGCCATTCTGGTTACAGTTTGCACCTGTGAGAAAAACTTCTGTATGCACTTTAAGACAGCGATATGTAAATGAGAGAAACAACTGCTCATGAATAAACGTGCTACCTTATATAATCGCATACAACCGGCCGTGGCCCATGGAGGGAGTTCCTCGGGGCGGAAAGGCGGGGCGGGGGAGGGGCAGGGTGGGGGGTACTAAAAATCGGAATATGGATAATTGGAGGTAAGTAAACAATTAAATAAATAAATCAAATTTCGTTGCGCGCCCTGCAACGCAAACTGCGATGCAGCGCGCGCTACGAAATTCGTTTTATTTATTTAATTGTTTTACTTACTTCCAATTATCCATATTCCGGTTTTTAGTACCCCCCGCCCCGCCTTTCCGCCCCACGGAACTCCCTCCACGGGCCGCGGCTGCATACAACATGACAAACAACATGTACACCTATCAGATACAACAACACCACGTACTGTGGGAACCGTGGCTAGCCATGTACACAAAGCAAACATGACATGGCACCTCTGTTATACAATGTAGAATGGGGAGAGATGGGAGGAAAGTATGTGCGAAGGTGGCAAGTGATTCTCGATTATAAAAGTATACAATGGAAAGTGTTGAGGGGATGTTCCGGACAGACTTGAGTATGCAGAGCACACACATGCACATGTAAACATACACTGATGGTCTATTGAGTGAAGTAGATAGTGGACGGAACCATAATAATACAGTCAGTAGGGAAGATTTCGAAAACATAGCGTGTACGTGCCCTCCCCCCCCTAAATCTTTAGCATAGTGGGCTGGCTCGGCGTATGCAAGGCTAGCGTAGGGGTATGAATTAAAGGCATGTTTCTCTGGGTGTGGTTCTCTTCTGGAATGGCGAACGTGTCTGCCAGGTCTGCGCAGATTACACCGCCACGGGGTTGACCTCGTGAGTGAAGGTGGCTGCGTGAATGATGCTCTCAGCCTGCTGGTACTCAGAAACCGTTGTGGCCGCTGCGACGCACATATGCCCCACAGTTCACCTTTCACTATCGCATTATGTGAAAGAGGGCCCACCACCTGCCGGCGGAAGCTCCTGGGGCGAGGTCTGCGAGGTCGGAAGGTTCCTCAGATCAACGCTGGCTACCGCGACACAGGCACACAGCGTTCAGTTTGAGGCCCAGCAGCGTGGAGTGCTCTGTATACTACTAACACAGTAGTCAAACAGGTACCAACAGTGGAACGGTGTCTTGATCCCACAATGGAGGATGTTAGAACTGCATCTGAGAGTGGAGATGAAGGTACTCCCTTGGAGCAAGTGCAACCAACTCTAGGTCACAATAGTGGAATGGTGTATTGATTCCAGAATGGACGATGTCCGATATCACTTGCAAGTGGGTTTTCACAGAACTCCTTCTGTTCACGTGCATCAGACTCTGTGCTTCCGTAGGTAATTGCTGCACATGATTATTGGGCTTGGCTGATTGCGGTAGCTGGAGTACACCGCGCTATAGCAGGTCCCAACAGTGGAACGGTGTCTTGATCCCACAATGGACGATGTTAGAACTGCATCTCAGAGTGCAGATGAAGGTACTCCCTTCCACCAGGTGCAACCAACTCTAGGTCCCAAAAGTGGAACGGTGTCTTGATCCCACAATGGACGATGTTAGAACTGGATCTGAGAGTGAAGATGAAGGTACTCGCTTTGACCAGGTGCAAGCAACTCTAGGTCCCAACAGTGGAACGGTGTCTTGATCTCAGAATGGATGATGTCCGATATTACCTGCTACTGGGTTTTCAGAGAACTCCCTCCATTGAGGTGCATCAGACTCTGTGCTTCCGTAGCTAATTGCTGCACATGATCATTGGGCTTGGCTGAATGCAGTCGCTGGAGTACACCGCGGAACAGCAGGTCCGAACACTGAAACGGTGTCTTGATCCCACAATGGACGATGTCAGAAATGCATCTGAGAGTGGAGATAAAGGTACTCCCTTCGACCAGGTGCTACCAACTCTAGGTCCCAACAGTGGAACAGTGTCTTGATCCCACAATTTACTATGTTAGAACTGCATCTCAGAGTGGAGATGAAGGTACTCCCTTACACCAGGTGCAATCAACTTTCGGTCCCAACAGTGGAACGGTGTCTTGATCCCACAATAGACGATGTTAGAACTGCATCTCAGAGTGGAGATGAAGGTACTCCCTTCGAACAGGTGCAATCAACTCAAGGTTCTAACAGTGGAACAGTGTCTTGATCCCACAATGGACAATGTTAGAACTGCATCTGAGAGTGGAGATGAAGGTACTCCCTTCGACCAGATGCAACCAACTCTAGGTCCTAACAGTGGAACGGTGTCTTGATCCCACAATGGACGGGCTGCTTGCATTTCACAGAACTGTTTCCATTGAGGTGCATCAGTGTCTGTGCTTCCGTAGTTAACTGCTGCACATGATTATTGGGCTTGGTTGACTGTAGTCGGAGGACTACACCGCAGTACAAAAGGTCCGAACAGTGAAACGGGGTCTTGATTATATGATTGAGGATGTCAGAAGTTAAAGTCTGTGATGATTTATGTGTACCCCCTCCGACCAGGTGCAACCAACTCCATGCATCCGAATCCAACGGCACGTGGCTGTGAGGTGTTAATGACTACTGCCTCTGGCTTACACTGCGGTCAGCAGGGCTCACAATTCAGATCGAGTGGTGATTGTTTAATTACAGAATTCAGTAGGCAACTAACTACAACGTCTTGAAATATACAGAATATTCTTTTAGTATATTTGCTTGAAGAATTTTTTTTAGATGAGTTAAATGTTTAGTACAATGGTGAAATTATTCTTGCAAGTTCAAAGGAACACTGAATAGTCTACACTGTGGACAGAAGAAATCGCAATTCGAATTGTTTTGATTTATTTATTGCAGAGTTTTCTGTAATTTATGTTGTTGTATTTTGGGAAGAGGAAGTGAGAAAAAGAACTAATGGATGTCTGTGTGACTAATGCCTTCAATTTACACTGCAGAGAGCAGTGTTCACAATTCAGATCGAGTCGGTATTGTAGATGACGCAGTCCTGTAGGAAAAGACATTGCCGCAGTGCACTCTCTCCGCAGCATGCATACGCGTCATCGCATGGTCTGCACACGCTTTTTCTTGCTTCGCGTACGACAAACTGTGTAGCTCAAGTCCACCTTACGTAGCTGTGGGTCTTTGATGACCACTCTCTCTGGCCTACACTGCAGACAGCAGTGTTCACAATTCAGATGGAGTCGGTATTGTAGATGACTCAATCCTGTAGGAAAAGACATTGCTGCAGTGCGCTCTGTCCGCACCATGCATACGCGTCATCACAGGCTCCGCACATGCCTTTTCTTTCTTCACGTACGACAAACTGTGTAGCTCAAGTCCACCTTATGTAGCTGTGGGTTCTTGCTGACCGCTCTCTCTGGCCTACACTGCAGACAGCAGTTTTCACAATTGAGATCGTGTCGCTATTGCAGATGATGCAGTGTTGATGACAACAGACATTGCTGTAAGTACGGACCGCTCGCAGCACGCTTCATCGCTGGCTGTGCACATGCTGAATGCTTTTGATGTGGCTACCTGAGTGCACTAGAACTGCTGGACCCTTTATGATACAATCTTTTTGTGTATTACTTCAGATCTATTGCCTGTGTCTGAATATAGCACAAATTGTGGTTCTTTTACGATAGAATTTTTTCTGTATTATTTTACATCTACTGTCCATACCTTACTGCAGCACAAACTATTGACTCTTTTATTATTGAATCTCTGTGTGTGATCCAATGATTACTGTTGTAGTTGATGCTAGCAGTAACCATTCTCTGAGGGCTGGTTTACACTCACCCCACTCGCATCCAGCACAGACGTCACTGGATATGTGACCCTGGTAATAAAAAGGAGTCGAGCGCACGTGCCCGTACCCAGTTCCACTATCTATCTGTGTCCGTGTGTTCATTATCTATGGATGATAGTGCTCCTGGGCCGCACCACATTACATTGTGCTGTGGATAGCGTATGCAAGCATGTTACCTCTGGCAGTGGGGAAAACTTCGGTTATGTAAGTGTTAGGTTTGTGTCTATCACAGGTGGAAGGCTACTTTACAGACCATGAATATTGATGAAGATGATGGTTGCATGTTGTGTGTAGTGTAAGATATGTGTATATAGCAAAACGTTTTCAAAAAAGCTCTCTAAGCAGAAGAGGTGTGTCTCATCAAATGCTGTAGAGAGAATGACTAAAATGGGTGGCGTTTTCTAACTGGTAGAATGGGAAATGTTATGAACCAATCAAATGCTTTTTTTTAAGGTCACATGGCAATCGTGCACTCAGCGCGCAAGGAGACTGCACCCGACGTGATTTTGAGAAAATATATTTACTATAATATAAGTTTATTACAGTTAGAAATATACAAATGTTTAAAATATTTTAGATTATTGCTTGCTCTCATATACACTTTAAAGTTATGTAGATATAGTTTTGAGACATACAAAAAAAATGATGGAATGGCATACCCGGCATGGCACCATACGTCTATGACGTAACACACGGCCTGGCAGTGTGCAGTCGTCGCATACGCAACGTGCAGCGGGCGCGACCCCGTATGTACATGACGTAACGAGCAGCTTGGTATTGCGTACCTGTCGCATACCAAAGTAGCAGCTGGCATGCCCTCATACTTATATGTTCTTTCGCGGGACGTGGTGCCACAAACTGGTTGGATACAAAATGTGCATCATTTCAATATGGCGGATAGGATTCGCGTGCTGATGGAGCTTGGTAGACTACCGGTACGGGACTGTAGTTTTCTCAGAAAAAAAATAAATTATATAGATTTTTTTTTGAAGATATAAAACATTACAACATTTTTAAAGTTAAAAAAAGGTTTATAGAGTTCCAAAATATTATAAAAAAATAAAAAAATATAGGTTTTATAAATATCTGGGGACGCACCAGCAACTTGGTACAGCCGCCTAACCTACCTGTTCCTTGCCATGAGGGAAACGGCCGGCAAGGGTGATCACCAGCTAACCACCCGCAACTCGCAACCCGCCGTGAGGGGAACGGCCAATAGTGACTACATTTCCCAGCAGCCCCACGCTCACCCCAGGCACGTGCCTTTAACGACAGCAGGCAGCGCCGGGGGAGCGTAAAGCCGCTCCTGGTGCCCCGCAGCACGGGACGCGCCAGCAACTTGGTACAGCCGCCTAACCTACCTGTTCCTTGCCGTGAGGGAAAACGGCCAGCAAGGGGGATCACCAGCTAACCAGTCGCAACTCGCAACCCGGCGTGAGGGGAACGGCCAATGGTGACTACATTTCCCAGCAGCCCCACGCTCACCCCAGGCGCGTGCCTTTGACGACAGCAGGCAGCGCCAGGGGAGCGTAAAGCCGACCCTGGTGCCCCGCAGCGCGGGAAGCGTGTGGGCGTCACCAGGGCAAAGCCCGGGCCAAGGGCGGGCCCATTTGTGCCCGTTAGAGACCGGTAGGAGGACGGGACGGGGCACCCCTCTGCGGTGTGTTCCACAAGGTTAGTACTTCACAGTTGGGATCAGCTGGCGAATAAAGGCATGGCTCAAGACCGGGGTAAGCCTCGCAAGGATATCTGTATGTCACGGCACCCCTTATTTTGCTAGCAAGTATTTTTGACCATGGCCCAACAGGAATAGACCACCGGAGGTTCTGTGTTGGGCACTCTAGACCAGTTTATTATACGTGCATCATCGGCACTGGAGAGAGAAATAGTCCTGACCGAAAAGAGAATCTCTATGGATCCAGCATTCGATAGAAGGTCTTCTCTGGGTAATCTGGCGCAGGCAAAGTCCCCCCATGACACTCCTGCTGTTCCCCTGAATACAGTGCCCGAAGTCACCGGAGGACAAATTAGCGCAACATCCGTGATTAGTTTATCTAATCTGGAGGGGAGCGCTAACAGGGGCTCTATAATAAATTCTGTGGACAGCAGCATTCCGACTAAGCCTATACGAAGATGCATACATACTCGTAGTGCAAATTCATTTTCTATAAATAGGTCTACAACGGAATTAAAGAGGAAACGGGTAGAGGTACACCACAAGGGAATGAAAACAAAGGCAAAGAAGCCTAACCCGGAGATGGACGATAATGGTCCTCCAGCCAAGTCAACCCCTGAAGTTGCCCCCCCCAGAGGCGGGATTTGCCGCCCCAACAATAGGTCTTAGGGAGGAGACATCATTTAGTTGGGGAGAGGACATGTGGGTCAAAATGGAAAACCTGTTCATTAAATCTTGTGCTCCCATATATGAAAGGTAGGACAAAATAGATACTAGGTTGAGCATCCTCGAAGCCGAAGTAGCGAGGGTCCAGGATAGAGGGGTCCCAATCCCAGGAGCACAGGGATTAGAGAAGCAGGGAAGGCCAACAACAGAATCTGTAGCTGGGATATCCCCAGCCACCCGGGGCGAAGTAGGAATGTCTGGACATGGTCATTCTCAGATAACTCATTTAGATCACCGGGGGCAGGATAGAGGTTTTATGTCAACTGGGAGTGATTTAGCACCTCAACAATGTACAAGGGGGGGGGACCTTGCAACACCACCTTGATTACGAACCTTCCTGAGACAAACATCACACCCTCTAGAGACTGATCGCGGAAAATCACACCATATATTAACCTCCCCCCGGCGTGTGCACCATACGTGGCAATACTAGTGGGGGTACCAGCACTAAGATCGGGTCAATGGGAGGACTATCGGGCCTTGAAAAGAAAGTGCATACAGTGGCTAAATGCAAATCGCACGCTCCCCCCTACGGTATCGGTTGAGATCTTATTTGCCCGAAGGGTAGAGTGGGTAGGGGGTAGGAAAAAACTAGACAGGGGTGATTGCATAATAATTTACTTCAAGAATACTAGAGCTGTCGCGCACATATGTGGGTGGGTGCAGGAAAGGCCCAGGTCCCGAATAAATGTTGTGCCCCTTGATTATTTTTACCCAGAGGGGAACATGTCCCCAGGACATGATCGTCTAGGAGCAGGGGGGGTTCCTGTAGGGAACTCCTGGGGCATTGAGACCAGGAATAGGTACGATGTTCTCTCAGGGCTTGAGGAATGTGATTGACGCCACCCGCCCCAGGTACAGCCCGGAAACTCGGATGGCCGTAGTATACCCACAATGGAGGGTACAGGGATAGATAGGGGTTCCCAAAAAGACCTACTAACTGGTTTGCATGTCCAAACCTTAGGGGGAACACAGGAATCTCATGTACTGTTAGTTCCCGATGTTGGGAATGTCAACTTACCGCCTATCATTAGGGTGGGTGGACTGGATTCCCGAACAGATCTAGGGACAAATAGGAGTGCAGCACGGTCCCAATCCACGGGCCGGGAGGTTATTACAGAAATCCTTCCTTCTCCCTTTTTGAGTGATCTGTCCTTGTTGTCCTGGAACATTGCTGGTTTAAGCTCTAAGATACCACAGGAAGAGTGGGCCGATTTCATTGAGGGACATGATACATGTTTGTTCCAGGAGACTTGGGCAGTGGATCCTGTTTTTCGTCAGGGCTATTTGAACTTTTATATTCCTGCAGAGAAGAAAGATAGGGGACGGCCAGCAGGTGGCTTGGCAATTTGGGTTAGGCAGGCGTTGGCCTGTACTGTATCACAACTACCCACAGCAAGTAGTGACATCTTAGCTGTAAGGATGAAGATGGGGTCAGGGATACGAGTAGATATATATAATGTCTACGCACATGGCCTTCCTGGAGGGCGTCGTTCTGAGGTAGTGACAGCAATGGAACTCATGCTAGAATCATCACCTAGTAAAGTCTGGCCGATAATCGGGGGGGATTTTAACACCACGTTCGAGCCGATGGGGCCCGACGATGGGAGCCTTACGGAAGAGGAGGATTGTAAGTGGGGAATACCTAGCCTTGAAATCCCACCGATAAAATGATGGACAGAGGCGGCCATCCATCTAAAGGGTCTTTGTTTAGGCCTGCAGTTGAGGGCGACTACCGGCTGCACTCTTTCTGACAGGACCGGGGCTGCAACTTCTGATAATGGGATCTCGTCAAGCCGTATAGACTATTGGCTGGTCAGCCTACATCTGTGGCAGTTTCTCAATGATATGGTTGTAGTAAACCTAGTCGAAAGTGACCACAATCCGCTCATTATGACCTTGGTGGGGGTGTTATGCAAGGTAATCTCCATTAGGGATACCATAACTAATCACGATGTTGTGGTTAGTAATGATATGCGCCACTTCAAGTGGAACCACATCGTTGATCACCCGGAGATAGTGGCCAAAATGGACCTAGAACTTAGTAACACCATGGGTGTATTGGGTACCAAAGATGACAGCAAGGAATGGAAGACGATGGTGATGGAGGAGTATACAGCCCTCTTTGATCGCCTGAAGTCTTATTTTTTTAAGCACGGTAGCACTAGGAAAATGAATACAAAGAAATCCCACAGGTGGTATAATGAGGAATGCCGCAAGGCCAGGGTCGAGTTAGGATTTGCCTTAAGAAACAGAGATGGGGACAGAGTAAGGCTGGCAATGAACAACTATAGGAAAGTAGTCGGAAATGCTAAAAAACTATGGGACCAGGCTAGATGGGGTGACCTATTGGAAGCGTGCAAGGACAAAAATCTGAAAGTATTCTGGGACAAATACAAATGGGAGAAAGGTGGATGCCCAGACCCACCACAGAATAATGTTGCCCAGGAGCACTGCGTGGAGCACTTTAAACCCCAGTACGCACCACCAAAAGGCGAATCCGACAGTAGACCTTTCGATGTTAAACCCTTTACCAAGTGGGTATTTACTTTGGGTGATGTGGCTAGGGCATTAGACACAGTGACACCTGGTAGAGCTGCGGGGCTCGACTGTGTACCCGCCGATGTGTTTTTGCACAACAAACCGCTGTGGTGTAGTTATATATGCACAATTGCCAATGCAGTCGCATGCGGTGCTCCAACCCCTTCCTCATGGATTGAGCGGAAATAATACCTGTTTACAAAAAGGGCGATAAATCGGTGGCAGGCAACTATAGGCCGATCAGCCTTATAGACTCTATCCAAAAGGTCGTAGGGCGCTTGATTCTGCAGAAAGTACAGTTATGGCTAGACGAACACCACATACTTACCCCATTGCAGGCAGGGTTTTGTCCTCTTACAAGCACAATAGATCAGGTATTCCGTTTTATGACAATTTATTGGAAGACTGTTTTACTGGGCAGGGGAGCATTGTATGCAGTGTTCGTCGATCTGAAGGCAGCATTTGACACTGTGCTACGCTGTAAGCTTTGGCACGTTTTAGGAGAATTGGGCATGCCTCTGGAGTAACTGTCTCTAATCGTCCGCTTACATGAGGAAAACTATGCCTGGGTGCGGTGGGGATCCAGGGGCGAGGTCACGGAGACCTTTTCAGTTGGCAGGGGAGTGAGGCAGGGTTGCGTGCTTGCACCTACCCTGTTCTCACTCTTCGTCAATGGGGTGGCCGATTACCTGGCCCTGGTCCCCTCCGACGCCCCAGTATTATCAGGAGTTCACATCCCTGTCCTCATGTTTGCGGACGATACCCTACTGATTTCCAAGACACCCAGTGGCCTGCAGGAAACCCTAGAGAGGTTCGAAGAGTTCTGTAGAATTCGTGGGCTAGAAATAAACTCGGAGAAGACTAAACTCATGTCATTTAATGAACATAGATCATTCCGGGGCAAAATCAGCATGAAAAATGTTATGCTAGAGCAAGTTAAGGCCTTTGTATATTTGGGCGTATCCCTACAGAAGGACATGGGTTGGAAACATCAACTCAACCTGACTACTCTCAAATTCAAACAACAGGTGGGGGTGCTCCTAGGGTCGTTTAGAACCTCTTGTATGAAGCCCGTTACCCCGGTATTGGAAATTTATGGGCTAAAAGTTTTGAGCTCTGTTCTATATGGTGCAGAGTTATGGGGATTCGCAAACCTGGACCAACTGACTGCGGTTGAGAATTCATTTCTACGTAAAGTGGTTGGAGTCCCAGTGAGCACCCCGATGCATCCTCTTCGGTTAGATCTAGGTAGGAAGGCTGTAAATGAGTCCGCAAAGCTCCGTCCACTACTATATTGGTGAAGACTTTGGTGTACAGAAGAACTAGAACATTACGCCAATGGTCTCAAGGACGTTATGGAAGCTGACACCTTCCATAAAATTCCTTGGCTAAAAGAGATCAGATCGCTTTTAGCGAGGATGTGCTTGAGTGAACTGTGGAACGATCCCCAAAATGCAGTTTTCCCATCAAAAAAAGCATTGAAGAACATGTATTGGGATTGGGTAACGGAAGAGGCTTGCATGAGCAGATCCACAAGGCACTTAACAGGCCAATTTCTAGAATTTAAACAAAGACCTGTACTAGAAAAATATTGGGATGCAATTACAAAACCCCATGATAGGAAACTCTATTTTCAACTGAGGGTTAGCTCCCTCCCATTAAGGTCGTTCACAAGCAGATGGGCAGGGTTCCCAAAAGAAGTATGCCCATGGTGCCCAGACAATTAGGAAACTTTAAGTCACCTATTGTTTTTCTGTCCTATTTATACCATACCTCGTAGGGAATGGGTCATTCCCATATGCAAATTACTGGGCTTCAGAAAACATGAGGAAGCACTTACAGTTCTTCGATCAGACGCGTCTCCTCATATTGCGATTGCTTTGGCCAAGTTTTTAGGCTGGGCATGGTCCATATGAGCCAAGGCGTTAAAACAATATCCACCCACTCCCTAAGAGATAGCCGTCTACAGTTGGAAATATTGGGGATTTGGGGGATATGGAGGTATGTGTCTTATATTATAGGAATTGACTAGGGTTTGCATTCAAACCATTTTTAGCATCATTCGATAAATGTTTTTTACTTAATATATTTTAAGATCTTTTATTATGTAAATAATTGAATCTACAGTTTTTATATCTTAATCACATTAACATTGTCCAACTGGTGTAAGGTGTTTTTACAAGCTTTTATGACAGAATTGTCGAATAAAGTTATCATTAATGATAAATATTAAAATATGAAATTAAACATTTAAAAAACCTTCGAAATTTACTGAAAAAACCAAAGGTTTTACAGACGTTATAGTTAGGAATTATCATTTAAAAAACCTTTGAAATTCACTGAAAAAACCATAGGTTTCAAAACTAATGGACCACTCACCTCAGCTACTGTTTTGAAAGTTTAAGGGGTGATTCATCAAGCGGGGGCAGTCTAAAAGGGGGGTGTAGGAAGGTGGATATCTGACTATGGTTACCCCCAACTTTTTGCCTAGTGTCTAGCTGGTTTTTCGACTTAGTTGGCCTGAGATCCTGCCATTCAGGGTCTCAGGCTGTCTGCTCTCTCTTTAAAATGGACTCCATGTACCCTAGGTACATTCCCAATTGGTAAGGATCACCTTATTGGACCCTGTAAAGTGTACCCTAGGTACCCAGGGCATAGGTGTACCCTAGGCCTCCCAGGGGCTGCAGCATGTATTATGCCACCCCTGGTCTGGCTTTCCAATCAGACACAACTGGCTGATCACTCAGCTGGGGCAAGGTCGTGTAATCACCCCTTGCTTAGATATGGTATGCCTATATCTACCCTTATATATAGACACATGTGTACCTATCAGTCACTCCTATGGCAGGCCTTAACAATCCTGGAGGCAGAGTGCTTGGTAACATGTGAGATGGTGCTCTAGCTTGAGCTGAGCCTGCCTGCAGCTTTTGGAACCATGTCCTTATAGCTGTTCTATGATATAGCCTACCATATACTCTTAAAGTGCCTTATAATCCTAAACGGTTATGGTAACTATGGTTTGGCTTTATCAAAACATGTCGTGTAAGGTGTCTAACACTTTGGAATAATACCCCCATACCATTTCTGGTGATGAGGATATTATTCCTCCCTTCTAGAGGGAGAGACATGTTAAAATCCTACTTTGCTGTTTAACTCTAACCAAAGCCTCAGCATCACAAAATGGATGCTGCTGCCACAGACACAAGTCTGACCTCCTGCTGCTGGGAGTGATCCCGGCAAGGGAGGCTTGGACAATAGGTTTCCTGCTTGGGGAGGTGCTAGCACCTCCCCAGACAGACTTTTGTGTATTGGGGCAGGGAGGGCTAAAAGGAATGAGACATGCCTGGGGCACACAAGGTGTCCCATGCATAGTCCAGTTCAAACCGGTGCTGGGGCACACCAGCCCCAGTCCTGGCGCGAAACTGGACAAAGGGAAGGGGGTGTAACCACCCCTCTCACAGGCCCCACCCATAAGGCGTGACCTAGCAGGTAACCCAGCCCCCCAGATTAGTATAAGAGTGGTAGCTGGGCCCCAGGAGATTAGATTATCCTGAACCTGCAACTTGAACAGAAACTCTGGACCTTCGACATTCGACGAAAGAAGAAGACTGAAGAATCTCCCTTGTGGCCAAGGAGTGGCTACCCTGTGCAAACAGGCACCATCAAGAGACTACCCTTTGCTTTGCTGAAGTTCTACGAGGGACCAACTGCAGAGCCCGACCAGAGCCTTGACTTCCAGACTTCTCTGACCCTGATCCACATCCACAGCCGAGCAGAGATCCGTGGAGACGACGAGAGACGTGGGACCGGCTACCTGGGAAAAGTGGCTAGTATCTTCCAGCGCAGCTTCTGAGGCACCTTCGAAGTTGTGCACCGGGAATTGAGAAGCCCCAGCCCCAATCACCATCTGCACCGAAGATCAGCCCCCCACACTCCACGAGTCCTGCGTGGGGCCCTTCTGCATTTTCCTGCTTGCCGCGTCTGTCCGGTTGATTGCCCGTTGGCTAGTGGCCTTTGTTACGACGCATCCAGAAATCTTCACCGCTGGTTTGGCTCCTCCAGACTGGCTCCCGCTTCCTTGCAAAAGAGAAGCACCCCAGACCTTCCTGGTCTGCACCAGAAGCAAGTCCTCCATTCTTCTTGGGTTCCGCTTGCCAAGGCTTGGTGAGTCCTAGTCCAACTTTGACGTCGCCAACAGCAAGAGCCTTCGTGGGACAGCTCGCCTCCTGGTCCTGGTCGTCCTCGATGTTCCCTGGTCCTCGTGGCTGCAGCGACAAGCTTCACCTTCCCCTGCAATCTTCACGACATCGCCTGGTTCCTTCCTGGTTCCACGTGGTCACTGGCTAGTGACCTTGACTCTGTCCCTTCTGCTTGCAGGTCTCCTCTCTTCTTGATCCCAGCCTTGGGATCCACCGGACACTCTTCACTGACTGCCTGTCAGCATCTTTCCTTCAGGCATCCATAGAAGTCCACGACGAAACCCGACGCAAGTTCACACCTATGCACCCGCAGCCTGTGGGCTAGGTAACTAGGGTACTTCGGTGCTCACAAGGGTAGTGACTATCCTAGGGTCTAGTTTCCGAGTCTCGACTCTCTAGCTGCTTCAGAAGTGTCCTTAAACTGTTAATTTCTAACAAATACTATTTCTATCGACTTTTACGCATTACGCGTGAGTGTTTCCACTCTGCACCTGAATCCCGTGGGCCTCCCACTTCCTAACTATTGCTAGTGTAGTGTAGCCCCAGCGATTCCCTAGGCCTAGGCCTATCCTATTTCCGTGACAGTGGTCCTTATACCACTTACTTAGTATATGGTTTGCGTGGCCCCTAGGGCCTAACTGTATTACTTACCTGTGTGACTTAATGTATGCATAAATAAGACTGTGTTGTACTTACCTCTAATCTCATAAAGAGTGCTGAGGGTTTGACTAGAATAAATACACTTTATTTTATATATATATCTGTTGTGGTGTCCTTTCATTTGGTATTCAAGGGACTATATATGGTATCACAGCTGGCTTCACATGCCATTCAGAGTTTAGCCTAAGACTGCTCTTGTCCATGCTACCACTAGGATAGCTGGTCTATAAGGTTGACTTTACAACCAATCACCATAAGGGTTGTTTGGACTGATATACGGTGTACACTAGAACTAGTGACATCATACATCAGGCCAACTTCTCACATTGGTGAGCAGCGGTTGGGATCTGAGCTTGCTGTTGTAATACCATTGTAATCTTGAGATACTTAATTGAAAGATCACACAGATATTGTTTAGGTACATATAACATAGATTATAATACTTAAGTCCTACTGGACTTAGTGGTTGTAGGTTGAAGGGAGTAACACACCCTGACTGCAACTACTAGAGAGGTTTAGTAGATACAACTAGTGTAGGTAGGTGCACACACCACACCCTCACTAGAATCATGTCCCTGAATGGAGATCACACTGATACTCCCTCAGGAGAGGAGAATCCTGGACAGATTCCCTCTAGATATGATGCATTCACTTTCCAGGAGATGAGACAACTGTGTACCTCCAGGAGATTAAAACAGGGTTCCAACCCTACCCTTAGACAGCTAGTGGAGCTTCTGGAGGCCTATGATGCTGAAAGAGCTGCGAAGTATGGTGCCATAGCTGTAGATAAGGGTCTACCCACCACAGATGAGTCAGATGGGACTTCAGATGAAGAGGTAGACAGCCAGGGCCAAGTAGGAAGACTTAGCCAGGCTAACCTAAGCTTACATGGGAGTTTGCATGGGGTCCCCCCATACAGACCCCCAAGTGGGCTTAACCAGAGAAGCAGGAGAGACAGATCCCCTTCAAGGGAATCCATCCACTCCCATGTCTCTAGCATCTCTAATGCTTCCTCTCACAGGGGAATGACTTCCCCTGAGAGAAAGGAGCATGAAGCCAGAATGAGGGAAGCTAATCTGAGGATTCAGAGGGAAGAACTTGCCCTTGCCAAGGAGAAGCTTGCTCTGGCTAGAGAGCAAAAATTGTGTGGGTCAGAACCCACTGGTGGTAGCAACATTCCTAGAGATAGGGATAGGTCTTACAACCATAGAAACATAAGCAAGATAGTCCCCCCATATCAGAATGTGGATGACATCCACAAGTGGACGACTGCTTTGGAGAGGGCCTGCAAAGTACAGCAGGTACCCCAGAGTCAGTGGCCAGCTATCTTGTGGCTCTCCTTTTCTGACAAAGGTAGAGACAAGCTCCTCACAGTCAGTGATGAGGATGCTAACAATTACAAAGTCATGAAGAGTGCTCTGATAGATGGGTTTGGCTTAACCACTGAGCAATATAGGTTGTTGTTCAGAGACACCCAGAAGACACAGACACAGGACTGGTCTGATGTTGTGGATTGTGCCACTAAGGCTTTGGAAGGTTGGTTAACTGGCAGCAAGGTGCAGGACTATACAGGATTGTACAACTTGATTATGAGGGAGCAGATACTTAGTAATTGTCAGAACCAGCTTCTCCATCAACACCTGGTAGACTCAGATTTGACCTCTCCCCAAGAATTGGGAAAGAGGGCAGATAAATGGGTCAGGACCAGGATTAGGCCTAACAATCAGGGTGGTGACCAAAAGAAAGATACCGCCAGGCCTCAAGAGAAGGGTGGGGATAAAACAAAAGAGAAATCTTCCTCAGGGCCCCAAAACTCCACACAGGGTGGTGGGTCCCAAGCTCTCTCCTCTACCACAGTTAAAAAGCCTTGCTGCCATGAGTATAAAACTCCTGGGCATTGGAAAACTGACAGCAGTTGCCCAAAGGCTAAAAACAAAACTGTTCCTCCAACTATTCCTGTCACACCACCTATTACTGTCAGCAGTAATCCCCCAGGTGGTGGGAGTGCCCCCAAAAATTTGGTTGGGTTTTCTTGGGGAACACAGGGGGACCCTGGCTTAGCCAATTCCCCTACAGCAGCTACTCTTGTCTGTGATGGTGGCATGGGGTTTGCCAACTTCACTGCCTGTCCCAACACTTTGGGTAGGTACAGACAGGAGCCCTACATCAATGGTAGAAAAGCTGAGGCCTACAGAGACACTGGAGCTAGCATCACTATGGTGGCCCATAGGCTAGTTCCCTCTGAGCAGCTTTTGCCTGGTTTTTCATACCAGGTAACTAACATTGATGGCAAACAGAACAGTCATCCCATGGCAGAGGTATGTCTCAGCTGGGGAGGTGTCACTGGCCCTAAAAGGGTGGCAGTGTCTCCAACCTTGCCTGTGGAATGCTTACTGGGGAATGACTTAGAACTCTCAGCTTGGGCTGGAGTTGAACAAGACACCCATTCCAAAATGGTAGGCCTTTCACAAAAGGGTAGTGGGGTTGTGCCAGTCACAACCCCTGTCCAAGTAGATTTCCTCCCTGAAAAGGTTGGAAGGGCAGTGGTAGCCACAGCCCAGGCAAAGACAGACTTCCCTGTAGAGATTGGCAGAGCTGTGACAGTCACAGCTCAAACCCAAACTGAGTGCCTCCCTCAAAAGGTTGGCAAGGCTGTAATGGTCTCAGCCCATACTCAGACTGACATAGGTGTTGTGAAGCCTGAAACTATGGATCACTCCACAGAAACAGAGAGTAGTGGGGAGGAAGAAAAGTCTCCCTCTCCCCAGACATTAGGAAAAGGTCAGCCTCCTCAGGGATCTGACCTCACCCCTTGTGAAGGAACTGCCCCAGAGGTAGCCAGGCCTGGCAGAGCCTCTGATGTCAGTGGCCCCTTCCAAGGTGGGACCCAGTCTGGTGCAGGTAGCCTGCCTCTCTCTACCCTGCCTCAGTCAGCCCAGGGCTGCAGAGGTCAGGGAGGCCAGTGGACCCCAAGAGGGCCCCTGTCCACAAGAACCCCCCCATCAAAAGAATGAGGATTGCCTGGCTAGTAGCCCTAGCCAGGTGATGGTTAAAAACATTCCTGAGGGATCTCCTTTACAGGTAGTTAGGGACCTCCCCCAGAGGGATTCTGTTGGACACAGGCAAACATGGGACCTTAGGGCCCCAAACCTGACCTGTCCCTCCAGTAAGCCCACAAAAGGGACCCAGCCTCCAGCTTTAGGTAGCCAGAGGCTGACCCTGAGAGCACAGTGCAACTCAGTGAAAGAAAGAAAGGCATCCATGGTGGAGGATGATTGGAGGAAGCTGAGGCCTCACTTTGAGGACACTCACTTCAGTACTCCATCTCAACACCAGCCTTTTACTTTGCAAAGACACACCAAAGGTAGAGATTCCCTATGGTGGAGACCCTATGATACCTTTAGGATGAGGGATTGCTTAGTGGACCATGAGACAGGGGGTAACCATGCCAGTGCTGGTTCTTCCTTATATGGCCACTTAGGCAATAGAGGCTTACCTTGTCAAGGCCAGCCTTATCTCCTTTCGTTTGGGGGGGGGTTGTGTAGGAAGGTGGATATCTGACTATGGTTACCCCCAACTTTTTGCCTAGTGTCTAGCTGGTTTTTCGACTTAGTTGGCCTGAGATCCTGCCATTCAGGGTCTTAGGCTGTCTGCTCTCTCTTTAAAATGGACTCCATGTACCCTAGGTACATTCCCAATTGGTAAGGATCACCTTATTGGACCCTGTACAGTGTACCCTAGGTACCCAGGGCATAGGTGTACCCTAGGCCTCCCAGGGGCTGCAGTATGTATTATGCCACCCCTGGTCTGGCCTTCCAATCAGACACAACTGGCTGATCACTCAGCTGGGGCAAGGTCGTGTAATCACCCCTTGCTTAGATATAGTATGCCTATATCTACCCTTATATATAGACACATGTGTACCTATCAGTCACTCCTATGGCAGGCCTTAACAATCCTGGAGGCAGAGTGCTTGGTAACATGTGAGATGGTGCTCTAGCATGAGCTGAGCCTGTCTGCAGCTTTCGGAACCATGTCCTTATAGCTGTTCTATGATATAGCCTACCATATACTCTTAAAGTGCCTTATAATATTAAACGGTTATGGTAACTATGGTTTGGCTTTATCAAAACATGTCGTGTAAGGTGTCTAACACTTTGGAATAATACCCCCATACCATTTCTGGTGATGAGGATATTATTCCTCCCTTCTAGAGGGAGAGACATGTTAAAATCCTACTTTGCTGTTTAACTCTAACCAAAGCCTCAGCATCACAAAATGGATGCTGCTGCCACAGACACAAGTCTGACCTCCTGCTGCTGGGAGTGATCCCGGCAAGGGAGGCTTGGACAATAGGTTTCCTGCTTGGGGAGGTGCTAGCACCTCCCCAGACAGACTTTAGTGTATTGGGGCAGGGAGGGCTGAAAGGAATGAGACATGCCTGGGGCACACAAGGTGTCCCATGCATAGTCCAGTTCAAACCGGTGCTGGGGCACACCAGCCCCAGTCCTGGCACGAAACTGGACAAAGGGTAGGGGGTGTAACCACCCCTCTCCCAGGTCCCACCCATAAGGTGTGACCTAGCAGGTAACCCAGCCCCCCAGATTAGTATAAGAGTGGTAGCTGGGCCCCAGGAGATTAGATTATCCTGAACCTGCAACTTGAACAGAAACTCTGGACCTTCGACATTCGACGAAAGAAGAAGACTGAAGAATCTCCCTTGTGGCCAAGGAGTGGCTACCCTGTGCAAACAGGCACCATCAAGAGACTACCCTTTGCTTTGCTGAAGTTCTACGAGGGACCGACTGCAGAGCCCAACCAGAGCCTTGACTTCCAGACTTCTCCGACCCTGATCCACATCCACAGCCGAGCTGAGATCCGTGGAGGCGACGAGAGACGTGGGACCGGCTACCTGGGAAAAGTGGCTAGTATCTTCCAGCGCAGCTTCTGAGGCACCTTCGAAGTTGTGCACCGGGGATTGAGAAGCCCTAACCCCAAGCACCATCTGCACCGAAGATCAGCCCCCCCACACTCCACGAGTCCTGCGTGGGGCCCATCTGCATTTTCCTGCTTGCCGCGTCTGTCCGGTTGCTTGCCCGTTGGCTAGTGGCCTTTGTGACGACGCATCCAGAAATCTTCACCACTGGTTTGGCTCCTCCAGACTGGCTCCCGCTTCCTTGCAAAAGAGAAGCACCCCAGACCTTCCTGGTCTGCACCAGAAGCAAGTCCCCTGTTCTTCGTGGGTTCCGCTTGCCAAGGCTTGGTGAGTCCTAGTCCAACTTCGACACCGCCGACAGCAAGAGCCTTCGTGGGACAGCTCGCCTCCTGGTCCTGGTCATCCTCGACATTCACTGGTCCTCGTGGCTGCAGCGACAAGCTTCACCTTCACCTGCAATCTTCACGACATCGCCTGGTTCCTTCCTGGTTCCACGTGGTCACTGGCTAGTGACCTTGACTCTGTCCCTTCTGCTTGCAGGTCTCCTCTCTTCTTGATCCCAGCCTTGGGATCCACCGGACACTCTTCACTGACTGCCTGTCAGCATCTTTCCTTCAGGCATCCATAGAAGTCCACGACGAAACCCGACGCAAGTTCACACCTATGCACCCGCAGCCTGTGGGCTAGGTAACTTGGGTACTTCGGTGCTCACAAGGGTAGTGACTATCCTAGGGTCTAGTTTCCGGGTCTCGACTCTCTAGCTGCTTCAGAAGTGTCCTTAAACTGTTAATTTCTAACAAATACTATTTCTATCGACTTTTACGCATTATGCGTGAGTGTTTCCACTCTGCACCTGAATCCCGTGGGCCTCCCACTTCCTAACTATTGCTAGTGTAGTGTAGCCCCAGCGATTCCCTAGGCCTAGGCCTATCCTATTTCCGTGACAGTGGTCCTTATACCACTTACTTAGTATATGGTTTGCGTGGCCCCTAGGGCCTAACTGTATTACTTACCTGTGTGACTTAATGTATGCATAAATAAGACTGTGTTGTACTTACCTCTAATCTCATAAAGAGTGCTGAGGGTTTGACTAGAATAAATACACTTTATTTTATATATATATCTGTTGTGGTGTCCTTTCATTTGGTATTCAAGGGATTTTATATGGTATCACAGCTGGCTTCACATGCCATTCAGAGTTTAGCCTAAGACTGCTCTTGTCCATGCTACCACTAGGATAGCTGGTCTATAAGGTTGACTTTACAACCAATCACCATAAGGGTTGTTTGGACTGATATACGGTGTACACTAGAACTAGTGACATCATACATCAGGCCAACTTCTCACAGGGGGGTTCCAAAATGCTTTCTATCTATATTAAATTCCATAGAAAACTTTAGACACAGCTACAGCCAGAACTGCTTTAGTAACGGAATTACACCAAATTTGCTGAAGGTCCTAAAGGGCCAACAAGGCCTCCTGTTACCCCCAGGAAGCTCCACACAGCAGGGTTGCTGAGAGGTAGGCAGAGGCCACATTCCCTTTTTCCATCACTTTGCAAACGTGCCTCTCCGTGCACTGCTGGTGGCGGGAAGAGGTCCCCTTGTCTTCCGAGGGTCTCAGGACTAAAGTGGACTTCATCCCCCAAGCAGCAGTACACTAGGAGGCACATTTGCAGAGTGGTGGAGAAAGGGGTGTGGCCTCTGACTGCCTCTCAGCAATCCAGCTGTGTGAGTATTAATGGAGGTAACAGGAGGGAAATTGGCCCAGAAGGACCCTCAAGAGCCAAGGGGACTTCATGCCCCTACTAGTAGGGCGCCACGAGGCATGTTTGTAGAATGGTGGAGAAAGGGGACATGGCCTGCGATCAGATCCCAGCAATCCTGCAGTATGGGACTTATTGGAGGTAATAGGAGGGGTAGTTGGCCCCCAAGAACGTCCTTGGGGGCCAACTACCCCTCCTGTTACCTCCAGTAAGTCCCACACAGCAGGATTGCTGAGAAGTACTCAGATGCCACACCCCCTTTCTCCACCACTCTGCAAACATACCTCCCGGCACACTACTAGCTGGGGGATAAAGTTCCCTTGGCTCCAGGGGACCATGGGGGCCAAGAAGCCCTCCTGGATCCTCCTGTAAGTCCTACGCAGCGGAATTCCTGAGAGCTGGTTGGAGTCCCAGCCCACTTTCTTCACCACTCTGCAAACATGACTACTAGTTAAAAAAGCCTTAGAAATTCACTGAAAAAACAGAGGTTATAGGGACATTATGGTTAGGAATAAGCATTCAAAAAACCTTAGAAATTCACTGAAAAAACCAAAGGTTACAAGCACGTTATAGTTAGCAAATAAAATTAAAAAACATTAGAAGTTCACTAAAGAAAACCAAAGGTTACAGAGACATTATAGTTAGGGTCAGATTTTACTCATACAAAACCAGAGAAAGTCGGCTGTTATAGTTACCTAAGTTAACTGTAACTCGCATCCCTGCAATGCACTGCTTATGACCTCACATATTGCATCACTCATGACATGGTCAGTGACCTCACTCATAACATCACTGATGATATCTCAAATGACATCACTCATGACATCAATGTTGACATCATCCAGTGACTGGTTTAAAAAAGTTTATGAGTTTTAAATATTAATACTAAGGTGTATTGGTGATCACTCACAGAGCCACCCAGACACTCACGCATCAACTCACAGACCCACTCAGAGATTCGTGCATGCTATCAAAGACTCACTCAGACAATTATTCACCCACTCACATACCCACTCAAACACTCATGTTTCTATTCACAGATCCACTCAGACTCATGCATCGAGTCACATATCCATTCAAAAGATTCTTTTTAATAAGAACTTTGAGAAGATCTTTCCTTTCATTGGGCAGGAATTACAAAAGACAGTGGTGGTGGCTCTCCTACTATCTAAGCTTGATTACTGTAATGGCTTGCTGCTGGGGATTAACAAACTCCAGATGAGTAGGCTGCAGTCATTGCAGAATGCCGCTGCGAGGTTGCTATTAAACATACCTAGAGGTCAACCAACCTCTGCTGGAATCAGAGCTCTCCACTGGCTTCCCATTCAGCAACGGGTGGAATTTAAGGTGTTATGCCTGGTCCACAAAGCATTTTATGGTGGGGGAGCTAAATATATTTAAAAAAATGTTCAGGCCCTAAACCCCAGTCCGTTCCTTAAGATCCAGCACTTTGGGTCTTCTCCACATTGATAGGATTAGGAGAGTGGGATGGGGTGGAAGAACTTTTTCTAATTGTGCAGCAAAGCTGTGGAATAAATTGCCAACAGCCATGCGATTTCAGTCTAACAGACAATCCTTTAGGAATGAAGTAAAGACCTGTCTGTTCGCCTTAACATAGGCTTTGTAACGTAGGCTGCAACACTTCCATTTACACCAGCGCCAAGACACCTCGGCATTCGAGCGCTCTATAAACATATATCCTATCCTATCCTAGCGACTCATGCACCTACTTAGACACTCACTCAAATACTCACACACCAACTCACAGACCCACTTAGACACTAACGCACCCACTCGCAGACCCAACCGCCACTTATATACCCAATCACAGAGCCATTAGCCACTCACACCCACAAAACCCCTCACATACCCAATCACAGACTCATACAATAACTCACACACCCTCTCACTGACCTATACAGCCACTCATACACATACTGACAAACATTACAGGATACAGCTAAGAAATAGTAACCAACTTTGTAATTCACCAAAAAAAAAAAGGTTACAGGGACATTATAGTTAGAAAATAGAATTTTTAAAAACTGAGAAATTCCTTGAAAAAAGCAAAGGTTACAGAGACGTTATAGGTAGGCTCAGATTTCCCTAGTACAAAACCAGAGAAATGTAACAGTTATAGTTACCTCTGCTAACTATATCTTATGCCCCTGCAATGCACTGCTTATGACCTTACATATTACATCACCGATGGCATGGTCAGTGACATCACTGATGGCATCTCAAATGACATCAATGATAACATCATCAAGTGAGTGTAAGTGTTTTTAAGAGTTTAAGGGTGTTAAACATATATGCTAATCTACTACAAAAGTTAGATTAGTATACTAGTTGTACAACTAATGAGAGATTCTATCTTTAACATGTGTGATCTGATTGGGTGTATGTGTTTGTATCTG
Organism: Triturus cristatus; assembly: GCF_964204655.1. Taxonomy (NCBI): domain Eukaryota; kingdom Metazoa; phylum Chordata; class Amphibia; order Caudata; family Salamandridae; genus Triturus; species Triturus cristatus. Next base: position 80,976,799 of record NC_140584.1, on the reverse strand, counting down.
TGTGTGAGTGGAAGTATGGGTGTGTGCGTGCATGCATGAGTGACTGTATGGATGAGTGAGTGGATTTCTGACTCAGTCACGGTGTGTAAGTAGATGTTTCAGTGAATGTATGGGTATGTGAGTGGGTGTCTGAGTGGTTGTTTGGGAGTGAGTGGTTTTGCAGGTGAGTGAGTGGCTGTATAGGTGTGTGAGTGTGTGTGTAAGTGGCTGTATGGGTATATAAGTAGATATGTGAGTAGCTGTGTGGATGAGTGAGTGGGTGTGTGAGTGAGTGACTCTGTTGCTGAGTGAGTAGGTATGTCAGTGGCTGTATAGGTGAGTGAATGGCTGTCTGAATGCCTGTATGAGTTAGTAACTAGGTATGTATGTAGCTGTATGGGTGAGAGTGAGTGTTTACTACCAAAAGTTCCAGTATCACCTATAGGAAAATAGCATCCCTTGGCGATCTTTTAACAAGACGTTTTTACATTCCTGACAAATCAATAAATAAGATCAGTTCTGTGAGAGCAGGGGTGATAGGTCCCGATCTCTCACTGGCCGTTAGATATTGAGAAAGTCTTGTTGCGATACTTGTCCTTGACAGGGGGAAACCCCTAACCCCCTAAACATATACAAGTTCCAAAGTGGTTGTCAGGGCAAGTCAAATTAGTAGTGTTACTTCAGAAAAAAATCCAATAAACCGGATTCATAGTGATAGTTGTTTATATAAAGTGTTGTCACTCATTCTGAGAAGGTGAGCAAATAAGTGACTGACAGCCAACACGTGTTTCGCCCCTTTACATGGCCATCCAGCCTGGGGCTTCCTCAGGGCGTAATAAATATCTTGGGAGATTTGAGTCGTCTTTGAAAGTATGAAAGATCCTGGTCAATCTCACGAATTACGCGCATAATGCCTAACCATTCTATCTGGATCGAGTATTGTATGAAACAAGGTTGCTGGAAGTGTCAAAGATGCAAAGCATGTGCCTATGAACTTAATTTAACCAAATTTGAGATAGTCCAAGGAAATCACAAAAAGTCAATGAGTGGATAACATGTGAAATGAGTTTTGTGGCTTATGTCCTCCACTGCTCATGTGGTCAGAAATACATCTGAAGTACAGTGAATAAAGTGAAATTGCACATCTTGCAACATCTCTGTGTAATAAGAAATAAAGGTTTCTCCTATAACACTGCAAAGTACATTTAAGATGCACATAATGGATAATAACATGAAGTTCTATGGAATACACCATGTGCCAAAAAAGATCAAAAAAGACAAAAGGTGGCGAAAAAGAACTGAAGCTACATAGGGCTGAATCAAGGTGGATAATTTTAATGGGGATGGAGCACCACAGAGGACTAAGCATAGATGCTGAACTCCATGTTCACCTTTGACTGGAGGAAGAACCTCCATGTAAATCCTTGACTAGAGGAAACTCGTAATATGCTTGACAGTACCACTGCAGTCCCACTAAGCATATTGCGGCCTCTGACTGCTGCTCCAACACCAGGGAATGGTGGTTCCCTGGTGGAGCCGGCAGTCCCAGAGCGGTCCGACCGCCCAACTGCTAATGGGGCATTGCGCCCCCGGTGCGGCAGAGGGCGGATCTGCCACCTCCGCGCCACCATGATTCATAATTTTTTTCATCAATACAATTATTCCCATGGGTGGATTATTTGGATACAAATTGCTGTTCACAATTTATAAAAATGCTAAAAATATTAAATTACATTTTCATTTCATTTCATTGTGTCTTTATTTCGATTAAAATAATCATAAAAGACAGTACAGACAAAGTTAAGTTAAAATACTTAGAATAAAAACACAAAGCAGTACATAACAATCATTAAGGTATAACTAAGCACAATAACTAGTACAAAGATTTATACCACATGGAAAAAGCTCAAAAGTGTTAAAAGACACAGTAAAAACCATAAATATACAATGGTAAGATATGTAGAAATAAAATAATTCAACACCACCGTCATTTCATTGGCAGAGCAGCACTAAAATGACGTATCGTCTAAATAATTATAACTATGCTTGAGTTTCTCTTAATTTTTTAGATCGAATAAGCCAAACCCAGCTCAGGAATTTAACCATGGCAATAACTATTGGTTCATTGGTAGATGTCTGCAGAATCCTTAACGCCTCCATGGCAAATCTAGTACCCAGGTTCATACAAGTAGGTTTCAGCCATTTGATCCTGGGTAACTTATAAGCCGGGCATACAAAAAGGACATGGGATATGGATACCGTCTGGGCTGAGCATGCAGGACATTGATCTGGACCATACAGAAGCCATTTACTTGTAAAAGCGTTAATCAGAAGAGAGCCAACCCTAAACTGATGGTATAGTTTCCTGTCCATCAATTTTAGGATGACATCCCAATAAGCTTCAAACACAAAGTCCTGTTTAAGCATCAAAAAATCCCTGGACAGGGTGGGCCCTAATAGTGGAAGAAAAATAATTGTTCTTAACCATATCCCAACAGGCAGCCTTAAACTCCCTTTTAGGCGGGAATGGATTTTCTTCTGGATGCTCCCATAAACCACTCATACCCATCCCACACAGGGTGTTTTTTATATTCTGTAGCCATTTGATCTTTCCTAAACCTCCAACCCCCCTAAAATCCAAAAGGGATTTAGCATATCGGGAGAGCTCAGGGGTAACCAAGAGCCTTCTCCAAAATGTTATTGGTCTATATCGGGCAAGATCCTCAATGCGTAAACAACCCAAATCCAGGAAGAGGGGCAACAATGGGGATGATTGCGGGAGTCCCGTGATAACTCTGACAAATTTGTTCTGGGCTAAAACTAAAGAGGAGATGTTCTCAAAACCCCATAGTTCAGCACCATATAAGATTGAAGTAATGACCTTGGTGTTGCATATCTTCAGGACAGGGGCTATTGGCTTGGTGAACAAAAGCCTATGCTCTTTTACAAGAGATCCTGCCAGCTGGACATGTTTTAGAGCTAACAAGTCAATGTAAGGCTTCTAGTTGAGTTTGCTGCCTGAGGTGATCCCCAAATACGTTAACGCATCTGTCTGTTCTAAAAGGACATTGTTCATGTACACACTACCTTTAATAGTCTTGTGTTTATGAAAAACCATGAACATTGTCTTGTCCACATTTACCACCAGTCCATGATCACGGCAGAACACCTCAAACCTAGACAGTGCAGCCTGTAGTCTCTTCTGAGTCTTAGATAGGATCAAGGTGTCGTCCGCAAACATGAGCAGTGGTATCCTCAGCCCCACCAAAGTGGGGGCATCAGTAGGGCAAGTAGAGTAATAGTGGACTACCCTATCAATGAACAGGCAGAACAACGTGGGCGCCAGGACACATCCTTGGCGCACACCCTTTAGGAGAGGAAATCCATCGGTAACCTCACCATTTGAACCCCACCATACCTGTGCATAGTTCGAAGTATGCAATTTAATTAATATGGCTAATAGCTCCTGAGGCATCCCTGCGTCCAAAAGGACACTCCACATTTTATTACGGGGGCCCAAGTCAAATGCAGACTTAAGATCGATAAAAGCTGCATAAAGGGGCCACCCCCCTATGATAGCTACTTGCCAATAAATCATTACAATCCTAAAAACCTGGTCAATGGTACTGGTATAGGGGTGAAAGCCGGCCTGCAGAGATGATAAAATCTCATGCTCCTCAATCCACATCTGGAGTCTTCGGAGTACCAACCTATACAATACAAATCATGAATGAATGAATCTTTCTATTTGTCACAGCCCAAATGTGGCTGTGTTCATACATGCAGTTAAGTTTCTAGAGGCCCTAGTCACACATTACTAAACCATGGCACCCAGTGTGTTCAGCTCCATACACCTTCATTTTCCAAATATTTTACAGCTCATTCCTCTTGCATTAATTATTCATTCCTGTAATACTTTCACCTCCCTAAATATGAATGTTTCTTTCTCCCCAATTTGACATGCTTTTATATTATTGCTCTATCCCCAGTGGGCCCTTCACAAACACCTATACTGATTCTCAGTGAGCCTAGTGCTTGCTTTCTTGATAAACCCATCCCCCAGGAGGCTAATGTGCTACGCTGGTGTTGTGGAATACCGAATTTATGGGCCATAATCCCAGGTTAAATCCAAAGGCTGTTTTAATTCTCTGTATCACTGGGTGCATCATATTTCTAAATTAATCTCATACTGAACACGAGCTATAAGCTACCTGTAGCTTTTACAAGGAAGCTGTTACATTCACTTAGTTTATAAGAATTAACATAATTCCTCTTTGGCATTGAGCCCATTTAGGAACTGAGTATTTAAATTGGCAATGTATTTGCATTCCAGTTATCTTAACTGTCTCTCGCAGTTCCCATCTCACAGATCTTGTCACAGCGTCAATCACAAAGTATGATAGGTACCTAGGGTCATTGCTGTGCAGGTCATGTATATGTCTGGCCTCCTGCGACATCCAGTCCTTGTGCCTCTTAGTTCGCAAATGTTGTAAGATCCTGCATGGAACCTGCCGGATAGTACTGCCAATGAATAGCAGATCACTTTACAAGACTGCACATAAACTGCATATTCTGTTTTGCAGTTAAAAGATCCCTTGACCTTTAAGGGTGTGGGGCTAAATGGTGTTGTATATTTATTTCATGGAAGCAAGCTTTATTTCAAACCCACTGGCCTGTTGTAAAAATGGTGCCTGACTGACCACCTCCGGACTATTGCGTGTCAATACATTCTTCATGGAGAATGCTCTTTTAAAGGTTATCTGTGACATCTTAGAGATAGAGTGTCCAAGAACTTTGTCCCCTTTGAGCAGGTGCCAGTGTTTCTGTATAATCTTTCTGATTTCCCCTTCTTGCTTGCTAAAGGTTGTTATCATTAAGATAGTTTGTTTCTCCTCTGTTTTATTTCACATTTGAAAAAGTAATGCTTCCCTGCTTGTGCCTTGTACTTTGATTAATGCTGCTGAGAGGGTTCTGCCTGAGTAGCCACGCTGCCTGAATCTTCCCATCATCTCTTTCCTGCCCACATTCCAGTCTTCTGTGAGACTGCACATTTTTTCAATCTTAGTAGTTCCCTATAAGGGATGCTGATCTTTAAATGGGTTCAGGGTTCTGCCTGAGTAGCCACGCTGCCTGAATATTCCCATGATCTCTTTCCTGCCCACATTCCAGTCTTCTGTGAGACTGCAAATTCTTTTCAATCTTAGTAGTTCCCTATAAGGGATGCTGATCTTTAAATGGATTTGGTGGAAACTGTCGCCATGCAAAGTAGAATTGCCTGCTGTCTTTTTTTTATTTAACCTGGTATGTAACTTACCCTTACTTACAAATGCTTGCAAGTCAAGGAATTCTGCCTGGGTTGAGCTAATGTGCCCTGTAAAGCTTAAGTTCAGGCCATTTTGATTGATTTTTTCAATACATTTAGTGGCTGACTGATGTGACCCACTCCAAATAACAAAGAGGTCATTGATTGAGCATTGGCAGCTTATGAGATGTTCTTCCCACATTTTGCCATGATCTGTGATGAGTACCTGCTCCTCCTACCAGCCCATATGCAAACAAGCATAGATGGGGGCAAAGCAGGTACCCATCACTGTGTCTCGTACATGTCTGACCAAATGATTTTTGAAAAGGGAATAATTTTTGTGGAGACACCACTTAATCATGGACAATGACATTTAAGTTTGTTTGTACAATCTGATTGCTCTGGTTTGTAAAAGGGCTCAACAGCATGGATCCCATCTTAATGGTTAATATTGGTGTACAGTGCTGAAACATCCATGGTTGTTAATAGATAATCATTACACCATGGGATATAGTAAATATGTTTCAAAAAGTCACGACTGTCCTAAATGTACGTCAGTAGGTTTCTGACATAAGTCTGCAGAAGTGATCAATGTAGATTGAGGTCTTCTCAAATAAACTCCCTTTGGCAGAAATGATTGGATGCTCTATCACTTCACTTGCATTTTTTTGACCCTTGGGATAAGATACATTACGGGTGTTCTTGGGTAATCTTTGTGTAAATACAAATATTCATCCTGGTTGATCAACTCCAGATTTCTCCATTCCACCAACTCTGAATGGTATTGGATTTTTACTCTATTCACACTCTCAGAGTCAATCCTGACATAGCAGTTTGAGTTGTTCAGTTGTTTATATGCTTCAGTGATATACACTTCAATGGGCCATAGTACAATGTTCCCTCCTTTATCAGAGTTTTACACTACTACCTGTTTATAAACACTCAATTTTCTGATTAGATTGTGATATGCTCTCTGCTGGTGATTCATTTTACCTTAGTTCTTAATGATTTGCTCATGCAAAAGCTTCACCTCTCCTACCAGGCATTCAGAAAATTAATTTATTGCATCCTTATGTAACATTGGCACAAATGTAGAAGCCAGTTTGGATGAAGTGTACGTGTTCCCATACATGTCTAGGTTCATTTGTTCAATTATTTGTTTTTCCTGTACGGGCTGTGACATGCCCAGTATTTCACTTCTAATTCCTGGAGCTCCAGTAGAAGTCTTGCATCAGAAAGCTGCAGATTTGTTTCTTCCACTTCAGACATTTTTCATCAGCACTGTTGTTTCTTTTTAAGAGATGGTAGTTGACCAGCTTCACTTTTCTGACTAGTTTGTATCTATCCACTCTTGTCTGGGCAAAATTCATGTTGTTTGTGGGGCAATATGACAGGCCAAATAATAAAACCTTTTTTTTAGGTGTCAACCTTATGTGTGATCAGTTGATTACAGTCATGGTGGTGTTCACATTCATTTTCTCTTCCATCTTTGTTGTTTTGGTTTTGTGCCCCTGATTGATTTTCCTCCATTTGTATCACTTTTTGTCCTCCCTTGACTGACATATATTGCTGACCAATCAGCCTCAAGGTTTGTCTTCTGTCCATATGTAAAAAAAAATCCAGCTCATCTGTGAGGGAGAGCTTACTCATTGTTGGTTCACACTCTGCTGCACCTCTTCCTTCCTCCAAATCAGTTTCAATCTTGGAACTTTATTCTAAGCCTGTTTCAATTACTTTGTTGTCTTGCACTGCCCAATTCACTCCTACAATTTTCTGCTTCTTCATGTTGTTGAATATTCTTGCAAAAGTAGATATTTGCCATTGTTCATAATCTGCTTTGTCTGACTGAAATTAGTGTGCTTTCCGCTCTTTGATCACATCTTCCTGTTTTATCAGACATACTGCAATTTCATCCTGTAATTTGGATACCATCTCTTGCTCTTTATGGGCTTTCAGCTCCTCATTTAGCTGATCGATTTTGGCTTGAAGTACATTTCTGCGTACCTAACGATTATCTTCATTAAGCGTATTGATGCTTCTACGTTGCTCTCTCCCCAATCCTTGAGCATGTCCACATTTGAGCTCCTATAGCTAGGTGCCAAAAGAATACTTAAGCCCCAGGAATACATCCCATTTCCAAATATTTGGAGATGGATTTCATCTCCCGTCACTTTGCCTGTTAATTTTTCATACGTTTTTCCAATTGCCTCATTATTGTTCTGATGTCCGTTCCATCTCCTGCAGCAATGAATGCCTGTGATTGACCATGCTGGTTCAAACTTGCTGCATTGCCAAACAGTTTTTTAGCTGTGACCTTCATGTTGTGCAACACTTTGGCCGATATTTTTAATGCACAATGACTTTTGGCCACGTGATTTGCTGTGGCTCCTGAAAATCATTCGACACACTTGCACTTACCTGACTGCAGCTTGTGCGGCTCAAGTCTTCCTACTCGCTCCTGCAATTGCTTGCCTTTCAGGTCTCTTGCTTCTTGGGGGTATATGGCTTCATAATAGTGCCCTAAATCTTGCTGTTCCATTATATACAGGATCAATTTTATGAAGTAGTGAAATGTGTTTACATCTGAAAGATAAAATAGCCGTGATGTACCTTAAATGAGGCATAGTTGCTTTCCATTCCGTATGTGATAAATTACGGTGTACAAAATGGGTGAATCGATAGATAAAGATGATGTGGACTTTATATTGTATATATCTTGTAAATTTACATCTTTTATGATACAAAATGGATTTCACTGAATGTGCATTTCAACTCAATCTGATTGAATAGTGGAATATTGCAATGTTTACATCAGTACATGTATGCAGAATCACTATGTAGTGTATTGTGATTCAGGGACTTTCAAAAAGAAGTCACCCATCTCCTAGCACTTTCTATTCCACTAGCACATTTCAAAATTGCACTTTATAGCATGTGAGTTGGAATGTGGTCTCAACCAGAATTGTTAGAATAGATGAATTGATGCTTCATGATAAATTTGCTATCAAGATTTACCAAGCCAAGTGTGCTATTGAAGGGACTTTACCGTTATTTAACAACATAAAAACAAGAAAACAAAAAACCCATAAAAGGGTAAAATCTAAAATTGATGGCAAGTACTTTGCCATCAAGAAGGTACTTCACAGTTATTTAACAATATAAAAACAAGAACATAAATAACTGAAAAGGCTAAAATCTAAAATTGATGGCAAGAACTTTGGTAAAGAATAGGTTTTGAAAAGGAAAAAAAACCTAAATTCTCAAAAGTTTCCATTTTAGAAATTATTCTATAAAGTGTACCTCAGACTTGTACTGTGATAAGTAATAAGAAATGGGCATTGAAATGTTGTCATTTAAACATGAGAAAGACATGAGGTAAAAGCCCCAGTTATATGTTGTGTTTTTATTGGATGTGGGGAAGGCTTGTTCATTTAAATTGACACTCTACACCATGGAACTTTATGACCCTGTGGAAGGCTGACGCCGGAACGCATAGGTCAATTGCTTGTTGCACCATATATAAAAATTGAATAAATAAAAGAAGAATTCTGGAGAATTACTACCATGTGCCACCTGCTTTTCTGTCCCTCTAGAGACACGTTGATATATATGTGTGTGTGGGTGTATGTGTAAATCATCCTTCATGCTTGAGTTATCTAAAAGCACCAATGGGCCAGGTGTAGACACCGATAATCTCCAGCATCAAAGTTAATTTATTGTGCTTATCTGCCATTACACATTTCGGTCACCATGTGACCATGCTCACTTTTGCGTGGTGCCCTCATGAGTTCATTAAATATAGCTCACATGACAGTTACACCAACAAAAGACTGTGCCTTTTAGTTTTTCTACCTTTACACTTGCAAGTTTCATCTTACAACTGTCATTTCAACAAAAAATATTTTTTTTCTAAATAATATATGTATACACACACACACATATATGTGTGTGTAAATATATATATATATATATATATATATATATTACCTACTGGCGGTCGCCAGTAGGTAGTTATAGTTAGGACCACGTTTCCATAGGAAAACCTCAACATTCTATTTTGAATAACTTTTGCGCCGGTCGACGAATCCTCGCGAATTTTTCAAAATAGGTGGGGCGCTACGCTCCGCTCCTACCCTGAAAGTCTCGGGGGGATCCGTCAAGCGGGGGCTGAGATAAAAGGGGGGTCCCAAAACGCGTTTTTCCCATGCATTTTTCCATAGGACCTTTAGAACGAGCTACAGCCCGAACGGCTGAACAGAATTACTCAAAATTTGGCAGAGAGGTAGTCCCTAGGTCAAGGAAGTGCCTTTTGTAGGTTTGGTGTAAATCTGTTCAGTAGATTCTGAGAAAATAGCCTTTAAATCAATATATATATCTGAGCCAGCTTACGGTACGCTTACCGTACGCTTACGGTAAGCGTACGGCGGCGTGCGCGAGCGCGATTCTGATTGGCTCTTAGATCTTAGTAAACATTCGAATCGGCCGAAACCAGGAAGCGGCGGCCGCCATTTTGTGTATTTCACTCTGAAAATAAAGAGTGAAAACAAGGAAAGGGGGCAATGAGGAGAGTTACAGACCCCCTAACATTTGTAAGGGGGTCAAAGAAGGACAGAAAAGTGCAAAAAAAACATTTATTGATTTTAAAAAAAATCACGGGGTACGCGTACGGTAAGCTTACGGTAAGCGTACGGTAAAAAAAATAAAAATAAATAAATGAAAAGCAGATTTAAGAGTTTAGAAATTAGGGAGCTCTAAAAAGAGCTGTTGTGTTTATGAAGTCATTTTTTTAGTGGTACCTACAAGTAAGTACCGATGCAGAGTCTAAGGTTCAAGAGGAAGACTCTGTTCCCTTCATCATTGAAGTGCACACCATCTCCTCTATAAATGTCTTGCATGTCATAACGCAAGTTGTTGTGGTAAATGGCACCCATACCATAGTCACGGAGGAAAGCAGAAACAGATTTGTTGACGTGCTTTCTTGCTTTGTCAATCTGTGGACAGAAATGATTGGACCAGTTCCATTTTTGCCTTTGGCATATGTTGGAAAACACAAAGGCAGTTTTAGGGAAAAGTGTAAACAGTTGTGCAAAGGTGTCCTTCATAAGCATTTCCAGACCTACCCCAGTCAAAGTGCCTAGGTCATTGCCACCACAGTGCACTATTATGAGGTCAGGGTGTTGGATTTGCATGAAGGATTTCACCAATGGCATCAATTGGTGCCACTTTAACCCTCTCTGACCAATCCATTTAATGTCTACATTTGGCAAAGCTAGGTCTCTCACCATACCTGTTTTCTCTGCAAACTTTTCACTCCAGAAGACATAGCTGTGCCCTACAATCCACACTGTGAACATCTTCAAAGGAGAACTGGATGCACTCAGGAGGTGTCTTTCAGTAGAATGGCAATATGAAAAGAAAGACAGTTTGGAAATGGAGGCATACATATTTTTTTCAAAACAAAAAGAACTGATTGGCTGTTTCATACCATTCCAGAATAAAAACTAGGCTGTATGTGAAAATTAATAGAAGCATGTTTTGTATTGGTACAAAAAAATGTGTAACCAAAGAACAGGACTATGGATTTGCTGTTAGGTTTGAAAAGTCAAGCACTCTTGCTGTGTGGAATTGAAACATTGTGTGTCGAACTTCTGACCTAACTGCACACAGCAGTGTTCCATGAGCTGTTGCTATGGTAGCAGGCAGAAGTCAAGTTGGGGGAAGGGTACTAGGCAGAAGTCAAGTTGGGGGAAGGGTACTGTTGGAAAAGGGTTGGTTTTCAACCAATAGAAATGTGTGATTACCTGTGAAAAAAAAGGTGGAAGCACTGAGATTTGAAACTTACATGTATATGTGTGGAAAAATAGAGGGAAAGTTAGCCATTATCTGGTTCTGCTGAGAGGAGAGAGGTGTAAAGAACAGAGATCCTGGCTCTGATAATCTGCTGTTTGAGTGCCACATTTCTTTCACAACTAACTAATTTTAAAGGTGAGTTTACAGTTTGAGAGGGGATGTATGTGGTAACTTAAGAAATGAATAATAGAAATGGGAATTGTTTTTGTTGTAGTTACATAATGTGTCAGTCTGTAAAAGTGATTTCAAATTGAAAAAAGAGATTTACACTTGCCCCTGAAAAAAAAAGAGCAGTAAGTGTGCTTTCAAAATGGCAAAGAAATTTCGTTTTGGCACTAATGTGAAAACATGACTCTGTGTGCATAGAAGAATTATAGGCAGAAATGTATTGCGTCTTGCTCTGGTGATTTCACAGTTGCAGTAGATGGAAAAGAGGAGCGAATTTTTGGGGGAAGAAGCAGAGGCTTAGCACACACCCATGTGCTTGCCGTGTATAGTCATGCACAGTATTTAGAAGCCAGTGGGGTTTTCAGGTTTAAGTCTGTAATGCAAATACATTCAGCATCACTCAGGCTGGTTGCCCTTGCTGGAGTGTAGGCAATAATAATAATAATAATTGTAGTCTCTCAAGGACAATGTAATGTGATAAATGATTTTTAGTGTTTTTTTTTAAAAAATAAAAAAAAAGGTACGCTTACCGTACGCGTACGGTAAAAAAAAAAAAAAAAAAGTTTTTAAAAAAATGTAAAAAAAAGATGAAAGATAAGGTTGGCTCTTAAAAGAACCGTTGTGTTCATGCAGGGACAGAGGAAAGGAACCATGGGAAAATCATTCAAAGCTACAAATGTGCTGATCTATTTTGTTGTTCACTAGGGAAACACTGGTCTCCCTATGACAAATTAGACCTTTACAAACTGCGCAATGAATATCAACCCTCCGAAATCGAAGGTTCATTTCCAGAGGGCCAGCAGAAGGAGATGCTCCCCCCACAGATGAAGGGCTCACCTGACCTGCAGAAGAAGGAGTCTGCCCTGCAGATGATGGTCCAGGCTGAGCTGCTGTGGATGTACTGGCTCGTCTTTCTGAAGAGTTACCTCCAAAAAGATGACCATGTGTCCTTCTGTGTACTTCTTTGAGGTGCCTCATCATGGTGTGATTCCCAAAGGAATACTTCCTGTCAGGATTACCTCTAGAAAGTACACGCTTACACAGAATGCAAGTAACTAAGGGTGCATTCACCTTTTGCTGGCCTTCTGGAAAAGTAAAATAATCCCAAACATAAGAAGGCTTTACTTTCCTCGCTCTCTGCCTCAAGACAGTGCTGCTGGTGCTAGCCTCACTCTCAGAAGGGCTCTGCTGTTCTGCCATCGTATCCCAAAGACAAACCAGCTCCTTCTCCTAAGGGATCACAAGCAGAAATGAGGGGAATGGGTGTGGTGTAGGAGAGTTCTAGAACTGAAAGTAGTTTCAACCAATCAAAAGTTGTGTTTCATGATCACATGACCTACCGTACGCTTACGGTACGCTTACGGTACGCTTACGGCAAAAAGTACGCGTGCGCGTAAAAAAGACACGCGCTTGCGCACATGCGCATAACAGTCACTCCCCGGCACTACCGCGTAACGTGCGCGTATTGCGTAAGCGCGCACGCGTCCCACGCGCGGCTACGCAACGTACGTAACTCTACGCAAGCAGCGTGGATAGATTACGGACGTTGCGTAAACCGTACGCTTACGGTACGCTTACGGCAAAAAGTACGCATGCGCGTAAAAAAGACACGCGCATGCGCGCATGCGCATAACAGTCACTCCCCGGCACTACCGCGTAACGTGCGCGTATTGCGTAAGCGCGCACGCGTCCCACGCGCGGCTACGCAAAGTACGTAAATCTACGCAAGCCGCGTGGATAGATTACGGACGTTGCGTAAACCGTACGCTTACCGTAAGCTTACGGTACGCGTAATATAAAAAAAAAAAAAAAAATCTAGAATTACATTTTACATGTTTATTTTAAAAATTATATATAAAAAAAATATTTAAGAATTTTTTTAAAAAAAGCATAGTCTTTATAAAAGATAAATAAATTAAATTAAAAATTTGTTTGAAAAAAATGAAGAATAAAAAAAAAAATTAGCATTTAAAAAACCTTGCAAATTCACTGAAAAAACCATAGGTTTCATACACGTTATAGTTAGGAATTAGCATTTAAAATACCTTGCAAATTTACTGAAAAAACCTTGGTTTTCACACACGTAATAGTTAGAAATTAGCATTTAAAAATCCTTAGAAATTCACTGAAAAAACCATAGGTTTCATACACGTAATAGTTAGGAATTAGCATTTAAAAAACCTTAGAAATTCACTGAAAAAACCATAGGTTTCACACACGTTATAGTTAGGAATTAGCATTTAAAAAACCTTAGAAATTCAGTGAAAAAACCATAGGTTTCACAAATGTTATAGTTAGATGGACATTTTACTCGTAAAAAACCAGTGAAATTGCCCCGTTATAGTTAGTTCAGCTAACTATAACTCGCGCGCCCGCAATGCACTGCTGATGACGTCACATATTACATCACTCATGACATGGTCAGTGACATCACTCATGACATCACTGATGACATCTCAAATGACATCACTGATGACATCACTGATGACATCATCCTTGTGATAGAGTGGTAGACCTCCTCTCACCCTAATATAACCTTTGACACACACATTCAAAAATAGAGACTAAAATTTTCAAAAACAATGGACATACCAATACCAGTTACAACAACCTCTTCAGTAATTGTAAGATCCACATAAACAACCACTCATTCACCAACAGTCCAATACAGTCACTCATACATGTACTCACTCATCATATGTAATCATACACCTATACATCCTGTTACACAATGCCACTCATCCATAGAGTTACTCACACACATAGTCACTCATGCTAATAAAGAATCAAACATACATTTACTAGCATATACAGTTATACACACACCACCACACTTACTTCTACAGAAACTTACACATACTTAGTCTTTTAAACAATCACTTATAGAAACACATACTTATTCATACTGGAACTCTTTCAATCTCTCACTCTCACATATACTCACATATATACACCAATAGTCACATATACTAGTTTAAAACATATGTAGTTACTCATAAAGACACTATTGAGACAGTCATTCACTCTCTAACACACCCATACACACACTCATCCACCCATACAGTCCTGCACACATACTGTGTTCAACACATACAAACAGTGAGTCACTCATTCATGCACCTATGCACTACGTAATACCCCCCACCGAACCATGCAGACACTCAGACTGATACTCAAAAAAACAACTAATAACCTATATAGACACCCATGTAGCTACTCACCAACCCATGCAGCCACTTATACACAAAGTGAGAGACTGTCACAGATATTTATATGTTTAAACATTACTCACTAAACCATGTATTCACTATGATACACTTAATCAGTCAGTTACACAATCAATTTTTCAAAAAAAAAACAACCATTTAGACACTTATATACCCAGTTATTCTTCCATCGACCTTGAGATATACATATATAACACATATTTAATTTTCTGAAAAACACACATTCACTGGATGATGTCATCAGTGATGTCATTTGAGATGTCATCAGTGATGTCATGAGTGATGTCACTGACCATGTCATGAGTGATGTAATATGTGACGTCATCAGCAGTGCATTGCGGGCGCGCGAGTTATAGTTAGCTGAACTAACTATAACGGGGCAATTTCACTGGTTTTTTACGAGTAAAATGTCCATCTAACTATAACATTTGTGAAACCTATGGTTTTTTCACTGAATTTCTAAGGTTTTTTAAATGCTAATTCCTAACTATAACGTGTGTGAAACCTATGGTTTTTTCAGTGATATATATATATATATATATATATATATATATATATATATATATATATATATATATAATATATATATATATTATCTACTGGCGGTCGCCAGTAGATAGTTATAGTTAGGACCGTGTTTCCATAGGTTGCCGGTTGACAAATCCTTGCGAAATTTTCAAAATAGGTGGGGCGCTCCGCTCCGCTCCTACCCTGAAAGTCTCAGGGGGATTCGTCAAGCGGGGGCTGCGAAAAAAGGGGGGTCCCAGAACGCGTTTTCCCCATGCAATTTTCCATAGGGACCTTTAGTCCAAGGTACAACCCGAACGGCTGAACAGAATTACTTGAAATTTGGCAGAGAGGTAGTCTTCAGGTCAGGGATGTGCCTTTTGCAGGTCTGGTGTCAATCTGTTCAGTAGTTCCTGAGAAAATCAAAAGTAAACTCATATATATATGTGGGCGGAGCCTAACCACACATCTCATCCTGAGATCTGATTGGCTGTCAGCACTTCATCCAAGAAGTGTTGGCAGCCATCTTGGGACCAATATACATGATAGCACCTCATTAAAAAGCATTGCAGTTAATAGAAGGTTTTAAGACTTTAGTTGTATTATAAATCATTTGTTGATGGTACCATACTCATTTTAGGAATTGTGGGGTGTTCTAAGGTGATTTCACCATGTGAAAAAGCCTTCTGCTGGGATATCATTATTGAGAGAAAAATATTTTCTCATGCTTTTCCCACAGAGGTTTGGAAGGTGATCTATAAGCTAAACTGAGAGCTTATTTTCTGTAAATTCACATTATCTTTCTCAGTCATGTGAGAATGAAGTCTGACATTCTCAGTAAAACATGTACATCCAACAAGGGCAGAGACTGTCAGTTGATTCCTTTGTGTTCTACTGCAGCTTCCCAGAGTGTTCCAAAGAACAACTAGAGCTCTAACAGTCCTACTTATGATAAACGTATGGCACACCTGAAGCCATCTTGCTTGGATTAAAGTGGTAACTCTTAAAACATTTAATTTAAAAAGGAATAAAATGAGGGGGTTCATTTTTCCATAAAAAGTATGATTAGTGCTGCAGAAAGAAAAATTAGGGCACATTTTGAGTGACTTCTCAAATCCTCTTCTATTTCATTAAAAAATTCTGACATGCAGACTGAAACATGCACTTTCAATACCAGCAGCAGTTTTCCCTGGTGAGCAGTAGCTTTACTATAGTGATCTAATGAGCAAAACGAGTTCTAACATTCTGAATTTATGGCAAATGTGTGACACATCTGAATGCCTTTGGAATCAAAGTAAAAAACTGAAAGTATTTCCTACTGAGGAGACTGCAGTAAATGAGGAAATTATGAAACTTCATAACAAATAAGTCTGCCAAGATGGCCACCAGAGACAAAAGAGCCCAAATGTAGCCCAAATATCACCCAGATGTAGCCCAAATATAGCCCAATGACAGAAGTGTGCAAAACACTTATTATTTTGTGTTTTTGCAGTGTTATATAGTGCAGACTTGTCAGGTATTGGAGAGCTTTACATGAGCATTGGTTACAGCACACAAGAACAAATTAATTTTGGTTGTAGACATGGGGAGACTAAGTGATTTGACCAGAATCACAGAATGTCGAGCTGAAGCAGAAACTCCAACCTGGTTCCCCAGTTGCAAAGTCTGCAGTTCTGGAAGTAACACCACATCCTCTCCCCTAAGTGCAACATTTAATCAAGTGGTCAACTGGATAAAAAAACATAAAGGTAACAAATAATTTAAAAGTGATTTCTCGCTATTTGAAAACTCAGAAAATATGTCCTTATTTTAGTCTTTTAGAGCACTAACCATAATTTTGATGCCAATAAGACCCTCTCATATATGTAATTTCTAAAGGAAATGCTCTAGGTATTACAGTTTTGATTACATCAAGATGACGTGAGGCGTTCCACACTTTTGCAATAAATATAGAATGTTAGCAATCTAGTTGTTCATTAGGATACTGTTGAGAGGCAGAGGCCAGGGGCACGGACTCTGAAAATTGAAGGCAGGTAGGAGGGTGCAAAGGCAACAATTTAACCACACTGAGCAGGCAGGAAGGGCCGTGGCATCACAACAGACTATGGAGGGCAGTGGAAAGGGGGGCAGGGGCAACAAACCAACAATACAGGACTTGCAAGAGAGGCTGTGGCAATGTAATAGTCCATTGTGGGCAGAAGGAAGAGGCAATGGTAGTACAACCATACATGCCAACAGACCTGATTCAGCCAGGAAACGTCCAATGTTTTTAAGCTCAAATGGGCTTTATTTTATCTGTCTCCTGTCTACAATCTCCTCTTTTTCAATGTAACTCAAAGGGGAAAATCAATACCCCAGTTTTTTTTCAAAATCTCCCTCTTACCAAGTTCAAAATGTTCGCAAGTATGGTACATTGGATCATGGAAGGAAATGGGGTAGGGACATGGACTTGGATAACAGAGGACAGGAGGGACATGGAGAGGTGCACCAAACTGACCCTGCAGGGCAGGCATCAGGGTTTGCAGCAGCACAATACACCACACAGGGCATGGGGGACGGGAGTGCAGCACAACAATCCATAGAAAGCAAGAGGGAGGGGACAGGACCATGCACATGGACAACAGAGAACAGAGGGGCAAGAGGCAGGACCATAATGGACAGACAGGAGAGAAAGCTGCAGCATAACAGACCATAAAGGGCAGGAGGGATGGATCAGGGGCATTACAATGGAACAGACAAGCCAGGAGGGAGGGAGTAGGGGTCTGCACATGTAAACAGAGGGCTGGGGGCAAGGGGGCAGGGCAGGAGCAGCAAGATAGCCATTGAGGTCAGGCAGGATGGGCACTAGAAGACTGTGATGGCATACACACAGACCATGGAGGGAAGGTGGGAGGGGTTCAGGGGCAGCTAACTGACCACAAAGGGAAGGTGGGAGGGGCCATGGCAGCACAGAAGACCATGCATGGCAAGTGGGAGGGTTAGTGGTAGCACAATGGCTATGATGGGCAAGAAGGAGGGTGCAGGGGCATGCACAAAGAACGATGGAGGATAGAAGGGAGGGTCAGGACTTGTGCACAGACAAGAAAGTTCAGGGGAAGGGGCCTCACAACAGACCGCACGGGGCGGGCAGGAGGAGCAGTTGCAGCACAACAGACCAGGGAGGGCAGAAGGGTGTGGCAGTACAATGGACCATGTAGGACAGGAGGAAGAGGATAGGGGCATGGCATGTGGACAGGCAGGGTGGAGGTGGCAGGGACAGGTTACAGTCATCTGACAATGCTAAGCAGGTGGGAGGGGAGGGGCAGCTCAACAGAACACTCAGAGTAGATAGGAGTGGCAGGTCCATGGAACATGGTGGGCAAAAAGGATGGAGCAGGGGCATGCACAAAGACATCGGAGGGCAGGGGGAAGGAGAATAGGGGCAGCAAGCTAAGCACAGAGTTTAAGCAGGAGGTCAATGATGGGGCATAGAATTGGGCAATGGAGGGCAGGAGGAGTGGACTGGTACATCATACTAAATTGAGGGCAGTGTCAGCACATCAGACCATGCATGGCAGGAGGGAGGAGGCTAGTCCATGGATTCACACAACAGAGGATAGGGAGGAGGGGGATGGGGCAGCAAGCTAACTGTTCAGAGAAGGCGGGTATTAGGAACTTTATTGTTTTTAAAACATGTGTCTGTGCAAACTACTTAAAATATGAAGAAGTATGCAGCATAATCTCACTTTTATTCAGGAAGAAGAGGACGTTTGTGACTGTGACTCCGGGCTCACTTGGCAGAAACACCCCCTGACCCTCCACCCCCTATCGCAAAATGTAATGCCCGTGAAAAGGGTAGGTGAACACAGTGTTATATAGAACATAGTCCTAAGAGCACGATTGAAAATGAAAACTAGATATAGTGTATGGTATAAACTATGCACCAAAAAGTGTGATATAAGATGAACCGGGCGTGAAATATAATATGCAATACATTGTGCGCAATGACAGATTCATTGGAGAGCGCGAGATAGCACAGGCACTAGCGCGTGCTATGCGATATGCGCCTTGGAGTGTAATATGCACAGGGCAGTGTTGTGTAACCTAACTAGTCTCTAAAGTTGTAATATAAAATATGTGCTGGGGAGTGTAACGTTGCATATGCACTGTGACAAAGATATGGATCCCAGATTGTAATATGTATGGCATAGCACTGTGCGTTATAACATAGGCATCGAGGAAGGTACGTTAGATGGGGCAATATAACCCGTGCGAAGACAAGTGTGGCATGACATATTCACGGGGTGGTGTTACAGTGCACATGGGCTAGAGAGTGTCATAGCATATGCACTAGCTAGTGGAATACAACACAGAGGTGTGTGGCACTCAGCAGGCAATGGTGGGTGTAACACAGCATTGTGCTCTGCCAGGAGCGCGCTGTGACTCTCAAGTGATGTTCGTCCCCTTTCCAGAGAGTAAAATAAAAAGTATTACACATCCAGCAGTGGAAGTGTGTTTTATTAACCGTGAGGGGGGTTTCTTGCATAGTTTTGGTCGAATTTTTGTCGAATCCCCTTTGAATGGCTTGGTGTGCATGTGTATTAAATGTGCCCGTCAATATCTACCCATGTTTGTATAAATAAACGACAAGGGTGTCTACCGGGATTAGGCACGATAGGGCATCAGACATGTCAGAGCTTTACTAGTGGTGTAAATACATTCCACGTGGATTCATTGTATGCATAGTCACCTTTTAATGAATATCACGCAAATCGTCATGGTGATAGGTACGTACGGTTTGTCCAGCATGTCCTAGGTGTGTCTATAAATATATATTTTTTAAAAATAATAAAAAACAGTGGCCGGCCCTGGGGATTGGGGTCAAAAAAATATAATTAGGAGACAGGCCCTGGGGGATGGGGTCATCAGGGCCAATAAATTAGGATAAGAAGGGGAACCACACAGCCCCCCTTCTTAAAAAATTAAAATAAATAAAAGACTGGCATCGTGCCGGAGGCCACGCCCCCTCCTTGCAGCACTCTTCAAACGCGCCCCCTGGCGAGTTGTAAGTTGGGGAATTAATTCCTCTTCAATACTGAGGGTCCCTGAGGGCCAACTAGCCCAACAGGCATCTCCAGTATGCACCAGGGAGCTGCGCTGCAGACAGGTGTTCTGAGGCCAAGCCCCTTTTTACACCTCTCTGCAACGCAGCTCTGTGGCGCTTACTGGAGGTACCTAGTGGTCTAGTTTGACCCTAGGGACCCTTAGGATTCAAGGGGACTTAATCTCTCAACTTAGAACAGCCACAGGGCGCGTTTACACAGTGGTGAAGGGAGGGGACGGGGCCTGAGGTGACGTGTGCAAACACGCACTATGGCACGTTTTAAATTGGGGATATAATTTTCCTTCAATACTGAGGGCCCCTGGGGGCTAACTAGCCCACCAAGTGCTTCCAGTAAGCGCCACTGAGCTGCATTGCAGAGAGGTGGTCCAGGCCGTGCCACTTTTTACACCTCTCTGCAACGCAGCTCTGTGGCACTTACTGGAGGTACCTAGTGGGCTACTTGGACCCTAGGGACCCTCAGGATTTAAAAGAACTTAATCTCCCAACTAAAAACGGACACAGGGCGTGTTTACACAGTGGTGAAGGGAGGGGACGGGGCCTGAGTTAACGTGTGCAAAAACGCCCTGTGGCCTGTTTTAAGAGGCAGTTTTAATCCCCCTGCCCTATTATATACTAGGGGCTTACAGAGGAGGTCATGCTAATCACAGGGGGACCCCAATGCATAATGTTCCCTAGTGTATGTAGGTGTTTTCACTGTATTCTAAGTGCCTTTTAACATAGCACTCGCTCTAGGACTGGTTAGTCAGACTCAGTTACCACCAGTATCCGTCTGAAAAAGTTGAGGGTACAGGATGATTTTGCAACAAGGCTTCTTTCTGCTCTTCTTTTTGTTCTTTCTGCACGTTATCCATCTTCCTGCACTTTTCTTCGTCTTTGAGGACTTCTGTTGCTTCTTTCTGCACTTCTTTTTTTTCTTTCTGTGCATTTTTTCTTCTTTCTTCACATGTCCTATCTCTGTAGGCATAGTTAGAAATTAGCATTTAAAAAATCTTTGAAATTCACAGAAAAAACCATAGGTTTCAGGCACGTTATAGTTAGGAATTAGCATTTAAAAAACCTCAGAAATTCACTGAAAAAACCATAGGTTTCAGGGGTGTTATAGTTAGCTGGACTTTTCACTTGTCCAAAACCATTGAAATTCCCCCGTTATAGTTAGTTCATCTAACTATAACTCGCACGCCCGCAATGCACTGCTGATGACGTCACATATTACATCACTCATGACATGGTCAGTGACATCACTCATGACATCACTGATGACATCTCAAATGACATCACTGATGACATCACTGATGACATCATCCTTGTGATAGAGTGGCAGACCTCCTCTCACCCTAATATAACCTTTGATACACACATTCAAAAATAGAGACTAAACTTTTCAAAACAATGGACATACCAATACCAGTTACAACAACCTCTTCAGTAATTCTAAGATCCACATACACATCCACTCATTCACCAACAGTCCTATACAGTCACTCATACATGTATTCACTCATCATATGTACTCATACACCTATACATCCTGTTACACAATGCCACTCATCTATAGAGTTACTCACACACATAGTCACTCATGCTAATAAAGAATCAAACATACATTTATTTGCATATACAGTTATACACACACCACCACACTTACTTCTACGGAAACTTACACATACTTAGTCTTTTAAACAATCACTTATAGAAACACATACTTATTCATACAGGAACTCTTTCAATCTCTCACTCTCACATATACTCACTTATATACACCAATAGTCACATATACTAGTTTAAAACATATGTAGTTACTCATAAAGACAATATTGAGACAGTCATTCACTCACTAACACACCCATACACACACTCATCCACCCATACAGTCCTGCACACATGCTGTCTTCAACACATACAAAGAGTGAGTCACTCATTCATGCACCTATGCACTACGTAATACCCCCACCGAACCATGCAGACACTCAGACTGATACTCAAAAAACCAACTAATAACCTATATAGACACCCATGTAGCTACTCACCAACCCATGCAGCCACTTATACACAAAGTGAGAGACTGATACAGATATTTACATATTTAAACATTACTCACTAAGCCATGTATTCACTATGATATACTTAATCAGTCAGTTACACAATCAATTTTTCAAAAACAAATCATCCATTTAGACACTTATATACCCATTTATTCTTCCATCGACCTTGAGATATACATATATAAAACATATTTAATTTTCAGAAAAACACACATTCACTGGATGATGTCATCAGTGATGTCATTTGAGATGTCATCAGTGATGTCATGAGTGATGTCACTGACCATGTCATGAGTGATGTAATATGTGAGGTCATCAGCAGTGCATTGCGGGCGCGCGAGTTATAGTTAGCTGAACTAACTATAACGGGGGAATTTCAATGGTTTTGTACAAGTGAAAAGTCCAGCTAACTGCAACGCAGCCCCCTGGCGCATACTGGAGGTTCCTGGTGGGCTATTTGGCCCCCAGGGACCCCCAGTATTCAAGGGGAATTAGTTCCCCCTCAGCAAACGCCCGATCCCGTCTTTTATCTATTTTTTTTTTTAGAAGGGGGGCTATGTAGCCCCCCTTCTTTTTCTAATTTATAGGCATGGGGACCCCATCCCCGAGGGCCTGACCCCAATTGTTTTTTTCTTTAATCGGGAAGGGGGCCGCGTGGCTCCCCTCCCGAGGCCATATTTTGCCCCGGGGGACCCCATCCCCGGGGCATGGCCAACTTTTTTTAGCTTTTAATGGAGGGGGGCTGCGTAGCCCCCTCCTCTGGCCACTTTAAGGCCCCGGGGACCCCATCCCCCGGGGCCGGCCATTGAATTATTATTTTTTTTTTAATAAATGGGGAGGGGGCCGCGTGGCCCCCCTCCCAGGCCACTTATGGCCCGGGGGACCCCATCCCCCGGGGCCTGGCCACCTCGTTGGGGACCATGGGGGGGTCCCAATCCCCCCCCAGTCCCAGCCGGCTCCCCGCTTCCTGCGGGAGCCGGCATTGCTTTTCCACATGGGGAGCAGCTAACATGCTGCTTCCCATGTGGAAAAGCAATCTGCTTTGCTTCATTGAAGCGAGAGCAGGTTTCCCTGCTCTCGCTTCAATGAAGCAAAGCAGTTTGCAATGGCAGGGTGGGAGCTGCGAGGCTCCCGCCCTGCCATTGCAAACAGCAGTGTCCTGGGGGTGGGCACCCCAGGACACTGCAGGAGCCGGCCCTGGGGGGTGGCGGTCTCCAGGGCCTGTGCTAGGCCCCCCTCACACATATTGAAGTTGCCCCGGGGGTGGCGGTCCCCGGGGTTGGGGGGGCCTGAGAGCCCCCCACCTATTTTAAAATTTCCCCTAGGGGTGGCAGTCCCCGGGGCTGGGGGGCCTGAGAGCCCCCCACCCATTGTTAAGAATCCCCGGGGGGTGGCAGTCCCCAGGGCTGTGGGGTGGCCGTGAGCCCCCCATCTATTTTATGTGCATGCCCCAGGGGGTGGCGGTCCCCGGGGCTGGGGGGGGTTGTGAGCCCCCCCGCATATACAATGTTTGAGCCCCGGGGGTGGCGGTCCCCGGGCAGTGTGGGGGGGATTCGGGACCCCCCCATACTTTTTTTTTTCTCCCCGGTGGCAAATCTATCGGGAGGATCCACGTATCCAGCGCGCATCCTCCCGTTTAAAAAAAATATAAACATTTTTTGGGCCTTGAGGGTCCTTCTGGGACCCACTGAGCAGGCCTAGGGGGTCAGGGTGTTTCTACCCTGCCCCCTTGTTGCGTTTTGCGCCTTTTTTTGTGATTTTCTTGTGCCTCGGTTCTACCGAGGCACAATATGGCTGCCAACATTTACTGATTCAGAGTGTTGGCAGCCAATTAGCATACAGCTCGTGCTCGGGAGGGTGCGGGGAGGGTGCGCGGATCCTCTGAGGCCATAGATATATATGTACTTTTAACTCTAATTTTCTCAGGAACTACTGAACGGATTTACACCATTTAAGCAAAAGGCACAAGTCTGAACTGAGGACTACCTCTTTGCCAAATTTGGTGTAATTCCGTTCAGCAGTTCGGGCTGTAGCTGCGTCAAAAGGTCCTATGGGAAAATGCATGGGGAATATGCGTTTTGGGACCCCCCTTTTTTTTCAGTCCCCGCTTGACGATTCATCGTGAAATTTTCAGGATAGGAGCGGACCGGAGCTGGCCAAAAGTTTGGAAAAGTTTGTGAAGATTCGTCAATCGGCGCCAACGTTATTCCAAATAGAATGTTGCGAATTTCCTATGGAAAATAGGTCCTAACTATATCTACCTACTGGCAACCGCCAGTAGTTAATATATATAAACAACTGTATTATAAAACTCTCCAAAAGAAGAAGAAATTGAATCCGAAGAAATCGATGCTGCACAAAACAGTGGTTAAAATACAAAAAGATGAAGGGGTAGTGGTAAAACCGTCGGATAAAGGCGGAAACGTCGTACTATGGGGACGAGAATTGTATAAAAAGGAAGCACTCAGTCAATTGGACAATTGTGAATGCTACTCAAGGATTACCATGAGGGATTATGAAAAAATGAAGGAACAATTTTTTATGAGACTGGAAACCTGGAAAGAAGAGGGATTACTTAGCTGGGATGAATTCAAATTCATTAAACAAGAGAAACCGGTCTTACCAGTTTTTTTATATGCTCCCTAAAGTGCATAAGAGCACTACGAATCCACCAGGGAGACCCATAATTTCCTCTTGTGGTAGTCTTTTTAAGAACGTTTCGGAGTACATCGATTATTTTTTAAATCCCATTGTGAGGACATTAACATCATTTATTAAGGATTCAACAGACTTTTTAAAATGCTTATATGATATACGTTGGAATGTTAACTGCATGGTACTATTAACCCTCGATGTTGCTACTTTGTACACCAGTATAAGACATAGGGATGGCCTAAAAGCGACAGAATACTTTTTAAATCAAAGACCCATAAGATTTGTAAAGCAGAATTTAATGATTTTGGAATTAATGGAGTGGTGCTTAACCAGAAATATATTTTTATTTGGTGATGAATTATTCCAGCAGGAACAAGGGACGGCGATGGGCACCTGCTTCGCCCCCAGCTATGCCAACTTACATCTAGGCTGGTGGGAGGAGCAGGTGCTCGGGGGCCCCCCCCTGGAACTTTGGTCAAACCATATATTATTATGGGTCAGATTTATAGACGACATTTTTGTGCTGTGGCAGGGCACAGAAAGTGAAATAGAATTGTTTGTTAATGATCTGAACCAGAATAACCTTAATTTGAAGTTTGTAGGACATTATAGTCGAACTACTATAGATTTCCTGGATGTTAGAATAACACCGCAGGTGGATACATTAGTGACCACAGTATTTAGAAAGCCAACAGCTGGTAACACTATTCTTCACGCGCATAGCTCACACCCCGCACCTTTAATTAGGAGTATACCGTTCGGGGAATTTTACAGAGCGAGAAGGGCATGCAGCGATTTAATTGAATATTCAAGAATAGAGCAGGAAATGACTGAGAGATTCATCCAAAGGGGTTATGCACCACATATCATTGATGGGGCAGCAGCAAAAGCAAGGAAGTTGGAAAGACAGAGGGTGTTATTTGAGCCATCTACGACCCATTTAAAAAAATGTGAGAAAGGACCGGACTGTCAGAGATTTATAACAACTTTCAACTCCGAGCATAAGGAAATCAGATCAATCTTGAATATACATTGGCATTTGGTAAGAAATGATCCGATTTTAGGCCCCAAAACAAAAAAGCATCCGGATATTACCTATAGAAAGTCCAAATCACTGAAAGATCTGATGGTAAAAAGTGAATTTCAGGAAAGGAAAGGAGGAACTGTTACCTGGCTGCAACAAAAAATGGGTTTTAAAAAATGTCTAAAGTGTAAGGCGTGCCAACATGGACTGAATCGCACTCATTTTACGACATTTTTTAACAAAATAGTGACTGTCAGAGG
The DNA here is from genome assembly GCF_964204655.1 of Triturus cristatus. NCBI lineage: Eukaryota > Metazoa > Chordata > Amphibia > Caudata > Salamandridae > Triturus > Triturus cristatus. Next base: position 80,950,681 of record NC_140584.1, on the reverse strand, counting down.
TTTCCTAACGTGTAGATCGAGTTTTGAGGTTTATATTCTGCAGTGCCCATGCTAAAATGTATGAAGGAAGTACCACTCTACCTGTATACCAACGAATCTTGCAACATCGTAGAGCAATTATCAATAAGGATAGAACTTATCCTATTGCGAGACATTTTGAATTGTATCATGAGAGCAATCCGTCAAGTCTGCAGTACAGTTGTTTAGCAGAAATCCCAAAGAAAAATAGAGGGGGGGGACAGGGAGAGAGAACTCAGGAAGCTTGAAACTTATTTTATTCTAGAGTTCAATAGTAAGGAGCCTCATGGGTTAAATATTGATGAGGACCTTTAAGCCTGTCTCAAATAAATAATAAAAATCAAAATAGAAAGATGAAGAGCAATGCTGCACACAAGGAAACCAAGATCTTTTGTAAAATAATTGGACATTTTTTGATAGTCATGGAATAACAAAGTTTGGAGAAGGAGGGTTGTTGAAATTTTAATTTGACGTTAAAACAGTACAATTAATTGATTTTTTTGTTTTGAATTTTGCTAATGGTGCTATAATAATTAGGGTGGTCATATTTTATGAACAAACAGAAGTATATTAGTTGAAACTAACTATATAAAATTCAGCTAAAGCATTTGCACTTTTTCTTAGGTTGTAAACAAACTGACCTGAAGATTGAAAGCACTAGCACTTTTTTATATAGTAGTACTGTAGAAATGTGCACTTTAAATCAGGGCTGAAATTAAGTCTAAGATTAAAGCACAAGCACTTTATCTTGATATCTTGTACTGAAGAAAGTATGCACTGGCACTTTTTTTGAATATCCAGTACTGTTGAAATCTGCACTTTAAATCAGTGAAGGAACTGAGTTGAAGACGAATGGAAATTTGCACTGGCACTTTCAATATGAATGTCAAAATTAATTTGTGGCATTTACCCTCGAATTGAGTTTCAATGGGCTATTTACGATTTCAATTGTAATGGAAATGAGGATAAAAAGCTTATATAAGTATGAAATTGTTTTTTTTTATGGAATAATGACAAAAATGAGTAAGAAATTAATTTTTCTACAAAATGTTTTATTTTCCATGTGATAAAATCGTAACACTTTCTAATAATCCATCTGGCACTCGTGTGAACTATATTTATGTTGGTTTTGTCCACTATTATTGTGTGCTGCTTCCTCCCAGTGTTTTGTCTCGAAACACTATCTCTGAATAAGTAAATTAGGAGAAAATGGGGTTTCCACTTCCAGGTTGGAGGCGCGCACAAATATACTTAGACCTATCAGGTCTACTTCCAGTTCAATACTTTCAATTAAGATTCTTACAAAGTTTCAATCTGATTCAAAATCCATTGTATTTTATTTCATTCTTACTGACGTTCTTTGTTTTTCACAAATTCCTTCTTTGCTGAGACGTCAATATATTACATTTTCACAACAACCCAATGCATTTCGGGTCAAAAAATGACCCTTCCTCAGGGGTCTATAAATGGAAAAGACAAAGAAATATTTTGAGCTACTCAGCCATTTTTTGACAAAACAAATTACTAAAGTTTTTTTAACATCTATTGTAATTGCATAACTGTCTGTTGAGTAAACTGTGTCACAACAGTCTAATTATCATGCATTCCTAATTCACCTCAGTTCCCATCATAATGTGATACTAAACTATCTATATCAAATTGGTTCCAACGGTATCACTCTCAAACAAAAATCAAATTGTAAAGATCACCTGCGGTATAACGATTTTAGTTGAAGAAACAAGTGCTGTTGCTCATGTTTTCTACGGCGGTGATAAAGCCACTATAGATAATATGGTGCTCATGCAGTGTTTGTTATAAAACAGTGCGCTCAAATCCTTCGTGTTTTACAATGTTTTTCTGCCAGCGTTTAGTTGCACATAATGAAACCAGCTTGTGAGCCTATTTTAATCGTAAAAAACTTTACAGGTTACTACAACAGTAATATCGTAGCGGTACTCTGATAGTGTTCCACATTGAGCACTTACTTCCGTGTGAAAAAAAGTCTCCAGCGTCTCAGTCTTCCAATCAAAATCGGGTTTGTAAACCTCGGCGTAACCTCACTATTTCTTTGTTAACTGATTGGTCCAATCGCGGTGCCGTGGTTGGTCCCGATCAGTGCAAAAACGATTTAATAAACATTCGTTTGACACTGCTAAGCTTCCTAGATACTTTATAATTGCATCGGTGATTGTCAACGGTAACATTACACCTTATAAACACTCAAATATTCAGAAATCGTTTCATAATGAAAACATAAATTTTAACTAGCGTATATCAAGCACAGTAATATAAAATGATTTTGGAACCCTATACAAACAATATTTTCATGGAAAACCAATCGAGAATATAATTACAAGGTAGTATTACAAGTTCAGCCATTTTGAATTGGGATGATAGTGTATCATGTTCATGCAGGCGTGCAATATCCCTCTCCTCATTTACTGTTCAAAGAAAACAGGATAATTCTATCCTGTCATTAATTCCTGACGGTTGCATGCTGTCCATTTTTCTGATCCAGAAATATTCTGCTTTAAGTCTTTGTTTGTGCACATCCATAAGTGGGTGTGGTTTAATCACTTCCAATACAGTAAATCGTAGCTGTGAGATGTTATGACCTGCTTCCATCCAATGAATGGCCAGCTGTTTTCTTTGAACAGTAAATGAGGAGAGGGATATTGCACTCCTGCATGAACATGATACACTATCATCCCAATTCAAAATGGCTGAACTTGTAATACTACCTTGTAATTATATTCTCGATTGGTTTTCCATGAAAATATTGTTTGTATAGGGTTCCAAAATCATTTTATATTACTGTGCTTGATATACGCTAGTTAAAATTTATGTTTTCATTATGAAACGATTTCTGAATATTTGAGTGTTTATAAGGTGTAATGTTACCGTTGACAATCACGATGCGATTATAAAGTATCTAGGAAGCTTAGCAGTGTCAAACGAATGTTTATTAAATCGTTTTTGCATTGATCGGGACAAACCACGGTACCGCGATTGGACCAATCAGTTAACAAATAAATAGTGAGGTTACGACGAGGTTTACAAACCTGATTTTGATTGGAAGACTGAGACGCGGGAGACTTTTTTTCACACGGAAGTAAGTGCTCAATGCGGAACACTATCAGAGTACCGCTACGATATTACTGTTGTAGTAACCTGGAAAGTTTTTCACGATTAAAATAGGCTCACAAGCTGGTTTCATTATGTGCAACTAAACGCTGGCAGAAAAACATTGTAAAACAAGAAGGATTTGAGCGCACTGTTTTATAACAAACACTGCATGAGCACCATATTATCTATAGTGGCTTTATCACCACCGAAGAAAACATGAGCAACAGCACTTGTTTCTTCAACTAAAATCGTTATACCGCAGGTGATCTTTACAATTTGATTTTTGTTTGAGAGTGATACCGTTGGAACCAATTTGATATAGATAGTTTAGTATCACATTATGATGGGAACTGAGGTGAATTAGGAATGCATGATAATTAGACTGTTGTGACACAGTTTACTCAACAGACAGTTATGCAATTACAATAGATGTTAAAAAAACTTTAGTAATTTGTTTTATGTCAAAAAATTGCTGAGTAGCTCAAAATATTTCTTTGTCTTTTCCATTTATAGACCCCTGAGGAAGGGTCATTTTTTGACCCGAAATGCATTGGGTTGTTGTGAAAATGTAATATATTGACGTCTCAGCAAAGAAGGAATTTGTGAAAAACAAAGAACGTCAGTAAGAATGAAATAAAATACAATGGATTTTGAATCAGATTGAAACTTTGTAAGAATCTTAATTGAAAGTATTGAACTGGAAGTAGACCTGATAGGTCTAAGTATATTTGTGCGCGCCTCCAACCTGGAAGTGGAAACCCCATTTTCTCCTAATTTACTTATAAAATCGTAACAAACATACTCCTTCTATATATATTGAATATGCTTTCTGGTATACTGTCTACGAAGGTTGGCCCGTGTCAATGTTTAAAAATGGCCACCAAATTCACAGTGAAAATACCATGAATTGAAATATAGTCCGTTGTTGATGTCTACTATTTGTAATGTCTATTTTAACTGTAAGCGAATGGTGTTTCTACATCGTGAACAAGGCGGCGTTTAGCCGTCGAAACACGTACATGTAACATCACTGAAAATAAAGTCGAGTAAACCTTTACCTCTTTGAGTGCTGGAAAATTTCTGCTCAACGCGATTATTTTATGCTTATATATATATATATTTTTATATATATATATATATATATATATATATATATATATATATATATATATATATATATATATATATATGTTTTCCAAAAGGTTGCTATCCAGGATGTAGAATAACTGCCAGCGGCACACCAAAGGACGAGTTCAATAAAGATTTATTGCCTCAAAAACACAACAGTACGACGCGTTTCGGCGAAGCCTTTGTCAAGCAAGTGACCTGTGCCCAATTCCCCATAGAAATAGGGGTTATGGTTTGTGAACATAGAAGAAATACTGTCAAAGTAAAGGCACCTTTGGAAAGACAGACTGAGAGCATCGCATAAAGATACATAATACACAATCGGTACATGGAAAATATGCAGTGCACTGGTTGTAAAATAATGATATGCTTGCAATGGCTCTAAAAAAAAACAAAAAAAAACACACAATTAAATAATTCATTGCTTGACTAGCGAGTGCGCCATTGCGCAATTATTTTTATCATAATCTGTTCTAGTGATTACATCGCTAAATTCATGTCAAGTAATCTGAGCCGCATAAATATCAGAATATTGGGTAATGTACCCTCAACCAACTTAATATCTTATCATATGTCCGAAATCCTGACAAATCAAGGGTAATGTACCCAAAATATGTACGTCATTAAAGTGCGAGAGTGCCAAATAAGTATCCCAATATAAAGTGCCAGTGAATACAAGAATCACAATCATCGATGGTTCAACATAGACCAAACATAATAAATTCTGAATTGAAGGATGAATTTGTACGTGATAACTGTATATAGGAATTCATAAATATTCAAAATAGAAATATCCTCAAAGGATAATTACAAATTCGTAATCATGTACTACAACAAGAACATTTCTGTTATATGCATAAACCATCAACATAATTCCTTAGTCACAAAGGGGCAAAGGTGTGCTGCTGTTGTAAATGAGAATTTTTTTTGTGTGAATTAGCGGTGTAAAAATGTAAAGATTAATAAATAGAGTGAAAAAAGGTGTAATGAATTGTAATAATAATTACATTCAGAAAAGAAAAGACGAGAAGAATAGTGACTGAGGGTAAAGTTAATGCAATAAATTATGGCATTAAATCATTACTACACTACTTCTAGTGTGGATAGCCAAGGTGAAGGGTCGTTTACTGGAAACTTCTTCATGGACCCCATAGCCTAAACCCATATAAGGTCACTATCTAAATCGACTTTGACATAAAATTGTGATACAGCAGAAGCTGGGCCACCATGCAGGAAAATAGGAGGGTGGAAACAGTAGATGGAATTATCTATGGCCAATATGAGTTGCTAATTCCTCCCCATAATTCATGCCATATGGGATTTTGGTATTTAGATCTATGATATATTTCGATTCTGTAATGCGCAGGAGTTTCTCTCGGTCCCCTCCTCTGGGGTGTGGTGGAATTCTGTCAATACCATAAAAACTAATGAGATCTGCATTCCCCTGATGTTTTTCTTGAAAATGTCTTGCGACTGGGTAATTGAGATCAATATTTGTAACTGCCCTCATGTGTTGTAATACTCGCAGTTTTAATTGCAATTTTGTGCTCCCCACGTATCTTAGGCCACAGGGACATTCTAAGACGTAGACGCAAAATTCACTGGTGCATGTTATAAATTTTGTGATGGTTATTTTCTTTTTCCTGTTCTGTCCCGTAAAATAGCCGTCTCTGTTTGTACTATTTTTACAGGCTTTACAGGAATTGCATTTCCTGAAACCCTTTGTGGTTTCCAGCCAGGTGGGGGTGCTAGGTGTTTGCTGATAACTATGGACCAAATGGTCACGAAGTGACTTGGGTTTTCTGTACGTTATCGCAGGGGCTTTTCCCACCTCCTGGCCAATTACGGGATCCATTTCTATAAGTCCCCAATGTTTTTTCATTATTCTACGTAACTGATTAGATCTTTGATTGAAGGTGGTAATTAATCTGGGCCTTTGGTTATTATTGGTTACATTTTTGGTCGAAAAGAGAGCTTCATTACGGGTGAGAGCTTTAACTTTATCATTGGCAGATTTAATGACCTTATATTGATAGCCCCTTTGCCTGAATCTATCTACCATGGTCTGTTGTTCTTTCTCAAAATTGCTTTTGGTGCTGCAGTTCCTACGAGCCCGGAGGAACTCCTCATAGGGTATACTGTTTTTTAGGGGGGCAGGATGGTTGCTGTCAGCATGTAATAAAGTATTACCAGCCGTTTTCTTGCGAAAAAGGCTTGTAGTCATTTTGCCTTCTTGGATGGTAACGGCTACATCAAGAAACTCACAATGGGACTGACTGATGGAGTGGGTGAATTTGAGGTTAAGATCGTTCTTCCCAAGTTCTTGAATGAATTCCAAGGCCATGTCAATTGGGCCATCCCAGATCAGGAACAGGTCATCAATATACCTGATCCAGATGGGGATATGGTCGGTATATCTGTCATTGGCCTCCACCCACACTACACGCTCCTCCCACCAGCCCAGAAAAAGATTTGCCAGGCTGGGGGCAAAGCAAGTGCCCATCGCAGTTCCTGATTTCTGGCGATAGAGGGTTTTGTCAAAAAGAAGGATGTTTTCATTGAGGCAGTAGAGCATCATGGTTTTTAGCATTTCAGTATGATCCCATAGGGAAATATGTCTTTCCCTTAGGAAATACAAACATGCTTCTACTCCTTTAGTTTGTTCGATACATGTATACAGTGAGCATACATCCAGTGCTATCATGTGATAACTGTCTTCCCACGTAATGTCGTGAATGCGACGTAAAAAATCTGTGCTATCACGACAGTAAGATCTTAATCTAGTGACATAGGGTGACAAAAAATGATCAAGAAAAATAGAGGTATTTTCTAGTAATCCTCCATTGGAGGATTCTATCGGCCTGCCTGGTGGTCTGGTGGGATGTTTGTGTATCTTGGGGAGTAGATAGAAGCAGGGAATACGTGGATTATCAGTTTTTAGGAAAAGATATTCAGCCCTGTCCAACAACCCCATTTCCCACCAGTTCTTCAGCAGATTGTGATATTTTAGAATTGACCTTCTATATATGTCCCAACCAATCTTTTCATAGCACATGATATCCGATAGTTGTCTGGATGCTTCTTGATTGTATTGTTCGACATTCATAATGACAACATTGCCCCGGTTTGATGATGATACTATTGTCTTGCATTAAGGTCTTTAGTGCATTTCTTTGAGGGATGGACAAGTTGTCGAACTTCGATGTTAAATGTTGTTCTCTCATTTTCGTAATTTCCCGTATCATAACATTGCTGAAAGCTTCGATGTTGTCATACGGTACATTTGGGTTAAAGGTCGATTTTGGTCGAATTCCTGTATGATAAGTAGCACCTGGCTCGACGCCTACCATTCTTAGAGTGTTGCTTTTTTCTCTATAGGAGCAGTCCATCATGTCTTCTTCCATCTGATGTAATTCTATTAGGAAATTAGCATCCTCTAGATTTAGGTTAGTTGTTTCATCTGTGAGATTACATCCCAGCCTTGGCGTCTTGGTTTTGGTGGCAGTTTTGAATATCTTCATCAGTTTAAGCTTCCGTACATACAGGAATAAATCAATGCGTGTAGAGACAAAGTCCATGTCATTGTTGGGGCAAAATGACAGACCTAACTGTAATACTGATTTCTCTTGTTCGGTAATTTCTCTAGAGGATAAATTAACAACGGACAGATTTAAGAGGTCTGAATATGGGCCCACCATGGTGATCGGGCCAGTTCTGCCTCCTCTGCGATTTTGTAATCGTCGTATTTTCTGAGCGTTCCACTTCCTCTTCCTCTTCTTGCTCCTCTGCCTCTTCCCCTCTTTCCTTGTGGTTTGTCTTCTTGTTCCTTCTTCTGTTTCAATATTTGAAACTCGTGGAGGAAGGTGAGAGGTCTTGTGTCTAAAGGGACACTTCTGGCTTCGGTATCGGAACTAAGTTCAGAGCTTGAATCGGTTGATAAAATTGTTTGTTCTCTCTGTTTTTGTATTACATGTAGGTTTCTTTGAGCCCAATCGAATCTTTTTGCGTATGTTAAAATACGCCCTTCAGCATAGTCTTTTTTGTCTCTCAAAAATTTGCGTTGTTTTTTCGCTTTTATTGCATCCTCATAATTCTTTAATTTTGTTTCCAATTGTTTTTCGAAGTCTATAACTGCTTTGTCGTTTCTAAGTTTGCTCAGTTCTTGTCTCAATTCAGCGAGTTCCTTTCTGGTGTTATCTAAATCAATTTGAGCATACTTTACCAGCATTTCCAGCATACCCCTGCATGTTTTGGCCATAAACGTTGCCCACTCTTTGAGTAAATCGGGGTTAGGATTCTCATATGTTGGAATAATTGAAATTCGAAGTCCCCGTGGTACTCTATTAACTTCGATGTAGTTAGTTAACAATGTAATTTCCCACCATTTGTTAATCTCTCTTTTCGTTAACTTTTCAAGTAGAAACAATTTTTGTTTCACTGATGGTTCTGTCACGGTTCCTCCACTGTTGGATGGCAATTCTATTTGTCCTATTCCCAGGCTTTCGTCAAAGAGTGAGAGAGCTTCCACCTTCCTCGAAGCCTCCCATTCACTCATAATCATGTGAAATTAAAAATGTTCGTATACGTGTCCCAAGACGCCCTCACAATAATCCTAGCGTGGGCGCTGCGTCTGCTCCTATTTTCGACAAAATAAGTGTGAAAATAAAGGCAGCTACAGTACTGAAAAGGCACAGCTGTTGACACCATCAAAAAGAACCCCCACCCTCTGGTGCGATCCTTCGATACGGCCCCCAGTTGGCCCCCAGTACCCGCTTACCCTACTCAACACACAAATGTAGATGTGGAGCGGCGGGAACAGCTTTGAAGGTAGCATGCAGAAAGTTCTGTGAAGAGCCGTTCACCCTCCTATTGACGCCGGTGCCAGCAGCGGACACAGTTCCGCTAAATACGTTTTCCAAAAGGTTGCTATCCAGGATGTAGAATAACTGCCAGCGGCACACCAAGGGACGAGTTCAATAAAGATTTATTGCCTCAAAAACACAACATTCTGATATTTATGCGGCTCAGATTACTTGACATGAATTTAGCGAAGTAATCACTAGAACAGATTATGATAAAAATAATTGCGCAATGGCGCACTCGCTAGTCAAGCAATGAATTAATTAATTGTGTTTTTTTTTTTGGGGTTTTTTTTTTTGTTTTTTTTAGAGCCATTGCAAGCATATCATTATTTTACAACCAGTGCACTGCATATTTTCCATGTACCGATTGTGTATTATGTATCTTTATGCGATGATCTCAGTCTGTCTTTCCAAAGGTGCCTTTACTTTGACAGTATTTCTTCTATGTTCACAAACCATAACCCCTATTTCTATGGGGAATTGGGCACAGGTCACTTGCTTGACAAAGGCTTCGCAGAAACACGTCGTACTGTTGTGTTTTTGAGGCAATAAATCTTTATTGAACTCGTCCCTTGGTGTACCGCTGGCAGTTATTCTACATCCTGGATAGCAACCTTTTGGAAAACGTATTTAGCGGAACTGTGTCCGCTGCTGGCACCGGCGTCAATAGGAGGGTGAACGGCTCTTCACAGAACTTTCTGCACGATATATATATATATATATATATATATATATATATTATCTACTGGCGGTCGCCAGTAGATAGTTATAGTTACAACCTAGTTTCCATAGGAAATCTCAAAATTCTATTTTGAATAACTTTGGCGCCGGTTGACGAATCCACGCGAAATTTTCAAAACTAATGGGGCGCTCCGTTCAGCTCCTACCCTGAAAGTCTCGGGGTGATTCGTCAAGCGGGCGCCGAGAAAAAGGGGGGGTCCCAAAACGCGTTTTCCCCATGCATTTTTCCATAGGACCTTTAGATGCAGCTACAGCCCGAACGGCTGAACAGAATTACGTGGAATTTGGCAGAGAGGTAGCCATAAGGTCAAGGAAGTGCCTTTTGCAGGTTTGGTGTAAATCTGTTCAGTATTTCCTGAGAAAATAGCATTTAAAAGCATATCAATATCTATACGCGCGCACTGTGCGTGCACTGTGCGCGCACCCTGCCGTGCGCGAGCGCAATTCTGATTGGTTATTAGATGTCGGTAAACATTCGAATCGGTCGAAACCAGGAAGTGTCGGCCGCCATTTTGTCTCTCGCAGTCTGAGGGGGTGAAAAACAAAGGTGGAGAACGTGAAAAGGGGGCAGAGTGGACAGTTCCTGACCCCCTAGCCTTGGTCAGGGGGTCACAGAAGGACCCCCAAGGGAGAAAAACTTTTTTTTTTTTTTTTTTTAAATCGCGAGGTGGGTGCACCCTGCGTGCACTGCGAACCGTGGGCGCTCGGTGCGCGAAGCGAACAGAGTGCCCACAGAGCGCGCACGGTGCGCGCACGGTGTAAAACCTGAAAAAAAAAAAAAACTTAGCATTTAAAAAACCGTACAAATTCACTGAAAAAACCATAGGTTTCACACACGTTATAGTTACGAATTAGCATTTAAAAAACCTTGCAAATTCACTTAAAAAACCATAGGTTTCACACATGTTATAGTTAGCTGGACATTTCACTCGTAAAAAACCAATGAAATTCCCCCGTTATAGTTACTGCAGGCAACTATAACTCACGCGACCGCAATCCTCTGCTGATGACGTCAGATATTACATCACTGATGACATATGTGTCTTTCTGAAAAATAAATATTTGTAATATATGTATAGCTAAAGATTAATGGAAGAAGACATGGGTAAATAAGTGTCTAAATACAGTGATGTAATATCTGACGTCATCAGCAGAGGATTGCGGTCGCGTGAGTTATAGTTGCCTGCAGTAACTATAACGGGGGAATTTCATTGGTTTTTACGAGTGAAATGTCCAGCTAACTATAACATGTGTGAAACCTATGGTTTTTTAAGTGAATTTGCAAGGTTTTTTAAATGCTAATTCGTAACTATAACGTGTGTGAAACCTATGGTTTTTTCAGTGAATATATATATATATATATATTAACAGAAAAAACCATAGGTTTCAGGCACGTTATAGTTAGGAATTAGCATTTAAAAAACCTCAGAAATTCACTGAAAAAACCATAGGTTTCAGGGGTGTTATAGTTAGCTGGACTTTTCACTTGTACAAAACCATTGAAATTCCCCCGTTATAGTTAGTTCAGCTAACTATAACTCGCGCGCCCGCAATGCACTGCTGATGACGTCACATATTACATCACTCATGACATGGTCAGTGACATCACTCATGACATCACTGATGACATCTCAAATGACATCACTGATGACATCACTGATGACATCATCCAGTGAATGTGTGTTATTCTGAAAATTAAATATGTTTTATATATGTATATCTCAAGGTCGATGGAAGAATAAATGGGTATATAAGTGTCTAAATGGATGATTTGTTTTTGAAAAATTGATTGTGTAACTGACTGATTAAGTGTATCATAGTGAATACATGGCTTAGTGAGTAATGTTTAAATATGTAAATATCTGTATCAGTCTCTCACTTTGTGTATAAGTGGCTGCATGGGTTGGTGAGTAGCTACATGGGTGTCTATATAGGTTATTAGTTGGTTTTTTGAGTATCAGTCTGAGTGTCTGCATGGTTCGGTGGGGGTATTACGTAGTGCATAGGTGCATGAATGAGTGACTCACTGTTTGTATGTGTTGAACACAGTATGTGTGCAGGACTGTATGGGTGGATGAGTGTGTGTATGGGTGTGTTAGTGAGTGAATGACTGTCTCAATAGTGTCTTTATGAGTAACTACATATGTTTTAAACTAGTATATGTGACTATTGGTGTATATATGTGAGTATATGTGAGAGTGAGAGATTGAAAGAGTTCCTGTATGAATAAGTATGTGTTTCTATAAGTGATTGTTTAAAAGACTAACACCCTTATGCATCAACCCAAAATCCAGTCGGTAAAATACCGATTCGGTAATAGCTCCCGGTATTAAGGAAAAAATACCCAATCCCAATGCATCAACCCAAAAGCAGAAATCGCTATTTAAGGAATCCTTAAATAGCGATTCTTTAAATAGGGATTCCTTAAATACCGATTCCTTAAATAGCGATTGCATTTAAGGAATCCCAAAGTGAGATTCCTTAAATGCAATGCATCAAAGTTAAAAAATTAGCGAATTCGCTAATAGGGGGAGCAAATTACCATGAAGATGAACTGCATGGTAATTTGCAAAAACTTTGAAAAATGCACTTTTGTGCATTTTTCAAAGTTTCATGTTGCGCACACACATGCCTTTAGAGCATGTGTGTGTGCAACATATGTGCACATATCATTTTCAGGGGTGCAACAGGGTGTCCTTTTGACACCCTGGCACCCTTGAAAGTGCTCCCGCTATTAGCGATTCGGTAATACCGAATCGCTAATACAGACTGGCTTTACATTCATTCCTATGGGCCTCCAAGCCCATAGGAATGAATGGGTAGGTATTCCTTATTACCGATTCGGTATTACCGATTCGGTAATAAGGAATATTAAGGAATCGCTATTTGAATAGCGATTCCTACATGCATAGCCTTTTGCTATTCCTTATTAGCGATTCCTTATTTTTCGCTAATAAGGAATCGCAAATGGCATTGTTGATGCATAGGCCCCTAAGTATGTGTAAGTTTCCGTAGAAGTAAGTGTGGTGGTGTGTGTATAACTGTATATGCAAGTAAATGTATGTTTGATTCTTTATTAGCATGAGTGACTATGTGTGTGAGTAACTATGGATGAGTGGCATTGTGTAACAGGATGTATAGGTGTATGAGTACATATGATGAGTGAGTACATGTATGAGTGACTGTATTGGACTGTTGGTGAATGAGTGGATGTGTATGTGGATCTTAGAATTACTGAAGAGGTTGTTGTAACTGGTATTGGTATGTCCATTGTTTTGAAAATTGTAGTCTCTATTTTTGAATGTGTGTATCAAAGGTTATATTAGGGTGAGAGGAGGTCTGCCACTCTATCACAAGGATGATGTCATCAGTGATGTCATGAGTGATGTCATTTGAGATGTCATCAGTGATGTCATGAGTGATGTCACTGACCATGTCATGAGTGATGTAATATGTGACGTCATCAGCAGTGCATTGCGGGCGCGCGAGTTATAGTTAGCTGAACTAACTATAACGGGGGAATTTCAATGGTTTTGTACAAGTGAAAAGTCCAGCTAACTATAACACCCCTGAAACCTATGGTTTTTTCAGTGAATTTCTGAGGTTTTTTAAATGCTAATTCCTAACTATAACGTGCCTGAAACCTATGGTTTTTTCTGTTAATTTCAAAGGTTTTTTAAATGCTAATTTCTAACTATGCCTACAGAGATAGGACATGTGAAGAAAGAAGAAAAAATGCACAGAAAGAAACAAAAGAAGTGCAGAAAGAAGCAACAGAAGTCCTCAAATACGAAGATAAGTGCAGGAAGAAGGATAACGTGCAGAAAGAACAAAAAGAAGAGCAGAAAGAAGCCTTGTTGCAAAATCATCCTGTACCCTCAACTTTTTCAGACGGATACTGGTGGTAACTGAGTCTGACTAACCAGTCCTAGAGCCAGTGCTATGTTAAAAGACACTTAGAATACAGTGAAAACACCTACATACACTAGGGAACATTATGCGTTGGGGTCCCCCTGTGATTAGCCTTACCTCCTCTATAAGCCCCTAGTATATAATAGGGCATGGGGATTAAAACTACCTCTTAAAACAGGCCACAGGGCGTTTTTGCACACGTTAACTCAGGCCCCGTCCCCTCCTTTCACCATTGTGTAAACACGCCCTGTGTCCGTTTTTAGTTGGGAGATTAAGTTCATTTGAGTCCTGAGGGTCCCTAGGGTCCAACTAGCCCACTAGGTACCTCCAGTAAGTGCCACAGAGCTGCGTTGCAGAGAGGTGTAAAAAGTGGCACGGCCTGGACCACCTCTCTGCAATGCAGCTCAGTGGCGCTTACTGGAAGCACTTGGTGGGCTAGTTAGCCCCCAGGGGCCCTCAGTATTGAAGGGAAATTATATCCCCAATTTAAAACGTGCCATGGTGCGTGTTTGCACACGTCACCTCAGGCCCCGTCCCCTCCCTTCACCACTGTGTAAACGCGCCCTGTGGCTGTTCTAAGTTGAGAGATTAAGTCCCCTTGAATCCTAAGGGTCCCTAGGGTCACACTAGACCACTAGGTACCTCCAGTAAGCGCCACAGAGCTGCGTTGCAGAGAGGTGTAAAAAGGGGCTTGGCCTCAGAACACCTGTCTGCAGCGCAGCTCCCTGGCGCATACTGGAGATGCCTGTTGGGGGCGCGTTTGCAGAGTGCTGCATGGAGGGGGCATGGCCTCCGGCACGATGCCAGTCTTTTATTTATTTTATTTTTTTAAGAAGGGGGACTGTATGGTTCCCCTTCTTATTCTAATTTATTGGCCCTGATGACCCCATCCCCCAGGGCCTGTCTCCTAATTATATTTTTTTGACCCCAATCCCCAGGGCCGGCCACTGTTTTTTATTATTTTTAAAAAATATATATTTATAGACACACCTAGGACATGCTGGACAAACCGTACGTACCTATCACCATGACGATTTGCGTGATATTCATTAAAAGGCGACTATGCATGCAATTAATCCACGTGGAATGTATTTACACCACTAGTGAAGCTCTGACATGTCTGATGCTCTACCGTGCCTAATCCCGGTAGACACCCTTGTCGTTTATTTATACAAACATGGGTAGCTATTGACGGGCACATTTAATACACATGCACACCAAGCCATTCAAAGGGGATTCGACAAAAATTCGACCAAAACTATGCAAGAAACCCCCCTCACGGTTAATAAAACACACATCCACTGCCGGATGTGTAATACTTTTTATTTTACTCTCTGGAAAGGGGACGAACATCACTTGCGAGTCACAGCGCGCTCCTGACAGAGCCCAATGCTGTGTTACACCCACCATTGCCTGCCGAGTGCCACACACCTCTGTATTGTATTCCACTAGCTAGTGCATATGCTATGACACTCTCTAGCCCATGTGCACTGTAACACCACCCCGTGAAAATGTCATGCCACACTTGTCTTCGCACGGGTTATATTGCCCCATCTAACGTGCCTTCCTCGATGCCTATGTTATAACGCACAGTGCTATGCCATACATATTACAATTTGGGATCCATATCTTTGTCACAGTGCATATGCAACGTTACACTCCCCAGCACATATTTTATATTACAACTTTAGAGACTAGTTAGGTTACACAACACTGCCCTGTGCATATTACACTCCAAGGCGCATATCGCATAGCACACGCTAGTGCCTGTGCTATCTCGCGCTCTCCAATGAATCTGTCATTGCGCACAATGTATTGCATATTATATTTCACGCCTGGTTCATCTTATATCACACTTTTTGGTGCATAGTTTATACCATACACTATATCTAGTTTTCATTTTCAATCGTGCTCTCAGGACTATGTTCTATATAACACTGTGTTCACCTACCCTTTTCACGGGCATTACATTTTGCGATAGGGGGTGGAGGGTCAGGGGGTGTTTTTGCCAAGTGAGCCTGGAGTCACAGTCACTAACGTCTTCTTCTTCCTGAATAAAAGTGAGATTATGCTGCATACTTGTTCATATTTTAAGTAGTTTGCACAGACAAAATGTTTTAAAAACAATAAAGTTTCTAATACCCGCCTTCTCTGAACAGTTAGCTTGCTGCCCCATCCCCCTCCTCCCTATCCTCTGTTGTGTGAATCCATGGACTAGCCTCCTCCCTCCTGCCATGCATGGTCTGATGTGCTGCCACTGCCCTCAATTTAGTATGATGTACCAGTCCACTCCTCCTGCCCTCCATTGCCCAATTCTATGCCCCATCATTGACCTCCTGCTTAAACTCTGTGCTTAGCTTGCTGCCCCTATTCTCCTTCCCCCTGCCCTCCGATGTCTTTGTGCATGCCCCTGCTCCATCCTTTTTGCCCACCATGTCCCATGGACCTGCCACTCCTATCTACTCTGAGTGTTCTGTTGAGCTGCCACTCCCCTCCCACCTGCCTAGCATTGTCAGATGACTGTAACCTGTCCCTGCCACCTCCACCCTGCCTGTCCACATGCCATGCCTCTATCCTCTTCCTCCTGTCCTACATGGTCCATTGTACTGCCACACCCTTCTGCCCTCCCTGGTCTGTTGTGCTGCAACTGCTCCTCCTGCCTGCCCCGTGTGGTCTGTTGTGAGGCCCCTTCCCCTGAACTTTCTTGTCTGTGCACAGGTCCTGACCCTCCCTTCTATCCTCCATCGTCCTTTGTGCATGCCCCTGCACCCTCCTTCTTGCCCATCATAGCCATTGTGCTGCCACTAACCCTCCCACTTGCCATGCATGGTCTTCTGTGCTGCCATGGCCCCTCCCACCTTCCCTGTGTGGTCAGTTAGCTGCCCCTGACCCCCTCCCACCTTCCCTCCATGGTCTGTGTGTATGCCATCACAGTCTCACTGTTGCTCTTCATGTTGTGACTTGCTTCTAGTGCCCATCCTGCCTGACCTCCATGGCCATCTTGCTGCTCCTGCCCTGCCCCCTTGCCCCCAGCCCTCTGTTTACATGTGCAGACCCCTACTCCCTCCCTCCTGGCTTGTCTGTTCCATTGTAATGCCCCTGATCCGTCCCTCCTGCCCTTTATGGTCTGTTATGCTGCAGCCTTCTCTCCTGTCTGTCCATTATGGTCAGCTAGCTACCATTGCCTCTTGCCCCTCTGTTCTCTGTTGTCCATGTGCATGGTCCTGTCCCCTCCCTCTTGCTTTCTATGGATTGTTGTGCTGCACTCCCGTCCTGCATGCCCTGTGTGGTGTATTGTGCTGCTGCAAACCCTGATGCCTGCCCTGCAGGGTCAGTTTGGTGCACCTCTCCATGTCTCTCCTGTCCTCTGTTATCCAAGTCCATGTCCCTATCCCATTTCCTTCCATGATCCAATGTACCATACTTGCGAACATTTTGAACTTGGTAAGAGGGAGATTTTGAAAAAAAACTGGGGTATTGATTTTCCCCTTTGAGTTACATTGAAAAAGAGGATATTGTAGACAGGAGACAGATCAAATAAAGCCCATTTGAGCTTAAAAACATTGGACGTTTCCTGGCTGAATCGGGTCTGTTGGCATGTATGGTTGTACTACCATTGCCTCTTCCTTCTGCCCACAATGGTCTATTACATTGCCACAGCCTTGAAGGAGGGTAGATTTTGTATCACAGGGGGCCCCTGGCCCGTTCTGTCCACACCTGAAGTATGAGACCCTTGTCCTTGCCCTGCCAGCCGCATTTGTAGGCCGTATTAAATTGACCAGCGGGTCCTGTGTTGCTATATAATTATCCTGAGACATCCTTACCACTCAGCCAGCATAAAACCCCTGTGTAGGCCCTTCTGTTCAATATGTAGGCCTCTTTGTTAAATTGACCATAGCTCTGCAATTTTAGTGTATAGCAGTCTGAAGGCAGGTCTGCGAGGCCTTCTGCTCCAAACTAGTAGCCCCCACCCTACCCGAGTGCTCCGTGCTCGGTATCAAAGTTCAACATCCCCCTGAAGCTGTCGACATACAGTAGGCTGCATCCTGGACTGGTACTTGCTTCCTGGGCAGGTTTCCCGCTTTTAAGGAAGTGGCAACCGCAGAGCGTCAAGTTAGGAGAACTGAGGAGATTTTATACATGAATATATTGAATTCCTGTACAATACCCATTATTTTCTGCTTGCTCTATGGAACTTACGATAAGCGATTGGCCTGAGAGACTGACCTTTTCACCCAGTCCATTGTCAGCATTAAGTGGGTAAATGACGAAATGTCTGGTAAAATCTGCAGACGAAGCTTTTGGGTAGCATACGTAGGTAGATGTAGCGTGCAAAGGAGCCCACAAAATGATATAAAAAGGGAGCACCCACAGATATCGACGGACAACCTCGCCGTCTGTATGTAGGTTAACAGGCTGTGCAGGTTTTCCCCAAGAACTGGGAGCTCTTGTCTTCCTTTGCTTAAAATGTCTTGCTCGGCTTTGCTTGAAGTATCTTATTCTATTTTACCTATATGAAATGTCATGTTATGTTTAACCATTGTTCTCTTTACTTTTGCATTTAAAAGATGTTGTATTGTAATTGCAGGAATGCTTGCTCTAAGAGTAAATGTGAGTGTCCCTAGGTAACATTTTCCTTGGTGTAACTTGTTTCTCATGATGCATTTATAGATGTGTTTTCTCTCTCTCTCTGTCAGTCCATTAATTGAGATACAGAGAATATCATGACAGCTGTATGATTATCTGGATTCTGTATTTTGTACTTTAGGTCTCTATTCTGCGGTTTCTTTGAAGTTGCATCTTCTCATTAAACTGCCATTGTATTCTGCCTCCAATTCCATGTCTCATATGTCTGTTTTCTTCATTTTTGGAGCAAGCGTTCCTAGGCACCCCGGCTCAAATTAAGGTGCCCCTTTTGTCCCTGACTCACTCTCCTGCTCAGTTCTGTGGTGGCTCCCGGGGCTCTGGGGACCGCCCCTAGCTTCCTTGACCCGTAATAGATCTTCCCTCCAACAGCCTCTCTTGCAAGTCCTGTATTGTTGGTTTGTTGCCCCTGCCCCCCTTTCCACTGCCCTCCATAGTCTGTTGTGCTTCCACGGCCCTTCCTGCCTGCTCAGTGTGGTTAAATTGTTGCCTTTGCACCCTCCTACCTGCCTTCAATTGTCAGAGTCCGTGCCCCTGGCCTCTGCCTCTCAACAGTATCCTAATGAACAACTAGATTGCTAACATTCTATATTTATTACAAAAGTGTGGAGCGCCTGACATCATCTTGATGTAATCAAAACTGTAATACCTAGAGCATTCCTTTAGAAATTACATACATGAGAGGGTCTTATTGGCATCAAAATTATGGTTAGTGCTCTAAAAGACTAAAATAAGGACATATTTTCTGAGTTTTCAAATAGCGACAAAGCACTTTTAAATTATTTGTTATCTTTATGTTTTTTTATCTAGTTGACAACTTGATTAAATGTTGCACATAGGGGAGAGGATGTGGTGTTACTTCCAGAACTGCAGACTTTGCAACTGGGGAACCAGGTTGAAGTTTCTGCTTCAGCTCGACATTCTGTGATTCTGGTCAAATCACTTAGTCTCCCCATGTCTACAACCAAAATGAATTTGTTCTTGTGTGATGTAACCAATGCTCATGTAAAGCACTCCAATACCTGACAAGTCTGCACTATATAACACTGCAAAAACACAAAATAATAAGTGTTTTGCACACTTCTGTCACTGGGCTATATTTGGGCTATATCTGGGTGATTTTGGGCTACATTTGGGCTCTTTTGTCTCCGGTGGCCATCTTGGGAGATTTATTTGTTATGAAGTTTCCTAATTTCCTCATGTACTGCAGTCTCCTCAGTCGGAAATGCTTTCAGTTTTTTACTTTGATTCCATCATGAAGGTATTCAGATATGTCACACATTTGCCATGAATTCTGAATGTTAGCACTCTAGTTGCTCATTAGATCACTGTAGTAAAACTACTGCTCACCATGGAAGTCTGCTCCTGGTATTAAAAGTGCATGTTTCAGTCTGCATGTCAGAAGTTTTTAATGAAATAGAAGAGGATTTGAGAAGTCACTCAAAATGTGCCCTCATTTTCTTTCTTCAGCATTAATCATAATTTCTATGGCAAAATGAACCCCCTCATTGTGTACCTTTTTAAATTAAATGTTTTAAGTGTTACCAGTTTATTCCAATCAAGATGGCTTCAGGTGTGCCATACTTTTGTCATAATGAAGACAGTAAGTGCTCTAGTTGTTTTTAAGAACATTCTTGGACATTCTGTCATTGGGCTATACTTGGGCTACATCTGGGTGATATTTGGGCTACATTTGGGCTCTTTTGTCTCTGGTGGCCATCTTGGGAGACTTATTTGTTATGAATTTCCCTATTTTCCTCATTTACTGCAGTCTCCTCAGTAGGAAATACTTTCAGTTTTTTACTTTGATTCCATCAAGAAGGCATTCAAATGTGTCACACATTTGCCATAAAATCAGAATGTTAGCACTCTTTTTGCTCATTAGATCACTGTAGTAAAGCTACTGCTCACCAGGGAAAACTGCTGCTGGTATTGAAAGTGCATGTTTCAGTCTGCATGCCAGGATTTGAGAAGTCACTCAAAATGTGCCCTAATTTTTCTTTATGCAGCACTAATCATACTTTTTATGGAAAAATGAACCACCTCATTTTGTTCCTTTTTAAATTAAATGTTTTAAGAGTTACCACTTTAATCCAAGCAAGATGGCTTCAGGTGTGCCATACATTTATCATAAGTAGGACGGTTAGCGCTCTAGTAGTTCTTTGGAACACTCTGGAAAGCTGCAGTAGAACACAAAGGAATCAACTGACAGTCTCTGCCCTTGTTGGATGTACATGTTTTACTGAGAATGTCAGACTTCATTCTCACATGACTGAGAAAGATAATGTGAATTTACAGAAAATAAGCTCTCAGTTTAGCTTATAGATCACCTTCCAAACCTCTGTGGTAAAAGCATGAGAAAATATTTTTCTCTCAATCATGATATCCCAGCAGAAGGCTTTTTCACATGGTGAAATCACCTTAGAACATACCACAATTCCTAAAATGAGTATGGTACCATCAACAAATGATTTATAATGTAACTAAAGTCTTAAAATCCTTTATTAACTGCAATGCTTTCTAATGAGGTGCTATCATGTATATTGGTCCCAAGATGGCTGCCAACACTTCTTGGATGAAGTGCTGACAGCCAATCAGATCTCAGGATGAGATGTGTGGTTAGGCTCCGCCCACATATATATATTGATTTAAATGCTATTTTCTCAGGAACTACTGAACAGATTTACACCAGACCTACAAAAGGCACTTCCTTGACCTGAGGACTACCTCTCTGCCAAATTTCAAGTAACTCTGTTCAGCCGTTCGAGGAGCGGAGCGTAGCGCCCCACCTATTTTGAAAATTTCGCGAGGATTCATCGACCAGCGCCAAAGTTATTCCAAATAGAATGTTGCGGATTTCCTATGGAAACAGGGTCCTAACTATAACTATCTACTGGCGACCGCCAGTAGATAATATATATATATATATATATATATATATATATATATATATATATATATATATATATATATATATACTATCTACTGGCGGTCGCCAGTAGATAGTTATAGTTAGGACCTATTTTCCATAGGAAATCTGCAACATTCTATTCCCAATAAGTCTGGCGCCGGTTGATGAATCCTCGCAAAATTTTCCAAACATTTGGCCAGCTCCGCTCCGCTCCTACCCTGAAAGTTTCATGGTGATTCGTCAAGCGGGGGCCGAGAAAAAAGGGGGGTCTCAAAACGCGTTTTCCCCATGCAACTTCCCATAGGATCTGTTGTCGCACCTACAGCCTGAACCGCTGAACGGAATGACACCAAATTTGGCAAAGAGGTAGTCCTCAGTTCAGACTCATGCCTTTTGCATAAATGGTGTGAATCCGTTCAGTAGTTCCTGAGAAAATTAGAGTTAAAAGTACATATATATCTATGGCCGGGGAGGATCCGCGGACCCTACCCGCACCGTAAGCGCACCCTCCCCGAACCGAGCGCGCAGCCTCCCGATCGCGCGCTGAATGCTAATTGGCTATCGAGTGTCTGTCTACATTCGAAACCAGGAACTGTTGGCGGCTATTTTCTGCCTTGGTAGAAGCGAGGCTGAAGAAGGAAGGGGAATAAGTGTGTAAAACATATAAAGGGGGCAGAGTGGAAATACTCTGACCCTCTAGAGGTGCTTAGGGGGTCCCAGAAGGAAACCCTGGGGCCCCCTTTTTTTGAAGAAAAAAAAAATGGCAAAATGCGCGCAGGTTGCGCGCATCCTATCGCGTTGGGTGCACGGATTCTCTCGCGTTGGGTGCGCGGATCCAAGGAAAAATAAATTGAAAAAGACAAGAAATCATTGGTTGTATTACAACTTTCTACACTGAAAGGTAGGGTGTATATTTCTGTTTCTTTAAGGCATGATTCTTATTGGTTAACAAAAACAGTTTGTAAGGAACATTATATATGATAAGCTGATATATTGAAAAGTCAAGCACACTTGCTGTCTTGTTTAGCAACATTGTGTGCTGAACTTGTGGCCTGTGTGCTCAGTGCAGTGTTCCATGACCTGTTTGTATGGTAACAGGCAGAAGGCAGATTGGGGGAAGGGTTGAAATGTATTTCATTTGGAAAGGGTTGAAATGTTTAACCAATAGAAATGTGTGTTTGCTTTTGAATTTATGTGTGAAGGATTGTGATTTGATGGTTACATGTATATGTGTGGAAAATGAAAGGGAAACTTTTCCATTCTTTGTTTTTGCTGAGAGGTGCACAGTGCAGAGATTCTGTAAAAGAAAATCTGGTGTGTGACTGATATACTTCTTAATCTACAAAAAGGTGAGTTATTTAATTGTGAGGGAATGTATGTAGACTATTTTGATTTTAATCAGACTAATGTATTTCTCCTGCTAAAGTGTAGGGAGTACTTTTTTCTCTACAATCTTATTGACAGTGTGTGTGCATGTGGAAACCATTCTGTGATAAGCATTTGTGTTTTTCATGTGTTTGCAGACAGAAAACTGTGCTGTTTTTATATTTTGGTAGAATTAGAAACCAGTCATTGTTTATGAATTTGTGAAATGAGTTATGTTTCTATACTAAAATGTAATACTCCTTCTAGATGAAGAAATGTGTTTTGGTATAGTGCAAGGGATAGTGTTGTTTGTCTAGAATCACACTATGAGTCTGTGTGCATTTGGGAACCACTGTGAGAGAAGCATTTGGTAACATTGTGTATTTGCTGACAGATAACTGTTTTAAAACCTGTCATGTTGTCAAGTTTTAGTAGCACTAGAAGCCAGTCTTTGGTTATGCATTGATAAAATAAGTCATGCTTTGACACTAATGTGCTGTACTTTAATTTGTAGATTGTGTGTAGTCTCCTTACCCCTTGCACAGTAGTGAATGAGTTTTGGTAAGCTGCTAGGGATAGTGTTGCTTGTCTAGAATCATACTGTGAGTCTGTGTGCATTGGGGAACCACTGTGAGAGAAGTATTTGGTAACATTATGCTTTGATTAAATGAGTCAGGCTTTGACACAAAAGTGCAGTCCTGAAATGTGTAGATTGTGTGCACTTCCCTTACCATTTCTACTGTAGTGAATGAGTTTTGGTAAACTCCTAGGGATAGTGGTGCTTGTCTAGAATCACACTGTGAGTCTGTGTGCATTTGGGAACCACTGTGAGAGAAGCATTTGGTAACATCGTGTGTTTGCTGACAGATAACTGTTTTAAAACCTGTCATGTTGTCAAGTTTTATTTTATGTATTTATTTAAACTTCTAACGCGCACAGCCACCCACAGTGGGTTTCCCGGCGCTCAAGAAAAGACTGAAAATGGAAAAAGAGTGGCACGCTGAATTTACCAGGCTAACAATCACTGCTGAAAGAGCCAGGTTTTGAGTCCCTTACGAAAGCGAAAAAGATTAGTTTCTGTGTTAAGGGTCACAGGAAGAGCATTCCAAAATTTGGGACCCAGATAAGCAAAAGAACGCCCTCCCATTTTTGCCAGCCTAAATCTAGGAACAGAGAAGTCACCATATGTTGATGATCTAAGAGTTCGACTAGGTTTATAGGCCTGGATAATATCCTGAAGGTATTTTGGGGCTGAGCCGTGTTTGATTTTGAAGACGTGACAAAGGGCTTTAAATTTGATTCTATTCGGAATTTTGAGCCAGTGGAGGTCACGGAGTGCTGTAGATGCTGATGTTCTCCTAGGGACATTGCAGAGCAGTCGGGCGGCAGCGTTCTGCACAACCTGAAGTTTTTTTATGGTTGTTTGGTCGGCTCCCAGATATAGGACGTTACCATAGTCCAGGCGGGAAATAACCAACGCCTGAACTACCGTTCTTTGAGAGGATGGAGGTAACATCCACAAGATCTTCTGAAGCCATCTCAGGGTGGCGAAACAGATAGAAGCCACCTTTACAGCCTGCTGTCTCATTGTAAGTTTCTCATCGATGAGAAAACCAAGATTGCGAACTGCAGCTACAGGTAGTGGAGTAGGTCCCATATCATTGGGCCAATGGTGGGAACCCCAGAGATCCTTGTTTTTGCCTAGTATCACAACCTCCGTTTTGTCACCGTTAAGTTTAAGAAAATTACCCTTCTTCCAATTTGAAACACGAGTCAGGCCTTCTTTCAAAGCAGAGATGTTATTGCACCCTTTGTTAGAGAGAGAAAAAATGATCTGTGTATCGTCGGCGTAGGAGTACAGTGTAAGGCCGACTTCCTCCACAATAGTAGCAAGGGGTCTTACGTAGATGTTGAATAATAAGGGGCTGAGTATCGAGCCCTGAGGAACACCATACGCTGAGGGATAATTTATAGAAGAAGCAGAGGCAGAGAACACCTGGAAAGTGCGTTCTTTTAGAAAAGAGGCTATCCAGCCGAGAGCTGCACCCTCTACTCCCAGGGACCGCAGAGTCGCAAGAAGGATGGAATGAGACACAGTGTCGAACGCCGCACTTAGATCGAGCAGGATCAAGGCTGATGTTTCCCCGCGATCGACACTGTGTCGCAGACTCTCGGTAACTCCTAGGAGTGTGGTTTCAGTCGAATAATGCGCTCGAAAGCCAGATTGGGACGGATGTAAAAAGCCCAAGCTCTCTACAAGCTGAGTCAACTGTGTGTTAATGTGCCTTTCCAGGATCTTAGATAGAATGGGAGGCAATGAAATAGGTCGGAAGTTGGACAGATTAGTAGTGTCCGCTCCGGCCTTTTTTAATAAAGGTATTATCATTGCATGCTTCCACTCCTGGGGGACATATGACTCAAGTAATGAGGAGTTAAGAAGTTACATTAGCACTTGACGTGGACTGAGTTCAAGTAGTTTTAAAATCTTGGCGGGTATCGGATCTCGTGGGGAACCAGATTTAATGCTATTTAGGCAGTGGAAAAAAGAAGCATCGTCGAAGGGTAACCAGTTTACAAGTTTCGTCCTAGTGGGGAGTGAAACATCTGGAGTCAGGGTAAATTCTGGCAGAGAAGTGTTATTAGCTGTCAAAGGATTTAAAGAGTCATAAATACGCTCAACTTTGGATATCAGATACAGAATTGCATTGAGCCTCATCCAGAGCGGGAGGAGCTGGTACCGTATCTGCTCCAGTTAGTTTCTTCACAACCGAAAAGAGCGTACGTGGACAGTTTTGGGCATCAATGACAGAATTCGAAACAAAGGCAGCTCTAGCCATTTTGCAATGGTGATGGTAGTCCCTAAGGGCTGCCTTATAAGCTATTTTACAGGAGACAGAGTAAGAGCGTCTCCATTTCCACTCAAGCGTCTTACAGCTAGATTTCATATGTTTTAAATCATCAGAAAACCAAGGTGCAGGAGGCCGGTGAGATAAGGAATTTTTTAGTGTTACAGGAAGGAGTTCAACAATGGCGGAATTCAGCCATTTAAATACGTCGAAGTTTAGTACAGATATGAGTGTATTGGTATTAGAGAGAGTATTTGATAAACGTGTATTGAGATCAGTGATAATTAGTTTGTGCCAATGACATATAAACACAGCCTTATTACCAGTATTGTTATTATGAAGATCTATCTGAGATAAGGCAAAATGTACTGCATAGTGGTCCGACCATTCCAAAGGACGTGCAGGAACGGAACATTTGAGGGAAAGATTTGAAAGGACAGGGTCCAGTAAATGCCCAGCCGAATGTGTAGGTCCAGAGTTGCATAATCGAATATTCAAGGCTTCCAATTCGGATAAAAATAGTTTGCTGACACTACAATGACCGTCTTCTAGATGGAGGTTCAGGTCGCCAAGAATGGAAAAATTGGCCGCTTTCAAAAAAAGAGGGGCCAAAGTGTCTGCAAAGGAAGCTATCCAGGTGTTAGCGTTGCCAGGAGGGCGATAAATCAGGAGACCAGACAGGGTAAATTGAGGGCTAATCGCAAGCTTAAAAAGTCCGGCTTCGCAACCAGGCATGTGAAAAATATCAAGAGTACATAAATAGTTTGACTTGAAAATTATCGCAATGCCGCCTCCCCTACCAGTGTCTCTGTCTATTTTTACCAATTTATAGCCATCAGGAATCGCTATAGCAATATCAGGCCCTGAACTAACCTGAAGCCAAGTTTCTGTAAGGAACATGGCATCCGGATTTTCATCTACTATAAAGTCATGGATATTAATCTTATGTTGTGGAAGGGATCTACAATTCACACTCCAAAAATGCAGTTTTGTAGGGGAGGAGGAAGTTTTAGCAGTCCTTCTTCTACCCCTCGGTTTACCCCGCTTATGTAATACTTTCAGTTGGTTACACCTAGACATTCGGCCCATGGTGAAGCCGCAGTGGGCACATTTAAAGTTGTATACTGGCAGTACACATGTAGTGCACTGTGCGGGGCGGTGGTGACTAAGTTGCTTTAACTCCTCACCTGTATAGGTGTTCATAGCATCAAGAGGACCATGGTGTGCAAGAAACGAAGCTGGGTCCCATGTCCCTAGGCCCGTCCTGGCGTGGACGGGCGTAGACGGGCCTGACTCTGGCGCGACTCCGGCGCGAGTCAGGCGCGTCTGCTGAGCGCATTCGCTGCGCGAAGACATAAACGTCCCCTTTTATGCGCAACTAGAGCGCTATCACTCCCGCCCACACCCAAGATGGCCGCCGCTGTTCCGTGTCCGGGACCAACTCCACAGCGTCAATTCTCGGCTGGGAGTGGCCAAGGGCAACAGGAGAGTGGGGTGTGAAGCGGGTAATACCAGCTTTGTAAATCAAGCCAGTATGTACCGAATTAAAAAGTCAATAAAGCGCCGATTCAGCAGTTATCAAGCAAATAAAAACAAAGCAGTGCCAAAGAACACAGCCTCCCGGCTTCCGCCTCAGGAGGTGCTTGATCAGTCGTATAGTAGCATTAGAAGACAGTTATGGCTTATGCTTTGATTAAATGAGTCAGGCATTTACACTAAAGTGCAGTCCTGAAATATGTAGATTGTGTGCAGTTTCCTTGCACTTCCACTGTAGTGAATGAGTTTTGGTAAACTCCTAGGGATAGTGGTGCTTGTCTAGAATCACACTGTGAGTGTGTGTGCATTTGGGAACCACTGTGAGAGAAGGATTGGGTAACATCATGTATTTTCTGACAGATAACTCTTTTAAAACCGGTCATGTTGTCAAGTTTTAGTAGCATTAGAAGCTAGTCTTTGCTTATGCATTGATAAAACGAGTCAGGGTTTGACACTAAGGTGCAGTACCATGTACTATTCTCTTCACTGTGCCAGAACTGAAAATGTAAAAGTTTTACCCAGGCACTGTCCTAGCAGTAGTCTGATGATTTAGTCAGTTTCTAAGTACTTATGTTGTGAACCATACATTACCACATAGACTGCTTCAAATGTCTATGCAGTATGCATGCAGTCTTCTAACATACTATACACTTGTCTTTCACACCTTCAATTCCCTAGTCAGTATCCATACAGTCCAGCAAACATCCTGTCACTCCCTTTGCACTCCTCTAGTGACCCATTCAGTACCTAGTACTAATCCATCCACTGTGCCAAAAGCCAACCACTTATAAATTCACCCAGGCACTCTCCTTGCTGTACTCTAATCTTTCAGTCAGTACCGAAGTACTCATGCAGTGAGCCAGGCCTTATCACATAGACTGCTTCAAACGCCTATTCACTATGCAAGCAGTCTTCTAACCACGTACACAGTTGTTTTTCACACCTTCAATTCTATAGTCAGTATCTATACACTTCCAGGAAACACCCTGTCACTCCCTTTGCAGTCCTCTAGTGACCCATTCAGCACCATGTACTAATCCATTCACTGTGCCAAAACCCAAACACTTATAAAGTCACCAAGACACTCTCTTTGCAGTACTCTAATCATTCAGTCAGTGCCTAAGTATTCATGCACTGAGCCAGGGCTTAGCACATGGACTGCTTCAAACCCCTATCCACTATGCATGCAGTCTTCTAAACACCTAGACACTTGTCTTTCACACCTTCAATTCCCTAGTCAGTATCCATACAGGCCAGCAAACATCCTGTCACTCCCTTTGCACTCCTCTAGTGACCCATTCAGTACCTAGTACTAATCCATTCACTGTGCCAAAAGCCTACCACTTATAAATTCACTCAGGCACCCTCCTTGCTGTACTCTAATCATTCAGTCAGTACCCAAGTACTCATGCAGTGAGCCAGCCTTATCACATAGACTGCTTCAAAAGCCTATTCACTATGCATGCAGTCCTCTAACCACCTACACAGTTGTTTTTCACACCTTCAATTCCCTAGTCAGTATCCATACACTTCCAGGAAACACCCTGTCACTCCCTTTGCAGTCCTCTAGTGACCCATTCAGTACCAAGTACTAATCTATTCACTGTGTCAAAACCCAAACACTTATAAATTCACCAAGACACTCTCTTTGCAGTACTCTAATCATTCAGTCAGTGCCTAAGTATTCATGCACTGAGCCAGGCCTTAGCACATGGACTGCTTCAAACCCCTATCCACTATTCATGCAGTCTTCTGACCACCTAGACACTTGTCTTTTACACCTTCAATTCCCTAGTCAGTATCCATACAGTCCAGCAAACATCCTGTCACTCCCTTTGCAGTCCTCTAGTAACCCATTCAGTACCAATTACTAATCCATTCCCTGCGCCTAAAGCCTACCACTTATAAATTCACCCAGGCACTCTCCTTGCTGTACTCTAATCATTCAGTCAGTACCCAAGTATTCATGCAGTGAGCCAGGCCTTATGACATAGACTGCTTCAAACGCCTATTCACTATGCATGCAGGCCTCTAACCACCTACACAGTTGTCTTTCACACCTTCAATTCCCCAGTCAGTATTCATACACTTCTAGCAAACACCCTGTTACTCACCCAGTGTGTCTCCTTATAGTGCTGTAATCATTCAGTCAGTTAGCATGTAGTCTTTTAGTGAGGTAGGCTTTAGGGCATGAACTGCTTCAAAGTAGTATGCACTATGCATGTAGTGTTTTAACGATCGTCACACTTGTGGTTCAGGGCTATAGTTTCTTAGTCAGTTTTTATATAAAATGTGTTTGTACAGTAATGGAATAGTATAAATTTGAAAGTTATTAATATACATTTATTTGTGATTCTTTTTTACAGATACAGAACAGGAGTGTTTCTCATCTGTTTGCACTCTTCTCGTGCAAGATTGTTTGGATAAGGGGTCCTTCGGTGTTTCATCATACTTGCCGTGCCGTACGAGTATTTCTTGTTAGGATCCCCTTGCAACAGAACTCTTTTGCAAATCTTGCACGTGACCAAGGTGGCATAAAAATTTCCACACCACTGAAGGACAACGTTGTGGGCGTGGTGTGTCCTCCAAAAATGTATCCTTAGATTCGGTGAATATTTTAAAGCGACAACATTTACAGTTTTTGTAAGTTAAACTTTTAAAATTTTGTTAGCTGTAAGCATTTTATATATCTGTGATTTGTATCTTGTGGTATTTTGTTGAGAATAGCATGTTTCGCCTAATCATTAAAGAGGTTAGATACCCTCTTAACCATGCCTTAAAGGTCTCACACACTATTTGATCAGTTGCAGTACCGCTATTTATTTTGAAGAACTCAACTACCTCCGCCTTCAAGTCCACTTTCACTTCCTCTTTTAAAAGTATTGTTCTATCTAGAGTCCACCTTCTTAATTGTTCTTCTTGCTTAAACCAGATCTTTAGTTCCACCATAGAATGATCTGAAAGTGTAGCTGGAATATAGGATATGGTGTCTACCCCGGAAAGTAGTATTTGATCTAACAAAAAGAAATCTATTCTAGAATGGTGTCTGTGTCTACGGCTGTAGAAGGAATAATCTCTACTATTACCATTTCTAGCCCTCCAGATGTCAAGTAAATTAAAATCTTTCATGATGTTTTTAAGCTCAGATTGTGATTTACGTGGAGGGGTAAATTTGACTCTTGAAGTTCGATCCAAATTTTCGTTAAAGATCAGGTTAAAGTCCCCTTCTAAAATAATGGGTGTTTCATAATTTAGGAGACTCATTTTTAGACTAAGAAGAGCCCCTGGGGAGTCGGTATTAGGCCCGTAGTAGACTACGCATGTAAATCGTGAACTATCTACCGCTAAAGATGCAGTCAACCATCTACCTGAGCAATCGGTCTCATACTTTTCTACCCTAATCCTACTATTAGCTCGAACTATATTTCCTCTCTGATTGGACCAAAGGAGATCTTGGATCCACCTTTGATTCCTAAACGCTGTCTTACATTTTTGTGGCTCCTTGTGGGTTTCTTCAAGGAGACAGATATCAGCCTTTAATTTATTTAGATATTCGCAGACTCTAAAGAGTTTCCTACTTTCCCTTAATCCATTGACCTTCCAGCTTACTATTTTTATTTTATTAGCTGTGTCTGTCATATAGGAGGGAATTCTAGAATAAGAAACTCGAAGGTGCCCCAGATCTTTTTTCCATGGGAGAGTTGCATCAAGTTATTTTCAGCCATTGTGGTTACATGAGGAATACTTTTTTTTTTCCAATTGCCCCCACCCCCCTCCTGCACCCACCACCCTCCCTTGAGGAACCCTCCCTTATATACCTTGGCGATCATGTCGCCCTTTGAGAGCCCTAGCCCTTAACTGAGGATCTGCCTCTATGTCCTAAGTGCAAATAAAGAAATGGAATAATAATTGAACCACCTGCTGCCCCCATTTTTTTTTTTTTAATTCTTTATTTAACTTTTTCTTTTTTTTTCTTTACTCTTTATTGTCTTCCCACTTTCTTTTCTAATCCTTAGAAGAAGAGAGGAAGAAGATCGCATAACTAAATTAAAACTGAAAAACAACAGTTGCAGAAGGCCTCGTTAGATCATCAGGCTAATCTAGCCACCATACAGAAGGAGCTGGATTCCCTGAGAGTGGAATATCAGGCTAACATTGACAAAATGGTTAAAGATAGATGGGACGCAAGTAAACTGCAAAACTTCTCTTATGGGGAGAAATGTGGACGACTGCTTGCCTGGAAGGTCAGGTCTGATAGGGCTAGAAACCTGATCAAGAGTCTAACTATACGTGGCACTGGGGCCATCTCCCATGGCAATGACCTAATCTCTGGGGAGGCAAAACGGTTCATGCAGGATCTCTATGCAGAAGAGAGTGGTCCCTTAACCCATGTCGCAGAAGAATGGTTAAACCAGCTCGATCAACCACAGTTATCAGAGGTTGATAGAGATTATCTGAGCTCAGAAATACAAGAGGGTGAAGTCCACAACCAGATAAATAAAATGGCAAAAGGGAAGGCAGCTGGTCCAGATGGACTCCCTGCAGAGATCTACCAAATGGGTCTAGATAAAGTTGCCCCTGTTCTCACGACTGTGTTCAATAAGATACTTATATCAGGTGAGATAACTCCACAAACGTGGTCAGAAGCGACAGTCACTTTGATTTTGAAACCAGATAAGGACCCCACAATAATTGAGTCATATAGGCCAATCTCACTGTTGAACATAGACTATAAGATCTTTGCGGGAATTCTAGCGGCGAGATTGGCTAAAGTCATAAAATCTATAGTACATGGAGACCAGAGAGGCTTTATCCCTGGCAGGCAGTTAAACGAATTAACTTTCCAGGTTATTGCTGCCATAGATGTTGTTATTGATAAAAAACTCCCCTTGACCATCGTAGCCATTGACGCAGCCAAGGCCTTCGACCAAGTCAATTGGACATATCTATGGTCGGCTCTGTCTAGTTTTGGAATCCCAAAAATTTTATAACATCAATCAGATCATTCTATTCCTCTCCCAGTCCAAAGATCCTGATAAATGGTCTACTTACAGACTGGGTTCATATTTCGCGCGGAACAAGACAGGGGTGTCCTCTCTCCCCGCTATTGTTTAATTTATACATTGAACCCTTTGTCTGTCAGTTGAGAGTTGACCCTGTCATTAAACCCTTTAACATAGCGGATCTTACTTTAAAACTTGCCTTATTTGCTGATGATCTCTTAATGTTTACATCTAATCCTGAAGAAGCTATCCCCAGGTTATTTGATCAGGCAGAGTCTTTTGGGAAGATATCAGGCTACAAGATCAATAAGGAAAAAACTGAGATCATGCAATGGAATCAGGAGGTGGCAGCTCCAGATGTAAAGTTACGCATGAGGTACCTCGGAATACATCTAGCACAGAATATCTCAGAGATACCCAAAGAAAATCTAAGTAGAGTTCATAAGGACGTATGCAGCCTTCTGCAGTGTTGGTCAGGCCTCCCGCTGAACATCTTTGGCAGAGTGAATTTAATTAAGATGATTATTCTATCCAAAATCACCTTCTTGTTCAACTCTATCCCATTAATGTTTAGCCCATTCGACATAGCCAAACTCCAGGGGAAAATAGGCTCTTTTATATGGAATACAAAGACATCGAGAATCTCCTGGAAGAAATTGAGGAGAACTCTGAAAATGGGAGGGTTAGCCTTACCTGACCTACTCATATACTGCCACTCTTTCCATTTTAAACATTTTAGACTGTTGGCGGATAAGACAGACGCCTCCTCGCTAGGTCTACTGTTCCAGGCGCTTCTTCATGGTATGCCACAAGGGCAGGAATACTTTCTGTTTAAATACGGTGATCCTAAATACAATAAAAGGGTGAGATTAAAAATTTTAGGCAAGGCCCTGAAAAACTGGATGTTTGTCAGGAAAAGATTGGGCATCCCCTACTATGCCCCTAAGGCCCCAATATGGGATTCACCGGGGACACCAGATTGTCTTAAGGATAAGCTTTCATGTCCCCTAAAAACAGCAGGATTAATATACTGGAGTGACATGCAAAGTGACTCAGAGCTCCTAGATTGGGAATCCCTTTCAAGCATGACTGGGGGAACACTTACTAGATTCAAATATTACCAGCTCTCAGGTTGGTGGGCTACCATTCCATGGGATTCTAATACTCCCAACCCGAAGTTTGATCTAGTTAGTAAAAAGGCAGATGGAAAAAAGAGTTATCATACTGGTATTGGGCCTTGATTGAGGTAGAGGGAGTGACAGAATCCGAACTCCAAAGGTTGTGGGGTAATGTCATAGATCCAGACGTTAACATCTTATTAGATTTATGGGCGGACTCATTCACTATGCTCCACACGGTGGTTAAGTCAGCTCCTCTAAAAAGAAATCACATTTTTACAATGCACAGAGTTTATATATCACCTAAAAAACTAGTTAAAATCACAAGCCTAGAACTCTACTGCCCGAGATGTAAATTGTTGGCCGCTGACGATTTGCACATGTTTGTAGAATGCCCAATGTTAAAGAATTATTGGCTTAAAATACAAGGCTTTTTGGTTGAGGTACTAGACACACAATTAGTGGTTACTGCTGGGATGATCATGTTTGGATTAACCTCACATTTCCACGTTAACGATCTGGCTTCCAAATTTATTTTCTATGTTATCACCCTGGCAAGGTGAGAAATATGCAGGGCCTGGAAAAATGAAAATGCCCCAAATTTCTCAGAGTGTCTGAAATACCTCATATATATGAGTGAATCTGATATGGCCTGTGACAGCGCAAGTTACGATAAGATCTGGGTGGCCCTGGTGGCTTGGCGGAACAGATGAGAGTACTTCATGGATGTCACCTGGTCACTGTGGGTCCTTTGCCCCCAAACCATGGCATGAGATAGCACAAGTTACGATAAGACCTGGGCGGCTTTTGTGGCATGGCGGAACAGACAAGAGTATTCCAATTATTTCACCTGGGCACTGTTGGTTCTGTGTCTCCAATCCTGCGATGGGCAAAGATGTTTGAATGGAATGGAGTGGAATAAGAAAACAGTTGTTACTAGAGTGGTGTTTTCCCTCCCGCCTCTCCTCGGACCTTAAAACATCAGGACTGGAATACCTTGGGAAGAGGAGAGAGGTGGGATTCTCCATCTAGAATGCCCGTATTGGTATATGAGGAATAAAGAAGAAAAAAAAAAAAAAAAGAGAATAGCATGTTGTTGTTTTTTTAACAATCTTTTTGATTGTTTTTTTTTTTTGCCCGCTGTTAAGTGATGAGTACGATTGAAATCACTATTTTTAGTGAAATTTAATATATTCTGAGAACAGCAAAAAAGGCAAACAAATTACTTTGTGGAAATTATGCTGTGTTGTAAAAAATGTATTATTACATGTTATAATTTTTTTTCCTTTACTTTCACATATCCAAATTTTAAAATAAGCAATTTATATGAATTCAGATTGCAATGAAAATCTGAAAAAAATGTATACCATTTTTTATTCCTATTACTGTGAAGGTAAGTTTAACTAAGTCTCAATTATGCAGAATGAGGAGGTCTGTAAGAAGCTGCAAAGTTGAAACACGTTTCTAAAAAGACTCTGTTTATACCTATGTTTTTTTTAAATCTGATAATCAGATATCATGTGACCTGCAAAAAAAGAGATTTGAGGGGTTCATAATATTTCCCATTGTAGCTATTGAAGGACCGCAATCATTTCAATAATTCTTCTTTGAACATCTTTGCAGACAAAACTCTGTGGTTACCTTCTATCATTCGCAAGGAATTTTAAAACCGGAAATATGTCACTTTTTGTAACATAGTTATTGTGCAAGACACTCTTTCACATTTACAAAGAGAGGAAAAGGCACTCTGTGTACTTTTTATACTCCATGTAAATACAACCTCATTATGCACACCACTTTGCGTTGAAAGGGTGTTCTATAAGTGTTGTTGTGCATGATTGCACTGAGTACTCATAGAACAAGACACATGTCTAGATTTATCAGAATCATAAATCTTGATATGTGTGTGAATGCTGCACCATTCTAAAATCGGTGTAGGAAAGCACAACAAGGAGAATTGTTTTCATTTCTCCACATTTTTATATCTTCAATGCATGCTGAAATGTTCAGCATACATTGAAGGAGAAAAATGCATTTTCTCATTGTTTTTGTGCAGGAAGGTGTGTCTTCCTGCACAAAGACAAACAGCACACGAC